>NC_137477.1:20216023-22616023 GCF_918807975.1 Aplidium turbinatum
TTCATTGGATGGTGTCACTGCATTGACAGAGACACCAACCTTCAGTTTGCTATCGATTGCCATAAAAACCTCAGTCAAGTTCCAACAGAACTTTACCACAAGCCTACGTATAAACTAAGTTGAAGAACGTCTTGAATCATTGACGTTGTTTTAAGTCCAGTGAAAAATGTTGTATCAATGTTCATCACTGTAAAATAAACGCAACGTCGTGCAACAGGACATTAGCCAAACCATATGACGTATGCCATTGGCCTACACATTGTCTTTGTTGTTCGTGGACTAAGTAATTGACGGTTGTACGCGCTAAAATTACACAATGTGAATTGGTGTTATGCTTCATTCAATAAGCTTTGTGGCGTTAAAAAGAAGAAAAAAAGATATGTACTACGTTAAGTTTCATCCTTGCATTTTTATTGCGAGATCAATCATATGCTTCGAAGCCGGGGAATTACAACTGATGTGTCTTGTTCCAAAAAGGGTTTCTGTGGGGTCAAAACTTGTTGCTCTTTGGATATATTTGTAGAGCACGCTAGCTTGGAAATATTTGTGGCTGTATGTGAACGTTCCTTCCGAGTCGAAACAATGACTTTACTAATTTTTTTCGCAGCCTTTATGTCAGTGGTTCCCAACCGGGGAGGATTCCCCTCAAAGAAGAAATTTTATGATTTTAGGGAAAAATTTATGTTTATTTTCAAGTTAATATTCAACCTTTTTTTTAAATTTTCAAGTTGATCAATTAATTACACCACTTTATATTGTAGATAGGAAAAGTTTTGAATTTATTTTGTCGTATCCCGATTTTTGTGTAATAGTCGAAGAATTTTGATTGCATAGACTGGAAAGGAATGTTTGTATCTAACAAAGAAATGCATGCAGAGTGTCATTTAGCATGCAAACGATGGGCATTCAATTAACATTCTGGCGCCATAGTGTACAGAATACAGATGCTCTTTTACCTTCAGCTGCGCGGCTGAATCGTCAACTTAATTGTTCTCTATTCCACTGGCAGTTTTGTTCAGGCTTGCTGGTGGGCAAAGGGTAATGTAGTATCGTACGCTACTGACATTTTTTTATCGTAAACTTTCTGTAAAAAGTGAATTTTCTGTCGAAAAAATCAAAATCCATTGTTGCAAGGTTATTTTTATTTAAATCAGACTACCGTAGTTGTTTTATGACAACCCATGCTGTAACTACGGCGGATACAACAACTACTCCTTTACAATGATAGTTCAGAGCAGATGTGCAAAATGAGTGATCGTAAAAACAATGTTTCAGCTCTTTCCGCCATATGCTGCCCACTTAATGTAACAGAAGAGGAATGAAAAGCTCCAACTTAAGTAAAGGAAAAAGTGCGTCAAAAAAGGTTGGGAACCACTGTGTCAGGTGATGCATATCAGCTGGCTATTCAGTAGTTTCTTCCTGACCACTTTCATCATTAACCTCTAAACTTTTTGCTACGTTGAAAACAAAAGATCGATACTCTTTGCGATGAATATTATTGTGACTGAAGTAAAGGAAATTGCTGTTTTAAGCTACAACTTCTTAGCAATACGCCGGATCATGTGACGCGGCCACCAGTTTTCGGTTTTTACTCATTTTTCATATACATTTGTTTCGGGGCTGGTCGCATTGGCGAGGTAGTGCTTTAGTTCATAAGCTGTCATGCTGAATTGCTCTTGAGGTTGAATTGAATAGTTCAATTGATCTTGAGCAAGAGTGAAGTTTTAATTTATTGCATCTGATTGTTTGCTGTTTATTTTTGTTTTGTTAATAAAAGTAGTGAAATATCATTCAGCAAGTGTTGTAGTTAGCTTGGTGATCATCATATTTCGAACATTACTCGGATGGAACTCGAAGTGGTGTTCGAAGGAGAAGTCCTTGACGTTTATTATCGCGTTTTGACGTAACTAGTATCAACATATGCTTTTGGTATTGCACCGTTTACGTCGACGCCATAAGTTTCGTTGATATTACCTTCAGAGCTTACATCTATTGGAATTAAGCAACATTGCGATCTAGCTGAAGCATTAAAGCATCAGCAACCAGTTCGGCTCTCGGATCATTAGTCATACAATTTGCAATTCCTCCACCTGACATGCGGCTGTGTCCTTAGAATGTGTACCAACGCTCAGCAAGCGTCGCTTCACGAGAGGAAGAATTGTAAGACAGCCGATAGGCTAATTCTTACCACTGTGACATGGAAATTTGTTTTCAGTTCCCAATAGTGTCGTGCTCAAGTTCTCTGTGTTCAAGGTATCCAGTTAAAACTGCAAGTTCAACAAATTTATTGCAGTTTGATGTTTAGCAGTATACCTTATTAACGTTTTTTTGGAGCCGTTTGCTTTAGTCGAGTTTGCGTTTTGATTTTTGGTGTCCATACTGTTACACTTGATGTTACACGCAACTGTTTAATCTTACATGTTAATTCATGAGTTAGAACATATTCAATCAATTTTCGAAATTGCGTTCGGTTTTTCTCTTAGGTTTGTTTTGTTCAATAAAAATATTACTGTAAAAGCTGTTGAAAGTTTGCCACTCCAGTCGGATCTAGAAAAAAGGGAAGCGTCAGCACGTGATTGAGTAGGCTAACCTGTCCTATGAGGTTGTTGATTTACTCAGATGTCCAAGCCATGTAGCCTACAGCAGATCAGACCATTTCTTTTAAATCCAGGCTTAGGCTGTTTTAAACTACAACGTGGTTAAAGATTTAGATCAAGTGAGCTGGAATGCAAGGAAGCCGATCTTGGTATTCACCTTCAAACGTGCCATTAAGTGTCTCGCTGTAGACGCAGCCGCGTTCTCTGAAGTGGTGCCCCTCCGAACGTCATACAAAAGTTCTCACCACCATATGCACTATGCAGTCAACAATTATCGTAACTTCATCTAATGTATTAGCTAAAGTGTTTTCGCAGTTAATCTGTCTTAACAATCAATGAATGGTTTAGGGGCTGTTCATAAAAGACGTCCGCAGTTAGGGTCAAAGGGTTCCTGTGATGCGGACATTCTTACAATGCACAAACAACAAAATCATCTGACCCCGCGTCGACATACCGATTTCACAACCAGGTTGGCGTCTGATCGCTAAACCTGGAGCGATTGACACGCACAAAAATCAGCTGTGGCCGAGTGGTTAGCGCGTTGGGCTCGCAGTCGAGAGCCTGCATGTTCGACTCCAGCCACCCGCACTTGCTGTTGTTTCTCTGGGCAAGAAACTTTACGATTATTGCCTCTACCCAGTGATCGATTTCGAGTAATGGGTAGTACCAAATTTAAGTCATAAGTAGAGTAGACAACCGGAAACAGACATTGCAGTCGGCTGCAGCGTGGGTCAGGTGTACGTCGGAAGGCGTACACCGATGCATAGCGCTCAAGTCCGCTTTCCCGCAATGCAGGGTAAAGATATGAAAAACAAACAAAACAAAATCATCTGACCCCGCGTCGACATACCGATTTCACAACCAGGTTGGCGTCTGATCGCTAAACCTGGAGCGATTGACACGCACAAAAATCAACCAAGTACAGTACAGGCATGGCCATTTTAAAATAACGGATCCTTCAGAACCAGATCTAAATTATGGAAGCGTAATAAGATACTCTCCAAATGTTTGCCGCTGCAGCACCGCGTTCTGGCTCTGGTTACACAACTTCTTGTGCGGAAATGCAATCGTAAAAGAATTTGGTGTAGTCTACACTAGCACTTGAAAAGTATCACAACGCAGCTTTGTTCAAATATTTTCAAGCTTTCGGAGATATCGGTAATGTCCGCAAGGGGAGATTGACACAGTGCGGAAATGTGTGGAGGGGTAGATTTTTTACAATTTTATGAGGACGTCTTTTTTGCACAGCCGCTTAGTCAATTAATTATCTAAATTCGTGTAGCCACTGACGTGGAAGCTGATTCAAGAAGGTATTTTCTTCTCTCGCTGTTGCTTCACTACTCAAAACTCAATTAATGCTTGCAAAACTGTAATAAGTATAGTAAAATTAATATAAATCAACGGCTGAAACACAATGCCATAAGTTAGGTTTAATCACAAGTCACAGCATTGTGATAAATGCAATGCAGATAGAAGTAGTTGGAGCTTTGACAGAGTCTATATTGTTACACAAATAAAATTAAAGTACAGTATCATCGCAGGATTTCAACATACAGTACGGTACAGTATAAAAAATAATGCTTTCTTGAAGCCACTAGATATGTAGATACTGTATAATTATAACACAGTACAAGAAAATATGATGAAGTTTGGAACATGAAATGTTTAACCAACTTTCAGTTAAAGCTCAAAAATGAATTTGGATGCATTGTCATGTGGACTTTTGCAGTTGAGTCAATTGCTCTCCAGTTTTCCGATTAGCAGCAATAGAAAGTTTGATTTCGCAGCAACAATAATTGAATCACAATAACTAAAATTCTAGGCAATGAAACTATGATGGTGGTGCTCTATGAGTGTTCTGAGAACACTGTTTTCATTGTGCATGTGCTCATTGAGTATATGTACAATTGTACATTAAACTGTGTTGAACCATATTATCATGAATAACACAAAATACAGTAGAATTCGCCTATAACGGCACCTCTGGGGGATTGCGAAAACTGACGTTATAGCCGAATTGACGTTATGGACGAACTACCGCAAACTATTCCAAAACTGTCTTTTGATTAAAGAAAGAGGTGTATAATCCAGTCAGGTTTACTGTGTACCACCAAACTGACAAAAGCCAAACTGTCACGCAGAAAATACAGTAAACAAAGAAAATGTTTTTAAAAAAATAACCTACAGCGAACGGTACAGGAAATTTGTGCAATACAGCTCGTTACATATAGTAGTAGAGAAGTTCATTGTTTATTAGCAAAAAAGGCATTGATCTTCAGCTGTTTTGACACGGATTTCTCTACCACATAGCGTTCAGCTTTTGCTAAATAATGTAGGATTTGCTCGCTATCGTCGTGACTTCGGAAGTATCGGTCTAGTTGTCTGATTGACTTCAGGGCTTCTGCTGGGGTTGAAACGGCTTCTACAGGATCGTTGCCATCACCATCATCATCGGCCTTTTTACACGTGATAGTTTTTCACGCGGGAAAAAAAGTTAATTCAGTTAATTAGTTTATACAGTACTGCACGTACAGCTGTTGCTTTGAGTTGTTTAAAGGTCAGCTGTAGAGCTGCTTTTTACTCTGACAGTTTTTCACGCGGGAAAAAAGTTAATTCAGTTAATTAAATTCCCTGCTGCGAACGACGTAGCAAAATAAAGGGAAGACATTTTGCAAGCAGCAGCGCTAACTGGATTAAAAGACTGACCGTTTGTGGTGAAGGTGATGGCTTAAAGTGACGTTACAAACGAACAAAAGACGTCTGGGGACCAATAAAGGGTGCTGTTACATGCAAATTGACGTTATAGGCGATGCTGTTGTAGCCGAACTACAATGTACGTAAAAGATAGGAATTCTGCCGGGACCGAGCGAAATGTGACGTAATAGGCGAATTGACGTTATAAACGAAGCCGTTATAGACGAATTCTACTGTAAAGGAATTTTTGTTTCAGAGTGAGAATTAAGTTTATTGGGACTATCAACATAAATACATAATAAACATGCGAAAGCTGTGGCAACACATATATGATGCATTTGTACCGTACATCAACCATTACTTTAAAGTGTGTCAAAGAATTTTTTACAATTTTAACTGAAATTACAAATGATATTTTAGTCTGCATAGTCATATTATAATATATTCAATTATTCATGGTGGCATCAACATTTTCCAAACAATTAACAATCTAGAAAATCGATAACAATATATATGTACATGTTGCTAAAAGAAAAAAGACATGCATAAAGCAGTTAGATGGGACAACCAAAACTAGATTTATGCCAGGCATGAAGCCATCTCAGGGTATTTGTAAAGACCTGTAATACATTCATACTGCGTCAGAACAGATATTAGTTTACTTTTGATACTGAAATAAAAATCGAACAAAACTTTACATAAGCACTTTTTAGGTATAAACGTAGCATGACATGGTGATAAAAATACAAGCATTACTCACACACACACATCGATTCAATAACTTCAGAAATTACAAACAATTTGTGACACAGAGTATGTCTTCATAATTTGTTGTAGATTTTGTAGATTCTGAAGTCCATGCAACGAGAATATGCCACTGATTCAAAATGAAAACCATTAGGAAAAGTTTGAAAAGACATTCAGGAACACAATTTTTTCACATTATGTGCAACAGTCAAAATAAAAATATGCACATTTCTTGCCATGTTGAATTAGATATAAGTTCATCGCATACAAATTCACAGGGTTAAGAGTTATCCAAACAAAAATAAACATACAATTGTTGTGCAATTTATGAAAATTAATGGCACACGCATTACTGTCCTAACAGAACGAATCAGATTAAGAAGTTGAGTTTTCACTCCTGGCTCTTCTCCAAACCCACTTGTTCCACGTTCTGCCCCCCAACCAAATTTTGACAAAAATCTTTCTTCATTGAGAATTGCAGCAGCATTTATGAAAAAAATAGAGGCTTCAATCAGTGAATAAAGAGAGAATCCCATGTTCATCAAATTTTTTTTACAAAACAGTCACGCAGGCTAACATAAATTATATATATACAAAACAACTATAATATATGAAAGGTCTAAAATGTTATATTTTGCCATGCCATATTTTAAACTAATTGTCCTGTCTTGGTATCAAGCATGTCATAATGTCCATGTTTTGTCACTTCTACAAATATTCCAGACCTCTGCTATGCTTGGAATACATATATATATATTGTTTTTGTTGACAAGGTCAGAAATAAAAACAAACTTAACTGTTATAGTATGGTAGGTAGTTTGTACAATATTTACAGTATATTGTGAAGAAAGGGGCGTTCTTCCCGGCTATCAGCACAAGGCTGAGCACTCACTAGTACAGCGAGCAGTTGCGATTCGCTAACCATAACGGTGTAGCTTCCACGCTAGCCATTCAGACCATCCAATCAACAATATGTTTCTCGGCAGCCGATTTGTAGCAAGAATTGACAGCGATAGACACCGTGTTTCGCCCATGAGGCTGGGTTCGTCAGTATCGCACCACTAATTCTGCCAGAGGTATTCGACCACCGCTTTACCAGTCAGTTTAACTCTTATCTTTGTGGAAGTGAGTGCTCAGCCTTGTGCTGATAGCCGGGAAGAACGCCCCTTTCTTCACAATGTCCTCCGCCCTGGCGCCTGCTGGTTTTGTTGGCTCTTTTCTTTCCACAAAGATAAGAGTTAAACTGACTGGTAAAGCAGTGGTCGAATACCTCTGTGGCAGTGCTCGCCGAATCAAAGCTTACTCTTCTCCAGTGCTTACTTACTTACTCTCATCAGATACTGAGATAGCGGATAAGCCCATGTCCAACACAGAGTCCAAGACATCGACTCCAAAAGAACCCTTGCTAAAGCGGAGATCGATTGCCCAACCAGCATCTCCCAGGACGACGAATCCCAGAGACCACGACGCATCCCACGCCAGCTCCAAGGATGCGTCGGTCTCAGTTGACAATGACAACTCGTCAACTGACTCGGAGTCCGTTTCTTCGAGAGAGTCTACGCGGGCTGAACTGACCGGGACCTCTCCTCTCCATCGAAATGTCTTCAGTTCGGTGGATGAGCTCACGGACTCAGACGGCGTCCCATCCAACTACACGGTCTAGTCCAAAACTCTTAAACTTTAATCTGCTTTTTCTCTATCTATAATCATGTTCACAGATACGGAGAGTGACGATTCGGACGCCGGACTGGGCAACCTCAAGGTTGGCTCAATGAACATCAACGGAATATCCAAGAAATTGCGAGATGTCAAACAGTTCTTTACATCTCACAGACTCTCTGTACTGGCAATTCAGGAAACACACAGAATCCCCACCGATCAACTCGAGACGTGGGCTCAACATAACAATTACATAACATATACAAACATAGAACCTGATAGAACCCCCTTCTATGCAGGGACAATGTTCATCGTAAAGAAGGACATACACGATAGGTCCGAAATCACACATCACACAATAGTACAAAATCGAATACATCACCTCAACATCAAATGTGGTAAAAATAACATAAACATATTCAATGCATACCTTCCGCAGAGCAACGGAGAGAGAAAGTCATGCTTTGAACTGCTCTCCGAGGCTATGCTGGAATATGAACATCAACATGTGGTCTTACTTGGTGATTTTAACGTGATCCTTGATCCGTTGGACACTGCTAAGCCGCAATTTTTCTTCACTACACCGGATAAAACAGCACTTAGAACATTAATACATCATAACCAATTGACAGACATATTCAGACAAGAATATCCTTACAAAAGACTGTTCACGCGCCAAAACCACAACAGTAAGACCAGGATAGATAGAATATACATAAATGAACATGCACTTGAAAATTATCATAACATCAAACATGAATACTTCACATCATCAGACCACTGCACATTACCAATAATTCATCTAAAATATCAACAACACACCAAATGGGGTGAATATTCATACAAAATCAATAACAGCATATTAGAATATGCTCACGTCATAACAGAGCTCGAAACGGCTTGGGAAAATTGGACCATAAACGTACCACAAATAGAACCACCAGACATGCTTATAAGGTGGGATCATGGCAAGAAAATGTTGAAAAATCGACTGATTGAACTCTCGCAAGATGTCGCACTCAAGCGTAGAGAAGATTACAATCAAGCGAAAAATATGCTCCACACTCTGGACGCTCATCCAGACCACGTCCTGGAAGATCGTCGCCCGGAATTCTTGGAGAAAATCAACAACTTCTACGATTATAAAGCAGTCGGATCGCAAATCAGATCCAGAACTATCCCAACTAGCGATGAAGAGCCATCTAAAAGCTTCTTCAAAGCAGAGGAACAAAATTGTAAAAGTACCTCTATCACTGAGATACACGACGCA
The DNA here is from genome assembly GCF_918807975.1 of Aplidium turbinatum. Taxonomy (NCBI): domain Eukaryota; kingdom Metazoa; phylum Chordata; class Ascidiacea; order Aplousobranchia; family Polyclinidae; genus Aplidium; species Aplidium turbinatum. The sequence continues at coordinate 20,224,991 of NC_137477.1, forward strand.
AACAACACAACTCTCACCAAGAAAGAAGACATTCTCAAAGAAGTACACAGCTTCTACCACTCCCTATGGGGCATAGAAGACCACATCAACCCTCAAGAACAGAACAGTTACCTAAACATTCTGGGAGAGGCCAAAATTGAAGAAGACGCAGCTGAACAAGCAGAACAGCTCATAACTCTAAAAGAAGTAAAAACCGCCATCGATTCTCTTAACAAGGATTCTGCACCTGGATCAGATGGTCTCGGCTCATTTTTCTACCAAAAATGCTGGCATTTCCTGAAACACGACATTCTAGAGATGCTTACAAATTGCTACTTGAGAAAAACAATGACTCCCTCAATGAGAGAAGCAAAAGTGAAGTTAATCTTTAAAAAAGGTGAAAAAGAAAAGCTCAAAAATTGGAGACCGATCTCTCTACTCAACACTGATTACAAGATCCTGAGTAAAATCCTCTCCAACAGACTCACACCCATGATCACAAACCTGATTTGTCCGAATCAGAAATGTGGACTGCCAAACCGCAGAATAGAGCATGTTACAATGAATATACAAGCTGCCCTGGAAGCTTCTCAAACACAACACAGGGACTTGTACGTCATGATAACTGACTTTGAAAAAGCTTTCGATAGAGTTAGTCACTCCTTCCTCTATGGAATCTTGAAGAAAATCGGAGTAAAACCAATAATGATGAATTACCTGTCATTAGTTTACCACAAAACAAAAAGCAAGATAGAAATCAATGGAGCTTTAACAAAACGAATAAACGTTAAAAGGGGCATACGACAGGGTTGTCCCCTCAGCATGCTCTATTTCATAATCTGTGCTGACGTTCTCACCCGACGCATAGAGAAAAACCATCTGATCAACGGTTTTCGCTTTTCCAAGCTGACAATCAAAATCCAGCAATATGCGGACGACACCACATTCATCACAAGAGACATTCCATCTCTCAAGGAAATCAACAAAGAACTAGCCATCTACCAGACGATGTCCGGCCAGAAAGTGAACCAGGGAAAGACCCAGATCCTGGCGTCCAAACCTGACCTGGCCCAAAGAGCTCAGCAGCTCTTTCCAGAAGCTGCGATCTTGAACAACGTCAAGATCCTGGGCATCTGGCTAGGCACAAACAAAACACAACTTGACAAGATGAACTGGCAGACCGCCATCAAGAAAACTCAAACGATCGCCAACATCCACAAACCACGAAGACTCTCCCTCTATGGAAAGATCTCGATCATCAACACTCTCTTGGTACCCGTCACTTTGCATCTCAGTAGAGTGCTGATGCCAACGAAACAACACATCAAAGAACTAAACAAAATCCTCTTCGACTTCCTCTGGCATCCTTCGCCATTCGAACAACTCCAGAGAAGCAAGACGTTTCCTCCTGTCAAAAATGGAGGCATCAACATGGTGGACATCCAATCAAAATTCCAAACTAGTCGCATAGACAGAATTCGGCACCTCTTCCCACTAGAAGACGCCACCGAAATCTGGCACGAATGGGCCATGTTCAATTTGAGCTACAGAATGAGACACATTAATCCTCATCTGTTCTCCAACAGCATTCCGCATGCTCCAATTCCAAACGAAATGTATGCGGACATCTTCAAGTCCTTTTGCAAACTCAAAGGCTTGAAACACGACTGGGAAAATACTTCCTACAAAAATATCTACATCAATCTGAAAACGCAAAATGAAAAGAAGATTGACAAGATTGATGAAAACGGAAAGAAGATTCCTTGGAATGAGATCCTCTTGAAAAACAAGGGAATCAAACTCCTCCTTCCACCTCACCTATCCTCCATGTCCTTTCGGATTGCACATGGAGGATACAAATGGGGAGATTTTAATAGATCAATAAATTCCGACAGAAAAACAAACTGCAAATTCTGCAGAAAACCAGAAGACAATGTGGCCCACGTCCTCACCAAGTGCTCCTTTGCACAAGGAATATGGGAGCGCCTGAAACAACAATATCTTGACCTAACCAAGGAAGACATAGAAATAACAAAGGACATGATCCTTTACAACCAACTCCCTGGAGGACAAAAAAACAACCCGATTCTTTTGACCATGATGAATGTCGCCAAGCACACCATCATCCAAAAGAAGAAATCTCTGGACATAGGCGACACATATATACAGGACACAAAACGATCCACCATTCAAGCCCTGTGGGTCATCATGACAAAAACGAAAGACATAACACAAAAACATAACATTCCTTTGTCATCTGACATTTCTACTCCTTCCAAACCTCCTCCTACGGTCAGAAGAAAGAAGAACCAGTCGAGATCCACTCTTCAACCGCCCTCTCAGTCGTCCTCGGTGGTAGGGATGACTGATTGCAGCGGTGGATCTCACTAGCACAGTACGGTCGTAGATCATCTTTGAAGAAGTTTAGACAGCCAAGGGCGTAACAACCCACCTTTAACCCGTCCCTCTCACTCATCTCCAACGGCCCGATGCCGGAAGAGTGATTGCAGCGGGAGATCTTTAACCGTCCCTCTCCGTCGTCCCACTCGCTCTGGGATGACAGGATTGCAGCGGCCAATTCCATGATGACTCTGGGGTCAGCGAAAGCTACCCTCCCTCTGGCCGCTCCTCTCTGGCATCTCCGCCAAATGAGGTGTCAGACTGCAGTGGCCCGTTTCCTCCAAACAGGTGCCCTTCTTCAAGCGGGCAACAAGAAGATACACACACATAAACAATTACAAATAAAATTAAAATTAACTCTTTGACAAAACGCGCTAGTTCTTGAGCTTGACCCGCCATCTCCTAGACTGCTCCAAGATCAGCAAGAGGAAAGTCGAGACAGGCAGATCAGCTTGAGGCAGCCACTAACCAAACATTTACATCCACAGATTACCATCTACCGCGGTGGGTCCCTTCGGTCGTAGTGAGTCCCTCGCCTCCCTGGTAGGTATCTTTCATGTAAGTATGGTGTGCCTGCTGAGTGTTTGGGTGTGTGGACGGCTCCCGGAGCGGACGCACTAATGATGAGACAGGAAACAAATCCATTCCATATGGACAATTTGTAAACCTGCAAGATGTAGTGGTATCCATCTTGAACTCTGAGCGTTGCGCGAAAAAAAAAAAAAAAAAAAAAAAAAAAATCTTCTCCAGTGAGTATGTATTACAATCCCACCTATATTTTTTGTTTCTATTGATTAATCGAGCCTCTGCTCCCAGGGTTCGATCTTAGCGGTAGTCCGCTAGCCAATGGCTAGTGAAAATTTGCGCGGACTAGTAGAAATGTTGCAGTACTAGTCCGATTGGCTAGTGAAAATATTCGCCGGTGAAAAGTTTTGGTTTACAAAATGGCGATTGGCGACGTGACTCTCACTCTGAAATATTGCAGAAATTTGCTTGCCAGAGGCGAAATTGCATGAAAAGGGCTACAAAGTCGGTCAACTGAGCACGTGACTACTTTTTTCTCGCATTTTTGCTAGACACGACACGTGTGACGTAGTGAGCACGCCAGGTCGCCAGAGTTGCCAATTTTGTTTTTTTGAAGCCAGATTTTGAGAATCTGGCTGTTTTTAAACTCGCTTGGCTTTTTTTATTTAAAAAAAAAAAAGCCAGAAAAATTAGGTTTTTTTTCATGTTTCATCGATTTTTTGTCAAATTAATAAAAAGCCAACATAAGTTTGGCTTTTTTTGGCTTAATTTTATCTTTCGCGATTTTTTTGAGGAAAAAAATTCGGTCTGCGTCAATTCGAGCAGTAATTTCTACCTTATATTTGGTTGTAGTGTCCGACCGAATTTCGTTTTGAAGCCGAAACTGGAAAACTTTCTAGTTGCTTGTCTTTTTATTAACTATGTTTCTGCGTTGTCGCTGAAGTCAAAGTTCGGTGGGATAGTATTTGGTTGTGCACTTTTTATATGTGTAGCCTACGTTTATTGAATACTAATTGGCTTTTTCTTGGCTTTTTCAGCTGTTTCTTGCTGACTTTTTTTTAGGCTTTTTTTGTGACTAGATCTGGCTTTTTTTTGGTGAAGACATGTTGGCAACTCTGCAGGTCGCCAGCACGAAGCCAGCATCCCAGCAAGCAGCAGTTAGCGAAATTAACGTTTTTTTGTTGATATATCGTGATCAAATGCTGATTCAACGTTACTACAAAGTGTCCAACGCTGAGTGTTAGCTGGGTACTGGTCGGACTAGTAAAAAATCGTGCGGGCTAGTAAAAACGGGGAGCAACTAGTCCGGTGGGCTAGTGAAAAAAAAAGTTAAGATCGACCCCTGGCTCCACATTTTTATTTAAATTTTGTTTGCCACGAGAGCCAAATTATCCTTAAATAGTTGACTCTCTTCCTCGTGGTAGACCCCAATTTTATCCGCTCTGCCTACTGGCAGACCGGGTATAAGAGTCAAGTACCTGCGCCGAGGTCGCGTGAGGGAGACGTGGGCGCCGCCCGGCGGTGAATTGCTGCCGGTTCCAACGTCCACACGCAACGGGTCACCCGGCCCGTCGCAGGCCATCTTTCTGGGCAATGCAGAAAGAGCCTGTCTCCCTGGCCCGCTCCGCCATTCTAAATTTGCGGACGGGTCATGTAACGTTTTCGATCCACACTCTCCCTCCACAGGTACCTCGACTCCCCAGCCTGGCCCCCGCGACCTAAGCTGGTGGACTTACCCCTCCGGGTGCATCGTCACCCCCAAATCACGCCGCTCCCCGCCGCCGCGGGGTGTGGCAGGCCGGTTTTCTAAAGTCTTCGACCTGGCTATGTTTGTTTGTGCTCTCTCGCCGTGTCAATTATTTGTACCCGTGCGCTGTTGATGCAAATAAAACAGTTTAACACTAGTGGTGCGATACTGACGAACCCAGCCTCATGGGCGAAACACGGTGTCTATCGCTGTCGATTCTTGCTACAAATCGGCTGCCGAGAAACATATTGTTGATTGGATGGTCTGAATGGCTAGCGTGGAAGCTACACCGTTATGGTTAGCGAATCGCAACTGCTCGCTGTACTAGTGAGTGCTCAGCCTTGTGCTGATAGCCGGGAAAAACGCCCCTTTCTTCACAATATACTGTAAATATTGTACAAACTACCTACCATACTATAACAGTTAAGTTTGTTTTTATTTCTGACCTTGTCAACAAAAACAATATGGGGCCAAACAAAATACAAAAACAATGTGGGCCCAGGCAACCACAATATCACAGATTCATACTAAACAAACCATTTGCCAGTAAAAAAGGTAGGAAATGTCAGAGTGACCTATATATATAACCTACACAAGCTTTGCTAACTGGAGGCCAATGCAATTTCGATTTTGAGATCTAAACTTAATTAATTTCACGTCCCTTTGAATTGATTGCTAAATTTTGACTGTTGAATCTTAAAGATCACTGCAAAACTGCTTTTACTTTTAAAAAATGACAAATCTTTCTACCAGTGTTGAGCGGAGTGTGATTTTTGATCCTATTTCATGAAACTAGACTGCATTGCAATCCAACTCAAAAAAATTTCATTATTTTAAACTCCGAATCCACTCCTCTCCAAAATCAAATTATGAGTTATCATGATACTAGCCAATGCGTATAACACGTAATAAACCAGAAGACAGAAGTGCAAACATTTCTGTCAACTTTAGTAACACGAAAACATTTTCAGTAACACAACTAGGCATATAAGCTGTAGCTTACTGCTATTGCTGGGTCGAAACTTGTGGGGACATTTTTTTCTTCTTCAAGCAGAACTAGTGCGGGACTTATTTGAATTAACTAAAATGCAGCATGACTGAACCACACTCCGAATTCACTTCACTCCAGAACCTTTGTGAATAATGAAACTACAAATCCACACTTTTTTTAGAAAGTCATGCAAACTCCGGCTCCACTCTATCCTCACTACAGTAGCCTAGACAATTTACTGTGGTGACACTACTTACTATGTGTTTCTCGGCAGACGAGTGTAGCAAGGACTCAGCAATAGACACGTGTTTCGCCCATGAGGCTGGGCTCATCAGTACCGGACCACTAGTTCTCAATCGCTGCTTTGGCCAGTCAATTGAACTTTTACCTTTTTGGAAAGAAAACAACTAAACTAACTGTCGCCAGCCTCATAGGCGAAACACGTGTCTATTGCTGAGTTCTTGCTACACTCGACTGCCAAGAAGCACATGTTTTTGGGAAAAGTCTTAATGGCTACACCGGCATGGTTAGCAAACACACAATGCTCACTGTTCTATAGTAAGTACTGTAATCAGGTAGTGCTGACACCAGGACGATCGCTCTTAGACCAGTGCTTCCACTTCTGACAGTTGATAAATCCTCTTCAGTTTCCTTTTTTGTCCTGAAAAATCCCTTTTTTCTCAATCGGAAATCCTACAAAATTTCCTTAATGGAGGTTATTTTTGACGTTATTTAAGTTAAAAAAAAAGGTGCCAATACAACTTTAAAGTTATTGTAATCTCAATTAAAGTTATTTTAATCTCGATTTTTTTCAGTAGCACCGGTATGTCAAAGCAACCAGCTAAAAAACTGCTTGTTAGATGGTCGGTTCTAGGACATTTACCGTACCACCTGAAATCCTGGACATTATTTACCAATTACCACTCTCATCTTTCCCACCCGGACTCCTAACCTATCCCTAACACCGAAAATGTGCATGTGGTAAATGTCCAGTAACAAATTATCCATCGATTAGCTAATTTATTTTTGTGTTTAGTTCGGTTTTCCTTGATGCGCTAACTTGTGCAACTCTATCTATATAGGCTAGGCTATCTTTTTTTTCTCCTTGTCAGTAACGTCTTCACAATCATTTGAGACTGATGAAAAACTTTAGGATAATAGGCTTATTTATGATACTGACTCACTCTGACTGTGCACGCTATACATGTTGTATTCATACTGAACAGCCTAGCTTGCTCTATTGATATTATGATGACACCATATCGTAAAAGGTTAGCATAGGCTGTAACTAACTTTTCTAAACCGGAAGGATACCATTAGCCTAGGCTTATCATGTACCTAACTGTACGTCGAAGCTCAGTGAACTTTGTCATTGCTACTCAAGTTCAACCATAAATCAACGGATTACCTAATTTTAACTAAAAAAATTGAGAACTAACTCACTCACTGCAGTCTGCACTCACGTCCAATTCCCACGCGAGAATGGGAGAGAGAGTAAGTGGGGGGTTCCGGATGGCGAGTGCTGGCGACGGAAACCAGCTGATCATTGTTATTCCAGTCGTTTTTAGAACTTTTCAAAGAGAATATTAATGAAATTCTCTTTAAAATTGCTAAAAACAACAATTCCCTTTTTAGACAAAATTTCCTTGTAAAATTGCTAAAAATCCCTAAAAAATCCTTCCGATCTTCATTTCCTTTTATTATCCTTCGAAGCGTTGAAAAATCCCGATTTCGGGATAAAATCCTTCAAAGTGGAAGCACTGTCTTAGACTAAAGCTACTTAGTGAGCAAATTACTACCTTACCAGTGTTGCCAGATGCTTTTTAGATTTCCTGCACAAGTGTAAACATCTAGTTCTAGTAATCTTCAGTTAGACTTCAATCTTCAATAGACAGTTAGACTTCAGGAAAAGCAGATTCCGGCATGAACAGACAAAACAAGACATTTGATATACCTAGAATCGCGAGTACCTGGAGTAAGAATTTTAAAGAATGCGTAAAATTGCAAACTTTGATGGTGTTTTTGGCAAGATGCATCACATGCCGAATACTTTTACCTTCAAATGACAGAAAAGGAATGGACTTCGATTTACTTTTGCAACAGCAAACTAGATCAGTACAAAATCAAATGTTATCTATGAAACAAACTGTCATTGAAACAAACAGATATTGGAAGACGCTATCAAAAGAACAAAAAAGGAATTTACTAAATTTTAAACAAGCTGAAAAATCGAGGCACATCGAAAGGTTTCACTGGCTTTGGAATAAGCAAAAAAAGAAACGAGAAGAATTTGGACATTTGATACATCAAAATTCCAATTCTAAAAACCAACGAGATAGAAAGAGGTACAAGATGAGAAAGATCTTCAAAAGAAAACAAGAAAGTCTTAAAAGAGCAGAAACAATGATTTTAAATAAATCAGATACCGGTATACAATTAGAAGAAACAGACAAACTCTTGCTGATGCATGGCTTAAATTTTGTCCCCACACCCAAATGGTCTCAAAAAACGGAAACTAATGAATGGTTAACTTTGCACTATTAGAAGAGTTGAGTGGTTTAACGTTTTAAAACATGGCGAACAAGAGGAGGAACAAAAAACAATCATACCGGTACCACCCAAATTAAAAGTAACAAAACACTCCCGACCGGACCCAGATCTCATTGACAAAAAAATTAAAGTTTACACTGACATGGCTACTTCAAAATTAAGAAATCTAGGAGATATGGTCACACATAATTTTATACACAAGAACAATTTGGACACAGGTCTAAAAAAAAGCTCACCAATCTGACACAAAACAATAAAATCGTCATTTGCATAGCGGACAAAGACGGGAAAATTTTGATACTAAATTACAAAGATTACCAACAAATCTTGGAACGAGAGTTGAATTCTTTTACAAAAATGGATATTACACAGAAAGGAATTGATGCACAACTGAACTTGATCCTGCAAACATGTGAAAAGGAAATAATATCACTTCACGAACTAAATGTTATTGACGACGATTTACTCTTCCATACAATTGGAAGAAAAAAATCTGCACAGGGGTCATAGCCTACACCAAAATTACAGGTAGTAAAGCAAAATATTTTTCGACCAAAGACCCGGCATTTGCCTACCCCCTGTTCAAAACACACAAACTCACACCGGACAATTTAAAAACTATTAATGTCACTGAAATTCCTGTACGATTGCTACACACAGGCATCTGGCCACATCACAACATCCCGAATCACCGCTTTAATTGAACATTTGCTTAAACCCGTCAGCATAACCTTTTGTCAAAGTGAAATAAATGAATTTTGTAAAGATAGCAAACACTACCGGTATCTAGAAACACTCATGCAACGGCAATCTGACAAACAAACCCAAATCACAGAAAAGCTCAAAAGCAATCAATTACATTTAGTCGCGGCTGATGTCAAGGCTTTATATCCTAACGTCAAAAGGTCATTAATTGAAAAGGCACTGAAATATGCTTTGGATCAACACACGACATATCCTCGAATTGCAATAGAAACACTCACAGATTTGACGTTGTATTGTCTTGACAATGTTATCACGCAAAACGGTGGAAGTTTCTATAAGCAACCAGAGGGTATAATAACAGGTGACAACCATTCTGTATCGATCGCCAACATTGCCATGCACTACGTCATCAAAACAGCTTCCAACACACTGAAACAAGCAGAAATATTCAAACGCTTTTTAGATGACATAATTTAGATATCATTTGGCCAAAAGACTACAGAATTGATAAAACATAGCTTGATTACAGCATTTCACGATCACGACTTGGAACTTACTTTCAGAGAAATCAACACCTCCCAAACCGATAAAAATGTTGAGTTTCTAGATGTTAACCACCGCATTTGCAAAACTTTGAACTTCAAATTTGTGACCACCAACTACACCAAAGAAACAGCTATAGACCGCTTGTACCTCAATGGTAAATCACATCACCCCACATCCACATTCAAGGCAATCATACATGGAGAAGCATTACGACTCAGGAGATTGAATGAAACACAACACGATTATACTGCAGCCAGGGGCGGATCCAGGCAGTAACGTTAGGGGGGGCGATGCCATTGACATTCAGGCAAGTGATCAGCCCCGCACAAACAATGACGGAGGGTCTCCCATAAAAAAATTAGGTTGAATTTGGTGCGTTCTGAGAGCATTTCGAACACAAATTATAAGAAGTTCTATAACTCAAACAATCCTCAACAATGCTGTCGTTTAACAAAGGGAGTGATGAGCTGATGTGCCCTTGCCATGTCAAGTTGAAGCCTGAACAACCTAGCCGCATTTATAGTTGAGACTGAAGGCTTCACTCTTGATTGTTTCACAGCAATTTAAAAATTGATCACTGAAAGATAATAACAGGTAATTCTGCCTTCGGAATGTCACAGCATAGGCCTAATATTGATACAGACATTGAGGTTGTTATAGATTGACTGTATAACTTCGAGGTTTTATTCCTCTGACAAGTTTTGAATTGTTATAAAGAGCTATGAGGAAAGGTTATGCATACATTCAACATAATAACCAACAAAACTGGGGGCCAGGTCAAAACACTGGGTCATGCTCCAGTCTCCGTGGAATCGTCACTATAGGCTAGGTATCGACTGTAAATTTTTATTTAGGGCCAGCGAAACACTACAATTTGTAAGTTAAAACTATAGAATGGTAGTTAAACATAGTGAAATGACGACCAAAGGATATAGTCTTCCTTAAAACGTGTCATGCACGGTCGCTGCACCAGACAAAGAAAGAAACCAACAACAACAGAAACAACTATTTCTGTGGACTTCACAAATAAAACAAAAATTGTAAGGCTACTTTGCCGGTACGGGTAATACTAACATGTGTCGACTACAACACAAGTCAAGTTTGCGGTTTCTACTGCTGGCAATCGATTTACCACGGAGTCTGTGTCAATTAAAATGTCTCGATGATGGTAGCCTACCGGTATGGTAAGGCCAATCCATTCAGTCTTTCCTCGCCGATGTTGTTCCTCAGCCAGGTTTTCAACGAATGAAGACATGAAAAACTTCTTTTGGCTGATGCTACGCTGACTGGCAAGGTTAATAGTATTTTTAGGAGAGAGTGTACGATTGTGTACACATCTTCATCACACTGTTGTAAAGCTTCTTCCGCAGTTATCGGTAAGACTGCAGCAGTCGCCGGAACAGTTATATTTGCCCACTTCTCCTTTCATAGTTGGGTCTCTGAACATAGAGCAGTTTCCACGGATTCCACACTATATACAGTATATGACGTAACAAGTCGTTGTAGGCATTGCAAATGACTTTTGTCAATGCTATCGGGTCGATACTTGAGCAATTTCGTGGTAGCAATGATGTTAGGTGACAAAATGCTAAAGTCTCAGCTGAAAATCTTGTCACCAAGTCAAGTATGAAGGAATCCAACATTGGAATATAGATCGACCTTTTGTAGTATTGCTCTGGTGATGAAAATGGCATATTTGTCTTGTGAACTTGTGTAAGGTAACGGACTAACGGTAATGTACAAATTTGACAAAACTTGGGATGCTTTTTGGAATAAACTACAGAATTCATCATCACAATTTTTACGCCGGGTATTGAGAATGCTTTTTAAATCTCTGACAAGTGTTGTGGCTGCAGATAAATCCAGACTCTTCTGAAACAACCTGCAAAGTGGTAGACACAACCAGTGGCGTACGCAGGGGGGGGGGGGCATTGGGCCATGCCTCCCCCCCCCTTAAACATTTTTTGTAGTTAACGACGTAGATTAAGGGATTTAATATGTTTTGCATTGCTCTGTCAAAGCAATTACTGTAACAATGTTGTTTTATAGACTAAGCCAATACGAAGTACATGGGGGGAGGGGGGGTTACAACTCCACTTTGGCACGCGTGTGACGTTACGATATTGAGAATGATGCTTTCAGTCTCTTTATGCTTGGGAATGATGCTTTCAGTCTAAAAAAAACTTGCCTAATTTTAAACAAAACTGCATTAAAAGAGCGAGTTTTGCCAATATCAAACATCTCAGCCAGGAATTAACAACAAGAAAACATAGAGGCTTAGCTTTTATTTCTGAAAAATGCCAAAAAAAACATGATCTTATCCTTTTGCTATGCCACCTGACAGCGCCATTTTACAGGAATATTCATACCCACGTTTTTGTTGAAAATGCTCTCAGAATGCACCAAATTCAAAGTAATTTTTCAAAATTTTCTGGGGGAGGCCCCCCAGACCCCCCGCCGCTGGGTGTCGTCTTCAGCGAAAACGCCGTGGGGCTTCGCCCGCCGGTCGTCAAAACCCCCCCTTTCAAAATCACTGGCTACGCTACTCTCAATGGCCCCCCCCTTGAGAAAATCCTGCGTACGCCACTGGACACAACATAAACACAGATAGTTGACAAAAGAGCATGATGACGAACTCCATATTTCTTATGGATGAAATCATACTTTTAGCTTGAGAACGCACTTTTCGTTTCTAGGCTAAGAAATTTATCGCTATACTCTACAGTGCCGGCAAAAAGTTTAGAAACTTTTTAAATGTTAGTAATTTCGTTCTGTAATTAGACTCTGTGACGAAATAATAGCCTTATACTATGTTATTATTATAGCCTACCTTAGCCTAACCTAGCCTCGTCCTGTTGCAAGATAAGATAAGATAAGAGACAGTCAACCGCTTTAAGTGGACAGTTTGCTGGGTGGTTCACTAAAAGCAGAAAAGTTTTATTAGTTAATTAGCCTAACCTAATCCTTGAACATGGCGAAAGACTTATTCAGCATTGCTTTCGATATGTTGTTTTCCAAATCGTATACATATAAATGAAGAATAAAGCTACTTTCTTCGGTTTTAGGGGGGGGGGCGATCGCCCCAATCGCCCCCCCCCCTGGATCCGCCCCTGACTGCAGCACTGGAACAACTTAAAAACAAAGCTTTGAAATCAAACTTTCCCGAGAAAATTACCAAAGAAAAAATTCAACTTGCTGAAAAATGGACAGAACGACTACCTAAACCTAAACCCACAGAAAAAAATGCAACCAAAGCCAACGAGTAATCTGGCCTACATCATTTCCTAGTTTACTGAAGACCACCAACGCGGAGAAAAAACTACAACCCAATCAAATGATGACATATAAAAAGCCAAGCACGCTAGAAAATTTACTTACAAAATATAAAAAAATTACCCTGAATACAGAAACACCAACCAACGGCTTCTCCAAACCATGCGGCAAATGTGCACTGTGCGGTAACCATGGAGCGCATAACATAAGCCTATGGTAAAAGAATGCACCTCTATTAAATGTAAACTCAACAAAACTTACAGTCTCAAACAAAAATTAACTTGCCAAAATTACGGGATATACATTGCAACGTGCACCATATGTCACGAACACTATGTAGGACAAACCATGACAAAATTTTCCACACGTTGGGCCACACATAGATCTATTTGGAACAGTTTTAATCACTCTGATAAATCCGGTAACAAAGCAGCATTATTGAAACATTATGCGAAATTCCACAATATTGAACTCAAAAAGAAACCAGCTCTGGCAGACTGTTTTGTCGTTACTTTCGCCGAACAACCCAGCAAACATTGTTTAGACATCGCTGAAGATAAATGGTTACATACAATCAAAGCCACCATAAACATACAGAAATTGATTCGACCAACCACTTAAATCCCATGTCATCAGCAACCTTCGACCCCTGTGGTATAGATTCTTCAACTATGCCCATTCACACTTATTCTTTTTTGACGCTTTGTCTATGTAAGCTTATGGCAATGGACTTAAATTAAATTGCGGTTTTCTTTGTATTCGTCTTGTTGAGCTGTTGTAATTTACTAGATGGATGTCCATTCACACTTATTCTTTGTTGACGTTTTATTAATGTAAAATTACGGCAATGGACTGAAACTAAATTGCGTTTTTCTTTGTATTCGCCTTCTAAAACTGTTGTAATTTACTAGATGGATGATAAGGTTAATGTATTTCTTGAGTTTTGTACCAGTATATTGTTGGAAATCGTGGGAGAACACCAGTTAAGATTTAGGCTTGCAGGTTTTAATTTTAATATTATGTAACCATCTATTTAAAATATAATTTTTATGCGTGTTGATAACATCGGAGTTTGCTTTATTTGTTCATTTTACGTATTTTTCAAATTTTCTTTTTTACATGTGCTAGCTGAAGATGCTATTACTGTAGCGAAATCGATTCTTATTTAATAAATAACACTAAGAGGTTAGATTGTTGTGCAAATGCCAGCATTTGATGAATGCAAAATAGCAGTAGTAGCCTAATCTAGTCCATTATTTGTATGGGAATCACAGCACAAAAGTGTCTCAAATTCACATAAAATATACAAAAAGAGTAGGCTATATTTACCAACTAATACTCAACTATCAACTTGTAGAAAAAATTTTGGCTATCATCAGATCGGCCTCCAGTCAAATTTTAAGCTGCAAGTTAGCATGACCTTGCCAGATTCCAACTGTCACGATTTCTTTCTATCTCTTACCAGGAAAAAGACTTGGAAAGGTTCAATGACGTAGTTTAATGGGTCAAACAGAAAAGCAGTCAATTAAATGTCGAATAATTCTACTAGTGAAATGATAATCTGACTTCTTGAAGAACTTTAACGAACGGCTTCTCAAGTAACTCTAATTTCGAACACAATTTATATCAGCACCAATTCTCATCTACTTGTATTCAATTACTTCAAGTCTCAATCACCAATAATTTCTGCATCAACTACCAATCCACAACTCATAGCACAACTCTCATAATCAACTCATAATAATAATAATCATCATAATAATCCATTACGCAAATTACACCACTATTTATAAAAAGTTTGTTCGGTCTAGTAACTTCGAGAAGGTTACGTAGTGTTGCATCACACGAACTCATCGTCGGTCACGTACCATTGAGCGGCATAAACAAGCAAGTTTAAAGAAGTCTAAAGAATGTCACGTAGGAGTAGAGGACTGTTACATAATACAGATTTCGTAATCAGAGGTCCATTCGTAAACAACCTTGTGACATCATGACAAACGATATTGGCAATTGTGAAAACAACAGAACGTTCCAGGTACAGAATGATTTAGAATTACGTTGCAGAACAACGACTTCACAATTAGAGGTTACTACTGCTCATTGACCGATAATAACATACCGCTCAAGAATTTTATAATGAAAACAGCACATTCTGTCAAGACGCAAAGCAGCCCGACGCGAGGCCTTGCACATCGATTGTGACACCAACAAACATATTTTTTATTTTTTAGTTACACAATTTTTTTCAAAAGTGTTTTTTGCAAAGCATACTTTTGGGAAAAGCATACTTTTGCCAGATTCCAACAAACATATTTTTTTAATTTTTAGTTACACAATTTTTTTCAAAAGTGTTTTTTGCAAAGCATACTTTTAGGAAAAACTGACTTTCGGGTGGAATAAAACGGACCTTTCAAGCACCAGATGAAAACGGAATTATAAAGTCGGTTGATGTGGGCTGTGGCAGACGTTTCCACCTCGTCCAATAGCCCAACAAAGATTTCGATACCGCTCATAGCATACGTAATGATGCTACACGGAAAGCACTTCAACATGAGTATATCCAATTCAAACTCTAACGCTATTCATGACGTCATCAAGGTTGAGATTCCAGAAAGAACGAAGAAAAACGCAAATCGTAGCTAAATTAAGTCATCGGTTTGCCATTGGCTGACTTGGCGCAGAGGGTTTGGTTGGTCAATCTGCAGGGGTTGTTGGTTTTATTGTTGGTTTAAAGTTTATTCCCCTGATGACAGCAGAACCGCTGCTGGCGTAACAAAGCTTCAATGGCAACAGACGTAACGCAAATGAGTCTCAAGTACTTTTATTCGTGAGTTCGAATTGAATTTAGATTTGGAATTTGAAAAGTTATCTTATGAGTCTGAGTCTATTTTCAGTAATATTATGAGTCTGTTAAAATTGTTTTGTGCAGAGGTATATAAACCGCTTTCAGAAAAAGGAAAAAGTAAGCAGTTACGTAATTTAAAATTGGCAAATTTCAATAATGTTTACGAACTAGAGTGAACTCCTGGTGAGATTCCGTCGCAGAGGTGAACTGCAGATACAACGTTTTGTTAAAGCAGAAAAGATTGAAAGCGATGATTTGCCATTAAACAGAATCACTTGAGGAAAGCTGCCGGTGAAAGGTTATTTGAGTAAAAAATGATCCATCAAAATTATCCCGATGCACAACAAGTGAGTTTTCTTAAGAAACGCAACTATTTATTTCTTAAGAAACGCAACATTTGAATAGCATATCTTCTTCAATTCAATTCACAACAGAACATGAAAAAAACAACTCCATATCATTTTTAGACGTCTCAGTTATTCGTCACAATGCCACAAACACGTTGACCACTACAATTTTCAAAAAACCCACACACACTGACAGATATTTAAATTTTAATTCACACCATCCCAAACATCAAAAACTTATAGTCCGGGAGCGGGGATGGTTGACCCTGCATTGTTGTATTAAGTTTTTTTTACTGTTGATTTTGGTAGCCAAGGGTCTCTATTTTCAGAAACTGCTTGATGACATGTTGTCACCTTTGGGCAATTTGAGAAATTCAAGATGGCGTCCAAGATGGCCGCCATTACCTATAAATGACCATAACTCCCTATCCATTCACCTTAGGAAGGTGATTTTTGTCTCTATACCTAGGTTGTAGGGGTCAAGCTATCCATTAGAACTAAGTATTACGTTAATATCGTATTACATAATGGTAATTTCCAAGATGGCGTCCAAGATGGCCGCCATTACCTATAAATGACCATAACTTCCTATCCATTCACCTTAGGAAGGTGATTTTTGTCTCTATACCTAGGTTGTAGGGGTCAAGCTATGCATTAAAACTAATTATTATCTTAATATCGTATTACATAATGGTAATTTCCAAGATGGCCGCCATTACCTACAAATGGCCATAACTCCCTATCCATTCACCTTAGGAAGGTGATTTTTGTCTCTATACTTAAGTTGTAGGGCTAGGGGTCAAGCTATCCATAGAACTAAGTATTATCTTAATATCGTATTCCATAATGGTAATTTCCAAGATGGCCGCCATTACCTATAAATGACCATAATTCCCTATCCATTCACCTTAGGAAGGTGATTTTTGTCTCTATACCTAGGTTGTAGGGGTCAAGCTATCCATTAGAACTAAGAATTATCTTAATATCGTATTACATACATAATGGTAATTTCCAAATGGCGTCCAAGATGGCCGCCATTACCTATAAATGAGCATAGCATAACTCCTTGTAGCCTAAATCCCATGTAACTATCATATTGTAGTAGACGGGCACTAATAATTCACTATTGTCTTTTTAGGTGCTGCCCGTCAGGGCCCGAGTAACCATGAGGCACAGGCCTCAGGCCCCCTGGTTTTAGGGCCCCCCATTTTTTTTACATTAGTACCATATGCGTAGGTAGTGAAAGTTGTTGTGCCAGTGTGTCCACAGTTGTTATTTTTGAGTAACAATTTCAAATTGTGTAACGATTTTGCCGTAACAGTTGAGCACTCCTGCTCTGCATTGAAAGCGATTGCCAATAGGGGCCCCTAGACTTAGCTGTGCCTCGGGCCCCCATCAGCCTTAATCAAGCCCTGCTGCCCGTAGCCTATAATATAGTATGACGTTCACCAATAGTGAAACATGAATGGAAAACAGTGCTTTTTCGTGTCCAAATTTGGATGTGAGAATAAGGCTGAACCGTTGAAAGACACTGGTCCTGTCAGTATTCAAAACTTTATCAAGCATAGCAAAATCTATGGGGACAGGTATCATGAACTTCTTGAAGAAAAAGTTAGTGAAAATCCTGAATGCACAGTTAAATGTCACAGAAACTGTGCTTCAAAATACACTTCAAGCCTCCAGGTTCAAAGGCATAAAAGGAAGAATCCAGAAAGTTACTCGTTTTACATTCCGCCTAAGACCAGGAGACGGTCATCACTGCCAGGGTTTATCTTCAAAGTACATTGTTTGTTTTGTGGTGAAACTTGTGTGCTTGAAAAATATCCGAAACACCCTAAACGTTGGCGACCAGCATATTCATGTCGGGAAATAGGCAGCGCAGGTGGCAAGAAGTCACTCAAGCAAACTATACGTGAAGCCTGCGAACGGCATCAAGATGAGCTATCAGAAGTTGTGCGACAAAGGGTAGATAGGCCTATCACTGTAAGTGACCTTCACGCAGCTGATGCAAGGTATCATGTGGATTGCCGAAATAGCTTCTTGTCAGAAAAAATGTGGCTTCAGCTGCAACCAAGTCTGATAGCCAAACTAACATTGATTGTGCTTTTGAATGACTTGTTGTAATGATCAAAGACTCGTCCGGCTTCCTGAATTCAGTTGAGTTGCATGAAGCATAGGCTACAAAGAATTCGGGAGTGATAGTCTCACACGTCGTTTAATTGTCCCAAACCAGATTTACGCAAGGGTGATTTGCCTGCAGGTTATTGGGTGGGACAAGGTTGTGCTTGGTCATGAACTTGCGTCAGTTTCAACATCCATGTTTGATGATACTGGAGATATGAGGGTTGTGAAATCTAAATCTACCTTAAAGAAAATTCTCCAAGTTGAGGTGTCTGATAAAGTTGCTGGCAGCGCAGAAGGTTCTACTAACCTCTTCCAAAAACAAGAAGCAACTGATAGTTGATGATTTTGTCCAGGATGAGAAGTTTCATGAGGACAACACACAACATCATAAGTTAGTGGTAACAGGAGCAGATCCGGTGCCAATCAAAATCAGTGAAGGTGGAATTGTCATCTCACGGGCAGATCTGTTAACTTCACACGAAGAAGCAGATAACGTCATTGTTCAACAGGTCTTGAGTGGTGCCTCGCAAAATGCAGAAAGCAAAATCACTGTCGTTGCCGATGACACTGACATCTTTGTACTGTTGCTGCATTATCATCACATTGAAAAGCTCATCACATTGAATCACATTGAAAAACTTGAAAAGCTTGGACTTTGGTAAGTCTTTGTTAATTCTTATATTTAAAATAACATAAACTAAACACCAGCTATACTCATGGGCGACTCTAAGGCCAACGAGTTTAAATATCAAAGAACCTTGGTTGTGCAAGC
This sequence comes from Aplidium turbinatum, assembly GCF_918807975.1. Lineage (NCBI taxonomy): Eukaryota > Metazoa > Chordata > Ascidiacea > Aplousobranchia > Polyclinidae > Aplidium > Aplidium turbinatum. The sequence continues at coordinate 20,243,795 of NC_137477.1, forward strand.
ATCCAGCCAGTCCTGGCTTGATGTAAGCACTTTCATCAGTTTCTTTATGCAAGATGGCTTCCTTGCAAAGTATGGAAAGGAGCTAAAAGCTGTGCGTGCCAAGAGCCTGCGGCAGCACATTTTCACCGTCACGTTCTCAGCTTCTGAGAACGAAACCAAATCCGTGCTGATGGAACAGCTGGCGCTAGACCATCAGTCACCCGTGACCTATTCACACAAGGAAGTAGGTTACGTGATCAAAGTATGGCGACCGATGCCACCATGCGACGTGATCACATTATATCCAGTGCCAGACGAGTGGCATCTGGATTTAATTAATGAGTTTGCTTGCCAAGCAAACTGGGGAAATGTTTACCAGATGGTTAAAGGTAAACACAAGCAGCACCCCACCATCTGCAACGAGTTTCTGCATGTGTACCTGCAGAACACTAAACTCGCTAACATCCCAGATAAGGTGCAGATGTTTGGTGAATGGATCTCCATCACCAAGCCTGGAGAGGGACATTTGCCACTCTGCCAAATATGCAAAGTCCGGGGCCACCTAACTTCCAAATGCCCCACGAAGCCGAAGAAGACCCAGGCCAACCCACCTCGAGACCGGGAGTCCAAGGCCGACCCACCCCGAGACCGGGCGCCTAGACAACCCAGGAAACAGGGACGCTCGAGAGAATCCATAAACAGAAGCAACGAACTCTTCTGCCAAAGATCAGAGGCCGCTTTCCTTGCAAGACAGGCCGAGAAGTCCAGACCGCGTTTTGCTGCATCCAGACCAAAAAAAACGTATGTGTCAGATTCGTCGCCAACCAGGCAGCAGCTCGCCTGTCATGTGTGCCGATCAACAGGCCGACACAAACCTGGTTGCAATGCAAGAGAAAAGTTCAGGGAAAAGAGTAGGAAGAGAAAGAACCCCCCCACGAGCGACGATGGCTTTATCACCGTGGGCAAAGGAGGGAAACACAACCCCAAAACCTCCATGCGCAGCATCTTCTCATCAGATACTGAGATAGCGGATAAGCCCATGTCCAACACAGAGTCCAAGACATCGACTCCAAAAGAACCCTTGCTAAAGCGGAGATCGATTGCCCAACCAGCATCTCCCAGGACGACGAATCCCAGAGACCACGACGCATCCCACGCCAGCTCCAAGGATGCGTCGGTCTCAGTTGACAATGACAACTCGTCAACTGACTCGGAGTCCGTTTCTTCGAGAGAGTCTACGCGGGCTGAACTGACCGGGACCTCTCCTCTCCATCGAAATGTCTTCAGTTCGGTGGATGAGCTCACGGACTCAGACGGCGTCCCATCCAACTACACGGTCTAGTCCAAAACTCTTAAACTTTAATCTGCTTTTTCTCTATCTATAATCATGTTCACAGATACGGAGAGTGACGATTCGGACGCCGGACTGGGCAACCTCAAGGTTGGCTCAATGAACATCAACGGAATATCCAAGAAATTGCGAGATGTCAAACAGTTTTTTACATCTCACAGACTCTCTGTACTGGCAATTCAGGAAACACACAGAATCCCCACCGATCAACTCGAGACGTGGGCTCAACATAACAATTACATAACATATACAAACATAGAACCTGATAGAACCCCCTTCTATGCAGGGACAATGTTCATCGTAAAGAAGGACATACACGATAGGTCCGAAATCACACATCACACAATAGTACAAAATCGAATACATCACCTCAACATCAAATGTGGTAAAAATAACATAAACATATTCAATGCATACCTTCCGCAGAGCAACGGAGAGAGAAAGTCATGCTTTGAACTGCTCTCCGAGGCTATGCTGGAATATGAACATCAACATGTGGTCTTACTTGGTGATTTTAACGTGATCCTTGATCCGTTGGACACTGCTAAGCCGCAATTTTTCTTCACTACACCGGATAAAACAGCACTTAGAACATTAATACATCATAACCAATTGACAGACATATTCAGACAAGAATATCCTTACAAAAGACTGTTCACGCGCCAAAACCACAACAGTAAGACCAGGATAGATAGAATATACATAAATGAACATGCACTTGAAAATTATCATAACATCAAACATGAATACTTCACATCATCAGACCACTGCACATTACCAATAATTCATCTAAAATATCAACAACACACCAAATGGGGTGAATATTCATACAAAATCAATAACAGCATATTAGAATATGCTCACGTCATAACAGAGCTCGAAACGGCTTGGGAAAATTGGACCATAAACGTACCACAAATAGAACCACCAGACATGCTTATAAGGTGGGATCATGGCAAGAAAATGTTGAAAAATCGACTGATTGAACTCTCGCAAGATGTCGCACTCAAGCGTAGAGAAGATTACAATCAAGCGAAAAATATGCTCCACACTCTGGACGCTCATCCAGACCACGTCCTGGAAGATCGTCGCCCGGAATTCTTGGAGAAAATCAACAACTTCTACGATTATAAAGCAGTCGGATCGCAAATCAGATCCAGAACTATCCCAACTAGCGATGAAGAACCATCTAAAAGCTTCTTCAAAGCAGAGGAACAAAATTGTAAAAGTACCTCTATCACTGAGATACACGACGCAAACAACACAACACTCACCAAGAAAGAAGACATTCTCAAAGAAGTACACAGCTTCTACCACTCCCTATGGGGTGTAAAAGACAACATAAACTCTCAAGAACAAAACAACTACTTAAACATTCTTGGAGAGGCCAAAATTGAGGAAGACGCAGCTGAACAAGCGGAACAGCTGATCAGTCTCAAAGAAGTAAAAACCGCCATCGATTCTCTTAATAAGGATTCTGCACCTGGATCAGATGGTCTCGGCTCATTATTCTACCAAAAATGCTGGCATTTCCTGAAACACGACATTCTAGAGATGCTTACAAATTGCTACTTGAGAAAAACAATGACTCCCTCAATGAGAGAAGCAAAAGTGAAGTTAATCTTTAAAAAAGGTGAAAAAGAAAAGCTCAAAAATTGGAGACCGATCTCTCTGCTCAACACAGACTACAAGATCTTGAGCAAAATCCTCTCCAACAGACTCACACCCATGATCACAAACCTGATTTGTCCGAATCAGAAATGTGGACTGCCAAACCGCAGAATAGAGCATGTTACAATGAATATACAAGCTGCCCTGGAAGCTTCTCAAACTCAACACAGGGACTTGTACGTCATGATAACTGACTTTGAAAAAGCTTTCGATAGAGTTAGTCACTCCTTCCTCTATGGAATCTTGAAGAAACTCGGAGTAAAACCAATAATGATGAATTACCTGTCATTAGTTTACCACAAAACAAAAAGCAAAATAGAAATCAATGGAGCTTTAACAAAACGAATAAACGTTAAAAGGGGCATACGACAGGGTTGTCCCCTCAGCATGCTCTATTTCATAATCTGTGCTGACGTTCTCACCCGACGCATAGAGAAAAATCATCTGATCAACGGTTTTCGCTTTTCCAGGCTGACAATCAAAATCCAGCAATATGCGGACGACACCACATTCATCACAAAAGACATTCCATCTCTCAAGGAAATCAACAAAGAACTAGCCATCTACCAGACGATGTCCGGCCAGAAAGTGAACCAGGGAAAGACCCAGATCCTGGCGTCCAAACCTGACCTGGCCCAAAGAGCTCAGCAACTCTTTCCAGAAGCTGCGATCTTGAACAACGTCAAGATCCTGGGCATCTGGCTAGGCACAAACAAAACACAACTTGACAAGATGAACTGGCAGACCGCCATCAAAAAAAACTCAAACGATCGCCAACATCCACAAACCACGAAGACTCTCCCTCTATGGAAAGATCTCGATCATCAACACTCTCTTGGTACCCGTCACTTTGCATCTCAGTAGAGTGCTGATGCCAACGAAACAACACATCAAAGAACTAAACAAAATCCTCTTCGACTTCCTCTGGTATCCTTCACCATTCGAACAGCTCCAGAGAAGCAAGACGTTTCCTCCTGTCAAAGATGGAGGCATCAACATGGTGGACATCCAATCAAAATTTCAAACAAGCCGCATCGACAGAATTCGCCACCTCTTCTCACTAGAAGACGCCACCGAAATCTGGCACGAATGGGCCATGTTCAATTTGAGTTACAGAATGAGACACATTAATCCTCATCTGTTCTCCAACAGCATTCCGCATGCCCCAATTCCAAACGAAATGTATGCGGACATCTTCAAGTCCTTTTGCAAACTCAAAGGCTTGAAACACGACTGGGAAAACACTTCCTACAAAAATATCTACATCAATCTGAAAACGCAAAATGAAAAGAAAATTGACAAGATTGATGAAAACGGAAAGAAGATTCCTTGGAATGAGATCCTCTTGAAAAACAAGGGAATCAAACTCTTCCTTCCACCTCACCTATCCTCCATGTCCTTTCGGATTGCACATGGAGGATACAAATGGGGAGATTTTAATAGATCAATACACTCCGACAGAAAAACAAACTGCAAATTCTGCAGAAAACCAGAAGACAACGTGGCCCACGTCCTCACCAAGTGCTCCTTTGCACAAGGAATATGGGAGCGCCTGAAACAACAATATCTTGGCCTAACCAAGGAAGACATAGAAATAACAAAGGACATGATCCTCCACAACCAAATCCCTGACGGACAGAAGAACAATCCGATTCTTTTGACCATGATGAATGTCGCCAAACACACCATCATCCAAAAGAAGATATCTCTGGACATAGGCGACACATATATACAGGACACAAAACGGTCCACCATTCAAGCCCTGTGGGTCATCATGACAAAAACGAAAAACATAACACAAAAGCATAACATTCCTTTGTCATCTGACATTTCTACTCCTTCTAAACCTCCTCCTACGGTCAGAAGAAAGAAGAACCAGTCGAGATCCACTCTTCAACCGCCCTCTCAGTCGTCCTTGGTGGTAGGGATGACTGATTGCAGCGGTGGATCTCACTAGAACAGTACGGTCGTAGATCATCTTTGAAGAAGATTAGACAGCCAAGGGCGTAACAACCCACCTTTAACCCGTCCCTCTCACTCATCTCCAACGGCCTGATGCCGGAAGAGTGATTGCAGCGGGAGATCTTTAACCGTCCCTCTCCGTCGTCCCACTCGCTCTGGGATGACAGGATTGCAGCGGCCAATTCCATGATGACTCTGGGGTCAGCGAAAGCTACCCTCCCTCTGGCCGCTCCTCTCTGGCATCTCCGCCAAATGAGGTGTCAGACTGCAGTGGCCCGTTTCCTCCAAACAGGTGCCCTTCTTCAAGCGGGCAACAAGAAGATACACACACATAAACAATTACAAATAAAATTAAAATTAACTCTTTGACAAAACGCGCTAGTTCTTGAGCTTGACCCGCCATCTCCTAGACTGCTCCAAGATCAGCAAGAGGAAAGTCGAGACAGGCAGATCAGCTTGAGGCAGCCACTAACCAAACATTTACATCCACAGATTACCATCTACCGCGGTGGGTCCCTTCGGTCGTAGTGAGTCCCTCGCCTCCCTGGTAGGTATCTTCCATGTAAGTATGGTGTGCCTGCTGAGTGTTTGGGTGTGTGGACGGCTCCCGGAGCGGACGCACTAATGATGAGACAGGAAACAAATCCATTCCATATGGACAATTTGTAAACCTGCAAGATGTAGTGGTATCCATCTTGAACTCTGAGCGTTGCGCGAAAGAAAAAAAAAAAAAAAAAAAAAAAAAAAAAAAAAAAAAAAAAATCTTCTCCAGTGAGTATGTATTACAATCCCACCTATATTTTTTGTTTCTATTGATTAATCGAGCCTCTGCTCCCAGGGTTCGATCTTAGCGGTAGTCCGCTAGCCAATGGCTAGTGAAAATTTGCGCGGACTAGTAGAAATGTTGCAGTACTAGTCCGATTGGCTAGTGAAAATATTCGCCGGTGAAAAGTTTTGGTTTACAAAATGGCGATTGGCGACGTGACTCTCACTCTGAAATATTGCAGAAATTTGCTTGCCAGAGGCGAAATTGCATGAAAAGGGCTACAAAGTCGGTCAACTGAGCACGTGACTACTTTTTTCTCGCATTTTTGCTAGACACGACACGTGTGACGTAGTGAGCACGCCAGGTCGCCAGAGTTGCCAATTTTGTTTTTTTGAAGCCAGATTTTGAGAATCTGGCTGTTTTTAAACTCGCTTGGCTTTTTTTTTTTTAAATAAAAAAAGCCAGAAAAATTAGGTTTTTTTTCATGTTTCATCGATTTTTTGTCAAATTAATAAAAAGCCAACATAAGTTTGGCTTTTTTTGGCTTAATTTTATCTTTCGCGATTTTTTTGAGGAAAAAAATTCGGTCTGCGTCAATTCGAGCAGTAATTTCTACCTTATATTTGGTTGTAGTGTCCGACCGAATTTCGTTTTGAAGCCGAAACTGGAAAACTTTCTAGTTGCTTGTCTTTTTATTAACTATGTTTCTGCGTTGTCGCTGAAGTCAAAGTTCGGTGGGATAGTATTTGGTTGTGCACTTTTTATATGTGTAGCCTACGTTTATTGAATACTAATTGGCTTTTTCTTGGCTTTTTCAGCTGTTTCTTGCTGACTTTTTTTTAGGCTTTTTTTGTGACTAGATCTGGCTTTTTTTTGGTGAAGACATGTTGGCAACTCTGCAGGTCGCCAGCACGAAGCCAGCATCCCAGCAAGCAGCAGTTAGCGAAATTAACGTTTTTTTGTTGATATATCGTGATCAAATGCTGATTCAACGTTACTACAAAGTGTCCAACGCTGAGTGTTAGCTGGGTACTGGTCGGACTAGTAAAAAATCGTGCGGGCTAGTAAAAACGGGGAGCAACTAGTCCGGTGGGCTAGTGAAAAAAAAAGTTAAGATCGACCCCTGGCTCCACATTTTTATTTAAATTTTGTTTGCCACGAGAGCCAAATTATCCTTAAATAGTTGACTCTCTTCCTCGTGGTAGACCCCAATTTTATCCGCTCTGCCTACTGGCAGACCGGGTATAAGAGTCAAGTACCTGCGCCGAGGTCGCGTGAGGGAGACGTGGGCGCCGCCCGGCGGTGAATTGCTGCCGGTTCCAACGTCCACACGCAACGGGTCACCCGGCCCGTCGCAGGCCATCTTTCTGGGCAATGCAGAAAGAGCCTGTCTCCCTGGCCCGCTCCGCCATTCTAAATTTGCGGACGGGTCATGTAACGTTTTCGATCCACACTCTCCCTCCACAGGTACCTCGACTCCCCAGCCTGGCCCCCGCGACCTAAGCTGGTGGACTTACCCCTCCGGGTGCATCGTCACCCCCAAATCACGCCGCTCCCCGCCGCCGCGGGGTGTGGCAGGCCGGTTTTCTAAAGTCTTCGACCTGGCTATGTTTGTTTGTGCTCTCTCGCCGTGTCAATTATTTGTACCCGTGCGCTGTTGATGCAAATAAAACAGTTTAACACTAGTGGTGCGATACTGACGAACCCAGCCTCATGGGCGAAACACGGTGTCTATCGCTGTCGATTCTTGCTACAAATCGGCTGCCGAGAAACATATTGTTGATTGGATGGTCTGAATGGCTAGCGTGGAAGCTACACCGTTATGGTTAGCGAATCGCAACTGCTCGCTGTACTAGTGAGTGCTCAGCCTTGTGCTGATAGCCGGGAAGAACGCCCCTTTCTTCACAATATACTGTAAATATTGTACAAACTACCTACCATACTATAACAGTTAAGTTTGTTTTTATTTCTGACCTTGTCAACAAAAACAATATGGGGCCAAACAAAATACAAAAACAATGTGGGCCCAGGCAACCACAATATCACAGATTCATACTAAACAAACCATTTGCCAGTAAAAAAGGTAGGAAATGTCAGAGTGACCTATATATATAACCTACACAAGCTTTGCTAACTGGAGGCCAATGCAATTTCGATTTTGAGATCTAAACTTAATTAATTTCACGTCCCTTTGAATTGATTGCTAAATTTTGACTGTTGAATCTTAAAGATCACTGCAAAACTGCTTTTACTTTTAAAAAATGACAAATCTTTCTACCAGTGTTGAGCGGAGTGTGATTTTTGATCCTATTTCATGAAACTAGACTGCATTGCAATCCAACTCAAAAAAATTTCATTATTTTAAACTCCGAATCCACTCCTCTCCAAAATCAAATTATGAGTTATCATGATACTAGCCAATGCGTATAACACGTAATAAACCAGAAGACAGAAGTGCAAACATTTCTGTCAACTTTAGTAACACGAAAACATTTTCAGTAACACAACTAGGCATATAAGCTGTAGCTTACTGCTATTGCTGGGTCGAAACTTGTGGGGACATTTTTTTCTTCTTCAAGCAGAACTAGTGCGGGACTTATTTGAATTAACTAAAATGCAGCATGACTGAACCACACTCCGAATTCACTTCACTCCAGAACCTTTGTGAATAATGAAACTACAAATCCACACTTTTTTTAGAAAGTCATGCAAACTCCGGCTCCACTCTATCCTCACTACAGTAGCCTAGACAATTTACTGTGGTGACACTACTTACTATGTGTTTCTCGGCAGACGAGTGTAGCAAGGACTCAGCAATAGACACGTGTTTCGCCCATGAGGCTGGGCTCATCAGTACCGGACCACTAGTTCTCAATCGCTGCTTTGGCCAGTCAATTGAACTTTTACCTTTTTGGAAAGAAAACAACTAAACTAACTGTCGCCAGCCTCATAGGCGAAACACGTGTCTATTGCTGAGTTCTTGCTACACTCGACTGCCAAGAAGCACATGTTTTTGGGAAAAGTCTTAATGGCTACACCGGCATGGTTAGCAAACACACAATGCTCACTGTTCTATAGTAAGTACTGTAATCAGGTAGTGCTGACACCAGGACGATCGCTCTTAGACCAGTGCTTCCACTTCTGACAGTTGATAAATCCTCTTCAGTTTCCTTTTTTGTCCTGAAAAATCCCTTTTTTCTCAATCGGAAATCCTACAAAATTTCCTTAATGGAGGTTATTTTTGACGTTATTTAAGTTAAAAAAAAGGTGCCAATACAACTTTAAAGTTATTGTAATCTCAATTAAAGTTATTTTAATCTCGATTTTTTTCAGTAGCACCGGTATGTCAAAGCAACCAGCTAAAAAACTGCTTGTTAGATGGTCGGTTCTAGGACATTTACCGTACCACCTGAAATCCTGGACATTATTTACCAATTACCACTCTCATCTTTCCCACCCGGACTCCTAACCTATCCCTAACACCGAAAATGTGCATGTGGTAAATGTCCAGTAACAAATTATCCATCGATTAGCTAATTTATTTTTGTGTTTAGTTCGGTTTTCCTTGATGCGCTAACTTGTGCAACTCTATCTATATAGGCTAGGCTATCTTTTTTTTCTCCTTGTCAGTAACGTCTTCACAATCATTTGAGACTGATGAAAAACTTTAGGATAATAGGCTTATTTATGATACTGACTCACTCTGACTGTGCACGCTATACATGTTGTATTCATACTGAACAGCCTAGCTTGCTCTATTGATATTATGATGACACCATATCGTAAAAGGTTAGCATAGGCTGTAACTAACTTTTCTAAACCGGAAGGATACCATTAGCCTAGGCTTATCATGTACCTAACTGTACGTCGAAGCTCAGTGAACTTTGTCATTGCTACTCAAGTTCAACCATAAATCAACGGATTACCTAATTTTAACTAAAAAAATTGAGAACTAACTCACTCACTGCAGTCTGCACTCACGTCCAATTCCCACGCGAGAATGGGAGAGAGAGTAAGTGGGGGGTTCCGGATGGCGAGTGCTGGCGACGGAAACCAGCTGATCATTGTTATTCCAGTCGTTTTTAGAACTTTTCAAAGAGAATATTAATGAAATTCTCTTTAAAATTGCTAAAAACAACAATTCCCTTTTTAGACAAAATTTCCTTGTAAAATTGCTAAAAATCCCTAAAAAATCCTTCCGATCTTCATTTCCTTTTATTATCCTTCGAAGCGTTGAAAAATCCCGATTTCGGGATAAAATCCTTCAAAGTGGAAGCACTGTCTTAGACTAAAGCTACTTAGTGAGCAAATTACTACCTTACCAGTGTTGCCAGATGCTTTTTAGATTTCCTGCACAAGTGTAAACATCTAGTTCTAGTAATCTTCAGTTAGACTTCAATCTTCAATAGACAGTTAGACTTCAGGAAAAGCAGATTCCGGCATGAACAGACAAAACAAGACATTTGATATACCTAGAATCGCGAGTACCTGGAGTAAGAATTTTAAAGAATGCGTAAAATTGCAAACTTTGATGGTGTTTTTGGCAAGATGCATCACATGCCGAATACTTTTACCTTCAAATGACAGAAAAGGAATGGACTTCGATTTACTTTTGCAACAGCAAACTAGATCAGTACAAAATCAAATGTTATCTATGAAACAAACTGTCATTGAAACAAACAGATATTGGAAGACGCTATCAAAAGAACAAAAAAGGAATTTACTAAATTTTAAACAAGCTGAAAAATCGAGGCACATCGAAAGGTTTCACTGGCTTTGGAATAAGCAAAAAAAGAAACGAGAAGAATTTGGACATTTGATACATCAAAATTCCAATTCTAAAAACCAACGAGATAGAAAGAGGTACAAGATGAGAAAGATCTTCAAAAGAAAACAAGAAAGTCTTAAAAGAGCAGAAACAATGATTTTAAATAAATCAGATACCGGTATACAATTAGAAGAAACAGACAAACTCTTGCTGATGCATGGCTTAAATTTTGTCCCCACACCCAAATGGTCTCAAAAAACGGAAACTAATGAATGGTTAACTTTGCACTATTAGAAGAGTTGAGTGGTTTAACGTTTTAAAACATGGCGAACAAGAGGAGGAACAAAAAACAATCATACCGGTACCACCCAAATTAAAAGTAACAAAACACTCCCGACCGGACCCAGATCTCATTGACAAAAAAATTAAAGTTTACACTGACATGGCTACTTCAAAATTAAGAAATCTAGGAGATATGGTCACACATAATTTTATACACAAGAACAATTTGGACACAGGTCTAAAAAAAAGCTCACCAATCTGACACAAAACAATAAAATCGTCATTTGCATAGCGGACAAAGACGGGAAAATTTTGATACTAAATTACAAAGATTACCAACAAATCTTGGAACGAGAGTTGAATTCTTTTACAAAAATGGATATTACACAGAAAGGAATTGATGCACAACTGAACTTGATCCTGCAAACATGTGAAAAGGAAATAATATCACTTCACGAACTAAATGTTATTGACGACGATTTACTCTTCCATACAATTGGAAGAAAAAAATCTGCACAGGGGTCATAGCCTACACCAAAATTACAGGTAGTAAAGCAAAATATTTTTCGACCAAAGACCCGGCATTTGCCTACCCCCTGTTCAAAACACACAAACTCACACCGGACAATTTAAAAACTATTAATGTCACTGAAATTCCTGTACGATTGCTACACACAGGCATCTGGCCACATCACAACATCCCGAATCACCGCTTTAATTGAACATTTGCTTAAACCCGTCAGCATAACCTTTTGTCAAAGTGAAATAAATGAATTTTGTAAAGATAGCAAACACTACCGGTATCTAGAAACACTCATGCAACGGCAATCTGACAAACAAACCCAAATCACAGAAAAGCTCAAAAGCAATCAATTACATTTAGTCGCGGCTGATGTCAAGGCTTTATATCCTAACGTCAAAAGGTCATTAATTGAAAAGGCACTGAAATATGCTTTGGATCAACACACGACATATCCTCGAATTGCAATAGAAACACTCACAGATTTGACGTTGTATTGTCTTGACAATGTTATCACGCAAAACGGTGGAAGTTTCTATAAGCAACCAGAGGGTATAATAACAGGTGACAACCATTCTGTATCGATCGCCAACATTGCCATGCACTACGTCATCAAAACAGCTTCCAACACACTGAAACAAGCAGAAATATTCAAACGCTTTTTAGATGACATAATTTAGATATCATTTGGCCAAAAGACTACAGAATTGATAAAACATAGCTTGATTACAGCATTTCACGATCACGACTTGGAACTTACTTTCAGAGAAATCAACACCTCCCAAACCGATAAAAATGTTGAGTTTCTAGATGTTAACCACCGCATTTGCAAAACTTCGAACTTCAAATTTGTGACCACCAACTACACCAAAGAAACAGCTATAGACCGCTTGTACCTTAATGGTAAATCACATCACCCCACATCCACATTCAAGGCAATCATACATGGAGAAGCATTACGACTCAGGAGATTGAATGAAACACAACACGATTATACTGCAGCCAGGGGCGGATCCAGGCAGTAACGTTAGGGGGGGCGATGCCATTGACATTCAGGCAAGTGATCAGCCCCGCACAAACAATGACGGAGGGTCTCCCATAAAAAAATTAGGTTGAATTTGGTGCGTTCTGAGAGCATTTCGAACACAAATTATAAGAAGTTCTATAACTCAAACAATCCTCAACAATGCTGTCGTTTAACAAAGGGAGTGATGAGCTGATGTGCCCTTGCCATGTCAAGTTGAAGCCTGAACAACCTAGCCGCATTTATAGTTGAGACTGAAGGCTTCACTCTTGATTGTTTCACAGCAATTTAAAAATTGATCACTGAAAGATAATAACAGGTAATTCTGCCTTCGGAATGTCACAGCATAGGCCTAATATTGATACAGACATTGAGGTTGTTATAGATTGACTGTATAACTTCGAGGTTTTATTCCTCTGACAAGTTTTGAATTGTTATAAAGAGCTATGAGGAAAGGTTATGCATACATTCAACATAATAACCAACAAAACTGGGGGCCAGGTCAAAACACTGGGTCATGCTCCAGTCTCCGTGGAATCGTCACTATAGGCTAGGTATCGACTGTAAATTTTTATTTAGGGCCAGCGAAACACTACAATTTGTAAGTTAAAACTATAGAATGGTAGTTAAACATAGTGAAATGACGACCAAAGGATATAGTCTTCCTTAAAACGTGTCATGCACGGTCGCTGCACCAGACAAAGAAAGAAACCAACAACAACAGAAACAACTATTTCTGTGGACTTCACAAATAAAACAAAAATTGTAAGGCTACTTTGCCGGTACGGGTAATACTAACATGTGTCGACTACAACACAAGTCAAGTTTGCGGTTTCTACTGCTGGCAATCGATTTACCACGGAGTCTGTGTCAATTAAAATGTCTCGATGATGGTAGCCTACCGGTATGGTAAGGCCAATCCATTCAGTCTTTCCTCGCCGATGTTGTTCCTCAGCCAGGTTTTCAACGAATGAAGACATGAAAAACTTCTTTTGGCTGATGCTACGCTGACTGGCAAGGTTAATAGTATTTTTAGGAGAGAGTGTACGATTGTGTACACATCTTCATCACACTGTTGTAAAGCTTCTTCCGCAGTTATCGGTAAGACTGCAGCAGTCGCCGGAACAGTTATATTTGCCCACTTCTCCTTTCATAGTTGGGTCTCTGAACATAGAGCAGTTTCCACGGATTCCACACTATATACAGTATATGACGTAACAAGTCGTTGTAGGCATTGCAAATGACTTTTGTCAATGCTATCGGGTCGATACTTGAGCAATTTCGTGGTAGCAATGATGTTAGGTGACAAAATGCTAAAGTCTCAGCTGAAAATCTTGTCACCAAGTCAAGTATGAAGGAATCCAACATTGGAATATAGATCGACCTTTTGTAGTATTGCTCTGGTGATGAAAATGGCATATTTGTCTTGTGAACTTGTGTAAGGTAACGGACTAACGGTAATGTACAAATTTGACAAAACTTGGGATGCTTTTTGGAATAAACTACAGAATTCATCATCACAATTTTTACGCCGGGTATTGAGAATGCTTTTTAAATCTCTGACAAGTGTTGTGGCTGCAGATAAATCCAGACTCTTCTGAAACAACCTGCAAAGTGGTAGACACAACCAGTGGCGTACGCAGGGGGGGGGGGCATTGGGCCATGCCTCCCCCCCCCTTAAACATTTTTTGTAGTTAACGACGTAGATTAAGGGATTTAATATGTTTTGCATTGCTCTGTCAAAGCAATTACTGTAACAATGTTGTTTTATAGACTAAGCCAATACGAAGTACATGGGGGGAGGGGGGGTTACAACTCCACTTTGGCACGCGTGTGACGTTACGATATTGAGAATGATGCTTTCAGTCTCTTTATGCTTGGGAATGATGCTTTCAGTCTAAAAAAAACTTGCCTAATTTTAAACAAAACTGCATTAAAAGAGCGAGTTTTGCCAATATCAAACATCTCAGCCAGGAATTAACAACAAGAAAACATAGAGGCTTAGCTTTTATTTCTGAAAAATGCCAAAAAAAACATGATCTTATCCTTTTGCTATGCCACCTGACAGCGCCATTTTACAGGAATATTCATACCCACGTTTTTGTTGAAAATGCTCTCAGAATGCACCAAATTCAAAGTAATTTTTCAAAATTTTCTGGGGGAGGCCCCCCAGACCCCCCGCCGCTGGGTGTCGTCTTCAGCGAAAACGCCGTGGGGCTTCGCCCGCCGGTCGTCAAAACCCCCCCTTTCAAAATCACTGGCTACGCTACTCTCAATGGCCTCCCCCTTGAGAAAATCCTGCGTACGCCACTGGACACAACATAAACACAGATAGTTGACAAAAGAGCATGATGACGAACTCCATATTTCTTATGGATGAAATCATACTTTTAGCTTGAGAACGCACTTTTCGTTTCTAGGCTAAGAAATTTATCGCTATACTCTACAGTGCCGGCAAAAAGTTTAGAAACTTTTTAAATGTTAGTAATTTCGTTCTGTAATTAGACTCTGTGACGAAATAATAGCCTTATACTATGTTATTATTATAGCCTACCTTAGCCTAACCTAGCCTCGTCCTGTTGCAAGATAAGATAAGATAAGAGACAGTCAACCGCTTTAAGTGGACAGTTTGCTGGGTGGTTCACTAAAAGCAGAAAAGTTTTATTAGTTAATTAGCCTAACCTAATCCTTGAACATGGCGAAAGACTTATTCAGCATTGCTTTCGATATGTTGTTTTCCAAATCGTATACATATAAATGAAGAATAAAGCTACTTTCTTCGGTTTTAGGGGGGGGGCGATCGCCCCAATCGCCCCCCCCCCTGGATCCGCCCCTGACTGCAGCACTGGAACAACTTAAAAACAAAGCTTTGAAATCAAACTTTCCCGAGAAAATTACCAAAGAAAAAATTCAACTTGCTGAAAAATGGACAGAACGACTACCTAAACCTAAACCCACAGAAAAAAATGCAACCAAAGCCAACGAGTAATCTGGCCTACATCATTTCCTAGTTTACTGAAGACCACCAACGCGGAGAAAAAACTACAACCCAATCAAATGATGACATATAAAAAGCCAAGCACGCTAGAAAATTTACTTACAAAATATAAAAAAATTACCCTGAATACAGAAACACCAACCAACGGCTTCTCCAAACCATGCGGCAAATGTGCACTGTGCGGTAACCATGGAGCGCATAACATAAGCCTATGGTAAAAGAATGCACCTCTATTAAATGTAAACTCAACAAAACTTACAGTCTCAAACAAAAATTAACTTGCCAAAATTACGGGATATACATTGCAACGTGCACCATATGTCACGAACACTATGTAGGACAAACCATGACAAAATTTTCCACACGTTGGGCCACACATAGATCTATTTGGAACAGTTTTAATCACTCTGATAAATCCGGTAACAAAGCAGCATTATTGAAACATTATGCGAAATTCCACAATATTGAACTCAAAAAGAAACCAGCTCTGGCAGACTGTTTTGTCGTTACTTTCGCCGAACAACCCAGCAAACATTGTTTAGACATCGCTGAAGATAAATGGTTACATACAATCAAAGCCACCATAAACATACAGAAATTGATTCGACCAACCACTTAAATCCCATGTCATCAGCAACCTTCGACCCCTGTGGTATAGATTCTTCAACTATGCCCATTCACACTTATTCTTTTTTGACGCTTTGTCTATGTAAGCTTATGGCAATGGACTTAAATTAAATTGCGGTTTTCTTTGTATTCGTCTTGTTGAGCTGTTGTAATTTACTAGATGGATGTCCATTCACACTTATTCTTTGTTGACGTTTTATTAATGTAAAATTACGGCAATGGACTGAAACTAAATTGCGTTTTTCTTTGTATTCGCCTTCTAAAACTGTTGTAATTTACTAGATGGATGATAAGGTTAATGTATTTCTTGAGTTTTGTACCAGTATATTGTTGGAAATCGTGGGAGAACACCAGTTAAGATTTAGGCTTGCAGGTTTTAATTTTAATATTATGTAACCATCTATTTAAAATATAATTTTTATGCGTGTTGATAACATCGGAGTTTGCTTTATTTGTTCATTTTACGTATTTTTCAAATTTTCTTTTTTACATGTGCTAGCTGAAGATGCTATTACTGTAGCGAAATCGATTCTTATTTAATAAATAACACTAAGAGGTTAGATTGTTGTGCAAATGCCAGCATTTGATGAATGCAAAATAGCAGTAGTAGCCTAATCTAGTCCATTATTTGTATGGGAATCACAGCACAAAAGTGTCTCAAATTCACATAAAATATACAAAAAGAGTAGGCTATATTTACCAACTAATACTCAACTATCAACTTGTAGAAAAAATTTTGGCTATCATCAGATCGGCCTCCAGTCAAATTTTAAGCTGCAAGTTAGCATGACCTTGCCAGATTCCAACTGTCACGATTTCTTTCTATCTCTTACCAGGAAAAAGACTTGGAAAGGTTCAATGACGTAGTTTAATGGGTCAAACAGAAAAGCAGTCAATTAAATGTCGAATAATTCTACTAGTGAAATGATAATCTGACTTCTTGAAGAACTTTAACGAACGGCTTCTCAAGTAACTCTAATTTCGAACACAATTTATATCAGCACCAATTCTCATCTACTTGTATTCAATTACTTCAAGTCTCAATCACCAATAATTTCTGCATCAACTACCAATCCACAACTCATAGCACAACTCTCATAATCAACTCATAATAATAATAATCATCATAATAATCCATTACGCAAATTACACCACTATTTATAAAAAGTTTGTTCGGTCTAGTAACTTCGAGAAGGTTACGTAGTGTTGCATCACACGAACTCATCGTCGGTCACGTACCATTGAGCGGCATAAACAAGCAAGTTTAAAGAAGTCTAAAGAATGTCACGTAGGAGTAGAGGACTGTTACATAATACAGATTTCGTAATCAGAGGTCCATTCGTAAACAACCTTGTGACATCATGACAAACGATATTGGCAATTGTGAAAACAACAGAACGTTCCAGGTACAGAATGATTTAGAATTACGTTGCAGAACAACGACTTCACAATTAGAGGTTACTACTGCTCATTGACCGATAATAACATACCGCTCAAGAATTTTATAATGAAAACAGCACATTCTGTCAAGACGCAAAGCAGCCCGACGCGAGGCCTTGCACATCGATTGTGACACCAACAAACATATTTTTTATTTTTTAGTTACACAATTTTTTTCAAAAGTGTTTTTTGCAAAGCATACTTTTGGGAAAAGCATACTTTTGCCAGATTCCAACAAACATATTTTTTTAATTTTTAGTTACACAATTTTTTTCAAAAGTGTTTTTTGCAAAGCATACTTTTAGGAAAAACTGACTTTCGGGTGGAATAAAACGGACCTTTCAAGCACCAGATGAAAACGGAATTATAAAGTCGGTTGATGTGGGCTGTGGCAGACGTTTCCACC
The DNA here is from genome assembly GCF_918807975.1 of Aplidium turbinatum. Lineage (NCBI taxonomy): Eukaryota > Metazoa > Chordata > Ascidiacea > Aplousobranchia > Polyclinidae > Aplidium > Aplidium turbinatum. The sequence continues at coordinate 20,261,589 of NC_137477.1, forward strand.
TCGTCCAATAGCCCAACAAAGATTTCGATACCGCTCATAGCATACGTAATGATGCTACACGGAAAGCACTTCAACATGAGTATATCCAATTCAAACTCTAACGCTATTCATGACGTCATCAAGGTTGAGATTCCAGAAAGAACGAAGAAAAACGCAAATCGTAGCTAAATTAAGTCATCGGTTTGCCATTGGCTGACTTGGCGCAGAGGGTTTGGTTGGTCAATCTGCAGGGGTTGTTGGTTTTATTGTTGGTTTAAAGTTTATTCCCCTGATGACAGCAGAACCGCTGCTGGCGTAACAAAGCTTCAATGGCAACAGACGTAACGCAAATGAGTCTCAAGTACTTTTATTCGTGAGTTCGAATTGAATTTAGATTTGGAATTTGAAAAGTTATCTTATGAGTCTGAGTCTATTTTCAGTAATATTATGAGTCTGTTAAAATTGTTTTGTGCAGAGGTATATAAACCGCTTTCAGAAAAAGGAAAAAGTAAGCAGTTACGTAATTTAAAATTGGCAAATTTCAATAATGTTTACGAACTAGAGTGAACTCCTGGTGAGATTCCGTCGCAGAGGTGAACTGCAGATACAACGTTTTGTTAAAGCAGAAAAGATTGAAAGCGATGATTTGCCATTAAACAGAATCACTTGAGGAAAGCTGCCGGTGAAAGGTTATTTGAGTAAAAAATGATCCATCAAAATTATCCCGATGCACAACAAGTGAGTTTTCTTAAGAAACGCAACTATTTATTTCTTAAGAAACGCAACATTTGAATAGCATATCTTCTTCAATTCAATTCACAACAGAACATGAAAAAAACAACTCCATATCATTTTTAGACGTCTCAGTTATTCGTCACAATGCCACAAACACGTTGACCACTACAATTTTCAAAAAACCCACACACACTGACAGATATTTAAATTTTAATTCACACCATCCCAAACATCAAAAACTTATAGTCCGGGAGCGGGGATGGTTGACCCTGCATTGTTGTATTAAGTTTTTTTTACTGTTGATTTTGGTAGCCAAGGGTCTCTATTTTCAGAAACTGCTTGATGACATGTTGTCACCTTTGGGCAATTTGAGAAATTCAAGATGGCGTCCAAGATGGCCGCCATTACCTATAAATGACCATAACTCCCTATCCATTCACCTTAGGAAGGTGATTTTTGTCTCTATACCTAGGTTGTAGGGGTCAAGCTATCCATTAGAACTAAGTATTACGTTAATATCGTATTACATAATGGTAATTTCCAAGATGGCGTCCAAGATGGCCGCCATTACCTATAAATGACCATAACTTCCTATCCATTCACCTTAGGAAGGTGATTTTTGTCTCTATACCTAGGTTGTAGGGGTCAAGCTATGCATTAAAACTAATTATTATCTTAATATCGTATTACATAATGGTAATTTCCAAGATGGCCGCCATTACCTACAAATGGCCATAACTCCCTATCCATTCACCTTAGGAAGGTGATTTTTGTCTCTATACTTAAGTTGTAGGGCTAGGGGTCAAGCTATCCATAGAACTAAGTATTATCTTAATATCGTATTCCATAATGGTAATTTCCAAGATGGCCGCCATTACCTATAAATGACCATAATTCCCTATCCATTCACCTTAGGAAGGTGATTTTTGTCTCTATACCTAGGTTGTAGGGGTCAAGCTATCCATTAGAACTAAGAATTATCTTAATATCGTATTACATACATAATGGTAATTTCCAAATGGCGTCCAAGATGGCCGCCATTACCTATAAATGAGCATAGCATAACTCCTTGTAGCCTAAATCCCATGTAACTATCATATTGTAGTAGACGGGCACTAATAATTCACTATTGTCTTTTTAGGTGCTGCCCGTCAGGGCCCGAGTAACCATGAGGCACAGGCCTCAGGCCCCCTGGTTTTAGGGCCCCCCATTTTTTTTACATTAGTACCATATGCGTAGGTAGTGAAAGTTGTTGTGCCAGTGTGTCCACAGTTGTTATTTTTGAGTAACAATTTCAAATTGTGTAACGATTTTGCCGTAACAGTTGAGCACTCCTGCTCTGCATTGAAAGCGATTGCCAATAGGGGCCCCTAGACTTAGCTGTGCCTCGGGCCCCCATCAGCCTTAATCAAGCCCTGCTGCCCGTAGCCTATAATATAGTATGACGTTCACCAATAGTGAAACATGAATGGAAAACAGTGCTTTTTCGTGTCCAAATTTGGATGTGAGAATAAGGCTGAACCGTTGAAAGACACTGGTCCTGTCAGTATTCAAAACTTTATCAAGCATAGCAAAATCTATGGGGACAGGTATCATGAACTTCTTGAAGAAAAAGTTAGTGAAAATCCTGAATGCACAGTTAAATGTCACAGAAACTGTGCTTCAAAATACACTTCAAGCCTCCAGGTTCAAAGGCATAAAAGGAAGAATCCAGAAAGTTACTCGTTTTACATTCCGCCTAAGACCAGGAGACGGTCATCACTGCCAGGGTTTATCTTCAAAGTACATTGTTTGTTTTGTGGTGAAACTTGTGTGCTTGAAAAATATCCGAAACACCCTAAACGTTGGCGACCAGCATATTCATGTCGGGAAATAGGCAGCGCAGGTGGCAAGAAGTCACTCAAGCAAACTATACGTGAAGCCTGCGAACGGCATCAAGATGAGCTATCAGAAGTTGTGCGACAAAGGGTAGATAGGCCTATCACTGTAAGTGACCTTCACGCAGCTGATGCAAGGTATCATGTGGATTGCCGAAATAGCTTCTTGTCAGAAAAAATGTGGCTTCAGCTGCAACCAAGTCTGATAGCCAAACTAACATTGATTGTGCTTTTGAATGACTTGTTGTAATGATCAAAGACTCGTCCGGCTTCCTGAATTCAGTTGAGTTGCATGAAGCATAGGCTACAAAGAATTCGGGAGTGATAGTCTCACACGTCGTTTAATTGTCCCAAACCAGATTTACGCAAGGGTGATTTGCCTGCAGGTTATTGGGTGGGACAAGGTTGTGCTTGGTCATGAACTTGCGTCAGTTTCAACATCCATGTTTGATGATACTGGAGATATGAGGGTTGTGAAATCTAAATCTACCTTAAAGAAAATTCTCCAAGTTGAGGTGTCTGATAAAGTTGCTGGCAGCGCAGAAGGTTCTACTAACCTCTTCCAAAAACAAGAAGCAACTGATAGTTGATGATTTTGTCCAGGATGAGAAGTTTCATGAGGACAACACACAACATCATAAGTTAGTGGTAACAGGAGCAGATCCGGTGCCAATCAAAATCAGTGAAGGTGGAATTGTCATCTCACGGGCAGATCTGTTAACTTCACACGAAGAAGCAGATAACGTCATTGTTCAACAGGTCTTGAGTGGTGCCTCGCAAAATGCAGAAAGCAAAATCACTGTCGTTGCCGATGACACTGACATCTTTGTACTGTTGCTGCATTATCATCACATTGAAAAGCTCATCACATTGAATCACATTGAAAAACTTGAAAAGCTTGGACTTTGGTAAGTCTTTGTTAATTCTTATATTTAAAATAACATAAACTAAACACCAGCTATACTCATGGGCGACTCTAAGGCCAACGAGTTTAAATATCAAAGAACCTTGGTTGTGCAAGCATCCAGCCAGTCCTGGCTTGATGTAAGCACTTTCATCAGTTTCTTTATGCAAGATGGCTTCCTTGCAAAGTATGGAAAGGAGCTAAAAGCTGTGCGTGCCAAGAGCCTGCGGCAGCACATTTTCACCGTCACGTTCTCAGCTTCTGAGAACGAAACCAAATCCGTGCTGATGGAACAGCTGGCGCTAGACCATCAGTCACCCGTGACCTATTCACACAAGGAAGTAGGTTACGTGATCAAAGTATGGCGACCGATGCCACCATGCGACGTGATCACATTATATCCAGTGCCAGACGAGTGGCATCTGGATTTAATTAATGAGTTTGCTTGCCAAGCAAACTGGGGAAATGTTTACCAGATGGTTAAAGGTAAACACAAGCAGCACCCCACCATCTGCAACGAGTTTCTGCATGTGTACCTGCAGAACACTAAACTCGCTAACATCCCAGATAAGGTGCAGATGTTTGGTGAATGGATCTCCATCACCAAGCCTGGAGAGGGACATTTGCCACTCTGCCAAATATGCAAAGTCCGGGGCCACCTAACTTCCAAATGCCCCACGAAGCCGAAGAAGACCCAGGCCAACCCACCTCGAGACCGGGAGTCCAAGGCCGACCCACCCCGAGACCGGGCGCCTAGACAACCCAGGAAACAGGGACGCTCGAGAGAATCCATAAACAGAAGCAACGAACTCTTCTGCCAAAGATCAGAGGCCGCTTTCCTTGCAAGACAGGCCGAGAAGTCCAGACCGCGTTTTGCTGCATACAGACCAAAAAAAACGTATGTGTCAGATTCGTCGCCAACCAGGCAGCAGCTCGCCTGTCATGTGTGCCGATCAACAGGCCGACACAAACCTGGTTGCAATGCAAGAGAAAAGTTCAGGGAAAAGAGTAGGAAGAGAAAGAACCCCCCCACGAGCGACGATGGCTTTATCACCGTGGGCAAAGGAGGGAAACACAACCCCAAAACCTCCATGCGCAGCATCTTCTCATCAGATACTGAGATAGCGGATAAGCCCATGTCCAACACAGAGTCCAAGACATCGACTCCAAAAGAACCCTTGCTAAAGCGGAGATCGATTGCCCAACCAGCATCTCCCAGGACGACGAATCCCAGAGACCACGACGCATCCCACGCCAGCTCCAAGGATGCGTCGGTCTCAGTTGACAATGACAACTCGTCAACTGACTCGGAGTCCGTTTCTTCGAGAGAGTCTACGCGGGCTGAACTGACCGGGACCTCTCCTCTCCATCGAAATGTCTTCAGTTCGGTGGATGAGCTCACGGACTCAGACGGCGTCCCATCCAACTACACGGTCTAGTCCAAAACTCTTAAACTTTAATCTGCTTTTTCTCTATCTATAATCATGTTCACAGATACGGAGAGTGACGATTCGGACGCCGGACTGGGCAACCTCAAGGTTGGCTCAATGAACATCAACGGAATATCCAAGAAATTGCGAGATGTCAAACAGTTTTTTACATCTCACAGACTCTCTGTACTGGCAATTCAGGAAACACACAGAATCCCCACCGATCAACTCGAGACGTGGGCTCAACATAACAATTACATAACATATACAAACATAGAACCTGATAGAACCCCCTTCTATGCAGGGACAATGTTCATCGTAAAGAAGGACATACACGATAGGTCCGAAATCACACATCACACAATAGTACAAAATCGAATACATCACCTCAACATCAAATGTGGTAAAAATAACATAAACATATTCAATGCATACCTTCCGCAGAGCAACGGAGAGAGAAAGTCATGCTTTGAACTGCTCTCCGAGGCTATGCTGGAATATGAACATCAACATGTGGTCTTACTTGGTGATTTTAACGTGATCCTTGATCCGTTGGACACTGCTAAGCCGCAATTTTTCTTCACTACACCGGATAAAACAGCACTTAGAACATTAATACATCATAACCAATTGACAGACATATTCAGACAAGAATATCCTTACAAAAGACTGTTCACGCGCCAAAACCACAACAGTAAGACCAGGATAGATAGAATATACATAAATGAACATGCACTTGAAAATTATCATAACATCAAACATGAATACTTCACATCATCAGACCACTGCACATTACCAATAATTCATCTAAAATATCAACAACACACCAAATGGGGTGAATATTCATACAAAATCAATAACAGCATATTAGAATATGCTCACGTCATAACAGAGCTCGAAACGGCTTGGGAAAATTGGACCATAAACGTACCACAAATAGAACCACCAGACATGCTTATAAGGTGGGATCATGGCAAGAAAATGTTGAAAAATCGACTGATTGAACTCTCGCAAGATGTCGCACTCAAGCGTAGAGAAGATTACAATCAAGCGAAAAATATGCTCCACACTCTGGACGCTCATCCAGACCACGTCCTGGAAGATCGTCGCCCGGAATTCTTGGAGAAAATCAACAACTTCTACGATTATAAAGCAGTCGGATCGCAAATCAGATCCAGAACTATCCCAACTAGCGATGAAGAACCATCTAAAAGCTTCTTCAAAGCAGAGGAACAAAATTGTAAAAGTACCTCTATCACTGAGATACACGACGCAAACAACACAACACTCACCAAGAAAGAAGACATTCTCAAAGAAGTACACAGCTTCTACCACTCCCTATGGGGTGTAAAAGACAACATAAACTCTCAAGAACAAAACAACTACTTAAACATTCTTGGAGAGGCCAAAATTGAGGAAGACGCAGCTGAACAAGCGGAACAGCTGATCAGTCTCAAAGAAGTAAAAACCGCCATCGATTCTCTTAATAAGGATTCTGCACCTGGATCAGATGGTCTCGGCTCATTATTCTACCAAAAATGCTGGCATTTCCTGAAACACGACATTCTAGAGATGCTTACAAATTGCTACTTGAGAAAAACAATGACTCCCTCAATGAGAGAAGCAAAAGTGAAGTTAATCTTTAAAAAAGGTGAAAAAGAAAAGCTCAAAAATTGGAGACCGATCTCTCTGCTCAACACAGACTACAAGATCTTGAGCAAAATCCTCTCCAACAGACTCACACCCATGATCACAAACCTGATTTGTCCGAATCAGAAATGTGGACTGCCAAACCGCAGAATAGAGCATGTTACAATGAATATACAAGCTGCCCTGGAAGCTTCTCAAACTCAACACAGGGACTTGTACGTCATGATAACTGACTTTGAAAAAGCTTTCGATAGAGTTAGTCACTCCTTCCTCTATGGAATCTTGAAGAAACTCGGAGTAAAACCAATAATGATGAATTACCTGTCATTAGTTTACCACAAAACAAAAAGCAAAATAGAAATCAATGGAGCTTTAACAAAACGAATAAACGTTAAAAGGGGCATACGACAGGGTTGTCCCCTCAGCATGCTCTATTTCATAATCTGTGCTGACGTTCTCACCCGACGCATAGAGAAAAATCATCTGATCAACGGTTTTCGCTTTTCCAGGCTGACAATCAAAATCCAGCAATATGCGGACGACACCACATTCATCACAAAAGACATTCCATCTCTCAAGGAAATCAACAAAGAACTAGCCATCTACCAGACGATGTCCGGCCAGAAAGTGAACCAGGGAAAGACCCAGATCCTGGCGTCCAAACCTGACCTGGCCCAAAGAGCTCAGCAACTCTTTCCAGAAGCTGCGATCTTGAACAACGTCAAGATCCTGGGCATCTGGCTAGGCACAAACAAAACACAACTTGACAAGATGAACTGGCAGACCGCCATCAAAAAAAACTCAAACGATCGCCAACATCCACAAACCACGAAGACTCTCCCTCTATGGAAAGATCTCGATCATCAACACTCTCTTGGTACCCGTCACTTTGCATCTCAGTAGAGTGCTGATGCCAACGAAACAACACATCAAAGAACTAAACAAAATCCTCTTCGACTTCCTCTGGTATCCTTCACCATTCGAACAGCTCCAGAGAAGCAAGACGTTTCCTCCTGTCAAAGATGGAGGCATCAACATGGTGGACATCCAATCAAAATTTCAAACAAGCCGCATCGACAGAATTCGCCACCTCTTCTCACTAGAAGACGCCACCGAAATCTGGCACGAATGGGCCATGTTCAATTTGAGTTACAGAATGAGACACATTAATCCTCATCTGTTCTCCAACAGCATTCCGCATGCCCCAATTCCAAACGAAATGTATGCGGACATCTTCAAGTCCTTTTGCAAACTCAAAGGCTTGAAACACGACTGGGAAAACACTTCCTACAAAAATATCTACATCAATCTGAAAACGCAAAATGAAAAGAAAATTGACAAGATTGATGAAAACGGAAAGAAGATTCCTTGGAATGAGATCCTCTTGAAAAACAAGGGAATCAAACTCTTCCTTCCACCTCACCTATCCTCCATGTCCTTTCGGATTGCACATGGAGGATACAAATGGGGAGATTTTAATAGATCAATACACTCCGACAGAAAAACAAACTGCAAATTCTGCAGAAAACCAGAAGACAACGTGGCCCACGTCCTCACCAAGTGCTCCTTTGCACAAGGAATATGGGAGCGCCTGAAACAACAATATCTTGGCCTAACCAAGGAAGACATAGAAATAACAAAGGACATGATCCTCCACAACCAAATCCCTGACGGACAGAAGAACAATCCGATTCTTTTGACCATGATGAATGTCGCCAAACACACCATCATCCAAAAGAAGATATCTCTGGACATAGGCGACACATATATACAGGACACAAAACGGTCCACCATTCAAGCCCTGTGGGTCATCATGACAAAAACGAAAAACATAACACAAAAGCATAACATTCCTTTGTCATCTGACATTTCTACTCCTTCTAAACCTCCTCCTACGGTCAGAAGAAAGAAGAACCAGTCGAGATCCACTCTTCAACCGCCCTCTCAGTCGTCCTTGGTGGTAGGGATGACTGATTGCAGCGGTGGATCTCACTAGAACAGTACGGTCGTAGATCATCTTTGAAGAAGATTAGACAGCCAAGGGCGTAACAACCCACCTTTAACCCGTCCCTCTCACTCATCTCCAACGGCCTGATGCCGGAAGAGTGATTGCAGCGGGAGATCTTTAACCGTCCCTCTCCGTCGTCCCACTCGCTCTGGGATGACAGGATTGCAGCGGCCAATTCCATGATGACTCTGGGGTCAGCGAAAGCTACCCTCCCTCTGGCCGCTCCTCTCTGGCATCTCCGCCAAATGAGGTGTCAGACTGCAGTGGCCCGTTTCCTCCAAACAGGTGCCCTTCTTCAAGCGGGCAACAAGAAGATACACACACATAAACAATTACAAATAAAATTAAAATTAACTCTTTGACAAAACGCGCTAGTTCTTGAGCTTGACCCGCCATCTCCTAGACTGCTCCAAGATCAGCAAGAGGAAAGTCGAGACAGGCAGATCAGCTTGAGGCAGCCACTAACCAAACATTTACATCCACAGATTACCATCTACCGCGGTGGGTCCCTTCGGTCGTAGTGAGTCCCTCGCCTCCCTGGTAGGTATCTTCCATGTAAGTATGGTGTGCCTGCTGAGTGTTTGGGTGTGTGGACGGCTCCCGGAGCGGACGCACTAATGATGAGACAGGAAACAAATCCATTCCATATGGACAATTTGTAAACCTGCAAGATGTAGTGGTATCCATCTTGAACTCTGAGCGTTGCGCGAAAATAAAAAAAAAAAAAAATAAAAAAAAAAAAAAAAAAAAAAAAAAAATCTTCTCCAGTGAGTATGTATTACAATCCCACCTATATTTTTTGTTTCTATTGATTAATCGAGCCTCTGCTCCCAGGGTTCGATCTTAGCGGTAGTCCGCTAGCCAATGGCTAGTGAAAATTTGCGCGGACTAGTAGAAATGTTGCAGTACTAGTCCGATTGGCTAGTGAAAATATTCGCCGGTGAAAAGTTTTGGTTTACAAAATGGCGATTGGCGACGTGACTCTCACTCTGAAATATTGCAGAAATTTGCTTGCCAGAGGCGAAATTGCATGAAAAGGGCTACAAAGTCGGTCAACTGAGCACGTGACTACTTTTTTCTCGCATTTTTGCTAGACACGACACGTGTGACGTAGTGAGCACGCCAGGTCGCCAGAGTTGCCAATTTTGTTTTTTTGAAGCCAGATTTTGAGAATCTGGCTGTTTTTAAACTCGCTTGGCTTTTTTTTTTTTAAATAAAAAAAGCCAGAAAAATTAGGTTTTTTTTCATGTTTCATCGATTTTTTGTCAAATTAATAAAAAGCCAACATAAGTTTGGCTTTTTTTGGCTTAATTTTATCTTTCGCGATTTTTTTGAGGAAAAAAATTCGGTCTGCGTCAATTCGAGCAGTAATTTCTACCTTATATTTGGTTGTAGTGTCCGACCGAATTTCGTTTTGAAGCCGAAACTGGAAAACTTTCTAGTTGCTTGTCTTTTTATTAACTATGTTTCTGCGTTGTCGCTGAAGTCAAAGTTCGGTGGGATAGTATTTGGTTGTGCACTTTTTATATGTGTAGCCTACGTTTATTGAATACTAATTGGCTTTTTCTTGGCTTTTTCAGCTGTTTCTTGCTGACTTTTTTTTAGGCTTTTTTTGTGACTAGATCTGGCTTTTTTTTGGTGAAGACATGTTGGCAACTCTGCAGGTCGCCAGCACGAAGCCAGCATCCCAGCAAGCAGCAGTTAGCGAAATTAACGTTTTTTTGTTGATATATCGTGATCAAATGCTGATTCAACGTTACTACAAAGTGTCCAACGCTGAGTGTTAGCTGGGTACTGGTCGGACTAGTAAAAAATCGTGCGGGCTAGTAAAAACGGGGAGCAACTAGTCCGGTGGGCTAGTGAAAAAAAAAGTTAAGATCGACCCCTGGCTCCACATTTTTATTTAAATTTTGTTTGCCACGAGAGCCAAATTATCCTTAAATAGTTGACTCTCTTCCTCGTGGTAGACCCCAATTTTATCCGCTCTGCCTACTGGCAGACCGGGTATAAGAGTCAAGTACCTGCGCCGAGGTCGCGTGAGGGAGACGTGGGCGCCGCCCGGCGGTGAATTGCTGCCGGTTCCAACGTCCACACGCAACGGGTCACCCGGCCCGTCGCAGGCCATCTTTCTGGGCAATGCAGAAAGAGCCTGTCTCCCTGGCCCGCTCCGCCATTCTAAATTTGCGGACGGGTCATGTAACGTTTTCGATCCACACTCTCCCTCCACAGGTACCTCGACTCCCCAGCCTGGCCCCCGCGACCTAAGCTGGTGGACTTACCCCTCCGGGTGCATCGTCACCCCCAAATCACGCCGCTCCCCGCCGCCGCGGGGTGTGGCAGGCCGGTTTTCTAAAGTCTTCGACCTGGCTATGTTTGTTTGTGCTCTCTCGCCGTGTCAATTATTTGTACCCGTGCGCTGTTGATGCAAATAAAACAGTTTAACACTAGTGGTGCGATACTGACGAACCCAGCCTCATGGGCGAAACACGGTGTCTATCGCTGTCGATTCTTGCTACAAATCGGCTGCCGAGAAACATATTGTTGATTGGATGGTCTGAATGGCTAGCGTGGAAGCTACACCGTTATGGTTAGCGAATCGCAACTGCTCGCTGTACTAGTGAGTGCTCAGCCTTGTGCTGATAGCCGGGAAGAACGCCCCTTTCTTCACAATATACTGTAAATATTGTACAAACTACCTACCATACTATAACAGTTAAGTTTGTTTTTATTTCTGACCTTGTCAACAAAAACAATATGGGGCCAAACAAAATACAAAAACAATGTGGGCCCAGGCAACCACAATATCACAGATTCATACTAAACAAACCATTTGCCAGTAAAAAAGGTAGGAAATGTCAGAGTGACCTATATATATAACCTACACAAGCTTTGCTAACTGGAGGCCAATGCAATTTCGATTTTGAGATCTAAACTTAATTAATTTCACGTCCCTTTGAATTGATTGCTAAATTTTGACTGTTGAATCTTAAAGATCACTGCAAAACTGCTTTTACTTTTAAAAAATGACAAATCTTTCTACCAGTGTTGAGCGGAGTGTGATTTTTGATCCTATTTCATGAAACTAGACTGCATTGCAATCCAACTCAAAAAAATTTCATTATTTTAAACTCCGAATCCACTCCTCTCCAAAATCAAATTATGAGTTATCATGATACTAGCCAATGCGTATAACACGTAATAAACCAGAAGACAGAAGTGCAAACATTTCTGTCAACTTTAGTAACACGAAAACATTTTCAGTAACACAACTAGGCATATAAGCTGTAGCTTACTGCTATTGCTGGGTCGAAACTTGTGGGGACATTTTTTTCTTCTTCAAGCAGAACTAGTGCGGGACTTATTTGAATTAACTAAAATGCAGCATGACTGAACCACACTCCGAATTCACTTCACTCCAGAACCTTTGTGAATAATGAAACTACAAATCCACACTTTTTTTAGAAAGTCATGCAAACTCCGGCTCCACTCTATCCTCACTACAGTAGCCTAGACAATTTACTGTGGTGACACTACTTACTATGTGTTTCTCGGCAGACGAGTGTAGCAAGGACTCAGCAATAGACACGTGTTTCGCCCATGAGGCTGGGCTCATCAGTACCGGACCACTAGTTCTCAATCGCTGCTTTGGCCAGTCAATTGAACTTTTACCTTTTTGGAAAGAAAACAACTAAACTAACTGTCGCCAGCCTCATAGGCGAAACACGTGTCTATTGCTGAGTTCTTGCTACACTCGACTGCCAAGAAGCACATGTTTTTGGGAAAAGTCTTAATGGCTACACCGGCATGGTTAGCAAACACACAATGCTCACTGTTCTATAGTAAGTACTGTAATCAGGTAGTGCTGACACCAGGACGATCGCTCTTAGACCAGTGCTTCCACTTCTGACAGTTGATAAATCCTCTTCAGTTTCCTTTTTTGTCCTGAAAAATCCCTTTTTTCTCAATCGGAAATCCTACAAAATTTCCTTAATGGAGGTTATTTTTGACGTTATTTAAGTTAAAAAAAAGGTGCCAATACAACTTTAAAGTTATTGTAATCTCAATTAAAGTTATTTTAATCTCGATTTTTTTCAGTAGCACCGGTATGTCAAAGCAACCAGCTAAAAAACTGCTTGTTAGATGGTCGGTTCTAGGACATTTACCGTACCACCTGAAATCCTGGACATTATTTACCAATTACCACTCTCATCTTTCCCACCCGGACTCCTAACCTATCCCTAACACCGAAAATGTGCATGTGGTAAATGTCCAGTAACAAATTATCCATCGATTAGCTAATTTATTTTTGTGTTTAGTTCGGTTTTCCTTGATGCGCTAACTTGTGCAACTCTATCTATATAGGCTAGGCTATCTTTTTTTTCTCCTTGTCAGTAACGTCTTCACAATCATTTGAGACTGATGAAAAACTTTAGGATAATAGGCTTATTTATGATACTGACTCACTCTGACTGTGCACGCTATACATGTTGTATTCATACTGAACAGCCTAGCTTGCTCTATTGATATTATGATGACACCATATCGTAAAAGGTTAGCATAGGCTGTAACTAACTTTTCTAAACCGGAAGGATACCATTAGCCTAGGCTTATCATGTACCTAACTGTACGTCGAAGCTCAGTGAACTTTGTCATTGCTACTCAAGTTCAACCATAAATCAACGGATTACCTAATTTTAACTAAAAAAATTGAGAACTAACTCACTCACTGCAGTCTGCACTCACGTCCAATTCCCACGCGAGAATGGGAGAGAGAGTAAGTGGGGGGTTCCGGATGGCGAGTGCTGGCGACGGAAACCAGCTGATCATTGTTATTCCAGTCGTTTTTAGAACTTTTCAAAGAGAATATTAATGAAATTCTCTTTAAAATTGCTAAAAACAACAATTCCCTTTTTAGACAAAATTTCCTTGTAAAATTGCTAAAAATCCCTAAAAAATCCTTCCGATCTTCATTTCCTTTTATTATCCTTCGAAGCGTTGAAAAATCCCGATTTCGGGATAAAATCCTTCAAAGTGGAAGCACTGTCTTAGACTAAAGCTACTTAGTGAGCAAATTACTACCTTACCAGTGTTGCCAGATGCTTTTTAGATTTCCTGCACAAGTGTAAACATCTAGTTCTAGTAATCTTCAGTTAGACTTCAATCTTCAATAGACAGTTAGACTTCAGGAAAAGCAGATTCCGGCATGAACAGACAAAACAAGACATTTGATATACCTAGAATCGCGAGTACCTGGAGTAAGAATTTTAAAGAATGCGTAAAATTGCAAACTTTGATGGTGTTTTTGGCAAGATGCATCACATGCCGAATACTTTTACCTTCAAATGACAGAAAAGGAATGGACTTCGATTTACTTTTGCAACAGCAAACTAGATCAGTACAAAATCAAATGTTATCTATGAAACAAACTGTCATTGAAACAAACAGATATTGGAAGACGCTATCAAAAGAACAAAAAAGGAATTTACTAAATTTTAAACAAGCTGAAAAATCGAGGCACATCGAAAGGTTTCACTGGCTTTGGAATAAGCAAAAAAAGAAACGAGAAGAATTTGGACATTTGATACATCAAAATTCCAATTCTAAAAACCAACGAGATAGAAAGAGGTACAAGATGAGAAAGATCTTCAAAAGAAAACAAGAAAGTCTTAAAAGAGCAGAAACAATGATTTTAAATAAATCAGATACCGGTATACAATTAGAAGAAACAGACAAACTCTTGCTGATGCATGGCTTAAATTTTGTCCCCACACCCAAATGGTCTCAAAAAACGGAAACTAATGAATGGTTAACTTTGCACTATTAGAAGAGTTGAGTGGTTTAACGTTTTAAAACATGGCGAACAAGAGGAGGAACAAAAAACAATCATACCGGTACCACCCAAATTAAAAGTAACAAAACACTCCCGACCGGACCCAGATCTCATTGACAAAAAAATTAAAGTTTACACTGACATGGCTACTTCAAAATTAAGAAATCTAGGAGATATGGTCACACATAATTTTATACACAAGAACAATTTGGACACAGGTCTAAAAAAAAGCTCACCAATCTGACACAAAACAATAAAATCGTCATTTGCATAGCGGACAAAGACGGGAAAATTTTGATACTAAATTACAAAGATTACCAACAAATCTTGGAACGAGAGTTGAATTCTTTTACAAAAATGGATATTACACAGAAAGGAATTGATGCACAACTGAACTTGATCCTGCAAACATGTGAAAAGGAAATAATATCACTTCACGAACTAAATGTTATTGACGACGATTTACTCTTCCATACAATTGGAAGAAAAAAATCTGCACAGGGGTCATAGCCTACACCAAAATTACAGGTAGTAAAGCAAAATATTTTTCGACCAAAGACCCGGCATTTGCCTACCCCCTGTTCAAAACACACAAACTCACACCGGACAATTTAAAAACTATTAATGTCACTGAAATTCCTGTACGATTGCTACACACAGGCATCTGGCCACATCACAACATCCCGAATCACCGCTTTAATTGAACATTTGCTTAAACCCGTCAGCATAACCTTTTGTCAAAGTGAAATAAATGAATTTTGTAAAGATAGCAAACACTACCGGTATCTAGAAACACTCATGCAACGGCAATCTGACAAACAAACCCAAATCACAGAAAAGCTCAAAAGCAATCAATTACATTTAGTCGCGGCTGATGTCAAGGCTTTATATCCTAACGTCAAAAGGTCATTAATTGAAAAGGCACTGAAATATGCTTTGGATCAACACACGACATATCCTCGAATTGCAATAGAAACACTCACAGATTTGACGTTGTATTGTCTTGACAATGTTATCACGCAAAACGGTGGAAGTTTCTATAAGCAACCAGAGGGTATAATAACAGGTGACAACCATTCTGTATCGATCGCCAACATTGCCATGCACTACGTCATCAAAACAGCTTCCAACACACTGAAACAAGCAGAAATATTCAAACGCTTTTTAGATGACATAATTTAGATATCATTTGGCCAAAAGACTACAGAATTGATAAAACATAGCTTGATTACAGCATTTCACGATCACGACTTGGAACTTACTTTCAGAGAAATCAACACCTCCCAAACCGATAAAAATGTTGAGTTTCTAGATGTTAACCACCGCATTTGCAAAACTTTGAACTTCAAATTTGTGACCACCAACTACACCAAAGAAACAGCTATAGACCGCTTGTACCTCAATGGTAAATCACATCACCCCACATCCACATTCAAGGCAATCATACATGGAGAAGCATTACGACTCAGGAGATTGAATGAAACACAACACGATTATACTGCAGCCAGGGGCGGATCCAGGCAGTAACGTTAGGGGGGGCGATGCCATTGACATTCAGGCAAGTGATCAGCCCCGCACAAACAATGACGGAGGGTCTCCCATAAAAAAATTAGGTTGAATTTGGTGCGTTCTGAGAGCATTTCGAACACAAATTATAAGAAGTTCTATAACTCAAACAATCCTCAACAATGCTGTCGTTTAACAAAGGGAGTGATGAGCTGATGTGCCCTTGCCATGTCAAGTTGAAGCCTGAACAACCTAGCCGCATTTATAGTTGAGACTGAAGGCTTCACTCTTGATTGTTTCACAGCAATTTAAAAATTGATCACTGAAAGATAATAACAGGTAATTCTGCCTTCGGAATGTCACAGCATAGGCCTAATATTGATACAGACATTGAGGTTGTTATAGATTGACTGTATAACTTCGAGGTTTTATTCCTCTGACAAGTTTTGAATTGTTATAAAGAGCTATGAGGAAAGGTTATGCATACATTCAACATAATAACCAACAAAACTGGGGGCCAGGTCAAAACACTGGGTCATGCTCCAGTCTCCGTGGAATCGTCACTATAGGCTAGGTATCGACTGTAAATTTTTATTTAGGGCCAGCGAAACACTACAATTTGTAAGTTAAAACTATAGAATGGTAGTTAAACATAGTGAAATGACGACCAAAGGATATAGTCTTCCTTAAAACGTGTCATGCACGGTCGCTGCACCAGACAAAGAAAGAAACCAACAACAACAGAAACAACTATTTCTGTGGACTTCACAAATAAAACAAAAATTGTAAGGCTACTTTGCCGGTACGGGTAATACTAACATGTGTCGACTACAACACAAGTCAAGTTTGCGGTTTCTACTGCTGGCAATCGATTTACCACGGAGTCTGTGTCAATTAAAATGTCTCGATGATGGTAGCCTACCGGTATGGTAAGGCCAATCCATTCAGTCTTTCCTCGCCGATGTTGTTCCTCAGCCAGGTTTTCAACGAATGAAGACATGAAAAACTTCTTTTGGCTGATGCTACGCTGACTGGCAAGGTTAATAGTATTTTTAGGAGAGAGTGTACGATTGTGTACACATCTTCATCACACTGTTGTAAAGCTTCTTCCGCAGTTATCGGTAAGACTGCAGCAGTCGCCGGAACAGTTATATTTGCCCACTTCTCCTTTCATAGTTGGGTCTCTGAACATAGAGCAGTTTCCACGGATTCCACACTATATACAGTATATGACGTAACAAGTCGTTGTAGGCATTGCAAATGACTTTTGTCAATGCTATCGGGTCGATACTTGAGCAATTTCGTGGTAGCAATGATGTTAGGTGACAAAATGCTAAAGTCTCAGCTGAAAATCTTGTCACCAAGTCAAGTATGAAGGAATCCAACATTGGAATATAGATCGACCTTTTGTAGTATTGCTCTGGTGATGAAAATGGCATATTTGTCTTGTGAACTTGTGTAAGGTAACGGACTAACGGTAATGTACAAATTTGACAAAACTTGGGATGCTTTTTGGAATAAACTACAGAATTCATCATCACAATTTTTACGCCGGGTATTGAGAATGCTTTTTAAATCTCTGACAAGTGTTGTGGCTGCAGATAAATCCAGACTCTTCTGAAACAACCTGCAAAGTGGTAGACACAACCAGTGGCGTACGCAGGGGGGGGGGGCATTGGGCCATGCCTCCCCCCCCCTTAAACATTTTTTGTAGTTAACGACGTAGATTAAGGGATTTAATATGTTTTGCATTGCTCTGTCAAAGCAATTACTGTAACAATGTTGTTTTATAGACTAAGCCAATACGAAGTACATGGGGGGAGGGGGGGTTACAACTCCACTTTGGCACGCGTGTGACGTTACGATATTGAGAATGATGCTTTCAGTCTCTTTATGCTTGGGAATGATGCTTTCAGTCTAAAAAAAACTTGCCTAATTTTAAACAAAACTGCATTAAAAGAGCGAGTTTTGCCAATATCAAACATCTCAGCCAGGAATTAACAACAAGAAAACATAGAGGCTTAGCTTTTATTTCTGAAAAATGCCAAAAAAAACATGATCTTATCCTTTTGCTATGCCACCTGACAGCGCCATTTTACAGGAATATTCATACCCACGTTTTTGTTGAAAATGCTCTCAGAATGCACCAAATTCAAAGTAATTTTTCAAAATTTTCTGGGGGAGGCCCCCCAGACCCCCCGCCGCTGGGTGTCGTCTTCAGCGAAAACGCCGTGGGGCTTCGCCCGCCGGTCGTCAAAACCCCCCCTTTCAAAATCACTGGCTACGCTACTCTCAATGGCCTCCCCCTTGAGAAAATCCTGCGTACGCCACTGGACACAACATAAACACAGATAGTTGACAAAAGAGCATGATGACGAACTCCATATTTCTTATGGATGAAATCATACTTTTAGCTTGAGAACGCACTTTTCGTTTCTAGGCTAAGAAATTTATCGCTATACTCTACAGTGCCGGCAAAAAGTTTAGAAACTTTTTAAATGTTAGTAATTTCGTTCTGTAATTAGACTCTGTGACGAAATAATAGCCTTATACTATGTTATTATTATAGCCTACCTTAGCCTAACCTAGCCTCGTCCTGTTGCAAGATAAGATAAGATAAGAGACAGTCAACCGCTTTAAGTGGACAGTTTGCTGGGTGGTTCACTAAAAGCAGAAAAGTTTTATTAGTTAATTAGCCTAACCTAATCCTTGAACATGGCGAAAGACTTATTCAGCATTGCTTTCGATATGTTGTTTTCCAAATCGTATACATATAAATGAAGAATAAAGCTACTTTCTTCGGTTTTAGGGGGGGGGCGATCGCCCCAATCGCCCCCCCCCCTGGATCCGCCCCTGACTGCAGCACTGGAACAACTTAAAAACAAAGCTTTGAAATCAAACTTTCCCGAGAAAATTACCAAAGAAAAAATTCAACTTGCTGAAAAATGGACAGAACGACTACCTAAACCTAAACCCACAGAAAAAAATGCAACCAAAGCCAACGAGTAATCTGGCCTACATCATTTCCTAGTTTACTGAAGACCACCAACGCGGAGAAAAAACTACAACCCAATCAAATGATGACATATAAAAAGCCAAGCACGCTAGAAAATTTACTTACAAAATATAAAAAAATTACCCTGAATACAGAAACACCAACCAACGGCTTCTCCAAACCATGCGGCAAATGTGCACTGTGCGGTAACCATGGAGCGCATAACATAAGCCTATGGTAAAAGAATGCACCTCTATTAAATGTAAACTCAACAAAACTTACAGTCTCAAACAAAAATTAACTTGCCAAAATTACGGGATATACATTGCAACGTGCACCATATGTCACGAACACTATGTAGGACAAACCATGACAAAATTTTCCACACGTTGGGCCACACATAGATCTATTTGGAACAGTTTTAATCACTCTGATAAATCCGGTAACAAAGCAGCATTATTGAAACATTATGCGAAATTCCACAATATTGAACTCAAAAAGAAACCAGCTCTGGCAGACTGTTTTGTCGTTACTTTCGCCGAACAACCCAGCAAACATTGTTTAGACATCGCTGAAGATAAATGGTTACATACAATCAAAGCCACCATAAACATACAGAAATTGATTCGACCAACCACTTAAATCCCATGTCATCAGCAACCTTCGACCCCTGTGGTATAGATTCTTCAACTATGCCCATTCACACTTATTCTTTTTTGACGCTTTGTCTATGTAAGCTTATGGCAATGGACTTAAATTAAATTGCGGTTTTCTTTGTATTCGTCTTGTTGAGCTGTTGTAATTTACTAGATGGATGTCCATTCACACTTATTCTTTGTTGACGTTTTATTAATGTAAAATTACGGCAATGGACTGAAACTAAATTGCGTTTTTCTTTGTATTCGCCTTCTAAAACTGTTGTAATTTACTAGATGGATGATAAGGTTAATGTATTTCTTGAGTTTTGTACCAGTATATTGTTGGAAATCGTGGGAGAACACCAGTTAAGATTTAGGCTTGCAGGTTTTAATTTTAATATTATGTAACCATCTATTTAAAATATAATTTTTATGCGTGTTGATAACATCGGAGTTTGCTTTATTTGTTCATTTTACGTATTTTTCAAATTTTCTTTTTTACATGTGCTAGCTGAAGATGCTATTACTGTAGCGAAATCGATTCTTATTTAATAAATAACACTAAGAGGTTAGATTGTTGTGCAAATGCCAGCATTTGATGAATGCAAAATAGCAGTAGTAGCCTAATCTAGTCCATTATTTGTATGGGAATCACAGCACAAAAGTGTCTCAAATTCACATAAAATATACAAAAAGAGTAGGCTATATTTACCAACTAATACTCAACTATCAACTTGTAGAAAAAATTTTGGCTATCATCAGATCGGCCTCCAGTCAAATTTTAAGCTGCAAGTTAGCATGACCTTGCCAGATTCCAACTGTCACGATTTCTTTCTATCTCTTACCAGGAAAAAGACTTGGAAAGGTTCAATGACGTAGTTTAATGGGTCAAACAGAAAAGCAGTCAATTAAATGTCGAATAATTCTACTAGTGAAATGATAATCTGACTTCTTGAAGAACTTTAACGAACGGCTTCTCAAGTAACTCTAATTTCGAACACAATTTATATCAGCACCAATTCTCATCTACTTGTATTCAATTACTTCAAGTCTCAATCACCAATAATTTCTGCATCAACTACCAATCCACAACTCATAGCACAACTCTCATAATCAACTCATAATAATAATAATCATCATAATAATCCATTACGCAAATTACACCACTATTTATAAAAAGTTTGTTCGGTCTAGTAACTTCGAGAAGGTTACGTAGTGTTGCATCACACGAACTCATCGTCGGTCACGTACCATTGAGCGGCATAAACAAGCAAGTTTAAAGAAGTCTAAAGAATGTCACGTAGGAGTAGAGGACTGTTACATAATACAGATTTCGTAATCAGAGGTCCATTCGTAAACAACCTTGTGACATCATGACAAACGATATTGGCAATTGTGAAAACAACAGAACGTTCCAGGTACAGAATGATTTAGAATTACGTTGCAGAACAACGACTTCACAATTAGAGGTTACTACTGCTCATTGACCGATAATAACATACCGCTCAAGAATTTTATAATGAAAACAGCACATTCTGTCAAGACGCAAAGCAGCCCGACGCGAGGCCTTGCACATCGATTGTGACACCAACAAACATATTTTTTATTTTTTAGTTACACAATTTTTTTCAAAAGTGTTTTTTGCAAAGCATACTTTTGGGAAAAGCATACTTTTGCCAGATTCCAACAAACATATTTTTTTAATTTTTAGTTACACAATTTTTTTCAAAAGTGTTTTTTGCAAAGCATACTTTTAGGAAAAACTGACTTTCGGGTGGAATAAAACGGACCTTTCAAGCACCAGATGAAAACGGAATTATAAAGTCGGTTGATGTGGGCTGTGGCAGACGTTTCCACCTCGTCCAATAGCCCAACAAAGATTTCGATACCGCTCATAGCATACGTAATGATGCTACACGGAAAGCACTTCAACATGAGTATATCCAATTCAAACTCTAACGCTATTCATGACGTCATCAAGGTTGAGATTCCAGAAAGAACGAAGAAAAACGCAAATCGTAGCTAAATTAAGTCATCGGTTTGCCATTGGCTGACTTGGCGCAGAGGGTTTGGTTGGTCAATCTGCAGGGGTTGTTGGTTTTATTGTTGGTTTAAAGTTTATTCCCCTGATGACAGCAGAACCGCTGCTGGCGTAACAAAGCTTCAATGGCAACAGACGTAACGCAAATGAGTCTCAAGTACTTTTATTCGTGAGTTCGAATTGAATTTAGATTTGGAATTTGAAAAGTTATCTTATGAGTCTGAGTCTATTTTCAGTAATATTATGAGTCTGTTAAAATTGTTTTGTGCAGAGGTATATAAACCGCTTTCAGAAAAAGGAAAAAGTAAGCAGTTACGTAATTTAAAATTGGCAAATTTCAATAATGTTTACGAACTAGAGTGAACTCCTGGTGAGATTCCGTCGCAGAGGTGAACTGCAGATACAACGTTTTGTTAAAGCAGAAAAGATTGAAAGCGATGATTTGCCATTAAACAGAATCACTTGAGGAAAGCTGCCGGTGAAAGGTTATTTGAGTAAAAAATGATCCATCAAAATTATCCCGATGCACAACAAGTGAGTTTTCTTAAGAAACGCAACTATTTATTTCTTAAGAAACGCAACATTTGAATAGCATATCTTCTTCAATTCAATTCACAACAGAACATGAAAAAAACAACTCCATATCATTTTTAGACGTCTCAGTTATTCGTCACAATGCCACAAACACGTTGACCACTACAATTTTCAAAAAACCCACACACACTGACAGATATTTAAATTTTAATTCACACCATCCCAAACATCAAAAACTTATAGTCCGGGAGCGGGGATGGTTGACCCTGCATTGTTGTATTAAGTTTTTTTTACTGTTGATTTTGGTAGCCAAGGGTCTCTATTTTCAGAAACTGCTTGATGACATGTTGTCACCTTTGGGCAATTTGAGAAATTCAAGATGGCGTCCAAGATGGCCGCCATTACCTATAAATGACCATAACTCCCTATCCATTCACCTTAGGAAGGTGATTTTTGTCTCTATACCTAGGTTGTAGGGGTCAAGCTATCCATTAGAACTAAGTATTACGTTAATATCGTATTACATAATGGTAATTTCCAAGATGGCGTCCAAGATGGCCGCCATTACCTATAAATGACCATAACTTCCTATCCATTCACCTTAGGAAGGTGATTTTTGTCTCTATACCTAGGTTGTAGGGGTCAAGCTATGCATTAAAACTAATTATTATCTTAATATCGTATTACATAATGGTAATTTCCAAGATGGCCGCCATTACCTACAAATGGCCATAACTCCCTATCCATTCACCTTAGGAAGGTGATTTTTGTCTCTATACTTAAGTTGTAGGGCTAGGGGTCAAGCTATCCATAGAACTAAGTATTATCTTAATATCGTATTCCATAATGGTAATTTCCAAGATGGCCGCCATTACCTATAAATGACCATAATTCCCTATCCATTCACCTTAGGAAGGTGATTTTTGTCTCTATACCTAGGTTGTAGGGGTCAAGCTATCCATTAGAACTAAGAATTATCTTAATATCGTATTACATACATAATGGTAATTTCCAAATGGCGTCCAAGATGGCCGCCATTACCTATAAATGAGCATAGCATAACTCCTTGTAGCCTAAATCCCATGTAACTATCATATTGTAGTAGACGGGCACTAATAATTCACTATTGTCTTTTTAGGTGCTGCCCGTCAGGGCCCGAGTAACCATGAGGCACAGGCCTCAGGCCCCCTGGTTTTAGGGCCCCCCATTTTTTTTACATTAGTACCATATGCGTAGGTAGTGAAAGTTGTTGTGCCAGTGTGTCCACAGTTGTTATTTTTGAGTAACAATTTCAAATTGTGTAACGATTTTGCCGTAACAGTTGAGCACTCCTGCTCTGCATTGAAAGCGATTGCCAATAGGGGCCCCTAGACTTAGCTGTGCCTCGGGCCCCCATCAGCCTTAATCAAGCCCTGCTGCCCGTAGCCTATAATATAGTATGACGTTCACCAATAGTGAAACATGAATGGAAAACAGTGCTTTTTCGTGTCCAAATTTGGATGTGAGAATAAGGCTGAACCGTTGAAAGACACTGGTCCTGTCAGTATTCAAAACTTTATCAAGCATAGCAAAATCTATGGGGACAGGTATCATGAACTTCTTGAAGAAAAAGTTAGTGAAAATCCTGAATGCACAGTTAAATGTCACAGAAACTGTGCTTCAAAATACACTTCAAGCCTCCAGGTTCAAAGGCATAAAAGGAAGAATCCAGAAAGTTACTCGTTTTACATTCCGCCTAAGACCAGGAGACGGTCATCACTGCCAGGGTTTATCTTCAAAGTACATTGTTTGTTTTGTGGTGAAACTTGTGTGCTTGAAAAATATCCGAAACACCCTAAACGTTGGCGACCAGCATATTCATGTCGGGAAATAGGCAGCGCAGGTGGCAAGAAGTCACTCAAGCAAACTATACGTGAAGCCTGCGAACGGCATCAAGATGAGCTATCAGAAGTTGTGCGACAAAGGGTAGATAGGCCTATCACTGTAAGTGACCTTCACGCAGCTGATGCAAGGTATCATGTGGATTGCCGAAATAGCTTCTTGTCAGAAAAAATGTGGCTTCAGCTGCAACCAAGTCTGATAGCCAAACTAACATTGATTGTGCTTTTGAATGACTTGTTGTAATGATCAAAGACTCGTCCGGCTTCCTGAATTCAGTTGAGTTGCATGAAGCATAGGCTACAAAGAATTCGGGAGTGATAGTCTCACACGTCGTTTAATTGTCCCAAACCAGATTTACGCAAGGGTGATTTGCCTGCAGGTTATTGGGTGGGACAAGGTTGTGCTTGGTCATGAACTTGCGTCAGTTTCAACATCCATGTTTGATGATACTGGAGATATGAGGGTTGTGAAATCTAAATCTACCTTAAAGAAAATTCTCCAAGTTGAGGTGTCTGATAAAGTTGCTGGCAGCGCAGAAGGTTCTACTAACCTCTTCCAAAAACAAGAAGCAACTGATAGTTGATGATTTTGTCCAGGATGAGAAGTTTCATGAGGACAACACACAACATCATAAGTTAGTGGTAACAGGAGCAGATCCGGTGCCAATCAAAATCAGTGAAGGTGGAATTGTCATCTCACGGGCAGATCTGTTAACTTCACACGAAGAAGCAGATAACGTCATTGTTCAACAGGTCTTGAGTGGTGCCTCGCAAAATGCAGAAAGCAAAATCACTGTCGTTGCCGATGACACTGACATCTTTGTACTGTTGCTGCATTATCATCACATTGAAAAGCTCATCACATTGAATCACATTGAAAAACTTGAAAAGCTTGGACTTTGGTAAGTCTTTGTTAATTCTTATATTTAAAATAACATAAACTAAACACCAGCTATACTCATGGGCGACTCTAAGGCCAACGAGTTTAAATATCAAAGAACCTTGGTTGTGCAAGCATCCAGCCAGTCCTGGCTTGATGTAAGCACTTTCATCAGTTTCTTTATGCAAGATGGCTTCCTTGCAAAGTATGGAAAGGAGCTAAAAGCTGTGCGTGCCAAGAGCCTGCGGCAGCACATTTTCACCGTCACGTTCTCAGCTTCTGAGAACGAAACCAAATCCGTGCTGATGGAACAGCTGGCGCTAGACCATCAGTCACCCGTGACCTATTCACACAAGGAAGTAGGTTACGTGATCAAAGTATGGCGACCGATGCCACCATGCGACGTGATCACATTATATCCAGTGCCAGACGAGTGGCATCTGGATTTAATTAATGAGTTTGCTTGCCAAGCAAACTGGGGAAATGTTTACCAGATGGTTAAAGGTAAACACAAGCAGCACCCCACCATCTGCAACGAGTTTCTGCATGTGTACCTGCAGAACACTAAACTCGCTAACATCCCAGATAAGGTGCAGATGTTTGGTGAATGGATCTCCATCACCAAGCCTGGAGAGGGACATTTGCCACTCTGCCAAATATGCAAAGTCCGGGGCCACCTAACTTCCAAATGCCCCACGAAGCCGAAGAAGACCCAGGCCAACCCACCTCGAGACCGGGAGTCCAAGGCCGACCCACCCCGAGACCGGGCGCCTAGACAACCCAGGAAACAGGGACGCTCGAGAGAATCCATAAACAGAAGCAACGAACTCTTCTGCCAAAGATCAGAGGCCGCTTTCCTTGCAAGACAGGCCGAGAAGTCCAGACCGCGTTTTGCTGCATCCAGACCAAAAAAAACGTATGTGTCAGATTCGTCGCCAACCAGGCAGCAGCTCGCCTGTCATGTGTGCCGATCAACAGGCCGACACAAACCTGGTTGCAATGCAAGAGAAAAGTTCAGGGAAAAGAGTAGGAAGAGAAAGAACCCCCCCACGAGCGACGATGGCTTTATCACCGTGGGCAAAGGAGGGAAACACAACCCCAAAACCTCCATGCGCAGCATCTTCTCATCAGATACTGAGATAGCGGATAAGCCCATGTCCAACACAGAGTCCAAGACATCGACTCCAAAAGAACCCTTGCTAAAGCGGAGATCGATTGCCCAACCAGCATCTCCCAGGACGACGAATCCCAGAGACCACGACGCATCCCACGCCAGCTCCAAGGATGCGTCGGTCTCAGTTGACAATGACAACTCGTCAACTGACTCGGAGTCCGTTTCTTCGAGAGAGTCTACGCGGGCTGAACTGACCGGGACCTCTCCTCTCCATCGAAATGTCTTCAGTTCGGTGGATGAGCTCACGGACTCAGACGGCGTCCCATCCAACTACACGGTCTAGTCCAAAACTCTTAAACTTTAATCTGCTTTTTCTCTATCTATAATCATGTTCACAGATACGGAGAGTGACGATTCGGACGCCGGACTGGGCAACCTCAAGGTTGGCTCAATGAACATCAACGGAATATCCAAGAAATTGCGAGATGTCAAACAGTTTTTTACATCTCACAGACTCTCTGTACTGGCAATTCAGGAAACACACAGAATCCCCACCGATCAACTCGAGACGTGGGCTCAACATAACAATTACATAACATATACAAACATAGAACCTGATAGAACCCCCTTCTATGCAGGGACAATGTTCATCGTAAAGAAGGACATACACGATAGGTCCGAAATCACACATCACACAATAGTACAAAATCGAATACATCACCTCAACATCAAATGTGGTAAAAATAACATAAACATATTCAATGCATACCTTCCGCAGAGCAACGGAGAGAGAAAGTCATGCTTTGAACTGCTCTCCGAGGCTATGCTGGAATATGAACATCAACATGTGGTCTTACTTGGTGATTTTAACGTGATCCTTGATCCGTTGGACACTGCTAAGCCGCAATTTTTCTTCACTACACCGGATAAAACAGCACTTAGAACATTAATACATCATAACCAATTGACAGACATATTCAGACAAGAATATCCTTACAAAAGACTGTTCACGCGCCAAAACCACAACAGTAAGACCAGGATAGATAGAATATACATAAATGAACATGCACTTGAAAATTATCATAACATCAAACATGAATACTTCACATCATCAGACCACTGCACATTACCAATAATTCATCTAAAATATCAACAACACACCAAATGGGGTGAATATTCATACAAAATCAATAACAGCATATTAGAATATGCTCACGTCATAACAGAGCTCGAAACGGCTTGGGAAAATTGGACCATAAACGTACCACAAATAGAACCACCAGACATGCTTATAAGGTGGGATCATGGCAAGAAAATGTTGAAAAATCGACTGATTGAACTCTCGCAAGATGTCGCACTCAAGCGTAGAGAAGATTACAATCAAGCGAAAAATATGCTCCACACTCTGGACGCTCATCCAGACCACGTCCTGGAAGATCGTCGCCCGGAATTCTTGGAGAAAATCAACAACTTCTACGATTATAAAGCAGTCGGATCGCAAATCAGATCCAGAACTATCCCAACTAGCGATGAAGAACCATCTAAAAGCTTCTTCAAAGCAGAGGAACAAAATTGTAAAAGTACCTCTATCACTGAGATACACGACGCAAACAACACAACACTCACCAAGAAAGAAGACATTCTCAAAGAAGTACACAGCTTCTACCACTCCCTATGGGGTGTAAAAGACAACATAAACTCTCAAGAACAAAACAACTACTTAAACATTCTTGGAGAGGCCAAAATTGAGGAAGACGCAGCTGAACAAGCGGAACAGCTGATCAGTCTCAAAGAAGTAAAAACCGCCATCGATTCTCTTAATAAGGATTCTGCACCTGGATCAGATGGTCTCGGCTCATTATTCTACCAAAAATGCTGGCATTTCCTGAAACACGACATTCTAGAGATGCTTACAAATTGCTACTTGAGAAAAACAATGACTCCCTCAATGAGAGAAGCAAAAGTGAAGTTAATCTTTAAAAAAGGTGAAAAAGAAAAGCTCAAAAATTGGAGACCGATCTCTCTGCTCAACACAGACTACAAGATCTTGAGCAAAATCCTCTCCAACAGACTCACACCCATGATCACAAACCTGATTTGTCCGAATCAGAAATGTGGACTGCCAAACCGCAGAATAGAGCATGTTACAATGAATATACAAGCTGCCCTGGAAGCTTCTCAAACTCAACACAGGGACTTGTACGTCATGATAACTGACTTTGAAAAAGCTTTCGATAGAGTTAGTCACTCCTTCCTCTATGGAATCTTGAAGAAACTCGGAGTAAAACCAATAATGATGAATTACCTGTCATTAGTTTACCACAAAACAAAAAGCAAAATAGAAATCAATGGAGCTTTAACAAAACGAATAAACGTTAAAAGGGGCATACGACAGGGTTGTCCCCTCAGCATGCTCTATTTCATAATCTGTGCTGACGTTCTCACCCGACGCATAGAGAAAAATCATCTGATCAACGGTTTTCGCTTTTCCAGGCTGACAATCAAAATCCAGCAATATGCGGACGACACCACATTCATCACAAAAGACATTCCATCTCTCAAGGAAATCAACAAAGAACTAGCCATCTACCAGACGATGTCCGGCCAGAAAGTGAACCAGGGAAAGACCCAGATCCTGGCGTCCAAACCTGACCTGGCCCAAAGAGCTCAGCAACTCTTTCCAGAAGCTGCGATCTTGAACAACGTCAAGATCCTGGGCATCTGGCTAGGCACAAACAAAACACAACTTGACAAGATGAACTGGCAGACCGCCATCAAAAAAAACTCAAACGATCGCCAACATCCACAAACCACGAAGACTCTCCCTCTATGGAAAGATCTCGATCATCAACACTCTCTTGGTACCCGTCACTTTGCATCTCAGTAGAGTGCTGATGCCAACGAAACAACACATCAAAGAACTAAACAAAATCCTCTTCGACTTCCTCTGGTATCCTTCACCATTCGAACAGCTCCAGAGAAGCAAGACGTTTCCTCCTGTCAAAGATGGAGGCATCAACATGGTGGACATCCAATCAAAATTTCAAACAAGCCGCATCGACAGAATTCGCCACCTCTTCTCACTAGAAGACGCCACCGAAATCTGGCACGAATGGGCCATGTTCAATTTGAGTTACAGAATGAGACACATTAATCCTCATCTGTTCTCCAACAGCATTCCGCATGCCCCAATTCCAAACGAAATGTATGCGGACATCTTCAAGTCCTTTTGCAAACTCAAAGGCTTGAAACACGACTGGGAAAACACTTCCTACAAAAATATCTACATCAATCTGAAAACGCAAAATGAAAAGAAAATTGACAAGATTGATGAAAACGGAAAGAAGATTCCTTGGAATGAGATCCTCTTGAAAAACAAGGGAATCAAACTCTTCCTTCCACCTCACCTATCCTCCATGTCCTTTCGGATTGCACATGGAGGATACAAATGGGGAGATTTTAATAGATCAATACACTCCGACAGAAAAACAAACTGCAAATTCTGCAGAAAACCAGAAGACAACGTGGCCCACGTCCTCACCAAGTGCTCCTTTGCACAAGGAATATGGGAGCGCCTGAAACAACAATATCTTGGCCTAACCAAGGAAGACATAGAAATAACAAAGGACATGATCCTCCACAACCAAATCCCTGACGGACAGAAGAACAATCCGATTCTTTTGACCATGATGAATGTCGCCAAACACACCATCATCCAAAAGAAGATATCTCTGGACATAGGCGACACATATATACAGGACACAAAACGGTCCACCATTCAAGCCCTGTGGGTCATCATGACAAAAACGAAAAACATAACACAAAAGCATAACATTCCTTTGTCATCTGACATTTCTACTCCTTCTAAACCTCCTCCTACGGTCAGAAGAAAGAAGAACCAGTCGAGATCCACTCTTCAACCGCCCTCTCAGTCGTCCTTGGTGGTAGGGATGACTGATTGCAGCGGTGGATCTCACTAGAACAGTACGGTCGTAGATCATCTTTGAAGAAGATTAGACAGCCAAGGGCGTAACAACCCACCTTTAACCCGTCCCTCTCACTCATCTCCAACGGCCTGATGCCGGAAGAGTGATTGCAGCGGGAGATCTTTAACCGTCCCTCTCCGTCGTCCCACTCGCTCTGGGATGACAGGATTGCAGCGGCCAATTCCATGATGACTCTGGGGTCAGCGAAAGCTACCCTCCCTCTGGCCGCTCCTCTCTGGCATCTCCGCCAAATGAGGTGTCAGACTGCAGTGGCCCGTTTCCTCCAAACAGGTGCCCTTCTTCAAGCGGGCAACAAGAAGATACACACACATAAACAATTACAAATAAAATTAAAATTAACTCTTTGACAAAACGCGCTAGTTCTTGAGCTTGACCCGCCATCTCCTAGACTGCTCCAAGATCAGCAAGAGGAAAGTCGAGACAGGCAGATCAGCTTGAGGCAGCCACTAACCAAACATTTACATCCACAGATTACCATCTACCGCGGTGGGTCCCTTCGGTCGTAGTGAGTCCCTCGCCTCCCTGGTAGGTATCTTCCATGTAAGTATGGTGTGCCTGCTGAGTGTTTGGGTGTGTGGACGGCTCCCGGAGCGGACGCACTAATGATGAGACAGGAAACAAATCCATTCCATATGGACAATTTGTAAACCTGCAAGATGTAGTGGTATCCATCTTGAACTCTGAGCGTTGCGCGAAAGAAAGAAAAAAAAAAAAAAAAAAAAAAAAAAAAAAAAAAAAAAATCTTCTCCAGTGAGTATGTATTACAATCCCACCTATATTTTTTGTTTCTATTGATTAATCGAGCCTCTGCTCCCAGGGTTCGATCTTAGCGGTAGTCCGCTAGCCAATGGCTAGTGAAAATTTGCGCGGACTAGTAGAAATGTTGCAGTACTAGTCCGATTGGCTAGTGAAAATATTCGCCGGTGAAAAGTTTTGGTTTACAAAATGGCGATTGGCGACGTGACTCTCACTCTGAAATATTGCAGAAATTTGCTTGCCAGAGGCGAAATTGCATGAAAAGGGCTACAAAGTCGGTCAACTGAGCACGTGACTACTTTTTTCTCGCATTTTTGCTAGACACGACACGTGTGACGTAGTGAGCACGCCAGGTCGCCAGAGTTGCCAATTTTGTTTTTTTGAAGCCAGATTTTGAGAATCTGGCTGTTTTTAAACTCGCTTGGCTTTTTTTTTTTTAAATAAAAAAAGCCAGAAAAATTAGGTTTTTTTTCATGTTTCATCGATTTTTTGTCAAATTAATAAAAAGCCAACATAAGTTTGGCTTTTTTTGGCTTAATTTTATCTTTCGCGATTTTTTTGAGGAAAAAAATTCGGTCTGCGTCAATTCGAGCAGTAATTTCTACCTTATATTTGGTTGTAGTGTCCGACCGAATTTCGTTTTGAAGCCGAAACTGGAAAACTTTCTAGTTGCTTGTCTTTTTATTAACTATGTTTCTGCGTTGTCGCTGAAGTCAAAGTTCGGTGGGATAGTATTTGGTTGTGCACTTTTTATATGTGTAGCCTACGTTTATTGAATACTAATTGGCTTTTTCTTGGCTTTTTCAGCTGTTTCTTGCTGACTTTTTTTTAGGCTTTTTTTGTGACTAGATCTGGCTTTTTTTTGGTGAAGACATGTTGGCAACTCTGCAGGTCGCCAGCACGAAGCCAGCATCCCAGCAAGCAGCAGTTAGCGAAATTAACGTTTTTTTGTTGATATATCGTGATCAAATGCTGATTCAACGTTACTACAAAGTGTCCAACGCTGAGTGTTAGCTGGGTACTGGTCGGACTAGTAAAAAATCGTGCGGGCTAGTAAAAACGGGGAGCAACTAGTCCGGTGGGCTAGTGAAAAAAAAAGTTAAGATCGACCCCTGGCTCCACATTTTTATTTAAATTTTGTTTGCCACGAGAGCCAAATTATCCTTAAATAGTTGACTCTCTTCCTCGTGGTAGACCCCAATTTTATCCGCTCTGCCTACTGGCAGACCGGGTATAAGAGTCAAGTACCTGCGCCGAGGTCGCGTGAGGGAGACGTGGGCGCCGCCCGGCGGTGAATTGCTGCCGGTTCCAACGTCCACACGCAACGGGTCACCCGGCCCGTCGCAGGCCATCTTTCTGGGCAATGCAGAAAGAGCCTGTCTCCCTGGCCCGCTCCGCCATTCTAAATTTGCGGACGGGTCATGTAACGTTTTCGATCCACACTCTCCCTCCACAGGTACCTCGACTCCCCAGCCTGGCCCCCGCGACCTAAGCTGGTGGACTTACCCCTCCGGGTGCATCGTCACCCCCAAATCACGCCGCTCCCCGCCGCCGCGGGGTGTGGCAGGCCGGTTTTCTAAAGTCTTCGACCTGGCTATGTTTGTTTGTGCTCTCTCGCCGTGTCAATTATTTGTACCCGTGCGCTGTTGATGCAAATAAAACAGTTTAACACTAGTGGTGCGATACTGACGAACCCAGCCTCATGGGCGAAACACGGTGTCTATCGCTGTCGATTCTTGCTACAAATCGGCTGCCGAGAAACATATTGTTGATTGGATGGTCTGAATGGCTAGCGTGGAAGCTACACCGTTATGGTTAGCGAATCGCAACTGCTCGCTGTACTAGTGAGTGCTCAGCCTTGTGCTGATAGCCGGGAAGAACGCCCCTTTCTTCACAATATACTGTAAATATTGTACAAACTACCTACCATACTATAACAGTTAAGTTTGTTTTTATTTCTGACCTTGTCAACAAAAACAATATGGGGCCAAACAAAATACAAAAACAATGTGGGCCCAGGCAACCACAATATCACAGATTCATACTAAACAAACCATTTGCCAGTAAAAAAGGTAGGAAATGTCAGAGTGACCTATATATATAACCTACACAAGCTTTGCTAACTGGAGGCCAATGCAATTTCGATTTTGAGATCTAAACTTAATTAATTTCACGTCCCTTTGAATTGATTGCTAAATTTTGACTGTTGAATCTTAAAGATCACTGCAAAACTGCTTTTACTTTTAAAAAATGACAAATCTTTCTACCAGTGTTGAGCGGAGTGTGATTTTTGATCCTATTTCATGAAACTAGACTGCATTGCAATCCAACTCAAAAAAATTTCATTATTTTAAACTCCGAATCCACTCCTCTCCAAAATCAAATTATGAGTTATCATGATACTAGCCAATGCGTATAACACGTAATAAACCAGAAGACAGAAGTGCAAACATTTCTGTCAACTTTAGTAACACGAAAACATTTTCAGTAACACAACTAGGCATATAAGCTGTAGCTTACTGCTATTGCTGGGTCGAAACTTGTGGGGACATTTTTTTCTTCTTCAAGCAGAACTAGTGCGGGACTTATTTGAATTAACTAAAATGCAGCATGACTGAACCACACTCCGAATTCACTTCACTCCAGAACCTTTGTGAATAATGAAACTACAAATCCACACTTTTTTTAGAAAGTCATGCAAACTCCGGCTCCACTCTATCCTCACTACAGTAGCCTAGACAATTTACTGTGGTGACACTACTTACTATGTGTTTCTCGGCAGACGAGTGTAGCAAGGACTCAGCAATAGACACGTGTTTCGCCCATGAGGCTGGGCTCATCAGTACCGGACCACTAGTTCTCAATCGCTGCTTTGGCCAGTCAATTGAACTTTTACCTTTTTGGAAAGAAAACAACTAAACTAACTGTCGCCAGCCTCATAGGCGAAACACGTGTCTATTGCTGAGTTCTTGCTACACTCGACTGCCAAGAAGCACATGTTTTTGGGAAAAGTCTTAATGGCTACACCGGCATGGTTAGCAAACACACAATGCTCACTGTTCTATAGTAAGTACTGTAATCAGGTAGTGCTGACACCAGGACGATCGCTCTTAGACCAGTGCTTCCACTTCTGACAGTTGATAAATCCTCTTCAGTTTCCTTTTTTGTCCTGAAAAATCCCTTTTTTCTCAATCGGAAATCCTACAAAATTTCCTTAATGGAGGTTATTTTTGACGTTATTTAAGTTAAAAAAAAGGTGCCAATACAACTTTAAAGTTATTGTAATCTCAATTAAAGTTATTTTAATCTCGATTTTTTTCAGTAGCACCGGTATGTCAAAGCAACCAGCTAAAAAACTGCTTGTTAGATGGTCGGTTCTAGGACATTTACCGTACCACCTGAAATCCTGGACATTATTTACCAATTACCACTCTCATCTTTCCCACCCGGACTCCTAACCTATCCCTAACACCGAAAATGTGCATGTGGTAAATGTCCAGTAACAAATTATCCATCGATTAGCTAATTTATTTTTGTGTTTAGTTCGGTTTTCCTTGATGCGCTAACTTGTGCAACTCTATCTATATAGGCTAGGCTATCTTTTTTTTCTCCTTGTCAGTAACGTCTTCACAATCATTTGAGACTGATGAAAAACTTTAGGATAATAGGCTTATTTATGATACTGACTCACTCTGACTGTGCACGCTATACATGTTGTATTCATACTGAACAGCCTAGCTTGCTCTATTGATATTATGATGACACCATATCGTAAAAGGTTAGCATAGGCTGTAACTAACTTTTCTAAACCGGAAGGATACCATTAGCCTAGGCTTATCATGTACCTAACTGTACGTCGAAGCTCAGTGAACTTTGTCATTGCTACTCAAGTTCAACCATAAATCAACGGATTACCTAATTTTAACTAAAAAAATTGAGAACTAACTCACTCACTGCAGTCTGCACTCACGTCCAATTCCCACGCGAGAATGGGAGAGAGAGTAAGTGGGGGGTTCCGGATGGCGAGTGCTGGCGACGGAAACCAGCTGATCATTGTTATTCCAGTCGTTTTTAGAACTTTTCAAAGAGAATATTAATGAAATTCTCTTTAAAATTGCTAAAAACAACAATTCCCTTTTTAGACAAAATTTCCTTGTAAAATTGCTAAAAATCCCTAAAAAATCCTTCCGATCTTCATTTCCTTTTATTATCCTTCGAAGCGTTGAAAAATCCCGATTTCGGGATAAAATCCTTCAAAGTGGAAGCACTGTCTTAGACTAAAGCTACTTAGTGAGCAAATTACTACCTTACCAGTGTTGCCAGATGCTTTTTAGATTTCCTGCACAAGTGTAAACATCTAGTTCTAGTAATCTTCAGTTAGACTTCAATCTTCAATAGACAGTTAGACTTCAGGAAAAGCAGATTCCGGCATGAACAGACAAAACAAGACATTTGATATACCTAGAATCGCGAGTACCTGGAGTAAGAATTTTAAAGAATGCGTAAAATTGCAAACTTTGATGGTGTTTTTGGCAAGATGCATCACATGCCGAATACTTTTACCTTCAAATGACAGAAAAGGAATGGACTTCGATTTACTTTTGCAACAGCAAACTAGATCAGTACAAAATCAAATGTTATCTATGAAACAAACTGTCATTGAAACAAACAGATATTGGAAGACGCTATCAAAAGAACAAAAAAGGAATTTACTAAATTTTAAACAAGCTGAAAAATCGAGGCACATCGAAAGGTTTCACTGGCTTTGGAATAAGCAAAAAAAGAAACGAGAAGAATTTGGACATTTGATACATCAAAATTCCAATTCTAAAAACCAACGAGATAGAAAGAGGTACAAGATGAGAAAGATCTTCAAAAGAAAACAAGAAAGTCTTAAAAGAGCAGAAACAATGATTTTAAATAAATCAGATACCGGTATACAATTAGAAGAAACAGACAAACTCTTGCTGATGCATGGCTTAAATTTTGTCCCCACACCCAAATGGTCTCAAAAAACGGAAACTAATGAATGGTTAACTTTGCACTATTAGAAGAGTTGAGTGGTTTAACGTTTTAAAACATGGCGAACAAGAGGAGGAACAAAAAACAATCATACCGGTACCACCCAAATTAAAAGTAACAAAACACTCCCGACCGGACCCAGATCTCATTGACAAAAAAATTAAAGTTTACACTGACATGGCTACTTCAAAATTAAGAAATCTAGGAGATATGGTCACACATAATTTTATACACAAGAACAATTTGGACACAGGTCTAAAAAAAAGCTCACCAATCTGACACAAAACAATAAAATCGTCATTTGCATAGCGGACAAAGACGGGAAAATTTTGATACTAAATTACAAAGATTACCAACAAATCTTGGAACGAGAGTTGAATTCTTTTACAAAAATGGATATTACACAGAAAGGAATTGATGCACAACTGAACTTGATCCTGCAAACATGTGAAAAGGAAATAATATCACTTCACGAACTAAATGTTATTGACGACGATTTACTCTTCCATACAATTGGAAGAAAAAAATCTGCACAGGGGTCATAGCCTACACCAAAATTACAGGTAGTAAAGCAAAATATTTTTCGACCAAAGACCCGGCATTTGCCTACCCCCTGTTCAAAACACACAAACTCACACCGGACAATTTAAAAACTATTAATGTCACTGAAATTCCTGTACGATTGCTACACACAGGCATCTGGCCACATCACAACATCCCGAATCACCGCTTTAATTGAACATTTGCTTAAACCCGTCAGCATAACCTTTTGTCAAAGTGAAATAAATGAATTTTGTAAAGATAGCAAACACTACCGGTATCTAGAAACACTCATGCAACGGCAATCTGACAAACAAACCCAAATCACAGAAAAGCTCAAAAGCAATCAATTACATTTAGTCGCGGCTGATGTCAAGGCTTTATATCCTAACGTCAAAAGGTCATTAATTGAAAAGGCACTGAAATATGCTTTGGATCAACACACGACATATCCTCGAATTGCAATAGAAACACTCACAGATTTGACGTTGTATTGTCTTGACAATGTTATCACGCAAAACGGTGGAAGTTTCTATAAGCAACCAGAGGGTATAATAACAGGTGACAACCATTCTGTATCGATCGCCAACATTGCCATGCACTACGTCATCAAAACAGCTTCCAACACACTGAAACAAGCAGAAATATTCAAACGCTTTTTAGATGACATAATTTAGATATCATTTGGCCAAAAGACTACAGAATTGATAAAACATAGCTTGATTACAGCATTTCACGATCACGACTTGGAACTTACTTTCAGAGAAATCAACACCTCCCAAACCGATAAAAATGTTGAGTTTCTAGATGTTAACCACCGCATTTGCAAAACTTTGAACTTCAAATTTGTGACCACCAACTACACCAAAGAAACAGCTATAGACCGCTTGTACCTCAATGGTAAATCACATCACCCCACATCCACATTCAAGGCAATCATACATGGAGAAGCATTACGACTCAGGAGATTGAATGAAACACAACACGATTATACTGCAGCCAGGGGCGGATCCAGGCAGTAACGTTAGGGGGGGCGATGCCATTGACATTCAGGCAAGTGATCAGCCCCGCACAAACAATGACGGAGGGTCTCCCATAAAAAAATTAGGTTGAATTTGGTGCGTTCTGAGAGCATTTCGAACACAAATTATAAGAAGTTCTATAACTCAAACAATCCTCAACAATGCTGTCGTTTAACAAAGGGAGTGATGAGCTGATGTGCCCTTGCCATGTCAAGTTGAAGCCTGAACAACCTAGCCGCATTTATAGTTGAGACTGAAGGCTTCACTCTTGATTGTTTCACAGCAATTTAAAAATTGATCACTGAAAGATAATAACAGGTAATTCTGCCTTCGGAATGTCACAGCATAGGCCTAATATTGATACAGACATTGAGGTTGTTATAGATTGACTGTATAACTTCGAGGTTTTATTCCTCTGACAAGTTTTGAATTGTTATAAAGAGCTATGAGGAAAGGTTATGCATACATTCAACATAATAACCAACAAAACTGGGGGCCAGGTCAAAACACTGGGTCATGCTCCAGTCTCCGTGGAATCGTCACTATAGGCTAGGTATCGACTGTAAATTTTTATTTAGGGCCAGCGAAACACTACAATTTGTAAGTTAAAACTATAGAATGGTAGTTAAACATAGTGAAATGACGACCAAAGGATATAGTCTTCCTTAAAACGTGTCATGCACGGTCGCTGCACCAGACAAAGAAAGAAACCAACAACAACAGAAACAACTATTTCTGTGGACTTCACAAATAAAACAAAAATTGTAAGGCTACTTTGCCGGTACGGGTAATACTAACATGTGTCGACTACAACACAAGTCAAGTTTGCGGTTTCTACTGCTGGCAATCGATTTACCACGGAGTCTGTGTCAATTAAAATGTCTCGATGATGGTAGCCTACCGGTATGGTAAGGCCAATCCATTCAGTCTTTCCTCGCCGATGTTGTTCCTCAGCCAGGTTTTCAACGAATGAAGACATGAAAAACTTCTTTTGGCTGATGCTACGCTGACTGGCAAGGTTAATAGTATTTTTAGGAGAGAGTGTACGATTGTGTCCACATCTTCATCACACTGTTGTAAAGCTTCTTCCGCAGTTATCGGTAAGACTGCAGCAGTCGCCGGAACAGTTATATTTGCCCACTTCTCCTTTCATAGTTGGGTCTCTGAACATAGAGCAGTTTCCACGGATTCCACACTATATACAGTATATGACGTAACAAGTCGTTGTAGGCATTGCAAATGACTTTTGTCAATGCTATCGGGTCGATACTTGAGCAATTTCGTGGTAGCAATGATGTTAG
This sequence comes from Aplidium turbinatum, assembly GCF_918807975.1. Lineage (NCBI taxonomy): Eukaryota > Metazoa > Chordata > Ascidiacea > Aplousobranchia > Polyclinidae > Aplidium > Aplidium turbinatum. The sequence goes on from NC_137477.1 coordinate 20,300,238, forward strand.
GTGACAAAATGCTAAAGTCTCAGCTGAAAATCTTGTCACCAAGTCAAGTATGAAGGAATCCAACATTGGAATATAGATCGACCTTTTGTAGTATTGCTCTGGTGATGAAAATGGCATATTTGTCTTGTGAACTTGTGTAAGGTAACGGACTAACGGTAATGTACAAATTTGACAAAACTTGGGATGCTTTTTGGAATAAACTACAGAATTCATCATCACAATTTTTACGCCGGGTATTGAGAATGCTTTTTAAATCTCTGACAAGTGTTGTGGCTGCAGATAAATCCAGACTCTTCTGAAACAACCTGCAAAGTGGTAGACACAACCAGTGGCGTACGCAGGGGGGGGGGGGCATTGGGCCATGCCTCCCCCCCCCTTAAACATTTTTTGTAGTTAACGACGTAGATTAAGGGATTTAATATGTTTTGCATTGCTCTGTCAAAGCAATTACTGTAACAATGTTGTTTTATAGACTAAGCCAATACGAAGTACATGGGGGGAGGGGGGGTTACAACTCCACTTTGGCACGCGTGTGACGTTACGATATTGAGAATGATGCTTTCAGTCTCTTTATGCTTGGGAATGATGCTTTCAGTCTAAAAAAAACTTGCCTAATTTTAAACAAAACTGCATTAAAAGAGCGAGTTTTGCCAATATCAAACATCTCAGCCAGGAATTAACAACAAGAAAACATAGAGGCTTAGCTTTTATTTCTGAAAAATGCCAAAAAAAACATGATCTTATCCTTTTGCTATGCCACCTGACAGCGCCATTTTACAGGAATATTCATACCCACGTTTTTGTTGAAAATGCTCTCAGAATGCACCAAATTCAAAGTAATTTTTCAAAATTTTCTGGGGGAGGCCCCCCAGACCCCCCGCCGCTGGGTGTCGTCTTCAGCGAAAACGCCGTGGGGCTTCGCCCGCCGGTCGTCAAAACCCCCCCTTTCAAAATCACTGGCTACGCTACTCTCAATGGCCCCCCCCTTGAGAAAATCCTGCGTACGCCACTGGACACAACATAAACACAGATAGTTGACAAAAGAGCATGATGACGAACTCCATATTTCTTATGGATGAAATCATACTTTTAGCTTGAGAACGCACTTTTCGTTTCTAGGCTAAGAAATTTATCGCTATACTCTACAGTGCCGGCAAAAAGTTTAGAAACTTTTTAAATGTTAGTAATTTCGTTCTGTAATTAGACTCTGTGACGAAATAATAGCCTTATACTATGTTATTATTATAGCCTACCTTAGCCTAACCTAGCCTCGTCCTGTTGCAAGATAAGATAAGATAAGAGACAGTCAACCGCTTTAAGTGGACAGTTTGCTGGGTGGTTCACTAAAAGCAGAAAAGTTTTATTAGTTAATTAGCCTAACCTAATCCTTGAACATGGCGAAAGACTTATTCAGCATTGCTTTCGATATGTTGTTTTCCAAATCGTATACATATAAATGAAGAATAAAGCTACTTTCTTCGGTTTTAGGGGGGGGGCGATCGCCCCAATCGCCCCCCCCCCCTGGATCCGCCCCTGACTGCAGCACTGGAACAACTTAAAAACAAAGCTTTGAAATCAAACTTTCCCGAGAAAATTACCAAAGAAAAAATTCAACTTGCTGAAAAATGGACAGAACGACTACCTAAACCTAAACCCACAGAAAAAAATGCAACCAAAGCCAACGAGTAATCTGGCCTACATCATTTCCTAGTTTACTGAAGACCACCAACGCGGAGAAAAAACTACAACCCAATCAAATGATGACATATAAAAAGCCAAGCACGCTAGAAAATTTACTTACAAAATATAAAAAAATTACCCTGAATACAGAAACACCAACCAACGGCTTCTCCAAACCATGCGGCAAATGTGCACTGTGCGGTAACCATGGAGCGCATAACATAAGCCTATGGTAAAAGAATGCACCTCTATTAAATGTAAACTCAACAAAACTTACAGTCTCAAACAAAAATTAACTTGCCAAAATTACGGGATATACATTGCAACGTGCACCATATGTCACGAACACTATGTAGGACAAACCATGACAAAATTTTCCACACGTTGGGCCACACATAGATCTATTTGGAACAGTTTTAATCACTCTGATAAATCCGGTAACAAAGCAGCATTATTGAAACATTATGCGAAATTCCACAATATTGAACTCAAAAAGAAACCAGCTCTGGCAGACTGTTTTGTCGTTACTTTCGCCGAACAACCCAGCAAACATTGTTTAGACATCGCTGAAGATAAATGGTTACATACAATCAAAGCCACCATAAACATACAGAAATTGATTCGACCAACCACTTAAATCCCATGTCATCAGCAACCTTCGACCCCTGTGGTATAGATTCTTCAACTATGCCCATTCACACTTATTCTTTTTTGACGCTTTGTCTATGTAAGCTTATGGCAATGGACTTAAATTAAATTGCGGTTTTCTTTGTATTCGTCTTGTTGAGCTGTTGTAATTTACTAGATGGATGTCCATTCACACTTATTCTTTGTTGACGTTTTATTAATGTAAAATTACGGCAATGGACTGAAACTAAATTGCGTTTTTCTTTGTATTCGCCTTCTAAAACTGTTGTAATTTACTAGATGGATGATAAGGTTAATGTATTTCTTGAGTTTTGTACCAGTATATTGTTGGAAATCGTGGGAGAACACCAGTTAAGATTTAGGCTTGCAGGTTTTAATTTTAATATTATGTAACCATCTATTTAAAATATAATTTTTATGCGTGTTGATAACATCGGAGTTTGCTTTATTTGTTCATTTTACGTATTTTTCAAATTTTCTTTTTTACATGTGCTAGCTGAAGATGCTATTACTGTAGCGAAATCGATTCTTATTTAATAAATAACACTAAGAGGTTAGATTGTTGTGCAAATGCCAGCATTTGATGAATGCAAAATAGCAGTAGTAGCCTAATCTAGTCCATTATTTGTATGGGAATCACAGCACAAAAGTGTCTCAAATTCACATAAAATATACAAAAAGAGTAGGCTATATTTACCAACTAATACTCAACTATCAACTTGTAGAAAAAATTTTGGCTATCATCAGATCGGCCTCCAGTCAAATTTTAAGCTGCAAGTTAGCATGACCTTGCCAGATTCCAACTGTCACGATTTCTTTCTATCTCTTACCAGGAAAAAGACTTGGAAAGGTTCAATGACGTAGTTTAATGGGTCAAACAGAAAAGCAGTCAATTAAATGTCGAATAATTCTACTAGTGAAATGATAATCTGACTTCTTGAAGAACTTTAACGAACGGCTTCTCAAGTAACTCTAATTTCGAACACAATTTATATCAGCACCAATTCTCATCTACTTGTATTCAATTACTTCAAGTCTCAATCACCAATAATTTCTGCATCAACTACCAATCCACAACTCATAGCACAACTCTCATAATCAACTCATAATAATAATAATCATCATAATAATCCATTACGCAAATTACACCACTATTTATAAAAAGTTTGTTCGGTCTAGTAACTTCGAGAAGGTTACGTAGTGTTGCATCACACGAACTCATCGTCGGTCACGTACCATTGAGCGGCATAAACAAGCAAGTTTAAAGAAGTCTAAAGAATGTCACGTAGGAGTAGAGGACTGTTACATAATACAGATTTCGTAATCAGAGGTCCATTCGTAAACAACCTTGTGACATCATGACAAACGATATTGGCAATTGTGAAAACAACAGAACGTTCCAGGTACAGAATGATTTAGAATTACGTTGCAGAACAACGACTTCACAATTAGAGGTTACTACTGCTCATTGACCGATAATAACATACCGCTCAAGAATTTTATAATGAAAACAGCACATTCTGTCAAGACGCAAAGCAGCCCGACGCGAGGCCTTGCACATCGATTGTGACACCAACAAACATATTTTTTATTTTTTAGTTACACAATTTTTTTCAAAAGTGTTTTTTGCAAAGCATACTTTTGGGAAAAGCATACTTTTGCCAGATTCCAACAAACATATTTTTTTAATTTTTAGTTACACAATTTTTTTCAAAAGTGTTTTTTGCAAAGCATACTTTTAGGAAAAACTGACTTTCGGGTGGAATAAAACGGACCTTTCAAGCACCAGATGAAAACGGAATTATAAAGTCGGTTGATGTGGGCTGTGGCAGACGTTTCCACCTCGTCCAATAGCCCAACAAAGATTTCGATACCGCTCATAGCATACGTAATGATGCTACACGGAAAGCACTTCAACATGAGTATATCCAATTCAAACTCTAACGCTATTCATGACGTCATCAAGGTTGAGATTCCAGAAAGAACGAAGAAAAACGCAAATCGTAGCTAAATTAAGTCATCGGTTTGCCATTGGCTGACTTGGCGCAGAGGGTTTGGTTGGTCAATCTGCAGGGGTTGTTGGTTTTATTGTTGGTTTAAAGTTTATTCCCCTGATGACAGCAGAACCGCTGCTGGCGTAACAAAGCTTCAATGGCAACAGACGTAACGCAAATGAGTCTCAAGTACTTTTATTCGTGAGTTCGAATTGAATTTAGATTTGGAATTTGAAAAGTTATCTTATGAGTCTGAGTCTATTTTCAGTAATATTATGAGTCTGTTAAAATTGTTTTGTGCAGAGGTATATAAACCGCTTTCAGAAAAAGGAAAAAGTAAGCAGTTACGTAATTTAAAATTGGCAAATTTCAATAATGTTTACGAACTAGAGTGAACTCCTGGTGAGATTCCGTCGCAGAGGTGAACTGCAGATACAACGTTTTGTTAAAGCAGAAAAGATTGAAAGCGATGATTTGCCATTAAACAGAATCACTTGAGGAAAGCTGCCGGTGAAAGGTTATTTGAGTAAAAAATGATCCATCAAAATTATCCCGATGCACAACAAGTGAGTTTTCTTAAGAAACGCAACTATTTATTTCTTAAGAAACGCAACATTTGAATAGCATATCTTCTTCAATTCAATTCACAACAGAACATGAAAAAAACAACTCCATATCATTTTTAGACGTCTCAGTTATTCGTCACAATGCCACAAACACGTTGACCACTACAATTTTCAAAAAACCCACACACACTGACAGATATTTAAATTTTAATTCACACCATCCCAAACATCAAAAACTTATAGTCCGGGAGCGGGGATGGTTGACCCTGCATTGTTGTATTAAGTTTTTTTTACTGTTGATTTTGGTAGCCAAGGGTCTCTATTTTCAGAAACTGCTTGATGACATGTTGTCACCTTTGGGCAATTTGAGAAATTCAAGATGGCGTCCAAGATGGCCGCCATTACCTATAAATGACCATAACTCCCTATCCATTCACCTTAGGAAGGTGATTTTTGTCTCTATACCTAGGTTGTAGGGGTCAAGCTATCCATTAGAACTAAGTATTACGTTAATATCGTATTACATAATGGTAATTTCCAAGATGGCGTCCAAGATGGCCGCCATTACCTATAAATGACCATAACTTCCTATCCATTCACCTTAGGAAGGTGATTTTTGTCTCTATACCTAGGTTGTAGGGGTCAAGCTATGCATTAAAACTAATTATTATCTTAATATCGTATTACATAATGGTAATTTCCAAGATGGCCGCCATTACCTACAAATGGCCATAACTCCCTATCCATTCACCTTAGGAAGGTGATTTTTGTCTCTATACTTAAGTTGTAGGGCTAGGGGTCAAGCTATCCATAGAACTAAGTATTATCTTAATATCGTATTCCATAATGGTAATTTCCAAGATGGCCGCCATTACCTATAAATGACCATAATTCCCTATCCATTCACCTTAGGAAGGTGATTTTTGTCTCTATACCTAGGTTGTAGGGGTCAAGCTATCCATTAGAACTAAGAATTATCTTAATATCGTATTACATACATAATGGTAATTTCCAAATGGCGTCCAAGATGGCCGCCATTACCTATAAATGAGCATAGCATAACTCCTTGTAGCCTAAATCCCATGTAACTATCATATTGTAGTAGACGGGCACTAATAATTCACTATTGTCTTTTTAGGTGCTGCCCGTCAGGGCCCGAGTAACCATGAGGCACAGGCCTCAGGCCCCCTGGTTTTAGGGCCCCCCATTTTTTTTACATTAGTACCATATGCGTAGGTAGTGAAAGTTGTTGTGCCAGTGTGTCCACAGTTGTTATTTTTGAGTAACAATTTCAAATTGTGTAACGATTTTGCCGTAACAGTTGAGCACTCCTGCTCTGCATTGAAAGCGATTGCCAATAGGGGCCCCTAGACTTAGCTGTGCCTCGGGCCCCCATCAGCCTTAATCAAGCCCTGCTGCCCGTAGCCTATAATATAGTATGACGTTCACCAATAGTGAAACATGAATGGAAAACAGTGCTTTTTCGTGTCCAAATTTGGATGTGAGAATAAGGCTGAACCGTTGAAAGACACTGGTCCTGTCAGTATTCAAAACTTTATCAAGCATAGCAAAATCTATGGGGACAGGTATCATGAACTTCTTGAAGAAAAAGTTAGTGAAAATCCTGAATGCACAGTTAAATGTCACAGAAACTGTGCTTCAAAATACACTTCAAGCCTCCAGGTTCAAAGGCATAAAAGGAAGAATCCAGAAAGTTACTCGTTTTACATTCCGCCTAAGACCAGGAGACGGTCATCACTGCCAGGGTTTATCTTCAAAGTACATTGTTTGTTTTGTGGTGAAACTTGTGTGCTTGAAAAATATCCGAAACACCCTAAACGTTGGCGACCAGCATATTCATGTCGGGAAATAGGCAGCGCAGGTGGCAAGAAGTCACTCAAGCAAACTATACGTGAAGCCTGCGAACGGCATCAAGATGAGCTATCAGAAGTTGTGCGACAAAGGGTAGATAGGCCTATCACTGTAAGTGACCTTCACGCAGCTGATGCAAGGTATCATGTGGATTGCCGAAATAGCTTCTTGTCAGAAAAAATGTGGCTTCAGCTGCAACCAAGTCTGATAGCCAAACTAACATTGATTGTGCTTTTGAATGACTTGTTGTAATGATCAAAGACTCGTCCGGCTTCCTGAATTCAGTTGAGTTGCATGAAGCATAGGCTACAAAGAATTCGGGAGTGATAGTCTCACACGTCGTTTAATTGTCCCAAACCAGATTTACGCAAGGGTGATTTGCCTGCAGGTTATTGGGTGGGACAAGGTTGTGCTTGGTCATGAACTTGCGTCAGTTTCAACATCCATGTTTGATGATACTGGAGATATGAGGGTTGTGAAATCTAAATCTACCTTAAAGAAAATTCTCCAAGTTGAGGTGTCTGATAAAGTTGCTGGCAGCGCAGAAGGTTCTACTAACCTCTTCCAAAAACAAGAAGCAACTGATAGTTGATGATTTTGTCCAGGATGAGAAGTTTCATGAGGACAACACACAACATCATAAGTTAGTGGTAACAGGAGCAGATCCGGTGCCAATCAAAATCAGTGAAGGTGGAATTGTCATCTCACGGGCAGATCTGTTAACTTCACACGAAGAAGCAGATAACGTCATTGTTCAACAGGTCTTGAGTGGTGCCTCGCAAAATGCAGAAAGCAAAATCACTGTCGTTGCCGATGACACTGACATCTTTGTACTGTTGCTGCATTATCATCACATGGCAAATCTCAAGAATGTTGTATTGATGGAGTCCCCAATCAAAGGAAGCGCGGTGCTTGATATAGGAAAAAACTGTACAGAAGCATTGTCAGGTAGTCAAATGACTACTCACGGCACATGCACTTTCTGGCTGTGACATCGTCGCCTCCTATTTCAAAATTGGGAAGGCTACTGCATTCATAACACTTCGATAGATCAAACGAAATATGGTTGGGTAAAGGATGACCAAAACAAGTCCCTTCAACCAGTCACCCTACCTGATGAAGTCGAACTAGCCCCAGAGATGGTATACGACGTCTAATAAAATATGGATACCACAGTACTACTCCATGCAGTTCACGTGCTTGTAGTTGCAACTCTGCTAACATGAAATGCACAATATTTTGCGCCTGCTATAATCGGGTTGCTATAACCTGACATCATAGAATAGTATGTAAGATAATTTAGTGTTACTACGGCCATGCATTTCACACAAATTGCGGTGGGATGGCGCAACGTTGTTGGCTTTCCAATTATGCAAACCTGGTTCGACTCCCGGCTTCAGCTGGTTGTTGAAAAACACCGCTCACCTCTACCCAGGGTGTAATAAATTGGGTGGGCGTAGTTGCTGAAGTAAAGGCGGCCGAGAGAAAGGAACTGGCCACCCTACTCTCCTTAGTGCCGAAGGCTTAGTCCAATGAGAACCTTATCTTCTCATACCCGACACTTGAATCAAGTATGGGACCCCCCTTTACCTTTTACGGCCATCTTGGAAATTACCATTATGTATGTAATACGATATTAAGATAATACTTAGTTCTAATGGATAGCTTGACCCCTACAACTTAGGTATAGACAAAAATCACCTTCCTAAGGTGAATGGATAGGAAGTTATGGTCATTTATAGGTAATGGCGGCCATCTTGGACGCCATCTTGGAAATTACCATTATGTAATACGATATTAACGTAATACTTAGTTCTAATGGATAGCTTGACCCCTACAACCTAGGTATAGAGACAAAAATCACCTTCCTAAGGTGAATGGATAGGGAGTTATGGTCATTTATAGGTAATGGCGGCCATCTTGGACGCCATCTTGGAAATTACCATTATGTAATACGATATTAAGATAATACTTCGTTCTATGGATAGCTTGACCCCTACAACCTAAGTTTAGAGACAAAAATCACCTTTCTAAGGTGAATGGATAGGGAGTTATGGTCATTTATAGGTAATGGCGGCCATCTTGGACGCCATCTTGGAAATTACCATTATGTAATACGATATTAACGTAATACTTAGTTCTAATGGATAGCTTGACCCCTACAACCTAGGTATAGAGACAAAAATCACCTTCCTAAGGTGAATGGATAGGGAGTTATGGTCGTTTATAGGTAATGGCGGCCATCTTGGACGCCATCTTGAATTTCTCAAATTGCCCAAAGGTGACAACATGTCATCAAGCAGTTTTTGGAAATAGAGACCCTTGGCTACCAAAATCAACAGTAAAAAAAACTTAATACCGCAATGCAAGGTTAAGGGAAAAAATGGCGTTTGGCTCCCAGACTATCACTGTAGCTAAAACTTTGTAGCCTATGACCGCATTGACACACATGTCGCAGATCCGCATGAACGTTCACGACAGAACAAAGCATTACACAATACTTTGCGCCTCAATGGATTTCCAAGAAAGCATGCTTGCCAACGACAACCTAAAAGTTTAGTACCCCCATCTACCCAGTATAAGTCTTTTGTTTCTTTACCTTATGTTAAGGGAGTTTCTGAAAAAATTCGGCGTATCTTAAATGAAATTGGTGTAAAAGTCGCTTTGAAACCTTTCTTGACAATAAGTAAATTTTTGCCATCTTTAAAAGACCCCTTGAATCAAAGCGAAATCTCAGGTTTAGTGTACCAAGTTTCTTGTGATGATTGCAATTTAATTTATGTTGGCCAAACAAAACGAGATCTCAAATCTCGCATTAATGAACACAAAAGAGCTTTCAAATATCAACGCCCTGAACATTCCGCTCCTTGCATGCATGCCATAACTTCAGATCATAAAATAACTTGGAGCAATTCTAAAATTCTAAAAGTTGAAAGTGATTATAAAAAGCGAATGTTTTCTGAAAGTTGGTTCATCAATCAAAAGCCTCATGTAATGAATCGCAATGATGGCATCTCTTTTCCCGCTATCTACAAAAAACTATTGTAAGCAGCGTTGCCAGATGCTGAAAGCTGCTTGGCACCAAAAAGTAACTAAAGTTTCACCAGATTGCATTCAATTTCACCAGATATTTAAAATACTCTAAATAAAGCAATTTCGCCTAAAAATACAAATAGTTTTTGACTTTTTGAGACATAAGACTAAAATGAAACGAATATGCAAAACATATGTTTTGTCACACATCGCATACACGGGTTATAACTGTAGCACTAGCAGTCATAATTATCAGTATAAACATCAAAAGTTCTTAACCGAAAAAGTTGTTGTTTTTACTTTAAAAGCGGAAACTTTTACGGCCAGGGTTAAAATGCACTCCAAGATGCAATAACATCCCGATGAAAAAATTTGAAAGACTTTTGCATATCCTGCACAGGGTCAGGATATCCATGAAAATGAAACATGTGGCCACTGTGTGCTTGTGTAGCCTATGTAAGGTCACTGATGTTGATAAACTTCTAGTTTTTGGGCAAAAAACAACCTCCTTCACTAATTTTAAATATAAAACTTGTCTTTTTGGCCAGTTTTTTAGTAAAAAGAACTCTCCAAAAAGCGTTGTCTCGCCACTGCCTGCAACCATGCCAGTGGCAAAAGCTACACGATTGCTGGTACAGTGCTGCTGTCCGATTCTAAAGATTGATTGAAGAGCGCAAATTGGTCACTCTGAACTTGCAACACACTCACTCTGAACTAAACACAGCCATCAAGCATGTGCAAACCTCTTGCAAAACGTTTTCTGCACGAGCAGACATTTTTTGCTAAAAGTTTAAAAAATTTTGGAAAAACTTGAGTGGGAAATATTTCACCAGATTTCACCAAAACGTTGTTTGGTTCCAAGGTCAAAATGCGTGGTACCAAAGACCTCTAAATTTCACCAGAATTTTTTTATTTGGTATCCTATTTCCCCATCTGGCAACGCTGATTGTAAGTGCTGATTTGACGTTTTTTTAAATTGGTTTCATGCTGATTGTAAAACTGTGCAGTAGTGCGTACAAAACTCGATTCATGACTCATGCCGTTCACTCTCCTATCTTGTTGTTATTTAAGTTTCTTGTTGATCGCAATTAAGTCCCCCTTTTTTCTAACTTATTTCAAACTTTGCGCGCGATAAGTTTTTGTCCAGAAGTTGAATTTTCATTTTGCATGTTTAGTTGTTTTCAGCAATATGTCCTGTGTTTTGCCATGCTAGACAGGTAGTCACTACCTGGTCTAGCCCCCTGAAGAAGTCAGTCGTGTCTGATTGACGAAACGTCGGAATAAAAGCAGATTGTCACTGTATTCATCTGTTTAGCTTAATTTGCACCAGTAGAACATCTCATATCATTTAATTTAATGCCTGGTGAACAACCTCATTCAATTTTCAGTATTTATCTCACTGTTGGGTTCAGTGAGTTTTTAAGAAACGTAAATGTTATGTGAGAATTACATTTTGTAGAGAGCTAAAAACAATGGAAATTCATTCGGGTCCCTACAAATCAATCAATCAATGTTTTATTTGTCGGTAACAGGAACATAGGTACATGTTTGAAATATGCAATATACACAGTACAAAAGTTACACAAGTTCCCATACCGACAGGGAGACAACGAGACGACCATACGGTCTACTAGTCAATTGCCACCCTACGGAAATTACGATTTTGCCATTTAAAATAAGCTTACAAGAGAAAAAATAATAGTTGAAACGTTCCCGCGCTTCAACAACAGCATACGCACAAAAAAACATATTGATGATAACGTAGGCCAAAACACAAAATTACATGAAGCAAGCAGAGAAGAATCAAGTTTCCGAAGAAACTGGCAAGTTGGTTTCCATAACATATCACTTACGATGCCTCGGACTGACAAAGCCTTGATAGGTTATACCTGGTAGCTTGCACTTGTTTACAGCACCTCCGAATATGCTTCTTCCACTTGGTGCCGCAGCGTACACACTTCCAAAATTGACACTGCCCTCAACACAACCATGAGAATAATCACCGGTTGCCTGCTTCCAACTCCCACTGACTTTCTGCCGGTACTATCAGGCATGGCCTCAGGTAGACTTCGTAGGGAAAACCACGTAGGCTACGTAGTCTGGTCCTACAAGCTATGTCAAGGGATGACCACCTCCTCAACCAGATTGTCCTAAACTCACACTCCCAAAAGCCCCAGCGCTTGAAATATCGATGCCCATTCTCCCGACATGCTGCAGCTATCTGCAAATCGAACTTCCACATTACCGAAGTTTGGAACCGTGAATGGAGAGAAGTTAATTGCGAGACCAACCCAATTCACAGTCCTTGCCAATACCAACACCCCACCAACCTGGAGCAGAACTACCCCGGAAGGAATGGGTGAAGCTCAATCGCCTGCGGACTGAAATGGGCCGTTTCAGCAGCAACATGTTCCAGTGGGACCTCGCCGATTCACCATCTTGTGCGTGTGGTTCAGATTTTCAAACTGCACACCACATTATCTATCAATGTCCTGTATACCGACCACAAGATAGACATGTGGACCTAACAACGCTCGATGAATAGGCTGCACAATCCATTGGCTGCTGCGCCTGGATGTAACAACGTGATCTGTGGCGGCCTCAAACGCAAGAAGAGAAGTAGTTTCGCATAGTCCACTTGTAAACTTAAAGGCTTTTGACGCAGGGCCGGTTACCGAGATTGACAGAGTGAAATTTTCTGATTGCTGAAGTTTTGTTGCTGCGGAATTATTCATTCACTTGGTGCCGCTGAATGGAGAGCAGTCCTGAAATGCGTTGCTCAAGCGCACATCCCACAAGTCGAACCAGCGCCGCGTGATCTTGAGCCCGGCACGTAACCACTGAGCTATCGGGGCGGATAAAGGGCGATGGTAGTCATTTCATTGACGTGGGTTTGATTCCCACAACTGCTATAGCTCCTTTTTTTCTTTTGTAGTTACCAAACAAAGTTCAAAGTAATAATCAACTCTCCTAAAACATGTTCTTTTTAAAAGAGTCAAAACTCAAGAAATTTAAAAAAGGCGAAAATCTTCCAAGCAGTCTAAATTATCTGATATTGTTAGTTCTCCTACGTAAGGATGTTGCTTGCTTTGTATGGAAATCTCTACCAAAATCACATTAAAGAGGATTGGATTCCGTCAAGTTAACGTAAACTGGTTTCACTAGAAAAATGTTCTGACTGCACTGGGCTTGAGGACTTTGCATACGACTTGTGTGTGGAGGGCAAGTTTGAGCAATAGCTTCTTGGCAATAATTATGTGTGCTGTATATTCGAATGTGATAGCCTTTGCAGGAAAGCGAGTCAAAAGTAAAATCAGAGTGCTTAGTAAGTTTGTATTATTGTAATATATGTTTTAATACTATCGAGTTAAAAAAATTGTCAGGTATAGCAGATCAAATATATTACGTACATCAATTTAGCCTAAGCATATCCTATAATCTGGGCGTACCATATTTTCATTGCCTAAAAAGAGAACACGTTTCGCCAGCACGTACAATTTTACGCATAAAGAATTTTTTACATCTTTTTAGATACAATTATAACCCTAACTATTATATAACTAAATTAAATGATACGAGATGTTCTACTGATGCAAATTAAGCTAAACTATCACAAGATGTATACAGTGACAATCTGCTTTTATTCCGACGTTTCGTCAATCAGACACGACTGACTTCTTCAGGGGGCTAGACCAGGTAGTGGCTACCTGTCTAGCATGGCAAAACACAGGACATATTGCTGAAAACAACTAAACATGCAAAATGAAAATTCAACTTCTGGACAAAAACTTATCGCGCGCAAAGTTTGAAATAAGTTAGAAAAAAGGGGGACTTAATTGCGATCAACAAGAAACTTAAATAACAACAAGATAGGAGAGTGAACGGCATGAGTCATGAATCGAGTTTTGTACGCACTACTGCACAGTTTTACAATCAGCATGAAACCAATTTAAAAAAACGTCAAATCAGCACTTACAATAGTTTTTTGTAGATAGCGGGAAAAGAGATGCCATCATTGCGATTCATTACATGAACATTACGATTCATTACATTACATTCCAAGAAAGCATGCTTGCCAACGACAACCTAAAAGTTTAGTACCCCCATCTACCCAGTATAAGTCTTTTGTTTCTTTACCTTATGTTAAGGGAGTTTCTGAAAAAATTCGGCGTATCTTAAATGAAATTGGTGTAAAAGTCGCTTTGAAACCTTTCTTGACAATAAGTAAATTTTTGCCATCTTTAAAAGACCCCTTGAATCAAAGCGAAATCTCAGGTTTAGTGTACCAAGTTTCTTGTGATGATTGCAATTTAATTTATGTTGGCCAAACAAAACGAGATCTCAAATCTCGCATTAATGAACACAAAAGAGCTTTCAAATATCAACGCCCTGAACATTCCGCTCCTTGCATGCATGCCATAACTTCAGATCATAAAATAACTTGGAGCAATTCTAAAAGTTGAAAGTGATTATAAAAAGCGAATGTTTTCTGAAAGTTGGTTCATCAATCAAAAGCCTCATGTATTGAATCGCAATGATGGCATCTCTTTTCCCGCTATCTACAAAAAAACTATTGTAAGTGCTGATTTGACGTTTTTTTAAATTGGTTTCATGCTGATTGTAAAACTGTGCAGTAGTGCGTACAAAACTCGATTCATGACTCATGCCGTTCACTCTCCTATCTTGTTATTTAAGTTTCTTGTTGATCGCAATTAAGTCCCCCTTTTTTCTAACTTATTTCAAACTTTGCGCGCGATAAGTTTTTGTCCAGAAGTTGAATTTTCATTTTGCATGTTTAGTTGTTTTCAGCAATATGTCCTGTGTTTTGCCATGCTAGACAGGTAGTCACTACCTGGTCTAGCCCCCTGAAGAAGTCAGTCGTGTCTGATTGACGAAACGTCGGAATAAAAGCAGATTGTCACTGTATACATCTTGTGATAGTTTAGCTTAATTTGCACCAGTAGAACATCTCGTATCATTTAATTTAATGCCTGGTGAACAGCCTCATTCAATTTTCAGTATTATATAACTACTTAACTATTATAACTATAACTACTATTAACACAACTATTATAACCCTATATGCAGCAAAAAGAAGATAAATTTATTTGTCATATTTCGCCCATGAATATTTTGCAGTTCCCTTAACCATGGCCTGATTTGTTACGTTCTGCAACGCTTTTTCAGATTTTGCCAACTTTTGGTCACTGTCTGAAATGTCTGTCTGAATGAAACTTTCAAAAATTATATTTTAAGATCTTTTTTTACTCCCTTCCCCAGGTGATAATGAATTTCACCATCACAAGGATTGGAAAAACAAAGACAGCTTGACCCAGAAAACTTTAGTCACACTGCTAGCCACTAGCTAACAGTCTGCTTGAACGTTTTTAAATTTACTTTTTCTCTTTTTTTTGTGCTTCCCTAAGGCAACAAAAAGCTTTACAATATATTATTAAGTCAGAAAAAAATCTAATGTTTAGAAAATTTCAGTCAGACAGCAATGATGGAAAAAAATTACAAAATGTTAAAATAAGACAGCATTTCCAGGTAGCCTAACCTTCAACTTTTTTTTAGTAAGAAATGGTCAGCTTTCCCGAAAGTGTAGTACTAGTAGTAGTCCAGTTTTAATCCGGTGATGTCCCCGTAACCGAGGGTTGCCGGATTCACTTCCAAGTGTTTTGATCGCCTTCATACCCTGCCTCAGGCCCGGATTTAGGGGGGGGCAGAGGGGGCAGGTGCCCCGGGCCCCCCGACTTTTGAAGGGCCCCCCTACGAGGAAAAAATGTTGTGTTATGTGTTATTTTTTTCTTCCTTTCAGCCTTTGAAGTTTCTGCAAAATGCTGTGCAGTTCTGGATTGATGCTACTGTAGACGCAGAGGCAGTTTTTCGCGCCGTAGACGCGAAAATTTTTTTTGCAGGGGGGCCCCCCGATCTAAAAGTGCCCCGGGCCCCCCTTCAGCTAAATCCGGCCCTGCCCTGCCTCCACATCCACATGGAAAGTAGAGTATAAAATTACTTCCCAGAAATATTATTGAACGGGTGCACATTGCACAATCGTTAAGATGCTATATAAACGGATTTAACTAAAAAGCTGTTCCTTTCCTTGCACCACTGTGGCTGCTTCGTGGATAAAATGCATTCTATTTGTATCTAGCAATAGGCTACTTTAGGTGTTAGGCATATTGCACTTTTAGATATTATTTTCGATTCGTTTCATGTAATAAACAAGCCAAACTCGCTGGAAATCAGCAACGTATACAAGCACTGATTCCACATAAAACATATTTGGGTAAAATAATGTCTTTTGGGAAGTGTGAGCATGACGTTTGATATGTCACAATGTAGCCTACCAGACATTTAAAAATGCTTCATGATACCACAACTATGCATTTCATTGTTCCACGAAGTCTATGCAACCAAAACTGCAAGGAAAATGAAAGTAAATCCAGCTTTCCAGTAGGCCTATGTAATACAAAGATGACATGTGAATGAGAGATGCTTAGAACAGAAAACAGTTCATTAATGACTGCAACATTTTGAGCCAAACTATAAGGTCTTTCAAGTTAAGGATAACTAGTTAACTACTGTTAAGGATAATTAACTATATTAATCAAACTACTGAGCTCAATTCAGGGATTCAAGCTGTGGAACAGTCAAAAGTTCAATATAAACACGATTCAACAAAAATAAAGATTAAAAATTTCATGCAAATAGCAATATGAACAGCGCTGCATAGCATATTAAGTGATTACAATATATCAGAAATATTTACGAACTTTGTTTAAGTAGGCTAGTCTGTTCAAAACGAACTTTTACAATAGCTTTTTTAACAAAAGTTTTACGAAATAAATGTTGCATTTGACTCATGGTTTTTGAAGTAGCTTTTTCTTTATTCTTTGATATGTTGCATTGAGAGAAATTTCAAAGTCATCATTTTCAAGCAGCGAATCGTATGCCCGTAAAACCGAAGGTAACTTGGGCTCTGGATTAAGATGTTCTTTTGGAATGACAGTGATAAAGTTTTTCCTTTCTTTCTCTATCGCTATGTGGAATGCATTCGTGTCGTAAAAATTGTCGTAGCCTTTGCATTTAATATAAGCTGGTGTAGTGACTCGCAATATACAGATGCAGTCATTACAAAAATTAGTGTGTTTGTCTACTTTGGTCACTCCAACACCGTCGGGCGACACATAGTTGTCGAATCGACAAACAGAAAACTTCCTTTGCATCAAAAAAGACTGCAACCTTTCAGCAATCTTAACATCTTCTTCGATATTCATTATGCCAAAGTCGTACTGAAAAAGAAAAGGGCTTTGATCAAACTCATCCTCTGCTTCAATGTGTTTATAAAAAATAGTTCATTTTCTCTAAGTTTTCATTGCCAAAATTACCCGAATATTTTCCAATCCAGTAACAGTGTTTGTAGCGCTTACAACTGACACTCCTTCCAGTCGACCGGAAGTATTTGGAACCAACACACTTGATGTAGCTCCTGGTTCATGCACCTCACCTACGGAATAAAACGTAAGCGCTAGTGATCGAATCCAGCACTTGGGATGTTTTACCATTCAACAAACCCAGACGTTAAAATCCGTCATTTTTACATTGATTCAATGTCTGCATACGTTGGAGAGCGTGATTGAACATAATGAATCATTTGACCGAACATATGTCGGAATGGCCCGTTTCGGTGAGTCCGATCCCTATTCGGTGATTTTTTTAATTTTTTTTTTAAATTATCGGGTACCGTAGCCTAATTATCATTGCCGTTTTAGGGTTAGAGGTTAGGAACTCACCGAATAGTAGCAGACCCAACATATGTATGCCACCATTCCCAATGCCGCGGTGGCGTAATAACGTAAATAAATAAAGGCTTGCTCCGTTAGCGAATACTTTAGAGATGATATCAGATAAAAGTTTAGGCTAATTTCACAAAATGTGTTTTAAGATTATTTAATATCAAAAATAGACAAATCTGGAATGAAAACAGCATTAGAGGCAAATGATTTTTTTCCAGAAAATATGCTACGAAGCTTGTCAAACAAAACACAACTCACTCGAGGTTACAACTTGCCGTACTTGATAAATTATGCTGATACATGCATTCTTGGGAAAAAAGACTACATATACAGCTAAAAGTACAATTTGCTAAAATAGCTAATAACGTACGTTTGGCAAACATCAACCAAAACATATTGCATGTATGGGTACGGTAACACGGCAACATAGCTGCGCGATTGATAACAGCAGTTAACACGTCACAAAATAGTCATCAAACATCATGTGCAAAACCGTAGCAAGTCATTAAGAAACATTTTTCACACTACAAAGTTTTACACGATGAAACAATTACAATAGAAAAGTCAAACTCCACTTTGCACAACACAATGTTCATTATTACCTGACAATACACATGCCTCCTTTGTCATTCCAGTACTTCTTAAAGCTTCTATGAGACGGGATTTGGAGGCTTCAATATAGCCATACTTTTCTGTCCACCTAAATTCACACAAAAAATTCTTCAGAAAATTTCTCAACCAGCTATTAAAATAGATTACAACCATAAATCGGGCTTTTGACGTTCTTGTCTTTGCAAACAATACTTTCACATAGATTTTATTGGAAATACTTGAAACATGTGTGCTGCTAAACTAGCGATACAACTGTGTCTGTGTATGTCGGCATGGCTCTTCTAAGATCAGGAACAAAAAACAATTATTTTTTCTCACCAGTCAAAAAGTGAGACCAATTGCTTAGTAAGATTGAAAGGATAGCGCTTCTTTATTGAGTCTTCTTTATCGTGTAAATGCAATTTGAAAAAGAGTTTGGTGAGGTTTTCATCTGTCATTTTCAATTCTTTAAACTTAATCATCAACGTGTGTCGTTCATCCTGGAAGCCCTTCACTCTGCATTTGATTTCTTGATCTAAATTTAGTGAAAGATTCAAATGTAAATATTCGAAAGTACATTCAATATGTATATATATACTAAATCTTGAAGGTGGTTGGAAATGACAATAATACATTTTCAAAATATGCTACGGTACTTTAAAAATTAAAAACATGAAGCTATAAAGCATCCAGGGACAGACTTCCAATGTCCATGTAAAGGTTTGCAAATAATGTCAGAGCTGGTAAATAAAAAAAGAAATTAAGAAGTAGTGACTTTTCGCATCACTTAAAAGTGCAATTCAATACATATATTATTTTGAATTAAAACTATTGTTTTATGGGCAACCCACTTACTGACATTCAGCCTCAGTTTGAAATAGTAATCCTACCAATACATAAAAGAGGCAGCCTTTTTGATGCAAGGGGAAAACTTTTTATGCGAATAAGTGGAGAAGGATCACTGCTTCCCTATCAAGTCTACATGGAAGATTACTTTTTTGTACCATAAGCATTAAGCAGACTGTAAATTCAAAATATTATGCATTTTCTAAGGGGGATTTTTAGTAGAAGCATCATTTACTGAGCATTTTTTTTACCGATTATATATATACCTGTTTTTATACAATGCAGCTTCTTCACAAAGCACTTGCCGTGACACAAAAGTTACCCAACAAATTGAAACAACAAAATACAAGCTAAGTACACACGAAAAGTCTAGTGCATCATCAACGCATTCCATTGTAGCTTGATTATAATTTAAAGTACGGTAACTTTAAAGCAAAAGGTCGGCCCTGTAAGCTGTCTCTTGTCAAAAAGTCATAAGCCCTATTGATCATTGTTGTCCGCAATATTTAGTCTTTTCTCCATGATACATAAATTGATGAATATAAACAATAAACACTATTTATACAACAAAAAGTGCTCAATTTCTATTTGAATAAGGACCTTCTGATGATCCCCTTTTAGGGTGAAACAGGCTGTAGAGGTTTTAGGGAGTAATAACTATATTTTATCATATGTAATTAGTTTTTGAAATTTGTCAATGTTTTCTATCCACCCGATATAGCATTGTTTTTAAGACAATTTTTGATTAACATCCTTGATCCCATCATCAATGTTACGTTCCCTGTAGCTCCCTGTGTTGCATATATGCAACAAAGATTTATGGAAAGCACATGACTCTGGAAGAGTAGAGTGAATATTTGTGATGAAAATGAAACTAAAAAATACTTTCAAGAGACCCTTTATAGCTCAATGTTGCAAATTTGTAAACTATTGTACTGCTAATATTTGTTTTGGTTGTACAAAGTTACAACTTTTTGAAAAAAAATTCTGACCACTTGATTTTTTTTCTTGGGTGCTATGGGTTGACAAAAGTTACAGGTAACATGTAGCCCATTCTTGCATTACTGCAGTCCTAAAGCAATAGAAAATTTTTTTATTCAACTTCACAGCTTGCACACACACTTTCGGCTCCAGGCCTGAGAAACTATCACCTTCGGTCTGGAGCCGAAGTAGAATAAGAAGGCTGAAGCTGGAACCAAAGGTCGTTCCATCACTAGTAGTATGGTGTATAAGTATGAGATGTGCAATGCTGCGCTTGCAACTGTTTGTTAGAGTCGCTGGCGACTACGGTAGGCATTTAGGAGTTTGCGAATTCATGTTATACATATAATAGTTTCTACAAAATATTTAAATAAAAAAAACTAATGATTGTGAAAAAAACAAAGAAAATTTATATAAAATATGAACCTTGATATTCCAACCACCAAAGCTGTTTCATAAGACATAGATCTGCCTTGTCTAAAATCTCAGCAACTTGACGTGGAGTTGCTTTATCTTGATTGTTTTCATGCCACTTTTCCACCATATGAAGTATCTATAAATGCATAACAAAACAAAAAATCAATATTGTAGTGCTTATGCTTGCCATATACTCGAGACCAGTGGTTCTTAAACTGGGGGGGGGGTGTGCTCCTGGGGGGCACAAACATAGTAGGATGTTGCAAAAAGTATGCTACTGCTATGTTGTAAAAGCCTTAAACAGAAATGTTGTTAACACATCTTATTTGGTGCCACCATTATACCTGGTGAAGTTACCTAGTTTTGACTTCATTTCTTGAGGTTTTTATTTAGTCTATTGTTTGGTAACCATAGCTGTTTGTGACACTATTTTGTGTGAAAGTGGCTTTTCTGTATAATACTTGTCTTACAAGTGTGAACTTTGAAGACCAAGCTCGGAACAAACTTACATATATGTGAACTTGACATCTCAACTAAGCCACGAATTAAACTGCTGGCTTCGTAAAAGCAGCTATATCTTCTTCTTATTAATGCAAGGAAAACTAGATTGTGATCCACTTAAATTTTTGATTTATGTACGGTATGAATTCAGAGATGGGCGTGATCTTGATCTTGAAGATCACTTTTTTTTGTGTGATCTTGATCTTGAAGAACAATAAGATTAAGATCACTTTAAAATTGAAGTTTACTTACTAGAAAGAGGCATTTTTTTAGAACAAATGTATACTGTGCACAGTAGTTAGTGGCAACTACAGTACTAACATTAAGCCACTGTTAATATGATATGTGTCCAACAAAAGACGATTTAAAGTCTCCATCTAATCTGGTCAGTGTTGCCATGTCAAAATTGAAAAAAGTTTTTGTGTTGGTCATAATAAAGAAGTCAATTTCCGTGTACTTTATGTTGACGTATAATAAAAATGATTTAACTTTGTTCACAATTTATATGTGTGAATTTTAAAGAAATGTTTACTTTCTTTGACCCAATTTTAGATGTTTCAAAAGTCTAGAATGGCGGTGTTAAAAAATCTGGACTCTAGCCGACTTTAGTCATGTAAAGTGGTTTATTGCAGCAAATCAACCAAACCAAGACTAGTTTAGGGTCTGAGTAATACTCAGTGAGTATGGAGCGGTTTGTCTGACCGCAAACCTCTGAACTTTTTTGATAGCAGACAACAGTATCAAGGTTGCCAGATGGATAAATGGTGCAATAAACATTGACATAATACAGTGAAAGTTAAAACTACTTAGTAACACGTATAAAGACTCCCACATAAACCAGACAAAAATTTGGTAAAAAATGATGCAGTTCAAAATTTATGTTTATTTATTTATTATAAACAAAAAGTATAAAACTAAATGCAAATTTTGCAACTTCTTCAGTACTACTATAATTAACCTCGGCCTTGGGTGTGACATTGCGATTTTACGCAAACTACGTCAACAATTGATAGGCCTAATAGCAACAGTCACTAACTTATTACAATTCTTAGGCCAGCGATCGAGTAGTTAAAAGTAAAAGTTAGCAATACCAACTGTATACCTTTACCCAGGTTGCTTATAGTAATTATTTTTTGCAACATCATTGATCAAAAACTTCATTTTCTTTTTCAAGTGCACAAAAAGTGATCTTGAAAGTGATTTTGATCTTCAAGATCACGATCTTGATCTTCAAGATCACATAGTTTGGTGATCTTGATCTTCAAGATCACCTATTCTTGGTGATCTTGATCTTCAAGATCACCAATACTGGTGATTTTGCCCATCTCTGGGTATGATAAAAAATAAGATTGCTTTGTTTTAAAACCAAAACATGTAAACTTTATGCAGTTTGACTTTGCTTTATAACTTCACAAGAAAAGGGGAAAACAAAGTTTTATAAGTGACGCTAAGCAAAGAAATGCTGCCTATAATAGAGTTGTAACTTATTGCTTTCAACAACTTCAGCTTTGTTCTATTTTTTCTTTAGATCTTTTAAGGGTACGACATAGGTTGCACCCAGTTCGACAAAAGTGTTTTCTTTTAAAAACTTAAATAAAATTTCACAGCGATGATAGTGTTTTTTGCTGTTTCAACCTCTGCCTTTTACACAGTGATGTACGCACAATCGCGCATACAAAAAATATTGACGCCGTCAGCGTAAACGCAAACGTTTGAAAAAACATACGCCGTATGCATCAACGCAACTTGTAAAAAAAGTTGGCGGCGTCAACGTCAGCGCGTACACTAGCGTAAACTAATTTTGTTTGCTAGGTGCCAAGTTAAGGTTGTGGATTTTCTTCTACCGTTACAAAAAAGCTAGAAAATATGCATCTTGCTAACATTGTTTAGCATAATAACTAGGGCATAGCAGTAAGATTGCATGCAATTTTGTTTGGTAAGTAGATATTCACCAAAAAACATTTTCAAATTGCAACACAATTTCAAAAATTGAACAATTAAATTAATAATAATAAATATTTGATGTTGTAAGCACCGAGGTGCTTTTTCATCATTCTGATATACATAACGCATTTGCTGTTAATTAGGTTAACAGCTAGTTTCATAACTAATAATTCCAACCATCAATAACATTGAACTTTACATTTCCAATTAAAAAAAAATACTAAACTTTTATCCAGAAAAACATAAAATGAAGTAATAATAATTTTAATTGGTGCTTATTGTCACAAAAGTGCCATTAGAAATGTGATGTAAAAGCAGAGATGTACGTATACGCCGCAAATTTTATGCCGCATACTTGCGGCGTAGATTTTTTGTTTGCGCTAATGCTTGCGGCCACATTTTTTTGGATAGTTTGCGCTTGAGTCTACGCCGTAAAGTTTTCGCGGTTTTTTAGCGCATAGCGTCAACGCATACTTTTTATTGTATTTTTTTCTCTACAACACGCCAATACCTTCCAGCGCTGCAGTTGAAAGAATGTTTTCAATGGGCAAAGACATATTGGAACCAAAACACAGCAAAATGTCAGATGAACACTTTCAGATGCGTGTGTTTCTTCGTGGAAATTCAAAATAAAACTTGTTTGTTTCGAGTGGTTTGTACCATATGAATGCTTGGCACCTTCTTCTTCAATTGCCTTGCCTGAACCAGGCATCGACGGCCTCAGATGAATAATTAGACCAAATGTTCCTATTATATGTTGCATGGATGATTGTTTCTGTCTTGTCGTTAAATTGTTCCAGATGTGTTTGTCTTTGTCTGCCAGGTGCCCGCTTTCCAAAAATTTTACCAGTTAAAGAGAGATGCTCCAGTTTTTGCTTTCTTACTAGGCAGTGGCTATTTGACCGGCTCCGGTCTTTGAATCTGAAACACTATTTGACCGGTCATGACGTCACTGCATAAGCGCTTTTTTCTTTTTCTCTTTCAAAGCAACAGACGAGAAGCGCCGATATAAGTTCTAACTTCAACACGTTTTCTTCAACTCAGTCCGTGGCGCGTGCGATACGTCTCCGGCTGCCAATCTAGAGGGGATGAGTTCGATACCATCCGGAAGCATTATTTTTTTCATTTTTTTTATCTAAATTTTGATTGACCCGAAGCGCATTTATGTGGTCAATTTTTAATTTGAGTAGCCTACAGTCCAAGTTAGTTAATAGTTCTCAAGTATAGTTCTCAAGTTAGTTATATACAATACTTCTTTTAAAAGAAATGATAATGGTAAAACCATTTTTTAAAGAAGAATTGTATATAACTAACTTGAGAGAAAAATGTAGGGTCGTTCGGCAACACACGTTCACTTATGACAATCGGAAAATTACCAAGAGAAATTCTCAAATTCCAGCAAATTAAAAAAACTCTAACAGTATTACTCACATTTGAAAAGACATAAAAAATGGGCTGTAGGCTACAGTACTCAAATTAAAAATTGACCACAAAAATGCGCTTCGGGTCAAAATTTAGATTAAAAAATGAAAAAATAAGAATGCTTCCAGATGGTATCGAACTCATCCCCTCTAAATTGGCAGCCGGAAACGTATCGCACGCGCCACGGACTGAGTTGGAGAATACGTGTTGAAGTTAGAACTTATATCGGCGCTTTTCGTCTGTTGCTTTGAAAGAGAAAAAAAAAAAAGCGCTTATGTAGTGACGTCATGACCGGTCAAATAGTGTTTCAGATTCAAAGACCGGAGCCGGTCAAATAGCCACTGCCTTCTTACTACATGGCCGAGAAATTTATATTGTCTGGTTTTCATACTTTTTAACAGAGTTCTGGTTTGGTTCACTTGGAATGATGAAAAAGCACCTCGGTGCTTACAACATCAAATATTTATTATTATTAATTTAATTGTTCAATTTTTGAAAGGCAGTGGCTATTTGACCGGCGCCGGTCTTTGAATCTGAAACACTATTTGACCGGTCATGACGTCACTATACAGTCACTTTTTTCTTTTTCTCTTTCAAAGCAAAAGACGAGAAGCGCATATAAGTTCTAAATCCGACCATCTCACTCAACTCGTAACGTGGCGCATGCGATACGTGGCCGCCTCCGACTCTAGAGGGACTGAGTTCGATACTACCCGAAAGCGTTCTTTTTTTTTATTTATTTTTTTTTAACTGAATTTTGACACGAAGTGCATTTTTTAGTCAGTTTTTAATTATTTTTTATGTCTTTTCAAATGTGAGTAATAAAGTTAGAGTTTTTTTAATTTGCTGGAATTTGAGAATTTCTCTGGGTAATTTTCCGATTGTGGCCGTGCTAACTACTGATACGGTATATAGCCTACATAATTTTTCAATTCAGGCACGTTTTAAACTTTTCAAGGTTTTGCCACGTCTTCCCGTTCATTAACGTGCTGGGAGGTCTATATGTATCGATTTTTGTAGTTAGTATCTTTTTCGTCCCGGACGCGTTAATGACGAAAAATAAAATGATTGATTGATGTGACCGTGTTTGCCGAACGAAGCAATACAATTTTGCTCTCAACAAAATGCACTTTGGGTCAAAATTTAGTTAAAAAAAAGAACGCTTCTGGGTAGTATCGAACTCAATCCCTCTAGAATAGGAAGCGGCGACGTACCACACGCGCCACATAACGAGTTGAATAAAATGGTTGGATTCAGAACTTATATGCGCGCTTCTCATCTTTTGCTTTGAAGGAGAAAAAGAAAAAAAGTGACTGGACAATGACGTAATGACGGTCAAATAGTGTTTCAGATTCAAAGACCGGCGCCGGTCAAATAGCCACTGCCTTTTTGAAATTGTGTTGCAATTTGAAAATGTTTTTTGGTGAATATCTACTTACCAAACAAAATTGCATGCAATCTTACTGCTATGCCCTAGTTATTATGCTAAACAATGTTAGCAAGATGCATATTTTCTAGCTTTTTTGTAACGGTAGAAGAAAATCCACAACCTTAATTGATCAGTTTTTGAATTACAAATACTCTGCAATAAGCCAAACGAAAATGAGTGATTTCAAGTTAATAGATACTTAAAACATTTAACACGAGAACCTACCTTCAATGTACGATAATTTTTATAATCGTTATCAATATTTTCAATATCTGCTGTTGTCAAACAAAAGTAACATCTGGCTAATTCATCCCAGTGCTTGGATGAGCAATTCTCCAAAGCTCTACCTAACTTTCTCAAATCTTCAACATGTAATCTTTGATCTATTCTATCTTCAAGAGTACTTGGTATAGCAAAGAGTATTTCAAGGTCAGCCATTGCTTGGTCTGATCTGATTCAGAAATAAGTACGGTACCATACAGAATGCTGGGAAAGTGGGATGCGAGCAATCCTGGCAGCAAAGGAAGAAGTGATGCCAAGTTATTTTTTAAAAACCTGCAAGTCAATCTTACAAGTCCAAAGCAGATAAATCAACAGAAAAACAAGCCCAATAATTTGCAACCAATAACAATCAATATGTGGCACCCAGTTTGAAAGTTCAAATTTTAAATACAATTTTTGCAGTCTATACATTACGTTTGTTTCAAGAATGACACTTATTTACTCCATTCTACGTAATAATTATCTTAAAAAAAGAGGATGCAATGCTCACTGCAATAAAAAAATTTAATTTTAATGTTAAAAGCATGTTTAAAAAAGTTGAATTGGCAAAAGTACAAGAATAAAAAAGTGAACCGCAACTCAAAAAAAAAACAAGCCCACATTTTCGAGAAAAACCGCAATTCTGGCAACACTGAAAGGATGTTAGATTGATTGACAGTTTCGGAGCCAAGTGTTGACAATAGAGAACAGGCTTGCCAGATTGGCCCTTTTTAGAGGTAGTTGGCCCCAAAAAAAATTGTTTGGCCCCTTGACCCTTTGTTTTTAATATTTGGCTCTTTTTGGAAGCAGTTGGAACATACTATCAAACTAGCTATTTAAATATATGTCTTTCGGAAATTGAGACTGAAAAGTGTTATTACGATTTTTTAGACAGTGTTTAGCTGACAATGTTTATGCCAATGCCAAAAATTCGAGTGGAAACACTGTAGAACAGTGGTTTCCAACCTGGGGTTCGCAGACCCCTTGGGGGTCCGTGAGAAAGCATTTGGGGGTCTGTGATTACCTTGATGAATTTTGAAAAAAAAAAATGAAAAGCGACCTTTTTACTTTCATTTCTTTCTTTAAATGCAAATGTGTCAAGCTCAAGCCCGCGAGGATAAACTGTACCGGTATGCATTAAAATAAATCTGCTGCTGCCTACAGTGTGTACATTGACCTTAAACTACATCTACCACAACGCATGTCGATTACAGTCAAATCAGGATTGGCTCGTCTATTACGTTCCGTAATAGAAAGCAGAGAGAAAAATTTTGCGCACACTTGGAAACCCTGCAAATCTCATTTCAACGTTATTTTAATTTAGAACACCTGCCGAACGAAGTTGAAACATCGATTCGAAATCCTTTTCTTTTTGACTTAGTTAGCGATGACGATCTCAGTAAAGATGACCTAATTGATTTGAGATCAAAATAGTTATTACGCATTGAATTTCATTCAATAACTGTGTTTTGGTGCTCACAACTGCAAACCTACCCATTCTTGGCAAAGCAAGCGATTGTTGTTTTGTTACCATTCATAACCACTTACCTTTGCGAGGCAGGATTCTCAGCTCTTGTTACAATAAAAACTAAACATCGAAATCACTTGGACGTTGAAGATGACATGCGTGCTGCACTGTCAAAAACTCAACCTCATTTCAGTCGTTTAGTTCAGGAAAGGCAACAACAGCCTTCTCATTAAATTTGCTGACGTTGAAAAAGTTTCGGCATGGCACTTTGGGTCACCTTAATATTCAAATACTGCTGACATTTCTTGAACAATTCATTTATTTTCTTATTTGAGCAACAGTTTAACCTGATGTTTGCCGCAGGAGTCATAGCGGCAATGCAATATGACACAGTAGGCTACAGTAGTTGAGTAGCATACGGTAATTATTACAATAGTCAATAGTATGTTAATTGAGTTTCAGAAAAAATTTAGGTAGGGGTCCGCAGAATTAATAATTTGTCCAAAGGGGTTTGTGACAACAAAAAGGTTGGGAACCACTGCTGTAGAAGATGAAGATTTGGAATTGTTCTTGTAGAAAGTAGACTGTGTTGTTGTAATGTTGTAACGTTATTGACGTTGTTAACGTTATTATGTTTTATTAGAAACGTTATTAACATGGCAGTGGCTATTTGACCGGCGCCGGTCTTTGAATCTGAAACACTATTTGACCGGTCATGACGTCACAATATAGGCACTTCTTTCTTTTTCTCTTTCAAAGCAAAAGACGAGAAGAGTGCCTATATAAGTTCTAAGTTTGACTATTATGTTCAACTGATTGGGTGGCGCGTGGGATACGTTTCCGGTTAGTGTTCCAGAGGGACTGAGTTCGATACTACACGGAAGCGTTATTTTTATATTTTTAAGTTTTAACTAAATTTTCACCCGAACTGACTCAATCGTTAGGCTGCTGCATTTTTGTGGTCAATTTTTAATTTCAGAAGCCTACAGCCCAATTTTTTATGTCTTTTCAACTATGAGTAATAAAGTCAGAGTTTTTTAATTTTCTTGAATTTGAGAATTTCTCTGGATAATTTTCCGTTCGTCATAAGAGGATGTGACCGTGTTTGCCGAACGACGCAAAAATGTAATGCGTGACCGAACGACGAACTATGAGTAATAAAGTCAGAGTTTTTTAATTTTCTTGAATTTGAGAATTTCTCTGGATAATTTTCCGTTCGTCATAAAAGGATGTGAACGTGTTTGCCGAAGGACGCAAAAATGTAATGCGTCATTCGGCAAACACGGTCACATCCTCTTATGACAAACAGAAAATTAAAATTGACCACAAAAATGCAGCAGCCTAACGATTGAGTCACTTCGGGTCAAAATTTAGTTAAAACTTAAAAAAAAAAAAGACGCTTCCGCAATCCGCGTAGTATCGAACTTATTCCCTCTGGAACACCAACCGGAGACGTATCCCACGCGCCACCCAATCAGTTGAACATAATAGTCGAATTTAGAACTTATATAGGCACTCTTCTCGTCTTTTGCTTTGAAAGAGAAAAAGAAAGAAGTGCCTTTATAGTGACGTCATGACCGGTCAAATAATGTTTCAGATTCAAAGACCGGCGCCGGTCAAATAGCCACTGCCTATTAACATTATTGAACAATTTGGCTCTTTTTTACCCAGTTTGGCCCTTTTTTCGAGATTGTTTGGCTCTTTTTCTCAAAAGCTGTCTGACAACCCTGATAGATAATGCAGAATTAATTCGACGTCGTGCCTCCCTTTTGCAATCTTGGTGACAGGATTGGGCAATCGGGAGGTTGTATGGATAATATCGCAGTGAGGGTTCAATTGGCTTGGAAAAGTTTCCATGAGCTTATTCCTATCCTTATGGACAAGGATATTCCCTTCGATAGTCAAAGTCACATGCATGTACGACATCGGCAGGGGATGACATCGTCGCCACCCCCATGGAACGATGGATCAGCTTTAATGCTTCTGTGACGTGTGATAATGGAAGAGCTGAGATCCATGCTTGGCATCCATCAGCTTGGAGATGTCAAAATGAAGAAGGCTAAGTTGGTACGGAAACAATGTGTGGAATAAGTTGCGCTGTCAAAGAAAACTCAGTCTTGGGAATAACCCACAAAGGGTGGCGACAATGTCGTTCCCTGCCGATGTTGTACCCCGATGTCGTCCCCTCATACATCGGGACACGCAATCATTAACGCCACCAGAAAAAGCTTCATATGCGGCGGCTGTTGGATTTTAGCTCGATCGTCAATGGCCATGTCGTCCCCGGTGAGTGATTGTGAATAACGCTGCCGAAAAGACTTGATATTTGCTAGGAATAAGCTTTTTTTGCTGAAGTATAGGCCACAAAAGCAGAATTGCGAAAGTACGCTATTACATTTTAAATATTTTATTGTGGTGTTTATTACGTTATTCTTTCAGTTTAGTACAATTTGTGGGATTAGTTGAGGAGCAAAACAAAAAAACAATCAATTTGGTAGGCTACGGTACGGTACCATTTTTAAAAGTCTCTGATTTAATTGGATTATATTTCAAAAATAAAAATTAATTTCTAGGTAATTTTGTTTTTTTTTCAAATGTTTGCTAAAAAAGGAAAAGATAGCAAAAATTTTGTTTTGACTTGAAAAAGTTTGTTTCGAACAACCCTAATTTTTACTTACATTTAAATGGATGCCACCAATGTCATCCCCTGAATTTTGTGGCCCTCTGTATGAGGAAAGCATCATATTTCCATTCATTGTCAGTTACATAAATAATGAGAAACAAAATGATTTCATTAATTACACATGAGAACATGATTACTTTTGAGTCATTCTTACACCTTGTGCACTTGTTCAAACAAAAAAGCTTGCTAAGTGAGTTCTTGGGTGTACTACTGTACTCGCATAGTCAAGCACTGCACACTGATATATCAAACTGAAATTCACTTTGTAGCACTACTGGAAGAACTGTTACATAATCAAGCATTTCCGATAAATGATTATATATTCGAGAGTCATTCCATTATAATTCAACAGATTTTCTTCAAAAAGTCATTCCGCCCCTCTTGGAATTTTTTTGTTTTTAAATATGTTGATGTGCATGAAATTTTGAGTGCAACAAAACAAAATTATGAAAACTGATCAACCGGTTCACTAGATATGCCATTTTGAAATTTGTTGATCACTTGGTGCATAGGCGCCTAACTATTTTTTTGGCGTGGGGGCGAAAGCGTGTTTCACCAGCAGCAACGTAAATTCAGCGAAATGTCATGCAGATGGATGACGTAATTATGTCGTCACACTAGAATTGCTTTTATTGCCACACTCGGAGTTATCGCTACGTTCGACCTACCGTTAATTATTATAAACAAAACTCGACCAAAACACATGCTATGCGTCTGCGTTGGCTAGCGGTTGATGGACTGCGATTCTTTAAGCTAAGCACAACATAAAGTTTAGCAACGAACTAGATTTATTAGCATAAAACAAGAGACGAAAAGGTTTACTAAAAGGTATTGTCTGTAAATGGAATGAAAATACTAACTTGATCATACGCTTGAAAATATACCTGTTGAAAGCAAAATCATTCATTTTACATCAATTCAACAGCACGTCACCTTGAATAAATTTAAAAGTTACTGACATCCGTAAACAGCCCTTGAAAAATAGTTACGGAGAGACGTTTGATTAAGTTTTCGACTTGAGATTGCTCCCTTTTCACTACAATATCGCAACTTATCACAGACCAGCTTTCAAGTTTCAATTCGCGGTAATACGCCCGTTTTCGTGTTGCAGATGAAACAAAAGATGCGCATATTCCCCGCCTTTGATCAGGTTTCTATGGCAACGGTCGTGTGTGCGCCATGCAGTTTGCGCGAGTCCATTGTTGCGTTGATTATGCCGCGTGTGCACAATGCGGTTTGTACCAGCCCTTGTTGCGTTGGTTAGTGGTTACCTCGGGCCGAGACTTCAAGTTCATTTTCACAGCAAGCGATTCACTGCCGCGACAATTCTCTGCAGAGGTTTCGACTTTCGAAAGCGATATCGAGTCTGTTTGCATGCGCATAAAGCTAAACGCACGCTGCGTCAACGTAGCAAATTATGTTGTTTTTGGGTGCATTCAACATCTGATGATATCCATTCAATCGACGCAAAATGGTAGATTTTTGCTATGTCTCAGGCTGCAAATTCAGTCATTTTACATTGATTCAATGTCTGCAGACGTTAAATCAATGTAAAAATGACAGATTTTTTTTGTCTGGTGTGGGATTGTAGCATCACTACTCGTTCTAGTGATTATTTAGCGCGAAGCTGTTGCGGTTTGCATTTAAAAATGTTTTCCTGCTGCCGATCGCTAGTTCATCTATTGTTTTATGTATCAATGCAGCATAAAAAGTTGCTCCCACGCATAAATATGCGTGGGGGCCTGGCCCCCACGGGTTAGGCGCCTATGACTTGGTGACACTGATGAGTTCTCAAACATAAAAATTTCATTTGTTGCGCCCCCTGATGATAGAGAGGTGATCAAACATTCGATTTCACTATTTTTAAGGGTGAGGATTCCAAAAATGCAAGTGTTTTCTGTGTATTACTATCACAAAAAAAGTTATAGCCACTTTTATTGTCTTTAGGTGGTCGCAAAAAGACGCCCAAAAAGCTTTGTGGGAATCCACGTAGAGTGAAAAAATTTTTTTTATAAGATAATCAAAGATGTCTTTTATTACAAAAAAGAAAAAAATTAGAGGTGTTTTTTGTTATTTTTTTTTTAATATCATTTTAAAGTAAAGTATGGTTTTTACAGAATTTGTCCATTTCCAAGCCTTACATTGTTGCTCTTGTGTCATGTAATAATGGGCACACCAATGACATCATAATGGTTATTATTTTTTAACAATCAGCAGCTGTTAGTTGAGGTTCAAAATGGCTGCTCTTTTAAACCTGACTGCTTCCCTATTGTGTTTTCTGTCTGAGAACACCCTGTGTAGGTTAGTTAGTAGGTGTTGTGAGTAGAAGGTATTGAGATGGAGGATTGCACTGTTGGAAAAAAAGTAGTATATATATAGTACTTGTCATTTGAAATCAATATTTAATGATTCGAATATTTTTTCAGAAAGTAAGCAAAATGATGATTGCAAATTGTTGACATTGGCAGTTCCTCTTTTTCAAGTTCAATCCCAGATCTCCATAGAACTAACTTTGTTTCAGTTTCAGAAAGGTCAGACAAAGCTCTGTAGCCGTCTTTACGGCTATACCATTTCAAATGACAAGTACTACAGTACTACTTTTCTTTTCCAACAGTGCAATCCTCCATCTCAATACCTTCTACTCACAACACCCACTAACCTACACAGGGTGTTCTCAGACAGAAAACACAATAGGGAAGCAGTCAGGTTTAAAAGAGCAGCCATTTTGAACCTCAACTAACAGACTGATTGTTAAAAAATAATAACCATTACAGGCCTTAAAACTCGTGTTTTTGTCCGG
Organism: Aplidium turbinatum; assembly: GCF_918807975.1. NCBI lineage: Eukaryota > Metazoa > Chordata > Ascidiacea > Aplousobranchia > Polyclinidae > Aplidium > Aplidium turbinatum. The sequence goes on from NC_137477.1 coordinate 20,333,173, forward strand.
CAGCCATCGTGGCCTACCGAGAGCTCCTTCTTGGCGGCCAAATCTGCATGCTTGGAGGCCAAAATAACGATAGCACAAGTAAATAGAATTAAACTTGCAACAATGCCAAAGTGATCACTTAATCTTAGTGTTATTGAAGTCTAGGCGTCCTGCTATAGAATCGTTGTAACACGCAATAACTGTTTTATCGGGATTGTATTCCGGTATTGCGGGACCATCTAACGACACTAAATTGTTTCAACTGCATACCGCCTTTCATAAAACCTGACCATTTATACCGTTATGATGTCACCATTTAGGGTGTGTGTGAACTGTGAAGTCACTAACCCACAGCCGAAACATTTCTCAACTCTGAAGACACGTGTTTTCCCCTCGGATGTCAACTAACCTTCCCAGACAACAAAATCCGTCATTTTTACATTGATTCTACGTTTGCAGTAGTTAAATCAGGGTAAAAATGACGAATTTTGTTGTCTGGGTAATTCTCCTTTTTAACAACGATTTCCGACAACATTGAATCAACATAAAAACGACAATATTGCCAGCCAATGTAAATTAGCACTTCGGATTAACACTTTGTTAAAATAAAAGCAGGGAATTACAAACAAGACTTATAGCGGGTGATCGCAGCTGGATATTTTCGATACAATAGCAAATGTTTCCGCACAATCCACGATCATTCTATTGCAAAATTAAATAATTAGCTGAAGAAATCGGCGGCCAAATTGGTCGACTGAGGAGGTAGCACCGGCGGTCATTCAAGCACTACTTAGCGGCCATGGCCGCCGGCTGCTTTAAGGCTTGCCATTATGATGTCATTGGTGTGCCTATTATTACATGACACAAGAGCAACAATGTAAGGCTTGGAAATGGACAAATTCTGTGAAAACCATATTTTACTTTAAAATGATATTAAATAAAAATAACAAAAGACACCTCTAATTTTTTTCTTTTTTGTAATAAAAGACATCTTTGATTATCTTGCAAAAAATTTTTTTTCACTCTACGTGGATTCCCACAAAGCTTTTTGGGCATCATTTTGCGACCACCTAAAAACAATAGAAGTGGCTATAACTTTTTTTGTGATAGCAATACACAGAAAACACTTGCATTTTTGGAATCCTCACCCTTAAAATTAGTGAAATCGAATGTTTGATCACCTCTCTATCATCAGGGGACGCAACAAATGACATTTTTATGTTTGAAAACTCATTAGCACCACCAAGTCATCAACAAATTTCAAAATGGTATATCTAGTGAACCGGTTGATCAATTTTTATAATTTTTTTTTCGTTGCACTCAAAATTTCATGCACATCAACATATTTAAAAACAAAAAAATTCCAAGAGGGTCGGTTTGCCTTCACTTGTTGAATTATAATGGAATGACCCATGAGTGTAATTTGACACACCGAATAGCACCTAAATAACTGGGCGCCACAATGCGCGCACCTGTTTGGTGGCACTTAACTGTCTGCACCTAAAAGACGCAGATCCCAAATTAATAACCTACTGCCCTCTGAATCCTTGTTGACGTGTCTTTTGGCTCACAGCTGTTAAAAGGTTGCCGACCGACCCCTGCATTAAACAAACGTGATTATAGTTTTTCACCAAATAAGAGCAGCAAAACGTTGGTTTTAAAAATGACAAATTTGGTACATGGCAACAAAGACAATGGTCTTCCACAGAAACAAAGTTTACAATCCTCCACTTGTCAAATTTTAAGCCATGTATAATATGTATATCTAGTTTTTACACTTCAGCATTTTTGAACTTGTAGCTGCTGGATTTTGGAATAAAAGGTAAAGGTGGTCCTAGAGCTCGACCGATATCAATTTTTCAGGCCGATACCGATATTTATGAAATTTTTAGGCCGATACCGATATATTTCAACCGATATATATCAACTACGAAAAATTTGTTTCCAACAAAGTTATTAAGCAACAAAGCAGTCCAAGAAAGTTTATGCATTGGTTGCTGTAATGGAAAAATCATTCTTAACACTAATCACAAAAAAAAAATGCAATAGGCCTAGCCTACTGTATTGTGTTCAATTCAATAATCAAAGCTCAACAGTTTTAAATTGTAGTTCAAAAAACATAATTTCTCAGCATTCAAGCCAAGAAGAGAACATCTTTTTTCGTCGTAAATCAGTCCAACACAAAAGGAGTTTCTGCTAGGATTCGCACATAGACCGGTGTCACCGCCATTAGCCCGATAGACAGAAGCACAACCAAGCAGCACCAATTAAATAGGCCATGTATGACTGGTTTTGAATGTGCTTTTGCTGGCCGACATTTATTGGACGAAAATAAGTTGATACAATATATCGGCTACTGATATTGGCTGACCGATATATCGGTCGAGCTCTAGGTGGTCCTATACTTGATGTGCCGTGTGTCAGGTATGAGAAGATCTAAGGTTCTCATTGCACTAAGCCTTTGGCACTAAGAACAGTGGAGTGGCCAGTTCCTTTTTCTCAGCCGTTTTTCCTGCAGCAATTATGCCCACTCAATTTATTACCGGTACACTCTAAGTAGTTAGGTGAAAGGTGTTTTCAACAACCAGCTGAAGCCTGAAGTCGAACCAGGTTTGCCTGATTGGAAAGCAAATGCCTTATTTGTTGCGCCATCCCACTGCCTTGAAATAAACATGGTAAATTTTAATATATTTCATTTAAAACAATGAAAACTATTAATACTACAAAAAGTGCTCAATGCCAAGCAAAAAGGCAAAGCAGAGCGAATTAAATCAAATATAGTTATTACTATCTGAAGCCTTTACAAATTGTTTCACCTAACGGATCATCAGAAGGTCTTATTCAAATAGAATATATTTAATAGAATATATATAATAAAATATATATTCAAATATATATATTTCATTTATATATATACCATTAATTTTAGATTACAGCTGAATTAGTTAAGAATTGGCATTTCTTACAAATGAATATATAACAGTTGTGGTAATGAGTGATGTTGTATGATTTGGTATGACAATGTTTCCTGCTGCCGATCACAAATACTCTTTTTTATGAAAGTTTCTGGCATAGCTAAAATATGAGCTAGTTTTGCCAATTAGCTTAAATGTCAGCTAACATTGCAGTCATAGGCGCCGACTCCAGGGGGGCGGGGGGGCAGCGCCCCCCCGTGAATTTAGCTCGGGGTGGCTGCCCCCCCGCAAATCATTTAAAAAAAAATCCTAAATCAAATGTTTCTAAGTTCAGATTTGCGTTAGTTTGACCTTTATTGCGGATCGATCTCAATTAAAGATCTACGGTACTTGTTGCAACAAGAGCGCTGCTCCTAAGATAACAAAAGAAACAGAAGTACGGTAGCTGATAAACGCCAGCATGGTGCCGTTGAAGCATAGTAACAATGATTAAAAAACGTTTTTCTTGATTTCTTCCACTTTGTTTTTTCTTGGGAGTGTCAATAACGAGGTGCTGTTTGCTCAGTTTAGTATCTACGCGTATTAAGAGCTAAAGTTCAAAGTAACCAGCATATAATTCGAAGTAGCCTACAGCCCTACACGCCTCGAAATTCGTTTTTGTTGACGGCGGATAAACGTGTCCGCCGGTCGGAGCAGCTATCTCGGCGGATAAATTAAGTCTCAAAGCGGACACACCAGTTTTAGCCGTCGATCGTCATGCTTAATCACTTTATCTTGATAATAATTCTTCGCCATTTCAGAACTATAACTACGGTTTTAGAAGGCTTTTTAAAAATTCAGTAAAGTCACTCTGAAAGGCTTTCATCAGACCAACGACTTGCGTTTGAAGAGTCAAAGCGCGGTGTAGCTGGTCAATACGTCGCATAACTGATTAACTTCCACCGAACGAGGTCGTGTGGCTTATTGCGTCACAATGCTCTGGGCAGGAGTCGAAAAATTTCCACACCAACGCTACTATTTTCTGCTGTTGCAAAGTTTCACAGGCTTTTTTCTTTAGTTTATTTTTGCGTGTCATGTGAGCAAAAGTGAATTTTTCTTGGGTCTTTTCTTTCTAACTGTAATACCCAAACGTAACAAATTTTGTTGCATCTTGATGTAATAGCCTACTCGTATAATCTAATTTAGTAACCAACCTTGCCAAGCCAGACAATGTGATGTAAAACTTGAACTAAATTTTGCGTGATTAGTGTAGAAGTACCTGTACTCCTATCGATTCTTAGCGAAGAATTCACCTTTGTTACGCTGATTCAATGTCATCAATCGTTGAAGCAATGTAAAAGTTGAAAGTTTTCCTCCTTGAATGGAAGCTAAGGGATACAGTATTCACATTTTCTAGATGCGCGCTAGAATGCACTGGAAAATATATTAGTGCAACAATTTTCCATGCTATGCAATGACGATTTCTATCGCTAGTTCCTGTGTTATTTCTTGGCGGACAAATATGACTGATCTAGAACTGCTGTGACGGCGGACATGTCCGATGTCCGCTGTGAATTTCGAGACCTGAGCCTACATTATAAAGCTTGGCGATATACAATGGCAGATAGACGCAAACAAACATCAATGCTGACAAACAAACACCAGCATTTTGAATGTAAGCAATCAGTCGGCTAGAAAATTTGCCCCCCCCCCGGCAATTTTCAAAACCCGGCGCCTATGATTGCAGTGCATAGCCTACATAGCCCCTTTCATTGTTTTGTGGTAGATATTAAAAGCTGTGCCAGAATGATAATAACAAGGAACGCAAATGAGCATTGGGTAGACCAGGTACCGTAGTAATCTTTCAAATACACAGTGCAATATCTTCTAATCTTTGAATATCAATTTTCAGATCTTTTTGTTTTGTTAGATTTTTGTATCAGTAATTTTGCTTCAAAACAACATATTTCAAAACTATTTCATTTTGAACTGTCCTAAAAACTGAGTAGACTTTAGCATAACTGTACTTCATACACTGATACAAGCTTGCTTTAAATGCTACGATTGTTTACTTGTTAGTGAAAATCTATGATCTCCATTCTCCAATCATAACCTTACATACATACAAGTTATATTGTGTTTTTGCATCAGATTAATATATAGTAGGTGACAGGTGTAGCAATTTAAAAGTTTAATATACTTTGAAGTACGTGTTGTCATGGGAAATTGTCATACTGTTGGACCAAATGAAGCTTTAGTGGTTTCTGGTACGTTAAATAGAAACTACTATTAGTCTATCTTTACAAGCATATTTTAGTGTAAAAGGTTATATATGGCACAATTTATTTAACTAAAACTTTTAACTTGGTTTTTGTGTTAATGTAACGGAAGAAAAATATCGTTTTTTACCATTCCAGGTTTTTTTGCTTCCTTTCAGTAACAAAACTTGTATAGTCAAGTGGGTTAAAAAAAACGGAATGGCTTGTTTCGGTGAGTCCGATTTGGTGAGTTCCCTATTCGGCGAGAGCCTTTTTCGGTGAGAGCCCTATTTGGTGATTTTTTTTAAAATTATCGGGTACCGTAGCTTAATTATCATTGCCGTTTTAGAGTTAGGGGTAGGAGTTAAGGGTTAGAAGTTAAGGGTTAGGGTCTTATTTCAACGTTTAGCGACGTTAAAACGATGTAAAAGCGGCAATATTAATTAGGCTACGGTACCAATAATTTTCAAAAAAAATTTCAAAAAATCACCGAATAGGGAACTTTCCGAAACAGGCTCTCACCGAATCGGACTCACCGAATCGGACTCACCGAATCGGACTCACCGAATAGTAGCAAACCCAAAAAAACAGTGGGGGTATTGGGGTAAAAAAACACTTTCCATTTTACATCTAAAATGAGTAGATATTCATTTAACTTTTTTAGTTTCTGTTTAAGTGATCTTTGGTGAATACTTTGAGGGGTACCGTAGAGGAAAAGTATTGGATTTGACAAAGAACAGATATGCTAAATAGAGTAAATATGGCCAGCAAAGGGTGCAAAAAAGGTTCGAAGGAATTTATTAAAGGTTTTTGCTCAGTTTTAGTGGTACGTAGTATGAATGTTTAAATGTTATATTGTGAGTACTAATGTTGTGAGGCTACTTGATGCAACAAAGACTGGGGCCTCCAAATGTTTGTATAGATTATTATTGAGGTGTTTTTTACCCCAATAAATTTCGTTGATTTGGGGTGAAAAAAAACAGTGCATTTTATGGAATGTTTTGGTTTGGTATTGGTGTTACATCAACTGCCAAGCAGTATATTACCAAAACATACAAAGACAAACTTCTGGATGCATCAGTGCCAATGTATGCATAATATGCATTGCATATTGCATGTGTTATGCACGATCAGTTGATGTAGTTGGAATTGGGGGTCCGAAGTTAAGATTAGTGTTGCGGGTTAGTCAATCAATAGCGCAGATTGAGAGCACAGAGTGATCCATCGATTGGTTGTGCCTAACACATACAATCCTACATATACAAAACAAACTGAACTTGTTTGATTTCCTGTCTGTTGTTTTTTAGTTGTATGTTCATTCACAAACTGCTGATTGATTTTTGGAATTCACAATCCGCGAAATTTAATCGCCCGCCCGCACGTTTAAACCAGAGCTGCAGTTAAAATTCAGGATGGTGTGCACAAGTATACTAGACACAATATTTTGTCTTGCTGACTGTATTTATTATAGAAACGAGACTTTGCGATTTCACAATGTGTATTTCAATCAAAAGTGCATGCAAAAATTAGGTGCAAAATCGTTTACATTATCATCATGGCCCATCCCATCGTTTTCGACTATGGGTTCAGCATCTCTCACAGTCCTTGATATATGAGTTACACAAAGCTTCTTTTCTCTGGATGAGAATCATTTACACTACATATGAAATCAATAGCAAAACATATGAAATCAATAAATTATGATAATAAAGAAAAGCTGCTATACTAACAAGTGTTTTTTTACCCCATGAAATTTTTTTTACCCCACAACTGGGGTAAAAAAAATTAAGTTATTTTGTGCATAATTTTAAAACCAGTTAATGGAGTTAAAAAAATTCGTTGTGGGATAATAGACATACATGCTGTCACAATCAATGTGCGAGGTCTCGCGACGGGCTGCTTTTTATCTTGACCGAACGTGCTGTTTTGATTGTAAAATTTTTATGCTATAGGTTATCATCGCAGGCCTCGAAATTCACGGCGGTCATGTCCGCCGTCACAGCATGTGATGTCCGCGGGAAGTACCATCTAGATCGGTCATATTTGTCCGCCGAGAAATATCGATAGAAATCGTCATTGCATAGCACGAACAATTGTTGCAAATATATAGTATCCGGTGCATTCTAGCGCGCATCTAGAAAAGGTAAATACTGTATCCCTTAGCTTCCATTCAAGCAGGAAAACTTTCGACATTTACGTTGCTTCAACGATTGATGACATTGAATCAGCGTAGCAAAGGTGAACTTTTCGCTAAGAATCGATGGGAGTCCCGGTACTTCTACACTTATCACGCGCAACTTAGTTCAAGTCTTACGTCACAATGTCTGGCTTTGATCTCCGAGTAATATTGATAAGGCAAGGTTGGTTATAAAATTAGATTATACGAGTAGGCTATTACAGCAAGGTGCAGCAAAATTTGTTTAGTTTTGGTATTACAGTAAGAAAGAAAGGCCCAGGGAAAATTCACTTTTGCTCACATGACGCGCAGAAATAAACCTAAAGAAAAAAGCCTAATCAAACTTTGCACAACAGAAAATAGTAGCGTTTCAGTGTAGAAGTTTTTCGACTCGTGCCCAGAGCATTGTGACGCAAGAAGCCACACGACCTCGTTCGGTGGAAGTTAATCAGTTATGCGACGTATTAAGCAGCTGCACGGCGCTTTGACTCTTCAAGCACACGTCGTTGGTCTGATGAAAGCTTTTCAGAGTCAGTGACTTCGCTGAAGTTTTAAAAAGCCTTCTAATCCTTAGCTATAGTTCTCAAATGGCGAAGGATTGTCAAGATAAAGTGATTAAGCATGACGATCGACGCTAAAACTGGTGTGTCCGCCGTGAGACTTAATTTGTCCGCCGAGATAGGTGCTCAGACCGGTCACGTTTGTCCGCCGTCAACAAAAACGAATTTCGAGGCCTGCATCGGTTATTGTCCTGTAGTAACCTTTGATTGCGACATCTCTATTATGTAATGTATTTCCAGAACATTTATTCCGAACAAACCTGGAATGTTCTTTTGTTTTCCACGATTGCCAAATGTCGTTTGTCATGACGTCATAAGGATGTTTAGTTGTTTACCAGTAGATCTTGATTGCAAAATCTTTATTATGTAACGTATTTTCTAGATCATTCTGCTGCTACGTGCAGATCTAGAAGCTTCTTTAACTTGGTTGTTTACATGTAGTGCAACGTGACAGAACAATGAGTTCTTATGATGTAACATTACGTAACCTTCTCGAAGTTACTAGACCAAACAACCTGCTATAAATAGTGGTGTAAATTGATGGATATTATTATTATGAGTTGTATGTGAGAGTTGTGTCATGAGTTGTGGATTGGTAATAGGTGCAGAGATTATTTTTGCTTAAAAGTTGAAGTAATTGAATACAAGTAGATGAGAATTGGTGCTGATATAAATTGTGTTCGAAATTAGAGCTATTTGAGAAGCCGTTCGTTAAAGTCCTTCAAGAAGTTAGATCATTTCACTAGTAAAACTATTCGACATTTAAGTGACTGCCTTTCGGTATTATCCCATTAAACTACGTCATTGAACCTTTCCAAGTCTCTTTCCTGGTAAGAGATAGAAAGAAACCGTGATACATGCTTTCTATATTGTGACCAACTTTAGTGGTCATACTTGATAAGCTAAAAAATCTAGCACAACGTTTCTGAAAAAAAAAATTTTTTTACCCCATTTGACTTAAATGGCGTTTTCACTCAACAAATAGGGTGTGCTACTATTCGGCGAGTCCAATTCGGCTAGTCCGATTCGGCGAGTGCCCTATTCGGCGAGAGCCCTTTTCGGCGAGCTCCCTATTCGGCGATTTTTCGAATTTTTTTTTTAAATTATCGGGTACCGTAGCCTAATTATCATTGCCGCATTCACATCGTTTTAACGTCGCTAAACGTTCAAATAACCCCCTAATCCTTAACCCCCTAACCCTTAACTCCCCAACCCTTAACCCCCTAACCCTTAACCCCCTAACTCCAACCCTAACCTCTAACCCCTAACCCTAAAACGGCAATGATAATTAAGCTACGGTACCCGATAATTTAAAAATAAAATTCAAAAAATCGCTGAATAGGGAACTAGCCGAAAAGGGCTCTCGCCGAATAGGGCACTCGCCGAATCGGACTAGCCGAATTGGACTCGCCGAATCGGACTCGTCGAAACGGGCCATTCCACAACAAATAAGATGACCTTGTTTTGTGAGAAAAACTTATTTGATTGTTTATTTACAGGTGGTTGTTGTGGTAATGATGGCAAAAAGTATGTTATTGGTGGTTGGTCATGGGCTTGGGCATGCGTCTCTGAAGTACAAAGGTAAAAATACTGCAAGCTAAATATAACTTGCTGAAGTGACAGAGTAGCAAAAGTGTGTAACAAATATAAATAGTAAAAATTACATTATGTGCTTTTCAAATGATTCAACCAACGTGTAAATTTAAGCATTTAGCAATTTTACAATATTGGAAAAAAGTTAATGCATCACAAACATACTGTGATAACATGTTGAAATACTATAAAATATAATTGGTCTTTGTCGAGTGTGATAGTGTAAATGTTTGCTCTTTTTTGCTATGTTTTTTTAAATTATTTTTATTACCATTCGTTGCTGGAAGACTTTTATGGTATATATACCGTACTGAAAATTTCTATAAGGAGTTGTTAGAAATATCATGTGACACTATTTTCTTATCACTGTCTTCATATGCCACCAAATTTGACATGTAATAATAACAATAATCATGTTTTTATTTGCAACCATTGGGATAAAATGTACAGTACACTGCGATCACAGATGCGATACAACAGACGACAGGAAGCGACATATAGTCTTCGAGTCCCCTTATTTTGGCTTGCCATTAAGCATCTTAATAGTAGTAGCCTATCTAAGTGCCATATGATACAACTCCCCTTAAGCCAACATCATTTTTTGTGTAGGTTGTCACTGGAGGTAATGACATTAAATCCTCGATGTCAAAGTGTTGAAACTGCTCATGGTGTCCCTCTCACAGTTACAGGGGTAGCTCAGGTATGTTGACTACTCAACTTCCATTCTGTTTCAATTAGATTTTATGCATTAAACTGCCAGTTGTTTCCACAAGAAACATATTCTCTCCTTATAACACTGACTCACTAACTTTGGTTAGCGGGTCATTCCATGTCAAGTGATCCAGACCATGTAACCCACCCTCTCAGATTTTAATGAAAATTCACACACTGATAAAACTTTTCTTTCTGATTTCAAAAAACTAATTTTTTTTTAAATCGGTCAACTAAAACAAAAGTTACGGCCACTTAAAGTTGACTGCTTTTTGTGATCGCTGAAGCGTAAAATCCATTTCGCTTTCACAAGTTTAACTATAACTATAGAACTTAATTATATAAATATGAATCTATAATGTGATCGCCCGGATCCACTTTGTGATATTATGCTCTGACTCTGGTCATCGAGCACTCTCATATATTTGTTGAGGCAAGATGTGTTGTTTGATAAAAAACAATGTGCGTGCCTTGAGGAACGGTTGTACTTGTACAGTGTGCAGGCCTCGAAATTTGTACTTTTTTCCGGCGGTCAAGCATGTCCTACCGGACTGGCCCTTTCAGCGGACATTTAATATCTCAACCGGACATATTTTTTGCATGTACATTTTGCACAAAATCGTACTACAGTATTGTGTGGTCGTGTTTGTAGAAGTAGAATTTCTACAACAGAATAGCTCTGCAATGGTTGATGGCTTAATTAACCGACCCTGAAGTATACTGGAGCAGGTTAAGCGTGAATGAGGTCGCCACATTCGCCTAAGCACGTGCGGAACCCAGCTGAGATTTGCTTCTCTGTGACGTTTCTTTTTAACAAACGATCAATGTAACGCAATAATCCTCATTGTTAAAATTAGAATACATATCCTGCCGAAAAGTTCAGACAACTTTATTTCAAGGCAACATTGCAATTTGCAAGGCATTGAAATGATGCAAAAATGAATACTTTTGCCATCAGCTCGTTAACCACGCCACTCTAATGTGATCTTTAAAGCAATTACCTGTACTATTATTGTTTCAGCTCCGTATTTGTTCGCGTAAAACAAACAATTGTAACAATTCAAATTTAAAATATATTTTTGCTGCATTAGCTCTATTTTTGTCAAGAATTTTGCAGCGGTCATTTGTGATTGACCAATGAGTCGGCTTCGGCAGACATTTGAGGTCATTCCGAAGGTCATGACCGCCGGATATTTCAAGGCCTGAATAATCTGTTAATTTTCATTGTTTGATTTATATGTGTGGGGTAGACTAAAAGACTATGGTATATGTACTTTGGTATTTTGTGGTATGTCAGTATATACGTGTATAAGCAAGATTCACGGCTGTACATATATAATTATATATACCATGGTGAATCTTGCTTCAACAAATATATGAGAGTGCTCGATGACCAGAGTCAGAGCATAATATCACAAAGTGGATCCGATCACATTATAGATTCATATTTATATAATTAAGTTCTCCTTCTTTTAGCATTTCTTTTGATGAGCCCCTAAGGGTGAAACCAACAGTAGAGAACTTAATAAAATATGAATCTAAAAATGTGATCTGTTTCACTTTGTGATGTATATATTATATAATATATAATTCAGTCAAATATTATATAATATATATTATATAATATATAATATATCTGGTATGATTGCCAATACGGTAGATTCAGAGTGCTCAATGACAATATTATATAATATATAATATATCTGGTATGATTGCCAATACGGTAGATTCAGAGTGCTCAATGATATAATCAGAGCGAAATACTGTATAGTTCAGCAAACAAGTCAGTTACATCATATGTATGTATATAGCGGACCATCAATGGCAGGTAGTGTATGTATGCAGTATGCACACATGCAACTTATAATATATGCATATCGCATATGTGCAGTATGTGTCTTCATATATAATGCCTGCATTATTGCTAGATGTTCTGACTGAGTCTCTTTCCATATTTCTTAATCTGTATATATATTTAATTGTTATTTCAATGTCCAATTACCCGATTCCAACCCTTAGATAACCATTTGTGAACTCTTATGTTATTATTCAGTGTATTGTTGTATGGTATTTTTGATGTGTTAGTTTTGTTGTGGAAAAATAGGTCAAGAAAAAGTATGTACCCGAAGGGACAAAATGTTGTTCTGGAATTTAGAATTTATCATTGTTGCTCAGATGGATCTATAGCTTAAAATGTTTAAGTAGCAGGACCCATATTAGTTTAAAAACATAAATTTTTGGCACAATCTTGTTGTTGGCTCCTCTCCCTCAAAGTCATTGAGGAGGAGCTATTCCAAGTTGTTTAGTGGTCAAGCCATGGCCTCCCCCACACAGCCACAAGCTTGGTCGCTTTTGTGGGATTTGTCCATAGGGTGGTTGTGTCCAGGGAAGTTGGGAGCTTGGAGCATTCAAATGGGTGTCTTGGAGGTGTGGAGGGGGGTTTTGCATTGTTTGGTACAACCTTCTTCAATTAAATATTTAATGAGCCTATTTTAAATTATAAATATACAAAACATCATCAGGGGAACTTGGCATAGCACACTTGCAATTAAAAATAGTACTGATGTTCAGACACAAGCTTTTGTTTTCACTTTGTGAGGTGAAATACTCAATAAGCCATTAATTTTATTTCTGATCAATTCTCCTTGAAAATACCTTTAAAATGATGCATTGCATGTGATTGAAACTAGTGAGCACCATGAGTTATTTATGATCAAAAATTATGTTCCGCATGATTGAGCACAATTGGGGCTACGAATAAACATGAGGTTAAAGGTCAAAGGTGATGGTCAAGAGCTTTAGTTTTGAGTGATATGGCTTAAGAAGTATATGTCCTACAATACCTGAAAATATCAATCAGTACAATTTCTTACGAGCTGAGAAATATCTTCCTATAGTTAAACTTGTGAAAGCGAAATGGATTTTACGCTTCAGCGATCACAAAAAGCAGTCAACTTTAAGTGGCCGTAACTTTTGTTTTAGTTGACCGATTTAAAAAAGAATTAGTTTTTTGAAATCAGAAAGAAAAGTTTTATCAGTGTGTGAATTTTCATTAAAATCTGAGAGGGTGTGTTACAAAATCCCATTTTTCTGGATCACTTGACATGGAATGACCCTAGCATTATATCTTATCCAGTATCCACATAATTGGAATGATAGCTTTTGTCTTGCTTATATTTGTCATTTTGCAGTAAGCCAACAAAGGGTAAACAAATTTAATGAATTAATCTCTCCAGGAAATTTATATAGTGCCTGGCAGCTAGATGCTTTGTTTATTTATTTTTTAATATTACAACAATTTGCAATGGTATTCGTTTTAATGTTTGAGTTGCAGCCGACTTAGGTGACATTTTTACGGGTCTGCTACTATTCGATGAGTTCCTAACCTCTAACCCTAACCCCAAATCCCTAACCCTAAAACGGCAATGATAATTAGGCTACGGTACCCGATAATTTAAAAAAAAAATTAAAAAAATCCCCCGTTAAGGGATCGGACTCACCGAATCGGACTCACCGTCGAAACGGACTCACCGAAACGGGCCATTTCGCATTTTTACTGCCGTTCTTGTAAGCGATATGTATTGTAACCGTTCTGGTAAGCGATATGTATTGTAACCGTTCTGGTAAGCGATATGTATTACTGTCGTTAGGACTAACGACATTTGTACTTCATCAACAACGTTCAACAACCGGAACTTTTATGAAATATGCTTTACCAAAGTTTGCCATGCAAGCCACTGCAACAAAGAATGGTAGCAATTTGTCTTGTAGGTCAAAGTCATGACAGACAAGGAACTTCTTGCCTCGGCTTGTGAACAGTTTCTCGGCAAAAATGTGAGAGACATTGAAACCATTCTTCTGCAAACACTTGAAGGTCATCTCAGATCTATTTTAGGTGAGTTTTGTGTTTGTTGCTGGAGTGTTTGGATATCTGATTTTATATTATCATGAGAGGTTTTTCAAATGCTTGACTTAGGGTTATATGTTCAACCAAAACGTTTATAAATTTGGTTTCTTGTTGTCATGTTAATTGCTGTGTTGTTGTTTTGGTTTCGTTTGCTAATGAGAGGTACATATCAACGGATCATAAAGTTATTTGAGTTGCTACGATCACGGAAAGATTGATCAATTGAATCAATACAAATACTAATTACTGTATGACTTGCAGACTGCAGGCAATACAAAGATGTTTAAATATTTTATACGTAGTACTAGTGCGACAACGATGTGTTTAACTCAAAAGCAGAAAACGATCAAATGTATGAAATACGTTTGAAAAACTTCTACAGCTTGTTTCACTTTAAAATAGAATCTTTCAAAAGTTCTTTACTTTAGTAAATTACATTTATCTTATTTTTAAAACTGTGTTTGAGAACTTTGGAGATGTGTCAATTCTAAGTTTGTTAAAGCCTGATTAATGTTTATTTTTCTAGTCTTGGGCTTCGTATGGTCAGTTTGATTATGAAACGGGCTGTTAGGGTTTCTGTACGTAGGTTATTTCTGCATGCTGTAAGACAAATATTAGCTGCGATCAGACAACAATTAACTTTCCATCTAATTTGATATTTTTATTATTAATCCGCCAATTCTTTCGTGTGTTATTTTAGGAACGCTGTCAGTTGAACAAATCTACCAAGATCGTGAAACTTTTGCCTCCCTGGTGCGGGAAGTTGCAGCTCCGGATGTTGGAAGGATGGGAATAGAGATTCTTAGTTTTGTTATTAAGGATGTGGTCGACCACGTGGATTATCTCAGCTCAATTGGTCGGGCACAGAGCGCCATCGTAAAGAAGGACGCAGCCATTGGAGTTGCTGAAGCCGAAAGGGATTCTGGGATCGTGGTAGGTTCTCTGGCTGCTGTAAAGCTTGAAAGATCATATTTTGATGTCGTTTCCACCTCACTTCAACGTCTAGGAATCCTTGAAAACGTCAAATTCAAACTTACTTTCTTCCTATCCACATTGTAGAGATGACTGAGGATTTGATTCATTCTCCAGGAAGCAAGATGCGACAAGGCACTGATGGATGTGAAGTTCGCTTCTGAGACAAAAGTCGCCGATTCTGAGCGTGAGTTCAAAATGAACCAGGCGGCCTATCAGAAAGAAGTCAATACTGCGGTGAGCGCATTGTTTCCTTGAAGAAACTTCTTTGTGATGTTGTTGCAGCCTTACACCCATTCACAAAGTGAATTGTTTCTACACACACTTGTACACACTAACTAACCAGTGATCAAAATATTTGCTAGAACGCCCAAGCTGAACTTGCTTACAAACTCCAAGCGGCAAAGGAGGAGCAGAAGATCCGAAGTGAAGAGATTGAGATAGATGTTGTGCAGAGGCGGAAACAGATCGATGTGGAAGGAAAGGAGATTGAACGCAAAGATCGCGAACTGGAAGCCACTGTCAGGAAGCCCACCGAAGCGGAGGCGTACAAAGTCAAGACTCTTGCTCAAGGGAAACGGTAAGTTACTCATGGTTATTGTCGATGCTTATGTTTTATACCAGGCAGCGATAGTGCTTTCTGTATGAATGGCGCTTTTCTGCTTACTCGCAGTAGTTTCATAAAACTTCAGATTGTGGTTTGAAATGTTCAGTTGATTTAACGATAAAAACTCCAACATTGACTAAGTTTTTCAAACAAGATTGTTCCTGACTGTTTATTTTTAATACAGTTAGTGCTATTTAATATGTAATGCAATAATTTTGTTGTTATTAATTTACACAAGCCAATGACGACACAACAAAGATTTATATAAAAACCACTACAAAAACAATCATCTTCTTTTGCAGCTTTGACTCCATTAATAATTTAACGAATAATTGATTTTTAACGTTTGCGGTGGCGCCTGCGTCCATTGCAGCAAGCCGTTATTTATTTCATGAACAAGTTAGATGCCCGATTTTTACCAAAATTAAGTGGCATATAGTGTGTCAGGGTTGCAATTCCAAACCGCAGCACGCTCAAATAATTTCTTTTTAGTGTATTTGCTATTGTTGCTTCTTTTAACATTAACTTGCAAAATAGCTCTACACACTTTATTCTTTCTTTTCGTTGGTAGCCTAATTCCTAATGCAACAACTTTACTTTTCACTTTCTCTAATTGTGGCGTGTTTTAAGGACGAAGACCGTGCAGGCCGCTCGTGCAGACGCTGAACGTATTAAACTGGTTGGATCCGCCGAGGCTAGCTCCATTGAAGCTATTGGCAAAGCTGAAGCGGAAAGTATGAGGCAGAAAGCGTCCGCCTATAAACAATATGGTGACGCTGCCTTGATGTCACTAGTCTTGGAGTCGTTGCCAAAGGTAAAGCTTTTACTAAGTGCTGAAACTCAGTGGTCATAAAAGCGAGTGTGGATAGTAAATTCAACCTTTTTTTTTGTAGCTTGCTGCCGAGGTTGCGGCTCCCTTGTCCCGCGTAGATGAAATAGTTATGCTCGGAGGAGGAGATGGAAGGACAACATCAGAAGTCACCAAGCTACTAGCGGAGATGCCTCCTGCAGTGCAAGCTATCACTGGAGTTGACCTTTCGAAGGTATACCTTAGTTAGAAAGTAAAGTTTTGATGAGAGTTGTTTTGTTCCAGTCACCAAACTTTTTTTTTCGGAGATGTTAGTTTAAGGTCAAAGTTTCTGAAAGTTATTGCAATTTGACATCTTTTACTTAGAAATGTTAAAAGTACAACTTTTGTGACACTCTGTGGAATATATATTAGAGTGTTTCATTTTTTCACCATTTTTGAAATTCAAAATGCCTGGGGTCCCATCTGGTGGTATTTGGGGTAAAAAGTTTACACCCCAAATTTTTTCAATTATGACGTCATATTGAGTTGGTCCACGAGGTTTGAAATTTTTGGGCCTCAAAATCTCGAAATTTGGCCGTATCTCCAGAACCACTCGTCATAGATCGACAAAATTAGTGTCAAAGTGCGCAGAAGGGTCGGTTTCCTATACCTGATGTAGAGAATATTAAGGTCTATCTGCTTCAGAAAAAAAGTTATTTAAAAAAATCTGATTTTCGGTCTATTTGCTCCTGATGAACAAAGATCAGGTGATCAAGATAAAGTTTTTCTGTTTTTTTTTCACTCTTGGAAGCTGCTATTGCGTAATAAAAGTCCTTGTTCGTTTTGCAAGAGATGAAACGGTAATAATTGAAGGTATTACTATTATAATGTAGGCCTAACCGTTGAGGAAGAGGTATGCTGTTCGCCTGCTTTAGATTTTTATCAATCTGTGTCATTATGGCAAAAGGTCAAGTATTAGTAAGTCGATGCAAAACTTCAAGGAATTGGAGAGAAATGTGCTTCTCCTTAATTCAGATATAGTCAGTCACTATTTTTACTTGAGGAAGAAAGTACTAGCCGAAACTAATCCAAAGTGTTTGAAGAAAATACCCCATTCGAAAGATGAACTGCTGAAAGATGCAGTTGGCATATGGAACAAAGCTGGTCTTCCAGTGCTTAGCAAACAGAGAATTGAAGCGAAGTTAAAAGACGTGATAGAGAAGTACAATACAGCAAGAAAGAAGGAAATGAAACACAGAGGTACCGGTAATGAGGTTAATCAAGAATGGTAACAGAACTTGTTCGATATTATGTGCATGCAAGTGTTCAATCTCCGAAAATCCGGTTGTTTTTCAAAAGAAACTCTCTTGCAGCTGTGAACTCGAAAACCGAGTCCAGGAGAAAGAAATCGCTTTCTTGAACCATCAGAAAAAAAATTGAAAAATGTTTATCGGTGGCATAGATGTCAACCATGTAGAAAAGGCTTTGGAATGGGAAAATCATAAAAGGAGGTGGGAAACAAGCGGTGAAGACAAACGAGCACTTCCGGCATACAATCTGGTTAAGCATCGGCACTACTATGTTCGAAACACAGAAAAAGAAATGAAGCAGTTAGATACTTACACCGTAACGAAAGCGAATCTGATAGGGATATGAATTGGGAAGATGATAAGGAATACGAGCCTCTGAAACCAGCTGTTGGGGGAAAATGTACAAAAAAGTACATTCTTTTTCAATAAATGATAGAAGTTGTGTACCTGCTGATCGTAGGATGAATTCGGTACGCCAGCAGTCAGATCTTATGAGGTCGGTTCTTGGAAAAGATCAAATAGCTGCATCACCTTCGACAGTATACCGCCAATAACAAAAGAACAAGAGAAAAGTCTATGATGCAAAGTGAGACCTTCTCAACTCAGCTTCTGCCATGCAGTTATGTTATTTTGGGCGCGTTGTCGATAAAATAGATCGATACGTTTTCTTGGGTCAACTTGTTGATGATAATCGCATGAAGCACGAAAGTGTGCTTGCTGTTAAATCTTTTCCCAAAAGTGTGTCGGTCACTGCAGAACTGATTTTTGACACTATCATCCAGGAGGCTTGCAGAGTTCATCTATCTCAAGTATATTCAGTCATGGCTGATACGACTGCTCTCAACACAGGAAAAAAAAGTCCGGAGTCAATACTCGACTGGTCAATTATTTTAATGATGAAGTTGGTCATGATATTCATACCCTTGATAGCATGTTCCACATAAACAAAATATATCTTCCCCATGTTATTTCTTTTGTGGACGGCGCCAAGAAGGGTCCTGGAGCAATGCAAGATGGGGTGTTGCTTAACCAGATAGTAAGACTAGACAAGCCAAGTGCTTGAACCTTAACATCAACTGACAAGTTGAACGTTCCTTCAATTATCACCGTTTCATCTCTTGCAAAACGAACAAGGACTTCTATTACGCAATAGCAGCTTCCAAGAGTGGAAAAAAAAAAGAAAAACTTTATCTTGATCACCTGATCTTTGTTCATCACGAGAAAATAGACCAAAAATCAGATTTTTTTAAATAACTTTTTTTCTAAAGCAGATAGCCCTTAATATTCTCTACATCATGTAAAGGAAATCGACCCTTCTGCGTACTTTGACACTAATTTTGTCGATCTATGACGAGTGGTTCTGGATATACGGCCAAATTTCGAGATTGTGAGGCCCAAAAATTTCAAACCTCGTGGACCAACTCAATATGACGTCATAATTGAAAAAAATTTGGGGTGTAAACTTTTTACCCCAAATACCACCAGATGGGACCCCAGGCATTTTGAGTTTCAAAAATGGTGAAAAAATGAAACACCCTAATATATTTCGTTCTTAGGCAGAGATGAGCAATTTTCCCTTTTACTATCCTGTTTAAACTCAATTATTATCTGGCAACATTGGCGTACCTATCGATAACACGAGCGTCTAGGGAAAAGTAGACAGCACTCACAAAACTGTTATTGAGTTAGCCAGTGTTTTAATCTAGTAGCTCATTAGTCAGGACAATTCATATCTGCGTGTTCCTGCACTGATTTTTCAGTTAAAGCTGAAAATATTTTCAGCCCTTTCTATTCTTGAGAACTATTGTTGATAAAACAAAAATATAATACCTGGCTGGAATGACTAACCAGTGTTCGATATCTACTTATCAAATCTACATTTTAGGTCCTCAAACAAGTGCCAGGAGCACGATAAGTACCAAGAAGAGTCAAATACTTGCATGGCCCCTTCTTCTTCGCTGTTGTACGAAAGAGTGGTTTGTAAAATGTGTTGCAAAGTACGTTTACATTTGACGTTACGGTTACTTTATACTAATATTGCATTTTTTATTATTTATAAAGTTAGAAGTTTACACATTTGCTGCAGCCAAAGATACGACAAACGTTATTTTTAATGGCTGCGATATTTACTTTATATTGCGCGATAACATATATTTAATTAACAGTGTTAGCGACTGTATCACTTGAAAACTCTTAACTTTGCACTCGACCGTTTATTATGTTCGCGTTGAAGTCAGTAAATGTAACGGTACAATATTATTTGCTTTTCGATAGCTTGTTGCTCTGTTAGACACCTATTCTTCAATTTTAGTGTTGTACAATGTACATGTTTTGTTTTTAATCTCATTTCACTGATGTGTTGTCTGGCATGTTATTAACAGTTTTACGTTTGTAATTTTGCACAGTTACGGTGCTACCTTGTTACACGGTGCTTAAAAAATTATATTTCCAGTTGTTTTGAAAGTATGTCGTCTACAATACATCTACCCCCACTTATCTAAAGAGATTTCGTTCCAAGTTCTATTTTAGCGAAACCGATAAACGAGACATTTCAGCCGCAAAAAGAGCACTCTCCCTGCCAGCAAAACCGTTTTTTTGCATTAATTCAATGTAAAAACAACAGATTTTTCTGTCTAGGCTGTCATACCAATGCAGTGGTTTTAGAAATGACCTCACTAGTTGATACGTCGCGCAACATTATGTTATCACGTTTAAAGATATCGTTTGATCTGCCTGAGATGATTATTAATCTACTAATTACTACCTCTAAATCCACCGTAAGGCATAGATAGAATGTTTTTGTGAAAGAGCAAAAAGACAAAAAAAGCACTTAGCACTCCACCCCCACCTACATTCTATGTGAACAGCCCCTTAACGAAAACAATTAGCCTACCATATTACTCAAGGATTTGTTATGTGTTGTTCGAACAGCAGTCGCTTGCACCACTTGTTATAAACTTATAACTACTGGAATATATTAATAAAAAGCTAATTCTAAATATACTGACGTGAATTATCGGCTAGTGTCTATGTTAGGTAGCAAACAGGCTACATTAATAATGAAAGGTGACTTTATAAAACTTTCGATCTAGAACTATTGATTTGGTGAGAGAGTTGCAATTGACATCGAAGCATCTTTTAGTGGATATAAAAACTTATTTATTATTATAACTTTACACTTACCAGAACACGAACAACAATGTAAATTTCAAACATAAATACAACGCACCAAGAAAAATCAATACAACTCCTAATTGCAAAAAGGCATTGTGAATACTATGGTAGTTTTGTAGCGTATGCCACGCTAAAACACAAATAAATCTTTATAAATTGGCCTTGAAAATAATCAACACATGTTTCAGCATATGCAGTTCAGCGACTCTAGTAAAACATTTCAGTACAGCTTCGTGTTCCAAATATATTTGGATTTGCTTGTTGCAGCTCTGTTCTATTTTGTGCACTGCTATAAACATGAACACCAAACCAGAACTTGGAAACCAAAAATGTTTGGTATGAACATTTGTGTTTGGTTTGCAAGCAGTGAATAGATAGCGCCGCTAGAGTAAGATCATCAGTATGTACAAACATCTCTTCTCGCGGGCGACATCTTGTGAGGTCGAAGAATCGCATCACGTGATGGAGGCTTCCTTGACGTCATCCTGACGCCGGGTGCTTTCCCTCCGGCTGGCATGAGATCGCTTCTGTGATCGAAGTTGTATGCTGGCAGAACAAGTGCTGGCAAACTCATTGTTAAGAAAACCCTGTATGCTAATTCACCAACGCTGACCAATGACCATGCGGGTGCAAAATGTTACTTTAATCGCAGTCTTAACATGAATTTTACGAGAATTCAACCAGAGCTTAACCTATTGCAAGAAAACAGCAAAACAAATAGGTTATGACTACAGTCTACATATACCGTATTCATAAATGATAGATAAGGTGACTTGTTCACAGAGCAAACCACTTTCTTGGGCGTACCACAAAGTACCGAATGAATAAAACGAAGTGGAGCATGGTCAGTAGCCACCCCATCATTAGAGGAGCAGCACGGAAAACTTTATCAGTAACTTGGTTCCGTCTAAACAAAATGACAACCAAAAGAAAGTCACAATGTCTAATTGACAACAAAATGTGACGTCGCTCTGTGAAAACCTAAATGTGTATCCTTCATCACAGGATGTTCGATATGGTGAAGGTAGCCTGTCAAGCATGAGACACTCTACTTACAGTATATCAGGTTCTTATAGCCTACTAAGCCTTCAGATAGAGGCCTTTATAATACTACGCTACAAGTTTTGAAAACTACCTTTGCGTTAGTTGGACTGCATGAATTTAAAAAATATGGCTTTAACTGCTCAGCTTTCGTCATTGTAAGCGTCAAAACTTAGTAGGTTATGAGTAAGCTACAGATAGGAGCATCGGAAATTCTGCTCACGGGCCGCAGCCCGCATCCCTGACTTAAACCGAAATAAAACATAAAGTGAATGCAACTGTTATTAAAGGATATTAGCTGAGACAGGCAGGTGAAAAATATCGCTTTCGGTGATGACTTCAAGATGGTGGTTGATGTTACCAACGCCGGATTCGCCCTCCACGCCAACAGCCATCGCGTAAATCTCCAACTCAAATTTGGTCTCCATCCCAGCTGCTACCTGCGATGTAGGATTCAGTTGGTTAAACGAAAACCATTCATTGACATTGAGAAACTTGATATCGTTGTAGATTTCAATTTTGGCGATGTTTTCTATCCACCCGATCTATTATTGTTTTAAAATATTGAATATTTTTGATTGACTTCCTTGATCCCATTTTCAATCTTACATTTAATGCCAATGCTACCTGCTACCAGAGATGGCAATGATTTAGATCCTGAAGATCACTTTTATTTTAGTGATCTTGATCTAAGATCACATTTTTTGTGTGACCTTGATCTTGAAGAACAATAAGATCAAGATCACTTCAAAATTGAAGTTTACTTACTAGATAAAGACATTTTTTTTTTATTTCCAAGCATCGACAGAACTTAATTCAAGATTAGCTTTTTCTAAACGTTCAAGACGAAATCTTTTCTTTTTGGGATGCACAAATGATTTTGATGTTTCAGCTATTTTAGAATTTTCGGGAGTCAGTTGATCGGCTTGCTGTCGCAGAGAATTTAAACGTCAATCCACTAGTGTACGGAACATTTAGTCTTGGTCGCATGAGCTTTGCTCCAGAACTGCACCACAAGATAACCACTCTCTGCCTCGTATAAATGTTTTTCCTTGTCATCTGTCGCTTCTTTTATCTCTTCATTCTCAAACGTAGTCTCTTGTCCTATTTGTATCTTTCCTTGGTTTTCCCCTTCGTTCCCCCATCACTTCCGGCTGCTCTTCAATCACACACCTTACAACGATGGGAATTGGGCTTTCATGCCAAACACCGATATCGTATTATTACGTCATAAATGGTAGAATGCTATTTTTGGGCCAATCGCTCTCGAGATACGGCCAAAATTGCATATATCCGCTAGATGACACCTCAAGACGACGTCATAATGAAAAAATAACTTTATTTTTAAATTCAACGTTGAAAATCCTTTTAGAATATTACCCAAGCTTATTTTTCCTGAAAAGTCGCCCAAAAATGGGACACCCTAGTAACTACCCTTGGTCTTGGGTGTAATGTTGCGATTCTATGCAAGCTATATTGATAGGCCTAATAGCAACAGTCACTAACTATTGCAGTTCTTAGGCCAGCGATCGAGCAGTTAAAAGCAAGAGTAGCAACTACCTAACTACTTTTAATCAGGTTGCTCATAGCAAAATTTTCTTTTTGCAACATCATTAATCAAAAACTTCATTTTTTCAAGTAGGCTACACAAAAAGTGATCTTGATCTTCAAAATCACGTTGTTTTGGTGATCTGATCTTGATCTTCAAGATCACCAAAACCGGTAATCTTGCCCATATCTGCCTGCAACATGTGTCATCGTCATCTTACATTACCAATTCAACAGACAAAAGTGGATTTATCCAAGGTCATGAACTTGATCACAGCCACACACACTTCGGGAACGTTCAAATATTACGTAACGCTTTTTTTCCGAATTTTTGACCCCCCCCTCCCCCATGTAACGACAACGTAACGCTTTTTTCAATCCCCCCCTCCCCCATGTAACGCTTTTTCACTACGAATTCAGCACAAAAAACTACCATTCCGTACTCGAAAGCGTTACGTAATGCTTTGCTTGAACCCCCTCCCCCCCCGATGTGACGCTAACGTAACGCTTTGCATAAACCCCCCCCCTCCCCCTCGAAGGCGTTACGTAATATTTGAACGTTCCCTTCCGGGTCGGTTGACAAAAGTGGCCGGATGAGTTTGACCGGAGCCGAAGGTTGTTGTTCCATCCCTAGTTTGAATCTATATTCTTGAACTGAGCAAATTTCCCAACAAGCAACCGCAAGTAAGCCTAGAATTTGGTCAATAGCTTTTCTTGATGTTTTGATTTAATTAAACTTACGAACTCTGGTACATTAACAAGTTTTCAGGCATTATACTAGCTCGCACTACTCACGGGTCCTGGATTGTAAGTGACCTTGAGTCCTGTGCTTGGTGGAGGCTGCTTTACTTTGAAGCGACACAAATCCACTCCCACGTTGCGCATGCGCACACTGAATGAGTAAGTAGACCCTTCACGTAACACGCCAAATCTAACCTGAAAGTTTGAGAACGATCTTAATCCTTTGGGTAGTAGTGATTGAATGCGCTTGGTGCTGCGTTGCCAGTTTCATGTTTTAGACTTTAGAGCAAGAATCTCAAACACGCGGCCCGCGAGGACTTTTGGTGGGGCCCGCGATGCATTTTTAAACTTTGAAATATTTAACAATTACAGTACCGGTACATATTTTTTCTATACATTTAGAAAGATAAAGTGCACTGTAAAATTGCTCAAAAAATCTAAAAATACCCATCAAACTTTACACGACTTTTTAGCATTAGCCTACTGTCGCGCAATTTTATTGCGTGCGATAAAATCGTATTGTTACATCTCAATCACATTGCATAGTCACTTATTGTGTCGTTATCGCAATAGTAACCGTGGTATTTACTGAAGTCAGTTCTGCAAGGGTTTAGTTTTTTCCGCGCTTTTGAAAGTTGATGTAAGCAAGATTTTTACTCTGCAGGTCCGTCGTTTCGTTGGGTTCTTTTTTCGTTTGCGTTCGTAGGCTACGGTGTTTTTCCACCTCTTTGTTCTTACCACCCTTTCTCGCAATCTAAAGTTCTTGGTCTGTTCTTATTACCTTTTTATTGCGTTTTAACTGAGTTATTTTGTTTATTGACTTCGTACTGTATATTGCGGCCCTCGGGTTAATTTACAAATGTTCATTTGGCCGTCAGAGCAATTTGAGTTTGAGGCCCTTGTTTTAGAATCTACGATATTATAAACTGATAGGCAGTGCGAAGAACTCTCTTTTTGGCGTAGGTTGTCGCATTGCTTCTTTTGCGTTTCATCGGGGAAGCTTTTGCACTTTATGACTTTCGATAAGATTTTGCTGTTTCGCTGAGATCATATGCCCAACACCAAAACGATATGTCATACTAGTTTTTATCATCAGGCACCAATATTTCCTGACTGAAAAAGTCTTACAATCAAGGACATACCTCTGGTGGAAGAAGTTGAAATCCTCTTTCAATTGGATGATGATGACTCTGCAAGCGACCTCCTGCCACGGAAGAGGTGCGGACTTTTCTTCGTACTCCATCTTCAATTTGCATGAACTGGGGAGACAACATTCAAAACAAAAAAGCTGTTTATTTTATTATAATGTAGAGTGTAGACATTTGTGACAAATACGACAGGCTTTCATTATCAATTATTTCGAAAATCAAAGAAAAGTTTATTATATAGCCTCCGCAATTTCCTAATCATTAAAACAGGCTTCCTTAAAGTCTATTTGGCAACACTGTTAATCGATTTCAATCGAAGTTTCAAGTCAAAAATGCATTTGCTGAGAAGCTTTTTCGAGGACATGTTAGAGAATAAACTGAGCCTTCCTTTGAGCTAGGCTTCTTAAAACACTGAGGGCGAAAGTAAAGCTGACAGTTCCATACTCTCGACAACCTATGACCTGGATAGAGTGATTTAACTTGGGACGACTATCGAACTAGGATCGTTTGGATGAAGCTGGAAGTCGCACTGGTCCAGCGATTGTACCAAAATACAACAACCGTAGCATGAACCAAAAACATTAGGGTACCTTTTCATTGGGGACAGCGCCCGGCTTATCGCTGAGTATTGAAGTAGGAAGGCGAACTTTGTTTTTGCGGGGCTTCCCCGTCACATCGTAAAGAAGACTGCGCGTCAGAATGAAGCCTGAACGCGAGCTGTCCAGATCTATCATGCTGGTCAAGTGGTCCGCATCACTGAGGGTCATTCCGACCAGGTTTGATCCTGAGTAGTGAAGACATACGTTTAAAATTGAAGTTTTGACGTTGGATAAATATTAAATTATTTTGGTTAACTAGCTGCGGTATTTTTCTACTAGTCGGTAGCCTACACTTTCGCCTGTTGGGTTTTCAACACAAAAACCGATAAAATCTTATAAAACCAAATTTCATTGGAGACTGAATATTTGCATTATATGTTAAGATGATTTTTGTGGTTCAATTAACCAATGAGGTTTTGTTCCCTCATGGGCCTGCGAATGCGGCGCTGAGAAATAAACTGCTGACCATGTCACTCTTGAATGACCCATCTGCAAATCATCAAATGGAATGGTAGAGCAGCACAGGACAAAACTACCCTGATTTGGCTTTTCATCACCTGCCTTTGAATTCAACAATCTGTCTCATACAAAAGAAAAATTTGAAATCGTTCAGGACGGAAGTGGATTTATTAAGCGAACCTATTATACAACCTGATCTTATGCTGCTTTGTTCCTGAGTGGCTTCAACCGCACTAGGAGTTGATTCATTTGGTTCTGGTTTGGGGAACGCACCTTCATTTGAACCTGTATTGGTAGAACGACGCCTGGATAGAGACTCACGCGCTTCGCTCAAAGAAGTAAAGTTAGGAAACCCTGAACGAATAAAGAGGGTCTACTATAGCGTGCAACGGTTTGCAAGGCTTGGTGAATGATTTTCAGAAAGTTCACTACAACCCTTGTTTCATAGCCTACATTGAAATATTTTAATTGAAAACAAATGGGATATGTAACGTCTGGATAAAGATAAAGTGCCTTGTATGAGTTGTAAGTCTGTCCATCAGTGGCCGATCCATCGAAAGGAAGAAATGTATAAACTATCTAGGTGTAACTTTGGATGAGCGATTGACATGGGATAGTCATATTGTTAATCTTAGAAAGCAGCTTGCAAAGGTCTGCGGCATAGCATTTAAGCTGAGATACATTGCCCCTTTGACAATATTACAAACTTTATATTATGCTTTGTTTCAATCCAAGATCCAATACTCGATTATAAATTGGGGAATAGCAAACTCTACATTGCTTGCTCCACTACAAGTGTTACAAAACAAGTTCATTCGATCCTGCTTATTTTTGCCGAGGTCAACAAATACAACTGTTCTTTATCACCAATTTAATGTGCTCAGAATTGACAATATTATTAAATTAGAGACTTCAAAATTTATGTACAAATATGTGCACAAAATGCTGCCCCGGGCCTTTGCTGGCTGCTTTATTTTTGTAAATGAAATTCACCATCATAAAACCCGTCAGAACCAAAAGAATGATTTATATTTGCCTTCTACAACATCAAACTCTGGTAAGAAGATGCTATGATTTAATGGAGTGAAACTATGGAATCAAGTACCAAAAGAAATAAAAGAAAAGTCTTACAATGTTTTTAAATTTAAATATAAATGTTTATTAAAGAATTTGTGCAATGATCACATCTGAAACGTATCATCCGCTTATTTTTCTACACAGTTTTTTTTATGTTGCCCTGTGTTATTCCATTGTTAATGTTTACAAATTAAAGTGCTGGTATTGTGCTATATATATATTATACCGTATGTGTTAATGTTCTTAATTTTGGGTCTTTTGTTTAAATGTTTGGGTGGCAGCTGACTTTGGTGACCTTTTGGTCTTTCGCTGCCATCCTTGTTGTGCGAATTATTTGTGTTTATTGTGTTTTTGCTTTTTGTGTCTTTCTTTTTCGCCAACAAAAACAAAAAATAAACTGAACTGAACTGTAAGCGTGAGAATGGAAAGTCGGCCGAAGTAGCCTACATAATGTACTGACGAAGCCACACCATGTGTAGCAAAAGTTTTATAATAAACCCGTTTTAATCAATTTTGTGTTGTAACACTCTTTTGCTGTTTTTTACAGTATAAGTAACCTGCATAAGCTGGAGATTTCTGCAAAGCCGAATGTGTTTGCTGGTGGAAAGGCAATAGCCTGCAATGGTAACAAGGACTAAATGCAAACCTTCAAAGTTTTAATAAGTAAGACATGTATTTGATAATATCAAGCAAATCACATGAATGAAAAGGATTCCAGCAATACTAGCAAAAGCAGAGAAAAATGAAGGGAGTTCAAATGGGAGGCCACAGCTGATCAAACATAATATATCTGTTGAAGAAGAAGCATGTTTACAAAGAGTAGATCTATATTTTCGCAAAAAAACATTATCTGGTTTCTACAAGTCTGTTCACTTGATCTCGCCACAAAAAAGGTATATACTTGCCTTGCAATATTGGTAGTGACTTTGCACCGTGTCTCAACTCTCTTTCCTTTATGCTACTTGCTCGAGTCCTTTTCTTGGCATCATCAACCCGAGTGTCAGGGCTTTCTTCTGCCATACTCTGTAACTCTCTGGCATGTCTTTGGAGCCACGCCCTCCCCTGTTCACTTGTGAAGTAAGGCGGGGCGATAAGATTTCTCAACGACTTTCTTAGTTCGATCGTCTCTTGTTGCACAGAGTGACTGAAATCGCAAGATAAATAGTTCTTTTGTTATGATCAATCTTTAAGATATTTGCTTATTTTCTGAAGATGCAGAAGCACGTATTAGATATTTTTTACATCATTTCCAATTCAGGTGTAAATAGATATCTTAATCGTGTTTTCGTATTGGCAACTAATAGCCACTGAGTTGAGAGTAAGACTTCGAAGGTCAGGAACTCGATATTATCTTTCTGTTTAGACTAACTCACTTGTCTCACTCTCAACTCAGGATATTCAAATACTAACAGTGGTCGGATTCACATACTTTTGTGAAGTTTAATTTTCTACTGCAGTTGCTGTTGAGACCAAGGACAGGCTGAGAGTTGAAGTTGCACAATTTCTGGAGTAAAACCTCCCATTGAGTATCTAGTTGCTGATAAACAATTTCAAGTCCGGTATGCATATTTACAAAAGGTTCCCTATTTTGTGCCTATCTCGAAAACTGACCAATCAGAAGCCGTATCGCTTTCTTACGTCAACTCATTTGCAAAGTTTCTTTGCGTGATTGCGTCGAGTTTGTAGGTTTTCTCCAGGATTGCCAGTTCTGCGGTTTTCCCCTGGAGTTAGGCTAGTTTTATTTCAAAGTCGCGGAAAAATGTTAGCAGTGGCGTTTTTTTTGTTTTGTTTTATATTCACAAAAAAGCTTTGACTATATTCTGGACTTGTTTCATCACTTTCGACGACTGGGCTACTTTTCAGTAGCAGTTGGGCTATAAATTTTAAAAACATCTGGCAACCTTAGTTTGCTCGCTGTTCGTGTCTGCTCTGCTGTCTGGCAGGCTAATCGCTAGGCTAGTACTGTGGCAGGCTATATCTCGTAATATTTTTGTATATATCAAATAATCACTGAATATACAATGTGCAGTAATGAACCGTGATGATTATCCAATTCTTACAATACATTTTATCTGCAATTTTAGATTTGGACTATCGGACAAAAAGAAAGCATTTCACCCTTACATCTCATTCCTATATATGTTGCAAACATTTCACTGAAGTTGAAATCTTGACATTATAAGTTACAAATTTTGACTCATAACTTTCTGCGTTTGCAACCCAAATGCAAAATACAAAGCATATTAGAAATCAAACCGTTGGCGTTAAGTAAGGATATCTTTGTTTTTCTAATGAAATAAAAGAAAAATGTGGAAGACTCAACGACAAAATAAAAGACAAAAAATGGACAACAAATGTATTAGGCAAATAATAGATCAATAGCCGCCTCAAAATTGAATTTTTCGAGCTTTCGTTGAAGCAAAATCAGCGATAATATCTTCAAAATCAAGTTTTTGAACGTAATCTCTTTCTATAGAAAGAATCGATAGAGCTGATAGCCGATCATCATTCATGGTAGAACGTAAATACGGCTTTATCATTTTGAGCTTTGAGAATCTCCTCTAGATTTATGACGTAATAAATGTTACGGTACTAAAAATTGAACAACAGGCGAAGTACAGGCTACAGCTATCCAACATCACGCAAGAAGCAACTCGAGCTTTTTAGCTGTTGTTATATCCTTAAATTTTTTAAGGTGTACTAGCTGTCTCTTTGTAAATCATTTTCTTGTTTTACTTTTTATTTATTTTTGCATTACTTCATTTCTCGTGCTGTGTGCACTGTGCAGCCTCATTTTGCCGCCCCTGGAGCAGAGCCAGAACCGCCAAGTGGCTGCTACGCCACTGCAGAGAAGTGCGTTGCATGGAACTTGTCTAGAGGATCAGTGTTCATACCTTTAAACAGGTTATATTGATCTATGGTCACAAAGAGCACGCTCTGCAGGAGCTCGTTGATAGGCTACCAATAATCTTACCACCTGGCATGAATCAAATGTAAACAGCTGCTCTTCATCCTGCTTAAACATGTCCTGCATATGATTGGAATATGATTGTCATCTTTAAGGATACTTTATTGGTAAGATGAAAACATAAACGTTATGCATAAAACTCATTTACTACAATTTACTTCTTTAAGAAGATACATCAGATGGTGTAACATGACAGAGCACAATACCATGCAATAGTGACAATCAAGGAAGCAAGTAAATGATAAGATTGATGATACAAGCAATTTGAACAACGTAATTAATGCTTCCAACACTTTGATCAAATTTACCCAAGTCAAATATTCTATAGTGTAAATATCTACTTTATATCGCCATTTAGATTACACTATGTTTCGTGATATACACAAGTAGACGTAAATATACTTAATCAATGACTAAGACAGTTAATCATGCAAACAGCTATAGGCCTATCCCTTCGTAGATAGGGTGATTACTTATTAAAAGTCAGCATTTTGTGTCTGCTTCGTAAATATGACCTGTATTTAATAAAATATATCACATGTTAAAAAAAAGAAATAAAAAATAAGCAAATACTTCTTCAAGATATGGCCATCAAAAATAGTCCGGAATGACCAGGAGATTATGTAGTACAACACACTGATAAACAATCTACCCTGCCACAATAAGGTATTGCTAATCAATGAAAATTTGATCTTATTCAATAAGAATACAACAGCAACTTCACCAATACTCACTTCATACGATTGGTTGTAAATAAATGTGAAGTTAGCATACAGTGGCGCCGGCAGGGGGGGGGGGGAGGCAGGCGGGGCAGCTAACCCCCAATGTTTTTGGGCATCATCTTTTTAATTTTTTTTTTTATTAAAACATATTAATATTATTTTTTTAATATTTAGATCCCAACCTCAAGTAAGTCAACTCAAGTTGCAAGGGGTTGGGGGGGGGGGGGGGGGGGTAAAAGCTCTCTCTTTAAAAAAAAGTATGGAAAACCTTGATGACTAAATTGTACAGTAGATAAAAAGATTTTCTACAGAAGCAAAGATATAAACTTTTTAAAGTTTTAACTAACGTCACATTAACATAGGTGAAATGATGGTTGGTTATCAATGTTGCGCGAACTCTGGAACCGCACCCATGGTCTGAATGCATGCAGTAAATGTCTGTGAAGTGAGCCCAGAAAGGTTTCTTTTTTTCCAAAGTATAAATAGATCTCTAGCTTTTCCCAAGAAGGTCAAACTCGGTTGTTGTTTGATTCTATCAGCTTCAATTGGAGAACACATCTCATCTCTTTTTCAAAAAGCTGAAAAAATACAGTGCACATTAGCAATTTCTGAGTAGTGTACACCCATTGGTACACAACATACAATTTAGACCTACTATCCTTGCCAAAATGAACCTTTTTTGCCTCGAATTAAAGTCAGAAGACGGTAAATAAATGAGCAAAACTTATTTGCTGGGCCGTAATAAGTACTGTTGTCCCTCTACACAATTTCAATCCAATTAATTAAATTTAACAATCAAACTAAAGCCATTCTTTTGATCTTATTCTTACCTTTTGTAGGTGTTGTAACAGACATGATTTTCCACACATTTGCAATTAAATTTATGAAACAGGCAGCATCTTTTTTTCATTTCTTCATCTTTCGGAAATTAAAACATTGGTACTTTCACTGCAGTCTTGCAAGACTTGTACCCACTTTTACAGCTTGTTACACAACACACAAACCCCATTTCACAAATATAGATTATTAAAGCACTGAATTAATCACAATAAAACCTAAATGAAAGATCCGATTAAAACCTTGGATTGCTACTAAAATTTAACATATGTATGTATATACTTTTGTTTATAAATAACTTTCTGGACTACTAACAAGCTAGCCTTTTAGTTAGCCAATATTGATTTACTTCCTATTATAGCCTAGGCCTACAGCTATAACCGTACAGAACCACTTTAGGGGGCAAAATGTGTGCAATTTTAATAAAACATTGCTTAATTCAGTGGCATATTCTCCATACATGCACTGCATGCCTTACAATTCTGATGAAATCAGAAATCTTTCAAGGACAACGAATTTATGCGTAGAAATAGAAAATGTTAATAGCAGAACCTCCTCGCTCTCTTAATATCAATATTCGAAACAGCTGTTCATTTTTAAACTTTGCTGACCCTGGCAACCAGCCTAGACTATCTGTGGTTTTATTAGCCAGCTTGGAGAAAGACATTAATTGCACAGACTTTCTCAAGTTTGCAACGTTCCAACCGCTTTACCAATTGCACAGGTGGTAGGCTACCTGAGAAGCCATGATGCCAGCAATTGCCTAGGTTAGGCTACCAAAAAAAATTAACATTGCCAATTTGTCAGGCTCAATTTCACTTGCACCAGTAGGCTACCTAGGCTACAGTTAACTGACTAACTTGCTATAACTGCTACATCGAGTGCCAAGAAAATTACACTAACTCATTTTCCATTGATAATTATTTTATGCGCGCTTTCATTCATTTCATTAACTGACTAACTTGCGAACTTTAACCTACCAGCCTGCTCCTGTACCAGACATTAAGACAACTAGCAGAAGACCAAAGAAAGAAAACGTAAATGACGCAATGACGTAAGAAAGCGATACGGCTTCTGATTGGTCAGTTTTCGAGATAGGCACAAAATAGGGAACCTTTTGTAAATATGCGTCCGGTATCTCACTAACATGTAGGCCTACTACGTCAATAAAAACGCAATAACAAAAATCTTTTTAGTGTTACGCTTGTTCAAAATTGGAGGGAAGCGTAAAGCCTGTAATAATAAATTATTAAAGGGTGGCTTGTCAAAAAAAAAGGTTAAGAACCACTGCTTTAGCGTAATAATTGGAATAAAATCAAATCCACGTGATCAGTAGCTTAATTGAGGCGGTTCACTTCACGGCATCAGTTATACACAAACTAGAGAGGCCTACCAAGGCGAAAAAACAAAACTTGAAAAATATTTACCGTTTTTCGCGGTTTGTGTCCGATATTCTGGCTTTTTTCGGAGGGGGAGGAACAAATTGTACAGCAGGGGGTGGCGCCAAGGCTACTTCATACTTCATCCTGATCGAATCCAAGTTTGATTCATCAACTACATCGCTTGACAAGAACTTGGAGGAGCTGGAATAGTCTTGCAAGGTGCTGGGTGGAAGAGGTATCGATACATCTGAAGACCTCGGGGTGCCCTGGAAAAGATTCAATGCTTGGGATGACAACTCGTCATTTTCCTGATACTGCGATAGATGGTTTTCATATCAGCCATATTACGCATCACTTATGATTGTGAATCCAACTGGGGGTGTTTTTTGCGTTTTTAAACTTTGTATCCAACTAACTATGCTTCTATCGTGTGTCATTGTTTTAGCCTCATAATAAACTCAGTCGTTGCTACTGAAGAAACTTCGAAATAAAGTCAGTCATTTTTAACATCTTGTAGCCCAGCTAGTTATCAGAAGAGCGCAAGGAGTTTCGTAAAGAAAATACACAAAGTGCACGGGCTAACTTAGCTATTTATCTATTAAGGTTTTATTACAAACTTCTTCGTCAAACTCCAGGACAAGTTGCAGCAAATCTCTCGCTTTCAGTTGCTCTTCGGTGGAACGGGATTCGTTTATCTTCATCGCTTCTCGAAGTAGTTCCTGCTCGCACACAGAGCATCCATACTCGATCACTTTTGTGGCAAGATGCTGTCGAACGTCTGGACAGAACGCAACAAACACAAATAATTGACATTCTGGCAGTGAAATGTTTCGAGCTGAAGACAGCTGTTTCGGCCTAAAATTATGGCGTTGATTGTAAGGTGCCAATTAAAGCTATTAATTAATTGTCTTGTTTATATTTTTTGAAGCAAAACAATTAACGCTGCAGCCAAAAAAGTTAGTAGAGAAGAGTTCTAACTCTACCTGGCTGGCTATTAGCACAAAGTTAAGCAGTGATAAAAAAGTAGTGGTATTTTGCAACATTCTTCTATTTTATCCAACCGTGCATGGAACCTGCATTCAACAGACTAACGACACTTAGTTTACAAGTGTTTCTAGCTTCCACAAACTTGCATTGTCAAGTTACATGCACGAAAATAGTTTCTCATTTTCAGCTACAAACCGTACTTTGTGTTATGGGTTGGCGTTGGACCAACTGCCGAACCTCTAAGGCAGCGGGGCTAGGTAGGGGAGGTGGGGGTGGCGGGGGTACCTCCGTAACCAAAATTTTGCCAGCCGCAGTTCTCGGACTACGCTTTATATCTTCTCTGAAATGATAATATAGAACAGACGTAAAGTTGCGGAAGAATTTTAAACTGTCTAAAAAGCGAAAGAAGTTGATACCTTGATAGGAGATATTGCAGGTCTTTAGTCTTGAGGTTTATTGGAATGATGTCTTTTTCCTTTTTTTGAAGAATCCAGGCATCTCCACTGTTTCCGAAATGAGGTCGCATCACTGTGATACCTGAAATTGAAACCAGGAAAAAAAATTAATATAATTCATTGTGTTAACCTATGGCTTTATAATAATAGACAAGCAACAGCGATCCTCCGGGTATGAATTGAGCGAGCAAGTGGTTGGCTCTAAAACTCTTATATTTTATACAGAAAAAAATTGAAAACGCTAGTCTGCTGCATGACATGCTGACTATTTCGATTAGTTTTGGAACATGCATCACAGCGTTACTTTGTTTCAAATGGTTTGTTTTGTTTGAAAGTTCAGAGAAATTTATTAACCTGAAAAAAGACAACTAAGAAAAGTTATTAAAAACTACCACCATCAGTTTTTTTGACAGGTTGATGAAAAAGGTGTGAAATAAAATTTGTGTGATATGATGATGACGTGGCATTACGTCACCTGCGACTTTGTCGTCTTCCGGCATTGGTTCCCGAATGACGGCGGAGCTGGGATCTAACTGAGCATCACTGATATATTCCTGGACGTCTTTATAACGTAACAGTTCGGTCCCAGTGCCATCGTCGTTGATGACAAACAATCTAATTACAGGAAATCGGTCATTTTTTTACATTGATTCCATGCGTGCAGACGTCTGGGAAATTACAGGAAAACACCTGATCGGAAATATTGTAAGAGTTTGTCAATGCAATGGTTTTAGCCGACGTGGTGCCATTCTGCAACTGCTTATGTAGCGACAGTACTCTTTCCTGTATTCATGATGTAATTTACAAGCGTATTATTACTGCGATTTATCCTCGTCGTTACTGCATTACAAAAACTCTAAACGTTCAATCCATTTTGTTCATTTTTGGGAAAACTAACTTCACTACTTCATCAATTTATCAGTCACAGGAAAACTGAAAATAGACTCTTTGCAGTGCTTTTTATGATCTTATCAAAGCAAATACAACCAGAACACACCTTGGAGGATGGTGCTGTACGGGGTCAGGTTTGTATTGCTTAAATTCACTTTCTATTTCCTCGGTGTTGATCAGATTGTTGGTTGTAATAATGCTGATGTCGCCGCTCGTTTTCACCTGATCAAAATGATATGGCTTCACAAGAAAGCACCCAAACAAAATCAACTACTTTTACATTAATTCAACGTCGTTGAATCAATGTAGAAAAATGGTTTATTTGCTGTCTGAGTAGAAACGCATCAAAAACAAGGTTATCGTACTTTAATCTTGGTTTCAAATGATATCATTAAAAAGTCGTGTAATTATTTTATTTTTCTTACATTTCGTCAATTCGACCTGATTAACTTCTTTGAGAAACTATATCAGACTGATGAATTTTAAAGTCGTTTTTCTTTGTCAAAGCAGCATCTTAACTACATCATTAACTACAGCA
The DNA here is from genome assembly GCF_918807975.1 of Aplidium turbinatum. Taxonomy (NCBI): domain Eukaryota; kingdom Metazoa; phylum Chordata; class Ascidiacea; order Aplousobranchia; family Polyclinidae; genus Aplidium; species Aplidium turbinatum. Next base: position 20,369,497 of record NC_137477.1, read on the forward strand.
ACCATCCAACTTATTCATCAGATTCAGAGTCACGGCTTTAAAACGTGCTGCAAGCAATATCTCACGCATCGGTACGCCCGAGGTCCAAACAAAATAATTTTCGGGCCAGTAAACTGAAGAAGAAAAAAGGCGTTCGGCAATCGGCAGTGCTATGCCCATTTTTATTAAAACAGAAGTCTTTCGTCTACAACTGTTTGAATGAAGATTTGTAGCAAAACACAAAGAGCTGATGCTAACCTGAAAAACGTTCCCCTCTTGGTCTATGGCCTCACAACATACATCAGAGTTTTGTCGCATCTGATAGGCCCCTAATGGTTCCACGGCAAGAGGAGGTATGCCTTCTTCCTCCACTCCTTCGGGTGAAGAAAAAAGAAAATCATTGTTTGGTTGAGGGACATATGTGACGTTTCCGTCGTTTGCGATCTCCACTCTGCCGCCATTCCACAGAGACAACTAGAAAAATCCGGATAAAACTGGATGAATTAACAGTTGCAATGACGTTTCTAGTGACGCAAGAAATTTTCCAATGGTGTGTGCCGCTTAGCTACCCAGACAGAAAATTAGGCGTTTTTACATTGACTCAACGCCTACAGATATAAAAAAACGACTTATTTGCTGTCTGGTTAGATGTGAATTGATAGGATAAATAGGATATTATGAAAAAACATACCACCCGTATGTGTCACCGTTTTGGATCAAACACTGAAACCGCGAAAGGGAAGGTAACTTGAAAGCAGAACTTAATAAGAAACATACACGAAAGTTTAAATCTCATCATTTCGCAAACTAAGACGTTGAAAAATCGTAGAAAGACTTACCTGATAATTTCCATCAATGAGTGTTGTCAATGTCGAACCGCTGCCGAATAATGTGACGCAAGAAGAATCCACCTGGTTGAAGGTGACCGTGGCAAACCCTGGACATTCCACACGGACAAAGCAAACCACTGTTGGCAGAAGGAAAGAAATAATCAGTTAAACTGCGCCACTAATAGTCCGGCAGCCCGTGACGTTTTTGTAACATCATAAGGTACAAAAGGTTTGAGTGTTTTATCAACCTTGCCCCACTGTGGGATGTTCAGAAACCCACATCCGAGGTTTCACTGCTGGGGCGTTTGGGGGCTACGGCCCGGTGAAAAACCCATTTTGGGGGTCAAAAAACATCATAAGGTACAAGAACAAAACCTACGCCAGAGTTTATGCCTTCACTTGTAGACTTTGGAACAAGTCGATCTGGGTGCCCCAGGTGGGGCATTCCCGAATAAGGGGCCCCCAAAGTTGGGGCAAAATACGTAAAAATAACATCATAAGGTACAAAGATGGAACTTCTTTCATCAGTTGGGGCATGTTCCACTGAGTTCGAAACAACTTTTCTTATGGCCCCAAGGTGGGGCTTAACCTCATTTTGGGGGTATAACCCCTAAAATTCACAAAATTAACATCATAAGGTACATGGATGAAACCAAGTGTAGGTGATAGTACCTCACTTACGGACTTCAGAACATTAAAATTTGGTCGCCCCAGGTGGGGCATTCCCGAATAAGGGGCCCCCAAAGTTGGGGCAAAATACGTAAAAATAACATCATAAGGTACAAAGATGGAACTTGTATCATCAGTTAGGGCATGTTCCACTGAGTTCGAAACAACTTTTCTTATGGCCCCAAGGTGGGGCTTAACCTCATTTTGGGGGTATAACCCCTAAAATTCACAAAATTAACATCATAAGGTACATGGATGAAACCAAGTGTAGGTGATAGTACCTCACTTACGGACTTCAGAACATTCAAATTTGGTCGCCCCTGGTGGAGCATTCCCGAATAAGGGGCTCCCAAAGTTGGATCAAAATACGTAGACTACCGGTAAAAATAACATGATAAGGTGCAAAGATGGAACTTCTTTCATCAGTTAGGGCATGTTCCACGTCTGAGTTCGAAACAACTTTTCTTATGGCTCCAAGGTGGGGCTTAACCTCATGTTGGGGTATAACCCCTAAAATTCACAAAATTAACATCATAAGGTATAAAACCAAGTGTCTCTCGTGTATATTTCAAAACGTCTGCAAATATTTTGGAAAATCAATGAAGCATGTAAGATATAATATCTACACAGCATAACATTTGCTTATTAGGTTAAAATTTATCACTATGAAAAGAGATATTCTACGCAGGGGTGGATTGGCGGCTAATCATTAGCCTACTGGGAATTCTAGAACGTTCCCTGTTGGCCGGTCAGAGGGTCACTGTCCTGTTTTATGTACAAAAGAAAATTTTATTTGAAATATAATAGTCGTAGCGCTATATCTTTATTCTTTGTTTGAATAACACTGACAATGATTCAAGTTACAAATCGAAGCTTGCTATACAAATACGTGCAATGTCTAACTTTATAGCCTACATCATATTACCGGTGAAAGACTTTTTCTGAAATGAAATAAATTGTTTGTGAAACGAGTATTTTTATGCTAAATCTATTTTGATAGAAGTGGACTGTTATTATTTTTAAATTCCCGGGCTAATTCAATTTGCTAATCCGCCCCTGATTGTACGTAGGCCTACCTACATTTAAGTTTCTCTCAGACTAAACACTGAACAGAAACAAATCACACTATGTGGTCTTATTTAAACAACTGAGAGGACTTCTCGAATAACATGTGACTTCTGCTGAAAGGAATGGAAAAATTGCTCGCTACAAAATAACGACACCTGGAACGGCGTGTGAAAGAAACGTTAAATTATACACTAGTAGAACGAAAAGATGCACATTGAGCTATTTAAAAACGTATGGCCTGTTCATCAAGTCAAAGGGCTTCTTGAAAAAGCATGCCTCCTGCATAATCTCTCTCGGGTAGGCTATGCACCATTGGCCCCGGTTTGCAGCCATGTAAAAATATCAATCTTAACACTTTGTTCTATGTGGTTTCGTAAGTTCTGGTGGAAACCGTAAAATTAATACAAGTTCAAATCATACTCTATCCCCATGTTTACAAGAATAAAGGTAAAAAGTTGCTTATGTAGGCTATAGCCTACAGTTTATTTATGCTTGAGGTGGAGAAAGGCAAAAACATCTATTCATTAAAGGTTTGCAGGTTCGTCGTCAGAAAAGTCGCATTCATCCGTTTCTGTTGTTTCATGATCTGATTCTGTTCCGTGTTGGTCCAAACCCTTCTCACTTTGCAGAACGTTGTCCAGCGTGGACGGAACTGGATCTCCATGAAACCAAACCAGTGAATTTACCATCTTCCAAACGCCAGCCGCTTTCAACTGGTGTCTGGAAAAAGCTTCCTTTTTCAGCAGCATGATTCCAAATGCCACTAATGTAATTCGCTCTGAGTATTTTCTGATGGAGCACAGTTTTGCTCAGGGGAAAGTTGCTTCCATCTGAACCTTTCCGTCGTCGCAATGGATTGGAACCTTTCGGTTTGTATGTCTCAATGAATTTTTTAAATCGTAATTCATTAACGCAATGACCACTTTTACATCCACACATCTGGCACACAAATTTTTCAATGCCTTTTTCAATGTTTTCATCAAGATTTTTCGAATACCCCAAAGCAGCAAAGGCATGTTGAGCATGCACATTTTTCTCCAATGTATTAAGGGGTCGAGCCTTCCCTTTACCCGAAAAAGCAGCTGTATGATCACAGCCTGTAAAGCAATGAAAACCGGGAAGCGACCGAAGCATGTCTGGAGATAAAGTACTGCCAAGCTTTGATACATCAATATATCTCAGAGTGTTGTTTGCCTTTACACCACCTTCCATCCATATGTTACGTCTTTTTGTACAAACGACAAATTTCCCAACAATATAATCAGAACATTCGTGTCATTAGAGCGGACTACCACATTTTTCACATCTTGGCATGCGGTGACGATGTGGTATATATTAGGCGCGTATCTGCTTTTTCGTGGTAGCATAACAAGGACTCCTCTTCACCACACAACATTTTTTCGCCATCTTTTCGATAAACATAACATTTTTCATCAAGTGTAGCATAAAAGAACCTTAAGTCAAGAAAGCTGGAATACTCATCTGATTTTCAAGAATTAACAAGAAAATGCACCAATGCTTGCCTGAAGTTGTCATTCCTCATGCGGCTGCAAAATTAACAGGTTGTTTTATGGCCTCTCCTTCGATGACGTATTGCTGATCGCGGAAGCCATGAATTGCTCGGCGATCTCGCTCGGCATCTTTCATGGACAGTTCGATACAGTTCTATCGAAAACAACGGCGATACAGTTCTATCGATACAGTTTCATGGACAGGCGATACAGTTCTATCGAAAACAACGTGTATTGTTTTCCCACTGTGTCTGCACAATTTCTTCAAAGTCGTCTTTGCAACACCTCCGAACGTCATCGGCAAATCTCCAAGAGTGTGAAGAAGAAACATACTATCGATTTCAAGAGCCTTCAAAAGCATTGACTTTTGGGTTGATTTCATCGTTGCATCCATATGGCACAAATACAGTGGTACTGGTGTGAGGGGGTAAGACAGCATCAATTCCACGTCTACCTTGTGATCTACTGCTGAACATAGAAGCCTTTCCATCAAATTGCGTTCCATTCTCAACTTAGAAAATTTGCCTTCGCGGGTTATGCTTTTCACAACGGCAGTTTTAGAAGCAAAGTTGCAGATTTTGTTTCTACGTGTTGGCTTGTTGAAGGTGCCAGCGTCCTGGTGGCATTGACTTATAAATTTGTTTCTATCCTCAGTTCCTTTTTGAAAAACATTCAAAAGAAAATTTGAAGTGGCAGGAGCGACTGCTTTTCCTGTGCTAAAATTGAATAGAAAGGATACATCGAAGCTTGCATTAAATGGATTAACTGTACTGCTTATTTTTTTTGCATTAGTTTATCCAAATGTTTGCGGTCTCTATCGGTGCTTGAAAGACGAAGGTCAAATGATGCTTCCTCTGCTGATGTCATCCCCAGATCTTCATAGAAGTTGTAAAGGATCGATCGGCGCATAAAGTGGGTAAGTGCCCATCTCTGTCTGGCACCAATTGAATTGGTGAAAGACGAAATCCCAGTGAGTCGATTGGCAGATTCTGCATTGATTGTTTGCTCCAAGTTTGATCAACATCACATCCGCACAAGTTTATTTGAGTTCTTTTTACGGACAAGATGCCTTGTTCAAACAGATCACTTATTCCAGGGTGAGTTGCTTCCATTTTTAGCATGTTATCCTGCAGTCGCAAAATCCATCTTGCATAATTTGCTTGGTTGAAAATGAAGAACACGCTTGACATCTCTCCTATGCAGTGCACAAACAACTGATGATTTGCAGAATGAATACTCCGAGCAAAGAGTAGGTACGTCTTGACAAGTTTTAAGTATCCATACCAGTACTGGGCAGTCTTGCCATTTTCTCCTGTTTCGGTTTTTCTTGAAAATTCTTGGTAGGAACTCAAAACGTCTTTAACATCGTCATCCAAAAAGCCAATCGTTGACTGGGATGGACGAATACATAAACGACGTAGTTCTTCGTCCAGATTTTCAGGAGCAGGGCATTGTAACAAGAATTGATTAAAATGCAAGATTTCTAATGCTGTTCCGAAAAGAACGTGTATTCGTTTGCACCTATTGTAATGAGTACCAAGCAGAAATCCGTTAAGGGATCCTTCGGCAAGAATACCAGCTTCTGTACCATGTATGAATACCATGTATGGACCACCTGAACCATCCAAGTACTTACCCATAGCTTTAAAGAACGCCATGGAAATGTGGAAACCACCCAGTAATATGAACAAGCGGTCACATTTTGGACTTTCTTGCTCTTGAATGATGAGGGAATGTTTTGCAATAGCCAGATCGTATGTAACACACATGTACTCTTGCTAACACATGTACGTATGCTACTGTACACTACAGTCTTCAACCGGTGAAATATTAAATTATAGTTGCTTAAGGAGTTATGACTTTCGCACCCGGTATCAGTCTTTGTGCTAGGAAAAATGCTCAGGTGAAGCAAAAAAAAATTTGACGTTTTGCAAACACTTGGTTCCATCCAAATAGGCTACAACCTTGAATTTGGGGTTGTATATCCTAAAATGAGGTTAAGCCCCACCTTGGAGCCACAAGAAAAGTTTTTTCGAACTCGGTGGAACGCGTCCCAACTGATGATAAAAGTTCCATTTTTGTAGCCTACCTTATGATGTTATTTTTACGTATTTTGTCCCAGCGTTGGGGCTCCTTATTCGGGAATGCCCCACCTGGGGCGACCAAATTTTAATGTTCTGATATCTGTAAGTGAGGTACTATCACCTACACTTGGTTTCATCCATGTACCTTATGATGTTAATTTTGTGAATTTTAGGGGTTATACCCCCAAAATGAGGTTAAGCCCCACCTTGGGGCCATAAGAAAAGTTGTTTCGAACTCAGTGGAACATGCCCTAACTGATGATACAAGTTCCATCTTTGCACCTTATGATGTTATTTTTACGTATTTTGCCCCAACTTTGGGGGCCCCTTATTCGGGAATGCCCCACCTGGGGCGACCAAATTTTAATGTTCTGAAGTCCGTAAGTGAGGTACTATCACCTACACTTGGTTTCATCCATGTACCTTATGATGTTAATTTTGTGAATTTTAGGGGTTATACCCCCAAAATGAGGTCAAGCCCCACCTTGGGGCCATAAGAAAAGTTGTTTTGAACTCAGTGGAACATGCCCCAACTGATGAAAGAAGTTCCATCTTTGTACCTTATGATGTTATTTTTACGTATTTTGCCCCAACTTTGGGGGCCCCTTATTCGGGAATGCCCCACCTGGGGCACCCAGATCGACTTGTTCCAAAGTCTACAAGTGAAGGCATAAACTCTGGCGTAGGTTTTGTTCTTGTACCTTATGATGTTTTTTTGACCCCCAAAATGGGTTTTTCACCGGACCGTAGCCCCCAAACGCCCCAGCAGTGAAACCTCGGATGTGGGTTTCTGAACATCCCACAGTGGGGCAAGGTTGATAAAACACTCAAACCTTTTGTACCTTATGATGTTACAAAAACGTCACGGGCTGCCGGACTATAAGTAATACCAAGTGACCTCACAAAGCAATGCTTTAACAACAAATAAACAATGTATAGTAAACTTTAAATAAATAATTCACTTGTTCGAACTAAACCAAAAAATGTTTACAGGCAATTCTCCGATCAAGCATGGCTGCTGTGTCATATCAAAGTTTCGGAGTAAAAATTTCACACCAGTAGCAACAATGCGACGATTAACGTGGGTGGGTGCTTGTGATCAGCCTCATTCGCCACTTACTACAGACCAGTGCCACAAACCGAGCATCCACAATGAGTCGACTGATGTTGGTGCATGTTTCGGATTATTGCCCGAGCACAACCGACCCGAATGGTTAACGATGATGAAATTGTATGTGAAACAGGTCAAAGACACGTTACGAACGTTGATTTTGCAGGTCTTCGAAATATCTGGTTATCCTGGTGCCGTCTGCATGGTCGCACACTGAGCTTCCATCTGGTCGGTCCACTCGTACTACTTTGTCCTCCCGAGAGTACATCACCTGATTGCAAAAGAACGCATGTTAATGTCATGATGTTATCATCACTACGATTGGATGCACCAACAGTGGGCATTCATTGAGCAAATTAAGAGATTAAGCAGCTTTGAAATTCCTCTTTGGAGAGAAATCCTCCGCCTTTGGGAACCACTGGACTAACAGCTAATAACTCAGCTAAGTCACAGTCTCACTCGCTTTTAAAAGTGAAGTTTTTAGCGGAAGTTTTACGTATAAACAAAAAAGTGGATTAAACGTAATTAAATTTTTTTAGCAGATGCAATGATACATCAGGACTCGAAGTTAACATTATGTTTTAAGTTATTTATTTTCTAAAAAAAATGGTAGTTTTTATAGAATATTCATGAATTATTAACAGTTACGAGCCGTCTTGCAACGTTCGAAATGACGTGGGTTCGACTCCGCTCCAAAACACACGGCTGTGTCTTGGCAAAAACACTTACTGGCATGCCAAAATAAGACCAGCTAACTCGAAGACTAATATGTCACTTCGTTGCTTCCTGTCGCATCGCATTAGTGATCTCAGTGTGTTGTCGCAACGGCGCCAAATAAAACATGATTATTATAATAGTCTTCAATGGCAATGCGACTCTTCACTGACCAGAGTGGACACATCTATTTGCCTGTGCCTACCTCTCCGGTGACAGGATCAGTTGCTGTGTAGCAGAGCAGCGGCTCCTCAGAAATCACTGACCCGTCCATCTTGGTGAGCGCGACCTCACCAGACATGTAAGTTGTCAGCCAAGCCCCTGCTCGGTCGTTCACAGCTTCCAACCTGTATTCACAACAACCAGAGATGAACAAGGCTTGGCTTATATAGTTAAGTGAGAACAGCTGATTGGTATTCCGCTACTACGCAGTCTGTTGTGTGGCGCATCTAATACTATTATAGTAATATACATTATACAATATACATCGTAGGCATCCTATTATGTTGTTACTAAACAAAAAACAGTGATAATTAGGGCAACCAATTTTTTGACCTAAAAACTTGAAATTTTGACTTTATAATTTACAAATTTTGACCTAATTTTGACAAATAACTTTATGCGTTTGCAACCCAAATGCGAAATACAAAGCACATTAAAAATCCAACCGTTAGGTAAGGATATCGTCTTATTCTAATAAAATAAAAGAAAAATGTGGAAGACTCAACGACACCACAGGTAATGAAAGTCACTCGAAAAACTGCAAAAGATAAATATGGAGAGTCTTCAAATATCCCGAAATTACTGAGAGGGTTCTGCAGTATTATACTTCTAGCTAAAGACAAATTTGAGAACACCAGGAAACTAAAACTCAATGCTATAATGGTTTGAGCATTTACCTAACTAAGAACAAAGACCACGTTACCTGCCTTCCACGCCTAGCCTACTTAATATTCAATCGTCAGTAGTGGGCGAAACAAGATTATTACCTCAGAAATTGCAACAAATGGATTATTACGTCACAAATTGCAACAAAAAATCAGTATCTGTGTAGCTTTAATAAAATATCAATAGAGAGAAGAAAACTACCTACGTTAAAAGAAAATTTTAACCTAACCATGAAATTTGACTTTTTTTTACTTAATAACTTTGAAACCTCTCTTCGTGTTAGCTTGAAATTTAGTTTATGGACGGTTTTATAAACTTTGAACAAGGCAGAAAATTTTTAACTTTATTGATATTTGGTTGCCCTAGGGATAATTAAAAATAGAGTGACAAATCAAATAACCAACGGTTCTGCAATGCTGAATGATCTGCTAAGAAGTCACATTTATAAGGAGTGTTCTCAGAGACGCAAGTCCTTTTTTGTGACCGTTTTTTAACAAAAACATACTTTTCTTTGATAAAAAAAACTAACTTCCAAAAAATGCAAGGTTTTGTTTTAAATAAGCAAAAGTTGTTCTTGTAAATCATCTGTGGAAACGTTTTGCTGAAACAATGTACTTTTGTAGCTTTAAAAAAGGAAGACGTTTACAAGATAACTTGCATCAGGAGATTCAACAGCAGACTCTTTAACTAGTTTTAAAAACGGTTAACTCAAGATTATGATTCATAAAAGTTAATTAAAATTGGACTAAAAGAGTTCTTTTAATATCTCCGTACAGCAAATCAACTTTCATTGACTCAACGAACAATTGAATATCATACCAAAAAAAAAAAAGGATTTCTCAAATGAATTTCAACCGGCTCATCTTGACAAGGAGTTGAACTTTTTTTAAATACCGTACTTGGAATGAAGAGGAATATTATTCTTACCTTGCAGCTACATCAGCCTCAAATCCAAAGCTCATTTTCAATGATGCGGATGCTGGGGATTGTTCGGTGGATGCTGGATCTGCCTTCCCTCCGTTTCCTCCACGACCTTTATTCCCTAAAAATACTTTCCGAGTTTTATTTTGCTCCGATGAGGAGCAAACAGCTTATTAAAAACTTGGCACAGAAAACTGGTAGATTCAAAAAATTAAAATCACAAAATAGTTGTAGGCAGAAACACCGTTTCTTTTGATTCTATTTTTGTGGTATAGATTCTAAAGTCTAAACACTGGTCAAGACAATGCCTTGACTTTATCGGTTACCGAAAATGAAGTTTAAAGCAACGTCACAACAGATATCAACCCGGTGTAATATTGTGCATAGAAGCAACCGATAAAAAATAATGAACAGTTACTTTTCTTAATAAAGAGGTTTTTTTATGTTTCATGTCTAAAGTCTGAGGAGCAGATAGTTTGCTTTTGAATGAAAAGACCCCGCTTTCGATGATTGCTCAAAAGCTCATGCAAAACATCATACGAAAAGCACGAATCCTCGTTGTACCTTTTTTCCCTCCACTTGTTTTGTTTTCTTCACCTGCTCCCTGACGATCGCTCCCTCGTCTAGACATGAAACTCCGCAAAACCACTAGAGTTTTTGGGTCGGTAATGACAGGACCGCTCCCGGCGTTGAAACAGACCATTCCATCCCCGTACAAAACCTAACAAAAAAATTTTCCATTTGAATTAGCAAAGATTGAGGAAAAAGTCGATGAAAAAAAATAATTGCCCCTAACAGTGGTGTTAACAGAAGTACAAGTTACTTTTCAGAAATGAATCGTTTTTAAAAACTTCTTAAAATAGAATATGGTCCAAGGTGTTAAAAGTTGCGTCTAGCACATTTATGGTGCAAAAGTATTTATGTGAGTGCGTCATTCGTTTGACTAAACTTGAGCAAATATAATTTCACAACAGATCGAACTTTATGGCCGTAACCCTAAAGGCCACATACCAAGCTTCCAGCATCACCCAATGATAAAATCTTTTCTGCAGCAGTGCTACACTATAAACAATATAAAGTTTATGAATACCTTTGTACTTCCGTCTTGCATTAGTTTGATAACTCTTCCATCAGCCAGTATCAACCTGGATACTTCCTCCATGGCTGGCTTTGCTCGCGGCCTGTCCGCATCCTGCTTGTCCAATGGTTGACAACGGTAGCACTGGCGCACCATAAGTTTAAACTCGATGTCATCTGTATCGAGGTTGTGTTCTGAGGGAAAATATGAAACGTATTTGCACCACACTGTTCGTAAAGAGTGGTTAGGGGAAAAAGTACGACAAACAAACAAAAAAGTCTAAACAAAACCGAAAATCTCTTTTTCCACAAAAGCTAAGTGGTGAACAACTGGTAAAAGTAATGATCCTTTAGGCGCCACTATTTCTGGTGTAACCTGGTTCGACTCCAGAACGGATCGTTACAGACACTTTTGACAACAAAGCTGATTGTACTCATTTTTAGAAATTTAAAAGGCTTTGATGCTGTACGGTAAACGTTTACGTTGGTTGTTTGAATGACAGATAGAAGACTTTTCTCGAAAAGCTTTCGACCCGTTTAAAAGCACCTTGGTGTTCATTTATATCCAAGACAACCAAATATATTTTGTTGAAAAACAGCTGTGGGGTTTCTCTAAGCTTCGATTGGACATCAGTAGAAATCAAGCGACAACCTTAGATGGAGAACTGTCGCGCATACTGCCTCAAGCTTGGTCCATCTACTGTAGAGCAATATTCCATGGTTGCGCGAAGACGTTACAATATGTATGCTGCATTGTGGCATGCACAGACAACATTTAACGAACGCCGAGATTAAACCTAAATGGTGGCATGGCGTGCAGACCATAGGACAAGTATCGGTTAAAAGACACGTGTCTGAAGTCATGCAGTTTTTTCAGTGCAACAAAATTAAATCAGCGCAGTGAGCGATGCAGGTATAAGTTCGCATTGCCTTAATTTTAGAGAACTTACAGTATATCAGCATGACAACTACAGCATCACAATCTTTTTCACACAGCCTAAATTGAAGCTTGAAAAATGTAGCCTACTCTTTTCTTTGAAGGTGCAAATGTGCATTATTAATTGTTGACAAAAAAAAAGCAAAAAAACAGGTAGATTAATTTGTTTGCAACAAATCAAAGTTCAAAATGTTAAAAAAATATCAGATTTCAGACTGATTTGCTGTCTGGGTATTTCCTCAGCAATACACAGTTACACACCTGCTGATGTCATGTCAATTTCGTAGTTAACAGACAGGCCATCAGGACATGACGTGAAGAGACGCGGAAACTTCGAAATTGTTCGCTTACGTTTCTCAAGCTCTTCAGCTTCGCGTGTTTCGAGAAGTTTTCGCTCGAGTTCTTCCTGGTAGGTTTAAATAAAAATCTTTAACCTTTTTAGTTAGGCTTCACTGGAAGTATCATAGATAAACTATGTCAAGTTTCAAATCAGAATTGGATAATTGAAAGTCGAATGCCTGGCCGTGCCACGACCATCTCTAGACAACTAGTTTAACTTTATCTCATTGAGACAAATTCAAATGAAATTACTTGGAGTCTGAGCTGTTCTTGCTTTTGGGCTTCGAGATCTTTCTCGGTATCTTTTGCCCTTCTGCTTCCTTTTGGACTTTTGGCTCGAGGACTTTTAGACCGAGGACTTTTGTTTTTTGGAGATTTTTTTCCTCCTTTCTTTACGAGAGTCTGTGTCCCGGTGGGAAGAACAATCGGACTCGATGCGGCTGGAATATCACTCAGCATCTTTGCTATCACTTCTTTGGCCTTGACTGGAAGAACAATACAAAGAATGGAAAATAGATTTCAACAAGATGGTTAATGTAATTTTTAAAGTATCATGATGGCATTGTGGTTTACGTTATGTTAGATTGAAAGAAAGTTTACTTCACAGTGTAAATTCTAACGATCTCATCCTGAAAGAAAGTTTCTTATCGTTTGTTTCTTGTTTTGGTGACGTAACTATTAAGTAGGCGTGTAAAGTCCAGCAGCATGTTTTAAAAACCAAGCAGCAGTTAAAGACTTCAAACTTCTCAACCTGCTTTAAAACTTGACAAAACACCAAACATACCAGCTGAAGCACAGATACCGTCAGGTCCGTGACAGCTTAAAGACAACGTCATTCCATCGCACAGAGTGGCCGACCAAGAAGAGAACATACTGTAGTAATCTTGGTCGTATTTTCCATTCCGGCCCAGTACTTCAGTGCTGCTGGGACGTCTTACATCTGCGTGATTAAGAAAGTTCCTGTCAAATCTACATACATTTGCTTGCCTTGTTTAGAAGAATGATTTTTTAAGTTATGTTACATTGTTTCACCGATTTTTGCTTGTATGCATCGAGACTACCCCAGACAGCAAAATCTGTCATTTTTACATTCATTCAACGTCTGCAGTCTGCAGACGTTGAATCAATGTAAAAATGACAGATTTTGCTGTCTGGGACATTGTGATGATAACAGTAGCCTGAGCAGTATGAGCATTGAGTAGGGTATAGCCACATCAGATTGATAATGGAAACATATTGGACGATCCAACGACTTGGTTAAATACCTCACCAATAATACCTTCGGCTGTACAAGCAGGAATATGGCAAGATCAAAAAACACCTGGAGTATGCATTTGAAAGCTAGAAAGAAAAGGAACTGCAGGGAAGCTTGATGCATGCAACAGCTTACTAGAAATCATTTTGACCGGACCCAGATCAGTTTAAATGTTTTTCAAGGATGTTCCATACAAACTATCAGGATGAAGTTACAAAACAGGTGTTAACTTTCAGAGAATAAACGCTTTCTTAGTCAACCTAAACATCTCACAATATTTTAAATACAAAATAGGTTAGAAAAATAGTTATTCAACTGATTGTAAACTTTGCATGCATTATAAAAAACAGCTCGCGGTGGTCTAAACTAAGATTCTAACACAGGGCGCAAAAACTAATTACATTTTAGAAGCACATAAGCATTTTTCGGAACACACACATAATGCTTTGCGTGCACTTTTTTGGTCAGGAAACGCTGCAGTATTTTGTACTCTTGCTCTCACATATTATTATTTACATCAATAAAACCCACTTTTCTCTGACGCCTCTATGTCTCCCTTTTCCACGTTGTCGGTGGATCTTTTTTGCAACTGAGGAACAACCAAAAGGTCAAGTATTTCGGCATCTGCTTCAGGATTGGATGGGTCAAGCACGTGCGTCACAAAGATGTTGCCATCTTTGTAAAGAGTCGTTTTCACTGACGTTTGGCCTAAAAAAAAATATTCGAGCACAAAAAGTGTGTTTATGCTTTTGGCTTCTCCTCTATCGGCACCGGCAACTGACGACCAACACAGAAATGAAAAGAAAACAGGAATAGGATAAAACAAAACAATAAATTTCTGAAGCGGTGTCGAACCAACATCCTCTCGAACGTCGCGTAAACGTTCGCACCACTCGGCCATGCAGCCAACAATGCAAGGAACAATGAAGTTTTTAAGGTGCACAACCAAGACTGTGGAGTCCGGCAAAAATGTGCGGCTCCAACTTCTCGGTTTATAACTGGCCGACTCCGGCTTCAATGTTGCCAGATTTTTGAAGGTTGCCAGATTATTTTAAATTTTTGCTTTTTTTCAATTTCTGAGCCGAAGTCGGCCTTGTTTTAACGATCCCGGACACGCCAAAATTCCTCCCATGACCCATTCCACAGCCCTGTGCACAACATTCTAGTGTCTTCACATATCAGCGGATCGGGATATTGGAGACTAACATTCCAAGCATATTCCAAGACTAACATTCCATACTGTGTCAGTGCCCAACCTTGTTTGTAGTCGGTGGTTTCTACTTTGATAGTCCCGCCATCGCAGGGATAAAGATATGACGTTTTTCCGGTCACGTGAATAATGTCGTTCCCAATGTCATATCTTCTCAAACATGAAACACAGACACAACAAATTACATTTCAAAATTTTCAATTTGTCGTATCCAAGCTTATTCCCGGTGGTTAAGTAACGAGTAGGCAATGCCGTGCCCACCTTTAAGTGTCCTTCTAAAGACACAGCCGCATGCTCTTGAGCGGTGTCGAACCGACGTCCTTTAGCAACGCCTCTCACCACTCGGCTATGCAGCCGACAGCCGTTTTCAAAACAATAGGCACTATCAAAGCTACGTGCAATTTTAGACACAAAACCCACCCAATAAAAGGAAGTTGAGTTATTTTCGGTGGCTCTGGCTCCACGGGCTTTTCTGGTACGCCTACTTCCTCTTGACTGAATAACTTTTTTGATTGACGGCCGCCCGCCTTTGCTAGTTTACCAGTTGTACCTAACGAAACCGAAACTTTAACCTACATTTTTAAAAACTTATCAGGTTTGAAGTAAATGATATCCAAACACATATTTTCTTTTTGTCGGTTAACCGACTTACGTGGTTGACAAAATATCAACATCCAGATATATCTGTTGTCAGAAAAGCAAAGTTACTGGTATATGAAAAAATCTTAATAATCAATCAGTTTTCAACGCTAATCTCTTTACAACCATGTAAAATAAAATGATGACAAACAACGGATTGATCAAACTGAAAGCAACCACCAATACACATATATCAATCACAGAAAAATAACGTTTAAAACTGAACAGTCTACTAGTGAAGGTATAAACTTACTTGGCGATTTCGTGTCCAATTTGCCCGAAGGTTTGGCTGTAATCGACTTAACTCCTTTTACCTTCATAGCCGATCGTTTTGCCTCCTTGGCACGTTTTATTCGATCCTCTTCTTCCTTCTGCTTGACCTTGAGTTCATTATCGCCCTTTATTGAACCGGCTCTTATGAAAGGGGTGCTAAAGATATTAGCAACCGGCGCTGTTTTGCTAGCTGACTTTGAGGGACTCTGGCGACGACCTATGACGAATTATGACGACCTATGATGTCATACTGTTTCTGTTCTTTGTGGCTTGGAATGCAACATTTTCTTTAAATGTAATACGGGCTACATGAAGAAATACAGTCTATAAAAAATCAATAAGTGCTTTTGGTGCCGAATTTACGTGGCATTGTTCCAGCGTAAAAAGATTGAACTTCCACAAGATCTATATTACCTTGCAGCATATGTTGCTTTTAAAATGTTTACGGGTAATGAATCCAACGTACTATTAAGTTAGTATTGAATAAAATTTACTGTGCTTCGTTTTAGACTTCTTTTTTGCAGAATGTCGGCCATGGGCGTGTTCCGTTGAAGCCAAAGCCTCTTGGGCCAGCTTAACCTTCTCTAATTCTTTTACGAGCAGCTCGGCCTGATACTTTTGTTCTTCGACCTTTGTCCATTCGCTAATTGACTTAGCTACATGCTCCAAGTAATTTCTGAAAGCATGTTTTAACTAGAATTTCAAACTTAAGTAAAACTATGAATCTAAAAGCTACTAACCAATTTGATCTAAGCTGTTCTTTCCTTCATAAGAAACGAAAAATGGCCGAAACATTTTTAAGTTATTGGTATGATGGGCTCAGAATCAAACCCAGACCCGCCAGACACAGCAGCAAAGACAGTTACCAGATATCGAGCTGGTTCAACACTTTTGTACAACTATAATAAAGAAAAGTGTAAAAACGAAGTTATAATGCAGAATAGCACAAGGTATCCGTAAATTATGTAAAATAACGAATATACAGTTGCATGTTATCTGAGAACACATTATAATATAGATCAATGGGCAACTTAGTCTTCTTCTGAAGATCACCTGAAGCCCACGTCAGAGTGCACAGAAGTGGACCAGTCTTTTAGGCATTTCAGCTCGTCCGACATAGGATGATGGAAAATAACCAGTCTTGAGTTATCTCGCTTGCTGTGGTAAGTATCCAGGCATGGAAACGTTAGCCTCGCCTCCTCCATCATCTGTATGGAAGCAAATATAAAATTGTATCCATTCGATTGCATTTCTCTGTTTCAGCAGTTTGAAAATCATACAAGAACGACAATAGTTTGAGGCACGCAAGATACCACAACAGGCCACTGTAGCTCCTGCTGGTTGAGTGACACGTGGGTTGCGTTTCTTTTTCATTTTTCACAAAAACATAGAAGCTTTGCGAAGAACCTGTTGGTTTTGCCAAGGGGGGGGGTTTCAACCCCCCCCCCTTTGGCACGCGTGTGACGTCACGATATTGAGGATGATGCTTTCAGTCTCTTTATGTCTCTAAAACAAAGTTTCCCTAATTTTAAATGAAACTGCATTAAAAGAGCGAGTTTTGCCAATACCAAACATTCAAACATCTCTGCCAGGAATTAGCAACAACAAAAAAATAGAGACTTAGCTTTATTTCCAAAAAATGCCGAAAAACCGAAGAAAACATGATCTTATCCTTTTGCATTGCCACCGGACAGCACCATTTTACAGGAGTATTCATACCCACATTTTTGTTGAAAATGCTCTCAGAATGCACCAAATTCAAAGTAATACAGTACACAGCCGTCCTTTCAAAGAATAGAATTGCTATGATTCAGGAATCATAGTTAAACTTTCTGAAGAAGAGTTCTGGTTTTGATTGGGAAGGCGCCACCACAAACATTGCAAGCTCTACACACGACAATATAACGCAACACAACGGCAGATTTACGTGTCGATGACGTACAGCAGGAATGTGGTGAGGCATCTTACAAAAATTGATTGCTAGATTGAATTCCGAGAGGCGGCCAGCAGCCGCGGTATATGTTCAAAGCAAGAATATTCCAGAATCCGACTCGACGCCAGTAAAGCGAAGCGCGTGACGTCAGAGAGAAAGCTCTCGGGCGCAACAGTGTCCTGGCTAGTGCTACTGTGCTAGATTTTGGTTATATTTCAGGTTGGGTCACATCAAGGATTTTAAAAGTCATACCGATTGTATTTTCGCTTGTGTAATAAATTGAGCGAGTCGGAGCAATAATATCGGCCTATCGTAAATATCACAGCAGACTACAGCCGCTAAAAAAGTGACAATAACATTTTATTCGATGTCCCCGAGGCCACTGCATTATATAAGGATTTCAAATGAGGCTCATACATTGGTCGAAAAAATTCGAGATTGGTTTTATCTTTTAAATAAAATGCAATTGCCTTAACCTTGTTCTGTTAATGATATTATTCGCTTGAAGCATCGTAGTAGGATAGCCCATACTCTACCAAAGTTATGATGTCTAATTTCTACGCAAGTTACTTGTATCAAAATTGGATACTTGAACGTTTCAGTGAACACGTAGTCATCAAGAAGTCTTTTTGGAGAAGTATAAATGTCAACAGCCTTCGCTAGTTTTTTTGTGTTCTCTTGCTCTACCGCTTTACCGGGGACGTTCTCTGTAAAAACCATGCACATTGAACACGCAAAAAATTAAGTAGCGGTAAGAAAATCCTTGTGCTTATCTGCCTACTGTCGTGTATGCTACTGAAAAATATTCTATAACAAAATGTTACACTGCTCGAAATAATTTTTTGTACGCATTATGATTCCGAGGTTGCGTTTGCTAGAATTTAGTGAATTGGCGAGCAGGTTGTGCGTGAGATGCGTAAAGTCCGTAAGAGTATTTGTAATCTGTAGGTGCCTGCAGCAGATGGGGTGTTTTGACCGGTATATGGTTTAACATAGGACAATTTTTCCTAGGAACCAAGTGACTGCAGTCATTCTGACCCTTCTTGCACTCAACCAGAGAGTTGATTCTTGCTTTAAACTTTGATTGGTAATTACAGAAGAAAATAGAGTAATGAGTGGGAATCGAAACCATGTTATCGAAATGACCACTTCCCTAACCCTTCAACCGTAAGGCCACGTTGATGACGGCGAAACTGCAATCAGCTGATTTAAACCTTTCTTTGTGATTGGTTAATAAACCTTATCTGCTACAGCGACCTACAATTTACAAATATGCCTTCCGTAAACGCGATATGCACAATTGCACATGCAGTGCAGCGGGTTACATCTCTGTCGCACCTTAGTGGTAACAAAACATAAGCCAAACAACAAAATTAACAATTTACCCTCGCACTGTATGAGCATTAAGTAGCCGTCTATCAAAGCTTTCTTAGCAGCCAAAGTGTAAGGATCGTCCCATAAATTATCTGCAAAAATCACAGGCTGAAGACACTAAACCAGGAACAAACGTAAACGACAAAACCTAACAACACTGATGGTATGAGATGGAGATCAAATGTTCTCACAGTCGAGAAAAACCTCAACAGTCTGGAGTTATAATAAAACAACTCAAGCACGAAAGAAGCACATCGTTTCAATTCTGTATGTTTGCAGTGCAGCCATCTTCGTATAAATCAAAAGAACATAAAGTGGTGGAGTAGCGGATTTATTTGTATTTAGAGATTTTGTGGCATAAACGTTTCTTCTAACTTAAACAAGATTAGATGAATGTCAAAAAGGTACTATTTGAATAAACATCCCATTGTTCCAACTATCTCAATCAAACAAAAGTTTCTTCAAACAGTCTTGGGTAAAAAATAAGCGTTCTATCTCACCAGAAAATTCCAATGAATTCTTCAGTATGGAGCCATCATCGACAGCTGATAAAGTCATGCTTTCAAATTGAAATAGCTGCAAGGATTGCTTGACAATGCTTTCCGTGATTGCTTCCATGTCCTCAGTCGGTTTTAGTGTGGTGACGTACCTGTGTAGCTCATGAAGACGAGAGGCCCTTTCAAATGTAACACTCGTAGGAGGTTTGGGTATATTCAATAAGCTGCAATTATAGTTATAATATTGTCTTATTATAGTGTAGGCCTAGTGTATATATTCAGTATATGTATATTCAACAAAGAAACATTGGTTGCTGCAGTGCAGGTAAACTCAGCAGAAAGTATTTTATCATAGATGATGTCCCAAACAAACAATATGCGAGAAACTTAGATAATATAGTAATGAGGAGTGCAACTGCTTCCTAGAAGTTTTTTTTATTCTTTTCTTGGCATCCAACCAGCAGCTTTGAAACAAGTTTAACCACTTGCGCCATGACATCCATTGATTGTAAGGCTGCATTTTGAATAAGTTTTTCTTTTTTTGATAGTCATGCGCTGTGTTTTTATCGAATTCAACTTTATACGTGTCGCTTTACTTTTATTGACAACAGAATTCAGTAAGC
Source organism: Aplidium turbinatum (assembly GCF_918807975.1). Classification (NCBI taxonomy): domain Eukaryota; kingdom Metazoa; phylum Chordata; class Ascidiacea; order Aplousobranchia; family Polyclinidae; genus Aplidium; species Aplidium turbinatum. The sequence goes on from NC_137477.1 coordinate 20,389,429, forward strand.
CTTGTAGATTGTTTGCAGATTATGTTATCATGTCTGTGTCATCAGCGCATGTCAAGTTTGTTATACTTTGGTTCCCAAACTAGATAACGTTGATATTACTACTTGACGGTGCCAAAATTATACCTTGCCGAAGGAAGTCTGTACAGTAAAGCCATCTCTGCATCTTTCGGGCAGAAACAATCGCTTTCCTTCAAGTGGTTGGTTCTGACCGTCATGTCGTCGCCGTACCGCAGGAGCACAGGTCCAGATGAGTGAGTGTTTTTCATCTTCATCCCCTCTCTTTTTTGTTTCAGCTGGGAAAAGTCATCCGAAAGAATCTGAAAAAAGTGGTTTCAAATTACCGTCACAAGCCAGGTCACTCGTCGTAGAAGTTGCGCCATTCACAAATTGCACCCATTAAATGATTAATGATGATTTTTTCCTAGGCAGACGGAGGACCTACTCAATTTTTAGGACGTTTAGAAATTGGAGTGAAATGCAGTAGGATTTTTTCACAATAAATCCCCTTAATACTGCACATATTATCGTCCAGTTAACTGAACTGTAGGTTCCAAGAAATTTACTATTTAAACGTGCAAAATACACGCATCACACGTCAGCTTGTTCGTACTTCTTCTTCCTTCTCTGTCAAGTAAAGACCTTGTAGACAATCAGCAATACACTCGGCTAGAGCAATGTGGATCCCGTCTGTGCGTTCCAAGGTCTGCTCTCTTTCGCTAGGAAGAATCTTGTCTTTCTCAGTGGCGTCAATCTAAATAGAAGATTTTACAAAGTTACAAATCTACAGCAAAAAAGAATTCGAACCACGAATCAAAGATAATTACTACTTGTTCAATGTTCAGGTACCTGTTTTTTTTTTTTTCGCTGAGAGTTTTCGGTCATTTGTCCGAAATGACTTGAAAAAATTCGGCCATTTTTTATTTATTTCGGTCATTTTTAGTCATTTTTGGTCATATTCAGTCAATTGACTATATATTTTTTCGGACATTTTGACCGAATTGACTATATTTTTTTTCGGACATTTTGCTAAAAAATCGGTCAATGACCGATAAATGACCGAAAAAAAAACAACAGCTAGACAGAGATTTCTGTAAACAGGTAAGCGTCTATATTTCATCATGTCTCTTTTTGAGCTTGAGAAGCTATAAGCAAATTAGCCAGATTGTTCATTACTGCTTCTCATCTTTGAAGGGTTTTAGATAAAAACAAAGACACGTTCGCCTTCGTATGTCTAAATTCTATGAAATCTGAGACAAGACTTCTAACACCAAATCATGATGTTATGATTATTAATTATTATTTATGATTATTTATTATGATCAAATTATGATGAGACACGTTAATGATAGGCTACAATTGTTGATGATATGATGTGGTGTTTTATCCTCAATGCCACGCACACAAGAAAATATGTCACTCTCTGTTGGAATGTGGTTGAGATGATAATGCTGATATATGATATTGATGCATTGATGTTGATGCATTGATATTGATGTTAATGCATTATGTTGATGCATGATGTTGGTGTATAGTATTGATGCACTGATGTTGATGCATTGATGTTGATGCATCATGTTGATGCATTGATGTTGATACATCATGTTGATGCATTGATGTTAATGCATTATGTTGATGCATTGATGTTGATACATTGATATTGATGCATCATGTTGATGCATTGATGTTGATGCATGGTGTTGATGCATTGATGTTGATGCATCATGTTGATGCATTAATGTTGATGAATGATGTTGATGCATTGATGTCGATGAATGATGTTGATGAATGATGTTGATAAATGATGTTGATGAATGATGTTGATGCATTGATGTTGATGAATGATGTCGATAAATGATGTTGATGAATGATGTTGATGAATGATGTTGATGAATGATGTTGATGCATTGATGTCGATGAATGCTGTTGACGAATGATGTTGATGCATGATGTTGATGCACTGATGTTGATGCATTATGATGAGGAACGCTTTTTCACTGCTTTGGATTTTGATCGAGCCACTTTGTACCACACATTCCGACCACTGTTGCCTTTAATTAACTTAGAGTTATTGCACAACCTAAAACACAAGGTTAACAACGCCTTACGAAAGCAACTGCACAGCCAGGGGCGGATTCAGGGGGGGGGGGGCGATTGCCCCTCCTAAAACCGAAGAAAGAAGCTTTATTTTTCATTTTTATGTATATGATTTGGAAAACAACATATCGAAAGCAATGCTGAATAAGTCTTTCGCCATGTTCAAAGATTAGGTTAGGCTGAGGTAGACTATAATAATAACATATAGTAGCCTATAAGACTATTATTTCGTCACAGAGTCTAATTTCCGAACGAAACTACTAAAATTTAAAAAGTTTCTAAACTTTTTGCCGGCACTGTAGAGCATAGCGATAAATCCCTTAGCCTTGATAAGTTGGTTGACAGAGCAATGCATCCAGGTGCCTCTGCTTAACCATGCACTTAATTTGTCTATGTCCAAGACGTCATGCTTCAGTGTCCGTAATACAATTGAAACAATTAGAGAAGTCGTGTCCTTCTTTAACGCTTCTCCAAAGCGAAATCATGTTCTTTTAAATGTAGTTCAAGCTCAATCGCGGAGCATGTGCGAACCAGGTGGGTTGAAAGAACAGAATCATCGACCAGTTGCAGAAGATAATTGAAGCCCTTGAATACATTTCGAACTGAAACGAAAAGTGGTTCTCAAGCTAAAAGAATGATTTCATCTATACGAAATGTGGAGTTCATCATCACACTCTTTTGTCAACTATCTGTGTTTACCGTATGTTGTGTCTACCACTTAGCAGGTTGTTTCAGAAAAAGGGTCTGGATTTATCTGCAGCTACAACACTTGTCAGAGATAAAGCATTCTCAAAGCCCGGCGTGAAAGTTGTGATGATGAATTCTGTAGTTTATTCCAAAAAGAATCCCAAGTTTTGTTAAATTTTAACATTACCGTTACCTTACCTCGAATTAATCAACGACAAGTTCACAGGACAAATGTTCCATCTTTTTCATCACCAGAGCAATACTACAAAAGGTCGATCTATATTCGTGGTACTAAAGGTCGATTCCAATGTTGGATTCCTTCATACTGTACTTGACTTGGAAACAAGTTTTGCAGCTGACACTTTAGCATCTTGTCACCTAACATCATTGCTACCACGAAATTGCTCAAGTATCGACCCGATAACTTTGACAGAAGTCATTTGCAACGCCTACAACGGCTTGTTACGTCATATATATGGTGTGGAATCTGCTCCATGTTCAGAGATCCAACTATGGAAGGAGAAGTGGGCAGATATAACTGTTCCGGCGACTGTTGCAGTCTTACCGATGACTGCGGAAAAAGCTTTACAACAGTGTGCAACAGTGTGATGAAAATGTGTACACAATCGTAGCCTACACTCTCTTCTAAAATTACAATTAACCTTGCCAGTCAGCGTAGTATCATACCGAAAGAAGCTTTTCATCTCGTCGGTCGTTGAAAACCTGGCTGTGGAACAACATCGGCGAGGAAAGACTGAAATGGATTTGCCTTTTTCTAGGAGAGACCCCCGTCGTTGTTTGTGCCGGGCTGATCACTTGCCTGAATGTCTATGACATCGCCCCCCCCCCCCCCTAACATTAATACCTGGATCCGCCCCTGTGCACAGCTAAAAGGAAAACCAGTCTGAAACTACAACTTAGGATGCCTACATAGGCCAAAGTCTATGTGGTTTATCTGCAAGAGAGAATTCATTGAAGGCAAACAAAGTAATCAGCGCTTCGGGACAAAACGTCGGAAATCGAGTAGCACACAGTTACAACAGATAAGAAAAATTTCTATGGAAAGTGTATCATGGCCATTGGCCAAGGTAAAAACCCAGAAGGAAGTCTACCTGTTCCAGCATGCAATGCACAATCAGGTTAACGCTAACTGATTCCATAGGAACACAATTCATCAACTCCTGGTAGTACCGAGTGTCGACCATCAGCACACCAGGAGGTACAAAGGAAAGCACTGCACTTGCACCCTCTGAAGCCGTTTTTGCTTTTTCTCCTCGCTTTCCTAAATAATGCAATGAAGAAAATTGTAATAGAAATACAAGTCAATTTTATACATAATTATGAAGACACATCCGCAAAGCTCCTGGAAAATGATCACTGTTGCTGCCTTTTGTTTGTTGTTATGTATTGAGTTTGTGCAACAGGTTGTAACTTCTGCCATTTTTTGTAATCTGTAATCAAGTTTGAATGTGCTCTGAGTTTATTCAGCATATGGTGTCCTTTCATACTTTTTACAGACTTGTAATGGTTTCTCCAGACTTGAAATAAAAACAAATCTAACAAAAGCACGCCTTCGATCAACCGTGAATCAATCCACAAGCAATTAACAATACGAAATACGGGACCAGCAACGACTTGAAAACATCACATCTTACCGAAGGCATTTTTACCTTGCCCAGTAGGTATTTTGCTGTCGATGTAAGGATTATCGAGTTTGCCAAGCTCAGGCACATGCCAAAGTTCGACGTTTTTCAGATAGTTTAAATACTGTCTTTCCCAGTCCAATGTATCATAGATGTTACTCGAAACATCGTCAAAAATAGCAGCGCCGTAACTTTGCTGAGGAAATAAAGCATGGTAGTAAAATAATGCAGGAAAAAACTTCCAAAAATCAATTGGTCTAAGAATTACGTTTTCCAATTTATACAAAACTTTTGAAATTTTCTCTGAAAAGTTTAAGAAAAAAAAAACTAATAAAAATTTAACAATACACTTATTCAACTATTAACAAAAGTAAGGCAATGAAACAAAAGTTTTCATTGAATTTCAAAATTGTAGGGATTGCATTAGCTTTTAATTACTAAAGATAAAAAGAGCATCTTAAACATCAGTAAGGGGCTAAGGGCCCATTAGAAGTGATGCAAAAATAAAAATTCTGCGATTTGATTTCACGTAAAATCGGCATAGAGACTTGTAGTTTGAAAGTATACACACTAACAAAAGTTACCAGGTTATCGTGATCCTCCCAGTTTGCGGGGTATATCAGTTCCTTGACAGTGTACTCGTTGATAATCACATCTTGCAGCTTTGAGTTAGGGGGAGCATTAGCAAGCACGGCGGGCAAAAGCTTCCAGAACAAAGCCAGCTTTTTCACCTCGAGTTCACGTTGACAATGAATTTGCGACAAAGCTTCCTCTATATAGAAAAAGTGTTTGGTGAATTTGAAAAATGGTGAATTTTCAATTTTAAACCTTCTGCATTTCTCCGACATGAATCACGCTTGGTCGAGTGGTTAACGTTCAAATGACGTCGGTTCGACGTCACACAAAGCAAACGGCGGCGTCATGAACATTTGATGACATGTTGGAAGGTGTATGCGAAGGTTATCATGTTTGCCTCGCTTTCAATTTAAGCAAACTCTTCAATCACCGGTCATATGCTTCGCTACATATCATGCTTAATTTACAAACAATGTTGATAAAAATCAAAATAAAAAGTGAGAAAAATCTCAGTTATTATTAATTGACGAAATAAAAGATTAATTGTAATTTAACACTGAGAATCAAAACAGCTTTCAATGAAGAAAATGATTGGAACGGAAAAAAAAAACATGGTTAAAATATTTGCTGAATTATGAATTCACTTTCTAGCATATTAGGCTTCATCTTTTTTATACCACTTGGTATGAGTGTAAAGCCATTATTAAGGGGTCTGCTACTATTCGGTGAGTCCGATTCGGTGAGTCCGATTCGGTGAGTCTGATTCGGTGAGTTCCTAACCTCTAACCCTAACTCCTAACCCCTAACCCTAAAACGGCAATGATAATTAGGCCACGGTACCCGATAATTAAAAAAAAAAAAATTGAAAAAATCCCCCGTTAAGGGATCGGACTCACCGAATCGGACTCACCGAATCGGGCCATTCCGAATTATTTGGCTGGTAAGCCACAGATGAATGTATATAAAACTGCACATTCAGCAATGACGTTCTATCAATACGATCTCCGATTAATGAGAGCGAGTGAGCTGTTGTGTTGACACGCAAAGTGATAATTTAGCACTAACCATCATGGTCTTCCGACCCTACTTTCGCATCAAATATCTTGGCTAGAAAATCATAACTTTCCGAGGCGATCTTGATGACTCCATTGATGTGAATCCCCATCTCTTCCAGCAGCACGAGCAACTGGGCCTTCTTGAACCCGCATATCAGTATGTAATGCTGTGGACTGTCATCTGGTTCATCATCTGAAATGAAACGCAGCTCTTACTGAGGGCTAAGCTAATCTTCAACGCTAGTTAGCAGGAAAAAATGACGCTTTGGATCGGCATCCGCAAAAAATATTCACACATAATGGCCCAATGGTCGAAAAAGTATGGGGAAATCTGGCCTACAAGAAACCCTAAATTGACAAAATCTTTTAATCGCGTTGTTAGAGCCACTGGTGACGGTTGTTTTTTTTGACGATATGGGAACGTTCAAATATTACGTAACTCCTTTGAGGGGGAGGGGGGGTTATGCAAAGCGTTACGTTAGCGTCACATCGGGGGGAGGGGGTTCAAGCAAAACGTTACGTAACGCTTTCGAGTACGGAATGGTAGTTTTTTGTGCTGAATTCGTAGTGAAAAAGAATTACATGGGGGAGGGGGGGATTGAAAAAAACGTTACGTTGGCGTTACATGGGGGGGGGATGGGGGTCAAAAATTCGGAAAAAAAGCGTTACATAATATTTGAACGTTCCTTATTACTGACACTATATGTTAATCCTATTAACCATTACTTTTTCTAGTTCTACTACTCATAGCTTACAAATAGTTATAAAAGACATGATAGCCATAAATTCCAACAAACCAATATATTTATTTTTTCCATCATCCGCTCCGCGCTTTTTCAATGTACTCCAGTCTTTCTTTGGTGTGTGTGAATCTGGTGTCTTCTTTCCTTTCTTCCCTGGTGAGTGACTTCTTCCTCTCTTCTTTGCTGCAAAAAGGAAAAATCATATCAACAACCTTTTCAAAACCGTTCTTGTGGTGTCAAAATGTCAAAACTTGTCCTTTGTTGTTTGTTTTACAGTATCATGCAGTATATAAAAGGTAGGGTGCGTGGTTTTACATCTATTGTGCTATTTTAAAAAGTCAGGTTGCGGTGCTACTGTTTTCGTGTCTTCGTAAAGAGTGTCCAACTATCCAACCAGTGCTGCTTTATTGTGGCACTTTGCAACTAACAGTTGACAAGCTGTAACTGGGCGACCTGTAGTGGGCGACCTGTCGTCAGCATCTCTGTGCGGCACCACACCATCAATGAAATGTCCAATAAGATAACTACAGAGAGAACTCTTCAACATGAAATCTCTACACTTCACATTTTCAACTATTTGTGCTGAAACCACATGCAAACTAAATTTTATTGAAAAAGGGCATAAACATAATAACACATGTCTGTTCTCTGGTCTCTGAAACAGCAGATATGAATTTTGTGCTTTGTTAGGTCAAAATAAAAACCTAGTCCCACTAAAAATATCACTATTTTTTAATGGTTAGCATTCAAGACTGCACTTCAATGTGTCACTACAATGTCGGCACACTATATATCTTACTTTGCCTGAAAACTGCACTTTACATTTCTGCGCTGAAACAATCCACAATTTAGAGCCTTTTGTAGTAAAGTTTTTGTATACACAATTTGCCTAAACACTATAGCGTACGTGAACATCAAGTCTTGTGTAACATCATAACATTTGATGCATTACTTCGTAAATATGTTTTTTTCTTTTGTTGGAAGATGCGAAGTATCGTCTAACTCTATTGTTGCCTCCCTGATGAGGTCTGATTGCCATCGTATATCAAATTACCGTCTTCATTATAATAATTCTATGTATATATGCTATTATCTAGTTTTGATGGCTGCCATGTCATCTGATTGTTTTTATCGTTCTCAATACTTTCAGTTCTTCTAACTTGTAACGCTACCGTACCGTTGTCTGTAAACTTGTAACAGTAGATAGGCCTAGCCTATTTATTGAGATTTTGTGCATTTGCAGTTTGTGTATTATTTTGTTATTTTTTGATGTTATTTCGTTGTTGTTGTTCATTATTTGTGCATTTGCAGTTTGTGTATTATTTTGTTGTTTTGTTTTGGATATGGACAGCTTTGTCTGATGCAAATAAATTATTATTATTGTAGCCTTGTGCTGATAGCCGGGAAGAACGCCCCTTTCTTCACATTGTAGGTTATATTAACAATTCACCTGATCCTTTTTTGTGCTTTCCTTTCTCATCTTTAGGTTTTAAATCATTTTCTTTCCTTCTTATTGCCTCATCTTTTATGTGTAATAATCCGAATTTTATCAGCTTGGCCAACAAAGGCAAAGGAATTTCTTGCTCTGCACTCATGAAGCTATAAACTGTTTCAGTTATTTCAGAAAATAATGGTAATTTTGCTGGTTTTTTGCTTTTTGGATGTCCAAGCGTGGACACCTAAAATAAAATTATGACAAATAAAAATAAAGACTAAGATATTGCGACCCTTGTATTTCAAACTATGGTAAGCTAAAAAAAATGTTTTCATTGTATTCACAATAAATATTGAAATGACATCAGTTTTTTCAACATCAAATACGGAAGCTTGCTATACATACACCGGTTTTATTTTAGGCTATTATGTTAGGGCTTAGAATGCTAACATATTTTCAGGTAGGGTCAAAACTGCAAGTAGAAAAGAGTGCAAGTGATGGACAAAAAAACATAACATTAAAAAAACGAGAATTTCATTTGTTGATTTACAAGGTTTAAACAAATACAACGCATTAAAACTAAATACCAAAAGTCTATGATTGATTGTTCAGTGTTGTATATTACTAAAACAGTATTTTATCAAGTATGTCAAGTGTGTAACTACTCAGACAGTTGCTTTTGAGTGCATGCATCAGCATTTGGGTAAGGATGTACGGAAACTGCAATATTAAGTTACAGCCGGAACTGAAATTGTAAAAAAAAGTTTCGGCCAGAACAGGAATTTTTATATATAAAATAAATTTGAATGAAAAAAAAATCAAATACATAAAAATCTGAAGCAATCAACAAGAGAGAAAGAGGTGCTGCAATGGTGGGGATCTAATAAATGTGAACAACTGAACATCTCAACTTTAGCACTTTGGCTAAAAACTTGTTAACAACTCCCGCATCTTCAATGCATTTTGAACTAGGTTCTTTTCAGAAACAGCAAGTGTTTTTGAAGAAAAACGTTCAAGGTTATTGCCCAATACCCACTAGGGTGCGGCTGATGCCCCGTAAAATTTAAAACTTGATTGTAGCAACCCTAACTTTTTTTTGGAAGTGAGGCTTGGTCTACAAAGCTTAAATATGAAGTTTCAGGAAACTTGAATAAGGTCTAGGGGGTCCAGATTGCAATCAAACTTTTATAGGATTATCGATTTTCCCAAATTTCAATTTTGACATTAAATTGAGTGATTTATGTTTAAAAAAAAATTTGAGTGGTTTTTATATGTTCATTGTTCATGTGATACCAGCTAATTTTTGTAAATTATTGCAAATTATAGTTTTTATGCTGTGAACAGCAGCTTAGGTTTCACTTAGAACCAGTGTGTCAATTTAGGGGTAATTTTGCATACTTCGAGCAATGGAATTTCTGAAATTTTTGCAGAATTATGGCAACCTTTCTAAGTTTAGACAAAATCTGTGAAGCATACTTTGCAAAAAATTTCAAAAACGGTGTCTTCAGATTGCAAATTCTTTGTATGGACATACCGTAACTGACACTTCAAAATCAGTGTTTTATACTTTTAATGCCATTTACCACAGCGCTGTGTAGGCTTTAATCATACTAAATTTAATATAAGCACTCCTTTGTTGCTTTTGAGTTAAAATATAGATATTACGAAGTGACATTCTAACATTTGTGTTTCAGTACTCTATGATTCTTAATTGCATATCATTTCACTACAGGTTTTCACCTTAAAAAGAATTACTTCACCCACATGGTGCCTACACGCAGCCTAAAGTAAGGGGCGACCTATATCTTCTTGAAGTTGTATACAAGCAACAGTTGTAATGCCTTGTATTACAGCTTGTTGTGTCAAAAACAAGAGACGTAACAAAATCTTTGCAATGCCAATCTTCAAGCAACTGCATAGTAACTTTGGACACAAGTGCTCCAATTGTTTCTGTTGAATGGGTTGGAATTATTGGAACACCCAACAATTTAATGCCACCGATGCCAGATATCAAAACTCGGAGCCTTTCATCTTGCTTTTTACTTGCTTGTTAAAGTCTCCAGAAGTTTTCCATCCCAATGTAAAGCACCAACAGCAAACAGCAGGTGGTGACCACGCGGAGAGAATTTTTTCTGAAATATGTTGCGCTGTTTCAACTTTGTATCTGTGTGAATGAGATGGATGGAGATTTAGCTTCAAAGCATCTCCAGAACAGGCTTGAACTATATGATGGAGAGTAAGAGATAAGGCAGTTGGTGTAATGCTGTTTCTGATTGCTGCAGAGACTAATCCTGGAGATTTCATTATGTCATGAGGAATGAACATGGCTGTTCCTGTTTTTGATCTTTCATGAGAGCGTTTTTCCTCTATCTCACAAATCATTGAAGATGTGCATGGCTCATTGTCCACGTCACCCTCAGCTTCTAAATCAATAGCATTATTTATGCCGTTAACTCAGGTCTCCTCCTTTGCTACTCGTCTATCTTGCTGTTGTCGCCTGGTACTGATCTTTTTAACTTTTGCTTCTAACACTTTATCTTTTCCAGCCATACTTGCTTCCCGGTTGCCTTGTATACTGATAAGGAATAGAATGTCTTCTTCATTGCTATTTTTTTCATTACATTGCGTGGCCAGAAAGGAAAGGTTTTGCTAAGCTTTTTCTGAAATTCCTGTATATTCTTTAGTGGTTTGCCTTTGTCTCTCTTAATCTTCATTTGAAACTCTTGCTTGTAAAAAGAAATTATATTTTCTGACATTTTTTGCTTTGCAACTGTAGAAATGTTAGCTCACAAGCAAAACGTAAAAACTTGCTCAACTGTACTGTAATTACCTGCCTTCCTGATAAAATTGTTTGAATTAATTTGAAAATCACTTGCTTTTAGGTTGGTAACTTGCTACGTTTGATACCTTGATCTGCTTTTGTGGTAACCGTAGCAAGTAGAACATACCAAGGGTCATGTTGTGCATGAGAAGACATAGCCTAGCAAACTTTTTTTCTTTTAAATAGCCTACCAACTGAATACAAACTACACGTATTGATTCTGATCTGCAATTGATAAATACGATTCTATGAATGTTTCACCACATAGCATACTAAATGTTTAAGGTAATTCACCATACCTAAGTTGTCACAATTAACATGGTTAGGAGCCTTGTCTTGATATTGGAGAAGTGCTCTGTAACGACTCCTTACATTTAACCTTATTCTGAAACTGGGAACAATGCCTTAGAAATTATCTGCACTTACTAGACTGAAACTGGAGGTATTTGACAGAGCTAAACAGTCACATAGGCATGTTTTCACTTTCAGAGATTCTAAAGGTAAAGCTTACAAGTAGTGACCAGGAAGATTTCAGTCACTCACATTTAATAAAAGTTGTGTATTGTACTGGTTAGGCTAATACACAGACTACATGTTGTTCTACTGCTTAATACTTGCATTCTCCAGCAATTACATCAAGCATATTTTGCAATAGGTTGTCACATTACGTCTCAAAATAGTGTTTGGCTGTCAGCTTGCAAAACCATACTTGTTAAAAAATAGTATGGAACATTATAATAGCCTACTGTGTGAAACATTGCGACTGTGGAGCCTAGATGACCTTAAATACAGAATTTACCATGATAAATGAAGAACTATGTAGCACTGTAAAACTACCCGATTATGGTAATTAAGTACCAAATTTCTCAATTTTCAATTCAAATCTGGACCCCCTAAACATTTATAGATCGGTCTTAAACTTCATGAATATTGTTTTTGTACCAAGTGTCACCTATAAAAAAAAGTTAGGGTGTTTTGCTTCAGGTCGGGGCATCAGCCGCACCCTAATACCCACTGCCCAGTACGCTACGGAAAAACTAACATTTTTGGCCACAATCTGAAATTTAAGTAAAACAATTACCTCTGAACCAGTACAAAGTAATGTTTAGACTGATATTATCCATAATATCGATAGCTCAGTTGGTTAGCATGCGATTTCTTGAACAAAGAAGCTTCAAGATCAAGTGACATTAGTTTGACTCTCGGAGTGTGCGCTTGAGCAACGCATTGTAAAGCCTGCTCTCCATTCAGCAGCACCAAATGATTGAAATAATTCTCTGCAACAACACCTCAACATTCGGAAACTTCACTCTGTCAATCTCGGTAACTGGCCCTACGTCAAAAGCCTCTATGAGTATGCGACAGTGCAACACTACCAGGAATAACCTATCAAGGTTTTGTCAGTTCGAGGATAAAGATGCCAACTTAACCAATGTGTACTGTTTCAATATTACCAATGATTGTTCTGTTGTTTAGTATTTTGTTTCATCATTTATATCATCTGTATTGCATGTTATGATTTACAAATACTGTATTATACATAAATTTGCCTATTTAATTATGGTAGCCTACCTAAAAATTCAAGCAGTGCAATGGAAACAAGTTTGAAAATACTCAATACTCACTCACTATGCAAAATAGGCCGACATACAAAGCATAAACACATACAACAATTAAAAAAACTATTGGAGTCACAGTTTATTGCTATCTTGGCCAGAATTTTAGTTGTTCTGGCTGGAATAAATTTCCGGTACATCCCTATTTGAGTAGCCTATAGCAAAGAAAATGCAATAGCAAATGACAATAAGATCAGTTTTCAACAGTTATGATGCAAGGAATGCTGCTAATACAATACAAAGTCCCAGTAAGCTAATTCTTTACATGCCTAATATAGACACCAACAACTAAACTAGTTTGAGGTTGAATACCGTACTGGTTAACATATGGAACAAAACATGTTTAATGCCATCCTGGCTTTCAATATGTTATTTATAACCTTTATAACCTTACCATTTCCATGAGGTCACTTTTATGTAAACTGCTGAATAAACGTCGTTGTGGTATGTTAACCACAGTAGACAGAGCTTTGATATGATAATCATCGAGAACATCATTTTCAACGACAAACTGGATGTTAGCTTTCCAACTTTCCTACGTATGACAGTACAATAACAACACAATTAGAAAAATGACAAAAATTTAAAAGTAAATTCTGTAAGCTTGGACACAGGCTACCAGTAATCGCAAAATTTTAAATCCAAATAACCTATATAAAAGCAAGCATTTTTAAACTGAGTGTTGATTCAGTTGAATGTGACAATGTTGAAAATTAATTGCAATCAAACCTTTATTTTTCGGAAGCATTTTATGGAACACATTTGAAATATTCTGTACATATATTGGTTTTTAAACACAGGTTACTCAATTACTTATAGCATCTAGGCTACTTACATCATCCAATGGACAATTCATCAAAGCTGGCTCCCAACGAGGCTGAGAAGATGTTGACAAGTTTCTTTGCTTTTTAGACATTGTGTTGCCAGTTTATTAATGCTTATATGAACATTATCATACAAGTATATCATAATATGATCTCTCATTTGTTTCATAATAGGATGGTTCGGAGCTGGTATACAAGTCCCCCCCCCCCCCCTTGGTAACTCACGACAAAGAGGAATTGACCAAAACATGTAGATTAAAGTGTGTGAACAGTAAAGCAAAGGTAAAGTAGTTTTACCCTATATGTTTGGTCGAGTCCTGTCTTTGTCATGAGTTACCAGGGGGGGGGGGGGGGACTTGTATACCAGCTCTGGATGGTTCTCAAGGTTGATATGGTACAGCCTAATAAGTAGGCTGTTTTTTGATAAGCATTCATTTTTTGTAGAACCACCAAAACACTTTTATGCACAATAACTAATAACCAAGCAATCTACTTTTACTTTTCAGTTTATTGATAAATTAGGGCTATTATATGTCCTCTTTTTTTTATAAAAAAAAAATGATTTGTCCTCTGAAAGACACTCAAAAATGCTTAAATGTAAACTTTTTTTGCATTCTTAATTTTCTTATACTTTTAACAAAAATTTATGTTGTGTGATTTTACAGCCACGCTTGTATTTGATTTTCATAAATTTGCTACACCAATGTGGGCCTAATATGCTAATTTAGAAATTGTCCGGAAATGTTGAACTATTGTTTTTTGAAACCGTGAAATTTTTTAGTGCACTGTTAAAAGTGGCATAGTTCCATATCTGCATTACAGCTTATACTGCAAATTGTAAAACAGATTTTTTTGTGATGCAGCCACAATGATGCAAGGAAAGAGACAACCTTTAATTGAGTCGGTTGCAAGCACCTTAATGTTGTGTAGGCTATAATTTCAATTCTATTTCAAGTAAGAAATTCTATGATCTTGTTAAAGGTGATCTTTCCATGTTGGAAAAAGTTAAGAAAACCACAAAAATATTTATGACTGAAAGTGAAACTGACAAATAAATATGTTTTCTTTTTTAGCTGTGTAAAGTGTTGCTGCATATGCCTATTATATCCTAATATGGCAGGTCTAGTATGAATACCGTATAGCCAATACAAACTCAACTAGCCTAAGCTAAATCTGTAAAGAAATCAAGGCCATCTGGACTTTTATGTACTGTAGTGCAAAATAATTGCTAGTTCATTGTTATCAATTTCAACCAAGCCTAACGCATTGAATGTGCATTTTTTATAGGCCTATTAATGCTTTCTCACTCCTCTTTCAACTAAATACTTTCCAGCACCGTAGTGATGAAATTAAAAGCGCAATGGAAGCCACTGTCGGGTTTGTTTTTCATGCTTGCTGTTGCTTTTACAACTGCTGGCAAGGGCAACCACTTTTGGCGTCTGCAAATCTCAAACTGATTTTTCCCACAAAGTGGCGCAAAAGATCCAAAAATAAAGAGAAAAACTTTTTAACATTTTACCACTGCAAGCAGCGGATCTAGAAACAAATTTGCCGGATACCATTGTTTTGCAAAGCAAAATTTTTAACAAGGTTTAGCTGATACAAAACATGAGCTTCAGGCGTAGACACTTCTGTAAGGGACTGGAACAGCATACCTGTCAGGAATTTTAAACAATTATAATCTGGTTTTGATACCAAAAAGCATCGGACCCCACCGCTTTGACAAATTTTTGACAATTATCACTTTTGCCCATGTTCTTTAAAGTTCTTGAAAAGCTGTTCTACAAGCGGATCTTAAATTTCTGAATATTGTTTTTTTTCATGCTTGATTTGATGTTAATCCTTGGATTGGAAAAGCTTCTTTGAGAGCTTAATCCTGGCAGTTTCGCATAGCCTACTTGTAGAGGCTTTCAATTACTGACGCAGGCCCGGTCGACCGACCGACCGGTCGTCCGACCGCGGCCCGGTCACCGAAATTGACAGAGTGAAGTTTCCGATGGTTTCTGAAGTGTTGTTGGCGGAAATTATTGCATCCACTGGGCGCCATTGAATAAAGAGCAGTCATCAAATGCAGTCTTCAAATGCTCAAGCGCGCACCCCGAGACGCGTAACCACTGAACTAACGAGGCGGACGTAGAACGGGCGTGATGTAGTCTAGGATTATTTCGAAATTTTATGACACATAAGCTTACTGTATTTTGCATGACATTCTGCATTTTTTTAAAAAGTCAAATAGATATAGCTGGTTTGTTTTGGAGACATGTAAACAGCTAAAATGCATTTGACATATAGGCTACGGTACCGTTTGACAAACAGTTACACTGATTTTATTTGAATAAGAATACTAAAAAAGCTGCCTTTAGGGCAAGGGCAAAAGCTTTAGCCAATTAATAATAAGTTCATTGGTTTTCAAACCTTGCTGTTTTTATTGAGTCTATATGGATACTCATTCTAAAAAGTTCACAAAAATTGCTTGGTGTTGACGACTAGGCTACATAAGTTACTACAATTCAATTCAATTTTTTTTTTGCAACGTGACAAGTAATTGCTTGTAGGCAATAGTAAGAAAATGAAATACGATTGAGACAAAACAGTCATACCATCTGTTTTTTCCCATGGCCAGGGCAAAATGTAGCCTACACCTACAATAAATAGCCTACCATTTTTTGTAAATAAGCAAAAATGAAAAACACATTAAGTTTTATACTCGTTGTTGTTACGTTACCGGTACATGTTTATTCAAAATACGCGATAGGTCCAGGATATTTGATCCGTTTACTCAAATGGAGCACTTTAACTTTAATTGTTGACTCAATATAGGCTTCTTGAATGAGCAATGTTTTCACTGCGGAATATTGCATTTTATTTCTGTAATTGATGGCACATGACCACAATCCTATGCTGCATTAAAATAGCCTACGCATTGTGGTATGGTAGGCCTACTCCAATTAACATATCCTTATTTTATTAACCCTAGAACTACCGGAAAACCGTTATACCTAAAACGACGCACCGGTCAATTCATTGGTAGATAAGAAAAGCGTTATTTGCAAATGTTCCCAAGACAAATACAGTAACTCCGTTTGCAGCAGGTAACAGCCAGAGATGGGCAAGATCACCTGTTTAGGTGATCTTTAAGATCAAGATCACCAAGAATACGTGATCTTTAAGATCAAGATCGTGATCTTGAAGACAGTGGCGTAGCTAGGGAATGTGCCGCCGGGGGCGGATTCAGATTTTGCCGCCCCTTCAAGAAAAAGCATGTGAAAATGAAATTTTTTTAATTGACTTAAAGTGGAATTATTGTATGTTTTGAACCAGTAGCGTCGCCAGTAATTTTGAAAGGGCCGGCGGGCGAAGCCCGACAGAGTCCTCGCCAAAAACGACACCCAGCGGCGGGGGGTCTGGGGGGCCTCCCCCAGAAATTTTTGAAAAATTACTTTGGATTTGGTGCATTCTGAGAGCATTTTC
Organism: Aplidium turbinatum; assembly: GCF_918807975.1. Classification (NCBI taxonomy): domain Eukaryota; kingdom Metazoa; phylum Chordata; class Ascidiacea; order Aplousobranchia; family Polyclinidae; genus Aplidium; species Aplidium turbinatum. Next base: position 20,406,394 of record NC_137477.1, read on the forward strand.
AACAAAAATGTGGGTATAAATCCCCTAGTATAAATATTCCTGTAAAATGGTGCTGTCCGATGGCATAGCAAAAGGATAAGATCATGTTTTCTTGGGAATATTTCGGTAACTTAATAAAGCTAAGTCTCTATGTTTTCTTGTTGCTAATTCCTGGCTGAGATATTTGAATGTTTGGTATTGGCAAAACTCGCTCTTTTAATGGAGTTTCGTTTAAAATTAGGCAAACTTTGTTTTAGAGACATAGAGACTGAAAGCATCATTCTTAATATTGTGACGTCACATGCGTGCCAAAGGGGGGGTTGTAATCCCCAAACCCCTCTTCCCCCTTGGCTACGCCACTGTTTTGAACGTTGTCATTCTGTTTGCTTTTATTTTCCGTGTACTTTTGCATTATCAACAACAACAAAAAAACGTCCTGTCTGAAAGTCCCGCCCCCCAGACGTGCCGCCCGGGGCGGTCCCCCCCCCCCCCCGATAGCTACGCCACTGCTTGAAGATTAAAATCACTTTCAAGATCACTTTTTGGGGTACTGTAGAAAACAAAATTAAAAACTATACATAAAGGGATAGCATCTATTTACACATTTTATGTATTATTTTTTTTATTTTTAGCCTATATCTGAAACAATGTTCAGTCTGGTTGGTTCACTGCAGTCTGCAATAAGCCACTTCACATGACCAAAGTCGACTAAAGTCCATTTTTTAGCATCCCCAACATAAACTTTTCAAACATTTAAGATTGCATCAACGAAAGCGAACAAATTTTTAGAATGCGCAAAGCAGAAATGTAAACAAATTTTAGTCATTTCTTCTCATGTGTTGATATACAGTCGTAAGCTGGTTATCACACAAAGCTTTTTCAATTTTGAAATGGCAACACTAACCAAACTCATTGAGATTTCAAATCAACTTTTATTAGACGCATGAGTCATATTAATAGTGGTTAAATGGTAGTAATTGTTAGAAACGATTCCCCGCCCATTTAATATTATTGTTGTATCTCTGCTCCATTCTATTTTCATGCTTGAGTGACCCGGCCATGCATTAACAATTTTTGCTAGTTGATCTTTCTTTTTACGTTTTGGCATGGACTGGAGTGGTCATTGTTTTATAAATCTGGAGAACTGGAGATTTGGAGTGACTAGGGAATATGTAAGAATTCGGTAAGCAACTGTTTGTTTCGTTTTATTATTGTCGTTTTCAATACACCATTTCTTCTAATAAGTAAGGCCTGCACTTTATCCAGTCTAGGCAAAAAACGTTTTAGACATCATTTATAAAACATACCTTTGCTTGGTGCAAGGTTATGCCTGTCTAGTTAACTCTAGCTAGTTGTGTAATTTGTTTGTTATCCTAGGGTAGTCTTTTCAGGTCTGCCAAGGATTCATTTATGGTATGTGCCTTTGTCTAGCTCACTTTAGCTAGTTGTGTAATTTGTTTTGTTATCCTAGGGTAGTCTTTTCAGGTCTGCCAAGGATTAACTTTTTGGTTTGTGCCTTTGAGCCTGCCATGCTGTAAAGTTTCTTTGAACTTTGTAACTAGTTGTTTGTTATCCTAGGGTAGTCTTTTCAGGTCTGCCAAGGATTCATTTTTTGGTTTGTGCCTTTGAGCCTGCCATGCTGTAAAGTTTCTTTGAACTTTGTAACTAGTTGTTTGTTATCCTAGGGTAGTCTTTTCAGGTCTGCCAAGGATTCATTTTTGGTTTGTGCCTTTGAGCCTGCCATGCTGTAAAGTTTGTTTGAATTTTGTAATTTGTTTGTTATCCTAGGGTAGTCTTTTCAGGTCTGCCTAGGATTCATTTTTGTTGGTTTGTGCCTTTGAGCCTGCCATGCTGTAAAGTTTCTTTGAACTTTGTAACTAGTTGTTTGTTATCCTAGGGTAGTCTTTTCAGGTCTGCCAAGGATTCATTTTTTGGTTTGTGCCTTTGAGCCTGCCACGTTGTAAACTTTGTTTAAATTTTGTAAATAGATCTTCACTTTGGGCAGTCTTGTCAGGTCTGCCAAAGATTGAAGCTTCTAAGCCTGTACTCTGTCAGGCCACTGTTCTAGTCAGGTAGAACTGGTTACCGTTAAACCCTGTAATTTTAGTAGGTTGCTTACTGACATTCTCCGTAATATCGTGAAGGTCAATTGTCACCTCACCTAAGGTAAGTACCGTACAGATTTTGTTTTTTGTAGCTTGTATATTGCTGTGTGTTAATTATGGCTCGTAAAAAGCCCAAGCAAACTCCAAGACGGAGTAAGCCAAATGGTTATGCTAGTGGCTCAACAGAGCAGCATGAGGCCGCCTCTAATATTAGTGGTCAACATGACAGTAGCGAAGAGCTGCCAGGTCTTGTTGTGTTAGAACAAGAGCTGGTTGAAATCGAGCTTGGCATAACTTCCATCGACATGGAGCTATGCTCAAGTGATGATTTCCTGAGCTCTTCTGAAGTTTTGGAGGTAAAGAAAAGATGCCTTGAACTTCAAAGGAAGCTCTCCCTTAAACGTTTAGATTTACTCAAATGCAAACCACAGCAATCAGGCTCAATAGAATCTAGGATGAACCGTATGGGGGAAAGCATTTATGGTTTGCTTGAAGCATGCTCTACCCTCATTCGAAGCTGTCGAGAGCAATCCAAGCAAGTGTCACATCAAACATCATCGGTAGTTATGGATGCAGGCAGTGACACAGGCAAAGCTGCTGAGTCTAGCAGTCACGTGACACCCCGTGAGAGTGGTGTAAAGATACCACCTGTAAAAGCAGAACAGGGTATCCTTCAGGGCAGCAGTAGTGCTAGTAATATTCTTAATCCTTACACATCTCCCTTTCGCACTGAAGCTAATAATAGTAGTGAATTTCCCATCGTCGTGCCTCAACCCCAGCTCAGTGCAGGGTTTCAAAATGTTCATGGTCCTCGGTTGTCGCTGGAGAAGTTTGACGGCAATGTGTTAAAGTTCTTTAACTTTAAAAGGCGTTTTGAACGATACATTGAGTCAAACTATCTAAGCTTTGAAGATCGCATCGCCTTTTTGGAGGACAATTGTGTAGGCCAGGCCTTGGAAGTAATTTCTGGCCTGAGTTGCTTGCAAAATAGTGAAAGAGCATATGGAATGGCATGGGATAGATTGAGAAAAAGGTTTGGCAACCCTGGAAAACTCATGGCCAAAGTGAAGGAAGATTTGCTGCAAGGACCCCCTATTTCAGAGTGGGATGCGCCGGGCCTCACAAAGCTTTGCGACAAGATGTATAAGTGTGAAGTCAGTTTCGATGGCTGGGGTAAGTCTCACCTTTTAAACAGTGACGAGGTGCTTCAACGGCTGTTCCTGCGACTTCCTTATAAGTTAAAGGAGCAGTTTGTTCATGTTAATCACTTAGGATCGGACTGTGCCACGTTTGGTGATTTAAGAGTCTTGGTCGAGGATGCAGCCTCTCGAGCCGACAGCCAATATGGCCATCTTATGCAACCAGGCAAAGATGTTAAGAGAGCTCTACAACCAACGATGGCTCGATCTAATCCGCAAGGTGGCTACAAGCGTGCTTCGGTTTGCACAACCCAAGAGCAGATTTCCCAATCTGCTAACCATAAGCAAGAGTCCTGTTGTTTGTGTGCAGAGTCGCATGCCCTATGGAAGTGTGAGATGTTTAAACAAAAGCCTGTTGCAGAAAGAAGAACCCTGGTGCAAAAGCATAGACTGTGTTTTTGTTGCTTGAGAGCAGGCCACAGAGTGGTTGATTGCAGATTTAAGAAATCTTGTGCAACGTGTGGATCGAGGCATAATTCACTTCTGCATGTAAACCGTGTGGAAGAGGAAAGCCCCTCTGCTCTGAAGAAGGGCATCTCAGCAACAACGTCCGCAACTGTGCCAGCAACATCTGGGACAACAATTTTTAAGGTTTTGCCAGTTAAGGTATGGGCTGGGGACCCCTCCAACTATACCTATACTTATGCTTTTATCGATGAAGGTTCTAGCGTCAGTCTATGCTCCTCAAGCCTCGTATCTCGCTTAGGGGTTGCTGCGACAAAAAGCAATGTGGAGTTGCTGACCACCAATGCTGTCTCCTTTCATGACAAGAAAATTGATTTTTTGGCTGTGCAGGGAATGGAAGAGCAGGCTGTGTTTTCCGTTGCAGATGCTCTGGTGATGGACCAGATTGTGGATGTCAGCCACAGTATTCCCACCGAAGCACTTAGTAGTGCATATAGTCATTTGGAGGACTTAAAGTTCCCTGAACTAAAAGATAGGAAGGTTGAGTTGTTATTGGGTAGCGATCTTCACCAGGCTTATCTTTTGCAGGAAGTTCGTACTGGCGCACCAGGAGAACCATGTGGACTGCACACTCTTCTGGGTTGGACCATTTATGGGAAAGATGGTGGCGATAGGCAACTCAACTCACCAGTAATGGTAAACTTTCTTAGCGTAAAGGAGTCTTGCGATAGAATGTTAAATGTATTGTTGCAGGATTTTAATGACATCGATGAGCCACAGGCCCCCTGTCCTTCAATTGAGGATAAACGTGCGCTGCAGATCATGCAGGACACGGTGAAGAAGGTGGATGGACACTATTCTGTAGGGCTGTTGTGGAAGCATGAAGACCCGGACTTGTGCAATAATCGCTCTATGGCACTCAAGCGCCTAGAGGGAATGAAGCGCCGATTTATTACTGACCCGGTGTTATTCAATAAGTATCGTGATAAAATGCAGGAATATGTTAAATGTGGCTATGCTGTGCCACTTGAAACTGGTGTGGTAGACACACCAGGGAAGACGTGCTATGTGCCCCATCACTGCACGACCAATGCGGCCAAGTTTAGAGTCGTTTTCGACTGCAGCGCGAAGTTTAAAGGCGTGTCATTAAATGACAAGCTGCTTCATGGCCCAGATCTCACCAATAACCTTGTAGGAACATTGTTTCGCTTCAGGCAACATCCGATCGCTGTTGTGGGCGATATTAAGGCCATGTTTTCCCAAGTACGTGTAGACGAAGGAGACAGGGATGCCTTTCGATTCTTATGGTATCCGGACGATGATCTCAAGCGGGAACCTGTCGACTACCGTATGCAAACTCATGTGTTTGGAGCAAAGTCGTCGCCATGCTGTGCTGCCTTCGCACTTCGGATGACTGCCAAAGACAATGAAGCAGGTGCTGATCAAAACACTGTTAACACAGTTTTAAAAAATGTTTATGTTGACGATATTTGTCATTCATGTGAATCGCCGGATCAGGCTATCGAACTAATACAACAACTGCGTGAACTATTACAAAGTGGCGGCTTCCATTTAACTAAATTCCTGTCTAACAGTGCAGAGGTCTTGAGTTCTGTGTTGCAGGAAGACTTGGCGTCGAAGGTCGATTTGCCTCAGTGCCAGCTTCCAACGCAGAAAACCCTTGGTGTTGTGTGGAATGCTGCGAGCGATTGCATGGAGGTGAGGGTGAGTATCCAACAAAAGCCTAACACCCGGAGAGGCGTTCTCTCCATGATTTCGCAAACATACGACCCACTAGGTCTAATACAACCCTTCATTTTACCTGCTAGGCAACTCCTGCAGCAAGCATGTGACGCTCAACTTGATTGGGATGAACCCCTTAATGGCCTTGGGCCAGTAAACATTAATTGGGAAGCTTGGTTAAAGGCCCTTCCAGAGCTTGAATGTGTTTCCATCGCTAGAAGCCTGACTCTTTTTGGTAAATGTGCTATCCGCTTTGAATTGCATGGTTTTTGTGATGCCAGTACCAGTGGCTATGGGGTCGTGTTTTATGTTAAAGTGTTTTATGATGATTCTGTAGTAATTTGTAATTTTCTATTTTGCAAGTCTCGAGTGGCTCCATTAAAGCCTGTTAGCGTACCTCGCCTGGAGCTCACTGCTGCTGTGCTCGCTGCCAAAGTCTGCAATTTTATCCTGACGGAGTGTGATTTTAAATTCAATTGTGTTGTCTTATGGACAGACTCAACTGTTGTGCTGCGTTACATTAATAATACTTCGACTCGTTTTCACACCTTTGTGGCTAATAGGCTGAGCACTATTCACATGCTTACCAGTGTCAATCAATGGCATTATGTACCGACTACCTTAAACCCCGCTGATCTCGCGTCTCGGGGAGTTTGGCCTGATAAAGTTAATACCGCTAAGCTTTGGTTCAATGGTCCTAAGTTTTTGCATGATGTCACGAGCAATTGGCCAAACCAGTCCGACTTTGTTGGCGGAATTTCGTCAGACGATCCAGAGGTTAAAAACATTGAACATTGCTCAGCCCAACAACACGCGATTACGGACTCGGACTCTCTCTGTCGGTTGTTTACCCGCTACTCGAACTTCCACGATCTACAAAGAACGGATGTTTGTATTTTTAATTGTTTGGCGACCCGTGCTGTGCACTTTGAGGTCGTGCAATCCCTGGAGGCAAGTGCATTCATTCAAGCCTACCGAAGATTCTGCAGCCGTAGAAACGTTTGTCCTACTGATCTGTACAGTGACAACGGAGGAAACTTTGTTGCTGCAGACCGCGAACTTCGGCAAGGACTCAAGAACCTCCATCAAAAGAAAGTCACCGATGCCTTACTTCGGCATGAAACGAACTGGCACTTCAACCCTCCGCGTGCTTCACATCAAGGCGGCTTCTACGAAATATTTTTTCGTTTATTAAGAAAATTGATGCGGTCGCTGGTAGGAAACGCTACGTTGGATGAGTTCGACCTTCTAACGCTGGTAGCAGAGATTGAAAGAATTTTAAACGATCGTCCCATCACTTCGCTCCCATCGTCACCAGATGATCTGCAAGCCCTGACTCCAAGTATGATACTCACCGGATCAGCTTGTGACACCCTACCGCCAGATGTTTTTATGAAGGCTGACGGTTATCGACGCTCTTGGAGAAAGACCCAATACCTCACAGACAAGTTTTGGGAACAATGGCTGTTGCAATATCTCCCTCTGCTGCAGCCCCGACAAAAGTGGTTTGGCACATCTCCAAGCTTGAAACCAGGCGATTTGGTACTGGTAGCGGACGAGGCAACTAAACGTGGGCACTGGCCCAAGGCTATTGTAAAGGAAGTTATGCCGGACACTAACAAACTTGTCAGACGCGTGCGAGTAAAGGTTGCTGACGGTACAGAGTTTGTTCGCGACATCAGAAAGATCTGCCTGCTAGAGGGCAGTATGGACTTTTGAAATGACAATTTTGTTTTCTAGGCTGGCTGGTTGGCACGATTGCACAACTGACATTGCTCATGCTGCTTAGGTTTCATATTTGAATTGTATTGCGTGTTTGTGTTTATTTTACTATTATTATTCTTGTGCTCCTCACTACCGCAGCTAGCGCGGTGTCGTCGATGCATTTGCATCCAGCAGTTCTGCCATAACTGTGTTATTGACTCCCATCAATAGTGTTGTTTCTATTTGCATCCTGCAGTTATTTACACTGTAGCAGTCTAGCTCTGTTTTTGGTCTGACTATTTCACACACCTGTCTCACTACTAAAGCTTTTGCTATGTGCGATATTATTTTTTGTGTTTTGTCAATTCATTGCTTAACTATCACGACTCGACTTAACAGTCGCGTGTTTTTTCTGGTAGCCTACTTTTGCTCTGACGTTAATGTCACTTGCGCTGGTCATAGCATTGCGCAGTATTAGGTTGTATGTGTGCTTTTGTTTATGCCATATCCCCACTTCTGCCACTGGTACCATGTATGCTATCATTTGTTTTTCGTGTATCCGTTTATGCTGACTTCCAGTTGTCGGTAGACTTATGTTTTTGTGCTTAATTTTAGCAATCGCTAAGCATGTTGGTCAAAAGGGTTTTTTAACTCCTCTTGGGCGTGTCTTCGATGTCCTTCTGTAGGCTACTGTTATGCATGTTCTATTAAGTTTGTGTGTAATGCAAGCCAGCCTTTGTGTTGCAATTGTGATCCTTGCTAACCGCGAATATTTTTGATTCTGGTCGATATTTGCATAATTCATGTCAATTGTCGTTTATGTGGCCACCTTGTGGCAATTAATTGGTTTGTGTTTTGCTTCGTTGTAATCGTTTTACAGTGGTAAAACCCTCATTTGTTAAACTCTGGTTTTGGGGGTGGGTATGTTAGAAACGATTCCCCGCCCATTTAATATTATTGTTGTATCTCTGCTCCATTCTATTTTCATGCTTGAGTGACCCGGCCATGCATTAACAATTTTTGCTAGTTGATCTTTCTTTTTACGTTTTGGCATGGACTGGAGTGGTCATTGTTTTATAAATCTGGAGAACTGGAGATTTGGAGTGACTAGGGAATATGTAAGAATTCGGTAAGCAACTGTTTGTTTCGTTTTATTATTGTCGTTTTCAATACACCATTTCTTCTAATAAGTAAGGCCTGCACTTTATCCAGTCTAGGCAAAAAACGTTTTAGACAGTAATTACTACTAATTAGGCTACTTTGTACAGTACCAGTTCAAAAAATGTCTCTATAATATACTGTATAGTAGGTCAACTGAAATTCCAAAGCGATCTTGATCTTATTGACTTTCAAGATCAAGATCACACAAAAAAAGTGATCTTAGATCAAGATCACCAAAATAAAAGTGATCTTGAAGATCAAGATCACGCCCATCTCTGAACATAGCTAATGATGAAGCTGACATCAAATGAGTTTGGTTATTGGACTTAGTAGGATCAGAAAAAAAGTTAACAAAAAAAATAAACTCCAAAACTACTGGAAACCCGATAGCCTATAGCAGGGGTTCTTAACCTTTTTTGTCTCGTTTACCCCTTCCCGAATAAAAAAAGTAAAATTTACCCCCACCGTTTTGGTGGCCCCTTGTGATGCCATCGTGTCCAGTCAACCATGCTTCACACAGATGAGTAGTTGGAAAAGGTACCTAATAACTTCAAATGCACGCTTAGTCAGCGTAGGAAAGTCTTCGACTAATCCACACCAAAACTTGGAAAAGTCACCATTGCACGATAAGAATTTGGAACAAAGCGTTGTTGAACATTGAAGATCAATCAATATTCATCTTTGCAAAGATCATCGTCGACAATACTTTCTAACTTGGCTTCGAAGGGATGAGTTATCCAAAGAGCACTAGGCTACTGTTAAAACTTTCACTTTCGAAGTAACAGTCAAAGTTCTTTTTTAAGACGGCAAGGTGCTGGCATGTTTCGACTTCGAGGTCAGAAATCTCGTTGCGACTTTTATTGACTTTCCAATCATCAAATGTTGGAAAATTTGCGTAAACTCCTTTTTTAACTCTTCTACTCCACAGATCTAATTTTGTCTGAAAGCCCTGAATTTTATTATTTACATCTATAATGGTAACACTTTTTCCTTGCATTTGCATATTGAGCTGGTTCAAACTTGAAAAAATGTCTGTCAAGTAAGTAAGCCAATGCACCAATAAATTTGTTGTCGCCAAAGAGCTTACTCAACGGGGATTTGCGTTCTCGAAGAAAATTCTCGATTTCACCATGTAGTTCGAAAACTCGAGACAAAATAAGACCCCTAGAGAGCCACCGAACTTCGGTGTGATAAAGGAGAACAGAATGTCCTGATCCCATCTGATTATAAACCACTTTGAAAAGACGATGATTAAGAGCACGCGCCCTGATAAAATTCACACTTTCAACCACATGCTTCAATACTGCTTTCAAATATTCTGGAAGGGTTTTACTTGCCAGTGCATGTCGAAGGGCACAGTGAGTAGAAATGATATCCGGTGCGCGTTTTTTCACCAAAGTTGTAAAGCCAGACTTAGCACCGAGCATAGAAGGGGCACCGTCTGTGCAAAGTGAATCCACAGGATTCCAGGATATATTATTTTGATGAAAGAAATTATCCATTTTTTCCATAACATTAACCGATTTGGTAGTCGTCTCTAAATTTTCCAGTGCAACACTACCAGTTTCTTAATAACTGAAAAGATTAAGTTTACTTTAATATATGATTCAATAAATTTACCCCCTCGGTAGGTGAAATTTACCCCCAGGGGATAAATTTACCCCCGGTTAAGAACCCTGGCCTATAGGCTACCAAGAACGACCACACCGGTCAATTGACCGGTACAGCCTATAAGCAGATGAGGATAACATTGCTTGTGAATGTTTCCGAAACAAAATATTTGGTTGGAATGGAAAACTAAGTCTATGCCAGAGCTGTTGTTAAATAAGTTTGATTGTTCAATTCCTACAAGATTATTCAATAGGCTGCCTACAAAATAGACCACTAGCCAAAATCTGCAGCCTACTTACTGGTCAATTGACCGGTGTAGTAGTTCTACATATATTTATGATTTTTTGGAGGATTTGGAATGTAAAGCGATTGTCTTCATAGAGCACGTAGTTCATACCTTAATTCGAGGATTAGCCGTAATATCAGTCGAATATTATTATGCTCATTTGAATAAAAATATAGAATCATACCAAAAATATAAATTGACCGGTATGGTAATTCTAGGGTTAAATGATTGAGAATGAATAGCCTATATGCAAAGTGTATTTTATTTCACAATTCAAAGTGAATCAGTAGCCTGAATGAAATAAGAATAACTTTTTTGCTATCTTTGATGGAACTTAGGATCTTAAAGGACATTTCAATGGTTAGGCTATGATAACAACTGATAGGCTACTTCAAAATTTTTTTAACAGGCCATATGCAAGTTAAGATATTGTTAAGATGAGTATCCTCGACAAGAAAATGTTTCTCTTTGAGTTCCTCGCGTCCCGGTCTGACGTAAAATCCATCCTTCATAACTTGCTATATTGACATACATTCCTGGCTGGCCTGCTTTTCCACACTGTTCCGGTCCAAAAGATGTGATTCCAGTCAAATACCATTCACATGAAGAACAGCGTTGACACATTAAAGGGCCACCGCTATCGCCCTGCACAAGTATTTCACAAGATTTAGCAACGTGTTTGAAACTCAGCAAACATATAATAATCTTATCTATAGCTAACTTACTTACAAGTTCTTACAGTTGCCAAATGCCTGCAAGTAGGCTACTAGGAGCATCAGCAAAATAAGGAAATTATTTTTCACCACCAGAAATTTTGCTGAGAAATATTAATTTTGTTAATTGTAGCCTATTTTCACGAAGTAGATGAGTCAAAATAGCCTACTTAATGGCTTTGCGCCTTTCTAACTGATGCAAAAGAAAAATTGCCGAGTTGATTGTCATTGTTAAGGCGCCAGACAAACAAAGAGCACAGCTGCTATAAAATGTGTGCTGCAGTTTGCAGAGCATCGAAGTTACGTTATTGCTTTTGGAGGACATTAAGTGTGGCTTTTCTTTAATCATCTTTTACACTACAGAATATGTAGGCTACTTGCTAAATGGCGGAAGAGCAGAATAACAATTTTAAAAAAATGAGAAAATAATTTATATGTTATAAGCTGTTGTTTTGGGATCACTACAAATGACGAACACTCGAACATCCAATAGAATAGGAGGTTACACCCAGAGATATTTAAAGAGGGAAATGCTCGTAGCGATTGCCTTATTCCCACGACACTAGAAGGGCGGCAGTTGATACCGAGTTAAGCGCTCTTTTTAAAATTGCAGAAAGTTGTGTGGTGCTGCTGGTACAATCAGCTACAAAAGATAGTTCGCAAATGTTAGGCCTATTTAGATCATGTTTGAAGAATACTTGTTTGGAAACACAGTTAAATGGGGTAGCCACTTTATCAAGTCGAAATTCTGCCACTGCGAATGACTACAATGCAACCGCCAACCAATCAGAACATGTTATAAGAGGCTACCGTCCAATTGTGAACCTTCTAGCACTCATCCAGAGAGTTAATGCTTGTTTTGAACTTTATTCGGTAATTACAGAAGAAAAAGAGCAATAGCAGTAGTGGGAATCGAACCCGCGTCAATGAAATGACTACTTTCTAGCCCTAACCCCTAACCCAACCAGCTGACAAAAAATCAATCACTTAATTTGCCTTCTATCATCTTCTTTTCACCATTTTTTACGTCACTTAAACCGTAGCTTATGATTGGTTGGCGGTTTCATTCTAGTCAAGTTTAGTGGCAGAATTTCGACTTGTTAAAGTGGCTACTGTTAAATGGTTACCAGTAAACTATTTTCTTAACAAAGCCTTGGCAATAGGCTAGGAGTAAAGCAAGTATAGGCTACGTGTAAACTTAGTTGAATAGACAAATGACTATGAGCATGCAATGAATATAGCTCAATTGGTTAGCGCGTCACTTCTAGAACGAAGAAGCTTCAAGATCAAGCGGCGCTGGTTCGACTCTCTGGGTGTGCGCTTGAGCAACGCATGTTGAGGACTGCTCTCCATTCAGCGGCATCTAATGGATGGGAATAGTTCTCCGGCAACAAGACTTCAACAATTGGAAACTTCACTCTGTCAATCTCGGTGACCGGGCCGCGAAAATTTTTTTCCCACCAGATTTCTGTCTCATTTACATATTTTGGTAAAAGTTTGGATTAAAACCGTGTGAATGCAACATTTTCTCGTTGGCACGGTTGGTTCAGTGGTTTCATCCTCTGCCTACTGATCGGGAGAACGGGGGTTCGACGCCCGTCGTAGTCAAACTTTTTTTTTCTTTAAATTAATTTTTGCGGTGCACAAGAGCTTTTCAAAAAAGTAGGGTTAGGGAAAGCTTATATTTTATTATCATTGCACAATTTCATTGGCAAATAGTTATATCGCAATCTGAATCAACTAATCTCTCAAAACACTTTCGGAAAATCTTACTTTTAGAGTGACTAGAATCAATGAGACAAAAATCTCGTGGGAAAAAAAATTTCGCGACCGGGCCTGCGTCAGTGATTCAAAGCCTCTACAACAGGAGTCGGCAAACTTTCTGTACTACTGGGCCAAATCTACAAACTTCCGGTAACGTGCGGGCCGCATAAATTGCAACCTATGAACAATCGCCACATTATCCTTAAAATCATGGCGCACCTGCAACTCGATCCTATTCTTGTGTCTATTGCACAATGAGACGTGTTTGTTGCCGTTTCATATTTATTATCAAACACGTATTAAAACACAATGCATTGTTTTTATTTACTTATCATTTATCAATGTGAAGAATGATGTTGTTTTTGTGTCATGGTCAAGGTGTTTAAATCAACTTGCAACTTTGTTGATGATATTTGCAATACGTCATTCAAATGACGATCTGACAGGCGAGTGCGAAGTTTATTCTTGCGTAATTTATTTTTGAAAAAAGCTGCTCACAGCAATATGTGCTTCCAAACAAGCACATTACACGTTTTGCATTGTCATACAGATGAGGATAGGTAGATTTATGGACATATTCTTTATAAAAGTTGGCAATTGGAACTGAATCGTGGAAAATTACTGCATAAATCAATTTCGATTCTGTTACGTCATAATTACACATAATAATCAATGAGTGCTTTCTTGTCATTATTCCTCGACAGTGGGGTACATAGTTTTGAGTAACGTCAGATCATAATTTTAAGAGATTTTGTAGCGTACATGGGAGTTACCGAGTAATGTCGGGATCGGGACACATGTTAAAGAGCTTTTTGTTATGATATAAAATAAATTTATGCGTAGATAATGATGAAACTTTAGTTTATGCACTAAAAGTAAGATCGTTCGAGGGCCGCAAAAAGTTTGTCCGCGGGCCGCAGTTTGCCGACTCCTGCTCTACAAGTATGCAAAACTGCCAGGATTAAGCTCTCCAAGAAGCTTTTCCAGTCCGAGGATAAAGATTCAATCAATCAATCCAGGCCTGATGCTAATAGCGCAAGCAGGCTATCATAACAAAATTTAATAAATTACTATCGGTGCCAACTGTCATTTTACGATAAACAGAGAATATTCACAACAATCAGAAGTCTCTATTGTCAGACGTAATAAACTCCTTCGCATCCCTTTCTTTAGATGTCCCTGGTTACACCCAATTATAGCGTGCGCTAGACAGCCATAAACATACTTTTGTTTTTATCTAATTTAGGCCAAGTAAGATTTTTTGTTATGGCTTCTGATTGAAATAAAATACGGTATCGATAAAAACTGTATCTTAAAAGAAAATGTGATTAGCAGTCTCAAAACTTCAAATAAACTTGAATAAACTTTACCACATCAAAGAAAGGCGGAGAAGCTTACACACCAATCCTGACAGTGCGTTCTTTGCTAAATTGTTTTATTGATTGCGGATGAGTCACAAGACCAAGAAGAATTTGTGCGTATGCTACGTCGCTAGGAAAAAAGTAGAACCACTGCACCAAAGAATGGCCAGTTGGCCTCATATCACGTTATTAGCCGTAGACCGTGATTCTTAATGAACATCAACTACTGTCACCAACATAAAAAAAAGTTTAAATTTTCTTACCAAACACGTATCTACTCCTCCACCGATCCGACCGGCACAAATCATTCTGTTGTCTATCAGCGATGCAAACGGCTCATTTTTGTATGCTTCTTGGCATACTCCTAATGGCAACTTGTTTAAATCCACTTCTAAAAGTTGATCAGAAGGACGTCCCGTCTCAGCTAGAAAATACACTTTATGAAAACAATGCACTGCTTCGGACTATACGAAACCAGGGATTCATACCCTACCATGAATCCCTGTAGCCTACGAAACTCATATTATAAACTGTAAAATTATGACCATTTGTTTTTTCAAAATTTTCTTTGGTACGGTGGATAGATCTTTCTTTTGTTCAGTTTCATACTTATGTAAACAAGCATGGGAAATTTGGTAGTTGCTATAGTTACTGCCTATGAAATGCCTTTTCCATCTAAAAAATTCTCATTCCTATTGTTCGTGCGATAATTTCACTTTCTTTTCATGCAGTGACGTGATGATTGTCTTTCTGTTGGTGCAGTTGGGACATTTAACTTGCAGAATCTTTCACACAAGTCAGAATGATTTTATTTCTTCAAGACAAACACAACGTTTTTTTCTTCAATAAGTCTCAAGCTTAGATTGCCCAAAAAAACGTTAAGTCTCTGTTAAGAAAAGTGCGACTCACCATTTACTTTTGATAGACCGAGCAAACGCAAAAAAGGCACGAAATAGAATGATAAAAAAGTAGCCTACACCATTACTTCATTAATGAAAAAACACAATGATCGTAAAATAGAAGCAGTAGGCCTATCCTAAATTGCCCTGTTTGAATTTAATTAGTAATAAATCAAAACTAAATTTGTTTTTAAATACACTAGTTCAAGACTTTTACAAGTTCTTGATAAAAATCACCAAGTCGCAAATTCAACTCCCCCTTTCAAAACTAACTTACTTATTCCCCATCCAGCGGCGAAGCAGGTGATTTCTGGTGATGAGACTTCTCCACGGGGAAGGCAAAGTGGTTGAATATATCGGCTGTATTGCACTGAAGATGAGAGCTGAAAATGGGTTTGTGTCATATTCCTTGTCACCATTGGTATTAAGTTAAAAACAAAATAATCTTAAATGCTATTGATGTTGAGTGCAGATGTAAGAGCTCTAAGTAAGAACTAAAACCAAAGCAACAATGCGACTTCTATGAAAAAAAAATTGGAAGGCCATTCCACAGACAGTAATGAAAGCAGTTACCGTTTCTTTAATAACTCGTTGATCAAAAACATCAAAATAATTAATAGCTCTTCAATTGCTTTCACTAATTTGAAATTTACAATGGCTACATCATACTTGGTTGTGCAAAGATAAGAACAAAAATATCAACATATAATAAAATATGAATCTTTTTTAAAGATAATAGTCAAAAGAAAATTGAAAATAAAATGCTACATTCAGACCTCTAGGAGTGCAACATCCGCCATTGGAAAATCATAATTGACTTGAATGTGCTTGGATGCGATTCCCATTTTACGTTGAGCACGAGTTCCATATCCAATATAAACTGTAATTTGGTGGAACTGGAAACTCCTGCAAATGAACAAATTTTATACTTTGATTAAATCTCCGAGGCTTGCAAAAGCATTCATTTTTGTAGTATGTGCAATAGCCTACCTATGGTGCATTGGTGCTTTGAACAAAACTGTTTTATGCGTTTCTAAAGTTAGCAGAAAATATACATATAATATGACATATGATAAAGTATAATATGACAAGTGTAAGCAACTATCAAATTAATTTATAATAAATTTTATTAATTAATTTCATTTGAGTAATTTCAAATTAATTTGTTGATCTCAAATCCCAAGCAAAATGTACTTACTTTACGCAATGTCCTGCTGTGACAACCCACTTTCTGTCAATGAGAGAACCTCCGCATAAGCCTCTTTCTCCATTTTTAGCATTAATTTCTATCCTCACCTTGAAAACAGGAAAACTATTTTGAAATAAAAACTTTTTTACACCTCATAAAGTGAAAGTAGACCTGTATAGGCCTGATAAAAATATCACCTGGATAACATTCTGTTGACGCTTTGTGAAAGCAAAAATTACACTTGCTTACTTGTTAACAAATACGCCTACGTGTTAAGGTATTATTGAAAAGCAGAAGACCTACAACTTCAGGTTAACAGGATTTCAAGCTCGGTTATAAACCGGCCACCAATGTAGGCTATGAGCGAATTTATATTTGCTAAACTGTTGACTGTGTAAAATCTTTTAATTATTTTTGATGTGTTTTTCTATCTAATATTCGCTGACCATGTTCATATGTCAATGGGTTTCAAGACCAGGAATCCCCATTCCCCAACCACCGAGTCGTGAAAGGTTGCTACCAGGTAGCGAGAACACACGCCCAAAATGGCCGTCTAGTGTGAGAGTTGGTTGAAAGTATGTCCTTAGACGTAGAATAAATTGATTACTGTGAATACAATTGATGCAGCCATGCACTATTTAGTGACCAAATAGTAGGCCTGCGTACAAATGAATATTACTTTGTAACCTGCTAAATATCTACCAATCCAGTAACGGATCCAAAGAGGGGGCGCTTGGTGACGTAGGCCTACTTCCCCCCAAAGTAGAAAAAAACATGTAAATTTTCTACAAGTTTACACAATTTTCTCGCTTGTTTCGCTCGCTCAGTCCCATGACGTGTGCCATTGGGAACAAATGGTGTCAGCAGTGAATTTAAAACTTTGCCGATACTATTCTGTAATTAACCACTTGCTTCATGCAAAATTCAACATCCCACCTCAGGAATCTCTCCGGCAACTAAAGTCAAGACACCCCTTTGTGCCAGCTGCTGTTGAATTACTACATCCATTCAGCGATCATGCCATCAACGCAGCACACTTCTTGGAAGATATTTGGAAAGCAGCGTGGTGCGCCACCGACACCAAACTACATGGTTTTATACCCCACCCGGTGGCGCGCCCCCTGGTATGGACCTGCCTCGGCCGACTTGGGTCAAGCTCAACGGAATCCGAAACGGAGTCGGTCGCTTCCATTCCAACATGTACAAGTGGGGTCTAGCTCCCTCATCGGCCTGCGAATGCGGCGCGGAGGAACAAACTGCTGACCATGTCATTCTCGAATGTCCCATCTACAAGGCACCAAATGGAACGCATGGTATAGCAACGCTGGACGAAGCTACACTCACCTGGCTCTCCACCACCTGCCCTGAAATTTGATCTAGTCTCAAACGAAAGAATGGCCCTCTTAAAATTAAAAGATATTGATGAAATATTCCAAACCAAACATCTTGATGACTAACTAGGCTTCTCAACAACTAAGTAAAGCTATTTCCGGTAGGCAATGAATTGAAATATGTCTTGTGACCTTGACACTCAAACTTAAGATCAAAACTTGTCACTTAAACTTTTGAAGAAATTCAGTTTTAATTTGGTGGTATTGGTCAAATACAAAGTGTGCGTCTTCTTCAAAAAATCATTAGTGGACCTAAAAGTTTACATGGTCTGATTTGTTTTACAAATCTTGCTTACAGTGTGTTTAAACAGTTATAAAGCATTAGAAAGTAGCCTAAGTAGTCTAAATTTCAAACTTCGTATTTCCAATCACCTGTCAGCAAAGCTGTTTTTACAGTAGGCTATTTTAAAACCGGTCCGTGAGAGAAAAAGGTTGGAGACCGCTGGTCTAGATGCATAAACTCACCATCCAGGACCACAGCTGTACGTTAGCTAATCTTCCACCAATTATTCTCCCTGCTGAGTTTAGTGGTTGTGGTACACCACACCTGTTGTGGGTTGGTGTCTTACAGCATGACGTTCTATCACGATACCTGTGCTCTTCATCAGCCTTGCAAGTCGCTGAAAAGTGCATAGTGCAGGTTATTGAATATCATTGTCAGTGAAATGACGGTATTTATTTTCATATTATTCAAAGTACGATAGCCTATCTTTGATTTTAACGTTTTGTTAGTGAAAAAATATATGCAACCATACTTAACAAAGAATACGCTTCTGCAATAAAAACAAAAGTAGTCTACTTGAAATTTGAAGTAGCAAATATTTATCAAAGGCTGTCATTGGGTGCAAAATATGTTTTTGCATTATTGTCAGATATAACTTTGCTTCAAGTCAGATCCATTACCTGATCCTACTTTCAAACAAACCTACCGGCAGGACACCTGCCCATGTTACATTCTTCGTATATTTTTGGACATGTGTCAATATTATTGGTCCGGCATCGTGGCACTCTGTACCGTGTTCCATTTCCGCATGACTTTGAACAATCCGACAACACATTCCACTTAGGACTTGATGAGACTTGACCTGTGTGTAGAAGATAATTAATGACAATTTTGTTTTGCAATTTTTTAACTAACGTTTGCAGACGTTTGCAGATGAAAAGTAAAACGACAGCTTCAGTTAGAGAGGTTAGTGGTTCTCAAACTTTATGTAATGTTCTCAGAAATCTATACTATAGGGCAGAGGTCACCAAACTACGGACCGCGGACCGGAACCGGCCCGCGAACTGATTTCATCCGGCACGCCATGTGCTGCGGAAATAACAGCTGCACTACAACTGTTAAATGTAGTGCAGCTGTAAGGAAAAAAGTTACCAAACTTTTTGTAAAGGAGTGACGTTGCTGTTAAGCTACCATCACATTGCACCTTTATCATTAGGCCACCACAAATGGGGACAGCCTAGACCAAATTTGGAAAGATGTAATGTTTTTTCAAGAGCACGATGCCCTGTAGTGTATCACAGCAGGTCATAACTTTTCCAGCAACCTTTCGATTTTCATCACAACTTTGCTATTCCACCGCTGACTTTGTTATTTATTGTGCTCAATTCAAGTCAATGGAAATTCTTAGATATAGTTGTAGGCCTATATCTTTTCGCAATTTGCATCCGGCCCGCAGCCGTTAATCTCGCAGCAATCCGGCCCTCAGAGAAAAACGTTTGGTGACCCCTGCTATAGGGCATAGGCTATATACCTTATCATCGCCGCCCAGCAATGTAAAAAGAGCTAATGTTAGTGTACACGCAAATTTAGTACAAATAAATTAAACAAGTAGACTAATCATAGCTAATGGCAATATCCTCAATGAAATGGATGAACTTGGTGATCTTTAATGAGTTATTTAATATTTAGAGCCCACTGCCCACTTATTGTATTTCTTTCGTCCATAAATGGGGCGATATCATTTATATATCGCTTACTTTGAGAATTACTGAGCTAACGTAGGCTATAGCATTTTTAGATTTTTTCTGTAAAGAGGAAATGCTATATTGACGAGGAAATGCTCCATTGAAGCATAGTTTACCTTCATGTCGCTTTAATCATAACCATTTCCAAAACTATGCAAGAAACTTGAATTAAGATATTGCTGCACAAGATCAGGTATTCACATAACAGTGACTCACCTATCCTTTTTAACTTAAACCCGTTTGTGGGTGCTATAGAGAAAACAACAAACTGTAGACTACTTTGAAAAAGAATGAATGCCAAAACTCACCTTCACACCATTTGCAGGTTTTTTTGCACTGATTCTCTAAAAAATCTCGGTATTTAGGAGTGCAGAACTGAACAACATTTTCACAGGAAGGAAATTCATCAACACATGTTTCTGAAAAAAAATACTTTTCATGTATCATGCAAAACAGTGTTTTGTTTTATAGCTATTCGTTAACTGTTCTATGGAGAGTCAGATAAAAAGTTAGTTAATATTCTGGATGCAAAAGCATGCTTTTCGAGTTACCGCATATAAACGTTCCTGAATTCAGAACTTTGAAATTTTCCAACTTAACGACAAATGTAAACTCCTAACCCTTGCATCTAATTTCGTCGTCAATTTAAATCTTTTTGAAATAGAAAAATATTTTTAAAGGCACTTTTAGTTGTAGCCTAGGCTACGAAAGTGATGTGATTTTCAACAGAGCTTTATTTCGCTAATTTTGTCTTTTTCATCACAAAGTCGTGTGGCCTAGCCTACCTACGGTTTGCTGTGAATTGGCGCTTAAAAATGGAATGAAAGCGAGTAAGCACGTGTGTATATGTGTTTATACTGTGCAGTGTGTGCGTGTGTGTAGGCATCTGAGTCTGAGTGGTAACATACATTTAAGCATTCTTTTGCATGATATTGTGTTCGGCAGGCTTCGTAACCGTGCTCCTTTTTTGTTGCATGAGAGTTTGTGATATATGCCACTTCTATCCTTTTCTGTCTTTTGTTTTGCCGAATAGGCTACTGAGAATTTTTAAACGACGCTAGAAAAGATGCCGGTTCATAACTTAATCATAGTGCACGGCCGTGCATTTACAAGACACTTTATGTCATGCTTGAAAATGCGCAGGCAAATTGGCTTTTATGTAGCCTATAAATGTTCATTTAATCTTCAGCCTAACCATAAACCTGGATGCATTCTTTTTTGCCACGATGCTGAATTATTGTCATCGACGTAATAATCAAAAACAAAATAAAACTTAATCAATTACCTTTCACTTTAGGCTTCAATTCTTCACACCATCCGCAAGTATATGTACATAATTTAAGAAGACTTGATTTAAATACTTCGCACAAAGACGATGTCTTGAAAACTTCGCATCCATCACTTTCATCTTTGCATTCTGAAAAACAAGTTTCAATCTTTTGTGCTTTAAATCTATCTATGATTGGCGTAGGCTACTACTGGCAGGCATGATACCATTTTCACTTCTACTTTTAAAGTTATTTGTAGGTTTGCGTTCCTGCAACGACTCAGAGGGGCCCAGCCCGCAAAATACAAAAGATTCTGATTTTGGAAGGGCTTCAGGGAAACTTTGCTTACTGGTCAATGCAATGCTGTAAGTAGAGAGTATCACTCTGTGAATTATACTGTAAATCTGTCACAAATGCCAATTGTAGATCATAATTAACGTTTCATAATCGACGAATCAAAGTCACTTTCAGAAAATTGTTCTTGATTGTGCAGCATACTTAGGTGATACCATCTCAGCAATAGTGATAAACCAAAAAACCCTTTGCATCTTTGTGAGGTAAACTTGATGGCAAAGATTCGGTCTCTGCTGTAGTTGTTACCAATTTGTTACATAATAAAATCGGATTTCAGTCTCTCTGTCACAGCATCGCAATAATGACAGTCCACTTGGTGTAGTTTCTTTCACCAAGACATTAAAAAAAATGGTGTCTTTGTATTTTTACTACTTGTGCGTAGTTACCCAACTATGGCATAACTCGGTGTTGACAGTCGACCAGCAAATAGTCGTTAGGAAAACACCCCTGATGACTGTTTGTAGGTCTATAGTTATTAGTTATGCTACTAAGTATACATAATTTACCCATCTATACTTCAATTCAGAAAATATGACCTTAAAAATGTGTGAAATATCAAAAAATTATTTAAAAAAAAACACGTTTCATTGGCGAATAAATATTTTGTGATGTCATGTTGTAATCTGCAATGAACTGCTTACCTTGTGAAAACGAAACACTGACCAAACATAGAAGTAGCGTTAATGAATACAGAAATATTCTTGCATTCATACTGGTATTTTTAAGTTTATTTGTTTGTTTTTTTCTACTTTTTTTGCTAGCCTGTTGGTTTATCAAACGTAATTATGTCTTTAGACACAAAAATTTTTTAACTTCCGAAATATTGGATATAGATCACAAAAATAGTGGATCTAAAAATGAATCTTGTTTTTTCAAATGAGTTGTTAGCACGTTTGAATATTCCTTGACGTTTGAATAAGTAAGTTAAATTATCACCACCCAAAAGCAGTATAACTTTAACACTTTTTCACTTTGTTGAGTTTACTATCATTTTACGAGTACACAACTAATCTTTCAAAGTCGATTTCTAATTCACGTCTTTCTAAATACTGTAGGTCTTGGATAACTGAAGCAATAATAAAGTTTTCGTATATTTTGTTATTGGAGGATGTAGCTTTAGTTCTTCCTGTTTTCACTCCGCATACCTTTTTATGCATTCGTGACATGATATTGGTAGCCAGGTTGAATCTCGAAGAATAAAATATAATAACAATAAAAACGCAGCACAAGAAGCAGGATTTTTGTATATTCACAGCTTCAGCGGCGCCCACTTCTCGTATGCTTTATGTTTATACTTCCGGTTATCAATTTCCCTTCACTGATTCACTTTATCCAATTGGTTACAAAGAGCTTTGACACACTTAACAAAAACGTGATTGAAATTTTTACCATAAGTACTGCGGATTTTTTGTAGTAAACGCAACAAACACATGAAGGAACTGCAAGATTCAATTAGCTGTGGCATTAGCAATATTTGAAAGTTGAACAATGAACACCTTCTCTTCTTCTTCTTGCGTATGACGTAGCTATTCAAATAACACCATTTAATCGCTTAATTGTAACCGGTGATTTGTCTAAGTAAACCAGTGGTTTTCAATGTTGAGCGTGGCAGCCTTTTGTTGGATTTTGATGTTTGAAGACATAATGAAGCAATTTAGACCCATTGACTTGTCTAACGCCTTATACCTGTAATTCTATTGCATTGGGAAAGCAAATGCACTTGTCTTCAAACTGATTGGTAAAATACCTTTTTATGCTGATATGCTGTACAATCGGAACATGAACACCTGTTTTTTCTATCGCACGATCGAAATGAAAGTACAGAGGCGTGTTAACCACCCCCGTTCTCCCTGGCCGGTAGGTTCTCCGTGTAAGGGTCTATTTCTTTTTGGTCGGTCAAGTGTTTTTTGGCCATTAGAAAACAAGAAAAAATGGACATAATTATAATAGCTTAAATCACATCATAGAATTTTGTTTTGCTGGTCATTATTTTGTAGGACTTCCTATTTTAAATCAAAAATGCCAGAAAATACAGCACTCCTCCAATATTTTGTTAGAGCTTGTAGAAAAATAAATAATATCATTCTAGCTTTCTTGAAAAATAATTTCAATTGTGGGTATACTGGATAGGTACAGCAGGTCTACTGCAACAATAAAGGCGAAGAATAAACATTCTTGAAGTGTGCATTTTTTACTAAATTGATAGCAGAGACATTTTTATTCCTTTATTAAAAAACTTTTGCCCAAGATTAATGCATCAACGGTAAATTTCTTGACATTGGCTAATGGTTTGAAAAACAAGGTTGGAAGAATAGTTTAGTGCTCCAACCAATCAAAAGTATACATAAATCAACTTTGCAGGAATACGAATCCACCTATCGGTATTAGAGGACTCCAAGTGGTACTCTCACGACACTGAAAGTGGATATAATTTTCTTGTATTAACAACATGCTGAAATAACAAGTTCGGCAAGCTACACTACAGTGCAACTGAAACATCAGATGTTGGGTTAACAGCCGGTGCAAAGTTTTATTGTCTTGCCAAACTTGATGATCGATGTTTCAAGATAAACTGTAGAAGACCGAAGTTCCATCGGATCGTTTTACTGTTTGAAAGTACAAGGTTGGCAGACTTTGTTTAGTCAATAACTGCACTGAAAGACTGATTTTAGTCGAACTAAGACAGTTTCTTGGAACCTCAATCCAATTGAAAATAGTGAATCATTGAAGATTGATGTTTTATTTGATCAACTTCCAAGGTTTCAGCCGTATCCAAATAGCCTAAAATGAGTGAATTAACTTTTTTTTTTATCTCACCAAAACATTTTCATTTTTTATTAGGTATACAATGTCATACCATGCCGTCATGTTGAGTCTTTTAAGATAGATTGTGAATTTATTCTAGGAAAAGTCGCCGTCACTGCAAAGGCCTTTTCTTGAATGTGACCAGCGGGCAAATAAGAATAATTTGGTAAAAATCTACTGGGGGTTATTTTCGACGTAAGAAAACAGTCGATTGCTGTCGAAATAAAGCTAGCGATGTAATTTGCCTTAGCGTGACGTGATTCAATGTTGCATTTGAATCAGGTTTTTAAAACTTGGTAATTTTGATGGCAACAGCAGCATGCACAAAGTTTTCTTATGAAAGTCTTTACTTCTCATGTCTAGTTGGTGTCTTCTGAGTGTCACAGCCCCAGAATTTTAAATGTAAATAAACTTGTCAAACAATGTTCTTTGGGCTAAAATTGAATCTTAGCATCTCATCTGTGCGGCAACGCGTTGGGAAAATGTTTCACAATTTAATTGTGAAATGTCGTTGCATTTGCAACCGCACTAATATGGTCTGACGTCGTTTGAATATTTGAAGTTAACTTTACAATGGTTAAAATACACTCAAGTTCTGACAAATACGAGTGAAATGACTTTGTCTGGTTAGAAATGTTTTAACTGTTCGTCAAGATTTTACAAGTAACACTTCACAGCCTAATATAACAATGCTTAATTTGTGTAAGTTCTACCTTCTGAGCTTACAGTCACCTATTCAGTAGTCTTGACAGGTTGGTCCAAGGGGTACTTTTAAACCGGGACCGGGATAACTTAAGAGGCCCGTGCCGTGACCTTTAAAAGACGCCTGGAAACTTGAAAAAACACCACGTATTCTTTGGATGTGGGTAGAGCCTTTTTCTTAGAAGTGTCTTAATTTAGGGCCTGAGGATCTCATTTGTAAAAACCCCAAAAAATCCTCTCAACGGCCTTACACATACTCATTGCATTTTAGCAAAATTTGTATCCCCTATTCATGACATTTTCTGATCGAAAGGCCATCATTGGTTTAAAAGTTTTAGCAACCGGTAGCCTACTGCTTTTGGTTTACTGTGCCAAGGAAAATCCATTTGGGTTGCTACATTAATTAGATGATCATTTGTCAATGATGCGTACGCGGAAAGAGTAATTAACTTAAGATAACTGTACCAGATTACTTTGATTTAAAATACCATGTAGTTTAAATTTTAGTGTAGGCTATTATTACTGCGCATGTTTGATTTCGAACATAACGTTCAAATTCTAGATGTGTCTAGTTAGTAATAAATAATAGCGATCAATCGAGAAGTCGTTTTCCGATAAGGATAAATTAGCAGATGATATGTTTATCAATATATGCTATGTATATTGTTTTGCAAATTAAAGCAATTTATATTTGACAAACACTAATAGTCAGTACATTTTTGTAATAGGCTATACGCATTTATATTTTGTTTGCATGGATAAAGTTCTGCACGTGCACCCATATGAACGGATATGACTAGTTTAATGTAAGCTAGGCCTACATCATCTTGGTTTAGGATAAGATCTATCGAAGAAAACTCTTTTGTATAACAAAGTAGCGTTTTGTCATAGTTAAAATCTTTAATAGTTTTTTTAGCGATCCTATTTACAGGAGGCTGTTTTTTGGTTGCACTATCGTTTTAAAGAGATAATAGGCCATTTACGTGATTCAGAGTCGTAGAGAATTGTAAGCCTAATTCCTACAAATCTTCATTGTATTTCGTATTGAGATATAGTATAAAACTTTTTCTGCCAAACCATGCTTCGCAGGTAGGCTATAAAATTCAATAAGTAAATGTGATCATTTTAAACATCCTTCATTCAAATATTTTACTACAGAGCGTATCTTCAATATATACAAATGAAAAAGTTTTACAAACCATGTACTTTCAAAGGAAATACCCTAGTCATGACAAAAAGAACGTTTCTTTATTACGTCAAAAACGACAAGTAAACCCGGGAGGCATAAGCCGTCCGTCCTGAACAACACCCAGAGGGAGAAATTACTGTGCAAGGTTGCACCGGTCGTGTTCTACGAGTTAATTTTAGCTTTCGTGGTTGATGTTTGTTAAATTGTGAGGAAAAGGAAGATCGTGACCACAATTAAGCTGATATTTCCAAAGGTTGATAGGCGACACGAAAGCTTTTATGCCAAAAGTGATGACGTAAAAATGCTGAATCAGAAGGGTAATGCACAAGACGAAATGGAAGCTCTTGTTTCGGTAATCCCAACTTAGTGATCGGATAGTTGCCAGTTTGTCCAGGCCTGGATTTAATTTCAGACTATACCAAAGGCTTTTAAACGATTGTAGTTTTTCTTGCCTATGGAATGCTGTGCTGGTGTCCTGAATAGCTACAGTACAATATCAAAATCGTAAAACCTACAGATCCTAAACCAGGCCAAAGCGACTGTGCAGTGTGCACCTAATAACAACACGGTTGTTCGTACAAGCAAGCTAGTGTGTTACTTAAGAAAGATTAGAATTTCAAGAAATGGAAATGTTTGTTAGTCCGGCACCTCAGTAACTTTCTTGATTTGAGTAGGGCAGCCAGTTTTGGAGGAGCTTTCTTGTTATTAAAAAGCTCCCACTTTAGAGATTTGACTTTTTATTTCTACAAGGTCGTAAGTTGCCAGAGAAAGGTTTTACCAAATGAACAGAAAAATCAACAGGATGTGCAAATACTGATTTAAAAGTTTTCAAATATAAGGAAAGATGAATGTTTTAGAAAGCAGAGATCACGTGACGTCAGACCAATCTCAATCAAAACAACAAAAACACGTGTTTGAAGAAAACAAAAGATTTTTTATTCACCGATTGTCTGTTTTGAAACAAGTACGTTTTTATGGAATGAAGTAGCGTACAACCAGTTTGAAAAAAGGGTGCCATAAAAATGCAAGGCTTTGACAATATTGCTAAAATCATTTTAATGTCCTTGTAGAAAAACAAGAAATGTAATCAAATTGTTTAAAATGGGCTACTGTATATAACAATGCACGGTTTTACAGTATTTTTGGTGCAGTCTTAAGACTAATATAGCTTGCTTGTTTTTTTATCGTTTCACTCATAAATTATCAAAATTTGATGTTGACAATAGCTACTTTAACGGCATGTACTGTAAAAAATTACAATATCTGCATCGCAAAACAAAAACAAACAATGTTGTTTGGAGACTAAAAAATCGATAACTAGTAGCCTGTAACTTTACAATGTTGTAAAAAAGCAACTGAAGAAATTTTTTTTCATTGTTTTCGGGTTTCATAACTTTCTGTTGTACAATAAAATGTGACTTTTAACGGCCCTAGCTATCGCTTAATTGCAAAAGTTGCCGCCAAAGCACGATGGAATCAGACAATGAGTTATTCCACACTGTCCTTAAAACTAATTTCAATAAAGGCTAGACTGTGGCGAAACTTGGCGACAGTAAACTATTTAAAAATGTTCCCTCAATTTTGTGATTGCTTAAAATCAAATAAAATGACTAATTGGTGTGAAAACAAGTATTAAGTGCTGGTTACTTTTAGGGATAGATGCAATGATATGAGCAACTCTTGTTCGAACGGCTAAAGCAAAACATCAAACGAAAACATTTCTGAGAAGGGATCGCAATTCCGTGATAAAAAAGCTATCCCCACAGCTCACGATTTGACTTAAATATAACGTGTCTGCAGCTGGATTAAAATTTGTCAAATTGACTACTTATGTAACGTCTTGAAACGTTACAATTTTATACGATGGAGATCATACATGATGGGCTGACGGCGTAACGTGTTGGCAGAGTGTGAATTGTTGAAGATCTATGCATTCGACCTATGATGTAAAGACAGCCTTAGGCGTTTTAAAATATCTTTTTGCTGCAACGTGTCTGATTTCCGCTTAGCATTAGTTTTGATATTTTAATGTATTGTCTTTACTTTATTTGCTGACTGTGCAAAGTTAAGAGCAGTTGTCCGTCAGAGGTAATGGTGTCAATGCTTTGATAAACGCAGGCTGGGACACCAAACCAGCAAAAACTAAATGGATAAGCAGACAGTAATGATGTTGCTGGTTCGATTTCTGTCTACAACGTAGTTTTATAAACGTTTAACTTCCGCGAGAACACAACCCATGGGTTGATCGGCAATTGACAATCACACCTTTTATGCATTGATTAGAACAGCTGCAAATAAACTGAGAGTATGAAGAGTAGTAGAAGGTTGGTTTAGTGTCATGTGACTTTTGTTTTCTCAAACATCATTTCAGCAGTTTCTTGTTTGAAAATTTGATAGCTACTATATCATGCAGAATTACTTTTCATTTTTCTCCGCTTTTGCCGAGTTTACAAAACTGTGATTTTCATTTATATGTATTTTTTTCTCTCAACAAAGTTACTATTACGATACAACAATTTTTTATTTAACCTGGAAGGTGACTTGTTTTCAATTAAAAAGCGTTTTTGTATTAAAGCAGAAATATTTTGTTAATAAGTTTTGTTTCAGAAGACCCTAATAGGTTTCGCATAATAAAAAAATCTGGTTGCTTTTAAAATGTTGACGTTGCGAGTTCTATTATGGCTTGGATCTTGTGCGTCACTTATTTCTGCTCAAGGTAACACTGCTATTTTAAAGCTACAGTGGCTAGTTACTTCACCAGGGGCTTTCATTGGAGGGACAAGATTTAAAGATTTTTAAACTATTTAACCTTTTTTAGCTGTAAATTTTCAGAATATTAATTTTACTACTAGAAAAGCATTTTGGGAGCATCTCGTTAATGTAAGTCAAGTCGCCTAACCTAAGGATTTGAACTCATGTTACGAACACTATTCTTTCCAATAATAAACTTGCGGTGTATTTTTATTTTACGACACAAAATAGCTGGTTGAGTAGATCTGAGATCGATTCCAGGTCCGGCTAAACCGGAGACTTTAAAAACGGAACCGATTGTGTTCTGTCTTGCATCACGCAATGAGAATAAGTCGGGAAATAATGTGATGACATCGTAAACCTGATATAGAATGAAAAATAAGTCCTGTCGCTAAAATACCTTAGCTGATGTAGACTTAGTTTACATAGATAGTTAGTTATATAGATATATAGATATATTATTATATTTATTATTATTATATTATTATTATTATTATTATTATTATTATTATTATTATTATTATTATTATTATTATTATTATTATTATTATTATTATTATTGATATATTATTATTATTATATTATATAGATATATATTAGTTATATAGATAGTTAGATGTAGACTTAGTTTACGTAGATGTAGTTTGTTGTAATAAATAAAGCCATGATATTATTATTATTACCATGTTGAGTAACTGTTGTAGATTTTGTTTCTTGTTTGTTGTGAAATTTAATCTTTGTATCGCAACGATTGCTGTGTTAATTGCACATCGATTTTCTACACTTCTTTACTGTGATTTTGTTTTGCAACAGGGTGCCAAGACAATGCAGCTATTGAAGTCTGTCGATTCTACGTTACACGGTGCAATTCCCCTTTCACATTCTTTCAAAATTATCTAAAAGTAAATTGCAGAAAAACTTGTGGATTTTGTGAAAACTCAGGTAAATATGGTTCTGATTGACTAAACGTTTACCCTTTATGAATAATTTTTCCTTTCAGCCATTGCACCACCACACCCGATAATCATATCGTATAAAGAGTGGTTTCGAGCGGGGGAGAAATTCCTTCCCAATTTTATGGAAGGAATTTTGACAGAAGCATTTTTGTTTTCACTAACATTGGCTTTAATGATTAGTTACACCACTTTATATTGTAGGCTACAATTGGGAATAATATTGAACTTATTTTGTGAGATCATGATTTATGTATGACTATTAAAGATTTTTGATTTGCATAGATGGGAAGGGAATCTTTGCATCCAACTTAAAGAAGGGTAATGTCTTGAGTTATACAGTATTTCCACAATGGGGATTAGATTCACGTCCTGGCGTCATTATGGCCTACAGACGATATTTACTTTCAGCTGTGCGGCTAAACCGTCAACTTACATGTTCGGTTTTCCGTTTAAAGTTCTCTGCTGGCTTATTTTTGATACACTTTTATTGCAAACCAGGTAAATTTTGTGTTCAAAAAACGAAAAATCAAAGATTGGTCTTGCAAGGTTATTTAGAATGAAAGCTCCAACATAGGCAAAGGGAGAAGTACATCAAAAAAGGTTGGGAACCTCTGGTCTGAAGAGTCCAGCGCTCCTCAGCCGTGACTCCTGAGTAACCCTAAATAGAAAGGAGATATTTTCCAGCAGGCCACGAGTGGGCTATAAACTCTCACTAGTGGCATTTGAATAACAGCAAAATGCAAGTGCAAACTTTAACTCCTTGTCAAAATGACTACCTCAGGCATTCTGGTGTCATGTAATTATAAGTCATCGTCCTAACTCTAAGAGAAATGATATTTTCAGCTTCTGGCTGTCTCCTCATAACGTATATCTCGCTTATAGTCTGCAAGAACGCATTACAGAGGCTTGTTAGACTTTTTCAACATAATGCTGCAAGTTTGGTTTATCAGTCCGTTAGCTCAATGGCAAATCGCCCGGCTAAAAATCAAGCTGCTATGGTTCAGCTCTCAGGAAGTGTGTTTATGCAATGCATTTCAGGACTGCTCTCCATTCAGCATCACCTAGTAGATAAATGCTTCAACAATAGCTATAGAAACTTCACTCTGCCAATCTCACTAACCGGCCCTGTGTCAGCGGTTCATAGCATCTACAAGTATGCGAAATTTCTAGGCATATCCTAACAAGGCTTTGACAGTCCGAGGATAAAGATCCAAACCAAAATTGTTGTCTATGCAACAAAAAAATAACATCATCTTAATGTAAGCAGTGAAATTTGCCTTAATGCGCGTTCAACACGGAGTCAGATACAATTAAAAATTCCAGATTGATTCTTTCCAGGGTCGTGAAATTATCTTGCTACCAGAAACGGAAATTGAAGAAAAGTTTAAGAACTAACAACTGAAACAGCGTAACACGACCTAAAACAAATCATGACAAAGTTAATCAAAACTTGCTTGCATCACTTTGTTTCGAAGTTTGAACAATTAAAACTGCTATAAAACCAATCTATACTGATGTAAAAGTACTGTAAGTGTATTATAGCCTACATTGCAACAGACTACTAAAACATTATAAGTGAACATATAGAGCTATGGTACTAAAATGACTGCAGTTCCAAAACAGCACTTTTCCATATCTTTTCTACGTTTGTACATCAGGAGCCTGCAATTGTTTCAGACACTATAAATAAAAAAACGCCTAAAAGTGTTCCTGGGCCTGTACCAATAAACCAATTAAACCTCAAACCATTTGGGTGTTCTGTGTTTTTTCTCGCGATTTTTAGTTGTGCCTACATCGCATGTTGAATATTGCAGGTCCGTCTTGGGGCTTGTGGACAACATATTCTCAATGCGACGTCACATGTGGCGGAGGAACACAAATGCGCACCAGAGTCTGTCAAGATGGGACTGTGGCTAATCAATGTGAAGGTTCAAGTACTGAAACACGGTCTTGCGAAAGCCAACTTTGCCCAAGTAATTGCTGAGTTTAATTAAAAATTGTCATTAGTTAAGATTGTCTGCAGCAATTGATGAAGACTTCAGAAAATGTTTCATTCTGCATAGTCATTGCTCATTGTTCCTTTTTAGTACTGCACATGAAATCTAGAGTAGCCCGTAGCCTATAACGTACCTTGTATTTTTGCATTAGCCTATGTTCCAATCAACACAAACTAGTTTGCATCTTGCCAAGGCTACTTGTCGTGTCGTAGGCTACTATATAGGTCTAGATTTTTCAAAAAAAACTTTGATGTAGCCTACGGGTCGTCAGACCACTCGGCATGCGACAACTCAGCAGGTGCTCCACCTTAGCAAGTAGCCTAAGCTGCACTTCAGCTACTGCCAAGCCAGCAAATGAGATTTACGCGCTCATGTTGGACTTGTTTAGTCAGCGTTTGTCAAACCAATTTTCGACTCCAATTTTGTCAAACCATGTTCGACTCCAGCCACCCGCACTTGCTGTTGTTTCTCTGGGCAAGAAGCTTTACGATAATTGCCTCAACCCAGTGATCTATTTCGAGTAATGGGTAGTACCAAATTTAAGTCATAAGTAGAGTAGACAACCGGAAACAGACATTGCCGTCGGCTGCAGCGTGGGTCAGGTGTACGTCGGAAGGCGTACACCGATGCATAGCGCTCAAGTCCGCTTTCCCGCAATGCAGGATAAAGATAAACAAACAAATTTTGCTGACTTGTGACATTCCAAGTTTTGGCTTGCTCAGTTTCATCATTTATCAGCTTCAGCCACTTGCTCAAATGTTGCTAGCTCAGTTGTGGCTTGCTTAGCTCTCAACTGATAATTTGCAGAAGACTCAGTCTACGGTAGCATTAACAATTACATCTTAAGGTTTCCGTAAGGTCAGCGACAATCTTAAAATGTAGTTTATTACTGTTTTTTAGTTCAAGTAGCATGTTGCAAAAAACAATTTTTTTCGGTGAAGTTGTATTGACTGCGACAGACGCCTCTGTTACAAAGCAGCCTATCCTATAGGCCTACATTTATTAAAATATTTGCATTAAACTAATTTTTAGCTAAAGGAATTCAACGATAAGATTTTATTGTTTGCTTGAATCTTTATCCTCGAACTGAGAAAGCTTCTTCAAGAGCTTTTAATCCTAACAGTTTTGCCTATTTGTAGACGCTTTGAACCACTGACGTAGGCCGGTCACTGAGATTAACAGAGTAAAGTTTCAGATTGTTGAAGTGTTGTTGTCTGTGAGTATTTCATCACCAGGTGCCCCTGAACCGAGAGCAGTTCTTGAAATACGTTGCTTACCACGGCATGCAGAACTGTAGCCTACCTTGTGTTGATGTTTAGAATGTGGTACCATTTAATTTATTGTAGGCTACAACTTAAATTAAAGAATTATTTTTACCCCACATTTTTCATGGAAGCCATTAAAACTACGAGGTCTTTAGAAGAGCAGCAGCCTATTATTATCTTTACTTTAACTTTATTCAATTGTTCCATTATTGCAGTTTGGGGAGACTGGTATACAACAGGTCAGTGTAGTAGGACATGCGGTGGAGGCTTACAACAGGAAAGAAGAGACTGCACGCAGGGTAATTGCGTTGGAGAAGATCAAAGAAGCATATTAGCGTGCAATGAACAAGACTGTCCAGCAGGTATGTAAATAACGACGTTGTACAGTAACTTGGGAAAACCTGCAAAGAAACATCTCTTCTCACTCAAAGTTAATTTACGAAAATTTCAACTAAACAGCACTGCATAGATAATATGCATTTTTACACGATTTTCTTGCTTCTCGTCTTCCAATCAAAATTTTCTACTCAAATAGCATGAAGTAGGTTATCCTTGTTTTAAAAAAAATGCTTTCCAATCCAAACCATTGAAATCTCTCGGCAGTGTTTTCTGCAAAGAATACAATGCACATTGCACAAGGACTAGTTTTTCACCTTATCTCGCTTTGCAATTGGTGGCTATACATGCTGGAGCAGTAACAACAGTTCTCGCAGTATCGAATTTGTGACATGAAGAAAACGTATAGTTTCTTATAATTTTTAATTTTTTCTGCTTTATTTCTTCTTCAACACTGTAAAGTTCATCAACACGTTAAACGTCCTTGGCGTCCATGTATCTGTGCAATATTGATGTGTCAATATCATGTGTTCATTGTGCAATATTGAAATTCATAGGCTACCTCATTTTACAATAAAGTTAAATTTTTTTTAGGGCTTTATTTAACAAATATTTTAGAAAGCAGAGATTAGTTCTTTTAATTGATGACGCATCCTAATTGCTATTTAATCCCAAGAACTAGTGAAAGACGCAATTATTCAATTAACTGGAGTTGTTTTTTGAACTACACCGTCGTATTGGGAAGCAAATTCTTATTAGGCGTACTTTGGCAATGAGTAAAAAAAGCAGCAGGCTACCACTTTATGAACACAAACGTCAACATTGTTGTTTATTTATCTCACATTCTCTGAAATCATAGTACCATACCTTAGCTGGGGGTAAACATAGGCGAAGAACAGTATTGTTATTTCGCTTAGATCAGTGGTTCTTAACCTATGGGTAATTACCCACATGTGGGTAATTTCAGGATAGCAGGTGGGTAATCAGCTGAACCAAAATATTTAGAATTATAGATGTAACAAACAATGTCACAGCTGTAAGTGGTAAAGTTGTTTTATTACTTACACTTTTTTTGATGTTTTGAGTCCGTTCAAAACAACCAGTGATATTTTATTTTAATATGAAAATTTTCCCAGTGAAGAAGATGAAGATATCCAAGAAGGGTTTTTAGACATGATTTATGAGTCATCTGTCAAGGCTTCTTCTGAAGATAAAAGCTTGGGAAAATCCTGGGGAATGATGGGGAAAGTATATCTAAAAGTTGCGCAAAAAACCACTAACATTGTTGACTATGTTCCCTTCCACTTATCTCTGTGAATCAGCATTTTCAAGTGTTGTTGCTTTGAAATAAAAATCTGGAAACAAGCTTTTAGATCTGGAGTCAGATTTGCGTTGTGCAGTATCCAAAATCACACCCGATATTGCATCGATTGTACATAAAAAACAAGAGCAAATGTCTCACTGACACTATTGATGTCATTCTTTGCATTAAATGCTGTTTTTGTTGAATAACGCTCTTCTATATTTTTAATATGGCAAAATACCAAGATAGATAAAATTAGATTTTGGGTAATGAGACTTTGATCTGGACAGAAATGGGTAATAAGGGAAAAAAGGTTAAGAACCACTGGCTTAGATAGTAGGCTATCCCACTATTTCAGGTTTGAAATTTTTCGAATGTCCAAACAAAAATAAATTTAACCTCTAGCCTAATAGTTGCTTGATGCTCTGGGCTACGACCGTGTGACACACGATGAAGAAGAAGTCAAGTTGCAAGTGTGGATAATTATTGATCAAATAATATACTTTTACTGTAAATTAGAGCACGTTTAGTTTGTATTCAAGTAGTTGTATGCTCTTCCTAAATACAAAGTAAAGGTGCTAAAAACATTGAATCACGTGACCATCATAACTCCGTCTAGTTTTATGATCTTGACAGAGTTATGTTTGTCACGTGATTCAATGTTTTTACCATCGATTCCGATAGAGCAGGGGTCACCAAATGGCGGCCCGCGGGCCGCATGCGGCCCGTCACGCTGTATCGCTGCGGCCCGCGGAAGGTATCAGCGTACAAGTATAACCAAAAATACTTTCCGGGAAGCATATTTTTGCTTTGCATACAATTCCACCGACCGACCATTCAGATTGTATAGTTCTAAGTGGGGTCGCTTAACGTTATTCCAATGCGATGTCCAGCCACACTGTCCCAGTGGTTGACTAAAACGTCCGTTTTCGAATTTCGAAATTGTCTGTGAGCATAGGGTTGCTTATTTTAAGTTTGTAAGTGTCATGTAAACACTAGTGTGCGTTTCACCGTTATTGTGTTTCACGAGCAGAGTTCCCTTCAAGCAAGTTTTTGTTAGCAAAATAGGCCGGTGTGCCAACTCAATTTATAATAAGTTGGCAAAATATTATATATAAATTTAAAGACATTTTCTGGTTGTAGCCTATCAAGAAAATGAAATATCTTCTGACAGGTGTTGGTTGAATTACTTCTGGTTGTATTATGGTTGTATTTTCATGAGACAACTTCTGGTTGTATTATGAAAATATTTTAGTTTGGTACTGCAAAATGTTGTTAATCAACAATTCTTGCCATGCTGATAAGCACCGCAAGTGACAGTTGTCTAATAATCAAGAAATATGGTTTTATAGACTTTCACTAAAAGATGAAAAACCAACTCATTGCTTTTTTAGAAGGAACACCGTTCATGAGTTACGATAGAAACGTTTTTTTCGGTGATTTCTACAAGCGTTTGTTTCATGGTGCCTAGTTTGTTTCTCGCTGTTATTGGAGCCTATTTTTCGCTGATATGTTAGCAGCATAGCAGGTCACTGTTGTTGCCTGTATTGCGATGTGTCAAACATTTCTTTGGTTACTGAAACTGTTAATTGCAAGATATCTTTTGCGAAGCAAACCGTTCGCCTCGCTACAAGTGCGCAAAACAAGTGGCCTTGCTTATTAGACATTGTCAAAAGAAGTCAAAAGTGTTGTTAAAGGAGCTTGGCCTGGCAGTAGCGTTGTTCGACTAATTTTGTTGCTGCGGTATTCTAAGATAAATAATAACAACATGTAACGCTGGATACTGGGTACGAAATGCGTTCATTTCTAGCATAAGAGTCAACCTACCTAAAATTTTATTAGTGCGGCC
Organism: Aplidium turbinatum; assembly: GCF_918807975.1. Taxonomy (NCBI): domain Eukaryota; kingdom Metazoa; phylum Chordata; class Ascidiacea; order Aplousobranchia; family Polyclinidae; genus Aplidium; species Aplidium turbinatum. Next base: position 20,442,647 of record NC_137477.1, read on the forward strand.
CGCCACAGCTCTCCTTAGTGCCAAAGTGACCCGCATGCAAAAAAGGTTGGTGACCCCTGCGATAGAGTATTTGAATTAAACTAAGATAGGAATCGAATAGAACAATGTAAAACTAAAGTCATTACGAGAGCATGCAATGTAAAGTATTTTATGGTAATGATCTCCAGCCCTTGCTTTAGAACTTTTTTAACAAGAATTGGAAATGGGAAAGGCTATCATTTTTTTAGCCTTTTGCAATTTATGCAAAATAAAAAGCATCCGTATACTGATATACTCCTTTTCTATGACTTTGGTTTAACTTTCATATGATTTCACGAATTTGGCAAATACGTTATATTACATGTTGAGCAACTATGTTTGGCCATTCAGATTATGACTTTTATCACGTGTTTTGCAGTTGTTGGAAAGTTTAGTGATTGCAGCACAAGCTGTGGTATTGGATATCTAACACGAACTACAAGCTGCGGCAATCAGTGCAGCAGCATTGAACATCGATCGTGCCCCACTTCAAGTGATTGCCAGTAAGAAGTTATTTTTTTAACAATTTATCACCTTGAAAGTGGGAGTCATGCACTTGCACCGAGGAAGCTTCAAAATTAGGTTCCGCCCAATTTAAACACTAAAAGGTTAAGCTGATTCCCATACTCGATCCAATCCTCGGTAGATGAAAAGGTGCTACTGTAAACCTTCAGTACTAATAAGGGTGGCCAGTTCTTTTCTCCCGGCCGCTTTTCCTTCAACCACTATAAGTTACGCCCAACCAATTTTCTATCAGAATTGGGTGTTTGGAAAGCAAGCGCATCTGCTGCACTATCCCATCGCTACAGAGACACTTTTCACAGCAAATGGTTTTTTAAATACAACTGCATTGTGACCTTTGAAGGCGTTAAACATGTGCTCAAAAAGATCTCTCGACGCCATCAAATAACGTGGCTGAGTCTTAAGAACACCCTGAATGTTATGCGTGAAAGTATAGGTTCACAAAACTGCCTTTTTTGTCCACTTTACTTCCATCTTGAACCACAATTTATAAACTTGAATACAATGAAAAACGACATACGCTTTATTGTAGTTCTGTGTTCCTTCTGGGAGTATTGTTCCTTTACTGGTGACGTCTAACGGTTTTTAAGCACTTTGGCTTTTAGGTTAGAATTTGATGTTACTTCTCATATAATATAAAACATATAATTGTTTCGAAAGCATAAAGAAAAATATTACCACAGTTATTACCACTAAGTCACTACGTTATTACCACTAAGTCATTACCACTACACTAAGTTATTACCACTAAGTTATGACACTAAGTTATTACCACTAACTTATTACACTAAGTTATTACCACTAAGTCATTACCACTACCACAAAGTGGTACGCAAAGTACCACACTATCACCAATTTCCTACCAAGACATAACACACCGCGGTGGTATTTGTTTTCATATAAGTTACTTGTGAATTGAGATAGTAGGCTACAAGGAAACTCTGATCAAAGTTTCAACCTTATTTTTGGCAATATTTTTGTACTGATAAGTGCTGTTTAGATGCCAGTGCCAACAATGTGAGGACAACCAACTATATGCAGCTTTTTGCTCATTCCGTGTTGCCCCAAGCCCACAAACGTGGTGCACAGGGTCTGCCGTGCAGGAAGCCTGTCGGAAAAGCTGTCGTCTTTGCGACAACAACTGCAACTGCAGTAAGTAGAAAATAAAGCATAAAATAAGAACAGAACATAATCCAATTGTTCTTGCGATTCCAACCGAAACTGTCCTCATATTATGTATTCTTAAAGCAACATCGGATATCAGAGCACGTCCAAAGTGAGCATAAACTATAGTGAATCATAGCTCAATACAAGGCAAGAAAGATATGATTTGTCAAATCAAGAAAAACTGCACAAAATACTTAGAGTTTTGTACATTGGAAGCGTAGCATCTTCTAAAATATGTTACTCTCTCAGACAAAATGTAGCCTATTATAGCCTACCGCATGGCGTATGATTGTTTCCATTTGAATGTAAACGTTTCACTGGAAATACCCATTCACTTTCAAAGTGCGCTACTTTCATTTACAACAAAAGCTGTTGGATGATTGTCTGAGTCAATATGGATTATTTTCTATTAAACAGCATTTGATAAATGTTTCTGAGTAAAAAGAAAAAATTATCTTCAAGTTCACTATGCTTTAAGTATAACTTTTAGGATTTGCATTATGTTATCGACGTTATTATAGATGTTAATTGGGATGAATGGGGAGATTGGTCCTTCTGCTCCGTAACTTGTGGAACTGGGACCAGGCTTCGATTTCGTAATTGTAACATCCTTTCCGGTTGTCCTGGTGGACAGTATTACATGATGGAAGAATGCCGGCGCGATCCCTGTGCAGGTGATCACATGGAGTAAACGTTAAAAATAGTTTGTTTGTTTTCTGCGAAAAGTACAGTGTACTTAACATACTATAATATATGCAGTAAAGGCCATCAGAGGTAGAGTAGTCGATATCAAATAGTGTACATTGTGAAACAGATCAAATTCAAGTAAATGAAAAGCTTGACTCCCACCAAACCAAAGCTAACGTCTGTTTCATTCTAAAATAAAATCCTGGCAAGATTTTTTTAAAGTTGCTTTGATAAAGAAAGAATTTCTTTATTAAAGTCTGGATGATTTTGCGAGTGTCTTTGTAAGCAATAAGAATTATGCAAAATACATAATATGGCTTTTTTGAAGCGTAATTTTTTTAACGTAACCTATGCACTGAAAAATCTACTTAACTCTGTTATAACCCAAACCTACCAAGTTTAGCTAATGTGTTTTTGAAACAGGTTCATACGTTTGGGGACCGTGGCAAAACGGTCCTTGTGGGGTTACCTGCGGCAGCGGAACTAGGACTGACACGAGAGAATGTCAAAGCGGATCATGTGAAGGACCCTTCACAAGAGAACGACCTTGCACTGAAAACGCATGTCCAGGTAATATTTAAAAAAGAATAACTTATTAAATGGCTCAATTCAACAGCAAATTTCATTTTGGGATTTTTGTTGGACATATTTTGTTTTTGACCATTTTATTGAGGTTGTGATTGTTCAAGCACAATTATTAGAGTAATGACTAAAATGAATTCATTCAAAGAATTGTTTTTACTTACAACTTTGCACTATTAAAGCACTGATATATTCCATGAATGAAATAGAAATATTATTATATGTATTATAGAAATCTCTGTATTAAAAAAAGTTATTTCAATCCAAAACTGTCATAAGGATCCTGGCTTGCAAAGTTATTTTACATTCGTTTAAGGTCTACAGATGTTGAATCAATGTAAACAAGACATATTGCTATTTTGCATTCAGCAAATGCAGGCATTTGCTCAATGCAAACAAGACAAATTTTGCATAACATAATTGAACTAATCGCTTAGTTTATGATGTTTCTACTCGAGCTTTGAGATCTTAACGATAACCTAAAAAGTATTCCAGGAACTCGACTGCCCAAGCAGCAAAATCCTTCATTTTTTCATTGATTCAACGTCTACGTAAATGGTTTGTAACTTTACTCACTTCTGCAGCCGTTGAATCAACGTAAAATGACAGACTTTGCTGTTTAGATGGTTACTTTATTTCAGTATTTTCATTCGTGCACAGTTTAGTTTTAAGCGCGAACCAAGGTTAGTTTCAATTTGCCAAGCTTTTAAATATATCGGATTAAGTATGACATAGGTTTTTAAACTTATGTGTGCCAAAACCAAGCTATAGGCGGTAGCAACTTGACCAATAATCTGATTAGATCTACATATTTGTTTTTATGTTTCTCTGCTACTCAACTACGACCAACTTATCAGCAAAAGATATTTTTCTTCTTTGTTCCTTTTTAGATTTCTTGTAAGATTACAATAAACTCAATAATTATTTTTTCAGTTTGGGGAGATTGGGACTTAGGCGAGTGCTCTGTTACTTGTGGAAAGGGTGATAGAATGGATAGAAGAGAATGTTTGAACGGACCCGGATGTCAATTAGAAAACGGTGTTGGAAACAGAAGAACCGTCGAATGCACAGGGAAACAATGTCCATGTGAGACAATTTTACTTTCCTTTCAAACTCAAATATTTTGTAGATATGCCTAAGATATTGCGTGCTATTAAAACTACTGTAGCTATTGACAAAGCAAGAATTTTGGCAAAATGCCTTTCATATAAGAAAAGGTTGAATCCAAGAATCAATATCCAAATTGTCTTGATGCTTTGTTGTAAAGACATTACAACTGACTTTCTTCAACAGATTGGGGAGAGTGGGATTTCGGAGAATGCTCGGTTTCCTGCGGAGGGGGTGAAAGAACGGATACCAGAATATGTGAAAACGGTCCAGCATGTCAACGAGAAAACGGAATAGGAAATACAAGAACAGAATCATGCAATGAGAACATTTGTCCAGGTATTGTTTATTTATATAAACTTTTCTTGAGCATTTTACACGCATAAAAGTTACATATTTTTCAATTTGTAGAAAGTAGTCCAGTAAAGTTGTAGCGTATCCATTATATATTTTTGGGAGGGACACAATAGTTCGAGAAAATTGTGAGCTACAGCAGTTTGGTTTCTAAAGTGCGCTTGTGATCCTATCAACATGGCCACCTAAATGCCTGATTTGTCACATTTTGCAGAAATTTCCAGGTTTTTCTAACTTTGGGCGAACGTTTAAATAAATTCTTCTAAAAATTAGATTTTTACGCTTTCTTTACTTTTTTCCCCAGATGACACAATAGGTTTTAACATCCCCACATGTTGAAAAACAAAGAAAATTTGATTTCGAAAATTTTAGTCAGACTGTTAATTTTCAATAACAGTCTGATTTTGCGTTTTTCAACTTACTTTTTCTCATTTGCTACTGCTTCCCCAAGGCAACAAAAAATTTTTATGTCATTAGGAAACCACAAAAAGTAAAAACATCTCAAAAAATGTCAGTCAAGCACTAGCAGTAGCTGTGATCAAAATTTGCAAAATGTGACAAATCAGGCCACATCTCCAGGTGGCCATGCTATCAAGGGTTCGAGTTTTTGTTTGTGACGAGTTGTTATTTTTCTACGTTGAGATGTTGCTGAGTCACTACTACGTCACTGCTTCGTCGACTTATTTTACTCACTTTGAACCTTTCGGGTCTTCAGTGACGTTGCGAAGAGACAGAACAAGAAAGGATTTTATCAAAAAGAAAGAGCCCAAGATGTAGATATTAAACCCATGTTCAGTAAGCGTTTCGAAAATTATAATGTCTTCATCTTCAGTGCTTAAATAAGATTAACCAGGCATACCAACCATTTTGCTTCTAAAAAGGGTTTTATCTTCGATTTTGAAAGAAAATTTTAAGAAAATGCAATTGTCCATGTTTGGTTCTAGCTTGGAGCGAATGGAGTGAAGGCTCATGTTCTCGCGAGTGTGGAGGAGGTCGTCGAACCGACACAAGACAATGCAGAGATGGAAACAGTTGCCAGGGTGACTCATCAAGAACTGTGGATTGTAATGTGCAAGCTTGTCCAGGTATCTAGCAGCGTATGATTTGATTTTGATGAACTTGTGCTTTAAAGTTTAGCCTAATACTCAGGTCCATTAATAGATCTTATACACATTTTTAATAAACCTGTTTTTCTTTTGCTTTTCTATATCTTGATCGTGCTCTACAGGTTACGTGATATCAGTTTATTTTATTGCTTCAACAAAAACAATCAAAATTTTCTTCTTGTTCAGAATGGAGTGTTTGGAGCGATTCCAGTAGTTGCAGCAAAACTTGTGGCCCAGGAATGATCTCACAAACCCGATATTGTATCAATGGTCCGGGCTGTGAAGGAGAAAATACACAGAATATTGATTGCAATCAAGGAGAGTGTAACAATCCAGGTATTTTTTAATAAAAGTAAATCATCTTTAAGGCTAAGACAGAAAAGCTGTAAACATTATTATAGTGTCCAACTTTAAATACGTCAGAAAAACGCGCCTGTGCTCAGTCTCAAATTCGAACATCAATCTAACATTTTTCGCTTCTTTTTCTTATCTATATTTTAAATCATCAGCCACCAAGCATGGTTTGGTGCTGTCAGCCTACCACTTATTATTTTTATACTTTTTTAAAAATTTAGATATAAACTCAATTGGTAGTCTAAAATAACCCTTGGTCAATGTAACATAAAAGAATAGAACACAATAAGTCTAGCGCAATCCATAGTTGTCAGTTCATACGCTAAAACGCAATTCGATGTCAACTTGTTTTAGAAAAAGTAATGAAAAAAATCCTTGAAACAAGCATGCGTAAAAATATTGTTTTACAAGTATGGCCTTTCAATTTTGAGATGGTCAAAGTACGTATAACAAATTATCCTCATAAAATAAAAATCTTAATGTTTAGACAAACTTAGCTGTATGCTTCTTACAATATCGATCTTTTATGTTAGTGTGGGGTCCATGGAACAGGAACGGTAATTGTGACGTGACTTGTGGAGGAGGAACCAGAAGGGAGACCAGGGAATGTATTGACGGACCTGGATGCGACGGAGTTTCCACAAGAATGGTTCCATGTGGAGAAGATCCATGTCCTGGTAGGTTTTTATTATTGTTTTTAACAATTGTAAAACTTTCTTTTTAGAAATTTGTAGACTATACTCTTAGAAATTACTTTCGGATAGTATTTAAAATGTTCTGACGTTCTTTCAATGGCCAATTTACCTTCTTAATTTGATATTAAAACGGTGGTGGCACATCCCCTTGTATTTCAAGAAACTTGCGTTTAAATAATAGATTACAAAAAGCATTTACTCTGGACTAAATAATATAAGGTTTAGACTTTACTGAAAAAAAAATTTTTTTTGAGGCGTTCTTTGGTCAAATGTAACATTATATAGTCTTTACCTATCATTTCAAACCAGTAGACTACTACATGCAGTAATCGAAAGTACTAAAACGGCATACATTCTTGAAATTATTAACACACCGTTTTTGTAAAACATTTTCACAAACTAAAGATTTTTATGTCATTAATACTGTAGTGTGGGGACCTTGGGAAATCGGCGACTGTCCGGTCACTTGTGGTAGTGGGATGGCAACAGACACGAGAGAGTGTCAAAACGGTCCAGGATGTTTACCAACAGGAGAGAACTCACGACAGCGACAGTGCAATACCCAGCGTTGCCCGGGTAAGTCATATGATGTTTTTTGATACAATTAAACCATAAATAAAAGCAGCTGCCCAGAGTTTTCCTTTCTGGAATTTACCAATCTCTTGGAGGTGCTTGGATCGTTGCTTGCGGTTTTTAAATGCCTGAATGAAATTCCAAAAAAAAAACTAAAAATAGCTTTTTGTTTTTATTCATGCACATCAGTAAAGTATAGATATTAAAGTGATTAATTGCGCTGCCAAAACAACTGACTTGCGCGCAGGTTTTTTTACCGGAAACCAGCAATCAGTCTGACATTTTCACCAAAAAACGTTCTCGCAAACATTCCCAAAATCATAAAAAAATGTTGATTAAGAAACAAAAGCTGTAGTAAGGTAGTAGAAGTTGTAGAAACAGTATGAAAAAAACTTAATACCCACTGTAATTTACCAACTTCTAACAGTAAGCCGGACAGCCGGTGTATGACATAAACAAATCTTGCTATATAATTATATCCAATAAACTAACATTAGCCTACTAGAGTCAGTTCAATCATAGTTAACAAGAAATTGATTTTAAGTTTTTAGAACATTTTTAGTTTAAAACTTATTCAAATACAACACGTTACGCAATATTGCTTTGTTCTTAAGAATGGGGAGAATGGGAGATCGGAGATTGCTCCGTTACTTGTGGAGAAGGAACAAGAATGGATACAAGAACGTGCCAATACGGTAGTAACTGTCTCCCAGCTAACGGGGGCTCAAGGACAAGAAACTGTAACCCTCGAAAGTGTCCAGGTTAGTAACTTGATCTCTGAAATAAAACTGTTTAAAGTTGCTAATACAACTGATAATAAATTGTAGATTGTCGTTGTAAATATACATTAACCTTATATAGCCTACTGCTGTCAGAAAAAAATATTTTTGTTCAAGAGATTCAATGGAAAAACAAAATAATGGAACAGACAAGCTTTTGTCAAACAAAAGTGATGAAAACAAAAGTGTGATAAAATGGCTTCAGACAAGGGTTTAAGTTAATAGAATTTTATACTGGGGGAAGGGTGTTGAAAAATTTTATTTCACGAGGCTACATGGAACTATAGTAAGCTACTTTTACACGACAAAAACAAGATTTAGTCCTAGATAGGTCACAAAATGTAGACCTGTAATTGTGCTCCTCATCAGAACCACAAGACCGTCGAGTAAGCTTTCCCAACACCTCGTTTTTTTGTTGAAAAATTTGTAAATTTGTCGGTTTAGTGGGTAATGCATTGAAGACTGTAAATGCAATTCACTGATCACAAACAATTTCCGCGATATTTCATCTGTCTTTCCTGTGGAGTATGAACATTTTTTTAATGGAAGTTACGTTAAGACTGCAGCCTATCTCATGTTCGTAGCAAATGGATGTTTTAAATACTTTTTGTAGGGGTATAGCCTACTTTTACTCTACTGCAGGAAAAAGTAGATTAAACATGAAAGTGTCTACAATCCTTGTGAATATCAAAAGAATAATTTTTAAGTAATTGTAATTTTACCATCTTTAGTTAAAACAAACCTGTTGTTCAAGCCTGTGATTCGCCGGGATTAGTAACAGCTTAATTCTGCTTTAACCAGCCCTACTCGACTTTTAATCAACAAAACCATACTATAAGAGCGGGTGAAAAATTTAAAAACTTTGGTACTAGCTACTCACTGTTTTAATTTTGTGCTCCATCACAAACAATTTCTTGGCTTTCCTTGCTACACCATAACAAAATATATATACGTGTTAATTATGTACCAAAAAGTAGATTATGAAATGACAACGTTTTTATTAAAGTGCATTTTTTGATATGAAATAAATAGCTTTGCAAATTACTGCTATTATTCGGTAATAAAAGTTTTTGTTTATGGTGTTCTTAAGAATGGGGAGAATGGGAGATCGGAGATTGCTCTGTTACTTGCGGAGAGGGAACAAGAATGGATACAAGGCAGTGTTTCAACGGACCCAACTGTCTCCCAGCTAACGGGGGAACCAGAGAGAGAAACTGTAATCCAGGAGCTTGCCCAGGTCTATAAAATAAACTTTAAAATCACTGACAATGTTGCCAGTTTTTAATCGAGATCTTTTTTACCGAATTGTAAGAGCAGGCTACTGTTTTCGAGATGGTATGATGTCACTTATCTGAGGTAAGGCATGTTCAATCTAAAAATGGCATGACCTTTCTCGTTGCCATTCAAAAGTCTACGTTTTACTTTCGTAGAGGTTTTCGAAAATAAAATTTTGCCACTTTATTTCTGTTTTTTATTCCATCACATCAACCGTATGTTTATTGCATAATAATGCTCTTTTTCAAAAGAATGGGGAGAATGGGAGATTGGAGATTGCTCTGTTACTTGTGGAGAAGGAACAAGAATCGATACAAGGCCCTGTCTCAACGGACCCAACTGCCTCCCGGCTAACGGGGGAACTAGAGAGAGAAACTGTAATCCAGGAGCTTGCCCAGGTCTATAAAATAAACTTTAAAATCACTGACAATGTTGCCAGTTTTTAATCGAGATCTTTTTTACCGAATTGTAAGAGCAGGCTACTGTTTTCGAGATGTTATGATGTCACTTATCTGGGGTATGGCATGTTTAGTCTGAAAATGGCATGACCTTTCTCGTTGTCATTCAAAAATCTATGTTTATCTTTCTCATTGTTGAGAGGTTCCAAAATTAAATTTGACCACTTTATTTTCGCTTTTTAATTCATCACATCAATTAATGCTCTTTTTCAAAAGAATGGGGAGAATGGGAGATTGGAGATTGCTCTGTTACTTGTGGTGAAGGAACTAGAATGGATACAAGGCCCTGTCTCAACGGGCCCAACTGTCTCCCAGCTAACGGGGGCTCGCGGACGAGAGACTGCAATCCCCGAAAGTGCCCAGGTTTGATGAAACTTTGCATCAAGTCTTGAAAAGTGTTGAATTTTTATTGAGTTTAAACGTCAACATTCTAGTGCTCTAATGAAAGTTTTCCATAAATGTTGTTTCTTAATTTCTATTTTATATTTTAGAAATGTCATGCATATGTATTGATGGTACGAGATGAAATATATAATTTATGTAGGCCTAAACAGTAAAATCTACTTTTCAAAGCATACATAGGCTATTCTAACGAAGTTTTTGTGATGTTTTATTATAGGGTATGGTGGCACTATGAAGAGAGCAACAAATTCTTTTCAATCACCTTTTTTTTATAAAGCTTCTCTTCAAAAATGGTTTTATTTGGCTTCACCAACAGATAAAAATCTTTTGTATAATATAATCAGTACATACAGCATTGTAGCCAGTGCACTGACATTGTCAGTATTGTTGTGCAGAGTGTGTGATTTTCATATTCTGTTTTTCAAAGAACTATATAAGGTCATAAGAACTATATTGTTTTGAGATAAATTTGTAGCTTTTCTGACAAAGGATTTGTTTTATTATTAACCTGCAGTCTGGGGAATCTGGGTGGAGGGTAGTTGTTCGGTAACTTGTGGTGGTGGAATGAAGACAGACACAAGAGAATGCATGAACGGTCCAAACTGTTTACCAGCCAATGGAGGAAGCAGAAGTGTGGAATGCAACACTGATCTGTGCCCTGGTACTTAACATAAGTGCTTAAAACGTGTTTTCTATGTAAACGTTTAATATTTGTATGCCTATGTAATGTTTTTCCCCACTCTATTAGAACTGCACCATATTTCCAACATGGAAAAATATTAATTACAAAAGTTTTTATTTTTTTGACATGTTCTAAAAGTAGCACATTGAGTTGGTTAACAAACTAGCCCATGTCCATGAGAATTCCATTTATCATATTCGACTTTTGCCCGGTAGTTGAAAAGCTTGGATTAAAGTAAACAGGAAAACACGGAAGCAATTTTTTTATCCGCATTTAATTGTTAAAATATAAGGTTGTAATACTTTTGCTTTGGTCTTACTTAGAATGGGGTCCTTGGCAAACTGATGACTGCTCTATGACTTGTGGTGGCAGCACTAGAACAGACACTAGGAAATGTAGGAACGGCAATAACTGTCAAGGGGATGGCACTAGAAACATTCCGTGCAACACAGAAATTTGTCCAAATAAGTTTTTGTAAACTATGGACATTTAACTTACCTTGAAGACGTGAAAAAATGGTATAAGCCATCGCTTTCTTGCCAACTTTTGAGGTGACAAACCAACATGCCAAAGTAGTTTAGTCGCGCCACTTTGGTATTTATGGTATTATAGTTATATAGTAGCCTATATAGGTATATTAACAAACATAATTATGTACTAATCTATCCTTACCCTACTATCTAAACCAGGGGAGACGAACCTTTTTTCAGTCGCGGGCCACTTTGTCAATTACACCTCAGTTATCGGGCCACACAATTTTTTAATCGTAACCTACCATGAAATCTTTTAGAAGCGACTCAAGATATTATTCATGAAAAGTAACAAACGGCAGATGAAAGTAATAAAACCTACATAGTTGAAATTATCTTACTTAGAATCGAAACATACAACAGTAAAAAATAAAAACAAATCAACTTGAACAATAAGGATAGAGCAACAGTACTTGCACTGATAGTGATAATGACTACAGTTTAATTTTCGAAATTTGTCAATTGTCAAATTGTTTTGCGAGCCGCACAAAATTCTTTGACGGGCCGCAGGTTCGTCACCTCTGAATTCTAAACAAATGTGCAGGCCAATGCACATTTTATAGAATACACCAAGAAGGAAATGACAGTTTTTTAATCATATTTATTCTGCTACACTTGGTAACTGAGATTGGTCCGGTAATGCTTGCATTAAGCGTACGAACTACTTTTGTCAATCTTCAAACCTACGTTTCTTTAGTTAACCCATTCATGTGTTGCTTTGTATTTTCAGTGTGGGGTCCATGGCAAATGGGTGAATGCTCTGTTACGTGTGGTGAAGGAACTCGTACTGATCGAAGGGAATGTATGAATGGAGGAGAGTGTTTGCCTCGCAATGAAAATACCAGAGAAGTCCCATGCACTCAAGCATCTTGCTCAGGTTTGCTAAAATTTATTTTGGCCTGTAGTAGCCTATATATAAGACGTCAGAACCTAAGCTGTTTGTTAACTTCTGTACTAAAGCTTGAGCATTGTAAAGTACATAATCGTGCAGAAACATCGGTACAACAATCGACGATGACATAGATAGCTGTCAAGTCATTTGGAGATCTCCATTATCTGCGACAAATAATCACAGTATTGTATGATAGAACAGGATAGATTACGTCATCTTTTCTTTGCCTGTTTTCAAAGGTTGAAGGCAAACAGAATAACAGAGTACGTAGCCTACTTTCAGAACAGGCTCTCAGAACAGGTCTAAGGCAGTAGAACTTTGCCGGACACCACTGGTGTGCAAGGTTTGGTAGAAACACAACCATCCTATGTTGCCTGAGTCGCTTGTGTGGGGGTTCATGACAACAGAATAAGTACATCCTCGCAATCTGGTACAAGGTTGCTCTGTGACCACAGGAAGTCCGGTTTTATGAGTACAATTTGTGTAAGATTTTATTTAAAAAAAGATGGCGGTTCCGGACTTCATCCGCGTTGTTTTATCTCAGACTTCATATAATGGTAAGACGTGGCCAAGGCCATTGGAAGAGCCTGAAATGTAACAGAGTGGAGATTTATGGTGATGGTGAATACTCAACGTTTATCAAAGAAACTTTATATTGTGTGAAAAATTACGATGGAACAGAAAGTACTATCGTAGAGTGGCCACCTTGTTCTACGTGTAAATTCAATTCACCAACTCAATGTTTGTTAAATTTTTGGTAATTTGTATGTTTTTTTGACATGATATATACTCTGCGTTAGATCCTGGTCTTGGAGAGTGGACAAGCTGGACAGACTGGTCAACTTGCAGTAATCCTTGCGGAAGAGCAGAAAGAACTCGAACCAGAACATGCCCAGACGAGAATATCTGCATTGGAGATGCCTCGGAAGAAGATGGTTGTCCCATCGGAGGTGTTTGCGAGTGAGTGGCGATGAAATCAATGTGAAAATGTTTAAGGGCTATTTCATGTTGCCAAAATAGAGTTTTAATTTAAAAAAGATCAGCCTACTTTCCTATTAAGTAGTTGATGATAAGTGCATTAGATCAGCTATGATAATGCGATCTGTGGTTGATTATGACTAGTCCTAAAATCCGATTTTGACGTGATAAATTAAAAACTTTCACTGCCAAATTTATTAAAACCCGTTCTGTATTGATAATATAGGCTACATTAGTTTCTATGGAAGTTACCCAAGATACAGAATCAGGCGCGGATTTATGGGGGGGGCCCAGGGGGCCCGGGTTTCCCCCGAAATTTTGTGAAAAATTGTATGTTTCCGCATCAAATGGTTTGATATGCTTCTAAACAGCTGATATTAGTCCCTCGGCATCACAATTGATGAAAATGGTTGTTTTAATGTCTATTTTCTAGCATATCGTATATGTCGTAGTATCATTGTTCATATCTGTTTAGCTTTTTCTTTCTTTTTAATTGAGTTTCAAATTTTCTGGCCCCCCCCGAAAAAACTCTTAGATTCGCGCCTGTACAGAATACAGATTGACGTACTTCTGTATTATCTTGTAATCAAGATATCATCAACCGATTGTAGCAGCATAGGTTATTTTCAATTTATATTTTTAGGTGTACATGCCCAGACGACCCCAATTGCAAAAACGTATTCGAACCCTACTGCAGCACATCTGTGCCTGTCGCTTGGTGCCCTCAAAACATATGGTACCGTCAGAATTGCCCCAAGCAATGCAAAGAGTGCGGTTCGTGCGATCCTTGCGGTAAATTAATACATGATTTCATCTTGTGATGTTAAAATTTAACAATAATACGACAGTACAATTATTGTATTTCTATGTCTAATGGCGTACTCAACACTTCACGTACTTCAACATGGACAAACCAAAATTTTGAAAGCCGAATAAGAACTACAGACAATCGATCGTCGTGGAGACTCACGGTAGCTGACGCCTTATTCAGGCATGGCCGATGATGATGATGAATGGCGTACGCAGAGAGAAGGGGTATTGAGGCATGGCCTCCGCCCCTTCAAAAATGTTTATTTTTTTTAGCGTTCTTGTGATTGTGTTGTGCAAACATGTTATTGTTCAAGAGTAGTCTTGAGTAGCAGTAGGGGGGAGTCACGACTGTTTAGGGGTTTACTCATTTCATTTTTTTAAATGTTTTTTTGGCAATTTGAAATAAAAAAAATGTTGTAAATATTGCTGCAGACGCTTAATATTCAATAGCTTAAATCACGCAAGTCCTATTTACCGCTTCAAAACCCCCGGTTAGTGGGCTCACATCTCTGCCTAGGAGCTCACCCATATTCATATTTAGTTGGTGCTGCGTTTTTAGGCATTTTAATATAAAAAAACGTTTTTATATACTGCTATAAAAACTCGGCATTTTATAGCTTAGGTTACATCCATCGGTATTCTATTGTTGATCATCATTTAGAATAGGCTAACTATTTTAAATCAGCGAAACCAGTAAACCTGCTGATGTCTTTTTATGCTATTTCAACATGACATTTCCAATTTCTTGTTAGGAACCTGGAATGAATGGAGGCCATGGTCAGATTGCAGCGCCACCTGTGGGCCTGGTTCCCGCTCTAGAACACGAACATGTCCTCAGGGCAAGACATGTAATGGTCCAGCCCAAACGAGTAAAGTTTGCATAGTTGCCGATTGTGGACGTAAGTTTTATGTAGATTTCAGTTTATTTTAAAGTAAGTTAGTATAAAACTTTTTACACATAAATTTCATACCTAACATCCAGATTGCTTCTGCCCAGTTTCTTTTTTCACGTTTCGAAAAGCTAAGACTTTTCACGGAAGTAGATTCATCGTTTCAAAATGGTGTACGCTTGACTAAACATTAAATTCATTGTTGTAAAAAACTCTTTTTAGAAAATTAACCAAAGATAAACCAGAGCAAAACTTTAAAACCCTATCCTTTAATTTAACTACAGTAGCACCTTGTTCTTCTCAGCTCAATGGTCCGAATGGAGTTCATGGACCAGTTGTTCAAAAGATTGTGCAAGAGGAGCTCGATCCAGAACAAGGCAATGTGAAGTATCCAGAGTTGGGGCTTGTGGTAGTCCTCAAGCGGGAAGTCAGAGTGAAGATTGCAACACTCTAAGTTGTGACAGTAAGTTTTTAATGTTATACCTCACTTCTTTTATACATTTTTGTATTTGTTTTAGTAAGCAAATTAACAAAATGTAAGTACTGTGCTAACTACTGATATATAGCCTACTAAATAATTTTTCATTCAGGCACGTTTTAAACCTTTCAAGGTTTTGCCATCTTTTCCCGTTCGTTAACGTGCTGGTAGGTTTATATCGATTTTTGTAGTTAGTATCTTTTTCGTCCCGGACGCGTTAATGACGAAAATAAAAATGATTGATTGATTGATATTTCTTTAGAAAATGGTAGGCCTTCAAGCTAGTTTTATTAACCATTGGACATGCTGGAATGATGTGACTTCTCGAGGGACTCTTTAATAAATTTGGTCTTTGTTTTTGTTCCGAAAAGCCTGTGCAATCTTGATTCTCGTACTTACAATTATGTTTAAGTCAAGATTGTACGGCTGTACGCATGCTTTGACTTGAGCTACTATTTGTAGATCGTTGGTCCGCGTCAATTTTTTTTGTCAAACAAATAAACAAAACATACGTAACAACATAACAAGAAATTCAAATAAAATTTTTGAAACATGATCTGTGGTATGAAATGCTTGGCTTGACTTCTACTTTTTCACAGGAACGTGGAGACCTTGGGGGGCTTGGTCTGATTGTTCAAACACTTGTGGGCCCGGGCAGCAGCAAAGAATCCGTTCTTGCCGAGGAAGATCTTGCGCTGGAGAAAACGCTGATAGAAGAGGTTGCAACAATGGAGCTTGTGTGGGTCAGTTGTGTTGTCATAGTTTATGGCAAAACATAAAACATGTATCTGCTTTTGTGGTCTTCCTGAAAGCAGGCTACAGCTGTAATGCGATACTTGAAAAAGAGGAAGAGTATATGAGTCATTGCGTTGCGCTCATCATTACCATTTTCAATACGGCGCTGAGAAAACTTTCGATACACAACAAAATATTGATGTATCATGTACAAATGAGATGCTCTATCTAGCTGTCAGCCATTTAATCTGAAGCTGAGTGATCGTTGCTAAAGCATGTATGCACAATAGCATATTTTGCGTTTTCATAGGTTTAACTTAATACAATTTCAGTGTTAAATCAATGGAGTGCATGTTCTCGTTCATGTGGAAGAGGTACGCAGACAATGCGAGCATGCCAAGACTGTAGCGTTTCGTATCGAGATTGTGAAGGGCGATCGTGCACTGCAGGTAAGATGCATTGCGTTGTTGTGACGTGACAATTGCAAAAGGCGATGATCACGCGGGTGCCAGGACAACTCTGTGGCTGCACCCGTGGACGTCGCTATAATAGCATCTGGATTTAAACTCAAACATCTTGCACGGCAAACAGGTTGCCATATAGTGGTTTTAACGTCAAATATTCAAAATTTGAGCGTTTTTTAATGAGTTTGGCAGGCTACTTTGATTTTGGCATTTTAATATATTTTTGACGTTTTTTTAAATTTTTTTAGCATTGTAAATAGTTGTAAAAAATCTGTTTTATGAGTGCGCCGTAGCCTATTTACAAATAATGATGCTATTCATAATAGGCCTATTGCATTATGGGCTGATTTTTTAACAGCATGATTACTACCATAGCCTGAAGTGTTGCGACCGTGCCATATGTTCATCGGAAAATGTATTAAAAAAACATCAAGTTTTTAAAAATTTCTAAATCTAATTAAAACAGCTAATGGAAATAGAACTCTCTGCTCAAAATGATAGAATACTTAAAGATTTTTCTTCTCTCATGTTGTCGCTATATATCAGGGCACCCGTCGATTAGCCACTGCTTAGTGTCATAGTAAATGAAGACTAGGCCTTCTATACCATGAGGTGGTCTGTTCAAAGAGCCATCCTATAGTTATGTAGGGTGCCATCTGCATTTCACCACACTCACAGGCAGCACTCTCTGCCAAGCCCCAACGTAACATGTCTGCACCAAATCGTCCAACACCAGTGGGCAAACGGTTACGCATTGATGAGGCAAGTCTAAAGAGGCCATGACCCAACTGGTTTTCAGACGGAGATCCGAATACTTGACGGAGTGGAAATGTTGACCATTATTGTTCACACCGCGCCTCATGGCACTACTGTTCACCAGCAGCTGGCGGCTGCCAAAATATCGTGTGTAGCGCGTAAAAATGTCTTTCTTGATTTTAACTGGAGATTTTCTGCTTTGGAGGTTTTCCCAGTGTGGTTGCATGTAGCAGATAACAGGAGTTCAGGGCTTTACGGCTTAAGAAACAGACAGCACGCTGGCGCCGTAATATGGCTTGTTCAATGTTTGCAAGGACAGGCTAACAGTCAGTTGGAGTTGGTCGGAGGCAACTAGTCACAGTTCGCCGGAAGTTGTTGATTGGCACATGGAAAAGATCAAAATGGGCGCTTCTGCACTAAGTATTTAACAGTGGCGTAGACTGTAAGGCTAAACCACTTGTTCTCACCACTGAGAGGCTAGCACCCCACCTTGTGTCCGCAAAACGTTTCTAGAGGGTGGTGCGAGCTAACACTTTTCTACGTAAGTGTTCTACGTGTTTGCTATATGTAAAAGACCGTTTGAGTTGAACCAGGCATGTGGGTGTGGCTTGAACATAAAGCAGCAAAACGTTGAAACCAAGGTAGTTCAGCGCCATCTATTGGCTCAACTATATTTGAGATAAAACTATATTATTTTAAAATAAACTTAAAACATTATTTTTTTTCAATTTCAGCAACGTGCAACTCGCCGCTTCGAAAAAGGTATGGATCCCGCGGTTTTGAGTGTTGTGACTTGTCTGGTGTTACCGGGAACTCGTGCGGTATCTCAAGCAACCCAGGCCGAATCATCAACGGTGAAGACGCAGAAGTTAAACGCTGGCCCTGGATGGTAGGGTAGTTTAAAGTGAATGCTAGTTAATTTCATGCTAAATAATTTAATTACATTTAGTAAGAAAGCCAATATAGTTAGGTACTTTCTAAACAAAAGACTAACAGTTTGTTCTCTATTTTGTGAATTTCTGGAATTGGAACAAGTAACTGAATACCATTGAACTTTGTGTGATATTTGCTAATATTTCTACAATTTATAAAAAAAAAAAATTGTAGTTATAATTTGAGTACAATTCTATTTGAACCATAGGCAGACAAAACAAAGTAACTTTAGCAGGTTTAACATGTGTTATTACAATGAGATATAGCCAAACATAATTAAGAAATCAACTCAAACGTTTTCGACACGTACGTGTGTCCTCATCAGGAATTACCGTGAGCCACAGGCGAATAACTGCCTGTTGTGAGGCGGATTGCAATAAACAGCACAAAGAACCAAGAGTACAATTAAAGAGCAGATCGCCTCTTGTGTAACGTGCACTGACAATGCCTTGCTCGACCAATTTATAATCATCTCTCGAGGCAGATTTTTATTTCAGATTGAGATCATGGAAACCTTAAGAATCAAACGTAATAATCTGTCTCTCAACCGGCAGTTATTCGCTTGTGGCTCATCTTTCCTTTTATGTGTGCTCTAACTGTTTGTCGCATGCCTGTACATTACACCTCATGTGATTTGTTTCCCGCCATATAATTTACTTGTAATCATTTTTATATGACTTGTTCAGTTTGTGCTTTTCGGTCTGGAGTGTCGTTACAGTTATAGTGCATAGTCAGATTTATATTATAATTCTCATTTTATGTGTAGGCCTATTGCAGATTTAAGTAACTCCTAATGACACACGTAGGCTACGTGTTGAAAACGTTTGAGTTGATTTTTTAATTATGTTACATCTCTTAGTGATAAAACGTGTTAAACTCGCTGAAGTTACTTTGTTTTGTCTGTCTATGGTTCAACAAAGCAAACTCTATACCAAAGCTTCATAATTCTATTTGAATAAGAGTCATTTAAAAATTCCACCGAATCCTTTGTTTATCGCTAGCACAAGAATACTGCTTTGTTTAAGAAAAAATCGAATGGATGTTTGTGATATTAGCCTTTGCATGAGTGCTAACCAACTTCTGGATTCATTTCATGTGAGCAATTGCTTTTTTACGACTTATCTTACCCATCGTCACCAAGTTTCATAAGTTTTGATAACAATTGCTCTTTTAATGCCCCAAGGTTTTCCTGAGACCAAACGAGGATGCGCTATGTGGTGGAATTCTGATCACAAAATACCTTGTGCTTACAGCGGCTCATTGTGTCCAGTAAGTGGTATAGTTTTTGTACACCTACTAATTCATAGAATCGGAGTATATCGAAATGTTTAGGTTTGTTTTGAAACAAAATGTAAGCAAAAAACAACCAATTTTTTACACTTGGAATAAGCTCCCAAGAGCCTGAAATGTGGTTTGACTTCTACCCGTTACACCCATACCGGTAAAAACATGTATTTGTTCTCATGATGTTTGATGTTTAGCGGCCTTACACCTAGTGGAATAGAGGTTCTTCTTGGAGCTCGGACGTATGGAGACAATTCGCCACACGTACAACAGCGACGAGCAAATGTAACTTACATTCACGAGAATTATGAATTTCCAGCAAATGACATCGCAATAATCCAGGTAATATATTTTTGTAATATAAGCAATAATTTATTGTCCATTATTCTGAGGGCATTTATCATCCTTCTAAAAATCTTTTTTTAGGAAAATTGGTATGGTAATTTTGCGTATACTTTGTTTACTGATTTGTTCATATTGTTTAGCATATGTTAAGAGTTCAGCTTGTTTTACTACAGACATACAAAAGTCAGTAACATTAATGGTTTTAACATTCGAGAGATCCATTCGTTTGAAAATATTTTCACTTGTTTGTTGATGGATATTCTTCCGCGTGAATGAAGGATGTAAAAAACATTAATGTTAATAATTTTGTTTGCCTTACTTCTGCTCACGATTTGTATTGCACAAGTAGTGACAGATTTGCAGTAGTTTGAAAGGCTTTGTCAGTCCAAGTAGAAAGATTCAAAACCAACCAAACAAGCTAACAAGATAACTTTAGTGCTGAACTTTGGTGACAAATGGCCATGCCACTGAAGCAATCAGCTTGGAACTCACTAAAAGGAATGAAATGCATTGTTTTGTCACTACAGTTGTGGCGCACGATGATCTACTCCAAAGTATATGGGCTAATCTTTGCTTTGACATTGTAGCTGGACAATCCTGCAATCGTAGGAGGGGATTATGTGAGAACTATTTGCTTACCAAAAGGGGAGAGAGTGCCAGATGACCTATCATGCATAGCCGCAGGATGGGGTTTGAGTAAGTAACTGCTGTTTTCACAAAACAAAAGCTGATTTTAGGCGTAAAAGTTTCGATTTTTTTAGCAGTTTAGTTTTTTATTTATTTGTGTCTTTGTCTTTATATAAGTGTGGTATGCCATAACACTAAAAATTGTTGGAAACGCTAGGTAGTATGAAAGAAAACTGAAACTAACAATTATTGTCTCCACGTGGTGAAATTGTAGCAAGGATGAAGAAGTGTTTTATTGTCCGTTTTAAAAGTATCTTTTTGTTTAACTTTAGTTAAATTGAATTGATTCCCTTTCAGCATCATCTTCAAACTTAAATTCGGTTGCTAACGTGCTACAAGAAGTCGAACTTCGAACACTTCCATTCGGTGTATGTACAAAAGGATACGCCGATGCTTCGTTCCAAACTCGTCAAAGGATGAACGAAGGCATCATGATCTGTGCGGGTAGAATTTCCGGTGGTGTTGACACTTGCAATGTAAGTACATGCTTGTATCACGTATACAATGAAGTACGCGGAATTTCTTGACCAGAGTGTTTCTTTTTTTCTTTTTGTCAAAATCTCTATTTACTAGTTTTAGTCAGCACAGAATTGTCGTGGCCATTCTGTACTCAGGAGTTTTTGTTGGGAGCTCTTTTCTTTTATTCCACATGTTTGCTCGTAATAGCCAGCACAGAATAATACGATGCTTTGACTATGTGACAAGTTAAGTTTCTCTTTCTTGCTTATTCATTTTGCATGTCAGTGCAGATCAGAGTTTTAAATTTTTTTACATAGTGTATTATGTTTTTGGAAACAATTGGGAGTTTCTGGATTGCTGCTGAACAAAACCAGCCAAATTTTTGGTTTGAAATTTGTTTGTGTAAGAAAAGTGTTGAAAGAAGAAGGCAACGGCCTACTGGCTTCCTTTGCGTACGCCAGTGCACGTATACATACCGCACAGTCACATAGGTTAAGTTTATTGGATGGTTAAGTAGCAACAAAAAATTTTCGACTTTCTTAATTTAGTTTATTGTCTTATGTCAATGTCACCGCTTTTTTTGCTTAAAACTGTCAAGATAAAATAATAAACTTTTGTGCATTGAAAATAGGACAAATATGCTGACGAACTCAACATTTAGCTTAAGCCATGTTTCAGACCTCTGTACGGTATGATTATAAGCCAAACAGAATATTGGCTACCCCATATGTGCTAGAATTAAATACAGTCTTGTTCAACTCGCAGGGTGACAGCGGCGGACCTTTGATGTGCCAACGATGTTCAACTTGTCAGTGGTTTGTTGCTGGGTTAACTTCTTTCGGAGACACAAATTGTGGTGCCAGCGGTAGACCAGGAGTGTACACCAGGGTGAGCCGCTTTGAGGGTTTCATCAATGAAGCCATCGAGAAAGCCTTTCAAAGTGTTCCCCCATCGCAAAAGTCTTCAGCAAGATTAGATCGCAACTTGGCAACTGGAAATTACGAAACTTGCACTTAAACTTTTAAGGTTTCATGTAGTTTAGATGTTAATTTGTATATTCAGCCAGTTACGACTTGCTCCGTAACACAGTTTTAATGGAATGAACGCATTATATTTATGGAAATTGTAAAGCAAACTTCAAATAATAACCTTTCAATTAATGCGAGTTAGTTTGGAGTTATGAAGTGGTTTTGTACTGTACTTCATCAATCGCACACATGCGTTACTTTCCGGGCCATATAGGCCTGCAACAGACTATCTTAGCAAAGCTATATCTAGCGAACTTACAAAGTACCCATCGTCCCAGGTTTTTCTGTATGTTTTTCCACAAACTCTTCATCAAGCAAAATATTAATGTTGGATTTTCTTATGTTTAGACTAACATAAGTTTGAGGTCCATTTTTTGTTCGCTTTTTTGGCATTCAATGTTTTGCAAAAAACAAAATTGAAAAGTTGCATCAATTTTTGGTAAAAGCTGATTAGTATGGAATTTTGTTTATGCAGCTTTTACGATCGTATAATATTTTGCCATGGTCATTTCATAAAATAGTTGCAGCCTCATGTCATAAGTAACCAGTCTCATTTTATAATAGTATTGTTTCTCATCAAGTATGTTAACTGTACAAACAAATGTGAATTTGTTTTGATTTTTGCCGCACCGTACTATAAAAGTTTATAGTCTACGTTTTGGAGCAATAGTTATTGTGTTTTTTAGACTTAGCGCAATACAAGAAAAATCAGTGTTTTTACGGGTGAATTTTGTCAAAATATCAAGAAATTTCAAGTAAAATTACAAAAAAATAAATAAAAGTGAGCTTAGATTTTATTTAAAGGCGTATTTTGATGGCGTAGATACAGTGCTTCCCAACCTTTTTCAGTTTGCGAGCTACTTTTAATGCAAGTTTTATTGTACGACCCACAATGAGATTTGACATCTTTATTATGACGTCTTTACTGCTGGCGTACGTACTGAAATAGTTACTGCGTCACAACACTCCAATTGTTGCATAATTGTTACGTAATGATAATGCAATAATTTTCTAGTCTAATCGAAAACAGGGTGTACAATTCATGAAAAGGAAAGTCAACAAATGAAGTGAAGATAAGAGTAGCGATGGCGAAGGCGAGGGACTGTTCAAGACCAAACTGCAGCTTGTGAGATCCATAGTAAGGTCGGTATTAAAAAAAGAAAAATAACATTCAGTAATATTTAGAAATGCTTGGCGTTGGCGACCCACCTGAAGTAGCTTCGCGACCCACCAATGGGTCGCAACCCACCTGTTGGGAAGCACTGGTGCAGAAAACACGCCTTTGGGACGGTTCATATACGAATGCAGTAGCCGAGGGAGGCACTTGATGGTCAGTGGTCACGTGCATCATTCCAAAGTCGAAAGCAAAAAATAATTTCCTACGTTTTTCAAATATTTGTTTCGCTCGCTCAATTCCGCCTCATCATCCTAACCGATGGCATTGAGCGCACGTGTTCTCAGAAGCGGGTTCAAGGTGTGGAAAGTTTTCACTTTTTAAAAACTAAGCAAATAGCGTAATAATCTCTGGTACACACAATTAACAGTCAAAATGACCTATTCCAGTGTGTAGAGGGATGAGTTGAAACATGGCTTGTAGCCTACAGTATATAAGACTGGGCCAGTAGCATTGACAAGGGGTATGTTTTGACCGGAGTCCGGGATAATTTTAGGGGCAAAAAGTAATAATAACAACATTTCTAAAGCGCGACATCAACAGTGCAAACTATGCTACAGGACGATGTACATAACGATGGAGATAAAATAATACGGTACAGTACATTCAGTCATAATGTTCAGTGAAATAATATGTTTTTAAGCAAGTTTTGAATTCCTTTAAACGAGGGCACCTGACGGATTTGCGAAATTTCACTGACAGACTCACAACATTACGCAAACTTTCGTCAACAAATACTGTATATTCATTGAAGTCCTTTTGTGATCTTGAAAAAGAATCATCAGAAAGCTAACTTCAATTTTAAACAAGCTTTGCTCCTTAAACTTCTTTTGTACAGAAGTTCAGTTTTAATTTGATTGAATTTAGTAATTTTGTAGTTTAACAGATTATTATTGACTCGTTTGTAATCTTTCGGAGGACCCACTGATGAAACATATTATTAAATGTCTGTACATCTTAGGCTACAACTGCTAAAGCACAGACAGTTTCCTTCCGGAACCAGAAACTCATTCAATGAGTTATTAAAGGGATACTAAAGGAAAAACCTGACTTGGCGATTTTCCACGTTCTTTGTGTTTAACATGCTACCATAAAACGATTTTCAATAAAATTTTGCCCCATTGCGGTCTGACCACTATTGCGCGCGTGATTTTGCCAGAGCTTTCAAAACAAGATTTGGCCTGAGCAGTGAAGCGTGCGACCGTACAGTTACGTCACTAAAGACCATAGCAATCAGCTAAACGCGCAACAATTGTTACTGCGGGGGATTTGACTGTAGGCTATGTATGTATGTACATCAAAACAACACATTTCAACATCAAAACATCAGACAGTTTGCTCAAAACATCAGATGTGGTAACGTGGCTTTTGTTATTGCTGTCTTTAGTGACGTATTCTCGAGCAGTGTTTGCACTTTTTGGTCATTTTGAAAAAAATAAAAATAAATGAAACATTGGACTTTGGGCCTTACCAGCGCCATTGAAAACAAATTTTTTTGGTAATTTTTTTTGAAATGTATTCTTGAATGTTCAGTTTACGCATTTTAATGCTTAATTCCCGTTTGAAATTTTCATTTAGTATGCCTTTAATACTTTCTACTTTTAAGCGTCTAACTGAGTCTTGAATTTCTTTTATGAACAGAGTCTTTGTCTCTTCACAAGCAACATAATTTGCGACGTCTAATGATCGAAGCAAAACAAATGATGAAACATCGATCAATCAACATGCCACTAAAGAATAATTACACTTCTGATCAACGCTATTGTACTATTTAATTTGAAAACAACCAAAAATGTTTAAAAATATTCCGAAAATGTTCAGTGTAAGCGAATCCCCATAAACATTGGTCGAGAAAAACACGTGAAAAACACGTGAAATTCTGAGGAAACTCGTGTAATACTGTTTCAGACAATTGTTCACCTAATCAAACGTCATATAAAAACCGTTCAGGTCTACTGAATCTTAGCGTATTACGTCATGGAATTTTTCCTAAAAAATGAGCCAAAATTGCACCATCGTTCGTAAGACTTGTGTCAAACCTGTTTAAACATGAAACATTGGATCACCACCTTTGAACACCTGTTTGAATTGCGTGACAATGTCTTTCACTTTTGCGTCACAGTTACTGTTTACGTGAGTTTGAGATATCGTAAATTATTCTAGTCATTTTAAAATTGTTGCTTGAAGAGGTTGGTCGCATGTTTAACTGTTTTGCTTAGTGCTTGTCAGCTGGACGAAAATTTCCGTCTTTTATCCAAGTAATCTGTTCTGTAGTGACAAGTTTTAGTGGTGTACGGCGTTGCATCCCATTTTCGACAGCCAGGTGGCTAATTTTACAGAAATACAATTTTGAATAGACGTTTCAAAGGAGTGTTTCTTTTTCGGTCATTACATGCAGACGAACGGATTCGGGAATCTTATGTTACAATTTTCCCACGAAGAGATTATGGTTTACCGCTGTGACCAAATACACGTATATTTCTCGTGTTTTTACGAGCCAATGTTTATGGGGATAGGATTTCCAAGTTTTGGTGGGCTGCGAACTATCCAAGCCAAGCCGAACGTTTATGGCAATGGATTCCATTTTTGCACGGAGGACCTATTAGTGAGCAACATGTTGGCGAGATTACTTATAACCGCGGACATCGCTATTAACACTTGGACTGGAAGCCAACGCTGTAGTCCAAGATGAGGACTGAAAAGAATTGCCATGTGCCATATTTTAACCTGAGAATCTATTAACAAATGCCAAATTTCTCAAGTGTGACGATAAAGCTTCCAATATGGAAATTGTTTAGGCCTCATCTTGGATGACAGCGTTTGGCTTCCAGTCCAGATGCTATTATGGCGACGTCCACGTTGTAATCGCAACGCATTCGACATAAGACAAAACTAAAGCAAGTCTCTCCCCCATTTATGGCAGATTCGCGTACTATGAACAAGCCTATAGACATTACTTTCGTTACGAGATAGGATACTTGACAAGGTTTTACCAAAACGAAGTTTCGATTGTTTCAGCTCACTTTTACTACTAAGATGAACTTTAGGCTTACGGTATATGTTTTGTTTTGTTATCTTTATCCTGCATTGCTTGAAAGCGGACTTGAGCGCTATGCATCGGTGTACGCCTTTCGTACACCTGACCCACGCTGCAGCCGACTGGAATGTCTGTTTCCGGTTGTCTACTCTACTTATGACTTTAATGTGGTACTACCCAATGGGTAGAGGCAATTATCGTAAAGTTTCTTGTCCAGAGAAACAACAGCAAGTGCGGGTGGCTGGAGTCGAACATGCAGGCTCTCGACTGCGAGCCCAACGCGCTAACCACTCGGCCACTAAATTCGTTAGTGTTAAGCTACTCACAAGAAATGAAAAAATTATGAGAAATTAAAACTTATAATAAAAAGTCACGTGATGGGAGGTTAGTTGGATTTATATGAATTAAATCATAAAATGAATTACAAAACGTTCATAATTTTCTGATCCACTTATTTTTTTCAAAATGGTGTTTTAAATTTAATCTCAGTCAAATATTATCGTTAATTCAACAAACGTTATGTTATGCATGTGATAATGTGTTGCTTTTAATTAAAAAATGTTTACAATAAACTTTTACAAATCATAGCAGTAGCTCACATTAGGCCTACAGGCTACAGCCAGAGGCAAAAATATTACCATAATTTATGAGTTAGTTATTCCAAGCTTGAGCAATATACCATTATATTATTTACATTTACAAAAGCATGAGCAATACGCGATGAGCAATGGCCTCAGAACAATGAACTTCAGTGTAGTTTCTTATTTTAGAGGTCGTTGAAAGTCCAATCCTGACCTCGAGACGGTAAACAAAGACATTACCAGATGTTATTAAGTAGATTAAGAAACAATTTTCAGACAAATAAACAAGAATTCTGTTTATGATTTTCTTTGGCAAATTTCGTGGTTTTCAGAAAGTGGTTGAACTTACGTATCAAGAGAACTCTAACAACACTGCAGCAAGCAATCTACATTCAAAATAAAGTCAGCTATCTCGTTTGAAATTTGCAAGGGCTTAGCCTCCCTACAGCAACTAAACGGTAAAGTTTACTTGACAAGTGCACAGTCTTTTTTGGTGTTTACAAGTCATAATGATATTAATTCAAGGCTTGCAAAGCCAGATGTGCAACTTTGTTAGGGAGGTTACTTTAATTAAAACACCTGTGATTAAAAAACCTGAAACTAATTAGAAAATAAAATGACGTAAACAAAACAATTTTAAGAACTAATTAAAGACAAAATAATAAAATTTTCTCTTTTGGTGATGATCAAAATACCAAGTGTCCTACTGCACTTAAAAAATAAAAAAAAATAAACACGCAGAAAAGTGTATGGGAAGAGAGGTGCGAAAAACTGTCGCATGTTGCCTGCAAAAATGCGCCAAAGTTAGCATAAACTATGATATGACTTTCAAAGCTAGAGAATTTTTTCAGTTTTGTAGTTAATTTGGATAATTTTGCTTATTAAATAGGTTATTAACTTATTACCATCTGTTAACAACAAGCTTTGCGAAAAACAGTTGCAAGTAGTTTTTGATTCTCGCAGTAATTAGCAAACAGCTGCTTCATAAAACCAAACTTAGCTTGGTGGCAACTATCAAATTGACATCAACATCGTTAAAGGAAGAAATAAAATCTTTAAAGAAAGCAAAGTCGATCTACTTTTTAGTATCCTACCAATGCAGCTTTATTTTCATAAATCGTTTTTCAGCATCACTTAGTAAAGTATTTTGGCTAGGAATGACTTTTTTAGATAAAAATGAACGCTTAGGCTACTACTAGCAAGTTATAACGAAAAAGATGAACTGAATAACATGCTTTGCATTTTGAACATTTTTTAACAAAAAGTAAGTAGCCTAATCAAATTAGAAAGATAAATTTGACTGAGAGATTACTTTTTTGAAGGAGAAGCTACGCAACAACACATTTATCATTTTGCAAAAATAACTGCAAACACTTTCGGTTATGCATTATTCAGTTTTCAAACTTTTCATCCACCATTTGATAGACAGATTTGCATTGTAAAACAGTAAAAAATAAGAAATTAGTATTTTTGTGTCATCTAAATCAGTCTTTCAAATGCTTGACGAAGACTGGTAGGCCTAATTGTTGGCTGAAAAAGTTCACATTTTTTTGTACCAAAGTTTATTTTTTCAAATTGGAAATAAAAAGTGAAAGCGAACGCTCAAAGGCAATATTTGCTTTTCAGATTAGTTGCAGACGGCAGGTAAATACTTTCACGAGAATGCTTTATATTATGTGTTTCGTGGCTTTGTTCATGGCAGGATTAGGAAGATCTAAGGTAAGTGACTTTTCATTTTTATATGCACTTGTGTCTGCGACAAATTGGCCTACATTTGCTTATTTGAAGTGGGTTTATGTCTTGTGAAGAAGATTAATTAAAATAACTTTACCTGTAAGAAATCCAGCCCTTATGGTTATGCCACTACGTATCTCGCCAAACTACAACCTACATTAAATTTGCCGGGCTTATGTGACCCAGTCCACTTGCCGTTGATCTATTAGATGACAGAAATTTGGGCACGCCTAATCATAGCATTTTATATACGATAAAGAAGACGACGTCGACAGCCACTCTGCTTTCAAATTTAAAAAATGCGGGTTAGGAATCAATCATCAATTTTATTTTTCCTATGTTGGTGTGGTTCACGGTTGTTCTAGTCAAAAATAGCTTGCAATTGCAACGAAGTGAAATAGTCGACGTGGTTAAATAATAGGGAAACAGTCGCAACACTTGCGGCAGCTGCCGAATTCACTAAACTAGACGTAGACAATGTTAAAATTACAGTAAACACATGAAAAATATCTTTTTGAAATCGAGCTCAATTTGATTGACATTAAGTAGATTTGCCACATTTTTGTTGAAACGGGTCATCCTCAGGGTAGGGTGCTGCTGATCGATCTAGATTTCAAGTCGTACTAACGGTTTCGTAAGTCATGCCAATTGTATTTTGTTGTGTCAAGCAGTCAGTAGTGTAATATATCTAAAGATTCTATCATACAAACGTTCAATTTAAAAAATAGTACAACACACAGCCTACTTAGCAAGATTAAGTAATCTGGTGGTATTAAAAACGAGGCCTCTAATGCACAAGCATCACACGTTTGAGGCAACACACCCTAAAAGGAAAAAAAATATGAAGTGACAAAAACAGACAACTCATTTCCACTCCTTTACACAGAATTCACATATTTTCCTTACATGCTCTAAAATCTAAATATACAAACACATTTTCAAAAAACTTTGACCATGATTAAGTCCAAATATACACGCGCAGTCTGTAAAGCTCTTTTAAAATGTTAACGACTATATTCAACAATTAAGCGCCTTTATAAAGCAACAAAAGCACAGCATAGTTTTCAACAAGGTAATATAACATCAACTTTGGAGCAATGCAAGATACAAACTCCCCTTTGGAACTTTACTCTATCGTACGTTGAGTAGGCTACCTATAGCCTACTTGTTATGTAGAAACAAGTAGGTCTACTTTTGATAGTTTATTGATGGTAATTGCATTATGTGTGTTGTCTCAGCCAAGTTCAAATGACGAAATTTTCCACACTTTGGACGGAGGTATGGAATGGAGACTGCTCGGAAACACTGCTTCTGTGAAATGGAAACGTGTTCAAGTTGAAGGTCACGTGATGCTAAAATTTACACTGACAGGAAAAGCAGGAGGATACATAGCAATGGCTACATCGGCTGATAGGAGCATGGTATTCCTTTGGTTCTTACTGAAATTGCATTTAATAAAACTTGCTTATTGATTTTGCTGTAAATTTTAAGATGGTTTTGTAGCTTTATTTTTCAATTTCTGCCTATATTATCATCAGACAGGGTTTTGTGGTGGTACAAAAAAGTTGCGTAATGATTGGTTTGTAGTTAATAGATGTCACAATTTCAAACTAAGGTTCAATTACCAAGTCTGTCAAATCTTTAAGGAGAGTCGGTGCATGCACTAATTGTAGAGAAAAGTATTATAGGCTACTTTTTGTACTAAAATCATGCATTCAAGAGTGGTGTTTAAAAGAAAAAATTACATTTAGACGTTTTGAAAGTTTGCAATCTTGATAACATTTTAAAAGGGTGCGTGGCAATGGAAAGTTTGAGATCCACTGATTTAAAACGGCTATTAGCGACTGTCTGTTTTGCATTCTTCTTTGCAAGATAGAATATACTGTAATTGCCGCAATCAATAGGTATAGCTCCCACGGTAGGCTCCGTGTCTTGACCAAGCGTACTGTACCGTACTGTAATTGTATAATTCTTACAAAATGTTCTTAAAGGTAACTGTCCTATAGTAACCATTGATTGCGAAATCTTTATGTACCGTAATGTACTTCTAGAAGAATTTGCATACGTGCAAGACTAGAAGGTTCTCCGACTTAAAATCGAGCAGCTTGTCAGGTAGTTATGATGCCACAAAAATGTTTACGGGTAGTAAAACTTGACCAGAACAATGAGTTTTTATGATGTAACATTATCGTACCTTCTCGAAGTTACTGATCAAAACAACTATAAATAGTGGTGCATTTTGCGTAATTGATCATTGAGATTATTATTGAAATTGATAGAAATTGAAGCTGAAATTATTGAATACGAGTAGATGAGAGTTGGTGCTGTTAGGTTGTGATCGAGATTGGAATTGTGAAAAACTTTGAAGTGAGTGAAGAACTTTGAAGTCGCATGTAAGCGTTTCAGGTGTTGGAATCTGGTAAGTTGGTTGGTTTTGAATCTTTATCCTCGGACTGACAAAGCCTTGATAGGTAATTCCTGGTAGTTTCGCATACTTGTAGAGGCTCTTGATGCAGGGCCGGTTACAGAGATTGACAGTGAAGTTTTCCGATTGTTGAAGTCTTGTTGCCAGGGAATTATTCCATTCACTAGGTGCCGCTGAATGGAGAGCAATTCTGAACGTGTTGCTCAAGCGCACACCCCTAAAGTTGAACCAGTGCCGTTTGATCTTGAGCCGAGCACGTAACCACTGGGCTAAAGGGGCGGATTCCAACACCAACCAGATT
Organism: Aplidium turbinatum; assembly: GCF_918807975.1. Lineage (NCBI taxonomy): Eukaryota > Metazoa > Chordata > Ascidiacea > Aplousobranchia > Polyclinidae > Aplidium > Aplidium turbinatum. The sequence continues at coordinate 20,473,929 of NC_137477.1, forward strand.
CCAACACCTGAAACTCTTACATGTGACTTCAAAGTTCTTCACTCATAGCTTCTCATGCAACTTTAATCTCGATCACAACCTAATAGCACCAATCTATTACTGCTCACTGTTATTTTTAAATATTTGTTGGAAGCGTTGAACCATTCGAGTCCTTCAAGAATTTTTATTTATCATGTCACAAGCAGAACTATTCGACAATTCATTTGACTATTTTACGTTGATATCTCAATAAACTACGTCAGTAATCTTTCCAGAGTCTCTTTCCTGGTAAGGTAAGAGATAGAAAGAATCGTGACAGTAATGTAAGCCTATTACCATTTTTAACAATTTTGCATTGCTTGATCTGGAATGAAACTCTTTTGTTGTCAGGAGCTCAAGACATTAAAGCAGCTGAATATGCGTGGGTTTGTGTCCTAAAATGTTAAAGAAGCTCATCTTTTTAATTGCACTAGTGCACTACTAATTTTGTTTTAAGGACTCTGCAGACGATGCTTATATGTGTCTCCAATCTTCTTTGAGATCTCGACCTGCACGAAATTCATTCCAAATCTTTTCTGCTCATTTTACTGAATTCCAAACACCAGTAGTTGATAGCGTGGTGAGTACACAGCAATCAAATCATACAATACTTACATAACCTACTGTTTCACTGATTGTGCAAAAAAGTTCTTTGATATTTGTAAATGTGAGTGTTTAAGCTTTACCATGAAAAATGATTAAAATACAAAAAAAGTATTACTTGCATAAATTTTATAGAACATAAATGTAGACAAATTGAACTAGGCATACATTTATACTTATTAATTCCGATATTGTTGAGAACATTAGAGCAAACTTTTTTCCAAAACCGCAAGGCGTACAGACAGAGATCTATGATAAATGACTGCACGTAACAGTTTGCATTTATGCAGGTTGAGGAACAAGATATTGTTGAAACATCAGATGGAAACAACACTTTGACATGCGTCTTCCATCGGCCGCTTCGAGTCACTAAAAAGATATCAGGAAAAAGCCTGACTTGGGATTACTCGACAGAGGCATATCACATTCTGTACGCACAAGGGGATATCAGTGAAAAGGGAATCCCACTGATTCATGAATACAACGCCAGCACAGTTGAAGCATTTCGTTTCGGGGAAGAGGCCACAAGTGAACAAGGTTTATTTAAATTTACCGTAGTGTATCTCGTCTTTGCTTGAACCTGGCAAAATGAGTACAGAAAACGTTTAGCTTCAAATCAAGGAAGCCCAGTTCGATACCCGGGTAGCTTCTTCTCCTCTCATGTTATAGAATTGTAGCCTAAGGTTAGTCTATTTCCTGCCATTAGATAATTCTTAACTGTCCATGCATCGATGTCGGGTTTTTCGCTCAACCACACACGAACGGAGCATCGCATCCTTCTTTTCACATAGACAACATGAGCAAGCACTTGTCGAGTACCACTTTCTAATAACAAACAATACAAACAAAGAAGAATATAAACGTATCATATCTATAAATGTCACTCTCATCAGTAGTAAAAAATTGATGGATAAATGTGACTTTTGTCGTTCCTTTTTAAAACAGATGATGTAAACTTTTATTACGTAAGAACTGCTGTTTGGACAAGTTGTCTATTGCAAATAATAATATTCTGTTTTCACAGAGCAAAGTCAACTTTCCTTACCCCAGGTAATTTTTCTTTGCATATTTTCTTCATCAAAAATTGTTTCAAAGATTTTGTTAATTTAAAAAATAGCCCCGAAAATAAACAGGGTAAAAGTGTAAATGTGTAGCGTATAGTTAATGAAACTAGAGTCTAGTTTCATTAACTATACGCTACACATTTACACTTTTACCCTGTTTTTTTTTCGGGGCTATTTTTTAAATTAACAAAATCTTTGAAACAATTTTACTAGAGATTAAATGCAACCGAGATACAATTTCCTTCAAAAAATCTTGCAAAAAACAACATACCCTTCTGATGTGTGTTAAACGTAGTTAGTCAACATAGCCTACTTCAAGCTTGCTAAGTGCAGACTATACATGTAATAGCCTAGCTGTCTTTTTTGATTATATTATGTTGCTTCAAAATACGCTTCGAGCAGTCTACAATTCTAGCTAATAGGCTATACGCCCGTTTTTGCGCCTTAGCTCTAAATGGCACAAATTCCTACTTTCTCTTCGCCTACATTCGAAACCACCAATTTTTTCAACTTAAAAAATTTGTTTGTGATATCTATAGCCTACCATAGCCTATCCGCTTTGAGACGCAACTACTGGGAATGTGACATTATGATTTTATCAATACAAAAAGATGCAACTTGTATTTCCTAAACACGGAAGTAGAAAAACTACTCTCCTACCACGTTAACAATCTTGTATCGGTTTAGATTCGTTTTGAAAACAACATGACAGTTTCAACCAACGATGGAACATGGACCTTAAACTGTGATAGCAACAATTCTAGCTGCAACTATTTTCAGTGGAAACCAGTGATTGTTAATGGGAGTGAAATGATGAAGATTACTTTGATTGGGAATGACGTCGGCTGGATTGGAATTCTTATAACAGGAAAATCAATTCAACAAGTGAACAAAACTTAAATGCATAAATTTGAAACATCAAGTGTGTATTGTAAACCATCTGCATTCAAAAACGCTGTCTGTAGTGTATAGAAAACTTAGTGTACATACTACATTTAAGCTACTTTACGAAGAGATGTTGTTTAACTCGATCAATATACGGTACGGTAGCAATACTTTGCTTTAAGACACGACAAAATCACTTAATAGTGGTCAGTTCTTATGTATGGCGCTGTTTTAATCTCCGATGTACGTTATTCAGCTCTTTATAAACTTACGTAACTTACGAAAGCTGGTTATAATTGTTCAACGATTTTATGCTTATGGCAGAAATTGACTCAGGTTTAAACCTGCACTACATAACATTAACGCAGTGATTACGCTGACATAAATTTAGTTCGCTTGTTGCCGAGATCGAACAAATATTTCAATTTTTTTGTCGGTTTATTTACCAGGGCGGGGGAAGTTGCTACGTTTGTTATCAATCTGAAGATGCAACTTTTCCACCCCAAGTAACTGTAGGAGTTGCAACTTGCAGTCTGGCAGGACCACCGGTCTTCCATCTTCTTGTGAGTTTTTTGTGACTGAATGAATCGGTGTGGTGGTATATCGATTGCTTTATGCTTAGGTCTTTAACAGAATCTATAGCTTGATACTTCGATTTCAAGGTCATGTAATTAAATGTTGCAAACTATAAATCTGTACTTAAAGAGTGCAGAGCTTTATAATTTGCGACATCCAATTACATGGCCCATAAAAAAAATTTACTGCCAACCTGATCACCGGGCTTATGTTAATGGTTCAGAACTTCTAGGCCTACTATAGAAAGCTGAAAAATTGCAAGGTTTCAAGCTTTAAAATACTTTCTTAATTTTTTCTTTAATTTGAAGATAAATATTCTTACCACCTATCGGATAGGCTATTACGCTAAAATGTTTGTAACATGATAAGCTACTGTACAATACTACGCTTTTTTAAAATACTCTAAAGTCTAAACGGTAGCCTACAATTTGATAAGGATGTGCTTTACTGCAACTTCACCAATAGAGTAAGATTTTATATAAGTTACCATTAAAGCGAGTATTACATCGCTAAGATGCACTATTTTATGAAGCTGCGAAAGCCCCATGTCATAGAAGCTGGAACAACCAATGGAAAAACGACCTGTTCATTTTTGCGACCAATCCGAGAGTTTTATAAGAAAAATGAGCCAAAAAATGGACTTCACACTTTTCTATATTCTGAAGGCCTACTAAAACCTACTGGTGGTATTGGTATTCCTTTGTATCTTGCCGTTTCTAAAGTTTTTTTGAGACCGATGGGAGCTCTACGAACAACAGGTGATTTGGATTTATCAAAAATTTAACATTGTCTGTTACAAGGAAAGTTAATTATTACTTCTTACCAGAGAGCTTAATGAACAAAAAAATTTGCTTGAGTATAAGCTAAAATTGCTTGTCTAATCCCAAATGTTGTTATCTGCATCTAATTCTGCCTTACTTGCAGTTGCACCAGCAAACTCACTTGGATACAATGTCGATGCAAGTCCTTGATAAGCCTAAAGTAGGCCTGCACAACTCAAACAAATGAGATACAATGCTGGCCGAGCTACAGGAAAAAAACAAGCTAAAGTTATTGTTTCGTTTTATTGTGACTGTGGTCAAACAAAAAATAAGACCACCGTTTCAAGGAGGATTTTGTTTGTCCGGAGTCGGAATCGTTAAGAAAACGACCGACTCCGGTTTGATAAAAAACGATAAACAATAAAACTTTTGTTTGCAATACACTTTTTCAAAATATTGTTTCTTATTCTCGGTATTGCACTATAAACCTTTACCAAAAGTAGAAGTGTTGGTTCTTGTCAGTTTTGTGAAAGTCGCCGTTTCCTATTTGATTACAAATTTAATAAAGTTAATTTTTTTTTATAAAAAAGGATAAAATTTCAGAAACAATTTGGCAACCCTCTAAAATTCGGCAGCACGGAAGCCGGACCCAGAGACGAGTCGGCCCGTTATAAACCGAAGAGTTGGAATCGCATATTTTTCGCCCTACTCCACAGTCCTGAATACTTCTACATGGAAAGTAAAGGTCCCATACTCAGTTACTGAGCTTTGGGGAATGAGAAAATAAGGTTCTCATCGTACTAGGCCTTCGGCACCAACGAGAGTAGGTTGGCCAGTTCGTTTCTCTCGATGACCTTTCTTTCAGCAATTATACCCATCTAATTCATTGCACCCTAGGTAGAGGTGAAGCATAAATCGGGTGTCAAACCAGGTTCGCATTATTGGAAAGCCAGCGCCTTATTCGCTGCGCCATCCCACCGCTAAATTGAAAGTATAGACTACATCAATAAATAAATAAATATAATACGGTTCTCACTGGATATCGGACTCCAAATAACCGGTTCATTGTTGACGAAATGGTGAGTTATCTTCGCTGTAGGCTACATAGTAGGCTAGGCCTACTGGTTTTGAATTGTAGATAATTTTGCGATTGACCTTCATTATACAGTGAATTACCTGATCAATTGTAGTTTCATAGTAGGTTATTATGCTTAATAGTGTTGTCGCTTGTCGGTTTTGTAAAGCGGTGTATCAATGGCAGATATGACATGTGTTGCTCTCAGAGTTTTACGAAGCAGTGTTCAGATAGCCGCGTAGTGGCGCAGCCGGGCACATTTAAAACTACAATTGATTTTCTTGTTTTGACGTTCCAAGAAGAAACAAGATGCATTGCTTTGTTGAAGTTTTTTATATGACCCGACCTGATATCAAACTTTCATCTACTGAATTAGACATTCAATCCTACACCCTGACTACTTAGCCAGTAAGTCGGTTTTAAGGTAAAGGATAGGCTTCAGGTACGAGGTACTGTACCCAAGGTTTCAAGGTCAAATAGCACAGAAAGTACTTTAACTAAACACATTTAAGTTTGGACTTTTCGAACCAAGCAGTTAGATAAGTTTTTAATTCCTGTCAGTTTGGCGTGATTTAAAGTCTTAATAAATTACGTCACAGTTGTCTGCAGTGAAACTTTGTGAGAGAGCTTGTAATCAAAACATTTTTTTTACCATTGTACAATATACAGTAGGCTATACGCTACACAGGCTATAGCTAAAAATACAATCAATTTCTGTATATGATCCTTATCATTTGTTTGTTGTTGTTCTAATCTATAGTAACCAAGTTGATCTCACGGTTGTTTTGTTTTTTTTCATCACTCTTTGGCTATATCAACGATATTCACTCATTGTTAAGCCCAATTTATCATAGTTGCTTTACGCAAAAAATACTGTCACCACTTCAAGTTTTTGGCAAGACAAATGACCGGATACCAAACCTAGGCTTTCCAGCAGCAATTGCAGGTACCCTGAGCACGCAGTTAATCACCAAGCTGCTTCAGTTGCTATTTGGTTTTTGTTAGTTTCATCTTGGTGTCATTTATTAACTTAGAATGCAATCAGATTTTAACTTTTTAAAAACACAAATTCGACATCAATTAATATTACAATTGCAAGTCGAAGTTGGAAGGGTGTCGACAGCGCTGGTTCAACTATGACTGCATGCACATTCAGTCAACCAATCAGAGTTTCCCGAAGCTTATTGGGTCAAGGACCGATCATATGGGATTTGGGTGCTGACATCTTCTTTCTGTCATACGCAGAAGGATTGATAGGACAGTCTTGGGAAATACGTTTGCATTCTTACCTAATTGCCACATACAGTCGTTTTAATCTATTACGTAGTAATATGTAGTAAGAATTATGTTCTTGTGTGTTTATGAAGAGTGAATTTACTTTGAAAGATTAAAACAATCGGTCTTTCAACTGAAAACAAGAACGACAGGAAAAATGAAATAATTTAAATTATGTGCCAAGCAAAAATAAATAATTTTTGGCAAAATAAGTCGCCGAGAAGAGATCTTTTCAAATCACTGAAAACGCTGTCAAAAGTACTTCTTAACTTCTGAAAGTCTGAACTTACTGCAAAACCTATCTTCCAATCAGTCAAGCGAGGTTACAATGTATAACGATTTTTTTTTACTTTTTATAACCCTCCACCTCGCTGTTAACAAAGTACATTCCATAGTGCTTCAACAGAAAAAAAATTGGCACAAACACAAAAGTTCCTAAGGAAGGATAGAATGGAATCAAGTTTAATCAAGGATTTTATCACAATGATTAGTTTTATTCATAAATAAATTAGATCGTGTCATCCTCGTTTTGGTTGAGAAGTCGATTAAATATTTTAGCTTTGGGCTGTTTTTTGCAAAAGCATATCTTAATAGTTTCATCTGACAAAGTACCCCTACCCATACATTGCTTAGTGCTCAAGTCTCTTATAAGCAGGCCTGCGCATTCCAAGACAATTCAATTTTAAAACTCACCAAGAAAAATCTTTTTTCTTGGTTGCAAGCAAACATCGCTGCAAACGTTTATACAACGTGACCATATTGCACAAGCGATTGTCAGAAAGTCACACTCCATAAGCTATGATCATTTTTATAGCTGCAGAAACAATACAACAAAGTATGGAATGCCTTTAGTAATTGTTACAGCAATAATCACAAGTGAAATTATCCAGCAGCCTACGCATGCAAGTCCATACCTATTTTGTTTCTCGGCAGCCGATGTACTAGTGAGTGCTCAGCCTTGTGCTGATAGCCGGGAAGAACACCCATTTCTTCACAATGTCCATAGGCTACCTATTATTTACGTCGAATGAAAAAAATAAAAATTATCATTACTCTACAGCTTGTAGCGAAAACCACATCTTTCGTGAAAGCCAATTGTGGTATGGGCATGGAATTTAATAAAAATGTGTTATCAAGCCGCATTCGTAGGTTGCAATTGTAAAAATACCTACGTTTAAAACAGAAGAGATTCAGTTATTGTAAACATAGCTGCAGTGTCTGCTTGAGTTTTGGTAGAAATATCATAAAAAAATCGAAAATATCAGGCCAACTTGTTGTCTTGAATCGGCGTCAGCTTCGGCCTGCAATGTTTTTGTAACACCTAAAAATGCAAGAGATCAAAATAAAACTTATACAAAAAGTTTGCAGCCAATCTTTGCTGAGAACATACGTTTCCTGTTAATTTATATTAAAGTTGTGGCCATCATACCGAATGCAGAGCGACCATGTTTCCGGAAAAAATCTTCGAATGTGTCGTTTCAGGAAAGGATGTGTTGTTGAAATGGCATTACAAAGGTGAAGCTTATGCTGTTATGATTTTCATGGACATAAACTGAGAATTTTTTCTACCAGCAACGATTCTATACATAACGTAGAATAATATTTAGAATTTTAAGCTATTCAATGAAATTGAGCTGCAGCCTACCGCCTGACAAAGTATAAATTTTCTAAATAAAATACTGTTGTGCAGCATGATCAGTTTATCTGAAGGAATATTATTGAATGAGTCAATATGAGTGTAATGTTTATTACATTTGTGATTTCTAAGGTGTTACCGTAGGGGAAGGTGAGGTTAGTTGGCTCATTTTCTACTAAAATGCATCTAACTTCAAATAGCTTTTCTCTACCAAGCTGCAATTTTCACCAAATATAAAGAACGCTTTACCCCAACTCCAGGACTTGTTTCTGTGCGATAATGAGTTTTCAAGTATAATTTTCAGAAGCTTCTAAACTTGCACTGAATTGAGTCCAATAACTCAATGCTGAGAGTTAATTGACTCATCTTGTAGAATAGTTGACTCATGCTGAACAGGTAGCTACAGCATGAATGGACATATTGTTGAACAATTCGAGTAAGCAATAAAGAAACTGTACGTATAACACTTCTAGTGTTCAGGGGCCAGATGGACAGAGGTTACTTATAATGACAAATTATGGCGTTTGATAAATGACCATAACCACTCTCTTCCTGCCTTTTTGTTGTCAGACCAGTTTTTGGGAACGTTGACTAGGTTTCGTTCAGCAAATCCGAAAGTTAGATTTTTTACTTTATCTATAGGCCAAAATGGGCCATGATGTTACTTTACCTAATTAATGCAGTGTCTTGCAAAACTTTTCTCCATTTCATCCGTAAAGATTTTTCTGTGCTTTGCTAACTCATTTTTACGCTGCCTGATGAACCTTTGGAAACTTTTTTTTACATACCGTAGCCTCGAAACGTTGTTTGGTGTTTTTCAAACTGCTTTACAGCACTCCGTCCAGATGTACCAGCAGTCCAGCACACATGACGTTTGCAGCTTGTTGAAACACGCGTACGGTATTGGAATTGCTCCTCAGCTTTGCGTATAGTAGCAATACAATAGATTTACAGTACGGTATTAGAATTTAAATTTTGTTTACTCTAAAAGAAGTTCTTTGTAAGTTCAACATTTCGATCTGCTATTATAAATGAATAAAAGCTACTTAGCCTTTAATTTTCACAAAAATGTCCCTTGTTCGGATGTTGCCCGCTGTAGAGTCAATTGACTCACTTAGTCAACTATAGGACGATTGCTAATTCGTTATGGAGTCGACTAACCTTTCAGTGCCTTAATTATAAAAAAACGTCTGCTATTAATTTTAAGCATAGAAGAGAGCAACCAAAATTATAGAGAATGTGCATCATACTTTAGTTATAACTTGTGAAATATATTGTTTCATATACATACTGTACCTTACGTGCTACCTATATCAAATTTTACTTTTTTTTAGTCAAAACTTGTCAACCGTTGCATTCAGACATAACTTTGTGAACATTTTATGGCTTGCATTAAATAATGCAAACAATGAAAAATGGATTAACTTTCGCGCCTTTACGCATAACTGGTTAGATATTAGCGATGAGTCAGCTATTCTGCTGAATCAACTAAATTGACCTTCTCCTACTTCTTCTGGGATAATGATTAATGTAAAGTTATCAACAACATTAAATTCACATCTAGGCTTACACCGGATTGATGAATTGACAATAAATCACGTAAGATTAATCCGTACACTTTTTAAAAATTTTGATCGAGGCTTAACTGAAAACCATTTGCTGATTTTTGAGCTACTTGATTAAAAATAGCTTTTTATCTGGAAACATAGACGTAAAAGCCAGAGATGTAGGGATGCAAATGCACCCACGAGCCTTTCAATTAGTCGAAAATTTGGGGAAATTTGATAAACATTTGGGCAAGAACTTTCAGCATGTTTCAAAAATCTATTTAAAAAAGAATATCGTCAGACTAATAAAATAATGGCGTAACTCATTTTTTCTTGTTTTGAGATAATCGAAAAAAACTGTCTACGCGGTTGTTTTTATCATATTTATTGTACAGTTAAACGAAAATAGCATGTCGATGGGAGTACAATGAGCATGTATACTTTGATTTTTTTCATTTTGCATCCCATAATGGGCTGGCATGACTTAGGCCATTTTCTGAATGCACTGACATGACTTAGGCCATTTGATATTTTGACTTTATCAATATGAGTTTTTTAACGGTGACATAATAACAGTGATAATACGACTAGAATTAACAGGAAAATCCCTAATAGCAACTCCAATCTAACGATAGGAGTTATATTTCATGCTAGACTGCATATTTCGCCCAAAAACAGTTCACAGTTGGCAAGACAAGCTGAATAAATTATCAGTAATGAGGCAAATTATCAAAAAACGAGTGGCACAATGTTGGCATTACATGTTTCATAGATTGGAGATCATGTATTTCCTCAATTTGATTGGAAGATGGCTTGAAAAAATAGGAATCCATGTAGTGTCGTTTAAGTTTGTGTGTGACCGCTGTGGCAGATCCTCCCACTGTGCAGCCTCACATAATGGGACCTTGTACAATGCCTTTCCACTGCTTTCATGATTTCGGCCTATAAGATCATGAACCGTGGGATCTTCAGCTTTCTTTCCAGGCCTAATACTCAACAACCACCATCCATCGATTTTCATAAAATCACTGTGTTGCATCCTCTGTACATTGTTGGGATGCGGTCTGATCTTGGCATTCTGGATGATAATTTCGTAATCTCTCGTCGTAAAAATGTTGTTTACCAATTTTCACTCGATAGTACTGTGCAATGTGCATGCTATCGCACTCCATTTGAGTGTGACCAGCCACGAGGTCCTTCTGAGTAATAGTGATGTCATGCTTCCATGCAAGGGCATAGTAGGCACTAGAGACATTAGAGTTACTATTTTGATATTCACACCCATCACTCCACTTTCTGTTTCATTCCAAATAGAGCAATAAGCATCTTTTGATTCAAGATTGAATAGTGTAAAATTGTGTACCTGCAGCTTGGTTTTATAATAGGCTACATACTGCTTGCCTTAGTTTTAGGACACAGAAGTACAGCCTGTAAATCCATTGTCCATACGGATTTTACTGTGCTAGCGGACTCTTTGTCTTCGTCTTCTCATTTAAAGCTTCATTCTTCAACTTGATATGGTCATCGTATTGTTCCTTGGTAATAATACTGTATTTGAATGAAACACACACGTCGCACTGACCCTTTTACGTGGTATGAACAGAGCACCCGGCAGCCCGTTGCAACCAGTTCCCCTGAAGCTGCACGTTTCGATTTTATTGGGCCGCATTGGACATGAAGCTGGCCAAGAGTGTGTGCGTAGCCCTCGCGTAGTTACGACCACCGTAAATAAACATACAAGCAAATGGCCTAAATTGTTTCAATTTGGACCTGGAACAAACAAAGCCCAATGGCGATGATATCACGGGTAATGGGGACAGGCGTGGTAGAGTTGGAAGCCTCCAGCCCGGTTTCACATATTGGCGGCGGATCTATGATAATCGTCTTCCAGTGCCTTTTGCCCACGTATTTTCCATCACAGACTGGGCCTCCAAAGCCACATACGACATCACCATCCAAACTCAATTTGAAGATCAACCAATGCTCGGACACGAGCTGGAGCCGACGATGAAAACGGAGAAGTTCTCATTATGAAATACTTCCCTAAAATAGACTGTGCTCCATGGTAGTATTCCTGATGATTCAGCAAGCTCTTTAGCTTGTGGATAAGAACTTCAGCTGCATGGAGACATGGGCCCAGGAATGGAACGAGCTGCCACATATCCCTCCTCAGTTTTCAGTTATACCAGCGCTCTCCATCCCTCCTGGAGCAGACCTCTCAAGAAAGGCATGGGTCACATTGAACAGGATCAGATGTGACGTTGGTTGCACTGGAGCTAATCTGTTTAGGTGGGGGTTGCATAATACGCCGCCCGATATGTGTCTGCTGAGCGGTAGAACAAACAATGCAACACATACTCCACGAATGTCCCATCTTACGGCCCCCAAGTGAAATCATTGGTATTCGACAACTGGACCCAACTACCGTATCATGGCTGCACGATGAGGCATTGCCAATCTAAGCTACTACAAGTCAAACGAGAGAAGAAGAAGAAGCAAGCTCTTTGTATTGCCGATGAAGTTGGGTTATGGTATAGTTTCAGAGTACAAGAATTTCTTCTTTCTGTACATTGTGACCTTTCTACAGTAATGGGAATCTACAGTAGGCAAGTCATTGAGAAATTTCGCCAAAAAGTGATTTTCCTCTTTTCCCACTTTGGCACATTTAAGCTACCTACACATAAAAGTCAATTCAAACGTTTTGAAATCTATGTTTTCCTATGTTCTCCTTCTCCCATCTGTGAAACTCAAGAATGATGGCGAAGAACTCAGCAACGAGCTTATGAAGTCGCTAAGTGTGATATTAAGATGAGAATTAATTAGGTACCGTATCCAACAATAGCTTGCTACAAAAACCTGCCATGGGTACGAGAAGACTCCGAGAAACGGCGCATTGAGAAGATCTGACCTGTATCACAGTGTGAGGTGATAAGTCGCACTACCAGAGTGCTAGGAAAAGGAAGCTTCTCAAAGGAACAGAGAGAAAACAGATTGATTTAAGTAGGGTGGTTACTTGAAAATGGCCAAGATTACGATACCTAGAATAGAAAAAACATAATTATTTTGTGTTAAATTAATCGTCTAGCCTTGTGATAAAATGAAAGCTCTATTTCTGTACAATTGAGATCGTCGTCTTCTGACCATCTGCTCTGTTGGAGGAAAGCTTAACTTCCAGCAAACGATTAAAAAGATTTGTAAAATGGCCTAAGTCATGCGTTTGAGTTAGGCCATTTGACATTTTTACAAAAATACCACTTTCCCGTTAACGTAGGTCTTAGAAAATTATGTGGCAGATGCGCTACATTTTAGGGACCTACAAAACACTAATATCTCAATTTCGTCAAAAAGTGAGTTACGCCATTATTTTATTAGTCTGACGATATTTTAATCTGGTTTTAAATTTTTCTGCTTCTTTCTCTGCATCTTTTTCCATCCTTCAACGGCCAATAATCATGTATGTATCTTTTAATTAGGCTACCTTTTCCTATCTGTTTTAATCACATAAGATTTCTAACCGTTTGTAAGAGCACAAATCAGCAAATCATCGCAAATCTGCAAATCAGCCGAATATCTAGCTACTTGTTTTCGTGTATGGACTAGAAGAGGTCGCATAGTGTTGGTTACTTGCATTGAAAACGAAATTAATGAAGCGGATATTGATGATGTTGTGACTGCTTTACTTTGCCAAAATCTGCATAACACGTCATTTGAAAGCGCTTAAGAATAACAAAAATTCTTTGAGACTAATTTTTGTGATATCATTTTAATTTCGGTTGGTGCAATAAACAGAAAGAACTATAGGCTGATAGACATACCACATACAAAAGCAAAATGTTAATCTAACTCTCACCTTCAGCGTGCAATTTGAATATAGGTTTGTTGTAAGTTAGGAACGACCAATATGACGTATGATGATTTATTGAGAAAAATTAGTGGAAAACCCTTTGAAAGAAGAATGTTTTTACTCTTCTTTTTTAATGGAATACCAAATGCTTTGCTGGCGGCAACGCTCGCATTAATTTTGTATTTACCAAAGAACTATCATTGTGCCCTTCCTGATAAAGCACTGGAATATTCAAACAAGGTAAGTTTTAAAAACAGAGTGAAACTGTTCACCAGGCATTTGATAATTAAAGTAACTCGCGTTCTTCTGGTGACTATTTACTAGGTTATCATCTTTAACATCATGAGGTAATCTAGTAAATAGTCACCAGAAGAACGCAAGTTAGGCTACTTTAAATATCAAGGTAAGTTTTTTATTCCCAAAAAAATAACATAGTGATCTGTAGGGTTGTTTGAAACAAAAACATTTCAAAATTATTTTAAATTTTTAAATTTTTTGCCTTGTTTCGATACAAAGTTTCTCGTTTATTTAACACCCAGTCATCAAGTTGTTGTCAAAAACATGCTGTTGTGTTTTCATTTTTAATTTCGTTTTATATTCCTTTTTATCTGAAAATTTTTCGGAAGGTGTTGCGACCGTGCCAAATTTTTCAACTTAATTATTTACTTCGATCTCAAGCACGATATAACGTTCGCGTTTTGTCGCTTCCACCTTTTTCTAGGCTTTTGCTATGCTGGCGTGTATTGTTTTCGCTGTGATGGTCAGAAATAAAAATAACTAAACTGAACTGAACTTGCTTCTGCAACTGCATCTGGAACACTCAGTTTTATTCAAGGTGGTCGGCTAATAGCCTACCAAAGACTGAGCTATGCATTGTTTCTTTTCTGGATGAAGCCGAGTAGAGAGAACAAGATACTGGAAAAGTTTAGTATAATGCGTTCACAATGTTACTTTATTAAATAATTGAATAATGGTAATCACTATTATGCAAAATTTAAAGTTATCAAATTATTAAGTTCGAAGTCTCTTATGAAATTCTCGCATTATGTTTCACCAGGAGGTCATCCTAGACTATTTCATTCCTCGAGAAGCAGAAAACGGCACCAGAAGCAAATGTTTGCTGTATAACCGAACCACCGACGAAGTTGCCACTTTTTTGAATAACCTTGAAATCGGAAATAGTGAGTAAACTGCCTAAATAAGCTCGAAAGAAACTATTTTAGTCAGTTTTAGAACAATGCAAAACTATTTTTCGCCTTTGAGTTTGTTTTGAAGACAGAGGAGTCGTCACGTGAACATTTGGAGGTGGTTCCATGCAAAATTAAGTTATATTTTCCCATTGAAAGATAATGCTGGAAAATTTGATTGACGCAGTTTACTTTAAATCTTACTCAAAGGCTGCATTGTCATAGCCTATTCATATTCTGTATTAAACTCTGTAAGCTACTTGTGTCAAAATCTGCGTAATACTCTGTATCCTCTGCGCATAAAAACTTTCCTCGGCTGGCTGTATTCAAGGATTATGCTGGTATGCTTTGCTGCAGCCATTAAAACATATTTCTAAATAATACAAAAAAGCAGTGGGTCTTCATCTTCTGCTGCATGAGTTCCCGAATTTTCTAAAGAGTGACACAATAAGAAGGCTTCTTAGAAAGTAATCTCTGGTTTCAATTCTCAAAAAAAGAAAACCAATCGAGACAAAAAATTCTCAACTGAAGTTTTGTTTTGAAAATTTTCAACATGGGCCTATTTGTACTTTGAGAAGGCCTACTCACAAAGTTAACTTTTTTTGTTTTAGATTTATTACGAAGAAGGCGATGGTCTTCCTATTTATGAACTTCTTCATGTTTAAAAACGACTGTAAAGGGAAAAAGCGAAGCTTTTTTGTCTTAGAAGAAATTATTTTGTAACGATACTAAACCGAAACAGATAAAAAAGAATATTTGGGTCGGACAAAAGCCTTTGCTCCAGTGTTTTTGTTATTGTGTTGCTTTTTAGCTTAAGAACTATTAGAACTCAATACCGGTATGGAAAACAAAACTAGTTTTAGCAATCAAGATGCTGTGGTGTTTCGCATTTTTAAAAGTATAATTCTGAACAATTATAATAAAAACAACATTTATTTAGATTCTTTAACAACCTTGAGACCCGATGAAAATGATACAACAATCCCATGCAATGCTGGCCATGACTTTTCAAACCAGTACGGAATCAAATCCGCAGCCACAGAAGTATGATAGTTGACAATCAGTTTCACTGTTAAACATTACCATTTCGTTGCCATAGCCTATCGCTCTTTTCGGCTGGAATAATATTTTACATCGATGATGATTTTTTAATACAATAGGCTACCGTACTATCAAGTATCTGAAATAAAAACTAAATTCTCATCACACTCGCATGCAAAAAAGTAATAGGTTACATTAATAATAATGTGGAACATATAGTAACATTCAAAATTTAACAAAGATTTCGCAAATCAGAAATTTGAAAAGTATGCCTACTGTATAGTTAAAATCTGAAAATCTTTATCTGTATTTCTAGCTGGCTATTTAAATACAGTAGATCCTTCCCAAAATAGTCCAGGTTTTTTGACTTGAGAAGGCCATGGAAAATCCATTGCAACATCACTAGTTGTTTTGTGCTGGTCGTGAAAATATACAGTAGCTAAAATAAGCTCACTGACTGCGGTATTATTGGAAATATTAGTTTGATTGCAAACATAGGGGCCATTTTGATACTTAAGTCCCCTATGAGAAATGGCTTTCTCCAATCTTCCTCTTCTTTTGTTGGTTCTCCATGATGGTTTAGTTTGTGACAAGCAAACAGATTCATGTTTATGTTTAAATCTTGGAAAATGTAGTCTCGAACTAGTTGTAGACTAAAATAGTGGTGCCTTTTTCAAATCAATAAAGAATCTATTTCTAAAAAGTGAAAGGTCTTGAAGAGTTTCAAACATTATTCCTTCGCCGACCAATTAATTTGAAAAAAGTTTGTTGCCAATGCATATAAGGCTATCTGTGAGTCGGAAACAATTTTGTCAACCGCAAACACACGTCTCATTTAAAATCACAGGAAAACACTGTCGGTCACATTTTATTGTAAACACAAGAATGCAAGACAGGATGCAGTTTTCTGAAGTAATTGCTTTTTCTGTGTGATTAATGTTGTCAGTGAGCCACGCCTCTCCTGAGAGATTTTGTTTCTGACTGCGCTAAAGCCGCAAAGATTGTCCGACTAAGTTTCTGGTACCCGGACATTTTGCCAAAAGACATTTTGCCGAATGGACATTTTGCCGAAACTCATTTTGCCGAAAGGACTAATTGTCGAAAGGACTAAATGCCGAATGGACAAATTGCCGAAATTATACAAATGCATTATAATGTATTATCATAACCTAATAACACATAAATGTCATTCACAAACAGATTTCACTCACAAATTATGTGCGACAGCCCGTAAGTATCCGACAGAAGTGTTATATGTATTGTATAAGCAAACGTCTAATACTGATCTCCAAAACCTGTGGAGACTGCATATATACTTATAGATGAGACTTGGTGTCACTTAAACTAATACTGATTTTCAAAACTGTGGAGACTGTATATAAAGCAATTTTTAGGCAAACAACAGTAGCAAAGTAATTACTACTTCAAAGCCACTGCTTGCATGGTAACGAGACTTGGTGTCACTTCAAAATAATTACCAGTTCGAAGGCACTGCTTGCATAGCAATGAGACTTGCGACTTGGTGTCACTTCAAAATAATTACCAGTTCAAAGGCACTGCTTGCATAGCAACGAGACTTGGTGTTGCTTCAAAGTAATTTTTAAGCAAACAACAGTAGCAAAGTAATTCTATTTCAAAAGCACTGCTTGCATAGTAACGAGACTTTGTGTCACTTCAAAGTAATTTTTTCCAAATTGTTTCGGCAATTAGTCCATTAGGCAATTAGTCCTTTCGGCAATTAGTCTGTTCGGCAATTAGTCCTTTCGGCAATTTGTCCATTCGGCAAAATCAGTGCCGGTCTTTGGGGTGTGCAAACCGTGCAATCG
This sequence comes from Aplidium turbinatum, assembly GCF_918807975.1. Classification (NCBI taxonomy): domain Eukaryota; kingdom Metazoa; phylum Chordata; class Ascidiacea; order Aplousobranchia; family Polyclinidae; genus Aplidium; species Aplidium turbinatum. The sequence continues at coordinate 20,491,267 of NC_137477.1, forward strand.
CACAGGGCCCGCAAATTAGGGGGCCCGCAATTTACTCAGAAAATGCAGTAATTTTGTCATTTCCAATGGAAAAATTTAACAAGTGAATTCAAAAAAGGAATTAGCAACAAGAAAACATAGAGACTCAACGGGTGCAACCTACTTCGTCCCTTGAACATTTCGTACCCTGAAAAGATCGAGAAAAAAAAAAACAACATAGCCGAAGTCGCTGATCGGAGTTGCCGCAAACATTTCAAAATTTCTCTCGATCTTTTCAGGGGACGAAATTTGATTTTGTTACTCCGATTTCAGGGTACAAAATAAGTTACATCCAGACTCAACATAGAGACATAGCTGTATTTCCGAAAAAAGCCAAAGAAAGCATGATTTTATCCTTTTGCTATGTCACCGGACAGCACCATTTTACAGTAATATTCACACCCAAATTTTTGTTGAACATGCTCTCAGAATGCCCCAAACTCAAAGTAATTTTTCAAAAATTTCTGGGGGAGGCCCCGGCCACTGGGTATCGCCTTCGGCAAAGACGTCGCCAGTCTTCGCCCGCTAACCGTCAAACCACCTCCCTCCCCTTTCAAAATATCTAACTACGCTACTGAATTGGATCATTGTCATTGGGGCCCACAAAGCATATTCCGCACAGGGCCCGAAATACCCTAAGACCGGCACTGGGCAAAATGTCCTTCGGCATAATGTCCTTTCGGCAAAATGTCTTTTGGCAAAATGGGTTTCGGCAAAATGTCCGCGCACGAAGTTTCTAATGGAGAAGCGTTTCTTTGATCCCTTTTCCAAAAGGCAGCAAATCAATGACATTATCAATATAATCTGTAAGTCCACAATGAAACAAATCGGTTTTCCGAGTCGTAAGTTGCATTTTAAGTAGGCTACTAATAATTTTGTTGCCTTTTTTCAGTTTGATTTATCCTGTGAGAACATTGGTATAAAGCCGATTATCTTCACAATCTATTTCGCAGGAGTTTGTGTTGGAACCTCATCTGGATTCTTATCAGACAAGTAGGCAAGGCTTATCATATCGAAATCTGCATTGCTCTAGCAAACATTGGTGTAGCTTATAGGCCTACATGAGAGAAATAATAACACGCTATTACAGAAGTGCGAAAACTTTTTAAAATAAGATAGGAAAATGCAACATGTAGGCCTACTAAGGGGCCGAACTGCTAGGCTACTTATTGTTTATCAGACTAAACGTTTATTTCAGACCTTGCGATCCATATGAGGCAAAGAGAAATTTACTTTCATGTAACATGCACTATAGACAGGGTAGCCATACCGTCTTAATTTCTAAGATTTGTCCTTATTTTGAAGGACAATGTCTTAGAAAAATTGATTGTCCTTATTGCTAAGAAATGTCTTTGTGTTTGACGTGAGTTCTTATTTTGTTTTATTTTCAACAATTTAAAACCTCCAATCTGTTTTTTTTTTTGGAACATTTCAATAAGTGGTATCGATTTGAGCAGCATCCTACGCACATCAACTGAACCTTGCTAAGAGATCAAACAATTGAGTACGAGGAATTTAAGGGGCTAGCGAAGTAAATTGATCCACCAATGGCAATGAAAGATAAGTTGTTCGATAAGGTCTCGGCTGTTAATGCTCTACTTAAGGCTGTTAATGCTTCTTAACTTAAGAAGATTCCAGATGATGTGTTCCGCAAGGATGAACCAGAGGACAAGTGGATAAAGATCTTTACTGGAGGCGACTCTTTTCCGTTGCTCTACAAGGTGGTTAGTATCATCTTGTCCCTTCGGTCAGTAATACGTTTGTGCAGCGAGTGTTCTCTCTTGATTTGGCTCAATGGACCGAAGAAAGGAACGGACTTGATGAAATGACAGGCAAATCTCTGCTACAAGTATAAGTTAACCTAGACCTGAGCTGTCCTGAGATGCACGGAGCATTTTCTACGAACAAGGAGTTGCTGGAATAGATTGCTTCTGGCAAAAAATATGACATGTAATATATCATGGCTCGTGTAAATGCAAAGATTTGACGTTTGTTTCTTTTCGTAGAAAAGTTATATTTTTTGGTTGTCCTTATTTTGGAGTCTAAGTCGATGGCAACCCTGTCTATAAGACATATGCCACAAATTAGACGTTAGACGCATTACAAACTAATTATACGCATTAGGCGTAACAATTAGACGCATTAGGCGTATACGTTCAGAATAAGGTTATACGAGATACATTGTTTGTTTGTAGTGTTGATGAAACGATGACACTAAGAAACAATTCGATTTCATGAGCGACGACATTAAAGAACTAACTAAAATTTTGCAGGGTTAAATAATCGCAAAAAAGCCTTCCTTATCAAGGCCTCAAAGGTAGTTATGCGACAAGAGATCTGAAGCTCACTGATGTTGATGTGACAAGGCAGTCCATGTAAAATATGAAACGAATTGTTATACGCCACTCGAAGACGATGAATACTAGAACACAGAAATTTAATCCATAGTTGACTGCCACAGCGTACCAGAGATGTACGTATACGCCGCAAATTGTACACCGTAGACTTGCGGCGTAGACTTTTTGTTTACACTAACGCTTGCGGCCACATTTTTTTGGATAGTTGTCGCTTGAGACTACGCCGTAAAGTTTTCGCGTTTTTTAGCGCATAGCGTCAACGCATACTTTTTAATGTATTAGCTGTTGTTTGCATTCTTTTTTATCAAACTTTCCAAATTTTGAATAAGTTGAAAGAATGTTTTCAATGGACAAAGACATATTGAAACCAAAACACAGCAAAATATCAGATGAACACTTTCAGATGCTTGTGTTTCTTCGTGGAAATTCAAAATAAAACTTGTTTGTTTTGAGTGGTTTACAGCGTGTGAATGTGTGGCACCTCGCAAACAAAATGAGTTTACGCTAGTGTATGCGCTGACACTGACGCCGCCAAATTTTTTTACAAGTTACGTTGACGCATACGGCGTATGGTTTTTCGAACGTTTGCGTTTACGCTGACGGCGTCAATATTTTTTGTATGCGCGTACATCACTGCAGCCTACATACAATTACATACATGTGAATAAACACTGATTCATATTGCTAGCTTTTACTATAAAGTCGCTGCAAGTAGACCACAAGCAGATACAAAAATATCAAGAATAGACGTTAGTGAGGAGTGCAACTGCATTGTATGTTATAGCGTTTAAAGCAGGAAATTGAAAGAAGAAAAATTGCAACATGGTATTGCAACAACATAGGTCTTAACCTTATTTTAGGGAAAACTAGATAGAAATGAAAGAGCCTCACACAAAGTGAAAAATATCGCATGCAGCGGCGGCCGCAAACGCTTAGAAAAACATTCTCGTCAGAAAAAACATTTAAAAAACTTGTCGTTGGCATAAATTCTAGTCATAAAATGTTTTTGTAAGTCCAGGCGATTTGATGTTGTTAATTTTAAAAGTCGAAACGTAGACTGCACTGAAGAATTCATACCAATTCACTTTTACAGATTTGGCAGACGGCCTATTTTCTTAATATTCACATTTGCTTTATTTCTCACATTCATCTTGCAAAGCTTTGCACATGCAACTTGGTCTTATGCAGTTACTTTGTTCATTGGCGGAATGACAAACTTAGTCAACTACATATGCGGATTTGTACTTGGTAAGTGGGAACTGTTGGAAGAGAAACTTCTTTGTTTGTTGAGTCTGTAGGCTTTTTGCTCGTTACATGTTACAATGTTTCATTATTGTCATTATAACCGTTAGCCTACCCTACATGTTACAAGTCGATACGAAATCAAGACAACGAATTTTGTCTTGAAACGAGAAACAAGCTTTGGAAATATTGTGGTCAGTTATTCAAGAAACTATTTAGTTCATCAGCTATTTTTTTTTAACTTTTGACTCTCTAATCAAATTGATAGTTGTAGATTAAAAAAAAACAAAAACAAGATGTTTATGTCATTATGCAAAATAATTAGCACGTGAGCATAGCCTACTAGCGTGCCAAATGAATATTCTACTGTACATATTTTGCACAACTTGTAATTTTTCTAATTGTAATTGACGCAATTTGGCAGCTTTTTTATGAAGCCACTTTTTCCCAAATATTGTAGGTAGTTTTTGTCCTAATTTGAGGCGTTTTTTTGACAACAAAAGGGGCAAATGCCCTCCTTGCTCCCTGACTGGAACGCTCATGCTTGGCCGGTTATGTAGTAGTTCAATTTGATGCACCAAAGCTCTTCTTGGTTAATTATTACTGTATGAAAAGGTATAAACGTCTTGGACTGAAAAGAAAAGTAATGACAAAGTTTTGGAATAAGCAAAAACAGAAAGAAGATTTATAACAACTACAACAGTTCGAAAGCGCTAGATGCAATTTGTAGGTCTTGGTCGACAAAGATTCATTTATTTAAAAACAGTGCCTGAATCGATGGGCCACGAGCACAATAATCAAAACTAACAATTTTATACGAATGTCAAACGACAGAGAAGTTTAGAAGACCATCATCGCCACCGTCTGTATTAGATTAGGCTTTTAATCATCAACACCATAAAGGCTATATTTATTTTTTTTATGTCATTTCATTTTTTCTCCAGGCACTGAAATTACAGTTCCGGAAAAAAGAAACTACCTTTCTATTAGCTCCTTTGTTGCCTTCTCTTTTGGATACGGAATCGCAACTGGAATATTTTACTTAACACTCGATTGGCGGTGGAGTTTAAGAATCTATGGACTGTTGGGTATCGTTTATATAGCTGTAATTTGGTAAGAGTTGTTTACCTGAAAGTGCGTGACTTACAGTATGTACAGAATCCGTATCTTAGGTTTTGTTTGCACGCAGAAATTGGCAGATTGTGTTTGTATTCAATTAAAACTGCATTAGTTTGTGTCGTGAGACAATCAGGAAAACATAACTTACCAAAAAGGAATTTTAACTGTATTTTGTCATTGTAAATAAAAACACATCTTTGTCTTCTTTGCATATTTCTGTATGCACGCCAAAGAAGGTTGCTATTTGTTCTTCAAAGGTTTAACTAGGTTATCAGATCAAAATTCTTCAAGGGTCTTTTGGTAATCAAAATGTAAACACTCTTTTTGACAAGAACTGTATGGTTTCTATCATGGTCCAGTTTTAACAGTTATCATTTTTTACCAGTGCAAGACTATTATTTGAAACACTTTGAAGGTTTACTCCTGAATCTCCGCGTTGGTTAATGGCAAATGGAAGAGTTGAAGAAGCAAAAAAGATCTTAAAGATGATTGCAAAATACAACAACAAATCAGAGAGAGATATCGAAGACATGCTTGGCGACGTTGGAAAGGTTGTTAAGATAATGATTGCTGATTATATTCTTAGTCACGTAATAAAACTGATGTTCAATTATTATCGAAGACATAACAAATTTAGTATTTTTAAGATTAACTTTCAAAATAGCACAACCAGCGTATAGCTCAGTTTACCATCCATATCCCTTCTCGTGGAAAGTTTTTACCCATATACAACTTATATCAATACGTGGATTGTAATGACTGACTGTCTTCATCAAAACTCAAAGCTGTCTATGACTTAGTGGGCCTACATAGTTAATTGGTTAATAAATTTATAACATTTATTGTAGCTCACCATTCACACATATCCGATTGAATAAGAGCTGCTTTGCCTACCACAAAATTTGCCCTTAAAATTTCAAAAGGTGACATAAATATAGTCGCAAGATCAACATTAAAATAATCAGGCCACCACTTAGTCTTATAGTTTATAGATTAATAGACACCTGAAATGTTTTATTTACTGTAGGTTTGGTTGACTGAACAAAGGACAATCCTTTTCGTGGCCAAAAGCATAGTTTTAGGCCAAACATGCTCGATTTATGCTGTATATGGATTTGTTGATGATTAAAATTTAAATAACCAATTTGAATAAAAAGATTTAAATAATTAACCCATTATTGCCTTTGTTATCTTGTTTGTTTTGTTTGTTTATCTTTATCCTGCATTGCGGGAAAGCGGACTTGAGCGCTATGCATCGGTGTACGCCTTCCGACATACACCTGACCCACGCTGCAGCCGACGGCAATGTCTGTTTCCGGTTGTCTACTCTACTTATGACGTAAATTTGGTACTACCCATTACTCGAAATCGATCACTAGGTAGAGGCAATTATCGTAAAGTTTCTTGCCCAGAGAAACAACAGCAAGTGTGGGTGGCTGGAGTCGAACATGCAGGCTCTCGACTGCGAGCCCAACGCGCTAACCACTCGGCCACGGCTGCCGACTTGATATGATATGTTTTCAGCATAACACAGTTTTGTTTTTTTCCCAACGTGACACATTTAGGAAGCTAAAAAGTTAATGGATGAGGAACGAGAGCGAACCGCAAACGAAACAAGAGCATCTAAGCGAGGGGTCATCAGAGAAATGATAACAACTCCAAAAGTATTACTGATCTTGTTTGCTGATACCTTTTCTTGGTAAGTAGGCCTATCAACGGCGTAGGCTTAGCCTATTATTATATAGCAAAAATGATGCGGACAACAATTTTTCAGTCTACCATTTGCAATATTTTTTGAAGTCACGCTGCATTGCAACCGCTTTTCTCACATAAAAAAATAACCCCCACTGCACAAAATAAACGGCAACTACCGTAATTATCCAGAAACACGTCATAGACCCTATAGTGACTGCTGCTAACGTGTCAACACGTTGACTACCGTGTATCTACGCCCGATGATCTTCTAATCTAGCTCCAGAATCCAGATACCAGCACATATTCGTACAGATAGCTGTAGGCCTATGACAGATGTGGCCACCAGTCAGAGATTAAGAGCCTCTTTTATAACTTTGTAAACTGCAAAAGCCACACTCACATTACCACTCTGTCTCTTCTTTACTCAAACATATTAGCTTAGCTGGATTTATTGTAGACTAAATGTTACACACAAATACAGAAATGACAGAAATTAACTATAGTCACCTATTGTTATGCATGTTAGGCTGCAATATTTAGTAAAACTTTTAAAAATACTTGTCTTGAACAATCTTCTTCAAATCTAGCTTGTAACTTATTTCGTTGTTGCCAATCGAAGTAATTCACTCATGTGCAGAGCCTCTGAGAGAAATTTTCACTAGGGGTACGAAGAGTCATTCCGGGGCCCCCTTTCACTACGGGCCACCTTTGTCTTGGGCAAAACGCGTAATGTTTGCTTAGACGGTCCTTCTGCCACTCCCATCATCGTCAGCAAACATTAAAACAACCTAGTTCACATTGTAATCTTGTATTGTTTTTTCCACATGTGCTGTTGATGCAAATAAAAAGAACTTCTCTCAGAACTTCTCAGACATATTGTACACCATACAACATTTTACTGCAGAATTGGACATCTGTGCACAATAATAGTATCAGGCTGCAATAAAACTATTATTTTGTGTTGTGCATATCATGTGATCTGTCCCTCGCCGATTTGTGTATCCTGCACTGAATTCTTGTGTCAGATGTTGATGGTGCTGTTGAGAGGTGTCGCTTGTACAGCTTCAATGTAAAATTCTCAAATTGATTTATTTATTTCTTTTAGATGTACCGGTAGTCTATAATTATTCCTGATGAGGACACTGTGTGGTGTCGAAAACGTTGGATTTAGTAGTTTTTTTCTTGTTTTTTTGTGTATTTAATAAAAAATGTTAAATCAGTTGTTACTGAACACTCGTGTTACCTGTAGCCTATCTGGTACAAGTCAAGCTCTCTACCAAGGCTCAAACATAACATCTTGTTGAAACATAATCAAATTAATCAACTGACCAATAACCTTTCTTCATTAACTTTTGCATTCACCACATGCTCAGCAGAAGTGAAGGATAGAAGTCACCCTTTTTACTCCGGCTCCGTTCCTGCTCCGAAAGTGTTCTCCGGCTCCAACTCCGAAATTCATTTTGAAGTGAAATAACGGCAAAACTACCTTTTTCAAATAGTTTTTAAAAAACACAAAAAACCCAAAAGCACCCGGGCTTTTTGCCCGGGTTTTAGGCCTACTCAAACCTGCTTTTGCTACACTATGCTAAGCTACCACAACAACAACCTACTTGAAATCTGTCTTGTAGGTTTTGTGTTAGTTTGGTATACAATGGAATATCGCTCAACGTGCAAGCTCTTAGCGGAAACATCTTCGTTAACAACACTTTGTTGGGTTTGATGGAACTTCCAGGATATTTTGTGGCCTATCTTGGTGTTAAATACATCAGTAGATCATTAAGTCACGGAACACTGATGATAGGGAGTGGACTTTGTTGCATGGGAGCTGCCCTATTGAACGCAGGTAACTAAATTATAACCGACCATTGACTACCTTAAGTTGCTACAGCCATAGTGCATTAAATTTATATCCTAGTAGCTATGATATTGATCACGTATAAACTTTTGTTAGGCTGACAGAAATCTGTGAGTAACTGAGATCAGGAGTGTGCAATTTGCGAATAGATTACAGCGTGAATTACATCCAGCCGACCAAGAAATAACATTAACTCTCAATGTGGTCACCGGCCATATAGCCTACATGGAGTAGACTAGTTTTGAATGTTATCGCGGGCCGCACAAAAGCGGCAGGCGACAACTTTCAAAACTGAAAGCTAATTTAATATATTCGTTAACATTGAATTTATTTTGAAAACTGAAAAGTTTGGGTGTTCATCAGGATAATTATCGTTTCTAGCACTAGTTGCTACGTTCATCTGATGAAATTGAAAGTGAAATTAACAACAAACAAGATGGTTTATTGCTTCACTGACGTTTCGGGCACCATGACAATGCGCATCATCAGAGCGAATAACATACAAAATAAAATTTCACCAGGTTATATACTGCAGCGATTGAAGGCAAGAAAAAATAAAACACGCAATATTTTAAAAATTGGCCAATGATGTGTGAGCGGTTACTTTCCACGTTAAATTACGTAAAAACTTCCAACAATAGACATAAAAATTCGAAGCGGTGACTACAACAGAAAAAGTGCGATTGAAGGCAAGAGAAATAGAACACAATGTTTTAAAGATTGGCTAATGATGTGCGATTACGCACCTTTTACCAAAACCTTATAAATCATTACTGTCTCGACATGCAGGCTTCAAGCCTACTTAAACACAGTTGGAAACGTTATTGCAATCTAATTTTGTCTAGAATTTCTAGTGGTCTTCAGTGCTTCAAATTTATGTTTATTGTTGGAAGTTTTTACGTAATTTAACGTGGAAAGTAACCGCTCACACATCATTGGCCAATTTTTAAAATATTGCGTGTTTTATTTTTTCTTGCCTTCAATCGCACTGCAGTATATAACCTGGTGAAATTTTATTTTGTATGTTATTCGCTCTGAGGATGCGCATTGTCATGGTGCCCGAAACGTCAGTGAAGCAATAAACCATCTTGTTTGTTGTTAATTTCACTTTCAATTTCATCAGATGAACGTAGCAACTAGTGCTAGAAACGATTGAATTTATTTATCACTGTACATTAGTTCAAAATAAAAAAATTTTATGTGGTAGATTGGTCTCATGTATAGTTCGTTTTACAGTTAGTCCTCAAGCTTCCACTGTGGTCGGATTGATGGGAAGAGGTCTGAACGCTGGTGCGTTTTATTTGGTCTACATTCACACTGCTGAAATCTTTCCTACTATATTACGCAACAGCAGTATGAGTGTTGGATCATTGGCTGGTCGGTTGGGGGCAATAGTGTCTCCCTACATTGTCTATATGGGTAAGTTAGTAAAACGTGAAAACAAAATCAAACGAGTTTTAACCAAGCTATATGGAAAAAAAGGCTGGAAAATATTGAGACCTTTTAATTATGTAAAAGTAGAGAACTCGTTTTTCGCACTGCGTCCCTATCAATGAAAAAAAAAAAGGCATGATCTAGATTCTAGATAACAATCACAGCCCAACTCTCGGTCAACATCCAAATTATGGTAACCATTCCCGAGATGCTAGATACCCTTTAAGCCAGTGCTTCCCAACCGGTGAATCGCAAAGCATTTCTAAATGTTACTGAATGTTAAAATTTTCTAAAAATTACCGACATAACTATGGATTTCACAAGCCGCAGTTTGGTCTTGAATATTGAACAGTACTGCGCCTTCGCTACTCTTATCTTCACTTCATTATGTTTCTCGGCAGCCGATTTGTAGCAAGAATTGACAGCGATAGACACGTGTTTGGCTTAGCGTGGAAGCTACACCGTTATGGTTGGCGAATCGCAGCTGCTCGCTGTACTAGTGAGTGCTCAGCCTTGTGCTGATAGCCGGGAAGAACGCCCCTTTCTTCACAATCACTTCATTTGTTGACTTTCCATTTTCATGTATTGTGCACCCTGTTTTCTATTAGATCGGGAAATTATTGCATTATGATTACGTAACAATTATGCAACAATATAAAAAATATGTAACAATTAGATGTGTTGTGACGCATTAACTATTTCAGTACGTACGCCAATAGTAAATATGCCATAATAAAGATGTCAAATCTCATTGTGGGTTGCACAATAAAACTTGCATTAAAAGTGGGTCGCAAACTGAAAAAGGTTGAGAAGCACTGCTTAAGCCTTAAGGTATCTCTGAGCATGGCCTGTAAATATTGGTCGCCATAGTAGGCTACGGCACATACCAATCAACTTAGTGCCTCAGACAATAAATACATATGGTTGTATTCGAAACAAACTTCATGCTAATGGGCACGAAATTTTGTTTTGGGCTCAACAATGCTGTAGTGTAAACAAAAGTGGTCTTTATGCTGGTGACGTTTTGAAAAGAAGCATAAAACAATCGGTTTATCATTCTTTAAACTTACAGTTGAACTGCGCGGAATGTACTCTCCTTATATAATGATGAGTCTACTGACCATAGCTTCAGGTCTACTAACTCTCTTTGTCTTACCTGATACTAACAACAAGGAATTGCCAGAAACAGTAAAAGATACGTTGAAGCTGAAAAGGTAATATTTGTGCAAGGCAGGCCCGTAGCCAGCCGGGGGCCAGGGGGGGCCTCGCCCACCCTGGCAAAATCCCAACATTCTCGAGCAACAGCTACAATTACAATGATTTAATTTTTTCGGCCCCCCTTGCTCTGCGGTCTGGCTACGGCCCTGGTGCAAGGCTTTCCAAATTATTCCCTCAGCGTTACTACGACCCTCCAACAAATAGTCACGTTGGCAGTTGATAGCTGCCAGTGCTGATTGACAGCTATGCAGTCATAATAAGTACGGTAGTCAGCGCTTCATTTTCTATTGATAGGTCTTCGCAGGTCAAGTCAATCAGATTTCTATTTTTGGTTTTGTGACGGACTCGAGCATATATTCTTTTGATAAAAATACCTCTACGACTGATATTAGGCGCTTTGAATGACGCCCTTGAACAAAATTACCATAATATTGACTCATAGACTTTATTTTCGATGTAGTAGTAGCGAGAGCACTAAATGTAGTTTAGCTGTAAACGAACAATTTCATATTTCAAATTATGTAACTTTGCAGTTACCGTATACGTATGTTTTTGTTGCAGTTTGTATAGAACTTGCTGCCGCAGCAAAAAAGATGAAAACAAATACGTTGAGGTCATTTGCAAGAAGGAAGGTGTTACCGAGGTGTTGACATAATTTGACCATTCCTGGAAATGTACTTCCCAAACAGAACACACATCAGCCACCACTGATATTTGTCATCGACATTGTAACTTCACTAACGCTTCGAATGTGCGGAAATTAAATAATACGATTAAATTGAATTTTTCGTTTGCCTTTTTGTCGTACCCAGGCTTTCAACAGGTGGATAAAGATTTAGTGCCCCGCCAAAGACAAAACCGCGTGTTCTTGAACGGTATCGAACCGGCGCCCTTTCAAGAGTCGTACCATAGCTCCTACCAAGCGTCTATGGCAGACGCAAGTGCACCAGTTCGGTTTATTGTGGTACAACAAACTTTCTAGTTGGCCTAAGATGTACAGTGGTAAAATCACTTAGGCTACAGAACTAAAAAAGAATAGGGTCAATGCAATTCTGAAATATGAAATAAGCTAATTCAAACATTAAGCAAACAAATTCGCTATGGTATTGAAAAAGACTTCAGTGAAAAGTAGACGTAACAAAAATATACTCTCAAGACGATGGGCCAAACACGTAACATGCTAGTTAAAGCCTTCAGCATGGGTGTTGCAAGGAAATTATTACAGATTAAAAACTATTCAGATCAAAAAAGTAAAGTAGGATATATATCTGAGAACTAGAAAAGCAAATAAAATAGGCTTCCGTAAAACAACAAGGCACAATGCGTAGAAAAACACAAGTACAAAAAAGGTATATAAAAAAGCATTACAATGTAATGAGTTGCAAAAATGACGAGGAGAATGAGAGTTAGATCAAGCAAAGTTCAAAGTGCTAAGTAGAACTAGAAGTTTGTGTCAGCAAAGAGAAGAAGGGAAAATGTAACTAAAAGTAGCATGTTGCTCACATTTATGACCCAAACGGCGTATATTTAACTCAAGATAGTACTAGACTCGGTGTAAGTAGCTGCGAATTAGGGTGGTTTAATATTTAGCTTTCCAAAAGGCAACTAGCCCACTTGTGCTTAGGCTACGTATTCCTTGCTGTGTTAAAAAGCAGATTGGCACAAGGGGAAAATGCGTCACTTTCGACGGTATGATTCAATTTTGCTGCCAACTGTTTGATCCAAGTCTTTACATTCTTGCAGTACCCTTTCAAATTCAGCAGTAGCCCTGCTTTGAGTAGACTCCTCGTGATGAGTGAAAAAATCTGGTTTCAACCAGGGCCCAGGCAATGGTCTCTCCGGGACGGGGCCAAAGGATCGGCCAGCTGAAATAATAGAAACATTAGTTACATAGAAGGAATTTATATAATCATTGGACGTAGTACATAATACAAGCGAACTACGGCACCATGCCCAGCTGGTCGGTGTCATTTTTGAACAAAATTTTTCGGCAGTATTTTAAATAAACTCGTGTGGTTAAACTCATCGGATCCTAAACAAAGAGCAGTTGAAAAGTTTTAAGTTGTAACTAGGCTAATGCCTAGTGGTTGAAGATTGAGACTAAGCGAAAGCAAGGAAGAGATTCAGGCATGTTTAGCCAAAAACACAGCGGTGTGCTTCCAACAGATATCAAAACGGAATTCTTTGGAGCGTCACATTCGGGCACTCAGACAAAAAGTCCGTCACTTCAGAACAGCAACTATCCAGACAGCAAATCGGTCATGTTTCACATTGATTCAACGTCTGCAGACGTCGAATTAATCTGAAAAACGACTGATTGGCTGTCTCGGTGACTTCCCGTAATATTTCAAATTAATCAAATAATGAAGGGGAAACTGAGTTGTTTTGGAGCAACGAATTTAACTGAAGAAGTTGCCGTTAGTTTGCAAGATTAAATGAAACAAGACAGTGAATTCTCAATGAAAGGCACAATATTAATCCAATGATTTCGTTCCACCTCAGAGCACACAAATTCAATGAACTACAAGGCGATTCTTTACACGCTATTTCACACGTGAGGCAACTCTGCTGGTTATTCTTTCCATTTTGCTTCAAAAGAAGCCTGGTGTTCATCCCGAAGCACCAGCTGCTGCTATATACGAGAACACAATTTGTTGGTAATGAATAAAGCAGTCAGAAGCATGTAAAACCGAGTAACAACTCGTGTTAAAGCAAACTTTCTTCTTCATATAACAATGCTGCGGAGTAAAAGCCATAACCTTCGTGTATGTGACCCATATTGTCTAGCTTCAACTCCGATGCAAGGCTTCATCCTCAGCATGTGTACTTATTAAATTCGGTACTGTACGCTTGCGCGGCTGTTTTGTTAAACGTATTGGGTAATATAGAGAATGCAAATCAAAGGCATAGAAATAAATTCACTCCAACAGCATCTACCATCACCGCAACACAATCCTGGTCACAGCAAACGACTCACCGCTGTCCTCATTCAAACAAGAGTCACAGGGACAAGATTGCCCGTGTTCTTGCTCAAAAACTTTAAAACGAAGAAAGGAATTTAAGCAATAGGTTTGTTGACCGGCCACACGATTGAGACCGGAAGAATATTTTAAATTTTATAAGACCTAATGATAGAAACTAATATCGTGAAAAGTATTAAAAACTAAAAGTTGTGAAGGCACTCAACCTAACAATTTCATCTTTCATAGGAATATAAATTAACAAAAACGTTATATTCTGCCTCTTGTAAATTTCAAATGCTTGAAATACAAAAAATAGTTATCTACTGTAATAAACTAGAATAGATCATTTAATTTATCAGGTATTTACTTTCTAATTGCTTGTCCAATTCACAGCACATTCTGTACAGTTCATTGCCACGGCCCCTCACTCGGTCACCTGAAAATAAAAAATTAAGTTAAAAACCAAATTCAGTTCTTGGTAGGTAGTAGTAGTTTCGTTTGGCGTTTTGACTCTTGTAGTCCGTTGTCTTTTATCCAGTCTTTAAATACAATTTTGCATTGGTATAAAATTCTATTGTAACTGATCCATTCCTTTCTGTTGTATGCCGAGAAACCTGGTAGGGGTAGCGTTGAATCGTTGGTAAGGTCTCCAGTCTCTCCACCATGTTAAATTTTTTGTCCAATATTCTTTTCATTTGTGATATAGATCATAGTTCTTGGTTGTTAAAGGGATGACGTGATTTTAGTCGACGGGTGTTAAGTTTTTGTTGGATTATGTTCTGTAATGTCCTCTACGACCTGGGTCGACAGTTGCCGTGTAGAGGCATGCAAGCACCGCGGAATCTGTCAGGCAAGTAAGGTCATAAAACTATCATACTTGATTTGACTACAGATGAGTTGCTAGACCAAAATTGACCCAAACTCGGCATCATGCGGAAGCTTATATAATATACAGTACCCTAGTTTTTGTAGCATTCTATTTGAATAAGACCCTTCTGATGATCCGTTAAAGGTGAAACAGGCTGTTACGGATTCAGATAGTAATAACTATATTTAATTTAATATATATACACAGTATATATGTATATAGGCAGGTAGGACTTTAGGAGTACAAACTATGAAGTCACTGGGAACAAAAAAGAAAAAATAACAAAAATTTAATGCTATTGACACCACATACAACTAATTGTATTGTTGTTTAGTCGTGTAATAAATGTCTTATTAAACTCAACTGTGACTGTAGCCTATTAAAATATGCATAATATTGTATCACTTTCTTCAGAGAGATAGCACTTAACCCTGCCCCTAACCATCGTTTACTGTTCTGCAGTTGAAGTTTTCTAAATTCAAAACTTTCCAACAGCAAGCCTTAGAAGGAATGTTGCAAAATTACTCAAAAAGCATCATTGTTAATGCTCATGCTTTAACCCTTTTTTCTCGTCGGCTGCATTGCCAAGCGGTGAGAGCCCTGGAACGACGTTCGAAAGGACGCCGGTTCGACACCGCTCAAGAGAATTATGGCTGTGTCTTTGGCAGGACACCTAAAGGCATGCCTGAAAGTGGTCACCAAGATTGGCTTCCTTACTATCCCGTCTACTTAATCTAAATCTTCAATATCGGGCGTAAGCCTGGATACGACAAAAAAAAAACTTTTTCTAAAATCCATGCATTGACAAACACTGATCTTAAAACTACGTTGATAACTTCTCAATAAAACTTTACTGATTTAAGAAAGACGTGACAAATAAGTGTTCCGCGATTCTTACCCATATTCATCGCAAAAAAGTTAAGTTGATCTATCGAATTATTTCTATCAGTTGTCACAATAAGCTCTCAACAGAAGTTAGATTAGATCGCGAATTACCGTTTAGAGTCAATAATTCAGATAGCATGTTCAAAACAGTGGTTTTGTAGCCTTCTTTTTGACACATTGGGTTGGTGAGATTTTCCGTTTTATTTTCCAGTCGAAGCTTCTGTAAGGTGGAAATACCACAAAGGCACTTCAGTCTATCAGTACTGGATAGTCGATTTCCAGCAAGATTCAGTGCTTCCAAAGCTTCAAGGTTCGTCAAAGGATCTAATAAATAAAAAGAGTGCAATGAAATTTAAGAGTTGTTTACTGCAAACGCTCTACATATTCTAGGGTCCTGCACGAAATATTATGCTATTTTATTTCACGTCATTAAAACTTCTAAAAACAAGTGATAAGCCAGCACGTTAATAAATGGAAAAATATGGCAAAACCTCGAACAGTTAAAACGTGCATGAATAGCTGTTCGAGTCAAAAAGAACATGTCATATCTGTCCATAGAATGGCCACAAAATTTTAAAATGGGAAAGCACCAAAAAAAAAAACAACAGATACGATGAAAGATGTGGTTTGAACACCAACGTCAGAAATCATTTTATGTTAGCGTTGAAGTGCAATGCGGTAGTTATTGTACAGGAAAATAAGATCATGAACTATATATATATACATCGATTTGCGTATCTCTGAATTTTCGCACTAAATTCGTATTATAGTGTAAGGTAAAAAGTACAGAAATGTCTAACTACATCGCTTTATCAAAAAATAATTATACAATGTTAAACTTTCGCACAAAATTGCATTCCAGATAAAACTTTAGAATTGTGAAGCCAACCTTACCTATGTTAGTAATGGTGTTGGAAGACAAATTAAGGAAAGTAATTGACTTAAGCGCCTTCAATGAGTTTACAAATGTAATCTTGTTAAAAGAGAGATTCAAACGATTAAGATTCGTGCATTCCTCCAGAACATCAATGCTGGTGATTTTACTATGGTCAAGATTCAAATTGTGAATGCTTTCAATATCAAACTCTCCAGTGAAGTGAAGCAGCATCTTTCTGGTGATAACACCATTATCTGCTGATTGAAAAACGCTATGATTAATGCTTTGTTACTTGTGGAGTCATTGTAAAGAAAAAACAATGCAACCTACTGTACTAAGGCATATAGATACGGTACTGCAATAACTAATGCTCTACTGTGGAAGTACTGAAAGATTCATACAATAATATTGTAAACAGCCGCAAGAAAGTCAATAAACTTGACCAAGAAATATAAAATACACTAGGCTACTCACAGTGCTTCACTGTACAGCGCATCATGTACCAAATCAGTAACACTTACTATGCTATCAATTACTTTTAAATATGGTAAAATCTATCAGTTTGTTTCAGAAACCATTCCAGGCACGGTTTAATGGTCAACGCTTTTGGTAGATATATTTTGAAATATACAGTAAAAGCAAGCTAAAATTTTATACCTGCTTCATCGGAGGCCATTTCATCCAGTACTGATATCTAGACTTCAAAATACAGACATGGATTTTTCCTATATATACATTAAATATGTCTATCGAGAAGTGACGCTAGGTTTCGTGTGATAATCATGCTACGAAAATACCAAAGAAAAGCAAGTTGTAAATATTATTTCACATAAAAATGACGTTGGATAATGGATATAACATGCTTAAGTCTCTTATGATTCTTATCAATTCGACATACCGTACTGTTACATTTTGACAATTACTCACACATGGCACAATTGCAGTGTATCGCAGTATAAGCTAATTGCTGCATTTGTGACCATAAAAAATGTTCATGAAAGTGGTTGAACCAACTTGATTGAAACAAATTGATGAAAAAAGAGTAGTGAGAAAGCTGGCGCACATAAAGAAAGTTTAACCAATAAACAACAAAAGTTATGCATAATTACATTAAACTTCAGTGGCCATCTTCACCATATCTTGATGCGTTTCTGCCTTTCTGGAGTAGGTCCTTAAAAAAGTTGCTAAGTTTGGGCCACTTCTACAATCTACAACCTCGGTTGTTCTCTCATATAATAAGATAATACAGTCGTTACATTACCGCGATATTCGAGTGAGAAGCCATTACGGCTTTACAACATTTGAGTTAAACTTATTCGAACCGCGTCATAATGTCGAGGATCACGATAACACATATACATTATACAGCCATAGGCGTAGAGTTTTAGAAATTACCGGGGGTGCAGTTATACCAGAATATCACACGCATAAACAACAAATACCGTATGTGTATGTATTGTATATACTCGAGATTTTCGCAAGTGATTTTCACCTTAAAAAAACAGGTTCGACTTATACACGGGACAAGCTGTTGTCTCCAGCTCTGCAGCCTTCAAAATTAACGCATTTTTGCAATTGTTGCCGACGTAGATTACGGATTGTGAAATGACGTCGTCCGAAGTAAAAGTTTTGAATACGTTTATTTGCAGTGATTCAAACTTAATGATTTCTTGTCAATTCTAAACTTTATACACTTGTTAACAGTAACAGATCATTTTTTTAATTTTTGCGTGTAGGATACAATCGTTCTTATTACGTAACATTCTATGATCGTTAAAGTCGATGTCAAACCTTAGCGGCCGCATAAAACAATGATGTCAGGTTGGTTAGGTGATAATAGCGGTAAGAGACGTCGTTACTGCAGGCAATATCTGCGACCAAGACCATTAAACACTTTTCTTTTTTCGGTTTTCGATTTAATTCTCACACATTGCGAACTATCTTTGCTTCAAGAACATCGTGGGGAGTCATAATAGCACATTTTGCTGGCCTACTTTTGTTTGAGTTCAACCACTCAGGTCAGAAGTTGCAGTTTTCCTTTTGCACTACTGAATAAGCTTTTTCGCCGAGATAAATAATTGCTGGCGCTGGAGGACATTAGCCCATTTTTTACATTAATTTAATGTCTGCCAGTGTTGAATATTCATATGTTAATGAACGGATTTCGATTCTCGTGCGTCTGATAACAAAACAATGCGTCCTGTTTAATCATAATTGATCTCACAGCGGGAAGACCTTGTTGAAAATAGCGAGTCTAATTTAGCTGGTTTACTTATTTTTGCCGTGAATATTGTTACGTGATTATTCCAGCAGCGTAAGTTACTCTACGCTCTACTTTAAAATTTCCTCACCGTATGTCAATAGCGATAAGAGCAGGGGGTGCGCCGCACCCCTGCACCCCCTTACTCTACGCCAGTGTATACAGCATTAAACATTTCCAAAAGGTTTCAGTGGAACGAAGTGTGCATTTGGAGAACAATGTACACATTTTAATTGTGTTACTTAAAACTGATTGTTATGGCCATAAATCAAAAATAATGATCGCTCATATCATAGTTAGCAATAAACAACTGATGAAAAATTCACCAAAACCACGTTATTGTGGGTAATGGCAATCGACAAACATAGATTTAAGGACTCTATAAACTTGATATCTTTTGAGTTGGCAACAAAGTTAAGGTAGGTGGCATAAAGCTGCTAAACGATTAAACAAGTAAAACTACAAGACATAATGTATTGTATGTAAATCAAAACCAAGAAAAACTTATTAAAAGTCCATTGGCGAACCAGCGGAAACAAATGGAGAGTTCACTGAGCTTGCTGGGGTAGCAGGAGACGACCAGTCGCTGTCAGCACGGTGTCTGTGCTTGTGTTTATGCTTATGCTTTCGTTTTTTCTTTTTATCTTTGGTTGACACCAATGGTTGTGGCATTTGTGTGTACCCTTGTTTAGAAGCAGGCACAGCATTGGGATCATCAGGCGTAGTATTCATGGGTGATTGCCAGGACAAAGCATCTGCTGTCTCACCAGGAGTAGAAGGACGAGAAGGAATGTCACTGTGTGAGAGCGAGAGCAAACTTTCTGCTGCTAAAACATCAGCTGTGTTAAGCTCACTGCTGTTTCTTGACGGTGCACCGAATTTGATTTTCATTTTCAACTTGTTTGCATGATCATCTGAGTGAGAAGATACGACAGGCACGGATACAGGTCGTTTTAGTTTTGATGAATGCAAAGAGTCTCCTTCTGGATAAGAACGGCCATGCTTCATCGCAGTAGGATTGATTTGTGTTTTCTTTTCTTTCAACTTGACAACAACACCATACTGAGGAGCAGGTAAACAAGATGGCCGGCCATTACCAAATAGTTTATAGTAAAGATCAACGGCTTCACACCTCAACTTGGAATCATAGTAAGTTTCTTGTGTGATATAACTCCACAAGTACTCCACTAAATTAGCATTGTTCAAAGGTGACTTGGCGCCCTTGATAAAGGGGGGGTTTCGAACAAGAGCACTCAACACGCCATGCTTAATTTCAGCAATAGGATCAGATAAAGCCATATCAAGTAGCCAGTTGAGGTCGTCAACGTTTCCTGAGGCCTTTACCAGATCAACTAAGCATTCAATTGCACCAAGTCTGACATCTCTAAAAAAGCCATATTCAGCATAGCTTTTAAAAAGCTCTGCATCAACAGGAAGGTGACTGTTTCTTTGAAGGTTCCGGATTGCTCTTAAACAGCTCACTGTGACGCAATAACGGTACGAAGGAATGCGCTTTTCAAGGTTTAAGCATCTTGTAACTTCATCAACAATTGCCCTTACATCAATGGACATTAATTCAGCTGTAATTTTCTGTTCAGAAGAAACAGTGATGGCAGGAGCAACCGTGTTGCTCAGGCAGTCAATAAGTGAAGCTCGATAGTAATTATCTGAATACTTGTTCTTTGAATTGTCATTGAACTTCACCAAATCCAGCAAAAAATGCAAGACCTCTTTTGGACAGATGTTGTGTGAATTGCGCAGAAATGACATAGCAACAGGAAGATGTTTTTGCAAAAAATATTGCTGTAAATTGGCAAAATTGTTCATTCTCACTATTGGAGGAGCAGTAGCACAACAGAAAAACCTTGTGAAAATGCTCAGCATTGCAGGTGGTCCAGTCCAACTACTCAGCATCAAGTTAGCAATTCCAGACAAACGCATGCACGCCTGAATGCGAATTTTGTAATAATACTGCTCGTTTTCAATGATGTCATTTAAAGCAGTCCTTGTTGCAGGTGTAGGAAAAGCTATCAAAGCTTGAATTGACTCAGACTGTCCAATGACATCTCTCTCAAACCTAACTTGGTATTGCCACATATAGTCTGGTTGTTCAAACTTAACCATTCGAGGTATGTTGACATCCGGATCAATACGAATCCAAAGAACAGGAGAATCAGGGTCCATGACATTCAAGTCAATGTCTACCTCTTCTCCATTGAGCAAGGGAATTTTCTTTCGCTTGTTTCTTCTGCTTTTGGAATGACAAGGTAGGTCATGCCTTGTGGTGTTTTCTTCAATCTGAATTGTATGATTAAACGATCCATCTAGCTCTTGTACTCTGACTGTCAATGGACCAACATACTTCTGGGTGCCTTTGTTGGAAATATCTTGTCTAACATCTAGTTCGACAGTGTTTCTCTTTCGGTTAAACGTAAAACTGCTCGTGAAATTCACAATTCCACCCTTATTAACCCATTGACCAATTAAGTTGGAAATATCCTTGCCTGAAACAGAGTATGTTGACTTCAGAAAACCTGCTTGAGACAGCAGCATTGTAGACCATGTAGAACTTGGCACTTTCTGCTGTGCTGATGTGCTTGCCAAAGAGAGTAATTTATTGAAAGCTTGCAACAAAAGTTGGGGTCCAATACGGTTTTCTATTTGCCTCATGACTAGATGTGCTTTACATCGCATCATCTTGTAATGACGCAGTGACATAGTTTGCGGATGTTGATGTGGAAAATGTGTATTGAAAGAGGTGTCTTTGCTGTCAAAATGCAAAACTACAATACTTTCAGTGGTTTCATACCTGCACAATTGTTCTGTCTCAGTAGCAATCCAATGACGATACTCACTGTTTCCAAATGTACTTCTTAACCATAAGCCATACAAATAACCAGATATACCAGCAGGGACCCAGTTGTCATTCCACGATTCTCGACACATAAAGCAGCCAAAAAATTGCTCTGCTAAAGCTCTTCCCATGTGCTTTCTACTCATTGGAGTTTGATCGAGCACAATTTTGCTGTACAACAAATTCGTGCTAAAAATTCCAACAGAAGCATAGGGTTGGGAATCTTGATATGCTTCGTCAACAAAAACTTGCTTGTAACAAGAATAAGGAAATCGGAAACTGAGTATTTCTTCAAAAAATTCAATAATTTCATGACATGTCTCTGTTGTATGTTGCAACAGTGGCATGAGTTGTGGAAGGCAAAAATGAGTAACTTCATGCATATGAGGATCAACTAATATCTCAAAAGCACCAACTGCTAAGCAAATATTTGGTGCAGCGGTGGGAATACCTAATATGTAGTGAAAAGTTTTTCGTTTTTTATCAGGGGTGTACACAGTTTCAACAAGATCTCCGCATGATACTGCAGTCATGGATTGGTCCACTGTGTATTCCATCTTCCAAGTACATGGTTCCGAATATGTGTCAATACATGGAAACCACAATCTTGAACTGTTTTCATGACCATGAGTAAACATATGTACACCAGCTTGGTCACCTTTTTCTTCTGAGTCAGGAACAACAAAATGAACTCCTCCTTTAGGATTTTCAAGAGTAAAATCAATACTGACAGAAAGAGGCTTATGATCTTTCAACAGCTTCAAAGCGTCTTGTGGCAATCGAATAGTCAACTCTCCAAGATAACCATGATCTGCATCCACACTATCCATAGCAGCAAGATGACGGCTGCTTAAAAAATCAAGATTTCTCGATTTTGGGTCTCGTTGCGTCAGGTCTAATGAAGGGTCTTCATATTGAAACTGAGCTTCAAATCCACTTACACCAACCCTATGTATCCGGGCTTGTTTACAGTTTACTTTTATTACTTGAATATCAAAACGTCTTGGCTGTATCATCATCTCCACATAGCCAACTAAACTTTTACGTTCAAAGTTAACTGCTGTTATGCATAAAAGCTGGTGGCTAAGCTTGAAAGGACGCTGATAGTCAGACTTTTTTCCTTTCTTGTCCATATTTACGATTCAATATTATTTTTTCTCAATCAAACATGAATTTTTATTGCTGTACTGATGCAGAGTAACCTAATTTTAATCTGCAATAACATCACCACAAAACAAATGATTAAAGAGAATGAAAAAAGTGCATAACAAATGTCAATTTTCATTTTACGCATTTCTGATATTAGCTTTAACAGTTTCTTGTTCTATCTGTGAAATAGTCACAAACTTGATCCAAACTTGTTGCGATTGAGCTAGACCAAGTTCTGGATTTATCACCAGACAGGAAAGGCTGAAGCTTAGGACCTCAAAATTAAAGATATACGCCGATACGGCGTATATTTAAAAACGTTTTAACAGATGTATTTGTGATCTGTCCCATTAACTCAGTGTTTGCCAACTGTGGTTCGGCTCTCGGGTCTGCGTTTGAGCAACGCTCAAGGACTGCTCTCCATTTAGCGGCAC
Source organism: Aplidium turbinatum (assembly GCF_918807975.1). Taxonomy (NCBI): domain Eukaryota; kingdom Metazoa; phylum Chordata; class Ascidiacea; order Aplousobranchia; family Polyclinidae; genus Aplidium; species Aplidium turbinatum. The sequence continues at coordinate 20,514,495 of NC_137477.1, forward strand.
CTAATAGATACAATACCGTATTTCCCCAGTAACAACACTTCAACAATCGGAAACTTCACTTTTCCAATCTCGGTAACCGGCCCTGCAAGTAGCATGTGCAAAACTAACAGAAATAACCCAGAAGGTTTTGCCAGTTCTGAGAAAAAATATTGTTGGTTGGTTTTAAATCTTGTGTGTTGGTTGGTTTTGCCACAGGCTATGCCAACGTGCAAGCACAATAATCGTGCTTTTTTATTTGCGCCCATTGCGATAACATACAGTACACTGCGATCACAGATGCGATACAACAGACTACAGGAAGCAGCGAATTGATATATAGTCTTCGAGTCAGCTGCTCCCCTTAATTTGGCTTGCCATTAAGTGTCTTTTGCCGAGACACAGCCGCATGCTCTAGAGCAGTGTCGAACCCACGTCCTTTCGAACGTCGCACATAACAAATATAGTGAGGCTAAAACTACAATTGATAAAATTATTGGCTATTTAATTTATTTTTCTTTGCCAGAATGCAGATGAAATGATATTGTGGAGAAGAAGTACCGTACAGTCACAGAAAACAACAAAAGGAAATGCTATGTGGAGAAATTAAAAAATTTTACAAATATATTTTTTCAAAGACAGGCAAGACACAACAATACCACAGGGTTGAGCATTACAACAATATATTTTACATATTTACAAATAATTTAACAGTTAAACGTTTTCGGCTTTCAGCCCTTATCAGGAATCTGAAAATATTTATAAATTGCAATAAATTTATAGCCTACTTCATGAAGGTAACTAACTAACTGACTATAAGCATTAAGAACTATTTTTTTAAAGAACCTTAGAAATTTAAATGAGTTATGGTTTCATACTTTATCGATAAGTAGCCTAGTAGGGTGGTTCAAAAAAAGTGAAATTTTTAAATTGTGAAGTCTCACCCTTTCAAAAGTTTCCATTTACTACAAAAACATTTTGTGTAAAATAATTTTGAAAAATATTAATGTTTAGGGGTAGCTCAAGGCTTTCGAAATTTGGGGGTATTTGACGAAATGGGTCAAACTTTAAATACCTGTATTTCGTAAACCCTTAAAGCAAACATACATCTGTTTGGGTTCATTTTCATCAGGTTGGAGAGTACGATAACTTGGTGAAGTCAAACAATGGTAAATATGTACTTTTGGAAAATTGCAATTTTAAAATTTTTGCAAAAGGACTGCAAAAACATTTAATACATTTTTTTAAACATTTAGTGGTAGCTGAAACATGTTGAAATTTCAGTAAAATCTGAAAAGTGTTGCAATTGATGTATGTGATGCACAGCAGTATGCACATTTTCACATACAAAGTCAAGTGCCAGACAATTGATAGCCATGAACCATTTAGACTTTCTCAGGGAGTGTCTTTTTGTTGCTGTCAAGCTAAGCTTTTCTGTGTTCGTGCACAGTGCACAACTCTGTGACAGATACTGAAGTTGTTCCTCATCACATGCCAGTAGGCCACTCAACTCCTGAATTAGACCTTGTTCTGCGTGGTCGTTGAGAACTTTTATGGCCTGCACAATGTACTTGTACTTCTTACACGCTGCTTGAAAAACTTCTCGTCCTTTCCATGTCTCTGGATCTGCTTTGAGAAAACCATCAGAAAGGTTTTTTCCCTCAAAAACCATTTGGGATCTTTGTGTGACAAAGTCGACCAAACAGTAAACAACTTCCTTGAATTTTTTTAGATTCACGTGAATTGGCTTCGGGGATCTGCATTCTGCATGTTCCTTGTTTTTGCAATGCGAGAAGAACCATTTTTCGTTTCAGTGCTGCAGGCGCAATCTCGTCAAACAAGGGCAGTTCAATCAACTTTTCTGATAAAAACTACACATGGCCAACGAGCTTCACTGCTGCTGCTTTAGAAATGGTTGGGTTAATGTGTTTGTACTGTACCACAGTGTACCAGGGACTGCAAAATCAGGAGGTCATTGTTGGGAACACAGGCTGCGAGAGGAGCTGTCATCCAGGCTTTGAGATAAACCGGAATGGTAAAGAAGGTTATATCTCGTAATCCTTTCTGTTCTTTGGTAATGGGCTTAAACTGGCTTCTGAACAGCCACACCTTTATGCTGTAGATACCTTTCGACATCCAATGGGCTTAGTACACCGGTCCCGGAGCCCTAAACTTAACTTCGTTGGCAGTAACTCCACCAAAAAGATCATAGACAATTTCAGCATTTCTAGGTAATCATTTCTTGGGTGGTTTTCGGCTAGCTGACTCTCAATTAAACTCAGGATATCATCCTTGATGTCAGAAAGGGATTCACTGACATATTCAATATTCATTCGTGGATGGATCTTCAAAGTTTTCTAGATCTAGAAATTCCCAATCAGCCTGGTATTGTTTGAAAAGTAAGAGGGTCCCCATATCTGGTCCAGAAGAGGATCCCATGCAGGTCATGAACACTGCTCCAGTCACAATTTCCATAATGTGGTGATGACACGTAAGAAACAGAAGATCGGTACCAAGTTCTTGTTCAATTAGAACATGTCCCCCCAAGTCTACCTGTGTTAGCACTTGTGTCAAAACACAATGCTCGAACACTCTTATCAATACCCCATTCCTTTAAGGCATTGATCACGATATCTGCTTGTGCTTGCCCAGTTAAAGGTGTGGCTGTTCAGAAGCCAGTTTAAGCTCATTACCAAAGAACAGAAAGGGTTATGAGATATAACCTTCTTTACCATTCAGGTTTATCTCAAAGCCTGGATGACAGCTCCTCTCTCAGCCTGTGTTCCCAACAATGAATTCCTGCTCTTGCAGTCACTGGTACAGTACAAACACATTAACCTAGCCATTTCTAAGGCAGCAGCAGTGAAGCTTGTTGGCCACCTGTAGTATCTATCAGAAAAGTTGATTGGACTAGCCTTGTTTGACAAGAATGTGCCTGCAGCACTGAAATGAAAAATGGCTCTCGCATTGGCTAACGATAGACATGCAGATCCTCCGAAGCCAATTCATGCAAATCTAAAAAAATTCAAGGAAGTTGTTTGCTGTTTGGTCGACTTTGTCACACAAAGATCCCAAATGGTTTTTGAGAGAAAGAACCTTCCTGATGGTTTTCTCAAAGCAGATCCAGAGACATAAAAAGGGCGAGAAGATTTTCAAGCAGCGTGTGACATTGTGCAGGCCATAAAAGTTGTCAACGACCACGCAGAACAAGGAGTACCTCTAATTCAGGAGTTGAGTGGCCTACTGACATGTGATGAGGAACAACTTCAGTATCTGTCACAGGTTGTGCAGTGTGCACGAACACAGAAAAGCTTAGCTTGACAGCAACAAAAAGACACTCCCTGAGAAAGTCTAAATGGTTCATGGCTATCAATTGTCTGGCACTTGACTTTGTATGTGCAAATGTGCATTGTGCTGTGCATCACATACATCAATTGCAACAATTTTCAGATTTTACTGAAGTTTCAACATGTTTCAGCTACCACTAAATGTTTAAAAAAATGTATTAAGTGTTTTTGCAGTCATTTTGTAAAAATTTTAAAATCGCAATTTTCCAAAAGTACATATTTACGATTGTTTGACTTTACCAAGTTATAGTACTCTCCAACCTGATGAAAATGAACCCAAACAGATGTATGTTTGCTTCAAGGGTTTACGAAATACAGGTATTTAAAGTTTGACCCATTTTGTCAAATATGATACCCCCAAATTTCGAAAGCCTTGAGCTACCCCTAAACATTAATATTTTTCAAAAATATTTTACACAAGGTGTTTTTGTAGTAAATGGAAACTTTTGAAAGGGTGAGACTTTACAATTTAAAAAATTCACTTTTTTTGAACCACCCTAACAAGTAGTCTTGTCTTTGCACGCGATGATAGGCAAATAGATCGAATTTAGGCTATATCTACCTCCAGTTCTACCTTCCATTAAATTAAAACAAAATTAGGGTTGCCAGAGGTTAATATAAAAAAGAGCCCAAGCTTATGCAAAAAGTAGCCCAAAAGTAGCTCAATTTTTGGGGAGTTCTAAAATGGAGCCCAAGCAAAGAGATAGTAGGCTAATACAGGCCTCGAAACAACTTTTTTTTTCCGGCGGCCAAACATGTCCGACTGAAGCAAGCTGTTCGGCGGCCAATCACAAGCACATGGCGGCCATCGGAACTTCGACACGCATCAACGTACAGTCTTCAAAATTAGCACATTTTTACTTCGGCAGAAACGTTGCCGAGGCCAAACGATAAAAGTTGAAATTGCCTCGGCAATTGCTGTAAACGTTTATTACGAAACAATTGTACTAAAACATGTAAAACGAGAAGCAAAAAATATACTAGAGTAGTCTATCACGACCGCACTGTTTGATTTGTTGTGATGTAATAATACCAAAAGTAGTGATGAAGCGAGCAACAAGATACGCACATCACACACTGTTACAGTAATTCAAGTTAAATAAATCACGGGGAGAAAAGTAAGTTAATTTTAGGTTGATTCAACGTTCGAGTCAGCACAAATCGATTTAATTTTTCGGCGTGTTATATTGCGTAACAACAATGCCCAATAAGAAATTTATGTATGTTTTACATTAATTTGACATGTAACAACGTTGAATGATCCATTCACGCATTGCCGACGCTAATTTCGAAGAGTGAATAAAGTATATTGTGATGTCACTTGCATCCTGCTTATGTCAGACATCACCGTCCTGCTGGGTCAATCAATAATAACAATTCAAGCATAGACAGGGTGTATTGTGATTTATCGGGTGCTTTCTAATCCTTTGTGATTATAAGTGGCAAAGTACTTTATTCACAAGGCCATTTGCGTAAAAATTTATCGGAACTTCATGGCGGACAAATGCGGCCGACGGAAGGGCGAGACCCGGCGGACAAAATGTTGGTTTTTGTAGGTTAATTGCGGCCATGGCCGCGATGGCCGCCTTCAGTTTCGAGGCCTGTAATATACAAAATTATTCCGGAGCGCTTGATCATCAGTCCCAAATTTTAAGTGTTTTTCCAGTTCTTCACATCTTTCAAACAGATTGGCAACCATGCATTCACCCGATAGCTCAGTTGGTTAGCGCATAGCGCGTGACTTCAAGAATGAAGAAGCTTCAAGATCAAGCGGCACTGGTTCGACTCTCGGGGTGTGCGCTTGAGCAACTCATTTTCAGGACTGCTCTCCATTTAGTGGCACCTAATGGATGGAATAATTCCCCGACGACAACACTTCAACAATCGACAACTTCACTCTGTCAATCTCGGTGACTGGGCCTGCGTCAGTAATTTAAAGCCTCTACAACAATGATTCTCAAACTTTTTCAAAGAATTTGTTGAACGGTCCCCTTGCAATTTTTCAACGACTCACGGTCCACCAAAAACTTAAGGCAAATAAGCGCAAAAACGGTAATTAATAATTTATTTGTTACATGCAATTAAAAATGCACACGTCAATGGGTGCACCTGCTTGGGTGTTATCAGTTCTGCAGTATGTGAGGCTTCATTTGGTTCAATATCATCTTGATATTATGCATTACATCCAACATGTTTTGAGCTAGGTATCAATGTAATATTGACTTCTGTATCTTTGACACCACCTGCAACAAAATATTTTCCGATAGCTCAGATATTCTCCTACTCAAAGTGTCGTTTGACAGAGACACTTGCTTCAGCTTTTGAGCTTCAGATTCTCCCAAAACGTTTGATACAATAACTTGGCAACAAGGCAAGATTAGTTGTTCTCTGATGGTGTGAGGCTTCTTAGTGATAGCTATTTTTCTTGCAACTTCGTAGGAGGCCCTTAACCCTGTAGCATTTCCTTCCATTGATCACTAGTGCTATCAAATCTTAACCTAACTAAACTATTAGCTTGCTGTTTAAAAAAATCTGCTTCTTTATTTTGATAATCTGGATGATATGTTGCCAAATGTCTTTTCAGCTTGCTAAGTGTTAGAGCAGAACTTGCTAACACTTTACAGCATAGCACGCGCTGCGGCTTTTCTTCTCTTCCAGAATGTATCACAGTGAAACCAAGTTAAACATTGAATCTTAATTTTTTTCGAGGCTGAGCCATTTTCCCTTTTTGTACTCAAATTTAACTTAATAACTCAATTAGAATTAAATTCCATTCCGAACTTTTAGCTTCGCCTAACTCCTTTTTAGTCAAGTATATTTCGTAATTCTGTTGTTGATCTGGTAAACACGAGTGTTGTAGGAGTACCACATTGGAAAGTTTGGCCTGCGCGGGGGATAAATCCCCGCGCACTTCAATTTCCAGCCGCGGTGTCAGCCGCGCAATTCACGAAAAATCACAAGCGCAGCTGCGCAATTCACTAAAAATCACAACCTCAGCCGCGCAAAATCGCTTCGGCCAGCCGCGAGAATGCAACTAAATAATCGCAACAATTTTATCGTTTTATGCAAAAACCACTCGTGAGTTTTTGTTGAATCGAGAAAATCAACAATTTATGTTCCATTGTTTCACCTTATGTGACGTAACAACGAAAATTGCCCACCCTCGCAGTGCTTCCACTTTGAAGGATTTTATCCCGAAATTGGGATTTTTCAACGCTTCGAAGGATAAAAAAAGGAAATGAAGATCGGAAGGATTTTTAACAATTTTACAAGGAAATTTTGTCTTAAAAAGGGAATTGTTGTTTTTAGCACTTTTAAAGAAAATATTATAAACACTCCCTTTCAAAAGTTCTAAAAATGATTGGAATAACGCTGATCAGCTAGTTTCCGTCGCCACTCGCCATCCGGAACCCCTCTTACTGTCTTTCCCATTCTCGCCTTTCCGTCGCTTGATTTCTATTCTCTCCATTTTGGGAATTGGACGTGAGTGCAGTGAGTGAGTTAGTTCTCAATTCTTTTAGTTAAAATCAGGTAATCCGTTGATTTACAGTTGAACTTGAGTAGCAATGACAAAGTTCACTGAGCTTCGACGTAGGCTACAGTTAGGCATGATAAGCTTAGGCTAGTGGTATCCTTCCGGTTTAGAAAAGTTAGTTATAGCCTAGCCTATGCTAACCTATTATGCTGTCATAATAATAGAGCTAGCTAGGCTGTGTATGTGTAGGCCTATAGCCTAGGCCTACCGTACAGCATAGATACTGTAGGCCTACACAGACTGAGTCAGTATCATGAATAGGCCTAGTATCTTGAAGTTTTTCACCAGTCTCAGATCATTGTGAAGACGTTGCTGACAAAGAGAAAATTTTGGGGAATATTTGCATACCCCCGCCAAACTTTTAGGGGGAATAATTCTCCTCTCTCCGGGATTTACGCCTATGATGGCTACCCATTGACAAACTGGTGTCGTTATTTAATGATTTTCATATTTTTCAGACGTACTTAATACTTATTCTTAAACGGCGATCAAAACAGGATATTTGTGGAGGAGTAAGTAAAAAAAGAACGAAAAGCGGACATGAAAAAACGTTGATGTCCTTTTGCTTAGTTTGCTTTGAGCAAAACAAAAGTAAATTTTGGTTTGGAAGATTCAATACTTCAACATCAAAAGCACACATTGGTTCTGTTCACAAGAATTGCAATGTCTCAACGGGCAAAATTGTCTCAGAACACAGCCCGCTAGCAAAAGAGGCGTTGAAGGCTTATCAACGTACCCTCACTTCCAAGTAGGCCTAGCCTAAGTCTGGTAAAATGCCATACGTTTTTCTGCTGAAGTGTGGTCAAACTATGTTTCTGATTTCAACTTTGTTTAAGCTTAGCCTTGTTGCTAACAAATATTTTTTAGTCTGTGCCGAACAATCATTTTCTGCCCCGAAGCGCAAACTGTTTTTTTTGAACAGGACAAACTCAGAGAAACAAGACAATTTATGTAACATTCACAAATTTTACAGTAATATAATAACTCGACGACCAACGTATAACTGTATCTATCGCTATCTGTGTCTATCGCTGTCTATTCGATGCTACAATCGGCTGCCAAAATAACTTAACGTATAACTGTAACTTATAGATTTATAGAATGTATCTTGTATAATAGTAGGCTATAATGATAACAACTTTTTAGGAGATTGATTACATGTCGCGGCTGATTCGGTTAATGATTTCGTGTCTACTTCCACTTTTTAGGAAAGTAACAAACCCGAAAACAACAACATGCAACATCCAAATCCAATCCGGCATTCATTGATTTATCGAAATCACCAACGAAACCACTAAAGAAGTTACCACCGCCTGATTCAAACAACGTGGATGATGCCTACCAGGATTTATCGATGCAAAACATGAATAGCCTACCCTGCCGCCTTCATATCTGGCTCTTGAGTGTTTAAATAACATTAGACATAAATTTTTTGCTATTATTGTGGTCTCCCTGTGTACAGACTGTAGGCTACTAATTTCATTACCGTACTATACTCTACCAGTTAGCCTACAATTACAGTGTAACCAGACGCAGTAAGTTATAATATGATGAAGATGATATTTAACAGTGCATTTATGTAAACATAAATTTGCAAGTTATAATGCCAAAGTTTGAAGTACAGATGCCAAGCAAAATTTGTCTCCCCCGAACATTTTGACTATTTTTGACCAAAAATAGCCCTTTTTGGTAGTCATTTTTGAACCAACAATGTCAAAATTTTTCCTCAAAATTGGCATGATCAGTGGCGTACGCAGGGGTGGGGGCCATGCCCTCCCCCCCCCCCGTTAAAAATGTTTTAGTAGTTAACGACGTAGATTAAGGCATTTAATATGTTTTGCATTGCTCTGTCAAAGCAATTACTGTAACAATGTTGTTTTATAGACTAAGCCAATACGAAATACATAGCCCAATCCACCTACCCCACCCCAGGTATGCCAATGTAGCATAGTGTTCTGTAAGCCTACTATAACTTGATTAGTGAGAGAGAAATGGATAAAGTCTAAACTAGGGATATCAATGGCAAGTGGCATAGCCAAGGGGGGGGGGGTTGGGCCTTGGGGGTTACAACCCCACTTTGGCACGCGTGTGACGTCACGATATTGAGAATGATGCTTTCAGTCTCTTTATGCTTGGGAATGATGGTTTCAGTCTAAAAAAGACTTGCCTAATTTTAAACAAAACTGCATTAAAAGAGCAAGCTTTGCCAATACCAAACATCTCAGCCAGGAATTAACAACAAGAAAACATAGAGACTTAGCTTTATTTCCGAAAAATGCCGAAGAAAACATGATCTTATCCTTTTGCTATGCCACCTGACAGCACCATTTTACAGAAATATTCATACCCACATTTTTGTTGAAAATGCTATCAGAATGCACAAAATTCAAAGTAATTTTTCAAAATTTTCTGGGGGAGGCCCCCCAGACCCCCTGCCGCTGGGTGTCGTCTTAAGAGAAAATGCTGTTGAGCTTCGCCCGCCGGTCGTCGAAACCCCCCCCTTTCAAAATTCTTGGCTACGCTACTCTCAATGGCCCCCCCGCCCCCCCTTGAGAAAATCCTGCGTACGCCACTGGGCATGATGTTAAATAATATTGGTTTTACTTCGTAATCAGCTGAATTATTGTTAAAGTGAATTCAATTAGCCGCAATTTATTGAAAAAATTGTCCAAAATGTACAAAAGTTGCAATATATCGCTCATAAAGTTGTTGGATTGGGGGCGGGCCCCCTAGCTATGCCCTTACACACTGCTCAATATTTAAAAAAACTGTAAGTTACTGTGCACACCATTCTTAATATTTTTATGTAGCCCCATGTCTTGCGCACTGGTCGAATCATGCAAGAGCGCTGCAGCACATTTAAATTACCGAACCGCAATGAAATTACGTGCGAAATAATGTTTTCTACTGCAATGCCTAACGGTCGTCGGTCGCGTTGTTAAAAAAAACAGGAAAAATTTCATTGTTTTCAAGAAACAAAATTTAGTTTTGGATAGAAAGTTCAGTTCAGTTGTTTTTATTTCTGACCACCATCATATCAAAATTTTACGCATTTAAGTTAAAAATTGTTTTGTGCCATGATAAGTAGCCTAGATTAAAAATAAATGATGGAATGATGATGGAAGACCTTCTTCCATCCCATCATCCAAATCTTCCATTCCATCCTTGGATCTTCCATCCCAAAATATGCCTCCCATCCCATGCCTTGCTCCTATGGCACGTTAAATCAAGTCACAGCTTATGTTATACCAGTGGTTCTCAAACTGGGGTCCGCGATCCTTTTGGGGTCCGCGAGACAATTTTCTAGGACCGCAAAGCACCTTCCAAAAAAATAACACAATCCCAAAGAAAAAAATTTTGTGGAAAGTAAAAATTTTCAGGCAACTTGTTTTCCAAACCAAACTTAAAAGATATATTTTAGTAGCCTAAGCTGGCTTGGCATCCCTCACACAGTTTTTTAAGCCTGGCCTTTTGTTTGCTTGTGATAGCCTTTGTTTCGTTTCTATCCATCGCCTTTGTGACATCAAGGAGTGCAAAGTAGTGACGTGCTCCTACAACACTCGTGTTTACCAGATCAAGAACAGAATTACGAAATATACTTGACTAAAAGGAAGTACGGTAGGCGAAGTTGATTAAGGCTGGTTATTTTTATTGATTTAAGGTTTGAATTGAATGCTTTTCCGAACTTTTAGCTTTTTTAGCCTTATTCAGATATCAAAAAATGTCGTAGTAACCTATGAGAAAACCAAAAAATGCACCTACACAACAAGTTGTCACAGTAACCTCCGCACAAATCAGTGATGTCACGCATGATAGCGCTACCAACATCAGTGATGTCATATGTCACGCATGATTGCGTCGACCAGTGGATTATGTTAAAGCAGGGTTAAAGTGCCTACCGTGGAATCATAGATACTGTGGTCAAGATTAGCGCAGTTATTGAGCTGTTATGCTATTTCCAAAAGAAGCTCAGCGAGGCAGGACAGCATTGCAATTGCAAAGTTAAGGTTTCAGTAAGCGTTTTCCTTACGTTTTTGTGAATAATTTTCAAACGCACAATTTCCAGCGTTTGATATTGACAACCGCGCAATTTCCAGCCTTTGATGTTGACAGCCGCGCAAATGCAGCAGCTGAAACTCTTCTCCCCCGCGCAATGTTCAAACTTTCCAATCTGGTAGGAGTACGTCACCACTATGCACTTCTTGATGTCACAATGGCAATCCAGCCTACTAAAATACAGTAAGCTATATCTTTTAACTTTGTTTTGGAAAATAAGTTGCCTAAAAATTTTTACTTTCCACGAATTTTTTTTTCGGGATTGTGTTACCGTAATTTTTTTGGAAGGTGCTTTGCGGTCCCAGAAAATTGTCTCGCGGACCCTAAAAGGACCGCGGACCCCAGTTTGAGAACCACTGTTCTACAAGTATGCGAAACTGCCAGAATTAAGCTATTCAAGAAGCTTTCCCAGTCCAAGGATAAAGATTCAATCAACTGTTTGTTAAAATAACTACAAACAGGTACCGGTACCTTAACACAAAAAGTGCTTTAACTAGCCTTTTTTTTTCTCATCTTTCTACATTTGTCAAAACTTTATTAAGGTGTTGCGACCATGCCATAACTGATTGTGCTGCTTTGGCATCATGCACGTTATGGCGTCCGTGTTTTGTCGTTTCTACCTTTTTTCTAGACCCCTGCTATGTTTGACATACATTGTTTTTCGTTGCGATGCTCAGAAATAAAAACAAATCTGAACTGATGTCCACTGCATTTTCATGAAAACCTGAATCACTTAAGTTGCCAAAATTGCCAGATATTAAAGCCTAAACATGCACATTTTTGAAAATTGGCATCTTTATACTGCCGTCAACTGTCCTAACTTCGGACTTAGTCCAAACTTCCGACACCATGTCCAAACTTCGGACTTGGCTGTCCGAAGTTAAGCAATGTTATCTATATTATACTATTATACATGAAAGCCAATTTATATCGGTTCTATCAATTTGAAGACTTCCAAAAATATTTGTTCTCAGTAGAAGAGTAGTGTTGCCAGCTCGCATGCGGTGCAAAGTGCTGCAAAAAGGATTACGGAAGATGTGGGACCTATTCAACACTCCCGATACCGTACCGTATTTTGCTTCATGCAAAATAAATGTTTTTGATTTGGTGTTGCGACCGTGCGATATTTTAAACTGATTGTCCTGCTTTGGTATCAAGCACGCTATAACGTCCGCGTTTTGTCGCTTCTACTTTTTTCTGGACTTCTACTATGTTTGTCATATATTGTTATTTTTTCGTTGTGATGGTCATAAATAAACAAAACTTCGCCTGCTTGCCGCCTAATGCCACACATTTTATGCAACTGCTCGATGTTGCAGTCTTCGGTCCAATGAAGAGGACTTGGCAAAAGGTTCTGGCGGCGTGGAGGACGGAGTCAAGGAGGAAGGGGTGCTTACCCAAAGAATATTTTCCTGGGCTACTCCTCCGTCTTTCCAATCAAATGCAGCCAACCCTGCCTAAGAATGTGAAGGCTGGCTTCCGAACGTGCGGTCTCTTTCCTGTGGATAGAAATGAAGTGCTGCGAAAGCTCCGGAGTAAGCCCGAGTAAGCCTAGTAGCTGGCTGGTAGCCTACCTACTGTAGAGAGAGAATAATTAAATGTAGTAACTGGTATTAATTGTGCATCTTTCAGACCAGTGCCGGATTAAGGGGGGGGGCGGACTGGGCTGAAGCCCAGGGCCCCCACTTTTGGGGGCCTCCACCTCAAAGAAAAAAATCTACTAATTTTTTTAGTTTCACAGCTGGAGATTACTGCTTTAATTCGTATCTCAAACAAGCAAGGGCGGCTCACCCATGTGTGCTACGGTGCTGCAGCACCCTTGCCCACTGCCCAGCCCCAGTTATTCAATTTTTCTTCGTTTTTTTTTTTAACAAAAAGCATATTTATTTAATACTTTCATATCCGAAAATGGTACGAATTACGGGGCAAAGTTATGATAATGCTGCCAATATGAGTGGCAAGTATAACGGTCTTCAAGCTCTTCTGCGCGAGAAATGTAGTGTAGCTCATTATGTCCCTTGCACAGCACATTCACTTAATTTAATCGGTAGCCTAAATGTCCTGTAGAAACATGCCGTTCTGCCGCTGAGCTTTTTGAATTGTTGCAAAGCCTTTATTCATGGCTCGTCTCGTCTACTCATCGTTGGCAAGTTCATCGAAAATTCCTAGATGGTTTGCCTGTTTTGAAGACATTATCTGATACAAGATGGTCAGTTAGATATGATGCAGTTCGTCTTCTTCTATCGAGTCTTCTAAAGTTCGTTGATACATCACAGATTGACACATTCTTCCGCAACGGAGTTATACACTGACAGGTCCCACCTACTGCACCGGGTGGCAAGCCGAGGGCAAACAAGAAGGTGATCCGCTGCATAGGCGTAGCCAGGGGGGGCGAAAGGGGCCATGCCCCCCTCCAATTTTCCAAGTTTGGATTCCGAAGTTGAGCCCTTTGTTGAAAATATAATAAAGTTTGTAGAAATTTATATCGTTTTCCAAGACATCTGGCTATTAACACCGCCAAGGACTTGTTTTAAACACACAGAAAGACACCAATAAATTTTGCAAATCGTAAATCGCGCAAAATTTACGCGATTTACGTTTCTTTGAACTAATTTGTGGAAGCAATTTCAAAATGACTTACTCTGTTGGGTTTTTGTGTAGCTATTGAGTTTTTGTGTATCTGGGTTTTTAGTGTTCTTTAATTTTAGCCGCAGTTTTTGCCCGTTCGTGTGTAGGCTAAGAGCTATCTTTAATAAGTTGATAGCTGTTTATCTGCTAGTAAATTTCATACAAATATTACCCTAAAAGTGTTTTCAGAAAGCGCTATAATCCAGTATTTGAGTGTAATTTTTCAAAAATTTTCCGGGGGAGCATGCCCCCGGACCCCCCTACAATACGCGTACCTTCGGCACGCTTTAACCCCCCTACCACTTTTATTGCTTCAACTCACCAGGATACGCCACTGCACATCAAGTGGCGATGGCTTTAAATCAAACACTTTGTTGTTCTCTTCAATTCATCAAATATTGGCCCGCCCAAAATTTTTTTCTGGCTACGCCACTGGTCCGCTGTTTGGGGCTCGGTGCCACAGATAGCCTACATGCAACTGGGCCCGTGGCGTAGCCCCACTCCACCATTAATTTTTAGCGAAAAAGGTCACTTGATAAGGGCCCCCACTTTCAGCTCAGCCCAGGGCCCCATAAACCCTTAATCCGGCCCTGTTTCAGACACTCAGCCCGACACTACTAGTTCCGTCCGTATTTTGAACGAGGCTCTTATTGATTTGCTAACGCAAAACCGTTCTACGCGGACAGAGAGGAGAAGTCGTGGAGCAAGAGTCCCTTCCGGTCAGCAGTTGTGGTGGTCGAAGTTGAAACCCACCCTGTTCAAAGTGAAGTACTGTTCCCCAGCCAACCGACCCCAGACAATAGACCTTTTGCATAACAAACCAACAGAGCGTGACGTTGGAGTCGTGAACGACTAGCCGTTGTATGTAATGCTGTGCGATAGGGTTAGTGATGTAGTTTGCAGGCGAATAAATTGTTTAACGTTTGCTTGAGCTGTTGTTTTGTGGTCTTTACAGGTGTGTATCAGTGTATCAGTATAATTTTCCAGAAAATAAAACTCTTTTAAGTTGTAAACTTGGGGTACAGAAGTGTTAACCTTCGACCAGTTCTTTACTGTATTGGAAGCGATCTTTCCCGGCAAAGATAGGAAGAATTTTCTGTATTAGCCTATACAGCTTCAAAAGCTAAGCATGCAAATCAAAATGTTGATGTAGAACTTGATGACGATGCTACTTTCAAAATACCTCATAATGATACAGGAGCACTGCACCTTGGCTACATAGACTAGCGGTGGAAGATGAATTTTTTTTGGTGTTGATGAAGCTTCGCCTGGGTTTGTTTTATACAGACTTATGCACAAGGTTTGGTGTTAGTTCTGCATTCGTACTGTACACCGTGTTTTTCATTCATGAATGCATCTCATGTATTTAAGGTTGATTAGTTTGAACTTATTCCGTCATCGTGATGTTATCATAGCAGCCATGAAGCCAGACTTCAAAAAGGACTACTCAAGCACCATGATCATCATCGACTGCACTGAAGTCCGTCTCGAAGCACCATCCTCACTTCACCGTCAGTCGCAAACGTACTCAAACTATAAAAGTACGAACACTGCAAAGGCATTAGATTAGTGGGAGTTGATCCAAGAAATGGGAGTATTACAGTATGTTTGTATCTCAGTTGTACATTGGTAATGTGAGTGACAAAGAAATATGTCAGAGGAGTGGATTTTTCACCTTTTGAAACATAAAATAGCTGCTAATGAACTGCACTCCAATGATGCTGTTATGGCCGAAAAAGGGTTTCTTATAGAAAAAGATTTAGGCTACATGGTATTGGTCTACATTGAAATATTTCCCCGTTTCTAGGTAGGCCTCAAATGAGTGAAGGCGAAGTGTTGAATACACGAAGTATTGCACGCCATCGCATTCATGTAGAGCAGTGATTCTCAAACTGTGTGCCGCCACAGATTCTCAAGTGTGCGCGAATCGTTTTGAAATTTTGGAAAAGAACTGTATAAATATTTAAAATAAGCCATTCAGACAAGCATGCGACATAAAAGCGCTTTAACTCCTTCAATAGATGATAAATAAGCACATGTGACAATGAAACCAATTATGGCATTGCCGATACAGCAGGGTAATTGCCACGTCACTATTGGGCTGCTAGTGCTATGTTAGCTATTGCTATTGCTAACATTACTTCCCACCATTTGGAAGCAATGAATCAAGCAATCTTTCTGCAGAAGCAGAACTCATTGATTTACGAAACAACCCATTTTTTCAAACGCTGTTTCCACAAAAAAACTTGGATGCGTTTTGGCTGTCTGCTTCCAAATTCTGTTTCATGATCCGGGCAAAAGCAATCAAAATTATATTGCCATTTGCATCTTCATGGCTATGTGAACATAGCTTTTCTGTTTTGACTGAAATTAAAAGCTGTAAACGAGAGAGACTGCTTGAAATTGACGATGAAATTCGGGTAGGCCTATATGTTTGTCAACTATGCAACCTCGTTTCAGTCGAAGCTTATATTGGTATAAACAAGCACATCCATCGCATTGACACGTGAAAATAATTTTTTTTAAAGCAACTTTTCTTCTTTTGTAAGTGTGCCGCGTGTGTTTTATATTTTTTCTAATGTGCCACAAGCTGAAAAAGTTTGAGAACCACTGATGTAGAGAGTGGGCCATAAAAAAATTCGTCAATTTCACATCTTCGACAGGAAAATACCAGTGACTATGCTTGGCATCACCAATGAAGTGTGGTTGGTTTGTTGCATATGTTATGCAGAATGAAAATAAAATGTTGCAAGACAAGGTAGTAGGTACCACTAACGTGATCCATAATTCCCGGTCAAAATACACACGCTCCACACGGCCGTCCTAAATTGCCTTTCCTAGTCTGTTAGCCAACACTATGATTAAAACGAACAAGAACTGAAGTGTACCGATAACCTACAACAATTCATAAACACAAAAAATTTACTTTCACCTGCCAGCGACCTCACGCTTGCTTGCAATAACAAGAAACGCCTTCATAAACCGTAGAAAACAAGCGATTCTTAACTCTCGGACACCGCGTAACTCAAACGTCACGCTCTGGTGATTTTGAATGTGCAAAAGGTCTATTGTTCAACACAGAGAAGTCGCCGCGTTGCATCGTCTCATTCGTCCTCATCCGCTTCGTCTTCGACAGACGTCTGTGAGATTTGCAGAGAATGGAATGCACCAAATGGAAACGACGAAGAAGATGATGAATGGGTGGCGTGTCAGTGCGATAAATGGTATCACGTTACTTGCTGTGACTCTGGAATTCCCATTTGTGACCTGTACTGTGTAATAGTATCTAAATAAAACCGTCTTCACTTGTTTTTCGTTCTTCACTGAAATCTAAAATAAACGTGATGAACAGAGAGATTTAACTCATTAGTATGTTATCAGTAAGCAATAGGTTTTGGTTTGGTTTTTGAATCTTTATCCTCGGACTGACAACGCCTTGATAGGATATTCCTGGTAGTTTCGCATAGCCTACTTATAGAGGTTCTTGACGCAGGGCCGGTTACCGAGATTGGCAGAGTGAAGTTTTCCGATTGTTGAAGTCTTGTTGCCGGGGAATTATTTCATCCATGTGTTGCCGCTGAATGGACAGCAGTCCTTAGAATGCGTTGCTCAAGCGCACACCCGGAGAGTCGAACCAGCGCGGTTTGATCTTGAATCTTCTTCGTTCACGAAGTCACGCGCTAACCAACTGAGCTATCGAGGCGGACATCAATATTAATGTATTTACTATTTAGGAAGTTTTTTTGGCGCTTCTTCAGCAATTCCCCCACTCCTTATGCTTTTTTTTTATTGCATTTTTGTCGCTACGAATAATGAGCTATATCTGCCCCCTAACCCTATGTAGGGAGTCCTAGAGGGAGGCTCCGCAAGGTTCAATACGACGTTACGTATTCTACGCACGCACAAGCAACGTCAGCTATGTCCGAAGTTAGGCAACACTCTTCCAACTTCAGACATACATCTTAATTAATGGGTGTCCGAAGTTAGGCTTGTATGACCTAACTTCGGACACCGTACAAACGAGCATATATATGAAAATACGAATAGGGAAGCAACAATGTGCATCAAAATAAGTTATAAGGGATTCTAGAATGTTCTGATAACGTATACATAAAATATTTTTACAATCAGAGAAATGTTGGAAATGTTGTAACCAAATTGGTAACCCTGCCTGACCGAGGCCTCCAAAAATGCTCCTCCTCAATGAAATAACTACGAATTAGGTAAAAGTCTTACACATGATACAATTTTTACATAAAAAGTTATATTATACTTTATAAAAAAAGTAGCCCAATCGGGCGCCATCCGAAAAAGCGCGCCCAACGCGAATATTTGGCGCTTGGAGAAATCAAAGGTAGCCCAATTGGGCGTAAAAGCGCCCAATCTGGCAACCTTAAACAAAAATCACTTCTTGCTCCAGCGTTGCCAAGTTGTCTTACGAGCTTCAGCACACTAGTTTAGTTCAGTTTTCAATTCAATTTATTTTTTTTAAGTTGTGTTTTCATTTCTGACACAGCGAAAACAAATAACAATACACGTTAAACTAGAAAAGATCTAGAAAAACGTAAAAGCGACAAAACGAGATCATTATATCGTGCTGGAAACCGAACTAAATTAAAAACAAATTGGTACGGTCTCGGCAACAGACCAAATAAAAGATTTCTTTCTCTTTCCCTTTCGCAACACCTTAAGAAAAATTTAAATTAAAAAAAAATTAGGCAACAAAGAGGTGTTTTTGGGAAAGATGTTTTTTTTATTTGCCTTTCTAATACGAGTCTAGAAAAGTAGCACAATATTACATAAAAATCAAAACATAGCAATAGATAAGTCTGGCAGCACCAAACAATCCTGCGGGTTGACCCAGTGTTTCCCAAGCATTTTCGAGCCGTTACCCAAATAAACGTAGCGATAAGCGATTATGGAATATTACCCTTAACATAGCACTTCGTAAACAAAACTTAACCATTATGCTCATAGTTAGGCTATATCGTTTTATTCATTATTTTTCAGTAAGTTTTAAGAAAAAATATCGTTTTCAGTGTGATTGTTGCTACTGTATCTGCGAGGCCGATGCTGTAGTCATTGGCTATGTAACACTCAATTCAATGCTATAGCCAAATAGGTGCATGGTTTTGCATGTTCAGTCTATTCCACTTTTTTGATTGATTGATTGATTGATTGAATCTTTATCCTCGGACTGGGAAAGCTTCTTGCAGAGCTTAATCCTGGCAGTTTCGCATACTTGTAGAGGCTTCGCATCACTGACGCAGGCCCGGTCACCGAGATTGACAGAGTGAAGTTTCCGATTGTTGAAGTCTTGTTGCCGGGGAACTATTCCATCCATTAGATGCCGCTGAATGGAGAGCAGTCCTTAACGTGCGTTGCTCAAGCGCACACCCCGAGAGTAGAACCAGAATCTCGAATGTAATTAGGCATACAATCGAGAATCGTGTTGATAACTTCATGTTGTTTCCCTGTTAAAGTCTACACCTCAGAAAGTGTTTGCAGCTGTGAGGCAACATAAAAATTTTTAAACTAAAATTTTTAAAAACTGGGTCATTTCATTATAATTTTAAGAGAAATCATGATTTTTTCCACAGGGTTCTTTAATATTCATCAATTTTTTATATGTTAATTATTGTGAAAAATGATGAACAATAAAAAAAAATTTTTGAAATTTGTTGAGCGGTTCTCGAGATACAGCCGTTGGAAATTTTCACTACTAGGTGGCGGTTTTATGCCCGAGCGAGATGGTCCAGCAAGTCTTTTTGTTAATATATGATGTGTTAGTGACATTTTGAAGTGTAAATATAGGTATCCCCCTGGGCCATTTCATTATAATTTTAAGAGAATTCATGATTTTTTCCACAGGGTTCTTTAATATTCATCATTTTTTTATATGTTAATCATTGTAAAAAATGATAAACAATAAAAAAAAAATTTTGAAATTTGTTGAGTGGTTTTCGAGATATAGTCGTTGGAAGTTTTCACCACTAGGTGGCGATTTTATGACCGAGCGAGGTGGTCCAGCAAGTCTTTTTGTTAATATATGATCTGTTAGTGACATTTTGAACTGTAAATATATGTATCCCCCTATTTTTGGGGTCAAGGAATCCAATTCTGAGGTCTAAAATGCATTTAGATCAACCCAAGTGGGTCTAAATAGCATTTCAAAATCAATTTCCAGACTTTGCATATGCCGAACTTCTGGAGCCCTTTTTGGCATGTTTGGAAAAGTTTGGGAATTTTTTTTTTTTTTAATCATGATCTATTAATCCTATTCTACTAGGAAATACATGATTTATAATTTAGTATTGACCATAGAGAAAGTTAAGAGTCTTACAAGTAATCTTGTAAATTTCATGCAAAATTTATACAAGTATCATATAATTAACAGATGGATTACTTTTTAACATTAAGAAATAATTTTTTTTTATTAATTTATCAAATTTATAGGCTATTGCATGAATGATGTACCTGATGCCTTATTCACTATTTAATCATTAATTAAATTATTGTGACAGTATATATAATATTGTATTTTTCTAGAATTTAAGTCTTACATGATACATGAATTAATTTATATATAATATATATTCTGTATTAAATTGTGTTGCAAACGGCAGTTTGAGGAAGATGGAACCCTGCAGTCTTGGAGTTATATTGGACGATGAAAATTGTCACAAAATGAGCTATGTGAGGAAAATGAAATTAAAAGCACTTGCCGAGTATGGGGATAGTGACAAAAAATTAATTTTGTGGAGATCTGAACTCAGATACACTCACAAAGAGTCAGACCTATCAACAATTTGTCTCCATCATGAAAAATTATTTCTTGGAATTGTCTTCGAAAGAAAGTTTTCTAAATGTTGTAATATACTTAATGCACACAAAAACAAAGCAAAAGGAACCCATAAAATATCAATAAAAATTGCTGAAAAAATGGAACAGAAAAACTTATTTGTCATACCAGGATGGAGAATGTGTGCGTCTTGTTACAAGACCATTTCAGCACTGGAAATACCATGTGTAGCTTCATCAGATGATGACAAGAGCATAACCTCAGACGATTCAGTGGATGCTGAATACTCCAGTGAATTGAAAAAGATAGTCAGTAAGGCTAAGGTTAACAATACGTTGGATGCACTTGACTTATCACCAATGCATAGCTCACATGGTCTCTCAAAACGCCGTAGAACAGATCAAGGGATAGAAAAAATAAACACAGTTAAGAAGAAGCTAGGGGATTTGTACAGTGGATTGCTTGAGGTAGAAAAGATTTCAATGGAGGAAGATAGTGTCATTAACATGAAAGAACTTGCCCTGTTGAAGAAAAAGGCTGCTGCACATGATAGATTAAATGAACTGATAAGAGATAAAATACAAGCCACCAAATCTTACAATGAGCAAAAACACATTCTCACATTAATACCGGAAAACTGGACAATTTCTGAAGCTGCAATTTATTTTAAAGTTTCTGAATATCTAATCAGAGAAGCAAATTTATTACGAAAAGAGCATGGCATACTGGGACATCCAACACGCAAAACAAGGTTTGGAATTGATGATGAAACGGTGAAAGCTGTATTGAAGTTTTACCAAGATGATGAGAATAGCAGGATAATGCCTGGAAAAAAAGACTGTGTTAGCATTGGTAAAAATATTTATGAACAAAAACGTTTGCTTCTTTGCAATGTGAAGGAACTGCATGCCAAATTTTTGGAAAAGCATCCCTTCAAACAAATAGGAATTACCAAATTTTTTTCCCTGAGACCAAAGTGGTGTGTTAATGTTTCGTCCAGTGGAACGCATTCAGTATGTGTACATCATCAGAATGCTTTGCTATTAGCTAATGCTGCACACACATCAGGTAACGATGACTACAAGTCCTTAATGGCAAAGATAGTGTGTAATGTTGATAATAGAGTTTGCATGATGCATCGGTGTGACAACTGCCCTGGAAAGGAATGTCTTCGAGAATATTTGGAACAGGTCACACCACTTGCCAAAGATTCTGATGAAGAACAAGAGATTAAGTTCCAAAGGTGGCAATCAACAGACAGATGTAGCCTTGATACACTAATTCTGCCTCGTTCTAACTTTCTTGATTCATTAGTGACTGCAATAGATGACTTAACTTCCCATTCGTTTCTGGCAAAATGCCAAGCAAGATTTCTCAAAAAACAGAAGGAGGAACTTGATGACAAATCTGTAATTCTTTTGTTAGATTTTGCTGAAAATTATCAATTTGTGATACAAGATGAAATACAATCGTATCACTGGAATCAAAGTCAGTGTACACTACATCCGGTGGCTATGTATTATTTGGAAAATGGTGAGATTAAACAACAATCCCTGTGTATTATATCTGATGATTTGGATCATGATGTCGTATTTGTGTATCAATTGATGGAGAAATTGTCAACTTATGTTGCCACGCAATTTCATAACAAGGTCAAAGTTCTGAAATATTTCTCTGATGGATGTGGTGGGCAGTACAAAAACTATAAAAATATGATGAATCTCTGTTTTCACAAATCAGATTTCAAAGTTGAGGCAACTTGAAGCTTTTTTGCCACAAGTCACGGCAAATCTCCTTGTGATGGGATAGGAGGTACTGTTAAGCGTACGGCCGCCAGAACAAGTTTACAACGTCCATGTCATAACCAAATTTTAACTGCAGAATCATTGTTTAAATACTGCAAATCACACATGACAGGAATAACTTTCTTTTTCTTTGAGCATTTTACTTTGAAAAAACAACGTATTGTAATGGCCAAGCGTTTTGAACTTGGATCAACAATTCCTGGTACCCGTTCCTTTCATCATTTTCAACCCCTTTCTTGTTCTTCTATTGGATACAAGAGAACAAGTGAGGATGAACATTTTGCTGGAGTGCACACATTTAATGCTGTACCAAATGTTATTAATATATTGGATACAAATGTCAATGATTATGTTGCTTGTAAGTTTGATGGTCAATGGTGGATAGGTCTTGTTGACGAAATTAATCAAGAAGAAATGGATGCACACGTTATGTTCATGCATCCACCTGGACCAAGTTTAGATTTCAAATGGCCGACTGATAAAGACCAATGTTGGGTTCCATTTACAGAAATTATCTGCATAATTTCAATACCATTTGCAGCAACTTCAACAGGACGTACCTTTCGAATCAGTGACAGTGACCGGAGTAACATTGTTGCTAATTTTGATTAATTTGCACCTTGTCAAAATAATAACAATTTCTTCATTTGTCTGCTTGAACCGGGACCTTGTATTAGTTATTTGTTTCAAGATCATTGATTTACAGTGGCTTACAGCTACAGGTATGAAACTCATTATGACAATAGTAAAATGTTTTAACATTTCATATTCAGCTGTGTGCTTTTTAAGATAGCAGAAATGAAAATAAGACATTATTTGTATTTTCGGTTAGTATTTGATGACCGCTATTTACACAAAACCTTGGTATTATCACAATAATTTAATTAATGATTAAATAGTGAATAAGGCATATAGTGCATACATAAGGCATATAAGGCATTAAATAGTGAATATATACTGTCACAATAATTTAATTAATGATTAAATAGTGAATAAGGCATCAGGTACCGTACATCATTCATGCAATAGCCTATAAATTTGATGAGTTAATAAAAAAAAAAATTATTTCTTAACAATGTTAAAAAGTAATCCATCTGTTAATTATATGATACTTGTATAAATTTTGCATGAAATTTACAAGATTACTTGTAAGACTCTTAACTTTCTCTATGGTCAATACTAAATTATAAATCATGTATTTCCTAGTAGAATAGGATTAATAGATCATGATTAAAAAAAATAATAAATTCCCAAACTTTTCCAAACATGCCAAAAAGGGCTCCAGAAGTTTGGCATATGCAAAGTCTGGAAATTGATTTTGAAATGCTATTTAGACCCACTTAGGTTGATCTAAATGCATTTTAGACCTCAGAATTGGATTCCTTGACCCCAAAAATAGGGAGATACATATATTTACACTTCAAAATGTCACTAACATATCATATATTAACAAAAAGACTTGCTGGACCACCTCGCTCGGTCATAAAATCGCCACCTAGTGGTGAAAACCACTCAACAAATTTCAAAATTTTTTTTTTTATTGTTCATCATTTTTCACACTGATTAGCATATATAAAAAAGAGAAATTTTTGGGGACCCTGTATTTTCTCTCTTAAAATTATAATGAAATGACCCCCCTATTTTTGGGGTCAAGGAATCCAATTCTGAGGTCTAAAATGCATTTAAATCAACCCAAGTGGGTCTAAATAGCATTTCAAAATCAATTTCCAGACTTTGCATATGCTGAACTTCTGGAGCCCTTTTTGGCATGTTTGGAAAACTTTGGGAATTTATTTATTTTTTAATCATGATCTATTAATCCTATATTACTAGGAAATGGTACATGATTTGTAATTTAGTATTGACCATAGAGAAAGTTAAAAGTCTTACAAATATACTTGTAAATTTCATGCAAAATATATAGAAGTATAATTAACAGATGGATTACTTTGTCAAGAAATAATTTTTTTTGTTTGGTAAATCATCAAATTTGAATTGCATGAATGATGTACATGACGCCTTATTCACTATTTGATCAATAATTGCAATTATTGTGACAGTGACAGTATTGTATGCCTGTATGACAGTATTGTATGCCTGAAAAAAATGATTGTGCTAGCATTTTTTTAAATATCTATAAACAAAAACGTTTGCTTCTTTGCAATGTGAAGGAACTGCATGCCAAATTTTTGGAAAAGTATCCCTTCAAACAAATAGGAATTACCAATTTTTTTTTCTGAGACCAAAGTGGTTTGTTAATGTTTCGTCCTGTGGAACGCATTCAGTATGTGTATGTGTACATCATCAGAATGCTTTGCTATTAGCTAATGCTGCACACACATCAGGTAACGATGACTACAAGTCCTTAATGGCAAAGATAGTGTGTAATGTTGATAATAGAGTTTGCATGGTGCATCGGTGTGACAACTGCCCTGGAAAGGAAGGTCTTCGAGTATATTTGGAACAGGTCACACCACTTGACAAAGATTCTGATGAAGAACAAGAGATTAAGTTCCAAAGGTGGCAATCAACAGATAGATGTAGCCTTGATACACTAATTCTGCCTCGTTCTAACTTCCTTGATTCATTGGTGACTGCAATAGATGACTTAACTTTCCATTCGTTTCTGGCAAAATGCCAAGCAAGATTTCTAAAACAACAGAAGGAGGAACTTGATGACAAATCTGTATATAATTCTTTTGTTAAATTTCCTGAAAATTTCCAATTTGTGATACAAGATGAAATACAATCGTATCACTAGAATCAGAGTCAGTGTACACTACATCCGGTGGCTATGTGTTATTAGGAAAATGGTGAGATTAAACAACAGTCCCTGTGTATTATATCTGATGATTTGGATCATGATGTCGTATTTGTGCAGCTGACATAGATGACCTTACAGGTCTTTCGTTGCCATCCTTTTGTGCTGATAGACACTCAATTTGTGTGTACCTTTGGTTTGTTTATCGCCAGCAAAACAATAAACTGAACTGTGTATCAATTAATGGAGAAATTGTTAACTTATGTTGCCACGTAATTTCATAACAAGGTCAAAGTTTTGAAATATTTCTCTGGTGGATGTAGTGGGCAGTACAAAAACTGTAAAAATATGATGAATTTCTGTTTTCACAAATCAGACTTCAAAGTTGAGGCAACTTGAAGCTTTTTTGCCACAAGTCACGGCAATTCTATTTGTGATGGAACTAGGTACTGTTAAGCGTATGGCCGCCAGAGCAAGTTTACAACGTCCATGTCATAACCAAATTTTAACTGCAGAATCATTGTTTTGTTTAAATATTGCAAATCACGTATGGCAGAAATAACTTTCTTTTTCTTTGAACATTATACTTTGAAAAAACGACATGTCATAACAGGCCTTGAAATTCGTTTTTGTTGACGGCGGACAAACGTGTCCGGTCTGAGCAGCTATCTCGGCGGACAAATTAAGTCTTACGGCGGACACACCAGTTTTAACGTCGATCGTCATACTTAATCCCTTTATCTTGATAAGTTTTCACCATTTGAGAACCATAGCTACGGTTTAGGCTTTTTAAAATTTCAGCAAAGTCACTCTGAAAGGCTTTCATCAGACCAACGACATGCGCTTGACGCCGTGTAGCTACTAAATATGATGATGATGATAATATGATGATTGTTAAAAATTTAAATTCTATGGACTTTTTGTGTTTGATGCAAATATATAATAAAAAAATAATCCGCCGCATAACTGATTAACTTCCACCGAACGAGGTCGTATGGCTTCTTGCGTCACAATGCTCTGGGCACGAGTCGGAAAACTTCTACACGAACGCGTAACGCTACTATTTTCTGATGTGCAAAGTTTCACTAGGCTTTTTTCTTTAGGTTTATTTTTGCGTGTCATTTGAGCGAAAGTGACGAAAAGAATAAACAAAACATTAGAAAAAGCACAATTATTTTTTCCCCTCTCCGTGATGCGGTCGCCTCTCCAAAATAGTATCAGTATTCCACGAGACCACGGCAGGCTCGGAGTTATAATCAGCGCAGTCAAGGCCATTCAAACATATGCGCATGATTAGAGCTTCAATAACACCGATCTTCAAAGACGTGCGCCAATCTCCACGAGATCACTGCTTGTCGTTAAGATACGTGATACCGAGATCTATTTCGTGTCTTTTCTCCAGACCGGCTAGTTGAGGGAAAAGCGTAAATGCGAGCTCTTCTTTAGCGATAAAATATACGATTTCAAACAACCTCTTAATTTTGATTTTTTTTTTGTCACTCATATTGTCGATGGCCTTGATGACCGGAAATTGATGGCTTGGGGTAAACGATGTGTTGTGATCTTTGACAGAGCTAATCCTTACATTTGTTGTTCCTTTAATATATGCGTCTATCACCACTAAAATTCCTAGTAGTAGGTTCATCGCCCTCATTCTCACTTTCAGAAATTTCCCTGGGCCTCTTCTTTCTTACTGTAATACCAAAACTTAAGTTTTGCGGCATCTTGCTGTAGTAGCCTATACTCTTATAATCTAACTTTGTAACCAACCTTGCATTATCAATATTACTCGGAGATCAAAGCCAGACATTGTGACATAAGACTTGAACTAAGTTGCGCGTGATTAGTGTAGAAGTACGGGTACTCCCATCAATTCTTAGCTAAGAACTCACCTCTGTTACGCTGATTCAATGTCATCAATCGTTGAAGCAACGTAAAATTCGAAAGTTTTTCTGCTTGAATGGAAGGTAAGAGATACAGTTAACTTTTTCTAGATGCGCGCTTGGAATGCGATAATTTTGCATTCCCAGCGCAAATTATATTCTTGCAACAGTTGTTCGTGCTATGCAATGACGATTTGTATTGCCGGTTTCTGCGATATTTCTCAGCGGACAAATATGACCGATCTAGAGGGTACTTCCCGCGGACATCACATGCTGTGACGGCGGACATGTCCGCTGTGAATTTCGAGACCTGTCATAATGGCCAAGCGTTTTGAGCTTGGATCAACAATTCCTGGTACCCGTTCCTTTCATCATTTTCAACAACTTTCTTGTAATTCTATTGGATACAAGAGAACAAGTGAGGATGAACATTTTGCTGGAGTGCACACATTCAATGCTGATCCGAATGTTATTAATATGTTGGATGCAAATGTCAATGATTATGTTGCTTGTAAGTTTGATGGTCAATGGTGGATAGGTCTTGTTGATGAAATCAATCAAAAAGAAATGGATGCACATTACACACGTTATGTTCATGCAATCATGCATACACCTGGACCAAGTTTAGATTTCAAATGGCCGACTGATGAAGACCAATGTTAGGTTCCATTTACAAAAATTATCTGCATAATTTCAATGCCATTTGCTGCAACTTCAACAGGACGTACCTTTCGAATCAGTGACAGTGACCGGAGTAACATTGTTGCTAATTTTAATTAATTTTCACTTGTCATAATAACCGTTTCTTAATTTCTCTGCTTAAACCGGTACCTTGTATTAGTTGTTTGTTTTAAGATCATTGATTTGCAGTGGCCTTCAGGTACACATATGAAACTCATCTCGACAATAGTAAAATGTTTTAAACATGTTTTCTTATCCAGCAATTTTAGCTGTGTGCTTTTTATGATAGCAGAAATGAAAATAAGACATTGTTTGTATTTTTGGTTTGTATTGCTGATGAACAATTGAACATCTACACAAAACCTTGGCACTATCACAATAATTGTAATTAATGATCAAAATAGTGAATAAGGCATCATGTACATCATTCATGCAATATATATAAATTTGATGATTTAATAAAAATAAAATTTATTTTTTGACAATGTTTAAAAGTAATCCATCTGTTGATTATACTTCTACAGGCCTCGAAATTCGTTTTTGTTGACGGCGGACAAACGTGTCCGGTCTGAGCAGCTATCTCGGCGGACAAATTAAGTCTTACGGCGGACACACCAGTTTTAACGTCGATCGTCATACTTAATCTCTTTATCTTGATAAGTCTTCGCCATTTGAGAACCATAGCTACAGTTTAGGCTTTTTAAAATTTCAGCAAAGTCACTCTGAAAGACTTTTATCAGACCAACGACGTGCGCTTGACGCCGTGTAGCTACTAAATATGATGATGATGATAATATGATGATTGTTAAAAACTTAAATTCTATGGACTTTTTGTGTCTGATGCAAATAAATAATAAAAAAATAATCCGCCGCATAACTGATTAACTTCCACCGAACGAGGTCGTGTGGCTTCTTGCGTCACAATGCTCTGGGCACGAGTCGGAAAACTTCTACACTAACGCGTAACGCTACTATTTTCTAATGTGCAAAGTTTCACTAGGCTTTTTTCCTTAGGTTTATTTTTGCGTGACATGTGAGCGAAAGTGACGAAAAGAATAAACAAAACATTAGAAAAAGCACAATTATTTTCCCCTCTCCGTGATGCGGTCGCCGCTCCAAAATAGTATCAGTATTCCACGAGACCACGGCAGGCTCGGAGTTATAATCAGCGCAGTCAAGGCCATTCAAACATATGCGCATGATGAGAGCTTCAATAACATCGACCTTCAAAGACGTGCGCCAATCTCCACGAGATCACTGCTTGTCGTTAAGATACGTGATACCGAGATCTATTCCGTGTCTTTTCTCCAGACCGGCTAGTTGAGGGAAAAGCGTAAATGCGAGCTCTTCTTTAGCGATAAAATATGCGATTTCAAACAACCTCTTAATTTTGATGTTTTTTTTGTCACTCATATTGTCGATGGCCTTGATGACCGGAAATTGATGGCTTGGGGTAAACGATGTGTTGTGATCTTTGACAGAGCTAATCCTTAGATTCGTTGTTCCTTTAATATATGCGTCTATCACCACTAAAATTCCTAGTAGTAGGTTCATCGCCCTCATTCTCACTTTCAGAAATTTCCCTGGGCCTCTTCATTCTTACTGTAATACCAAAACTTAAGTTTTGCGGCATCTTGCTGTAGTAGCCTATACTCTTATAATCTAACTTTGTAACCAACCTTGCCTTATCAATATTACTCGGAGATCAAAGCCAGACATTGTGACATAAGACTTGAACTAAGTTGCGCGTGATTAGTGTAGAAGTACCGGTACTCCCATCAATTCTTAGCTAAAAATTCACCTCTGTTACGCTGATTCAATGTCATCAATCGTTGAAGCAACGTAAAATTCAAAAGTTTTTCTGCTTGAATGGAAGCTAAGAGATACAGTATTAACTTTTTCTAGATGCGCGCTTGGAATGCGATAATTTCGCATTCCGAGCGCAAATTATATTCTTGCAACAGTTGTTCGTGCTATGCAATGACGATTTGTATCGCCAGTTTCTGCGATATTTCTCGGCGGACAAATATGACCGATCTAGAGGGTACTTCCCGCGGACATCACATGCTGTGACGGCGGACATGTCCGCCGTGTCCGCCGTGAATTTCGAGGCCTGCTTCTATATATTTTACATAAAATTTACAAGATTACTTGTAAGACTTATAACTTTCTCTATGGTCAATACTGTACTAAATTATAAATCATGTATTTCCTAGTAATATAGGATTAATAGATCATGATTAAAAAAAAAAAAAATATCCAAACTTTTTTAAACATGCCAAAAAGGGCTCCAGAAGTTCAGCTTATGCAAAGTCTGGAAATTGATTTTGAAATGCTATTTATACCCACTTGGGTTGATTTAAACACATTTTAGACCTCAGAATTGGATTCCTTGACCCCAAAAATAGGAGGATACATATATTTACAGTTCAAAATGTCACTAACAGATCTTATATTAACAAAAAGACTTGCTGGACCATCTCGCTCGGGCATAAAATCGCCACCTAGTGGTGAAATTTTTCAACGGCTGTATCTCAAGAACCGCTCAACAAATTTCAAAAAATTTTTTTTTATTGTTAATCATTTTTTACAATGATTAACATATATAAAAAAGAGCAATTTTTGGGTACCCTGTATTTTCTCTCTTAAAATTATAATGAAATGACCCAACTGTTGGTACAAAACAAAGAGGACATGTTTATGTTGCAAGAGAATTTTGCTCAGTTTCAAAGAACTTCAATTTGACTAACGTAATCATGAATAAACTAGAACAAAACTGTAACCTTTGTTTCAAACTGTACGTTAAACTTTACCATTGCTTGAAACTTCAATATTGCTGGATGCTTATAATTAAATTTTCCTGGAGCCAATTTGGGTGGCAGCTGACTTTGGTGAACTTTTGGGTTTTTGCTGCCATTTTTATTGTGCAAACTATTTTCTATTTATGACTTGTGTTTGTACAGTTTTTTCTTTCTCACCAACAAAAACAAATAAACTGAACTTTCAAAAACTTCCCAATTGTATTCACGTTTTATCAGTTTTTATCATCACACTCTGTCATTACAAGAAAGATTTTATTATCTATGTTGATGTGATGTCTAAAAATATCTCCTTCTCTTTTCAATTAACTCTACTTAATAGACTGCAAATTTTCCATATCACAATTTTTGTTCATCGACATGTATGTACCACTGCACTATAGATAATAAAGTTAAATTTCAGTTACCGTACTGAAAATTTTTAATAGCTTTGTTGTCAATAACAATCTGTTATTTGGTTCTATATAGCAGCTTGTTTGAGATGAGTGTTTCTACCGTAAAAGTAGCCTATTGCATTTGTGACACTTGTGACTAGCTTCCAGGTAATATTATAAACAACTGTTTACTTTTATGCAGAATGATAAATATTTGCAGGCAAAATTAATTTGCTAATTGTTGCCCAATCCAGTATGTCCTATCATCAAAAACAATCAACCGGAGGAGGAGGAGATGAAGGGAAAGATCCATCGAGTGGAGGCCTCTTCAATGTCAACTATAAGAAGTTTGTGTTTAATTTATTATTGATACATATTACATAGGCTACACTAGTAGAGCAGTAGGCTACTTATGTTGTATAAGTTTTTATCATAAAACACCCAATCTAACAAAGGGACTGTAAAGTGTAAACAATTTGACAATATCGGTATGATGAGTTAACATCTCAAGCTGCATTCATCATTTCATACTTCTACTATTTCCCGGTTTAAGCATGCTATTTCACTTCGGCTTCAGCGAGAAAAAAATATCAGAATTGATGAACATCAACAAAAATGCTTAGACTCTTTGAGTATTATACTGTGTCTTATGCAATTCATTTTGTATTATTTGCTTATATGATATTAAGTAATTCCATTTTTTATTACCCTTTGAAGTTACTGAAATGCATATTTTAGTGGGTGACTGTGTGTGCTTTATATATGTGATATGCAGTTTCTGTTTATCACTAAGTTTCATAATAAAACCTTTTTTCTGAAAGTTTACGTTTTACAACTGAGCAAGACTTACAGAATGGTTTTGTCGTTATTTTTGCTATTAAACCACAGGGTACCTCTAAATACCCATTGTCAGGCATTCTCAGGCATTGTTGGCTGTTTGGGGGGGTTTAGAGCATTTCTAGGGGTTGTCGAGCATTTTCAGGGGTTGTCAGGCATTGTAGAGTAGCTACTTTCAGGCATTGTTGGGAATTTCCAGGGAATGATAATTTGATAGAACGCAAAAACAATGCCTGAAAATGTTGTATAATGACTAAACAATCTGCCAACCACTGATAATGATCGACAATGCCTGGAAATCCTATAAGCCAATGCCTTTAAATTAGACACAATGCCTGAAAGTAGCTACTCTACAATGCCTGGCAACCCCTGAAAATGCTCGACAACCCCTGAAAATGTTCGACAATGCCTGAAAATGATCTATAATGACTAAAGAATATCTATCAACCACTGATAATGATCGACAATGCCTGGAAATCTTAGACAATGCCTTTAAAATATAGACAATGCCTGAAAGTAGCTGCTCTACAATGCCTGACAACCCCTGAAAATGCTCGACAACCCCTGAAAATGTTCGACAATGCCTGAAAATGTTCCATAATGACTAACAAACCTGTCAACCACTGATAATGATCGACAATGCCTGGAAATCCTAGACAATACCTGAAAGTAGCTGCTCTACAATACCTGACAACCCCTGAAAATGCTCGACAACCCCTGAAAATGTTCGACAATGCCTGAAAATTCCCAACAATGCCTGAAAGTAGCTCTTCTACAATGCCTGATAACCCCTGAAAATGCTCGACAACCCCTGAAAATGTTTGACACTGCCTGAAAATGTTCTATAAATCTATAATGACTAAAAAATCTGTCAACCACTGATAATGATCGACAATGCCTGGAAATCCTAGACAATGCCTGAAAGTATAGCTACTCTACAATGCCTGACAACCTCTGAAAATGCTCGACAACCCCTGAAAATGTTCGACAATGCCTGAAAATGTTCTATAATGACTAACAAACCTGTCAACCACTGATAATGATCGACAATGCCTGGAAATCTTAGACAATGCCTAGAAATTGCCAACAATGCCTGAAAGTAGCTGCTCTACAATGCCTGACAACCCCTGAAAATGTTCGACAATGCCTGAAAATGTTCAATAATGCCTAACAAACCCGTCAACCACTGATAATGATCGACAATGCCTGGAAATCCTAGACAATGCTTGGAAATTCCCAACAATGCCTGAAAGTAGCTACTCTACAATGCCTGACAACCCCTGAAAATGCTCGACAAGCCCTGAAAATGTTCGACAATGCCTGAAAATGATCTATAATGACTAAAAAATCTGTCAACCACTGATAATGATCGACAATGCCTGGAAATCCTAGACAATGCCTTTAGATTGTAGACAATACCTGATAGTAGCTACTCTACAATGCCTGACAACACCTGAAAATGCTCGACAACCCCTGAAAATGTTCGACAATGCCTGAAAATGTTCTATAATGACTAACAAACCTGTCAACCACTGATAATGATTGACAATGCCTGGAAATCCTAGGCAATGCCTGGTAATTCCCAACAATGCCTGACAACTCCTGAAAATGCTCGACAACCCCTGAAAATGTTCGACAATGCCTGAAAATGTTCTATAATGCCTAACAAACCCGTCAACCACTGATAATAATCGACAATGCCTGGAAATCCTAGACAATGCCTGGAAATTCCCAACAATGCCTGAAAGTAGCTACGGTACCGTACTCTACAATGCCTGACAACCCCTGAAAATGCTCGACAACCCCTAGAAATGCTCGACATCCCCTAGAAATGCTCCACAACCCCCCAAAAAGCCGACAATGCCTGAAAATGTCCGACAATGCCCGACAATGCCTGACAATGGGTATTTAGAGGTACCGAAACCACACTCTAGTTCAGGGGTTCTTAAACTTTTTTTAGCGCGGACCCCTTAAAAACAATTTTTGTTTGCGTGGACCCCCTTTGTGGTCTAGTCCGAAACTTTTTTGATCAGCATATGCGAGCCATGGCTCTCTTTACCAAAAGAGGATATTTGCTTATTGTCAACCAACTCCAATAATCGCCAATACTTTTCGAACTGAAGGACATTCTTAACGATTCCATTGCCCTTAGTTCAATGAACTCATCTTTTGTAAGGTCCTCATCACTGATAGATTCCAGTTCTACGAGGAAAGGGTAACATATCCATGCTGTATATTTAATATCCTTTGCGTCTAAGCAGTAACCTCTGAAAGAGTTTTACAATGCTTCCAAATGTCTGCACATGTCTGTGTGCAGAGAAGATGGTAGAGCATTACAAACTGCAATTCCATTTTAAAGCATCAATTCTTACAACGTTGAGATATTAGAATAGTTGTTAGTCTCCAATCTCCTTTTCCACAGAGATAACTTGTCCTGAAAAGCTTTAAGCTTTTCAGAAGCGTCCTTACTTGTAACAGCAGGGCCTTGAATAGAACGATCAACGATGTACCGGTACCTCATTCATATGAGTAAAAACATCAGCCAAGTAAGCTAACCCTCGAATAAACTCTTCACTGTTAAACTGCTTTGAGAGTTCAATATTTTTGTCTCTTAGAAAAAAAGAAAAAGCGCTTCAAAACTTGTCCCCTTGACAGCCAGCGAACTTCTGTACCAGTGTTATAGAAGAGAACTTCATGTTCCGCTCCAATTTCTTGACATAACCTCTTGAATATTCAATGGTTCAAAGCACAAGCTCTGATAAAATAAACGATTTTCACATTACCAGACAAAATTTGTTGGGAGAGTTTTCGATGCTATGCATGGCGATGCAAAAAGCAATGACTAACGATGACCTAAGGAAAATCATCAGCGTTGTTTGAACGTAATCTCATTTCTTTTGAAAGATTTATTCCATTTTTGGAATTATAAACTAAGATTTCCATTGGTCCTTCATGGACCCCCTAAAACTAGTCCGTGGACCCCCAAGGGGTCCACGGACCCCAGTTTAAGAACCCCTGCTCTAGTTCATAACTTTTTTGTCAAAACCTGCATTTTGGCTTGTATATATATAAACATTAACAGACCGTTGTCTTTTATGACAAAAGAAATACCCAGCCAGCAAAGTTGCCATTTGTGCATCGTTTTTATGTCGCCGAATGTTGATACACTCTCAAGAATGATGATCTTTATTGGCTCAGAGGCAACTTGTTAGTTTTTATTTGTTTAAGATTAAACTTTTGCTTTGAGAAACATTTGGACATAATCTTAACACAATTGTACTCGTATCGTTTTCAAAGGCATGAAGATTTAAAGGAGATGCTAGACCAGAACAAGGATTCTTTAAAGCTAGAAGCCATGAAACGCATTATTGGGGTAAGAACATAACTTACACAGTATACACACTCTGTTTCTGGAGCATTCATTTGCAATTAGAAGCCAAACAGGAAAATGTGTATTGATTTGGTTTATGCTGTCTGAGACTGAGTTGCATTTTTCCTACACTGCCCAATGCCCATATTCTAAAGGGGTCTGCTACTATTCGATGAGTCCGATTCGGTGAGTTCCTAACCTCTAACTCCTAACCCTTGCATTTTTCCTACACTGCCCAATGCCCATATTCTAAAGGGGTCTGCTACTATTCGATGAGTCCGATTCGGTGAGTTCCTAACCTCTAACTCCTAACCCCATTAAGGGATCGGACTCACCGAAACGGGCCATTCCGATTTTAAAGGTAGTCGCATACTTGATTCAATTGTTGGGTATAAGAATATAAGGTTCTCACTGTACTAAGCCGTCCTTCGGCACTAAGGAGAGTGGGTGGCCAGTTCCTTTCTCTCAGCCGCCTTTCCTGCAACAATTAAGCCCACCCAATTTATTAGGGTCTGCTACTATTCAGCTAGTCCGATTCGGCTATTTCCCTATTCGGCTACAGTCCCATTTGGCTAGTCCCATTTGACTAGTTCTCTATTCGGCTACAGACAGTTTTGAATGAAGGCGCTGACTTTTCAAAAAACTTTAGGGGGCGAGAAAGGTGATGACGTCATAACCATATGGCTATTTTACTCAATTAAAATAGTCTTTGATTAAGCTTAGTGTCTTGTTTGTATTGACACCTAGGTCGCAAACCGAATTTATTAGAACCGCTGCTTGAAACGATTAGTTTTACGCACGCAGTACGCCTAGTCGTAAAAATTTTGATATTGTTAGCTCATAATTGGAACAGTTGGAAAACAAGCCGATTTATTTCCTTTTTGTGCGAGTGAATAACAACGATCAAGACAGTGAAGTTATCGAAATAAAACGCAAAAAATCATGATTTTAAGCAGAGTGGAAACCCGCTATCGGTTTTATTAACCTCGTATCGCACGTTTTGCTAATTACTTACCTTCAAAGCGTTAACAACGGCGAAGTGTTTTTTATCGAAAGTCTTTACAGTCTTTTATCGAATACCGTATATACTCGAGTATAAGTCGAGATGTTCGCAAGTGAATTTCACCTCAAAAATTCAGGTTCAATCTATACGCGGGACAAGCTTACGTCTCCAGCTTGGCAGTTTTCAAAATGAACGCATTTTTACTGCCGTAAAATCATTGTTGACGTAGATTACGGAGTTTGAAACGAAAAGTAAAAGTTTTGAATACGTTTATTTCCAGTGATTGGAACTTAAATTTCAAATTTAATGATTTCTTGTCAATTCTAAACTTTATGCACTTGTTAAGCAATATGCAAAGCTCACGAGACAAAACAGAAAGAGCTGTTTTAAGAGATCAATTTTTTATTTTTGCATGTAGGATATAATCGTTCTTATTACGTAACATTCCATAATCATTGAAGTCGATGTCAAACCTAAGCGGCCGCATAAGACAATGATGTCAGGTTGGCCAGGTGATAATAGCGGTAAGAGACGTCGTTATTGCAGGCAATATTTGCGACCAAGACCATTAAACATCTTTTCTTTTATCGGTTTTCAATTTAATTCTCACACATTGCGAACAAAACAATGCGTTCTGCTGAATCATAATTGATCTCACAGCGGGAAGACCTCGTTGAAAATAGCGCGTCTAATTTAGCTGGTTTACTTAATATTGCAGTGAATAGTTACGTGACTATTCCAGCAGCGTAAGTTACTCTATCATCTAATTTGAAATTTCCATACCGTATGAGAAAGCCATGCGATCAGCTGCTGTTTTGCGGGCAAGAGCAACGTAGGCTATTTTTCGCTTTTGGCACTCTTTAAGTCCGTTTAAATGATCTAAATCTCTTTCGCGAAGTGTTTTATCTTTGAAACACCACTTGTAATAACCATTTTTGTTGCCCCTGGTTAGTGGTTAGGTCTAAACCCCACTCATCTAAAGCTTCGATAATTTCAACTATAAAAGAAACGATATTGTGAAATAAAACGCAATATTCTCTAAATAAACAGAAGGCGTCGTTGGATTTGGAATTTTGTAATAGTTGAGGATTCTAATATATTCTAAGTTAGCATACAGACGGTGACGTAGGATACATGTCGATTTTATGTGAGCAATCATTTCAATTTAATAGTTCAAATATTTTGCGCTAAATTTCATTTCAATTTATTTTTCTTTTGTCGGAATGCAAAAGAAACGATATTGTGGAATAAAATACAAAATACAATTCAAAACTGTATCCGAATAGGGAACTAGCCGAAACGGGCCATTCCGAATTTATTACACCCTGGGTAGAGGTGAGTGGTGTTTTTCAACAACCAGCTGAAGCCAGGTGTCGAACCAGGTTTGCATAATTGGAAAGCCAACGCTTTATCCGTTGCGCCAACCCACCGCCCTGCCCATATTAAGTGACAAAATTTTTAAATTGATGGCTGCTTGAAATTGTGCTAACTGCAATAATGAAAATTGGTAAAAATTACGAATTAAAAAATGCCATCTGCTGATTATAACCAGCAAGTTATATTGTATAAGATTAGCCTACCATACTCAGTTTGCATTGACAATATTTTGTTAGTTTGCAACAACTAGGAAACTGATTTAAATAGATTTTGTACTTAAACAAATAATATGATAGAAAACTCTTTACGTCTCGTATATAATGTTTTAACGGGTCTGCTACTATTCGGTGAGTCCGATTCGGTGAGTCTGATTTGGTGAGTTCCTAACCTCTAACCCCTAACTCCTAACCCCTAACCCTAAAACGGCAATGATAATTAGGCCACGGTACCCAATAATTAAAAAGAAAAATTGAAAAAATCCTCCGTTAAGGGATCGGACTCACCGAATCGGGCCATTCCGGTTTTAACGTAGACAACGTAATTGGCTTACTCAACCCAGTGAACCACTCGTATTATGGATACGTTCAGTGGCGGACGCAGGATTGTTAGTGGGGAGGGGGCATAGTGGTAAAAGATATAATTAACATTTTTGATCAAGAGTAGCTTAATGCTACTTCACAGTCTGAACAAGGTTTAAGGTAGCCTAAGCTATATGTTGATGAAGTATAAACTCTCACGCTCTTTGCGTGTGCGCGCACCTATTTGACAAGCACCTAACTGTATGTACCTAAAAGACGTGGACCCAGTTTTCCAACAATCAATCACATAACTCAGATTTCGCTGCAGTTAAAAAACTGCATAGAAAGTCATTTTTTATATATCTCCATTTTATTTCCAGATGATAGCAAAAGGAAAAAATGCATCCATGCTTTTCCCGGCCGTTGTAAAGAATGTCGCTTGCAAGAACATTGAAGTAAAGAAGCTCGTTTATGTTTATCTGGAACGCTATGCCGAAGAGCAACAAGATTTGGCTTTACTCTCCATATCCACTTTTCAAAGGGGTTTGAAGGTGACTGCTGGTACTTAACAATTCAAGAATTTCAACTGTTTGATGCTATGCTTTGTTTTTTCATTATTAGTGGTTTTAGATGTTTATAAATCTTTAATTTGAAGCAGATGCGACAAATAAATCTTGAAGACTTTGTGAAGAGGAAAAAATCATAATATTTTATTTTTATTCGATCTATGGTATACATATCATATTGCTTTGTTAAACAAATGGGTCATTTCATATCAAAACAGCCAATATGAAGAAATCTTGTATATGGTACCTCTCAGATTTTGCTGAAAAGTTGTCATACTATGCCTTAGGCTACCAAAGGAAAGAATCCTAAGTTTTAGATCAATATCTCAAACGGTTTTCCCATGGCGGCCATTTGAATTTCAGGCACTACTCTCGTTTTTGGCTTGAGGGAGTAGCAAATAGCAATTTCAGCCATTTTCAGAGCCCCATAACTTTTATTGTAATTGTGGT
The DNA here is from genome assembly GCF_918807975.1 of Aplidium turbinatum. Taxonomy (NCBI): domain Eukaryota; kingdom Metazoa; phylum Chordata; class Ascidiacea; order Aplousobranchia; family Polyclinidae; genus Aplidium; species Aplidium turbinatum. The sequence continues at coordinate 20,553,283 of NC_137477.1, forward strand.
AGAAGACTAAAAATTGCTGTGCTAGTTCATCATAAACTATACTACACAATTCAATAGTAACAAACAACATCTCTTGATGCATAAGTGTTAGGTGGGTCATCAAAATCCTGTTTTTTTGCCCCGTATAAGTGAGTTTTTCAATTTTCAAATGCTTCTACCACCCAAACCAATCAAAATATTTCTCTAAAACCTAATTATTTGTAATTGGAAACATTTCTTCTGCCAACTTGAATTTGGAAGTTGTGGTGCCATTAACAGAGATCTTATGGGGGTCTGAAAACCCTATCAGGCAGAAACGACCCTTTTTTACCCTTATGTTTAGAGCCCCAAATGACCGCGTGGGCATTTTATGGTCATGCTGAAATTTATACCAGACAAACACATACATTTATTCTTTCATTTCATGAAATAAAATCTTTGAGTATCAAACTCCTTCACTATAAATTTTATGTTTTTAAAATGTAACATTTTGGTCATTTTTGACAAATAATCTCAAGTCCTTAATGTAGGTCAGAGAAAATTCAACAGTGATTTATCATGAAAAAAGTGAAAATAAGTAGGTACTATGCTTAGTGATCATAAACATTGGAATCCTGACATTGTTGACTATTAATTTATGTTCAAAATGATGCTTTCACCTCTTCTCACCCATGAAAAAGTACCCACTTGCAATCAATGAGCTATGATATGGAGATAAAATTGTAGGAAAATGATTAAGTCATGTTCAAAAAATTAAATTGCTTTCAGTTTGCACTATAAAACTGCATTATGTAAAATGCATAGCTCAAATCAGCTTAGTTGAGTTTGAATATCATCTATTGTCTAAGACAGTGTTTCTCAAACTTTTTTAGCACATCGCCCTCTTTTCGTTATTGAAATAAAATTTCGCCCCCCTAACTCTGTCAAGTAAAATAAACATTGATAATAGAATGATAAACAAATTTAGTTTTGGGAATTTAATTAACGAAATTGACAGTAACATGATAATTGATAATGTTCAATGGGATGGATGAGCTTGGCTACTTTTACTAAGTTTTGAAATGTTTGGCGACATCTTCGTAAGATAGAGTCGAAGATCACCCCGTTTATGAACTAGCAAGCAATTTCTTTGCTTTGAAAGCATCAATGTCACAGCCGAAAACCCCTTTTCAACGCCATCTTACCGCGGTATGCAAAAAAAGACGTTCAATTTGTTCATCATTTTGGCAACAAAGTGAACGAAATAATCTGTCGTTGAGAGCATGCGCTTTTATCTTGTTGACGCATGTTATCACAATATTCAGTGATTCATGCAGTTCAGGACTGGGATTACGGGCAACCAAATGCTGACGGTAGATTACACAAATATATTGCAATAAGTCCAGGAATTACTCTTTTCATCAGTGCAATGAACCTTCAATGCTTTCCAACCATTGCCGGAGCACCATCAGTTGCGCATTGTAGAATATTCTTCAGTGGAATTCCCTTCTCTTCGTAGAAGTTTTTCACTGCATTAAAGATGCTTGATGCCCAAATATCTGTAGGAAGACTGAGCGCAAAAATCATTTCTTCTTGTTCTCATATTATAAACAAAACGCTCGTATTCAAGCAGCAGCGATGCATTGTCAGTCAAGGTGGATTCACTTTTTGCAATAAATGGTTTGGGCATTGGGCTGTTATTGGTGGTTTGATAAATTCGCCCCCTTTGAGTGTTTTCGCCCTCCGATCGCCCCCTTTGATTTTTTCGCCCCCCTGGCGCTCGAAATCGCCCCCAGAGGGGCAATTTCGCCCACTTTGAGAAACGCTGGTCTAAGAAACTGTGGAAGTAGTGCCAGAACATTTTCATAATCATTTTGGTTAAGTTTGTATTTTCGAGCACTGTGTCCGTAGGTTTCTGGTACACCAACACAACAAACTATATGATGGAATGGCATCCAACAAGACATTTGTCTTTGGTCTGGCAGCCCCATCAAAATGTTGTTTACACGCTTCATGAATTTTACGAAAACATCACCAAACACCATGTTTATCTGAACTTTCAATAATATATCCAATGAACCAATCATCATCATAGATACAGGACAGGCAATGTATATTCCTGGTTGGAACAGAGTTGAGATTTTTGATTGATCTGAAAGCAAGCGTTCTTCATCCAAATGTTTTGCATCACAGATTTGTTCTGCACTGATGTCAGTGAAGATTGAATCTTGTGACATTCTTTTCATTCGTACTATTGATGGAAATTGGAATAAAGCAATGGTGTGAACGTGTTCCCCTAATAGTTTTAGTCGAGGCATAACGTCTCTCCATTCATACTCTTCTCAACCATGCACCAATGGGGAATGGCCTCTTCTTCCTCCTGTGAATGTGGTGCCGAGGAACAGACCGCAGACCACATCATCAATGACTGCTCCATCTTCAAGCCACAACAGAGTGGAAAGTCTGCGTGTCATGGATGATGTAACCAAAGACTGGCTGCTCTCTAGTAGCCTTCCAGTGTAGTCTGGAAACATCGTGAATCTGGGGTGGTAAAAGGATAGACCCTCGGCCCCAGAGGCTCACACGACGACGATACTCTTTTTTATTGTTTAACATCGTCTGCACTAATGAAGAAGAACTGAATGTTTTTGATGTTTGTTGTTGCCCATTCAAACATCTGTAATGGTGTCAAAATATGGTTTGCACTGGGGGCCTGAAGACTTGCATGTGCTGTAAGACGTTTGACAGTGCCTCCCATTCCGTCACATAGGCTTTTCCCATGCAAAGTGGCAAAAAAGTGCCATTCAGCAGAAATACCAAAGTCATGTTTGTGATAGCACAGGTTGGTGAAGTTCTTATAATTTTTATATTGTGAAGCTGCACCATCGCTAAAATAGATTACCTTGTGCAGATTCGAGATAAACTGTTTTAGATGAGGTAGGCCTAACAAGAGTGAGTCACAAAGATGGATCATGCATTCCCTTTTATTTTGTGCTGTAGCCTGTAACATTGGATCAAGTATGACAAACCAAAATTCATAAATATCTTAAAAACAATACAAAATCAGGTGAATAGAAAATTTTGCTAAATTGGAAATCTACCTAAAAATATACTCCTAAATGGACCCATCTACAGGACCCTAAGCATTGTTCACTGCTTGGTGAGTGTGGTGTACCAACAACCGCACAATTGGAATATTGATTTGAGCTAAGCATTTTACATAATGCAGAATTATAGTGCAAACTGAAAACAATTTATTTTTTGAAAACGCATAGATCATTTTCCTCCAATTTATCTCTACATAATAGCTTATTGATTGCAAGTGGGTACTTTTTCATGGGTGAGAAGAGGTGAAAGCATCATTTTGAACATAAATTAATGGTCAACAATGTCAGGATTCCAATGTTTATGATCACTAAGCATAGTACCTACTTATTTTCACTTTTTTCATGATAAATCATTATTGAATTTTTTCTGACTTACATTAAGGACTTGAGATTATTTGTCAAAAATGACCAAAATGTTACATTTTAAAAACATAAAATTTATAGTGAAGGAGTTTGATACTCAAAGATTTTATTTCATGAAATGAAAGAATAAATGTATGTGTTTGTCTGGTATAAATTTCAGCATGACCATAAAATGCCCACGCGGTCATTTGGGGCTCTAAACATAAGGGTAAAAAAGGGTCATTTCTGCCTGATAGGGTTTTCAGATCCCCATAAGATCTCTGTTAATGGCACCACAACTCCCAAATTCAAGTTGGCAGAAGAAATTTTTCCAAATATTACAAATAATTAGGTTTTAGAAAAATATTTTGATTGGTTTGGGTGGTAGAAGCATTTGAAAATTGAAAAACTCACTTATACGGGGCAAAAAAACAGGATTTTGATGACCCACCTAACACTTATGCATCAAGAGATGTTGTTTTTTCTTATTAAATTGTGTAGTATAGTTTATAATGAACTAGCACAGCAATTTTTAGTCTTCTACCACAATTACAGTAAAAGTTATGGGGCTCTGAAAATGGCTGAAATTGCTATTTGCTATCCCCTCAAGTCAAAAACGAGGGTAGCGCCCGAAATTCAAATGGCTGCCATGGGAAAACCGTTTGAGATATTGATCTAAAACTTAGAATTCTTTCGTTTGGTAGCCTAATGTATAGTATGACAACTTTTCAGCAAAATCTGAGAGGTGCCATATACATGGGTGGCTGAGTTGATATGGAATGACCCAAATAGCAAAAACCAAAGAAGCAATTTCTTGGCTGTGTTCCTATTGGAAGAAGAATACTTACGTGAACAATCGTTATCATACTGTATAGTGTGGTCCTGTGCACCTAAAGGTATCTCACATTGACATAATTATCCATTTCTGCTCGTTTATAAAAAGTTTTTTTCACGGTGTTAGGATCCAAATCAGTTGATAAGAGCAAGCGCACTTCGAGTATTGTCGAGCATAAGAATCGAAATGATTGTTCCTATCATGTTGCTCTCGATAAAGGAGGGTGTTAGCGATATGTCTCCGTTTGTGAGGAAAACTGCTGCGTATGCTATTCCCAAGTTATACAGGTATGATCTCAAAGTATGATTCAAGAGTTTTTAAAGAATTCTGTTTAAATGGTGCACCTCTTGATTATCAACACAAAGCTGAATGCTTATTACACCACTTAGCGTTGTATGTTATTCACCAGTAAGTCTCTAATCCAGCCATAAACAGAAGGACTAACTTGAGAATGTTTTTGTTTATCGTCAGTCGTCACATTATGATAAGCTACTGCGATTTTTCTAAGAATGGATCTAACCGCTAAAAAGGTTTGACGTTGTCAGAATAAACGTGGAACTGTTGAGACCCATTTAGCCTAATACAGTGTTTCACTCTTTCCAAGATGATTGTCGATCTTACAAAAATGAACTTAGGATAACAAGCATGGCGACTTTCGCGGCTCTTTATCGCCGAATGCGCTTAAAGTTACAGACGTTGTGTTCCATTATTGTGTCAAAAGATGGCGGTAGAGTATAGTAACAACAGACAGGACAACAACATGACCTACTGCTTCTTAGAAACGTTGCTGGCTATTTTGATTAAATACAATTGTATTCGTTCACTACGCACATTATCTCGTTGTTTGTTTCTTCAGTCTAGATCCAGATCAAAAAGATAGCCTTGTTGAGATTATCGACAAACTTCTCAGAGATCGAACAACGGTATGTGTTGCTTTTATTTAGAAAATCATGAGAATGTTATTAGGTAGTGGTGGTAGTTTTCATTCAATCATCAATGTAATACCAGAAAACCTGACTTTTACTCAATATTGATGGAGGACTTCTTGGTGATGGTGAACACGTTGCTTCATAGGCGGTAACCGCATATTCCACTTAAAGAATACATACATGTGTGAGAAAGGATTCACTGGTTCACATTTGTAGAGAAATAAGAACACGAATGTGTTGTGTTTACATTAGTCCAAAGCGTCCGATACTTAAAACTTTAACGCTTGGGGTCAACAACTGGCAATTACTTGCGAGGATCTAATCTTTGTTGATACAGCAGCTGGAATAAGTTAATTGTATTTTAAAGAAAATGCTTGAAAAATATCTGAAAATATCTGAAAATATCTTGAAAAATATCTTGCTTGAAAAATATCTGAGTGCACGTATTGGACCGAGTATGAATTTGGGTTCTGGATTGTTACTTGTTCGGATTTTTCTTGATAAGCAAGCCAAAGTGACACAAAGACTTCTTTCAAAATAAACTATTATAGTTGTTTTGTGTCCATTACGAAGTCGTATGATTTATAATTGCACTGGTTGGTTATGATGTTTTTTTGTTTGTTTTCACAGCTTGTGGCTGGGAGCGTGGTGATAGCTTTTCAAGAGGTGTGCCCCGAAAGAATTGATCTGGTGCACAAGCATTATCGACATCTTTGCTCCTTGTTGGTGGATGTTGACGAGTGGGGTCAGATAGCGATCTTGTCGATGCTGACCAGATACGCAAGGACGCAGTTTTTGGATCCCAATAAATTTGTAAGAATTTTTAGTTATTTTGCAAGTGGGAGAAGAGATTTTCTTTGAATTTTATCCCAGATCTTTTGAAACTAACTACACAGCAATGATCAATTTAGTCGTTTGGTGTCTACTCTTGCATAATCCATTATATTACACAAGCACCTACAATCCACAGCAATAACGTAACTGTGATAAACGCACTGTATTGTGCAAGAGCGTCGATTGTTATTGAAGATTTGCCAATTTATTCAGGAAACTGATGAAGATGACACCGAAAAGCCATTTTATGAAGAGGATGAGAACAGTGATGAGGAGAATGACAGTTCCAAGGAAACAACAAAGAAGCCTCAGTACATCATGGATCATGATCACCGCTTGCTGCTTAAAAGTTCGAAACCGTTGCTGCAGAGTCGAAATGCTGCTGTAAGTTTTGTCACATGCCACTGACAAGTACAATCGTCGATCCTGTAATAGAAATTTTTATAATAACCCAGAAAAAAGAAACATTCCTAGCATTCACTTGACATTGATTTCTCAAAAATGTCCTGTGACGATGGATATGTCAAGCTTTATTACATTATCAATGCGTGATTTTGTAATAAAGACTGTATTTTTACATTCTGCTAAAGTAATTAGCATTCTTTTCTGTTCATTGGTGGTTGTAATGATACAGTGCAGGTAATTTTGTCAGAAAAATGTCCGTGATACTTGACAATTATAAATACAATAAAGTACATATTGAAATTAAGTTAATTTTAAAACTGACGAAAAGTACAACTGCATACAAATCCAGGCGTCACTTCATAAAATGCCAACCTCCTCCAACAACATGTACTTGTCGTAATTTACCAGGTAAACTATTGACCAATTAAGTAATTATGGCCAACTAACTGACTGACTTTGGTTTTCCAGGTGGTCATGTCTGTTGCTCAACTCTACTACCACCTAGCGCCCCGTCAGGAAGTATCAACGGTGGCCAAGGCCTTAGTGAGGCTCCTGCGCGGGAGACGGGAAGTGCAGGCCATCGTTTTGCAAAACATCGCATCCATGACACTGAAGAGAAAGGTGTGTCCGTGTTTGGTGATACGCCAAACACAAGGTTGTTGTCTGTCAACTAATCCTAGAATACTGTAAGCGGATGATTGTAAACCAAAACAGGCTTTATGAAGGAACCAGGTTTTAAATATATATATTTTTTTGATAAAATTTTTAATATTTAAAAAAATGCATGATACGTAAAAGTATGCGGCTTAACATTTTTTTGGATTGAAAACATGTCACGAATGTTTTAGTTTGTTACCCTTCTATTATTAGAACCTATCAAGAGTCAACTGCAAATAAAATCTTGGTTGTTTGTTTTGTGGTTTGGCCTATGCAGAGGTTTGCTTTTGCTGGTCCGGACTTTAAAATAAGATTATGAGTTTTTTTTATCATATAATTTATTTTAATATTATAGTAATCATATTTTGTAATAATTATATTATGTTTATTTTATCATATAATTACATAATAATCAAAAGTATGTCTCCTTCGAGTTTACTAACCAAAACAGTTAAGTTCTTGTTTATCTACCCAAGATAGAAAGGGCTTGAATGAGATAAGGTGCAAAAATAAAAAAAATACACAGTAAAAAAATACCACTTGAACTTCACACTTTAAAATATTATACACAGTAACGCTACACAGAATATACTGTATTTGATCTAAATTTGTCAAACCAGATGTTTGAAACATCGTATCTGACGTTTGTGTACAGTAATCACCACAGTTGAAACGAAACTACTTGCTTCTATTGATTTAAAATCGTTAGATTTTACGTTTTTCCGGTTTTTTAAAAACATTTATTTTGTTCATGTTTCTTAAGAACATTTATTTTTTTCAAGTTTTTTTTCAAAAGAGCTTTGGCAGGCCTAATTACACCACCGATTAATTGTGAAAGCATTGTGATAGGTGGAGAACTTTGAAGGGTTTTTGGTGAAGTCATGCTCTAATAGGCTAAAATATGGACAAGTCCAAATTTATGTCTCTGCACCGTCAATTACCTCCTTGAAGATGACCACTAAGTGATTACAAATATTTTCATGCAGTGTTGCCATATAAAATAACAGTATTACTTTTAAATCTTTTTTGTCTTACAAAATTAATTAATTTGTAGATATGAAAAGTTTTCTTTAATTAACCAAAACACAAAATTATATTAGAGTTGTTGAATGACATGTGTTATTGAATTTAGCTTAAAATAATGAATTTTTTTGAATGACAACACCTGTTCTGCTTGGAAAAGAGCAAAATTGTAGTTTTTCATTGTTTATACAGTTTGGTGCGAGTGATGATTTAAACCAACTAGGTCATTTTTTGCATGCGTGATAGTTCTTAGTCTAAGTTTTTCTCATAGGCTACAAGTAACTTTTAGCCTATTGGAATCTGAGATACTACCGTACTGTAGTTGCAGCAAAGGTGTTCACTAGCTCATGTTGTCTGGTTGATGTTTTTAATTTGGTATTGCACTTGTGTAAATCCCAAGCGTGTCCGAATATCCATTGGGTAAAAATAAAAGACTGTAAAAGCAAGCGTTGTCCAGGGAAGGAAAAGGAAAAACATGAAGGGACAGTCACTCTGGATGGGGATTGGAGACAAACTGGAAGTGGTTGAAAAGTTCTGCTACCCAGGAGATGTTTTGAGTATGGATGGAAGAGTGCAAGATTCAATGATATTAAGAATAAGAGCTGGTTGGAAAAAAACTCAAGAAAGTGTCCGGGATTCTGTGTGAAGGTAGGCTAGTTTCCCGGAAAATGAGAGGCGCTGAAAGATGGGCTGTGAGGTTCGAAGATTTGAACGGGATAAAAACAACAGAAATGAGAATGGTCTGAATGATGTGTCTATAAATTTTAATCAAGCAAAAATTATCAATATCGAAATTATAAAGACAAATTGTAGCCTACGGAAAATAGCCTAGACGTTACGCCGAGATACATCCTCATCCATAGGCGTCGAAATAGGGTGGGCCGGGTGGGCGACGTGTGAAGCGAGGGTGGGCAAAATATGTTTCGCCCACCCTGTTTTCATGACACTTATGAAGTGATCGTTACAATTATTTCCGTTTTTCTTAAACGCTGGATTATCCAACCAACTGCAGCGCAACTTCTTGTTTTACGCTATGTCTCTCGCCAAGTATCCGACAGAACAAAGCAATTCCCCAACAACGCTGCGTGGAAAAAAGAGGTACTCACTGCATTGTTGTTGTTATGGCGACTGCCACAGCTAGCAATTCCTGGTGAGAGAAAGTCACGTTTGATCTTTTCTCCGAATGGTCTCACTTTTGTTACGTCGCAATCAAACTTCAGTTCCCAGTCAGCGTAAGGGAATGTAAATATGACATCATAATGAACATGACAATAAAATAACCGATACAAACTAAAGACGTACTGAAACAATCGCTTTTACAAATCAAAATGCGGCAAATCCGAAGGCGCCACTTTAAAGATAACAGGTCACGAGTCACGCGCTTTTTAGGTAGCAAAGGAAAACATAAAAGAAGTTTGTTTAGTTTAGCAGCGCTCATGAGATCGCAAGGCGCAGGAAAGAAAACATCCAACCTATTAAGGCTTAATTGCTGCAGCGACGCTAAACGCAGTTTTTGTGAGAAAGACTAACCACACTCTTCGAAATTACCGTGGTGCGTGGCCTACGATATAACACGCGTGGTGATTGTAAGGACCACAAGATTACAAGAAAAAACTAATTTTCTTGGACTACACCAGACTAGGATGTTGATTCAATCTTACTATTGCTGGATGTTTTATTTGGGATACTGCCTACTTCGCCGGCGCTTAGACACACGTGCCCAGCTGGGAGAATCTTTTATAGAAATATCACCCTATTTGCATTGATTTAACTCCAGTAGACGTCAATTTATTGTAAGCATCTACTCCTTATTGCGCCTCGCTTTCCGTTATCTCATCCAGCTGATACAGCATCTGATGATACCGATTCTGACTAGTTCATCAAACAGACTTTGTGTTGCTTGCAGTGTCCCAATTGTGCCGAAATTATGTTGGCTGATAAGCTTACGTAAATCGAGGTAATCTTCTCGCAAGGAGCTCTTGATATGTTACCTGTACCTGGTTGAGCAATTAACGTTATTTTATGATAATTAAACGTCGCTAGATGTCGAATTAATGTAAAACAAACGTGAATTTCTTATTGGGCATTGTTGTTACGCAATATAACCCGCTGGGAAAATTGGGTCTGCTACTATTCGGCTAGTCCGATTCGGCTACAGTCCAATTCGGCTAATCCGATTAGTCCCTATTTTAGATCATAAAATATGACTTCATTTTTACTTAAAAATACAAAGATTGAACCCGAGTAACTTTGTAAATGCAAGATGTAGACATTAAAATTTGATAATTTGTCAATAAGAGAGGTAATGAGAGTTCTCACGCTGAGTGTCACGAAGCATTGGAAGCAACATTTTTATTACTTTCTGTAGCCTAGTAATAGCGCTTGCTGTTTGATGTTAATTTGCATTGTGACATCATCTTGACACATTATTTTGCAACACGCAAACCAACCCAATAGTTTGCGTTGCGTAGTAATCGATTCCTCTGCCATGATAAAGTAACAAGTAACTCCGAAACCCAGGACAGGACTTTATTCCAAACTGCCACTTAGGTTTTAACTTCATCTTTTATGTCAAACGCTATTTGGCAACTGTCTTTTTTTCGTTGACACGTTTTCGCTGAGACTTTATCTCATTAACCTCTACTGTTAATCATGAAAAATGTTGTTTTGATGTAAAACACTTATTTTAAACGAACCCAGACAACAAAACTCGTCATTTTTACATTGATCCCAACGTCTGCAGACGTTGAATCAATGTAAAAATGACAAATTTTGTCGTCTGGGAAGGCACTCAAAGGTAAACATTGGATAAAAAGCAAGAATGCAAAAGAAACGATATTGTGGAATAAAATACAAATTCTCTGAATAAACAGAAGAATCAGACATACATCTCTCTGTTATCATTTTTAATGTAAAAATTCCTTTTATGGTCCCTTTGTCTGGAACAAATCCAAGCTGTGCTGTTGAAATTTCCGATTGTAGTTTTGGTCTCAATCTCATGATCATGATTCGGAGTAAGATCTTTGTTAGATGATTCACAAGGCTAATTGTTCTGTGGAGGGAGCATTTTGTTGCTCCGGTTTTCTTTGGTAAAGTTATGAATATGGAACGTACCATATCACTAGGGATGTTTCCGGTGTCATCAATATGATTTAAGATCTCAGTGGTTAGGTCTAAACCCCACTCATCTAAAGCTTCGATAATTTCAACTACAAAAGAAACGATATTGTGGAATAAAATAAATTCTCTAAATAAACAGAAGGCGTCGTTGGATTTGGAATTTTGTAATAGTTGAGGATTCTAATATATTCTAAGTTTGCATACAGACGGTGACGTAGGATACATGTCGATTTTATGTGAGCAAACATTTCAATTTAATAGTTCAAACATTTTGCGCTAAATTTCATTTCAATTTATTTTTCTTGGTCGGAATGCAAAAAAAAACGATATTGTGGAATAAAATACAATTCAAAACTGTAGCCGAATAGGGAACTAGCCGAAACGGGCCATTCCGGGGAAAATTAAATCGATTTGTGCTGACTTGAACGTTGTATCAACCCAAAATTAACTTACTTTCCCCCTCCCCGTGAGTTTCTTAACGTGAATTAACGTAACAGCGTGCGTATCGCGTTGCTCGCTTTATCGCTACTCTTGGTATTATTACATCACAACAAATCAAACAATGCGTTCGTGATAGACTACTCTAGTATATTTTTCGCTTCTCGTTTTACATGTTTTAGTACAATCTTTTCCCACTAAATGTTCACAGCAATTGCCGTTTGGCCTGGGCAACGTTTTTGCCGAAGTAAAAATATGCTAATTTCAAAGACTGAACCATTGCGAATTTGCAAACATACACATTCAATGAAATCTGTTTGAAAACTCTCGCCCACCCAGAATTCCTCTTTTCCAGGGCTGCGATTTTTTCTTTCTTGTCGAACGACCAAAAATTCTGCGTTTGTTTGTCGAATAGTAATATGATGTCACAAGAGTCAGATTATAAGCGTTTGGCCGCGAGTTACCGCACAAGTTGTGTGGCCACAAGTTGTGTAACTTAAGTTTTTAATCGCACGCTGGTTGAGTGATTGCAAAGGAGTATCAAGCGCTAAGTTATGTACCTGCCGGACATGTATACAGCCCTCGAAATTAGCTTGTATCTACGACGGCAAAAACATTGCCGTCGCCAAATCAACAAACCTTGGATTAGGGCGGCAATTGCCGTATGCTTTAATGTTTAATCAAACGAAATTTTATGCGTTTCTTCGTCGCGTGTCACACGGCGGTAGCCCAGAGCATCACGCAAGCTTTTTTATGCGCTGACAATGCTCTTGTGAACTGTAAAAAGTTTGCAACCTTATAAATACCGGCTTATTGTTACGCAAAAGTTATTTTTTCATCGAATGCTTATTGTTTACCGGTGTCGTTGCGAAGATAAATCATGGTGAAAGAAGATACAGTTAAAAAGTAGAATTTTACCTGCTATAGATTAATTATCAAACAGAAGGAAAAGTTAGTGTGGTATTTTTCAAAATTTGTAAAGAATTTTATGACGGAAACAAATTGGAATTAGAAAAGCTACGGGGTCAAGTTAAAAAAGTAGTACGAAATTCGATAAATGGTTCTTTGGCAGTATAGTCATGCTTCCGATCATATGGCATCGCGCGTTCATGAACGGGCAGTTTTGCGTCTTCAAGTATTCTAGTGACGACGCGACAACCTCATCCTCCGATACAGCATCTGATAATTCCGATTCTGACAGCTAGTTCTTTATCAAACAGACTCGTGTTTGCTCGCAGTATCCCAATTGTGCCGAAATTATGTCAGTGTAAACGTAAATCGAGGCAATCATCTCGCAGTGAGCTATTAATTTGTTACCGGTACCTGGTTGAACAATTAACGTTATTTTATGATAATTCAACGTCGCTAGATGTCGAATTAATGTAAAACAAACCTAAATTTCTTCTTGGTCATTGGTACGCAGGCATTAAAATTCGTTATTTTTGCATTGACTTCACGTCTGTAGACGTTGAATCAATGTAAAATGATGATTCTTGCTGTCTGGGTAGCCTACGCAATATAACCCTCCAGGAAATTTAAATCGATTTGTGCTGTTAACTTACTTTAAAGTTAACTCAAAATTAACTTACTTTTCCCCCTGAGTTATTCAAGGTGAATTAACGTAACAGCGTGCGTATCGCTACTTTTGGTATTATTACATCACAACAAATCAAACAGTGCGGTCGTGATAGACTAGCCTACTCTAGTATATTTTTCGCTTCTCGTTTTTTCGATTCAACGTCTGCAGACGTTGAATCAATGTAAAAACGACGGGTTTTGCTAGCTGGGTTGTGTGCTTTTGTGAATGCAAGTGCAAAATCGCCCATTACGTAATCACAGAAACCCTTTTAGTGGAAGGAAGTCGAGTTGCAAGTTGCAACCCTGTTTATCTGTCTACTATTCTTTATTCACATTGCAAAAAAATTCTCTATTCTTGGAACAACAAGTGCATTAGTCAGACATAAATACAAACTTGCATAGACGTTGACAAGTAAAAGTAGCCTACTTCGAAGAAAGTTAGAAACCCGTTGTGTCGAATAGCACGAAACGTGTGTGGCGAAATATTTGATGCCAGGCGTTAGAACTTCGATCCAAGCATTTTCCCGCAGTGTTCAAAATGTTCCTTTCCATAAAAATAGCGGCTTTTTTCATCTGTATTTCTGAACGTCTGGTCGGAAACCAGGCTGTTTTCTACATGTGAAAAACTTTCATAGCAAGTATCATAACAGTGATTTTACCAGAGCAATATTGTTAATTAGCTCAAACGGCGAAATACAAACTGACATAGACGTTGACAACTCAACGTAGCCTAGGTTATTTCATCTATAAAAGAAACCCGTTGTGTCGAATAGCACGAAACGTGTGTTGCGAAATGTTTGATGCCAGGCGTTGGAACTTCGATCAAAGCATTCTCCCGCAGTGTTCAAAATGGCGGCGCTGACGCCTTGGTAGTTTCTCGTGTGAAGCGTCGCTTTTAGATCTTGCTTTGAAGTAGGCCTACCTGGCGAAGGAAAGTTTACGTAAGTCAGCACTTTTATGATAGCATCACGTGATGCCCCCCCCCTGATTGTTCCTCGACCTGACGATGTTTAGTCCCCTCTCAGTTTTTTTTTTCTTTTTATTTTCCTTTTTTTTTTTTCGTTTTTTTTTTTTCCGTAAGGCACGGCGTTTGTCAAATAGTGATGGCGCGTGTCGAGTGACCTCGTCACCGAAAAAGGCAAAAATCACAACCCTGCTCTCTTCTAAGAAAAAATCGACGCCTATGTCCTCATCCATTCTAAAATCCAGCGATACCTTTAGGTTGAAAAAAAGACACGTTAACACCCAATTTCACATCTACGCAATAACTTTGCACTGCAGGTCTGCCTTGAAAATAAAATGGATCAAAAGCTGATGTGACAGTCACTAGATTAGAAAACTTCAGCGAAGCAATGGGAACTTTTTATTTGGAATTAGAAAAGTGGTCTGTTTAGGTACCACAAACATTAAATATTTTTAAAACGTTGCAAAAATTTTCAACCCTATATTCAAGAGGATAAACGTTATTTTTCAGCGCTAAAAATAAGATTTTTGTTTTTTTTGCACGTATGTATCTCCATATTAAACGCTTGTGTTTTTCTGCTCTCAAAATAGAACGTGACTTCACCCAGTAATTGCATGTCCGTAATGTGTTGGATTTCCAACCACACAACAAACACTGTGCAATACTCCTAATCAACTATCCTGAAGATGAGGTAATTTGTAACAATCTCAATGATAGATTAGGGTTGCCTCTGTTCAGCAACATTTGACAGCACAGCAACCACAATCTAATTAACAAACTATCGCCAGCAATCGTTTTGTGTTAATAATAATGAACGACACCGTAACATACTTACAAGCATAAGTGATTAGAAAGTTACAATTTTCTGCTGACCTCACAAATTACGGTGGAAACCCGATCATCCACATGCTGCAGTAAGCGGCCGTATTAGCAAGGTAATCGCCATAACGGGGTGATCGCGTCAGCAGATTTTTTAACATGCTGATTTAGAAAAAAGTTCATAACCGTGCTGAAAATATTGGTAGGCTTAGATACCGAAGTTGTCGTCAACCAGGGCTTCAGTACAGTTTGTTTTTTTGTTGCGGATGTAAAATCATTTGTGTGGGTGATGAGAAAGTAATCAGATGCCCACACTGCCCACGCTCATAATTAAAATCGTAAAATTACTGTTTCATCTTTTCCTTGTTCTTCATGAGTCAATGTTTTATAAATATTTAGTTTCATTGGCAGTGTAATTACTAGCAGAATATCATTATCAAGTTGTTTCAGGTTTCGTCAAATATCATGTTGCCTTGTTATATTGTATATTGTATTTTATTTATTTTATATTGTATTCAAAAGGATATTTGTTTGTTGCTACTCAGATAATTTGGGTTCTAGAGATGAGATATATGTTCAACTAGCCAAGCTTGTGCCATTGGTTTGAAACTGATATTTTTCACTACTACTCTGGTAACTAAAATTCCCGCAATCTTCAAATAGTATAATAACTCAAATTGTATTGTTTTTTTTTTTTGCTTTTGGAAATATTTTAGCTTTCAAATTCTAATTGATTTCAAATTTGCGTTTCTGTTCAGCGGCTATTCAAATAGTTATAGTTTTCAAAAAGTTGAAACTATTGTAAAGCGATTAACGGTGCTCTTGTGCACGTTGTCCACAGATTAATTTTTGCACATAGTATGGTTTATTGTACGAATCGTTTATTGCTCGTGCTACCTGTCTAAAAGTACAGTATACTGATGGCAGCTGTTGCTTCACAGTACCTTAGAGAAGTGTTTGAATGCGTATTTTTTATTTGCTACTACAAGTCATAAATAAATTGTTAAATCACAGTAATGCATTTTCTGATTTGAAAACACAAAGTGTCAGGCTGCGATAATAATATACCGAGACATTTCGTACAATTAGCTTTTTCAAAAAGCGCCACTCAACGCTTTAATTTATTAATCATTGTACTTGAACGTGAGATGTTAACACGATCTTTAACGCTTCAAGAAAAAAACATATATACATTAAATTTAAGTTCTTGATAATAACTTGGCAAGATGGTAATGGGCCATTCGAAAGAGCAAAATTTAAGCGAACATTTTTCGATCAGGAAAATTACAATTTTATTCCTTTTTTGTAACAAGAAAAACAAACACGCAGCCTTTGATGGCTTTGCGTAGAAATTGTAACAGAAATATGGTCTTCGCTTGGATTGCGATTTCAATAAATATGATGTGCCAACTGCTTATGCTACAAGAAACTGCGTTCACAAAAATGGTTCTAAGTACTGTTGGCATCAATCTTGAGACGTTAGCTGTTACTGTTAGTATAGTATTAGTGAAGTTTGTAAAAATTGTGCAATTAATTGACTAATCCCCTATTTCACAACTCTTCAGGGTGACACTTGGCGCTGCTATGGTGCTGATTACATCTTTGTTTGTTCCGGTATGAAACCAGGGCTATCCGCTATGTTACTAAATGGAATAATTTATTGAAGACGTTTGATTTGTGCCCCACACTGCATCACACTTGACTTAATGCACAGTACCCTTCTGTAAAAACATCAATAACAAAAATTTCGTCAGAACTCGGGTCTATTGACCATACTGCTGCTTTGAAACGAATAGTGTGCATTCTGCATTCGAATCCATTGAAAGGCCCGTATGTTTGACACGTCTCCACAAAGTGAGTTTGATACAAAAAGTTTCCTGAAAGTGTAAAAAAAAATCGTTAGAGGCTGAATGACTAAACTTGTGGCCAAAATGCGTCTCTGTCTGGGAAAGACACTCAAACTCTAGCAAAAATAGAAGCAGTTATATGTATCGCTGCTTCCAGTTGTAGGCTGTTTTGCATCCGCAATAGAATTGTACTCTATGGTTTCACAAAAGGCGCAAAATTTAAAAATGGTTTTGTCGTCATCACAGCTTCAAAAACTTCAACGGCATGTTGTGTTTTTTTCGATACATCACAAGCCTCGAAATTGAAGGCGGCCATCGCGGCCATGGCCGCGATTAACCTACAAAACCCGACATTTTGTCCGCCGGATCTTGCCCTTCCGTCGGCCGCATTTGTCCGCCATGAAGTTCCGAGAAAATTTTACGCAAGCGGCCTTGTGGATAAAGTACATTGCCACTTATAATCACAAAGGATTAGAAAGCAGTCAAAGCACCCGATAAATCACAATACACACTGTCTATGCTTGAATTGTTAACATTATTGATTGACCAAGCAGCTGATGTCTGACATAAGCAGGATGCAAGTGACATCACAATACACTTTATTGATGCGATATATTCAGTCTTCGAAATTAGCGTCGGCAATTGACAATGCAAATGCATGAATGGCGCATTAGCGTCCGCAATAAAAATGCCGAGGCTACACGAGCGCTTGTAAGGTAAGGGTTAGACATTCCTCCCAGTCGTTATGGCATAGCCATATATTTGTTCCTTAGTCAACATCCTGATGGATCTCTATGAAAAAGAAATAGGTGTGTGGATTGGTATCAAAGCCAGAAAGCCGCAAAACGTGGACGCTTCATTGCGAACGGCGAAGCCGGTGTAGATTTACAGCTAAGCGATGAGCCTCTTGATGTTTCGAATTCCAGTGATGACGCGACAACCTCATGCTCCGATACAGCATCTGATGATTCCGATTCTAACAGCTAGTTCTTTATCAAACATACTTTGTGTTGTTCGCAGTATTCCTATTATGCCAAAAGTATGTTAGTGTTTACGTAAATCGAGGCAATCTTCTCGCAGGAAGCTATTAATTTGTTACCGGTACCTGGTGGAGCAATTAACATTATTTTATGATAATTCAACGTAGTTAGATGTCGAATTAATGTAAAACAAACGTAAATTTCTTATTGGGCAATGTTGTTACGCAATATAACCCGCCGAAAAATTAAATCGATTTGTGCTGACTCGAACGTTGAATCAACCCAAAATTAACTTACTTTCCCTCCTATGAGTTATTTAACGTGAATTACTGTAACAGCGTGCGACGTGCGTATCGCGTTGCTCGCTTTATCGCTACTTTTGGTATTATTACATCACAACGAATCAAACAGTGCGGTCGTGATAGACTACTCTAGTATATTTTTCGCTTCTCGTTTTACGTGTTTTGGTACAATTGTTTCGTAATAAACGCTTACAGCAATTGCCGAGGCAATTTCAGCTTTTGTCGTTTGGCCTCGGCAACGTTTCTGCCGAAGTAAAAATGTGCTAATTTTGAAGACTGTATGATGCGTGTCGAAGTTCCGATGGCCGCCATGTGCTTGTGATTGGCCGCCGAACAGCTTGCTTCAGTCGGACACGTTTGGCCGCCGGAAAAAAAAAGTTGTTTCGAGGCCTGCATCAGAAACGACTTCAATTTTGAAAGTGAATCTTTTTCCAAATTGTATTACACCTATTATCCGCCCCATTTTGTTGCTTAAAAGCCATGTTTGCTTTTCTTTAAAGTGGCACCATGTGTAATGCCCTCTGTCATATAAGCTGTCTTAACACGTTTTATCTTTAAGTTTGAAGTATGATGGTTTTATTCACAACATGTTCTATGGTAATTAGCAAATGAAAATGGTCCAACAAGGCGATTCTCGGTTCGGGTGAGTTTGTCTGCGAGTGCCTCGGACAAAAACTTTTGTGTGATAAAAGATATTGAACAACCAAGTCTCACCTGGATCGTGCAATAGTTCTCGTTTTCTGTGAGGACTTTCTGCTTCATACGCCTGAAGAATAACTTTCTTTGTCGGGGTGCCACTGCACTGATTGACCGCACTTGTTCCTACGTGTCTCACAGCTCGCTTGGAAATGCGGCGTCGTTCGATTTGACTTCCGTCTTCTACCCATCTGTCTTTGCGTCCACATAAGTATTTATTGGAAGCATGTGCCATAGCCTTCTCTTCTTTCAGAGCCATTTTGCACGTTCGAAGGTTTCGATAACCTCGTCTTCTGCATAGCTTCAACGTCAGTGGTCGAGACTGTAAAATCATCGATGTATTGTTACTTGAAGTGCATACAAAGTTGTACAAGTGCGTTTTTTTTATAAATAAACACAGAATTGCGACAGAACATATCCAGCACTGGAAAAACTGGAAAAATTACCGTTACGTTTATAAACTAAATGCTCTGTGTGCAATGTCCATTTGCAATATGTTTTACTTTCTTGCGTGTGCGCCAGTCTTTTATAAAACCAAAGTGAAAAGTTTAGTTTGTTGCGAAACAAACTAAGCCGAATAGTTAAATAAAATGCTCACTATTTGCATTGGAATTTGTGATGTTGGCGAAGGACTGTTTTCGTCTAACTCCGTTGGCTGAGACCTTTGTCGGTCCAACCTACTAAAATACGACTGGACGCTATCACTGCGCTGTTGCCCAGGTGGCACTCTGCCGGTGTATGGGCCCCATCCACATGTCACTGTTTTAAATCGAATCACGCCAAATAAAGTGAGAAGGAATATCCTCTTTAGTGCCTGAAACGTAAAATGATTGTGAAATAACAAGAGCATTTTCATTAGGCATTAACACAACATTGTAAATTTCTTTGCATCAAACCTGTGATTGTTCGGCAAATGGGATAACTGCAGAAGTTAATAATTTCCACTTTAATTCTGTATTTTCAAATACAAGCCTGTTATTATGGTACCCGGTCAATTGGTCGAAAGACATTTGGTCGACAGTCATTTGGTCGACAGACATTTGGTCGACAGGACGTTTGGTCGACAGACAGTTGGTCGACAAGACATTTGGTCGACAGGACATTTGGTCGACAGACATTTGGTCGACAAGACATTTGGTCGACAGACATTTGGTCGACAGGACGTTTGGTCGACAAACATTTGGTTGACAGGACATTTGGTCGACAAGACATTTGGTCGACAGGACATTTGGTCAAAAGAACGATTCATTTTAGGGTTAACTAACCCTAACCTAACCCTAATCGTAACCCTAACCCTAACCTTAACCCTAACCTAACCCTAACTCTAACCCAAATGTTCTGTCGACCAAATGTCTTGTCGACCAAATGTCTGTCGACCAAATGTCTTGTCGACCAAATGTCTGTCGACCAAATGTCTTGTCGACCAAATGTCTTGTCGACCAAATGTCCTGTCGACCAAATGTCTGTCGACCAATTGTCTGTCGACGAAACGTCCTGTCGACCAAATGTCTGTCGACCAATTGACTGTCGACCAAATGTCTTTCGACCAATCGACCGGCCACCGTTATTATGGTCTGCTTGACCGCAACTTTGCTTCAAGACTGGCCAGGTTCAATATTGAAAACAACCATTTGTTATCAATACCAGCACCTTACGTTTCAAACTACGAGTTGCAGTTACAGAGCAAAAAAAAACTCCTTCCACCTTTTTTTTTTTCATTACAGACTGCACATCTGATTTTCTCTGTAGTGACCCCAATGAACCACACACATCTTATAATAATAATTGATTATAGCATTGTTTAGCACGACTTCTGCATTCGTACTTTTCGTGTATTTTCCTTACTCAAAATCTACTTTTTCACAACTTACCTGGTTCATCTTGAAGCGTTTTTTTTTAAAGAAGTGTCACTCACTCTTCAAATTGTTACAAGAATTTTTACCATTCTGCAGTATCTCGCTTTATACTACAGAAGACACCCTGAGGCAATCTACATGACCTAAAGTAAAAATTTAAGTTCACATTCAAATCGGTTAATCAATATGAATACTCATAAACATGGCTACTAAACGGTAGTTGTGGAGATGTAAACGCGTGTACCGTAATTGCACACAAATTAAGCGTTCGAAGAATTTCCTATTTGATGCTTTCAGAAGAAAGGGAACATTATGTTGTTCTTGTACTATTGTGCTAATGCGTTGCAATTGCCACCTGACTGTCATTGTGATCATAAGCAGTCAATTACAGATTATCTTATTGCGAATTTCTTTGTAATTGCGAAATCGAATTTGTCACAATCTGCGGAGTAAATGTGAAGTGCCGTGAAAGAAGAAAATGTTAGTGAACCAAATCCTGGAAGCAGACGTCGCTCATGAAACACTTTCTTTCGGACCTTGTGTAGTCTATTTTGAGACTAAGGGCATGCGTGAACATGACCGCTATAATGAACACGAAGACTGCCCCGCGGTGAAAAGCTAACTGTGCCTATTGATTCCCGAAATTAATTTCTAGATTGGTTACTGCTGACTGTGACATGAAATTGATGCCCCATCATAGCTAGCATAAATGCTTGCGCTTCAATGTTGCAAAAAACAACAACATTTTATTTGTTGTACGGTAATGCTAAATTAGAAATCTCTGAATCTTGTCAGAGACTTTTTGCATTTTTACTGCCAATATTTGTTGCGTTTGAGCCTGTTGCATATTTCTCTCGCTTGTAATGATCAAAAATATCTCACAAAAATTGAAAGATGCGGTGAAGAAACTGTTGTTTTTTCTAGGCATTTTATTAGTTTCCAGTTTAATCTTAATGTAGTTTGGGAAATAAAAACTGTTCTATTCAAGTGCAAACAACATGCTGATAACTAGCACTTGCAGATATCCGTGCATCTGCAGCCATCAACCGAACACAAATGGCAAAAAACTTTCTTTTTCAATGAAAAGAAACCGTGTCCCTAATCACATTCAAGCGTGTTCATTTGTTCAAGATAAAATATCCATTATTTGTCGATTAGTTTAAACAGTTTACTGAATAATGAGGCAAAATCGTGTTTGGTTTTGCGCCACGCTCGTTGGAAGGAGCCTTTCAGGTTTTAAGAAGGGATACATACTGTACATATTTACCAAATTTGAATAAGTTTAACAGGATTGTCTTTCGTTATTTTATATTTATAACGTCGCTCTGGCGGTGTTTCTAATTATAAGCCCCTTTCCTAACTAAAAAAAGATAGCAAGTCGCTCTGCTTGGCTTTTTTGCTTGGAATTGAGCATTTTTTTGTAGTATTAATAGTAGGTCTATTTAATTGTTTATAACCAGATGCGTATTTTTGTTCCGTGGAGACGATCCAGCGTTTAAAACATCTGTGTGTTTACTCAATCTTAAGAATGGCGGTTGCATTTTAAAAACTATTTTGAGGAAAATATCAAGAGGTTGGTAAGTAGGTTATGCATCATTTTGAATAATAATGGGCGTGAATCGTTGCTCTCAGCGCTTTAGAAGGCAGACAGTTTCAGCTCAGCATTTCAGATCCTCGCAAGAGTGCTACGACTATTATCCTGAGTGCCAACCAGGAACGAGATTCGGTACAATTCTTACAACGTACTCTGTATGACCTGACAAGGTATCGAATCTTATTATCTGTGTCCACCATCTCCTTGTTCTTCACCCATCTAGGAAATCGATCAATTCATACTGGATTAAATAAAGAATTAATTTCAATGAAGGCAGTAAATCTTTCATTTTATTGGTAATCGTGCATTATCTGCATATTACATAGATGCCAGCAATGAATGTAATTCTGCAATATTGGAATTAATCTAGTTTTGGGGAACTTCAGCCAATATTTGTTCTATAAAAATAACTAAAAGATATGTGTTTGAATGTTCAATTAGGATAAGTAAGAAGTACTTTTTAAATTTATCTTATTGTGGTGCTTCATTGACTGATGTATCTTAATGGCTTTTTTGGCCTAATTTGTATGGAGAGTACTGTGTAGTAATCATAGCGATGTATATAGGCTATGCAGACCTTGCCAGAGCACGAACTTGAGCCAATCATAATGACTAGAGGCTGACATAATTTCGATTTTGAACTCTAGGCCAACTGTACTTTATATCTCTTTGAATTGATAGCTATGAGAAATCAAATTGCCAAAGCGTGATCACAAAATATGAAATCACTGCAAAAGTCCTGGTTTCACTAAAAAGATGGCAAATTATTCCCTTTTGCCAGTGTCGTCTATGCTCTTTAGATTTCCACCACACCTGCCAAAATCTAGTTTAATATTTGTATGGTATGCAGTAGCACACTAGCACAACAGTGGTCCAAGTTCACACAAAATATACACAAAGACTATATTTATCAACCAATACTCAGACTATCAAATCAATCATAGCAGATCAGCCTCCAGTCAAATTCGAAACTTACAGGTTGACATGACCTGTGCATGTAGATCGCCATAGTCGTGGTTGAGTTAATCATACACGATTAAAACATTAGGCAGTACGTTGTTGGTCGTTTTTTAAGAATATTTTATGTTACAGACGAAACACGTAAGACACATATAAAGCTTGTCAAATTTTTAAAAACGTTTTTTAGTAATTTGTCTCCTATTGCATTTGTATATAATTTTAATCAGTTGATTAATTGATTGGTCATGGGAATATTCGTTCTTAGACTGAAAAAGGTTGTCCTGAAAGCCTCGCATGTTTCCTGACAAACACATCGTGAATATACTGCACTTGCTTTTCTGTATTTTTAGGGGCAATTGTTCCAATTGTCGCCCCAGTCTGATTGTCATCTCAGTGGTTATGTAGTTAACCTACTCGCTTCTGCCTGTGATAGACCTCGGCAGGTCGGGTTATATTCTTTTTAATATGAAACATTGAATATAAGTTCTGGTGATACCGGTAATGCAGTTGCACCTTGATTGTGATACAACATTCAAACCCATCTTTTGCAGACTGACTGCAACAAAACATAATTTTATTGAAACCTTTCGTTTCAAATTCAGCTTCGTTGCTTTCCTTGACTTGTTTGATATTGACTAGTTGTCTGCTTTCTGTACAAAAGATGATTTGATGCAGCAATCTCTTTATTCCGTTTACTTGTTGTTAAACCACGATACGTTTCCACTTAATTTAATACAATAGTGACTGATAGTCATGCCACAGGAAAATGCACCGAAAATAATCACAATTTTGAATAGAAAAAAGGGCTCACAGTTTTTAATGCACGGCTGGTACACATACACATTACACAACACTATTAATATAAAATTTTATAGCCTGTGGGATGTGGGTAAGGATTTAGGTTAGGTTGTAATCTATAAAAGAGAGGCGCGAAGGCAGTGCTGACGGTGAGTTGCTACTTTGTTCAGTTTTGTTTTCCTCGATTCAGTTACTTTGTTTTTTGTAAAACAGCTCAAGTAGGCTATCAAATAAAAACCATGGAACACCACCATTGTCCCAAAAGGAGGACTTTTAAGTGGAGATATGTTTTTTACTTGTTTTTGATTATTTATGCGACTAGCCAAGTGAACTTTTCAAACATAGAAAGTTTCCCTCAGAAGGGGAATAAAAAGTATTCAGATTTTCTAGGAACCTTGCGTTTAGCTTACTCTTTTTTGTTAGTCACTTCACGGAGCTGTTTCTGAACAAGAATAGGTTGCAGCAACGATTACAAAAAGCATTCACAAGATCTGTAAAGTTATGGAAAAAAAAAAAAAAAAACACGAGATAGACTGACTAGCGAAATGTTTTGAGAATATGGTTTATGGAACGTAATAATCTTCTATATTGTTTGCAGATCGTGTATCAGTTAGATTTCCAGAAGCCAGAAGTGGGTTCATTAGGCAATGTAGAAATACTTCACCTTCGCAAACTTCAGAAATCGTAGAAAAATATTGCATTCTATGCTTGTAGTAGCACCCCCACCTCAAAGTGTCCGTTCACTTTAATTTTAACTATTGTTCCTTGAAAAACACAAAGCAAAGTTTCCTCACAAATGTGTTTCAATATAAACCCATGAGCTGTTAGAGCATCATCTGCTCAACCACTTTGAACAAATATGTTGCAAGTTGTGGCCAGTTCCACTTGCTCTAAAGCTGTCTCGTACCCGTTGCCAGTGAATACGTTGGCGATATACTCTATACCGGTTGGCTGACACGGAATTTGGAAGAAGTATGGCTGGATGCATGGGTAGATGTAGAACAACTGGTATATTTCATTGACTGAAACAACAGATACATATATGTTTTTCTATGACACATTGCTTATACACATTACGACACACTTGTGATACATTGAATATATAATTCAATGTGTCCCATGCGGGTGGTGGATTATCACTCCAAGTTGCTGGTAGTTTAATAATAATCACAATCGAAACTACTTGTACAGGCTGTAGCATTTTGTGATAATGCTTATCGAATATACGCAACAAACGAAAGTGTGTTTACTAATCCTAGTGCAAGGCATTTTTCTGAAAACAGCAGAGCAAAGGCTATACGCGGTTTCCGTTCACCATTTTCTGCATCGGTTACCTGCATCTTGCACAATTTCCACAATCGTATCGGTCCCTGCCAATTTTCCGTAGTAAAAATATGAACCGATTGAAATGTCTGACGCGCAAGGGTTTCCGGGAATCGCTCGATGTTTGCGACTTTTTGCATCTCGATTATCCGCATATTTCTCAACTTCGCTCCTTTTACCTCGAAGTATTACAGTTGATTGTAGCATTGGATCGGCCTCTGGGAAGTCCAAAGCTTTCTCACAAAACTTTAAATGAAGCGGCTTAAGAACACCACCCGATTCACAATCAACTGGTCGTGGTGGAAACAGCTGAAACATAAAATTTTGACGTAATCTAGCTTGTAGAAGTAGTAAATCTAACTTCCAAAATATATGCACCACACAAGTGAAGTACGTAGATGTACTGTGATTCAAATGGAACATTCAAATTTTTATACATAATTAATGTGTAATTGTATACTACAGTGTCCGTTTATAAGGCAGTTGATGAAGGGTTCTTTTTACAGACACGCACTAAATGTTGTGGTAATTAGGTACTTTTTCATACACTTTTTGATTGGGTAGCTAAGAAACAATACATTAAAAATACCTACGTTTCTTTGTTACTGAGCCTTATTTCTAGTAGAACTGCAGTCTCTGTTGGTACAATGGTGTTTGACATATTAAACTTACTGATCTGTCAAGATAGCTGTTTTTGTAAAATTTGTATTGTTGTATGTTGATTGAATAGTCATAGAATTCGGTTCTCGCTTTCTCTTTACTCTCACAAGCCACTATCACTAAAAGAAGAAACAGTAGCTTCTGAAATAAAAAACAGCGATGTAAATTAATGCGCAAAGTTGTTTTGGGGAACAATGTTACGACAAAGAAGCTATTAACTGAAAAAATTTGGATAACCTACTCTAAGATACAAACTTAATTTCATTACCAGTTTAGCAATGTTTTTCTGCGAAAAGCTATATTCTTGGTCAGTATAACTATAACAAGAAAAAGTTCGATGCAGTTGATGTGTTTTTCTATGAAACTTGTTAGCGCTCAAATCAATATCTTGTAAATATGAAGTTCCGTGTTGATGTTGAACAGACACATGATGATAAAGCGTGTGTAAAGAATGAGTGCGTAAAAAAATTTGCAATAACCATTCATTTCCATTTCTTATTGCAAAAAGTAAAACCAACGTATTAAAAAAATAACATCAACATTCAACAGGCTTACCTTCATGCCTTTAAAATTTTTGTACTTTTTAAACGGTTTTATGCTAAAAAAGCTGTAATAAATTCTTAAAGTAATCTGTTTAAAAGAAAACAACGTATCGTAAGTATTCAACACTGAAAACAAAACGAATCTGGCACTGATCAGATTACTTGAATTGCATCAAATTACAATTAAAAGCTTCCGTTTTATGCTACTGCACTGAAATTAATTTTACAAGTTTTATTAAAAATGCACGGTTCTGT
Source organism: Aplidium turbinatum (assembly GCF_918807975.1). Lineage (NCBI taxonomy): Eukaryota > Metazoa > Chordata > Ascidiacea > Aplousobranchia > Polyclinidae > Aplidium > Aplidium turbinatum. The sequence continues at coordinate 20,580,105 of NC_137477.1, forward strand.
GTTTTTTCATTCATGCACCGCACGTGTGCTGGTATTCATTCCTTGGTTTTGTATTGAAGAAGTTATTTCTGATTGGCGAAACGTCCATACAAACTGCCTTTATCACGGACAATATTTTGTAATGCTGCAATACAGTTAATCGGCACAGGTCATTTGAGTCGCAAATATGATGATAGGTAAGTGCAATGCGACCGACTGCTCTGTAAAGTGCAAAACTATACATAGCACTCATAAATACACACATACACAGTGGAAATAAATGACGTTTTCTCGGAAAGAGCGTGAATAAAACGCAGATATGGTGAATGGTGATTATAGCAGTTCATGATATCAGTTGTGGGTTATCCTAGTTGATCGCGCAGTATCAATCAAATGCCCAAATTAATGACATTAGCCATGTTTTGCAGTGTGTTCTTGATGGCTTTAGAACAATGTCACTGAACTACTTCCATATTAACGGTTCTGTTACTTGCATATCGTGAATCAGTTCAATTGCAATATTTTGAGTCTATATTCTTTTCTGACTGTTTTACTTTTCGCCTTTGGTTTTGCTTTAAAGTAGCATTGTGAGACTGTTCATGAGTTCATTTAAATTGGCATTCAAGGCCAAGGCCTATGAGAGGGGGGTACGGCGTACCCTTGAGGGCCCAGACCTGTGTTTGTTGGGGGGCCCGAAATTGTGGTTTTATAGTTTACGCGCAAAAATGTTTGGTTAAAACCATCCTAAACGACTGATTTCAAGCATAAAAGTTGTTATTCTTTAGTCCTGGGGGGCCCGTAATCTAGCAAAAGGGCCCAGAAAGGTAATCGAGTGCTTTGCGAGCAAATTAGGAGCCCAAAGTGGTAATTTAATGCTTTACGTGCAAAAATGTTCTGTTAAAAGCACCCTAAATTAAATCATAAAAGTTGGTTATTCTCCTGTCCGGGGGAGAGGGGCATAGTGTAGCAAAAGCAGATTTGAGAAAAAGCCTGGGTGTTTTTTTTGTGTTTTTGAAAACTATTTGACAAAGGTAGTTTCACGCTTCTTTCACTTCAAAATGAATTTCGGAGTTAGAGCAGGAGCCGGAGAATACTTTCGGAGCAGGACCGGAGTCGGAGTAAAAAAAAAAGTGACTTCTCTCGTTCACCTCTGCTGCTAGTGCTGGGCATGTGGTGAATGCAAAAGTTAATGAAGAAAGGTTAGGATTGATCAGATGATTAACTTGATTATGCTTTAACAAGATGTTATGTTTGAGCCTTGGTAGAGAGCTTGGCTTGTACCAGATACATATAAAACTCAGTAACGTTAACGGATTTAACATTAAACACACAAAAAAAAAACATGAAAAAACTACTAAATCCGACGTTTTCGACACCACATAGTGTCCTCTTCAGAAATAATTATAAGCTACATCTAAGAGAAATAAAAAAAATGATTTTAAAAATTTTACATTAAAGATGTAGCCTACAAGCGACACCTCTCAACAGCACCATCAACAACTGACACACGAATTCAATGCAGGATACACAAATTGGCGAGGGACAGATCACATGATATGCACAACACAAAATAATAGTTTTATTGCAGCCTGATACTATTATTGCGCACAGATGTCCAATTCTGCAGTAAAATGTTGTGTGGTGTGCAATACGCCTAAGCAAACATCACACTTTTTGCCCAAGACAAAGGGGGCCCGGAGTGAGAGGGGGGGGGCCGGAATGACTCTTTGTACCCCTAGTGAAAATTTCTCTCAGAGGCCCTGTTCAAGGCATGTACCAGTCTATACTGGAGTAGATTTTCATCATGCTGTAAAAGTTAGTCCAGTGTGCGGCAATAATGGTTGAGTGACAATAATGGCAATTAGTCAGGCAACAAATATACCACATGTCGTAGCAACGCGAATCAGAGTCTCTTCTGTATTACTTCCTCCTGGTAAGTAGACTTGAACAATATACTCAGCGTTCTGCGGAACGCACAGTAGTGGTCCGTAGGCATGGACGCTGCACGGATAGGTAAGAAATTGCTGATAGTACCCATTCACTGGAAAATAACGCACCCTATTAGATTGGTAGGAGACTAGGAGTGTTACGTTTTTCCAACTATGGTTATGACCAAAGTAAGCGAATGTTTTCCACTTGCAATTCTGTGGTGAACGATGTACAGTACTATATATTATATTGTTACGTTATTATTTACTTACAGTGTATTACTGCGTCTTTTGGAATATCTTGCAAATTTCGTGACCGTTGCTTTTAAAATTATGTGAAATCAAACATTTTATCTGGAGCATAAAGTTGCATGTTTTGATGAAGTGCCAATTCATTATCATACTAGTCACCGTGCTGATTTACCGTGCCGTTGGAGTTAACGATCAAAAAGTATTTTACTGGTTGCTAGTCCTTTCTAAACTAAATTTAGGATTGTGAATATAAATTACTCGCCATAGTTGTTATCAAAAAGTGTTTAGTGCATACTGAACAGAATGGTTTATAAACAATTGAACATTTCTCTTTCGATTTTAAGTCTGTATACAGTCTTGCTCTTGCAGTTATATCTTCGAATTGAATCAAATGAACATGGTCACTTGGGCTTATACCTGTAATTTATTTCAGTGTAAACACGCTTTTGCCTAATGAAGCAATTGAAAAAAAAATGGTTTTGGTACAATTGTATTACCTGGGTCTTGTACAATTTCCACCACTTCTCCGTTTAAGACTTTTTCACCGTAGTAGAAGTAAAGCGACACAGCTTGTGCTGCAGTGCATGGATTCCCTGGTACAGCGCGCCTTTCACGACCAGAAACTATTGGATTCCTTTTTATTTCTCGTTTTCCCCTGAGCGTCAAACGATGACGTAGTGATGATCTTCGCCAGATCTGTCCCGGGTGGTTGACTGCCGTATCACAGAACCGCAAACCTAAGTCGTGTAGTCTTCCATTGACTTGACAATCACCAATTGTTGGCTTTTCTGTCTGAAATACAACACCAATATGTTCGGTTATTCGCATAAATAATTTACAAAGCATTTAAGGCAAACACGGTAGAAACAAACACAATTAAATATAAAAGAAACTGTGTGAAAGTAAAGATGGTTTAAACCTGGATCCGATAGAGATCTAAAAGTTAATTGAGAGAATATGCTTCAAGAATATGACAAGGAAAAATGGCAATAGTCCCAGTAAATGATCCGATATAACAAAAGAAACACCACAAAGTGTTGTTTTAAATAATAAACAGCTTTTATATATTGCTTCAACGAAAGTAAATCTGCAAAGACTACTCACTCTTACGTAGGTTGCGTTTCATCGTCACTGATGGCCTTAAATCGTGGCCATGACCTGGACACGTGAACAAGTCTTCAAAAGTGAAGACAAAGTTCGATTGCAGATAAACAATAAACATGTACTTCAATCAATCAATCATTTTATTTTTCGTCATTAACGCGTCCGGGACGAAAAAGATACTAACTACAAAAATCGATATAAACCACCAGCACGTTAACGAACGGGAAAAGGTGGCAAAACCTTGAAAGGTTTAAAACGTGCCTGAATGAAAAATTATGTAGTAGGCTATATATCAGTAGTTAGCACGGCCACAAAACCCAAAAAACAAATAGCACAAAATATAACAAAAACAGAGAAGCACACATGTAGCCTACTATTGAATGACAGCCTAATGAAAAGTGTTGTGGATTGAATTTTCCAGTTCCAATATTGATGTGGATGAGCACTTTGAGCAGTCATAATAATAATAATAGGATGGAGAAAGAAAACCGGACATAATAGAAACCCATCCTCAGGCAAAAGCCCGTTTCAATGTGGCCCAGGAGAGCAGGTGTTGAGCTCTTTCTATGGTTAGACTGCACATCACACAGTAGCCTAAGACGATTGAGGTTTGATATCCAGTTTAAGTTATTGTTTGTCCTATATTGAGTCCTATATTTGCCTAAAATATATTTCAAGTGTTTTTATTCAATTGTTTCAGTGTTCAAGTGTTGTTCTATCATGAGAAGCATTAATAGTAGTAGTATGAGAAATAGTTTACATTATCAACCATCAATGTGCTAACATTCAGATTGCAAGATAAAGAAGTACTGAAAACTGAAACAATTTAACACTGAAAACACTCGAAGAAATGTTTTTTGCAAATGTAGAACCCAAGCACACTTTTATCTGCAGTCGACTTTAGCCTTCACTTCTGAAGGGATGTACACGTTGTCTAAGCCATTTATTATTGTAGGCCACTTGTTAAATACAAAAATCGCAGTTTTGATATGAAACTCTCTTGTAATTGTTGTTCAATTTTTTCTTTTATTATTTTGTGTTTTTCTGTAGTTTCAAGATAATAATTCTGGAGTTGCAACTTTTGATTGGAAAGACTTACCGATCGGTCTATTCTGCATTTTTGAAAGTATCTATATTGTAGCTTAGACAGCGCGTGGCCATCTCGCCTTTGCATCTTCAAATAATAAGCTTTGTACATTGGTTCGCATCCTCGTTGGACTGTTGGAGAATAATCAGCATTGATATTTTGGAATTTCAAACACGACATCACAAGGACTAAGATCAAGAGCACCTGCAACGATGCACACGTTATTTTGAACTACTTGTAGCTCATGTCTTGTTTTGTGATTTGAGCATGGAAGGCACCCAACCGCAGCGGTGGCCATGCTTAGCTTGGGACTTCAACTGCTCTTGAAGTCAAAATGAAGATTTTTGGTATTTCCTTAAACTGCATTACTCAAATAGAGAGTGAAAATTTGTAGTGATTGCATTGTTTTTATGCTTCCATCAATAAAACGTACCTTTGTTTTGTGTCTTTCCATAAACATTGCTTTTGCGTAAACAGATCCTAACAGCTAGAACAGACTTATATTGTACATTTAGTATCGACCTAAATAAAATAGCAGCTAATGCACAGTTGATCTATATAGCTACACAAAATGTTTTCGCTCGACTAAACTTATGTAGAATATCAATCTACTTTTGAAACTTGCTCGTGTTTTATCTATCTCCATTAACTGCTCATGTCTTTATTAATCTATTCAACTTTCGCTTTGCCCCAATTTGACCCAACTGGAGCAATGTTCTTTTAACGATTAACTTTTTTTCAAGTTTCTCTGAAATCTAAAATGAGGAAGTGCTCAAGGCGAGGCGAGCAAATTCGTCTTGATATGACCGGGTAAAAATTAAAATTATAGTTTAATTACAACCTGAGAAGGATGGCCGAATGTAGCAGAAGGACCACTTTGCGTTGAATTACACCTGTTGATGTGACAAGATATTTTATAACTTTAATTTTTGTTACAGAATAATTGCTTCCGTCGTCATGGGTTAGAATGGCGAATTAATTATTTTACAAAGTTTCGCTTAGGATATGTTGAAAGGAAATTACACAGAAATAAAATCCACTTACAGCATCGATTTTAGTCACATTTTGTGGCGAGAATTTTCATTTTTTTATGCTATAAAATATAGTATCCAATCATCAGTGAAGTTTTAAGAATGAAAACTTTCAAGAGTCTCATAATTTTACTTTGTTTTGCCGGTCAGCTTTCTAAGACAAGCCTTATACTCTACTATTATCCTCTACTTCAGTTATTTTTGATGAGAAGTTATGTATTTCTCATGCAACCTATTTTACGGTGATTTTCCACAGCAAGTTTGCTCATTTGGTTTTTACTTCCAAGCCAATACGCACCGAAAGCACCTCTGACAACCAGCGACCAAATTTTTCTTAACATTTGGAATATATCTCTTCCAGGGCATATTCGGGCCTCACTTGAAGAGCTTCTACGTTCGTTCCAGCGATCCCACCCATGTTCGTGTACTGAAGCTGGAGGTTCTCACCAATCTTGCCTCGGAAACTAACATTTCTATTATTCTAAGAGAGTTCCAGGTGCTCTTTGTTTCATTCACTTCTTTGGGTTTTTTTTTTTTTTTTTTTGTAGAAAATAAATAAAGCTTCAAATTTATTTAACTTTTTGATTTTTATTCATTTAACTTTTTTGATATCTTTTGTGAAACAACTTTGTTTTGAACGCTATGAACATTTTTGTCACACTTTTAAGAGAAGTTTTTTTTGTTCATTTTTTTTATTGCATGCCTCAGCTCCCGAAGCATTAAATTCAGATTCAAAAGCTTTCTTTTGATGCTCATCCGTGTTATTGACGCTTATTTATTAGAAAGGTTGCGAAATGTAGAAACTTGCAAAACGTAGAAAAACGTTGAAAACTTAGAAATCGGACGTGGCAGCGACAAATGTCATACAGAAGGTTTTCTCCGCTTTTGCAAATTTCTTCCATCACTCCCTGTCTAATGAGATTTTACCAGAAATTTTTTCAAAATATATTGCAGTTTCTGCTAAAATATCTCAGTTTTATGTTTATTGTGGAAACACGAGTCTGTTTGTTTTGTCTCCCTACCTCCCCTCCCTCTCAAATTCAATTGCGTGAACTCATCTTGCATATCATCAACCCCTTTCGTAACAATATTGTTTGGCGTTTCAGACTTATGTTCGTAGTTCTGACAAGCAATTCGTCGCTCATACTATCCAAGCCATTGCAAGATGTGCCACCAACATCACAGAAGTCACTGATACTTGTCTATCTGGCCTTGTATCGCTGTTGTCCAATAGAGACGGTATGTTTATCGACGCTGCTATTTACGTCAAGAGGCTTTGCGGAAATTTTGCTTTGTTGCAACACGTTAGTAATGCTGTATGTTAAAGACTGTCACTTAATACGAGGTTTTGTTACTTGATTGGTGATGAGCATTTTGTATTTTGTCACACACCTTTGCTGGAGTTTGTATTTAAAGGTATGGTTAGAGCACAACTTTTTTAGCAGCAATGTACTTCAAGAATCTCTGAGATGCAATATAGCAGAACGATCTAGGAAAACCTGAAAAACATGTCCTGTCTCGTTTGAATCAAAACGTTTCTTGTAAAATCGAAGCATCGCTTTCAATGTCTAACTGAAATGCAAGAAAACCGCCGTTAAATGTATTGAATTTTACGTTGTTTCAACATTATCTGATGTCGATGTGTAGTTGATACTTCTGGACTTGTTTGTCACTTTTTATGGTTGAACTAGCTACTTCAAATCATGTTCACCAGGCAGGCAATTGCAAGTTATAAGAACAACTGGCCTAATGGTTTCATAAAAGTGTTGTGTTTTGCGACTTAACAAGGTGCATGTTTTGCTTTAAAACTTTTTGGAAAATGGGGCGTTAACAGTTTGTACAATATGCTCGTTTGCTTTAAAAATAAGTAATTAGTCATTAGGAATTTTGCAAAAACTTTTCTGTGCTTGTTATCACTTAGCACTTAACACATTACGAGTTCTTTCGCTATTTCTCTTTTCCTGCTTGCACTGCAAACTGATCAAATTTATGAAAGAGAAATTTCTTACAATCAAGGCTTAAAGATTTTATTTCTGCTTAAAAGTAACTTCGTTTTCTACGAAAAAAACCTTGTCGTCGCCTCCTGTCACCAAAAACTTGTCACGAAAAATAAACTCATAAAAAATCTGAAGAATAACATGGATCATTGCCGCTTTAATTGTAGATGAAACATTGCTTTTGCAAAAGTGGTTAAAAAAGCTCTTCGATCAGCAGCGGTTAAATTATAAGCTTGATGTACAATTAGGTTATCTAATCAGAAGGGATGGTTGTGAGAAACTGGGTGAAGCATAACCTTTGCGCTCGTCAAAGAACAAAGCATTTATCAAATCGGTACTTTCGCTTCATTTCTTTCCTCCAGCTTGTACATTCAGCACAAAGCATAAAGTGTCCACTCGGTCACGACCACAGTAATTGCACCACCTTCGAATTTCAAATTAGTTTCATTGATCTATTTTCTTCAGACACTGGTTAGTTTTCTCATTTTTGCAAACGTACTGACACCAAACCAGCCATACTCGCCATCACGTGATTTTCATTTCACATCACAAGTTCTATTTTTATTATTATCTTTATTTCTTATTTTCCACTCAGAGAAAAATCTCAGAATTTTTGTGTTTTTAGCATAATTTGTGTGGAATAAACCGATGTATCTATTGCACCAAACAGAAGCGGTTGTCGCTGAGAGCATTGTCGTGATCAAGAAGCTTCTTCAGATGAATCCTTCTCAGCATAGTGACATCATAAAGCACATGGCTCGACTTTTGGATAATATTCAGGTGAGAAATGCATCAGAGCGAAAAACGTAAGTTCCTTGTACATTCCACAGCCTGATTACTCAATATTTGTCTGAAGAAATAGTTCATTGTAGAATCGTGACCCAATAGTCGGTTGAACGACATCCTGTTGTACAGTATCTCTATACCTATGCCTGGGCCTCGATTTCTGATAAGCACAGGAGCGATGCTTTCTTGGTTCTGATACTGAGCGGGCGAGGGCACGAGGCACGTCCGTTTTTTTTTTCGGTATCTTATCAATTTTGATAAATATTTCAATTAATAATAATTTTGCCAGAAAACAATCAATTAAAAATAAAGGAAAAGCGATTTGTTTGTTTTTTTTTGATTTGATCATACAAACACCGGAACGCCGGCTTGACAAAATGTCAAGTGAAGCCTCGAACTTTGATTCAATTGCGATTAAACTCGAGTATGCGATCGTCGTGAGCATTGAACATAGTCTGATGACTGTGATTTCGCTCGCATCATCGAAACAATTAAAGTTATTGTTGTGATCGGAAAGTATGTTTGGTACGTCAGGAATACTTGATCTTTGCCAATTGTCGTTGACTCTAGTTGCGTTCTTTGCCGATGGTAGCTACCGATTTTTTTTACTAATTAACTATGGGAGGAGTATGAAGTAAAAATGGGTAAAGATGTGGCCTCATGCGCATGCTTGATTTTGTTGCTTCTGTGATTTTAAAAACTGCATTGACACAACAAACACAAACAGTTGTTGACCATCTGTCAACCAGACTAGAATAGTGCCAGCAACGTATTGTTAGCGTCATGGTTAGAGGACTATTTCATATATGTTTAATACCAACTAACTTACTTTGACTTCCACTGTCATAAAAAATCCTAATAAGTCATCCAAAGCCGACTGGCCACACCTTCTTTGGAAATAGTTTAGTTTATCATACTATTTGCGGTGTACAGTCGATTGGTCGACAGACATTTGGTCGACAGGACGTTTGGTCGACAAGACATTTGGTCGACAGGACGTTAGGTCGACAGAACGGTTCATTTTAGGGTTAGGGTTAGGTTAGGGTTAAGGTTAGTTAACTAACCCTAACCCTAAAATGAATCGTTCTGTCGACCTAACGTCCTGTCGACCAAACTTCCTGTCGACCAAATGTCTGTCGACCAACTGACCGGGTACCACTATTTGCTTAGCGGCCAGTAAAACTGTACTTTGATGCCGATGCTACAAAATTTTACGTCTTCGATAAAGAAATTTTTGTCATGTTTTTTACGACACCAACAGACATTTTGGCGTCGATGAAACTGGCATAGATATTTTTTGTAGAAGGGGTGGGTTGATCTCTTAAGTCACTTGTGTCAAGCGCGTTCAATCAAAGGTTTATATCGTTACAATATCCATTGCTTTCTTCCATATAATTAATTTATAATTAGTCACGTTTCTACTCTTCGTCTCAGAAACTTACGGTATCAGTAGATTTATAACACTAACATTTCTTTTTGTGCAATGGATTGAGTTTCGCTTTTGGCAGCATGATCGCTGCATACTCCGCAATGTGGATTGTAGAATAAATACTAACGACCTGTTTTAACCTTATGCGGCGGGTTCGCTATGGTAGTAGTAGTTTGCGCTAGCTTTCGGAGCATAGTTCGCTCATCATAGCACATGACTAGGGAACTATGCTCCGAAGCTAGCGCAAACCACTATTACCATAGCAAACTCGCAGCATCAGGTTAAAACAGGTCGTTAGTGAAGTAATTTGGACATTGTGAAGCAATCTCTTTTTATCAAGTCAACTTGACTGAAGAGTTGAAGTTATTTTGTTACTTTAAAACATTTTACTTACATAATTTGAATATATCCACAGTATTTCCAAAAAAATCTTTGTATCGCTGGCATTTTTGCATTTTACTCCATCATAGGCTATGTTCACACACCCTCATAAACTTTAGAAGCAACTGCTTGATTCATTTGCATCTTGAAATTGATCGCATTTCATCAATCACGATCTGCCAACGCCAACAATTAGAGAAAGGAAAGTAAAAGCAACGCCAAGAATGACATATCCTCATAAGTATGATGTGTCACGGACGATGAATTGCATAAAACACACTCTTCCTCTTCCATCCTTAGATCTCTTTATCGCTGCTCTTCAACCACAGGCCACGCCCTTCACGTTAGTTTTGTTTATTAGAGTCACGTCCAGACAAAGTGTTGGCTTCATTTCGACTCAAACGTTATTTTTCGCGGCGTCTTACCGACAGTGATAGGTATTTTTAATTAGACTAATCGTGAGTTAAAAAAGTCTAGGCAAATTAAACTGTCTATCGGCCTGGTTAATAAATTTCATTACCTTTTGATAAATAGGTCGAGTGTCACTTTCCCCTCTCAAAAAAGCTGTTATTTAAATTTTGTTTGCTTAGTCATTTGTTTCATAACAATACGTGACTTCTCTCGATCAGTCTTGTGGAAACGAACACTTTCTGATCTAACTGATTTGCGGTAATTTTGCATGAACATTCATTTTTAAATGCAAAGCGTTTAAATCGAGTGTGCTAAGCTAAAGCACCTTAAGTTATTTGTAGGTCTTACATGGCCACATCTTCTCATGCATCCACAATATCTGGGTAGTTTTAAAGCCAATGTAACGTCAAAGGCACAAGCGATAGATATTCAACCATACAAGCGGGATTTAAAAATGTTGAAGTTCTGCGCAATGAAAGAACCGTATGTCGCTGTTCGATTAAGTTTTAAATCTGCATAAAAATACAAGACTCGCTGTGACATTTTGCTCTCACACCTGTACAATGGCATTGCGGGCAGATTCAAAGGTCAGCTACATGAAAATGAGGAGGCAATATGATATTATTTGGAGGATTTTAGTTTTACTTTGACACGTATCGAACCCGCATCAAATGCTTTGAAAGCAGGGCCTTTAACCACGTCGCCAGTGATAGGAAAAATCTGTATTTGCAAGCAAACACGCTTCTCGATGTTTTCCATCGACTCGAAAGCTTATTGCAAGTTGTTGCGAAATGTGTAAAACTATTTTCGTTTTTGTCAATATTTATATTCGGCTTAAAATATACGCTTCTTAAAGCTACAAACTATCTTGTAATGCTCCAAAAAAGCAGCAAAATGTAAACAGTTTCATCAAAAAAACCTTGTTGCTTTATTTGATTTCCCTAGAAATCGGTTAGATGCTTTCAGAGTCAGACCTCACAAGGCAGTTGTGCCTGGGTACCAGTCGCGATCCAGGTACGGGTATGCCGGGTTGTTTTTGTGTTAAACAATCACTTCTCCCACATGGAGAATGCCGTTTCATTCGCAAATCCGATTACAACATAACCGGGCTTTCGATTTAATTTTAGGTACAAAGCACAGCGACTGGGACGAACGCTTCACCGAAAATGCTTTTATCTCTCGTTTGTGCTGCTGTTTGTCGTTCATGATCCCAGTCACTTTGTCGTTCATGATCCCAGTTAATCTTCGATGCATTTCAAAGTTACTTTTAACTCTTGAATGCAACATCACGCAACAACATTATCCAGATCATTTCTATATTTAGTATTATCTCACCTTTATCACGTGATCTTCACAATATTTTTTGATGCAGTGGTATTCAACCGCGTGCAGCGATACACTGCTTGTTGCCTAACGTAAGTAGCACATACGAAATAACAACGTCATCACACCATTGCCCAGAGTTCCTAAATTATGATACCGCTGGAAATGTGCATAACAAGGTTTTAAAACACAATTAACTGTAAAAGCGTCATGGCGAAAACAAAGGTTTTAATCTTCGCTCCTCCTGAAAATTTCACCATCATCTTGTTACTCAGGTTCCCATGGCCCGTGCAAGCATTCTATGGCTGATTGGCGAATACAGCGAGTTTGTTCCGAAGATCGCACCCGATGTTTTGCGAAAAGCTGCGAAGACTTTTACCGCGCAAGAGGACATTGTAAAGCTGCAGATAGTTAACTTGGCGGCAAAGCTGTTTGTGACCAATCAAAAGCAGGTTAGCATTTCATGATTCAATTTCTGAGTTGTTATTTTTGATAAGCATATGGTTGACAATTATGATTATGTAGATTTGCAGGTTCTTGTTGCAATACAGCCACAGCATTTATTAGAGATCATAAAACCATGTTTGGACTAACAACGCAAATGAAGACTTAATTGCTTTCTATTTCAAGATTGCTGCTTGGTTTGGCAAACTATTTTTACTTCGATATATTTACGTTGCGTGTACGCAAAAATGACACGCACAATTGAACGTTCACGCACTGTACGTGACACATGATTATCCGAGTCGAAAATAACAATGAAAGATTAAATTGAGTCTGCTGCTCGATTGTGATAACTCGAAGTGATTGATGAATGTATATTTGTGGGTGTGGTTGGAAGTTTATCGGTATCGGTTCTGCATTGCGATATCACATTTGCTGCTGTTTTGCATAAATCTACCATTTGGAAATATGAAACCTAATTTTGTGGTTTCAGTAAAATCTGTGTTTGTTTTCTGTTAAGATCATGGTCAAGATGATCTTGAGCATTTCTCAGAGTCGAAATGCATGATTTGGCTGATGCTTTTGTTCGCTGTTTATTTTTTACTTTGATATTGTTTTTTATGTCATTTGACTTAAAAGATTTTTCTTTGCCCTAAGGTTTGCAATAAAAAGGAAATTACTGAGAACAATTTTACCACGATTATTTTTGTTCTGACTTTCCTTATATCTTTCTTGGTACTGCTTGTTTCAGGCATTTGATTCTTTAACACTAACACAATGTATTTTGATTGTACCCGACTTTTTTCTTAACAGACAAAGCTACTGACCCAGTACGTGCTCCAGTTGGCGAAGTACGATCAGAACTACGACATCCGGGATCGCTCCAGATTCCTCCGCCACCTTATCTTGCCAAGCGGTGATGCGGTCACTGGCACGATACATAAACACGCCAAAAAGATTCTTCTCGCCCCGAAACCGGCCCCCGTGCTTGAGTCGCCCTTCAAAGGTGAGCGGGGTTTATCTGTGAAGATAACTGGTTTCGTATTCGTAAGGTTTCGTATCCAGAAATTGTTAATCCATAGTATTGACCAACTCTTTGAATTTTTATGCAAAATTTGGCCTAAGTAGACTTTGTACTTTCATAGAGAACTAAAAAGCTAATCAAAAATTTATGGTTCAGCTTCTTTAAAGATGTAATTGTGATGCATTTGAAGGATCCATTTCAATGATCTCAAAGAAACATTTTGCGTTCATGACGTTTAATTTTGTTTATGTAACACCAGCGTACAAGTCCTGTTTTGAGAAAACTATTGCGCACTGCGTGTCTGACCGGCGCTCGAAAGGACGTTGGTTCGACATCCGCTGAGAGGAGGTGGGTGGATGTCTAGACAAGACGTCCAGTGACAAGTTTGAAGCTGGTCGTCAATTGACTTCCCGCTTCTTTTAAACAAGCACCAGGCATGAGCCTGGTCTCGATTATTATTAAAAATAAAACTATTCAAGTTGGCAGTTTTTTCAATGGATACCGGTCAAGAGACAAGAAAGCAAAAATAACTTGTTTCCGAGTTCAGTTTGAAGTGTTGTTGCAACATATGATATGGTGCTGCCCTTTAGTTATCAGTTTGCATAGAAATTACAGTTTATCATCAACATATCATATAGAAATACCTCCGCTCTCGTCAGTTAATAAAATTTTGCGTTTCTTAGAAGCACTGGCTGAGGCTGATGCAACATTTTTGCTTGCTTGGTAAGATGAAATCTTCATTGGTAAACAACTTAAAATATTTCTGCTTTTATAAACATTGATGCTTATCGTTTTAATAATTTTGAAGCCTGTAGAGTGGAATATATCTCTCTCTCTGTAGGTATCATGGCTGATACAGCCCTCGATGTACAATGATGTTCCAGTTAGAACGATCTCGTGCGTCTTGCCAAATTTTAGTAGGGTTTTTGATATGTGGTTGAAAATTGTGCAAAAATATGAATCTTTGAGCTCCTCTTGACCGTTTTCCTAGTATTTTTCCACTTAAAGATAAATCTTCAAGTTCGCCTTTCCTTATGATGTGACCCAAGAACTTCAGCTGCCGCATTTCTATAGATCTCATTATATACTTTTTTAATTCTGTTAAATTTTGAATTAAAAGTTTATTTCGATAAAAGCTTATGTGTGTGTTTGGAAAAATTTCTATTAACAAGCTTTAAATTTGAACAAAAAATTGACCGATACATGAAGTCACATTATACCTGAAAAATTGCTCTTCAGAACAACTCCTTTTCTGACGATGTCTATCTCGTTATGACGCCATAGGGTCACTCAGCGGTAACATATCTATTCGATTGCTTCGCCGACGTTGCGTTCGTCATTGTTAATGATTCTTGTGTGACTCAGCAATGAAAACAAACTGACTTCACTTTGAAATTGTTTTTGCATGTTTTTCCTTGTGACGTTCATTGATGGCGCACTAAAAGTAAATTGTGTAAAAATATCATTAGGAAGTCGGCTGCATAGCCGAGTGGTAAGAGCACTGGTATGGCACTCGAAAGGGCGCTGGTTCGACACCGCTCAAGGGCATGCGGCTGTGTCTGGCAGACACTGAATGGCATGACTGAAGATGGACTCAAAATTGGCTTTCTCAACTTCCCGTCCAAAAGTTTTCGTCCACTTAATCTAAATCTTCAACCACCGAGTGTAAGACTTCACCAAATCAGCGGTTTGTGGTCAATATCTGCTATCTGTTATGAGAGAATCGCAAGGCTAAGATTTTGGTGCATGTAAGCTTATGCCCAGTGGGTAAAAGAGTAAAAGTCACCTTGTATACCTTTAAGCATGTTAGTGTCTTGCTAAAGACGCAACCGAACGCTCTAACATTGTCAAAGCAGCGTCTTCCCTGGAATTCTACAAACGCTCTCACCACTCGGCAGGCAGCATCTTAGATATATAAGTAACAATAATTTAGCAACTTTTTTTATGTAATTTTTTTGTGTGCTGCAGAAGCTAAGTTTGCAAGCTCGTTCCAAAAATACTTATTGCCTGAAGGGAAAATAATTTCTGTGGACTCTATTGTGAGCATACTTTAGCGTTTTAACCTCGAGTTGCCGGTTTATGTGTATTGTGCACTAAATATGTAATTGGCTTTGAGTGTCTTGCCTTATAATCCGACGAAAGGTATCAGTGAGATGGTGGAGATTGCATTTTTTATTTTTGCATTAAAATCAGGTCAGTGGCGGACTCGTTAGTGGCCACCGCTGCTGGTGGTAGGCCTTCGTTTAGTTTCCAGGTTGTATCAAACACCTGCAGTTTTTTTCCGTGAACAGCAATGATAACAATGAGTCGATGTAATTACGTGCATCAGCCATGTATAAGATCAGAAGAATTGGACATATTCTCTCGCTATAAAGCCTTTGCAAGTTTACCACCACATTATTTTATTTAAATCCTATTGAAAAACGTTGAATTATGACGTTGTACAGGTCGTGATGTATATCAGCTTGGCTCCCTATCTCATGCGATCAACTCCGAGGCTAACGGCTACCAGAAACTTCCAGAATTTCCAGAGACTCAGCCTGACGCTTCCGTTCGTGACGTAGAGGTAGTTTTTATTGCCGAAAAAGATTATTTCAATTTGCTGTGTGTGCCATAGAACAATTTCCCTTTTTAGAACTTCTAAATTCATATTTTTTAAAGCGAAGGTTAAATGGTAGTCTTAGATTGATTTTTAAATCATTAATGCATCCAGGAAGCGTACTTTAGAGATAATAGTTAATTGCTCTGCGTTGCATTGAAATCGTTTTATTGTTTTATTGTTTCAATTTCACTAAAAAAAAGCATTCAAAGGAAATATAAAGTTGTTATTTGTTTTTTTTTGGGCTGGGCTACAAAGGTTTTTTTGGCTGAAACTTTCCAGGCCCACCTTTGAAAATTAAGTGTTTCATTGGGCTTGCCGAAGGGCCATTTCCATTCTCTTTTTCGCATCAAGTAACCGCCAAGATGTTAATTGATTGCTTTAGTCGCATTATTTAACATTTATTCCACTTATGTGGAACAAAGGGGTATATGGAAAGTTCAAGAAATAGTGATGAGAGAATTCCAAATACTGTCTCGAAGAAATTAACATTTCTCGCAATGAAATCACTTTTTCAGCTTTTCTGGCGTGTTATAATGACATGTTTTTGTTTTTCCATGTAAACTCAGGATTTAAACTGTTATCCCAAATTAAACTCGCTATCCCAAAATTCAACTAGCAATTATGAGAAATTGCTGCACCTATTCTATGACGTGCTTCCCACCAGTTGCCCATGGAAACATTTGGAAAAGCTGATAGTCCAAAAGGAAATAATCAAAAAAAATTTTTTTGAGGGTGTTAATACCCATCGATTTATTACACAAAGTTTAATATTTTGCTTTAACACTTTGATCGAATGCGTCATCAGGATACGAATTGACATTTTTGACCTTTGGCAAAGTTATTACTAAGCTTCTAATTACATGAATAAATTGACACCTGATGTGGACGAGTTACTTTTATATTAGCACTTTAACTTTATACAATTACACAACCAATTATTGTAACCAATTTTTGTGTTATTGTTAAACCAACTACGAATACAACGAAAAGGTTTTTAGAACGTTTTGAATCTTTGGCGTCGTCTGGTGAACAAAGGTTTTTCAATTTTTCACTTCCGCTTATCACTGCGTAAATATAAATTTATTTGCCTAACAGTTGATTGCATATACATTTTCGTCTCTGCAGCTTCCAGTATCACCGGCTGAAAGCAAGAAGAAGGTACATCGGGGAAGGAAGCCAGTCAAGAAACAGTCTTTCTACTCTGATGAAGAGATATCCAGTGAAGAAGAAGAAAGCTCTTCGGGAACTGAAAATTCAGGTTGTGTTTTCTTTTGTACATCTACTTTGCGAAAGCACGTTAAAGGTTATTCTTGATGGTAGATGACCAAAAGGCCGTCAATTAATCTTACACGATCCTTTCATGATTGCCATGTATCATATATTTTTTCATGCTTATCCTGTTGGTGTGTTTCTATCATGGTTTCTGTACATAGTTGACCTTGCCCATAGATAAATTAATTAGATTTATCAAACAAAACTTATACCAAGCCTCCATAAAGCGAAAAAAGCTGCATCCTTTTCAGCATATAGCATTGGTGTGTCTTGCTCTTTTTATAAAAGATTAATTACTGCATTATTAGCAGCAGGTTAGAATGTAGATTCCATATTTTTAGATTCGGACTCATCCGGCAGTGAGAGTGGAAGTGAAAGCGACTCGGAAGCGAGCAGCAGCTCAGATACTGGAGGTCCGGACTCTCAAAGGAGCGATTCTGATGCAGCTGCTCCTCCAGCAAAGATAAAGATGAAACCGAAACAAGTCGAGTCAGATGAATCTGATACGGAATCTGACAGCGGTTTGTATACCAGTGTTACTTTCCCACAGTTGTATTTGCATGGAAGTGAATTGCAAACTGCTGAAAGAGAGTCGAAGCTTCACAGCTGATTAGGGTAACGCTCTGCTCAGCAATAAAGGAAATCACAACTTTAAGAAATTCTGTTTTAAGCTTGTTTAAGCAATGTTTACAAGCAACAAGTGTAATAGCTCGCAGACAACAACAACACTTCAACGACAACAACAAATACCTAAGGAATAAAAACTCAAACCACAGTGGCATGCATCAACCAACACTTGATGTTGAAACAGTGTTTCTCTATAAAATGTGCAGGAGATCTGTATATGGTCGTTTATCCTAATTAGATGAAGAATTTCACTTGAAAAATCGATCAATGACTGGAAAAAAACCTAATGAGTGATCAACTTGAAGCCTGTTTACAAGTTTGTAATGTTACAGAATCAGACTCGGACAGCGAGTCTGAGAGTTCTTCAGAAGAAAGTTCAGACTCAGAACCTGAACCGCCGAAACCGTCCAAATCCAAGCAACCCAAAACAAAGCTAACGAAAAAGAAGAAGGAAGAAGTTGTCAACCTACTAGATTTGGATGACTGTGAGTTTTTGTGATGTTACTAACAATTTGTTGGATTGTACACAGTGTCTACTTTTTTAATTCTTTACTGACATCCAGCCTTCCAAACGAAGCGGTGGATTTTGGTTACTTTTTATCCTCAGCGCTGCTCAATGCTCATGGTAACATTTGAGTAACAATACTGAGTCCGACCTACTAATGGTTTAAGTACCAACTCTAAAAATGCTAACATCTTTCCGACTCCACAGCCCTTTGCTACTTGCATCGTTGACTAGTTTTTAAACCATTTCTCTCCCTCCTGTAGTTGACATGTCTCCAGCACCAGTGGCAGCAAACAAAGGTGGAGCGCCCTTCATACTCACCCCAATGCTAACTGCCGACCTGCAGGGTCTCTCCCTGAGCGATAGCAACCCCATGATTTCGGAGACTGCTAGCACACTCTCTTCTGCTCAATCCTATGAACTCCTGCACAGGGTCACTGGGGCAGGTCTATCAGCTAAATACAGGTTTGTAAAGTATGAAATAAAAATACACGTGATTATCATCATATGGGTTAGTTTTGTTTTCTGACTAAAAACCTGTTTGGCCACACTTTGACTTACTCAGTCAATCACTCGAATTAGATGATTTTTTTTGCTGTTTGGAAGAGTTTTCATTTCATTGACTCGGCATTGCCACGGAATGACATGGTTTTTTCTTCAAACCTGTTTTTTTTTTTTTTTCAGGTACACTCGCAGCCCCTGCATATACGGAGACAAGATGATCACAGTCGAGATAGAATTTCATAACACTGGAGAATCCCCAGTAGAAGAAATATCAATGGGAGCAAAGGTACGCGATGAAAACTATTACATTTTGTGCTTTTTGCTACTTTAAATGCTCTTTGAGAAGCCAAAAATTGACCATGGCGTCCACGCTATGTTAGTGCTAAATATATTTCAGACTGCAAAATTCGTCATTTTGACATTGATTCAACGTCTGCAGACGTTGAATTAATGTCAAAATGACGAATTTTACTGTCTGGGATAGTATACGTAGAAGAAATACTTTATATGGTTGAAATAGTCTTCTTGCAACGTGTACGAAAGGCAAAGCTCCAGGTCTTCAAGTTAAACAAAGATTTTATATTTTTCAAGTTATTTCAGTAAAACTTTTGAAAACGTTCGTCATGACGTGAAGTGCTGTTATCCACCACAGCAAGTTAAATTTAGATGAAAGGATACACCTTTGGTTTTTGCAATATTTTTCTAAAGATTGCCGGTATATATAAAAAATAAACACAACTATGTTATAGTCTGGTGATTGATATTTGAATCATCTGATTTTGATTGTTTTTGGTTTTCCCCTGGATTCTTCAGAGAATCAGTGTGAGTACGCTTACCGATGTTGATTCACTCGTATTCATGTTTATTTGCTGTTGTTGCTGCATTTGGAATGTTGCTTTTTGTTGTTTCTTTTTGTTGTTTCTTTTTGGTTTAAACATTGTCATCGCTTTTCAGTTTTTGGCAAGCTTGTCATTGGCTGCTGCTTAAGGCTTAATCACCTCATTGCAGGGTGTCCGTAAAATCTGACACATCGGAACAATAAAAAAAAAGTTTTTTAATGCAGTTGAGATTTCAAATATGGCGCTTTTAGTATGATTTTCATCATATTTTAAGACAATATTAATAAAACCATGTCCAATTCATGGGGGAAAATATAGTTAGTGAAATGTTTGATGTGTCCAGATGTTAAGGGCAACATACACAAGCAACGTGCTTCCTCTGGTTCAGTTAACCTGACAGAGGGGATGCAATGCTGTCAGTGTGATTCTGTTGGTTTTCACTGCAGGAAGTTTAAACGGTAGTCGCACCACTCGGCATTTGACATTGTGACAACTCAGCAAGTACGTTTCAACTACTGCCTAAGTCTGCAAATGAAATTTTCATCCAGCATCGTACTTCCTTGGTCGGTTTTACTTGCTTAGGTTCATCATTTACCAACTTTAGCCACTTGCTGAAATGTTGCTAGCTCAGTTGTCACTTGCTCAACTGCAATGTGCTGACGAGTCTACAACTGCTGAGTTGTTGGAGACTCAGTTTAAACAGTAGATTTGGACAACAATTCGTTGATTGGAGGCACGCACAGAATTCTTTGTTTTCTGCTTATGATAGAACATATGTTGTTTATTTTTTGAACTCATAAAACCATCAGCATTCCTAGAGCGAACATGCGTTTCTTCATCAACAGCCACATCTATCATTGCATGAAAAAATAAACTGATTAACCTCTGTATGCCGGTATTTTAACAACAACAAATAAATTCAGATATCATCTTTTTAGGTTCTGTTTGAATAAGAATACTAAAGAAGTCACCTTTACGGTGGCGAAAGCTATATGCATAAATTTCGCCAGTTAGATAATGTAGTAGTTTATTAATAATTGGTTATATCATTCTCTTTACGTTTAGTTGCCCACGACATCTGCAGTGAATATATTTCGCGTTTTCTCTACTGCTTCACAAACTTACAGAAAGACAGGGTTGGATTTAAATGCATATGAAAACATTTGCTTTTTCTGATTTATGTTTTCTCTGCACATAGGTTTTATGTGCAGTTGCTGATGAGTTGATTGATGTAATAAGTTTTACTTTGTTCAATCTTTGCTTTTAACAGAAACTACAAGCGGGTCTCAAAGTTCATGATTTCAAAGAAATTGGTGAGTGGCTAAAATCAATAACATTTAACAACACACTCATCGGCAGTGGAGCACCCAGCCAGCGGCTGTATGTGGTGTGTTAGAAAAATTTTCTTTCACGAGTGATTTTGCGTGTTGGGCGCCATCAGTAGACGCCTTTGTTGGGTTTGTGAAATAAATCCGCAGAATCAATAATAAAAGTAAAAAAGTAACGACTTCTTGTGTAACGGACAAAACTTCCTGTACGTTAAGCATCGTCATCATGAGCTTAACTGTGACACTGACGATGAATGTGTTGACGTAGCAAATGCGATGCGTTTTTCCGTCATGCAGTCACTTTCTGCCCGTCACATCTTTCCTTCCCTTAGTTGTCAAAAATTCTTGAACTTCAGTTGTTGTGTCACAGATCGCTTGGACCCTGGTGCGTACTCGACGTGTACGTTTGGTGTAGATTTCTGCGACACGACCCAACCCTTGGTATTCGACTTGTGGTGAGTGTGGATCTCATACAAGTAGCAAAAGCAGAAATAGCTGCTCTGCTCTAACGTGCATTGCGGTGTGCATGTCTCAATTATTTTCTTTCTTTCAGCACAAAAACAAAGCGATTCAATGTAAGCATCAAGGTACCGGTGGGAGAGTTGGTGAAGCCAGTCACAATGCCACAGACTGAATTCCTGAAGCAACAAGGTGAATATTACATTGCCATCAGCTACATCAGTCCCACTGACATGTTTACGTGTGTAGGTTGATCCCGATAGATTGATTCAAGTAACGTTCCTATCTGCGACTCTTTTACGTGAGACTTCCTCTCAAATGCCTGCGAATGATGTCGTTCAAATTGTCTGGCAATGTTGCTACCCACTAAACTTCAACGCAGGCACAGCGTCAGGTTAAAACATACCATTGTTGTATTCATTTTTTTCGAAGGAATTCTCTCCGGAATGAACGAAAATAAATGCAAGATAAACGTTCCGGCGAGTTCTAAAACGCGGAAGAATATTTGCAGGAAGATCGTTGAAACTGTGAACGTTTCCACTGTGCCATCCACTCAGGACGATGTGTTCAGGTATTGGAGATGTAACAAAATCTTTTTGCCTTGAACAATTATGTAGCATTGTGCATCACATAGGGTTTTCAAGTTTGCCGTATAAATAATAGACGCTCTGGATACTTGTCATACTTCACAAGCGGTCCAAACTAAGGAAAAGAGTAACTAAGCATAGGGAGGGGGGTAATTTTAATTTCAACTTTAGCCTTGGTTTTAGACCTCTGAGACCTCTGGAAAAACATTGAAATTTCCGTCCAAACGAAGCCGCAATTGTGTGGCGAAAGCTTCACAATACACTTGAATTTATCAACTTAGTACGGCAGCCTACTCTACTTCTTTGATTAGTATTGATCGCAGTACGTATCCACTTGGATCATTGGAAATTTAAAAGTTCATTCACGAAGTTTCATTTTCGAATTTTGTAAGATATTGAGCTGGCCAAATTAACAAATAAAATATATAACCATATCCACTTAAAATCCATTTCGAAACTTATACAGGCTTTTTGCTCTTTCGTATACTGCATGAATATTTCTGTAAGCTTATAATATTTTTGTGCGAATAGGCTACATGTAAAAATGTACTCCAGATCGAAGTCCCTGACGGTAACGTGTCCAATGTCCATAATAGGCCTATTATTGACATCGGACCACCTGTGTAGCCCTACAGGTTAACCAAAAACCGTGGTGCCAAAGCTCTCCCGGCTTGTGGTTCAAAAAACAACTGGGGAAACCCGGGAGGTTTTTAAGAAAAAACATTCATTCTTGTTGCCATTTTTTTTGCCTGGAGTGCAATGCCGTGCATTGTAAGGGGATTCAAGGAAAGACCTTCTTAAAGTTCACTTCACAGGGTTAGCGCATTATGCAATGTTCTTTTGATAGAGCATTCTCAACAACCACCTCGTGTCGACAACCATCCATTACAACGACTTGCTGTTGAGAAGCATCTTAAGCAGCAGTGGTCAGTCTAGACGTTAGTTGTTGCAGCAGAAGCATACCGAAGGCAAGCCAATCTATGTTATCAAACTGAAACAAGCAGATACAATAGACAGGTATCTATGAAAAGGGATTGAGCGGAGAATCTCAGAATGAGGGCTTGAATCGAAAATGCAAAGTAAATCTTTGCAGACAGAAGCCGAAAACGTTTTGTCAGTTATCATAACAAAACAAGCTAAAGGCAACTTTATTTTTTCAAAATTAGTTTTTAAAGGTAGGTTTTGGTCAATTTACGGCGGCTTAAATACAACCGCAGCTTCATACAAACTGCTTGCAATAATATCACGCGTTTGCGCATGCGCGTAGACATGCGCACAAAGCGAAATGACCACTTTCCCGTGTTTTGTGATGAAACCAAAACCAGAAAAATGTTTGCGGCACTTTTGCAACATATTTAATGTGTTTTAGTACAGTGGCAAATAATATTTGAAATAAACGCCTTAAACAAAGAGTGATGTCCAAATCATATTAGGCAATGAAATGCGAAATGTAATTTTCAGGGTGGGGTGGGGGTTTTATACAGAAATTTCAAAAAAAATCCAGAGGTCTTAAAATGTTCTGTTGTATTCTAAAACTAGGCTAAAATTGGATTTAAAAAAAACAAAAACGATTAGCCCCCTTACTAAGTCAATGACTTCATAGCTTACTGTCTTCCTCTTCTTGCGTGATAGCTTGGGTACTGGGTAGGCTTGTACAAATGCACAGGCGTCTAATACTATTTTGGTTATATTATGACACTATTCTGCTAACCCTTACATGTGCTTCTTTCAGATTGCGAGCGTTTTGTATGTTTGTTTTGATATGCAATTTTTTATACTTCACCGCTAACATGGACTAATAAGGACTTTGTAAACCTGATTAGAACAATAAACGATCGATCGTTGAGAATCACGGTAGCCGCCATCTTATTTAGGCAGAGCCGATGATGATGATGCCGCATTCTAATTTAATGAAATTGTTCTTTGTACTGCAGATTCGCTGGCAAGACCGCTCACGGTGGGTCCATACTGCTTGTTACCGTTCAATGCGATGATGACGCCGGTGACAGGCTTTGTGTGAACTGTGAGAAGATGGTGATATGCTCCATGGTTTTTAAACAGCTGAAAGAGAAACTCTTAAAAGATTGACAATGATCAACTTCAAAGAGAAACTCAGACCGAAGACTTTCGAATTGTTTGCATTTAGGCTTGTTGATGTCCAATTATGTTGCTATGATGTTCGTCGAATTATAAAACCCATATAAAAAATCTGCTTCGCTTTCATACGTTACTGCATGTGTGGTGATAGGGTAGACTAACTTAACTGTAGTTAATTTATGACTCTCATATGGATCGTTCAGTGCTTTAAAGTGATCTATTTTTCTGCTGCCACAACACAACATCTATAGTCTATACAATAAGTGTACGCACGAAGCGATACGTGAAACTTCCATACATTGCTTGTTTTTCAGCATCGTACTGTGACGCTGCTGGTTGTGCACATACGTCTGAAAAAAGCTTTCTTTAAAAATTGAGGGTTCTCATTATGTGCAATTTTGTGTTTTTAGCAGAGGTGGGCATCCGCTACTTTTATAGTAGCGCGCTACCGCTATTCGGCGAGTCATTTCTTTAAACTTTAAATTAGAAAGTAGCGGGAGTGCGACTGAAAAAAATGTAGTGCCTCTCCTCTATCACTACATTGAAACAAAAGTAGCGTCGCTACTCCAACAAAAGTGGAGCGTTGCTACCGCTGCAACTACAAAAAAGTAGCGCGCTACTGCCCACCTCTGGTTTTTGGCAATGTTTTTGATGTAACACACTCTTCACTTTTCAAGGTTGTTCGAGTTATTTTGCAGGTTACTTCGTGGATAACTAAAACAGAGTGTTGCTTTTTTGTAAAGTGAGCTCTAAATTAAACGTCCAAAAAATAATTTTCGAGATGGTTGGAGACTTTATTTATATTTTATAGCTCCAATTTGGCTCGACGTTAAATTTGAAGTGAATGGATCCACCTGTCATCTGGTTTCTTGTCATGTGATGGATGTTGTTGCTATGAAATGTTCATTCAGCTGCTCCACGCAAATGTGATTTCTTACTATTAAATATATATTGATATTGAACACCTTGTAGTTGCATTGTTGAATATTTAACTGGACATCGGCAGCTCTTTAGTGTCCTGGATACAAGACAACGGGTCTGGCTCCGTCACGCTTGATAAGAAAAGGATCGTCGCCCAAATTCGGTTTTGTCACCACTCGTAGGAGTAACATATTCTCGTTAATACCCTTGCTCAGCAAAAAACATTTCCATGTAGCAAAGCACATCCGTGTAGCATTTCACTTGAAAAAACGTGCTACAAAAATAGACTTGAAGTTTATCTAGAGCAAGGGTCTCAATTTTAAATTGACCTGAGGGCCAAATGAATACTTGTGAATTGCCTCGAGGGCACAATACTTTTTTACATTGCGGAAAGTTAAGCCTGGTTTCCTGGTCTATTCTGCCATTTTAAATTTTTGGGCGGGTGCTGCAGTCCACAAACTTTCGATTCAAACTCTTTTTCCATGAGCACCTTCACTTTTCAACGTGGCCCCCGCAACCTAAGCTGGTGGATCTTCTCCCGGGTGCATCGCCACGCTAAAATCATACCGCTTCCCACCGCCTCCGGTTCTTTGAAGATTCTGACCTGGCTATGTTTATTGTGCTTTTCTCACCGTGTCAATTCTTTTGTACCCCTACGTTGTCGCTGCTGATAGAACGTAAGATCGCAAAAAAAGAAATAGTAGCGGAGTAGCCTACTGTACTGAGAACAAAGAGAAAAAAAATGCAAACGGAACGACTTGGACCTGGAGTGCAAAAATCTAGCAACCGACTCTCAAAAAGCGCGGAAAAAACGAAATTCTTGAAGAACTCACTGCCGCAAATAGGCTACCAAAATTTATTATTGCAATAAAGGCATGTAGAAGTGAATAGGCAATGTGAATCTGTGATACAACAAAACGGTTTCAAACATCGAAGGATAACTCCGTTGTGGCCGAAAAGCAACAGCGAAGCTGAACGCTTCATGAAAACACTTAACAAATCTGTTCGCATTTTAAATGTTCAACACAATTCATGGCAATCTGATTTGAATAACTTTTTGAGAAATTATCGAGCTACGCCACACTGCACGACCTGAACAAGTCCCGCCGAACTCTTGTTTGGGAGGAAAGCTAATATTACTATTCCTCAAGCTCTCACTACATGACATGTAAATGACCAATCGTTGAGAGAGAAAGACACTCGTGCAAAATGAAAAAATATGCAGACAAACGTACACATGCTAAAAATTGTGATATTTCAATTGGTGACTTGGTTTTGTTATAAGTTAAAAGAGAAAGTAAACTATCACTCCCTTATGGATTGCGTCCTTACAAAGTGACCAACATAAATGGTTCGATGATCACTGCAAAAAAAGGATCTCATGTGGTCACAAGAAACTCTTCATTCTTCAAACCAGTCACAAATGACCTTTGTATAGATTGATGACAAGCATATTTGGTTAATTCGTGTTCTGTGAAAAAACTGCAATTCGAGTATGCAACGTTTTAGTACCATCAGACTTGAAAATTGTGACAACTATAATTTATCGTACTCGCTATATAAAAAGCATACCCCTTAATCCAAATCTACAACTTGGGGAGGATTGTAGTATTCATGAGTCCCTTTCATTTACATTCTCATATTGATATTGCATGAACCGTTGTGTATTTATGTTAGTTCCGCACATGTAAACGGATTTCACAATTATTAAAAAAAAACTGTAAGCAAGCAAAGTGTACTAGTGAGTAAAGGCAGAACATTATACTAGTGTGACTATTTTAATTAGAAAACTAGTTTTTTGCGCAAATTTTAATTTTTAAATGATAATTTTTGGTGTATTTTCAAACAAGCTTCGCTATTTTTCTATTGCAAAGTCGTATTTTTCCACAACGTGACGTAATAATGGCTATTTGATGGCCCACAACGTCAGTCACAATATATAGAAATATGATAAATGGGGGACATCGCCCCAAACTTGCCGTCCCATCTCAAAATGAAGAAGAACCTTGCAGAAATCGTGTAGGCCTATCGCCGATGGCCACTAAATTGAGGAAGCGGGATACAGCACAGTGCCGAATAGATTTATCCGACGAAAACACTAAAGAAGAAATAAATGACACCGATAAAGTATACAAGTCTATAGGGGGAAGCCATGAAGATGTGAAAGCACGTCCCTTGAAGTTCCATATAGCCTACCTTAATTTTCACGTATTTTGAAAACCGCTTATCGTAGAGTGACAAAATTAGTGTCAAAATGCGTAGAAGAATTTGTTTCTTATGACCGCTTTTGATTTTCGAAAGATGTGTCGGCAGCAGAAAAAAGTTATTCGAAAGAAAAGTAGTTTTGACTAATTTTCAGTTATGATTTTTAACTAATCGTGTAGCCTATTTCAGAAACTTTGTAAGGCGGTATCACAATAATTGGGGGGGAAGAACAAGCACCTTCTCGTGGTCCCTCCCGTCAGTACCATATCTTTAAGAAAAAAAGATATGCGAAGCGAAGCTTGTCATACTCGAGCAAACCAGGCCCAGGTTCAGCGCAGGGTGGATAGGGAAACGCTCTTCTCAGGGCGCGGCAGCTCTTCTGTCGAAAAGTACCGACGACCCGCCATACTGCAGCTGAACACCGAGGGCATTACGGCCAGCAAGCTCAGCATCATCGAGTATCTGGCCACAAAACATCAGACCCTCGTCATTCTCCTCCAGGAGACCCACTGCACATCTGTGGATAAGTTGGTATTACCCAACTTCACACTCGCAGGCGCAACCATCAGCAGGAAACACGGCCTCGCCACGTTTGTCCATGAGCAACTGAGCTGGACGCCAATAGGCCAGTCCAGTGCCCAATCGGAGATAGAGTGGCTATGCATAGACATATCAGGCTATCACATCATCAATGTCTATAAGCCACCACCCTCACGCTTAACACCAACAGCCATCCCAGTGTTCTCCCAACCCAGCCTCTATGTTGGCGATTTTAATTGCCACCACGTTGACTGGGGCTACAACACCACCAACATCGACGGAGAAAGCCTGGCCTCATGGTCAGCCAATAATAACCTCACCCTACTGCACGATCTCAAGGGTGCAGCGAGCTTCTTCTCCGGACGCTGGAACACTGGTACAAACCCCGATCTGGCTTTCGCAAGTGATGACTCCGATAATTGCCAACCGGACAGACGTGTGCTAGAGAAGTTCCCCAGGTCCCAACATCGACCCTCGATTACCACGGCTCCAACGCTCATAATGCATGTCCCGAGCAAGCCTGTTAAGCGATGGAACTTCAGAATGGCTAACTGGGAGTACTATACATCCTCACAAATGAAGCCACACAGTATCTCCCATCCCCTCACACCAACAACGTGGAAAAAGCCTACCAGGACTTTTGTGATGCAATAACATCAGCGGCAAAACAATCCATCCCCCGCGGCTGACGAAAGACCTACATACCGTGCTGGGATAAGGAGTGCGAAAGCCTCTACTCCAACTTCCTCCACGCCCCTCAGGGCAATGACACCAACAGCTCAGCCACAGCTCTGCTGGCAAGGCTGGACTCAAAGAGGAAGAATCGCTGGACAGAAGCCTTTGAATCAATCGACTTCACGCACTCCAGCCGCATAGCATGGAGTACACTGAACAACCTAACTGGCAGATCACGTGCCTCTCGTCAACAATGTCCCGTTTCAGCAAATTCCATCGCCTCACAACTTGTGGAGAACGGAAATACAAATCGAGAGACCGTGAATCAGATAGATCCGTCTTGCAAGAAATGACGGACCTCTGGAGGGTAACAACCCCAGACGGGGACAACATCTCGGGTGAGTTCACCCCGGAAGAATTTTCCGTCGCCCTCCAGCACATAAAGCCAGGTAAAGCCCCGGGCCCTGACCACCTTTGCCCGGAGCTGATACTCCATGCTGCTGCCTCCTTAAAGTCCTGGTTAAAAGACTTCCTTTCCTGCTGTTTGCGCCTCCTGAGAATTCCCAGAATCTGGAGAAGAGCCCTTGTGGTTGCAGTTCCTAAGCCGAATAAGCCTCCAGGGGACCCGAAGAGCTACCGTCCAATCTCACTGCTTTGCATCCCCTTCAAGATCCTCGAGAGACGCATCTACGCCCGTGTCGAACCAATAATAGATCCGCAGCTCCCCCGTGAACAAGCTGGTTTTCGACACGGACGATCAACCGTAGATCAGGTCACACTTATGACCCAAGACATTGAAGACAGCTTCTCGGCTAAGAAGAAGGCTGGCACCGTGTTTGTTGATCTCACGGCTGCCTATGATACCGTATGGCATAGCGGCCTTACCTGCAAGTTACTCCGTCTGCTCCCTGACAGACACATGGTCAACTCACGTACCGCCGGCACTTGAAGTCACTGCGCAAAAAACTATCTACACGCGTCGCACTTTTGAGGCGATTGGCGGGTTCCGGCTGGGGAGCTGGTGCTAAAACTCTTCGTACAGCTACCCTAGCCCTTGTTCATTCCACCGCTGAGTACTGCGCGCCGGTCTGGTGTCGTAGTTCTCACACCCACCGGATTGATACCGCCATCAACGACGCACTGCGTACTGTGACTGGATGCCTGCGTCCCACTCCAACGCACTGCCTACCAATCCTAGCAGGCATCCAACCCGCTGAGCTACGCCGTAAAGGAGCCACGATTTCTCTCGCTCGCCGCGCGTTGGACCCCGACCATCTCCTCCATGCAACATTCAAGAGACCACCACCTATAAAGCAGCGACTGAAGTCAAGACGCCCCTTTGTGCCTGCCGCACAACAACTACTTACATGTAAGAACGCAGAAGAACTTGATTTAAGTGCGGCACACTGGACGAACCATATGTGGAACACGGAGTGGCAAAGTCGCACCTCCACGCTCCGTGACTTCATACCCGACGTCGATCCCCTTCCACCAGGGATGTCCCTCGCAAGGCTTGCGTGGGTCAGGCTTAACCGCCTGCGAACTGGCGTCGGCCGCTTTCGTTCGGACATGCACAAGTGGGGCCTGGCTCCTTCGTCAGAATGCGAGTGTGGTGCCACTGAACAGACCGCAGACCATGTCATCCACCACTGCCTAACCCACCGGCCTCCACCATGACCATACTAGTAGAGATGACCGGCTATGTCACATTTTGAAGCCTTAAAATACCGGGCCGACTGTTTCGTAGCAGTTCGGCAGACAAAACACATTACTTTTGCCTTAAGAGTATGTTGACATGAATCGCAGGTTTGTGGACGTTGACTCAATGTAAAGAAAGTTTGTAAATTGAGAGCTGAAACATTGCGCAGCTGGACATTTTGCTTGATGGAAGTGAACCATGAAGTAAACTCATACGCAGTTAGTCACAGCATAGGCAAGTCTCGCAGCTAGAGTGAAAAGGAAAATAATATAGTATGTGCATTTGTGCAGTTAGTTTTCATGTGATATTCTCAAGCAACGTAGCACAGAAAAGTAATGCACGTTACCGAAATTATGCAGCTGATTACTGAGCAAATCAAGCTTCTGATATGCAATAGCTACAGACTTAGTTGTATCTTCACTTCAGCATACTTTTTAATTGCTACTGTAGCCTACTTTAACTTTGTAGTCAGTTGACGATGGGCTACAGACTTAGTTGTATCTTCACTTCAGCATACTTTTTAATTGCTACTGTAGCCTACTTTAACTTTGTAGTCAGTTGACGAAAGGAAAGCAGGTTAGCTTCATGTTTGCAAAACTAAACTAGATAAACCAATCGTTTTCTGTCAGCAAAATATTGTAACTCTTTGACCAATGTATGAATCGTAATGCAAGTCTTGGCATGTAGGATAGCCTATACAATTATACATGACCACGAATCGGTCATGATCTGTAGTAGTTCACATGTTCAAGTAGATGATGGACTTGTTGTTTTATTGCATTTTATAGGAATTAAGTGACAAAATGCCTAACAAATGCGTTGCGTTTGGTTGCAAATCAGGCTACTTTACTTCTGCTAGTGCTACCAATATTTCTAAGTTTGCTTTTCCTCTGGATATGGTGTAGTGTTGCTGCCGCAATGGATAAAATTTGTTAAATGATCTAACTGGGAGCCTACACAAAAGTCTGTTTTGTGTATGAAACATTTTGAAGAAATTTATAAGTTATGGTAAAAGAAATAACCTCAAGTGGCATCTAAATCCAGTTCCGACAGTTCACTGAATTCAAGCATTAAAACGCCATCACTCCATCTGCTTTACCAACTCCAGCACCACCTCCACGAAAATCACCCAAAATTCGTATAAAACAACTTGATGAACTGGTAGACTTCTCGCAGAAAAACAAAATATCTTATTTTCAGAGACAAAACTGAGGCACACTGCCCAGATGGTTTCCAGTACTGTACCAGTAATAAACCTTTTTGATTTTTTTACAACATTATTTCTGACAAGTTGTCTGGCTTTCTCAAGGTTGCTGAAGCTGTTAGTAGATCGAAATTTGCATGTGCAAACAGATTTGTTGAAAAGGGATATTCAATTTTGGAAAGGGGATCTAGCTGTAAGTGATCCATGCATTTCAAGCTTTGAAAAGTTTCAGAAAGATGTGAATGAAGTTGCCAATGAAATGTTTGACGCAACATTATCTTCTAATAGTGCAGAAGTTGGCTTTACAATAGCCGGTTATATTGCAAAAACTTGTTAAAGGCTCCAAATGTGCAATGTGCAAAAGTTTACTTACAGCTGATTCCGCAGCTAAAGCTCCTTTGTACTTTCAACTTTTGTCAAGGGGAGCTTCAATGTGCCTTCTCAGCCACTTGTTGATTTTGTTTATAGTGCTTTTGCTGTTTTAGATGTTGTTATGCAAATGCAAAAAAGGTATGCAAATGTGGTTGCCTTGTCGAAAGGCTATGCAGTAGACTATGTTTTAAAAAAATATCTTTTCTTCGGTGTAAAGTTTACATGTAACACACATGTGGTCTGTGGACTGGGGCAACCATTTTTGCATCGAAAATTGTTGTTAATATTTATTATAATCATTACCAAAAGATTATAAATGAGTCAAAAAGAATTGATAACATTGTAGTTTTTAAGCAAAGAAAAAAGTAGTTTAAGATTCTATTGTAGTTATGAGATGTCTTTTTTCCGTCACCATGATCACTATCGTCTTTGTAGTTCCCCCCACTTCATTGAATAAAACATATATCATATCATTATTTTCGCATGTCCTTACACTATTTCTGTTGTAAAAAAATAGTCTGTGCTGTTTGTTATTGTTTATTTTGAGATGTTTGTTCACTTACAAATTATTAATTTGCACCATTCATAATGTAGTTTGGTAATGCAATATGTCTAAATGTAAGGTCAGGCACCTATTAAATGCACATGCATTTATTTTTTGTTATTGCAAATTATTTTGTTATTACGAAACCACAAATTAACTCCACCAAAGCGACCATTTGTGCTCAATTGTTGGGACGCCCGAATGCAATTCACTGTCCACAAATGACCTATTGCACGCCGAAAGCGTCTTTGCGCAAGTTGTCCTCCACCGAAGTCGCGGCATTCGACTCGCTCCACTTTTCCAGGTCAACTTCGCCTTCTGCTCCTTTACCCCTTCCCCTGCAGCCAGCGACTATCACCGGAGCTGAAGCTAAGGAGTCCTTCAGCTTATCCAAGCCGCTCAAGCGGTGTCCTCTCTCCAGATCATCTCAGGCTTTCTTTTTCTGGAGAGGATTATCCAGATCCTCTCCTTTTTCTGATTGTAGTGTCATTTGTCCCACGCAACGCCGAAGATCGACATTGTATGCCGAGGCCAAACCTTTCACTCCCTCCAGCTCTAATCTTTCAACTTCTCTACCTTCTAGACCTACCACTAGCATAACACTGACTTGCTCCTAAAGTGATGCTATGGCATGCAACCAAGCCACCAATGACCTTTTACTACAACAGACTACCTCAGGGATGCCAACACAACTGAATTTTCAACGATTCATTGCCATTTCCATGACCGGTTCAACATTCAATGCCTTGTTGAACCGGTCATGGAAAGTAAGACGAAGAGCTCCAGACGAGCTCTTTGCAGTTTAGTAAACCTTTCCTTTTCGGGTGGAATAAGCTTTGATCAGTTCTGCAGTGAATTGGAAGAGTGGACCCCTGGCGTTTTGCCAGCCAAGAGGACTCGTCCTCGCAAACCACGCTTCAATCGTGGCGCCCGGGCTCGCTCGGCTCGCGTCGTTCGAATGGGGTTCTCTTCGATCTGGTGGCGGGGGTTCACGCGAGAACGGAGCCTGATGTCGTACGGGCGGGGAGTTGGGAGCCGCTTTCTCGCGTGACGCAAAGAGAACG
Source organism: Aplidium turbinatum (assembly GCF_918807975.1). Lineage (NCBI taxonomy): Eukaryota > Metazoa > Chordata > Ascidiacea > Aplousobranchia > Polyclinidae > Aplidium > Aplidium turbinatum. Next base: position 20,613,325 of record NC_137477.1, read on the forward strand.
GTCCGCCGAATCATTGAAAGAAAGAACTGCGACAGTCACTGCAAAATTCCGCCTCAAGAAATTGAGGAGAGATTTCGACGTGGCATGACCAATCCTAAAGCTGGGAGTTGCTCGCAGATGCCTGCCTGAGTGAATGAATGCCCACTGTTACGAGCATGGCAATGTAGCCTAAACCTCTCCATCGTCGATGACGGTAAAGGTCCCATTACGGCCCAGGAGGTGGAGGCGGTTCTCCAGTCGCTTGATGTCTGTCCCGCCTCTGGTTCTGACAGATTGTGCCTACGGTTTCTGAAAGACCTTGGAGCCAAGAAAAGGACTCTTGGCAAGCCTTTTCGAGACCTGCCAGATTAACCGCCGCGTACTGGACCAGTGGAGAACCAGCAGAATCACATTCATATGCAAAGACCCTGTGGGTAATCTACATTACATCAGCAACTGGCGTCCCACCTCCATCTGCTGAAGTATTTATCAAATTTATGCTGCTGTATTGACCAAGCGCCTGCAGCGATGGGGGGTGAAGCCGAGAATAAAAAGGATTTATGCCCACAGAAGACGTCTATGAACATAATGTTCATGCTCCACACTTTGTTTTATTATCTTTATCCTGCATTGCCGGAAAGCGGACTTGAGCGCTATGCATCGGTGTACGCCTTCCGACGTACACCTGACCCACGCTGCAGCCGACTGCAATGTCTGTTTCCGATTGTCTACTTTACTTATGACTTAAATTTGGTACTACCCATTACTCGAAATCGATCACTGGGTAGAGGCAATTATCGTAAAGTTTCTTGCCCAGAGAAGCAACAGCAAGTGCGAGTGGCTGGAGTCGAACATGCAGGCTCTCGACTGCGAGCCCAACGCGCTAACCACTCGGCCACTGCTGCCATTCTCTCGGATGCACAGTCGCGCAAAAGGCTTGTGTCCGGTGTGTTTCTGGACATCCGAAACGCCTTTCGCAGTGTCCGCCATGAATGCATAGTCGTAATCCTGAGTCATTTCAAACCCACTACAGATCTTATTGAATGCATCTCCGACATATAGGTCGCCAAAACCTGCATCGTTCTTTGCCGTAACGGTGAAATCGATCGTATCCCTGTGGGGCGGGAAGTCCGTCTGGTATGCCCGTTGTCTGAGCTGCTATTCAATTTGGTCATCGAGGTGCTCTTCAGAGGCCTCCGTGATAAAACGGATTCCGGCTACAATCTTCCTGCCAAAAACGACTTCAAAGTGCGTTGTAGGCCTATCGCCTATGCGGACGACATATGCTTCGTTTTTTCCGATCGCGAACAGATGATCTCCCTCTTTCATACTTCTGATCTCTTCTCTTCCTGGTCCGGGCTACCGTTCAATCCACGCAAGTAAGGCACCCTTCTATGGGAAAGCGTCGGCGTCCCGTCTGTGGGTCGACTCGGAACCTTTCTCCCTAGCCGGAAGGAAATCAGAGTCATCTCCAAAGGCGATAGGCTTACTTTTACGCTCGAACAGGTTATGCCTCGGATGCGTCCCGGTCCCTTACCCAACCTTTCATCTCTCTACCCTGGAGAAACACATTTCCTTTTTGACGAAATCTTTTCTCACTTCAAGCCAAAAACTTCTGGCACTTACTTCCATGATTCGTCCGTCCACGTCATGCCATCTGCAAGTGCGGCGCTTCAGACACTATAAGCTTCTGAAGCTTGATCAACTGGTATTGCAGTGTTCGAAGGTGGCGTGGCGTTTTCCCAAGTGGGCGTGCAGTTTTTTCTTCTACTATAAGCCTGCATTTGGGGGTTTTGGTGTGTTGAATTTGTGTCGTGAAAGCGACACGCTTTCGATAGACCTGGCTTTAAGATACTGACGTCTCCTGACGTCTGACGACCGTAGGCTATTTCTTCCGTCGCTCTTGGGAAGCTTTGGAGCCATGCCAGTCTGAGGCTCGGCACTTCAGATCCTACGTCGAGCCATCTGGCCAGCTACTTGAATGAGGAACCCCTCCTAAAGATGCTCGTTTTCGATCGACCGTGCCCAACAGGCGAAAGCTTTTGGGTCCGCGTCCTGGCGGCCACCCTTTGTGTAAATGTGCGTTGGTCACTTGGTCCGCCAGCCCGGATGGCGGTCTCGACCGCAGAGAGCTTCAAAATCACCCCTCCTCTAATAAAAAAGTGGTGCCGACCCTCCACCAACAAAATAACTTGAAGTAGAGGAGACAGTGGGGATCCAAACCTGACCAAGGCAAGACAGTCAGTGCCCACTGCCTGTCCAGATTTTCAAATTCTTGGACTCGGTACCGGAGCTCCTGGTGGTCACAGCGGTAAACCATAATCTCTTCGTGGGAAAATTGTAACGTAAGATTCCCGAATCCGTTCGTCTGCATGTAATGACCGAAAAAGAAACACTCCTTCGAAACGTCTATTCAAATTTGTATTTCTGTAACATTAGCCACCTGGCTGTCGAAATTGGATGTAACGCCGTACACCACTAAAACTTGTCACTACAGAACAGATTACTTAGATAAAAGACGGAAAATTTGTCCAGCTAGCAAGCACCAAGCAAACAGTTAAATATGCGACTGACTTCCAACAAACAATTTTACGAATGACTAGAATAATTTGCGATATCTCAAATGCACGTAGACAGTAACTGTGACGCAATAATGAAAGACATTGTCACGCAATTCAAACCGGTGTTCAAAGGTAGTGATGCAATATTTCATCAGGTCTTACGACCGATGGTGCAATATTTGGACATTTTCTAGCAATTTCCATGATGTAAGATGCCAGCTAGGTTAAGTAGACCATAACTGGTTTTTATATGACGTTTGATTCGAAAAAACAACATAGAACAAGTTGCCTCAATAAAGTTTTTGGGAATAATTGTAAACGAGCTTTTGTCATGGAAATCTCATATGGAAATCTTACTTCAAAAAATAAGATCAACACTCTGCGTGACAAAAAAAATTAAGCCTTTCCTAAACAAACAAGCACTTCTCTCCATTTACCATTCTCTAGTTGAGAGTCAGATATTATATTGTATCTCAACATGGTGTCATGAAAACAAAACTACATTGCAAAAGCTGCAACGTACATGCAATAACTTTCTTCGTATTGTATTTGACATTAACCGCAGAGAAAGCATAAAAGGACTTATGGAACTCAATAATGTAAAATCAATTAACCACATGAAAAATACAGAGATTGCAACTTTCATGTTTAAATATTCAAAAAAGCTACTTCCCACAACATTCAATGCAGGGATATCTAAAGAAGAGGATGCGAAGGCTCACAGCGATTGCCTTATTCTTATGACACTACCAGGGCGGTAGTTTGTAGTGCGTAAAACATGCAGTTCTTTTCACAATTGCAGAAAGTTTTGTTGTGCAACTGGTACAGTCAGCTACAGATGACAGTTAGTAAATGTTACATAGAGCATATTTAAAGAATACTTGTTTGGAAAGACAGTTGAAAAGTTACAAGTTAGCTGCTTTTCTTAACAAAGTCTTTGCAGTAGGCCAGATTTAAAGCAAATAAACGGGTAGTTGAATTAACAAGTAACCATGAGCGTGTAGTGAGTATCCAGGCTTGATACTGATAGCGCAATGCAGGTTATCATAACAAGAGTTATTAAACTACTAACAGTGCCGATTGTCAGTTTACGGTAAACAGAGATTATTTACGATAAACAGAAGCCCTTCTATTGTCAGACGTATTAAAAGCCTTCATATCCCCTTCTCTAGATATCCCTGATTCAATGATATAATTATGTGTAAACAATCAAGTAGCCTAACAACAAGAAGTAATTCTCCTTATATTCCGATATATTGCAGAATAAACACTTGCAAACAATCAATACGGTACATGGGGCCAACAGTTTGGAACAAGCTTTCCCCTACTATAAGAAATGAATGCAAAACTGTAAAAGGCTTTAAATCAAAAATGAACAAGCTAAATCTTCCTTGAAATAATCCTATCTAAGTATTACATGCACCAAACTTACTAATATATATATATTATATTTATTTTTTTTTGCCCAGAAATGATAGGCCAATGTGTGTAGATTTATTAGCAAAATAGTAAGGTTGTAAGTACTCCTACTGGCCTTCTGGTTCTTGTGTTTTTTTTTTTTGTCCACAGAAGTTCGACAGAGTCTGCAGAAGTTTTTCCATCCTCTTCGACCAATCGCCATCTTTCGGTGAAGCGGTGGCCATGTGCTCCAACCAGTTGTTATTATATCAATATCTTGGACTGGATCGTCATGCTATTGTTTGATTGTTTATCTATTTTTCTAACATGCCGAATTGGATTTTTTTTATTTTTGTTATGGTTTAACGTGTAAAACATACGGTAACCCAAATTTATCATATTACTGTGTCATGCCACTACTACATCCCAGCTGGCGATGCCTGTAGTTTTTGCATTGATTCAACGTTGGATCAGTGTGGAGGTGACGAGTTTAGCTGACTGAGGTCTAAAATTATCGCTTTATCAACGCAACTTTTATCAAAGCACGCTTGATATCTTCAAGACATAACTTCCCTGGGTATAATTAAATTTCCGCAAGATGATGATGTTGTTTTTGCTAGTTTGTTTTACTTGTTTTTGTCATTGTTTTTATGTCGTCAAGTTATAGCCTATCTATTTTGTGAGTCGTGCAAGGCCTATGGTGCGTTGCGCTTGAAATGGCTTTGCCCGTGGTAGGATTTCTTTGTGGGGTTTTCTTTGCCTGCCTTGCTCTTCTTTGCTATGAGCTAAACGCATCAAGACGTGTTCCCCTTATGACCATCAGCACTCTTGATAACGCACCATGGCCGATCTTCATAGCAACTGTCCATACAAATCTTAAATATATCAGCTAAAGCTATGTGGGCTAATAAAGCTATAGCTTAAATATATGTTGTTTTCGTAACATTTTCTTTTTTTATTTTCCCTTTATATCTTAAATTTTTCTGAAGGTGTTGCGACCGTGCCAAATTTCTTTCAACTCAATAACTTACTTCGGTCTCAAGCACGTTTTAACGTTCGCGTTTTGTCGCTTCTACCTTTTTCTCGACCTTTGCTATGCTGACGTGTATTGTTTTGATATGATGGTCAGAAATAAAAACAACTGAACTGAACTGATTTGGTGAAAATTGTCGGGAACACCTGGATCACGCCAATCGTGCGTTTGCCCACAAATCCCGCATTCCCGCCTAAACCTACTGCCCTTGAAATCCAAACCAAGGCATGACCGCTCTTATAAACCTGCCATATGTCGCGCGTGTGGGAAAGTGGAAGATACTCTCCTGAACAATCTTGTCTTATACAAAAGAAGAAGGCACTGAGTCAGCATTAAATAGCGCCACTTAACGGTAAAATGAAACGATTCTTCAAGACTTTGCTTCAAGTTTCCCTCATTTAAACATTTTGAGATTGAATTTGAGTGCTTCTGAGACCAGGGTAGTGAGTTTGTTTACTGACTGACGTTATAACTGGAGTACTGAGAGCTCTGTTGCTTAGGCTAATCCAGCTAATAGATATCCTATTACATAATTATAGATCAGTGCTACAAAGCAAAGTTTTTTTATTCATTATAACAACACTTTAAACACCAGTAACCACCGGGTACATTGTACTGGTACCTTGTACTGGTACCAGTGGCGTAGCCAAGGGGGGGGTTTTGGGGGTTACAACCCCCCCCTTTGGCACATGTGTGACGTCACGATATTGAGAATGATGCTTTCAGTCTAAAAGAAATTGCCTAATTTTAAACAAAACTGCATTAAAGACCGAGTTTTGCCAATACCAAACATCTCAGCCAGGAATTAGCAACAAGAAAACATAGAGAATTAGCTTTATTTCCGAAAAATGCCGAAGAAAACATGATCTTATCCTTTTGCTATGCCACTGGACAGCACCATTTTACAGGAATATTCATACTCACATTCTTGTTGAAAATGCTTTCAGAATGCACCAAATTCAAAGCAATTTTTCAAAATTTTCTGGGGGAGGCCCCCCAGACCCCCCGCCGCTGGGTCGTCAAAACCCCCCCCTTTCAAAATTCCTGGCTACGCTACTGACTGGTACTGTAACTAATAGCCTACTGCCAGCAGTAGTGTACGGTGAGTTGTGGCCATTTTTTGGTGTTTAATTGTTTAAAACGTTTCAAACACATGCTTTATTTGAACAGTGACTCTTTATATCATATCAAATCAGTTTTCCTCTTGATTTTCTGCCCTCCAATCTAGCCTGGAAAGATCTGTTCATACGTCTATAATGATATCAGATCAGTTTATTTTGATGCAATTTAACTGGCTATTAAAAGCAAACTGCAAATTTAGTGTGTGTTTAAAGCCTGTTGAAAAAATGTGAAAACCCAAAAAAGTTGTCACCGTATACTAGGCTACTGACTAACAGAGGTAGGTATCTGCAACTTTAAAAGCAGCGCATTACGATTTCTATAGAATATACCAAAAACGGGTGCTATCGCTACTGTATCATACCCTCTGCCAGTCAATGAAAAGTAGCACGCTCCTGCTACTTGGACTAAAGTAGCATGTGTTACTACCACCATGTCACTTCTCTGCGTTACCATACTTTTGTTTTAAAGTGACACTCGAAAGCCTTACTTAAGTGTATATCTTGTGAAGTCAGCTCGACCCTGAAAACGAATGATACCATCTCACATTTGGGTAAGCTGCTATTTTAACGCCATGGTGGAAAACAAATTTTATTTCTATTCAGTGTTTGCATCAAAAATCTCTAATTAAAAACAATTTATTTTTTCCGCTTTAAAGTGGAAAGTAGTGGAAGAACAGCCGAAGCAAATTTATCGCCTACTTTAAGTCAAATGTAGCATCGCTACTGCAGCCATTACAAGGTTGCAACCTGTTTCATCCCCTGAACACTTCGTACCCTAAAAAGATCAAGAGAAAAAATAGAACACAGCCGAAACTCCAACACTCCGGTTTCCGGTGTCCACAAATTATTTTTGATCCAGTTGTTTTGCATATATTCACATAGCTGAATGTGATAATATCGGCAAGATATGTGAAGCTGGAAGATAGCACTAACCCATCAACTTTTTTTATGAATGATTGTGTGACCATATTGCAGCGACAGTGTTTGCAAACCAAGGGTTTGCACGTGCCTGAATACAGCTTGGGTAAAATGAAATGCACATTGCACAACCACGCATTCAGAGATGGGCAAGATCACCAGTATTGGTGATCTTGAAGATCAAGATCACCAAGAATAGGTGATCTTGAAGATCAAGATCTCCAAACTATGTGATCTTGAAGATCGTGATCTTGATGATCAAGATCACTTTCAAGTTCACTTTTTGTGTATATACTTGAAAAAAAATGAAGTTTTTGATCAATGATGTTGCAAAAAATAATTGATATATATAAGCAACCTGGGTAAAGGTGTATATAGTTGGTATTGCTAACTTTACTTTTAACTACTCGGTCGCTGGCCTAAGAATTGTAATAAGTTAGTGACTGTTGCTATTAGGCCTATCAATTGTTGACTTAGTTTGCGTAGAATCGCAACGTCACACACAAGGCCGAGGTTAATTACAGTACGCTAGTTCTGAAAAAGTCACAAAATTTGCAATTAGTTTTATACTTTTTTTTATAATAAATAAATAAAAATAAACTTTGAACTACATCATGTTTTACCAAATTTTTGTCTGGTTCATGTGGGAGTTTTTATTCTTGTTACTAAGTAGTTTTAACTTTCACTGTATTATGTCAATGTTTATTGCACCATATACCCATCTGGTAATTTTGATACTGTTGTCTGCTATCAAAAAAGTTCAGAGGTTTGCGGTCAGACAAACCGCTCCATACACAGACCCTAAACAAGTCTTGGTCTGGTTGATTTGCTGCAATAAACCACTTTGCATGACCAAAGTCAGCTGGAGTCCAGATTTTTTAACATTGCTATTCTAGACTTTTGAAACATTTAAAATTGGGTCAAAGAAAGCAAACATTTCTTTAAAATTCACACATAAAAATTGTGAACAAAGTTAATTCATTTTTTATTATACGTCAACACAAAGTACATGGAAGTTGACTTCTTTATTATGACCAACACAGAAAACTTTTTCAATTTTGAAATGGCAGCACTGACCAGATTAGATGGAGACTTTAAATCGTCTTTTGTTGGACACATATCATATTAACAGTGGCTTAATGTTAGTAGTTGCCACTAACTACTTTGTACAGTACGAGTTCTAAAAAAATGCCACTATCTAGGCAGTAAAATTCAGTTTTAAAGTGACCTTGATCTTATTGTTCTTCAAGATCAAGATCACGCAAAAGAAAGTGATCTTAGATCAAGATCACCAAAAAAAAAGTGATCTTCAAGATCATGCCCATCTCTGCACGCATTCTATGGTCGGAAAAACAACCAAGGGTTTGCACGTGCCTGAATACAGCTTGGGTAAAATGAAATGCACAACCACGCATTCTATGGTCGGAAAAACAATTTCAATTGCTTTCCAAATCGCTGCTTCGAAATCAAGCACAATACGCATGACACTGGGTTTGGTTGCAAAATTATTACAAATTACTTCAAAAACAGCTTTATAATCCGACATGCATCGTCTCGACATGAAACATAGTGCCAAAGGAAATTGTTTCTTTTCTCCATTTTTTTTCACAAAAGCATGAATAAAAAAGAGTTGTATAAATGGTTTTCGAATGGATTTGAAAGTTGCATCCACGTACCATGTCTTAGCAGAATGCAGTAATTTCAATTGGTACTTTGTTGCAAAAATAATATCATATGTCTTTTGTCACCTAGAAAAACAATCAACAAAAAATCCTCAGGAAAGTGTTCAATCAACAGTTTAAATTTTTTGCTTTTTGGCTCTTGTGGTCGATGCTTTCGCCGAAAGAAATTTACGTTCTTGTTTAAATTTACAATTGAAGGCATTGCTTGCAACGCTGTTGACCCAATCAGAATCTCCGACCGAATTAAGTTTCGGGACATTGTTGCAGCTGTAACAAAAGGCTGCTGTAGTGCTTGCTTCTTGCACTGGACGAGTGAACGTACACCGATGCGGTTTCTTTACAGGCTGCTTTAGAAGGAGAGTGATTGATTGTGGTCTCTGTGTCCTTTAATGGGCTAATCAAATAAAGTCAAAGTCGACGTTCCTTCTAATTCAAAAATTTTATTTCCTTATAAAAAAACGTTTATTTAACACATAACTTAAGGTCGCTGTGAGTCATTATTTTCTACAATGTCATGCTTAGTCGCTGGAAAAATAAAAGAGCTTAGAGCTTGAACTCTAAGAATTTAATGCAGTGTGGGCTAGCTGTAACGGGTCTGCTACTATTCGGTGAGTTCCTAACCTCAACCCCCTAACCCTTAACCCTAAAACGGCAATGATAATTAGGCTACGGTACCCCAATAATTTAAAAAAAAAATTGAAAAAATCCCCCGTTAAAGGATCGGACTCACCAAAACGGGCTATTCCGAGCTGTAACATGCAAAATGATAAAGCAAAGTTCAACAAATTTCAATTTTCTTATTTGCTAAAGATTGATGAAAGGTTTTTGTATTAATTGTAATATGTTTTTAGCACTTCAACAAGCTCACAGTATCAATGCAATTATTATGTAAAATTGTACATATCGTGTAGCCTACATCATTGCCATGAATCTATTGCTTTGTTGAACAGTGAATAGCCTACCCAGCAACAATAAGATTTAGTGCCACGTTTAAAAAGTTTTTGGTATAACCCAACAAGGTATCAAACCAATGTGTACCGATTTACAAGCAGACGCTCAAACTACTAATGCTCAGAGACGATTTTAGTCACTGGCGTGTTTAAAACCCAAAACATTTCAACACGTATCACCTAGTAGTATAGCCCAGGGCTTCCCAAACATTTTTGCTCGCGACCCCTTTCGATCTCCTAAATTTTTCGCGACCCTTCCGGTTAAAAGGATAAACAATGCGAAATATTTCGCAAATATTTCGTATTTTGTATATTTATACGTTTCTAATATTTGTTGAAAGGTTTAATTTAAACGAAAACTAATAACAAGCTATCCGTACTCGAAGCCTGCTACTTTAGGCTACTAGGCTACTTGTAGCCTGCTGGAAACAAAACCAAAAAGCTGCACATTTATTCAGTGTGATGGGTGCGACTGCTTTCTGCTACAAAGCAAGTCTAGCCGTCGCTTTATGTTTGTCAATGCTGGTCTGAAGACGGTTTCAATGTTACTTACGCTGGAACGGTATTTTATCAACGTTGAAAACACTAACACGCACATATACGTGGAGACAAATGGCAGGTGTGCGGTTACTGCTAAGCCTTATGATGGTGAATATTCTGCTCTAACGTTAGGCTAAGCTAAAAAGTGTGAAATTTTTTTTCCAGAAAATTCAAGCCACAACTTAGAGTCAAAAGATAGATCTGAAAGTTTTTCCTGAGATTTGAAACAGAGGTGCTCGGTAGCCTACTTTGTGTTTGCATTACTAATGGGTTTTGGATCCAATCTAAATTGGTATTGTCCAAGTCTAGAAGAAAATACTTTTTAAACTCTTTCAAAAATCTTGACAAGTGTCAATAACCAGAGGCTTAATAACTTTTGATTCCACATCCACATTGTTAGCCAAAAAGTTTCAGTGAATGAGAATATTTCAAATAACTCATTTTCAATCTTTTGTTTCTAGATGTTTTTTTTTTTGATGAACGCTCCAACATTAGATTTCAATGTAAAAGCATAGATGTTTTCTCCTTGGAAGGACAAATTAAATTCGTTCCTCTTTTTCAAACAAACCTGACAAATAGCATAATTTGAAAAGCCTTTCCAAAAACGTTTTTAAAAAAAGCGGCCGACAAAGTCTAAACTTTTTTCGTTGGAAAAATCACGACTTCATTTTTTAACACTAACAACTTTTTAAAGCATTGACTTTAGTTTTGAAATCCACGTTTACAATGCAGCAAAGAGGGTTTAATCTCCTATTCTATATTTCACTAAGTTTATATAAATTTACAAAATATGGGTAGCTTATTGAGTGCACAACTTTTTATAAAGTTGATAACTTTTGCAGCATCTTGCACATAAGTGTTAATATGCAGTGCTTTGTGTAAGATTTGTATACTTTCTGCGACCCCCGAAGTTTGTTACGCGACCCCTTGGGGTCGCGACCCCCACTTTGGGAAGCCCTGGTATAGTCTACTTTGATTTAGGTTTTTGAAAAATTGTTAATTTATTACACATCTATCTGATTTAGGCTTAGCCGACTATCATATAAAAAGGCAAGTACAGTAATAGCCTACTTGCATAAGCAGATATAAAAGTTTCTTTGAAATTATCCAATAACATTTGCTAACACTGATGGGATCGGAGGAGTATCCCAAAGTGGCAGAATACTTTGTTGTTGCCGGGTTGACTGAATCTTCTCAAGTCTTAGAAGAGGACCTTGCTTTTCCCAATGCAAGTCACAAGTTGAGTGATCATCGCAGAGATCCCATCACAGACATTATTGTTATTGATAAGTGAGTCTTTTAAAACATATATAGCATAAGTGCGATATTGTTTGAAACTGATACTCATAGAACATACTTTGAAAACTGTTTTCTCATGAATGTTGGTTTATTTTTGTAAATTGGTGGTTTTTGGCATGTGTACAACACAAAGTACGCATACTTATTGGTTGCATCATTTCCAGTGAACTTTCAGTAACACTAGTAACTATAAAAAAACTAGCACTTCCTTTAATTGTAAACTGAATAAAAAAAATTGAAATTTAACATTGCCTGTAAGACGCAGAGTGGTTTTCCTCTTGCCTTCTCCATTTTGCTGTGTTCCATCTATGGAATATACAGTATATTTACATTTTCCAAACAAAAAAATAAATTAAGAGAACCAAATGAAGAGAAAACCATGTGCAAGTGAACATTTAATGGTTCTTGTAGGTTGCAATTTTTGCACATTTAAAAATTATGATTGCTCATACAAGTACAGCATTTACTGCTTTATAAGAATTACTATTCATTATTATAGAAAAATTGCTTCAATGTATTATGTCCAATATTTATAATTATACATACATGCTAATTTTCGCTAATGTTTTGCGTGAACTTTCTAAATTAATTACAAAATATTTTAGTTACCGGTACCCATTTTTTTATTCTAGAACTCTTGAGGAAACTTGTCCCGAAGAATTTACCTGTGTTGAGCTGACACCTGGAGGATTTACTGCTGATTTAAATCATGGCAGTCTCACTGCTCACAGTATGTTTCTGTGCTATCGACGTGGAAAAGATAGACCTCCTTTGATTGATCTGGGGTATGGATAAGACAAAGAATTAAACGTCCTTAGTTCAATTGTATTGCTAAAATCATATTAGCATTATCTCATATAGTGAAGAGATGAAAGTCTTTGTACAATATTTAAAAGGATGCCAGTTTGGCATGCCTGTCGCCTGAAGGTTGAACGCATAGATTGGCTTCCTTACCTTCCTACCCACTGGGTTGAAATCTTTGGCCACAGTGTGTAAGCCTGGATAAGGCAAATCAGTAACACTATGTTGTTAATGGTGATTAAATATATATTCATTACGGTACTTCTGATCATTAAAATTTTCTTAGTAAATTACAAAGCTTTTTTTTCTAAATGCACTAAATTAGCACGGTAGCCAAGCGATCACAATGACAATCTGCTCCAAAACAAATCGGATCTCACACATAGTAGGGATTTTTAGTTTTGGGTGTCAACGAATTTTGCTGCATTGTTTTTCTTTGATTTGCAAAATCATTTAGTGCTTTGCTCAATGTTCATATTTACCATTTTTCTTATTCGTAACTTTTGATTTTAGAGTATTCTATGAGGGGCTAGAAACCGTTCGATCAGGCATATCTGTATTGGACGCAACACCAAATGGAAAACCTGCTAATGTCAACAACAAGAGTGGTCAGTATTTATCCTAATTGACCATTTGCTTCAACTTTTTACATCTTTCTGGTCTTTATGTTTAAGGCTTCTTAACCTGGATAGGTTAAATAAATGGTCATTTTGTTTTTGTTAGGATGCGAAACAAAACGTACATGAAATATAAAAAACATACAGTGTGCATGCAATGAGAGAGTGCCAAAGATCGCAGCCCTGTGAAGGCGCAGGAGGTCATCGAGTCCACTTTCTCATTCTAACAGATATACGAAAGCAAGTATTGCTTTTTTGAAATGGCAAATTAACACATTGAAGAAGAAAGATACAAGAGAAAAATAAATAAAACAAAACCAATACGTGCGCAAGAAATGCAAAAATAAAAATAATAATGACATTGGAGATAAAATCATGTGGTGGTTGTCGCTTCTACTGCTCTTGCTTATTGAAGAAGTGTTTTTTGCAGGTATTGCCTAACAGTTTGGTTGACTATCTCTGTAGACTGGGTTATTTTATAAAATATTATGTCTACTTTCTTGCAGTTTGTGTTAAATGCATAGAGTAATGGACGTTTTGCAGCAATAGCCTAAAGATAAGTTGGAATGTTTGGATTTTGTCGAAAAAGCAAACACCAGTGTCTCAGTTGTTGATCGAAGTATTTCTCCATATTTTGCTTAATGTATACAAATATATACAGTCTTATTTTCCCCAAAGTAACGTTATATAACTTCTAAACGATTTCTTTGGTGGTTTAATAAATCATTATCCAATGTAATATCTTTCTAAAAGACTTTTTCATAAGATGCAAAAAGTGTTTCATGAGCTCGGCTGCATCTATTAATGTCACCGTTTTCAGCATTTATATTTTAATGTGTGTTTACAAATGTGGTTTACAGTGCTACATTATGCATAGTATATTTTGAAATTCCATCAATAATTCGTACCAAAACGTCACAAATGGCTTCAGTGTTCCACCAGTTGTCATTTTTTGAATTCTTAACCTTTTCTCCACTGGTTTAAGTTTCACGCTTGGGCGATATTTACTTTAAAAAACAAATGACAAATCACGTCAGTGCATTGTTAAGATGGTGAAAAGGTTTTTGGCCTGATTCTGAATAATTAAGTCAATCCCTCGGCCTCAGCTAGTAAATCCGTTTCTCCTTCCATTTATTTAACATCTGGAGACGTTGAATCCACATAAAAAAGCCTGATTTGCTGACCACGTCGTCACTACGACTGCATGATGAGAGATAAAGTTGCTACGCCTAAAACTATTTTGCCTCTGGCTTGTAATTGACAAACTGCATGCGTTTGTAATTCCCAGTACTTATACGATTTGTTACAAAATTATGGAAAATATGATGCATGGTTTGCTTTAAAAGCCCTGATTAACTGATTTGGCCAGTAAATCCCCAGACAGCACTTCAATCGTTGTTTATGATTCAAGGTCTATTGAATCAATGAAAAAAAAAACCGGTTCATTTGCTGTCTGGGTCAGTCTTTGAAACGACTTGAGATCATGACGTGGAACATTCGGTTGAAGGTCAAAGTTGATTATATTATCATGTTAGTTCTCTTCCTTTCTGATGCCGCCAATATAATTTACGTGCTGTGTACTCTGCTTTGGTCTATTTAGTCTATGCAAACATTGAATGAATGCGGATCGGTTGGTAAGGACTCGTCATGTGTGTGGTAGATATTTAACTTGTCGAGTCGTCGTCTTGTGCTGTCTCACAAAACGACAAAATTGTTATAGTTGATGTCAATATACACTAGATAAAAAGAGGTAAGTTTGAACCGATGGTGCATTGAATCTATCAACATCAGGTCGATCAAATGTTCTGAAACATCACACCAACCGCTTAATAAAGAAAAAATGAATAACTATTAACTAATCATACAGAATATGTCATTCCGATATTATTGATCTAGCTTCCGTAGCTCGGCACAGCGCATGTCACTGTGCTTCTCACTGCTCAGTAGTAATTTTATTTACAGAAGAATTCTTGCCTTCAACCGCACTGCAGTATATAACTGCGCAAATTTTATTTTGTATGTTATTCTCTCGGAGGATGCGCATTGTCATTGTGCGCGAAACTTCAGTGAAGCAATAAATCAACTTTGCTTTTACTTTCACTTTCATCAGATGAACGTTGCAACTGGTGCTAGATGTGAGAATTCTTCCAAATGTTCTCACACTTAATGAAATGATAATTTTACTTTGCAGGTATGGGCAGCCATCCTATCTATTTCACTTATCGCAGGGCCAAAAATACCGCCCCACAAAATTCACTCGTTGTTACGGACATTTGTGTCATTCTTACCAACAAAGGAGAAAGGCCGCCGTACGCTTTTTGTCAAATCGAGAAAAACCTCAACAAAGGACTGGTACGCTTGCGCAGCGGTGAATCACCGAACTGTTACAGCAAATCAATCGTTTTTTACGGTAGACGTTTGATCAATGTAAAAATCGGTTGATTTGCTGTCCGGGCTGTGACAGCATCACCGAGTTTGTGTTGTTTGTAAGATAACCACCAGTCAGATGGTATTAAGTAATCGTATGTTGATTATTTCTACGTCAACTGGCGTTAAACTACGATTTACTGTAAAATCACCTGTTCTATTGACCGACATGACACATCCAGTTTCAGGTTATTTGTCACAACTCAACAACAAAATTTAAATGGTAAACTCAGCATTCAACAAGTGTTTTTTTTTTATTCGATCAAATTGTCAAGACTGTGAACTCAAAGTGGCGATTATGCATTGATTGCTGATATTTTAAAATAATTGACAGACTGTCCACCTCATGGTTAAGACAGACTGTTCACCTGTGGCATGTTCTAAATTTACGCTTTTTATTTGCACGCCTTTTGACTGCGATGCACTTCCGTCATTGTTGTAAATGAACAGTTTGTCCGTTGTTCTCGCAGCGTTTGGCACCTTATGCGTATTTGACCCGTATTTATGTTGGGCTATTATTGTACTTTACTCTGCTAAACATTGAATTTTGTTTGATTAGTCAGTTTTCTTTTACTTTGTTTTGTTTAAAACATTAGAAAAACAATCGAGTAACTTACGGATCCTTTTTTTAATCCTTGTAATTTTTCAGCTTATCAATTCAGAAAAATGATTGGGTGATTGCTGTGAGGATAAAGTTTTCAGATTTTTGCGTACTTAGCCATGTATCCCCATGTGCTTAGTGATTCATTTTGCATGACGAAACAGAAGTTAACCATAAAAACTATTTTCTTCTTCAGATTGGATCCAGCGTATATGTCTGTTACAAAAAGTCAATGCGTCAAGTTGACCAGATATCATACAAAGCAGGTTTGCATTGCTACATAAATTGAATTCGCAGTGTGGTTGTTTTCAAGGAACTGTTGAGCCACAGCAGTTTAACGCCGGCTTTGTGTGTACGGTATCATGCTGACATTTCATCTTCACATTGTGAAAAGACTGAAAAATAATATCTTTTTTTCGACTTGTAATGATTTTATTTTTAAATCGTGTTTTGACCGTATGTCTGTTTCATATAATGTGTCTTTCTATAACGCTGCAAGTTTGCAAGGCATGCATTTTTAACATGGAAAAGCTTCAAAAATCAAAATCGCTGACTTGCCTTCGTCAGTTAAGTTTCGAAGTCTTCAGAGTAGAGTATTTTTTTAAAAATTGTTGCCAAGGGGTTCATACAAATATTACAAAAAAAAACGTTTTTGCGAAAGTGTAAAAGCTATCTGAAAATTTCCGAACTCTGCTACGTGACTCCTTTTCCTACTATGGTTTCGTAACCATTACAAGATTGTTGCTCCAATGTACGTCTTTCGCAGAAGTTTAACACGCGTCACTATTGTTAGGGTATCGATTACTTTATTTTTGAATGGGTCGTGAAGCGAGTGGACTTCCTGCCATAAAACCCAATGCATGCTGATTTGCATCAGACTTGCAAGTTTCTTCAGCAAGTTTAACATCAACTTCCTGTTAGATTTGCGTACTCTCTGACGGTCACGATGTTATCCCTGACATTCGTACCACACAATGAGTCAAGTGAACAAGTCCAATATTTAGGCCACTGGCCATTCATCAAAAGTTTTTAGCTTTACATCGTTTCAACGTCTAACAAATTTTGATGACTTCCTCGACAGCAAAATCTGCCATTTTTATATTGATTTAACGTCTGCAGACGTTGAATCGATGTAAAAATGATGGATTTTGCTGTCTGCGAAGGTCGGCAGTCCGGACTCGGCTCGCTCTTAAAGATTACGTCATCGTAATGACAAAAGGAAGCAACAACTACAGCATTGACATCGATGCACTTGATATCAATTATGCATGGTTTTGATATGTCGCGCCCGCAAACAGTGCAGTGTTTCGTAATGTAAAGAATTGCGTTTATATTTCTAAATTTCCGACTTGCAAGTTGCAACCTCATGTTATTTCGAGATGCAGAGGTTTTAAAGTTGATTATTTTCTATCTAAATTACTATTCATTGGTTGCACTTTTTTAAAAAGGTGACACTTTCAAAAGCAACAGTTTTGAGCCATCTTTGTCGTTTTTCTCACGACCGTAGGCCACCGTCAAGCTTTTGACGGCACTCGTTCATTGACGTGTTGAAATACTGCTTGTTATAGCCAGTATTGTCTTTTGCATTTTTGTCCTTAAAATTTTAATGAAGAAAAATTATATATGATAGCACAAGATTTTCAAACCCTTTTCCGAAGTTGCTTCTATTGTCGCTTTCAAAAGCACAGTTACACAGTCTCATTAATGCAATTTCGAGAATGACCGTACGTTTTCCTTGCTAGTGAGTTCAATCGATCTACCAAGACAGAATGTGGCCAGTTAGTCGTAATTAGTACCTCCCTTGGGGCATACCATCATCATCTATTTCGGAACAATTCACCTCATAGGCAACTTTTTACCTTTTGTCTTCTTAGGACTTATTGGAAGATACCCTCAGGAGGATGTGGGTTCGTTTCCTCTCCCAGCCACTGTCCCGTTGTTCTGTCTACCTATGGGCGCCACTGTCGAGTGCTGGTCCAGTGAAAGACGTCACCCACTACCAACCTTTTCTACGTTCGTCCTCACAACTGAAACATCTGAAAAAGTAAGGAGTTTCGTTCTTATTCGACGAAAGATCCCCAGTCAGCAAATCAGTCCTTTTTTACATTGATTCAAAGTCTGCAGTCTACAGACGTTAGATCAATGTAACAAAAGACTGATTTGCTCTCTGGGTTATTGTTAGGCGTTTATCTGTGAATGGTCTCCGGATTACTTCTAAAGCTCTTATGTGAGTTTCATCAGCTTATCGGTTAAATCGATTTCGATCTATAAAGTTAAAAAGATGATTGCTTAAAGTAATTTAGAGCCTCCTTGCTTCTCGACGTTGAATTGTCATTATGTGGATCCAACTGTTCGTCTGTCGAACAGACTAATGGCTATTCCGAAAACGAAAATTGATGACTGAGGTTTTCGATTGTTACGTTATTTTGCACGCATCTGGCTTTCAAGCAGCGCAGCATGTTTCGTGAAATAGTTTTCTATGATTACTTTTTGTGAACGTTTTGATAGATTCTGATACAAATTAGAAGAGACAGCTGATTTGTGCTGTTCAATCCATTAGGTATTAATATGACAATTTATGCACAGTACAGTAAGTGTGACCTTGCAACGTGAACTTGCAATTGTGAACGGGTGGACGAGATTCTGCCTGAGCCGCCACCCTTTGCATCGTTTGGAAACTACAAAATGACCACCAACTGCCTTGCGTACCTTTTCATTTTTTGTGACAGGCCTAGTCGCGTTTAATCGTTTCCTGTTGTGCAGTATGATTGGCCATTTCTTACCAGTTATTTGTTTGTTTTTGCCAAAAGCGCTGCGAGTGCAGTGTTTCCGCTTTTTGCATCTCTTTGACGGCCACAGACGTTACTCCATTGTTGCAAATTGTAATTATTCACCTCACGAGTTGACGACTTTATGAGCTCGAGCCACCATAAAGATCATACTGTACGAGTTATGATTGAAGACCAACATTGAATTCGAATTTCTCTTTGTTTACCCAACTGACTAGTTTTTACATTGATTCAACGCATGTCAATGTATATTCTATTCAAAACGACATTCTCATCATCATGCATCAGCTGTCTCAAAACAAAGAAGACGACGGGTTACCAGATAAGTGCCCATCGTAAAAGTCATCCATCCACCCTGTCATACCAGTAAATTATTGCTTTTTTATTCAATGTCTACAGACGTTGAATCAGAGCAAATCAGAAATGATTTGCTGGCCGAGTGAAGGCAATTCGATGGTGCTTATGTGAAACCAATCCATGGTGCTGTAGAAGCAATTTTGTATTCCAGTGACGTAGATGGATCGAAAACTGACGTATTCAGCAATATCCGTCATTTTTAAAAATGACAATTTTTGCCGTTTGGAAAACTGGTGTTTTTGATCCTGCGCAGGTTTGATTGGGTTCTTTTTCCCAGGTTAAAATAAAAAAAAAAAATTAATCGATCCTCTTTTTTTAGGTTTTTGGTGCTGTTGTGTCTTTTTATGAAAGTTACCCTGATGGAAAATTAACAAACACTGAGCTTGAAAAACTCGGCTTGCTGCAAGACAACGGTTCACGCACTCACACCACCAAAAGTCTTCATACGAACAAGGCAATCTGCTTGCTATCTCGCTGGCCTATGTTCACAGTGTTTCGTGACTTTCTCATGTACCTTTACAAGATGACTGTGTCACCAATCGCTCACTCTGTGCCGGTGGAAAGGTAATTTTCTATAAATCTGTATCAACACATTAAAATTTTGTTTGCTTTGTGTTGCTTTACGATATGTCCGTATTGAATCGACATCGTAGATATAATGTGTTTTATGTTGAAACAGATAAGTTAATTCAATGAAAATAAATGTATTTTTATAACCCAATAATTTTATGAGAATGTTATCACTGGTGCATGTCCGATGTTAATTTACGTCACCACATGACTTTACCCTGATGCGTCGTCCAATTCATAAATCATTTTGCGTGAAGTTCGTTTTCTGGCTACGTCATAGAGTTATCAAAATCGTTTTTTATTAAGCAATCGTTTGTGTTTAAAATCTACAAGACATTTTAAAGCAAAGCATCATTGTTCTTTGAAGTAAAACGAAAAAAAAATGCTTCTACTGAAGTTTTGGACAGCACAGCCAGCTTGTTGAACTGTTTTCAAACAATATCCTCGAGAATCTCCTCCCAAACAGCAAAATGTGTCATATCTGTGTGTCTGTGTCATATCTTCATGCAAATTGCAAGACCCTTCATTTTGTTACAGGCATATTGGACATTTCATTCATAACGTTCCCTTCCCTTCGTCACAACGACCCAGAGTCCAGTACCAAGTATGTTTAATGTTTATTCCCCAGACAGCAAATCAATCGTTTCTTTTACATTGATTCAACGTCTTGAACTCATGCAAAAAACGCTTGATTTGCCGTCTGGGTTCTTTTATCAGGAAGGACATTTTTTAACTTTCGATCTCAGTTGGGCAACACTTTATTTCATATCAACTTTCCGACTTTGCGTACATTACATTGCTGTATATCATGCGAACATTACATTGCTGTATATCATGCGAACATTACATTACTGTATATCATGCGAACATTACATTACTGTATATCATGCGAACATTACATTACTGTATATCATGCGAACATTACATTGCTGTATATCATGCGAACATTACATTACTGTATATCATGCGAACATTACATTACTGTATATCATGCGAACATTACATTACTGTATATCATGCGAACATTACATTGCTGTATATCATGCGAACATTACATTACTGTATATCATGCGAACATTACATTACTGTATATCATGCGAACATTACATTACTGTATATCATGCGAACATTACATTGCTGTATATCATGCGAACATTACATTACTGTATATCATGCGAACATTACATTACTGTATATCATGCGAACATTACATTACTGTATATCATGCGAACATTACATTACTGTATATCATGCGAACATTACATTACTGTATATCATGCGAACATTACATTACTGTATATCATGCGAACATTACATTACTGTATATCATGCGAACATTACATTACTGTATATCATGCGAACATTACATTGCTGTATATCATGCGAACATTACATTACTGTATATCATGCGAACATTACATTACTGTATATCATGCGAACATTACATTACTGTATATCATGCGAACATTACATTGCTGTATATCATGCGAACATTACATTACTGTATATCATGCGAACATTACATTACTGTATATCATGCGAACATTACATTACTGTATATCATGCGAACATTACATTACTGTATATCATGCGAACATTACATTGCTGTATATCATGCGAACATTACATTACTGTATATCATGCGAACATTACATTACTGTATATCATGCGAACATTACATTACTGTATATCATGCGAACATTACATTACTGTATATCATGCGAACATTACATTAC
The DNA here is from genome assembly GCF_918807975.1 of Aplidium turbinatum. Taxonomy (NCBI): domain Eukaryota; kingdom Metazoa; phylum Chordata; class Ascidiacea; order Aplousobranchia; family Polyclinidae; genus Aplidium; species Aplidium turbinatum. The sequence continues at coordinate 20,634,704 of NC_137477.1, forward strand.
TGTATATCATGCGAACATTACATTGCTGTATATCATGCGAACATTACATTACTGTATATCATGCGAACATTACATTACTGTATATCATGCGAACATTACATTACTGTATATCATGCGAACATTACATTACTGTATATCATGCGAACATTACATTACTGTATATCATGCGAACATTACATTACTGTATATCATGCGAACATTACATTACTGTATATCATGCGAACATTACATTACTGTATATTATGCGAACATTACATTACTGTATATCATGCGAACATTACATTACTGTATATCATGCGAACATTACATTACTGTATATCATGCGAACATTACATTGCTGTATATCATGCGAACATTACATTACTGTATATCATGCGAACATTACATTACTGTATATCATGCGAACATTACATTACTGTATATCATGCGAACATTACATTACTGTATATCATGCGAACATTACATTACTGTATATCATGCGAACATTACATTACTGTATATCATGCGAACATTACATTACTGTATATCATGCGAACATTACATTGCTGTATATCATGCGAACATTACATTACTGTATATCATGCGAACATTACATTACTGTATATCATGCGAACATTACATTGCTGTATATCATGCGAACATTATCATCATAATCCATCGTCGGTTTGTTCCCCACTAGTGGGGGTGGCCGATTGTTTCCGCGCAGCAATTGTTTTAATCCCTTTTCTCCATTTCACCCTGTCCCTTGCATCTTCCTCCTTCAGTCCGACTTTTTTAAATTCATCCTTCACTTGTTGTTTCCACGTTCTTCTTGGACGACCGCGTTTCCTCTTCCCATCCACCTTTAGATCTAGCGCCTTTCTAAGAAAACTTCCTTCCTCCCTCCTTATCTCATGTCCATACCATCTTACTCCATTTGCCCTTGCCAGTTGGTCTATGGTCTCTCTCATCTCTAGCATATCCAACAATTCTTCAGTCCTTTTTTCCTTTCTCGTTTTCACCCCACACATTGCTCTCACCATTGACCTTTCCGTTCTTCTCAGGATTGCCAGTTCACTCTCTCTCAATATCCATGTCTCGCTACCATATAGCATTGCAGGCCGCACACAGCTCCGATATACTTTCCCTTTCATCCTTAGTGAGAATTTTCTGCCATACAACATTTCCCCACATTCCCTGAACTTTGCCCAGCCCAATCTTGCCCTTGTTGTCACCGCTGCTTCACATCCACCACTTCCATTTATCCGATCACCCAGATAACAGAAGTCTGTCACTGTTTCGATGCCATGGCAGAACTCATCATCATGGCCTTCCACTTCATTCCTTCCTTTACTGCATTTCCCACAAACAAAACACTTCGCCAATCTTGTTGCGGCTCTCTTGAACATTACATTACTGTATATCATGCGAACATTACATTACTGTATATCATGCGAACATTACATTACTGTATATCATGCGAACATTACATTGCTGTATATCATGCGAACATTCTAAGTCACATAGCTTCGTAGCATGTACACTTGAACAATGAACACTGTACAGTAGAGTAGTACATTGCTAGTAGGGTCAGTGTTGTTATGCTGAGCCTTTTGGGTGTAAAGAATCATTTTGTTACTTGGCTCCCACTTGCTTTGTCACTTGCAGTCGATACCATCGGGCAGCGTATTTTAACTTCAAAATCCACAGACGAAATGTTTCAAGTTTTTTTTTTTTTTTCTTTTTGCGGCCTTCCTCGGTAACGGGGACATCACCGGATTAAAACTGGACATACATACAATCATACATACATACATACATACAATATTATATACATTACATATTTTTCTCATGCAACGTGTTTTTTCAACGTTTGAATGGGTTTTATAGCGGTGCTAGCTAACTTTAAAGTGTTTTGGCACTTTTCACGTTCATTATTATGCTGGTACATAACGGACTAACTGCAGCTGGTATTTTTTCGTGTCAATCAAGTTTATGACAAAAAATTAGACGATTTCTTTGTGGGATTTGTAACAGCATTGCTTGAAATTTCAGATGTCTCCGTTTCACGTCACTATTCTGACAAGGCCTCAAATCACTCCCATACCACTGAGGTAAGCGGAAGCAGTCTAGCTGCATGTACCCATCGACCCAACCAGAAACTCCCCAGACAGCAAATCAGTCGTTTTTCACGTTGATTCAACGTCTGCAGACGTTGAATCAATGTGAAAAACGACTGATTTGCCTGTTGTGTGATTTTGATCATTGCTTTGTGTATTCTCTTGTGGAGTTGGATGTGAAATGTTTGAACCAACGGAAATTTCTCGCACTGTGTTATCATTCGCCTGATATTATTGGAAGTAAAAACGAAAATTTTTTGTAGATATTTTCGTGTTACGAAAAGATTATACCTCTCATGATCTGCATCGACTGGACGTGATTAACGTCTTTCAATTTTACAACATGTCTCTCACTTTTGACTTTGTGCGGAGAGATACCAAACGTTTGTCATGCCAATACTTCACATTTCAGTGGTGCCTCGTTTTTGGCGTTGCTCGATGACTTGGGTCCTGAGAACACCATAGCTGTGTTGGTGCTGGCCTTGACTGAACATAAGATCGTTATACATTCACTCAGGCCAGCTGAAATCACCAGGGTCGCGGAGGCCCTCATCACGGTGAGTTTTCGTTGTATCTATTTGCACCCAGTCAGAAAAGCATTTGTTTGCTTCAAAATAAATCACACTAAAACTGATTTGCTATTCCGGTGCTTGTCACATAAAGTTGACTGTGGATAGGATTTTCATGAGTTTTTTTCCCCACGACCATATGGTCGATATCTATATGTAGTCATATTATGGTTTGGTCGGACTGATTCAGTAACTCATGTAGTGAGCGACTTGCAAACCTCGCTAATGGAGTGGGGAAGAGTTTCAGCCTTGTGTTGGCAGTTATGAAGAGCGTCGTTAGCTCAGTATGTAGTTATGTTGTATTGTTGTATTTTATGTATATATATTGCAGATTTGTAATTCCTGATGAGGACACAAGTATGCGTCCAAAACGTTAGAGTTTATTTTCTTTTAATTATGTTACATTTTGTGTGTAATACATTATGTTAAACCCGTTAAAGTTGCTTTGTTTTGTCTGTCACTGTTATATTGTTGTAGGGTTTAGAATCCGCAAACCCAAAGCTTGTCCGCATTTTCACTGAGAAATAATGAAGGAATATTATTCTTAGACTATAAAAGCTAATAATGGCAGTTACGTTAACTTCAGCCACAGGCGCAAATTCGGTCATCGAGATTTCTCATTGTTGTTCTTAAAGAATTTTATTCAGTTGTTCACTCGAGGAGTGGAACCATTGTCACTTGATATCTTGCTATTTTTGTTTGTGAAACCAGGTGGTTTCCAATTTGTACATATACAGAACTGTCAGGGCGAACAAACACAATAGTTTCTGTTTGTTTCTCAATCGTAAGAAGGGAAATAACAAAAATAACTTTCTGTTTCAGCTTTTGTTTCCCTTCAAATGGCAATGCACGTATGTTCCTCTATGTCCTATAGAGATGGGCTACGTGCTGGAAGCGCCATGCCCATTCATAGTTGGAGTTGATTCACGATACTTCGATCTGTTTGAGCCACCCTCAGATGTCGCATGCGTCAACCTTGACACAAACAACATAACAATGTAAGTCATTTTGCAACAGATCAAAACAAAAATTGAAGCTTTGAAATCCCCCAGGACTGCATCGAAAACAGATCAGTTCATTCTAAAATATGTCGATTGTATTAATCCAAACTTCGATGTTTGTGGTGACGTTTATGAAGGGGATTTTACTGGTTTTAACCAGTTGCACCAGCTAAGATCTATATAGTTGAATGTCTCTTTTGCAGAATGGAAGAAAAAAAGCACATAAGTTGGAAGCTCCTGCCAAAGAAGCCTGCCAAGTTCCTTCGTTCCACCTTGCAACGATATTTCAAAGAAGTCAAGGAATGTCCAAGGGAAGAATCGCTCGGAGCTTCCGTGGGTGTTGATCTTGACACATCACGCACAGAGCGCCATCGCCGCCTTGAACTAGCCATCCAGGTGACAGCGATGTCTCCATTTGAAGACTGTCTTAGAGTTCTTTATATTCAATCATTAAATGTGTCAGTTTGAAGGAAACAGTTTACTTGTCAGAATGTTGTATATATTGTGGTTTGCGAATAACAACTATTTCTGTCGTCTTTGATGAATCTTGTATACTGTCTGGGTCGCGCTGCTTTCTAAAACCTCGTACTATTTCATGTCCTGTAATCACTAAGTTGTTGCAATTCATATGTTGATAAAAAATTTTAAAAAGAAGTTTAGAGTCACTTTCTCATCTCCAGTTGTAAGCCTGGTAAAGCTCTCAACGCCAACCGTTACCAAAGATAAATCGATTTCTCCTGAACTGGTTGATGTGATGCTCCAAGTCTTCCGTATGATCTTTCTATCTTTAGTTGGCTTAATTCTTAGAGGAGTCTTTCTATTGTCATATCTATCAACGCTCGTTCCAATTGCTATCACTTAACCAGTCTCTCCCAACATTCAGGAAGCCGTTCTCAAGCTGATGACTGTCCTAATGAAAGGCTACCGTCAGTATCTGCTTCCGATCACGGAGGCACCTAGTGCTGGAACGACCGATCCAAGTTCTCTTTTTAACATTCAAGGTAACTGAGGAACATCTTCGCACAGGAATGTGTGATTACATTGTTTGTGTGTTCCTGGCCACCACGTGCTCGTGGTCAAGAAGGTCCCAGACAGCAAATCAACTGTTTTTTACATTAATTCAAAAACGGCTGATTTGCTGTCTGGGGTATCTTTCATTGTTTGAGCTGGATATCTGATTGCTGCGATTTTAGTCTTTTAGTGATATTTTACCGGGTACCGTATTTTTTATTGTAGAATTCGTGAAGAGCCGAGATAAGTCGAGTCAGCGTTTTTTCAATTCTTTAACCGGGACACAACTGTTCTCCTCCTTCATCGAAGAGCGATCCTTGACTTCTTACATCGGAGGTGAGGGAGCGGCAGGCCGCTCCTCCAGCTTGGTCTTCTTTGACGAGTGCATCGATCGCATTGGGACGGATTTAGAATCCATAAAACTCATCGAAGCTGATGAGTCGTTGAAAAGGTAAAAATCGATTCCTTAGTGTACTAACAACATTTAACAACGTAATAGATTGAGTAGAATGGAGCGTTCCTCCTGACTATCAGCATAAGGCTGAGCATTCACTGGATTGTTTCGCTTTTACCCGCTCGATCGTTGTTTATTTTCACAAGTGTAGGTACAAACGACCTGTTTTAGCCGGATCATGCGTGGTAGCGGTTTGTCACTCATTGAATACAGTTCCCTAGTCATGTGCAATGCTAGTGACAAACCGCTATCACCTCATAGCGTCAAACTAAAACAGGTCGTTTGCATCTACTGTACACTTGTGAAATTTAACCGCATATTTGGCCGGATTTGCACTTGATACATTCACATCGGTAAAAATTAAACTCTGGTTCCTGCTCAGTTATCTAGTAAGTTACTAGGCCTACTTGTCGTATAATTTGCGTTGTACAGTGGAAACTCCTGCCGCGTTTCGCGCATAATGCCTTTGGCCAAAGCAACTATTGAGTTGGCGCACCCACTCTATTTACTTGCTTGTTATGTTGAGGTGCGGTTCAGGTTGATAATTCTTATTTGTCTGAAGTACTAATTCATTTGTTTATATTTATTTAGATGTTCTATTTAGTTTGTTAAACCTAATATAAGCTTGCGTAATAAAGTATATATTAGAGCATAGTAGTATGTATGTTGGAGGTAGGGTGTGAAGGCGATTGCGGCACTTGGAGGTGAATCCGGCCACCCCCCGTAACGGGGACATCATCGGATTAAAACTGGACCACTACTACTAGTTCACGACACTACTGAAACAATTAGTGATGGTATAAAACGCGATTAGTCCTGTTGCCAACTCCGTAACACTAGTTGTCATGTTCGCTCGGTTCTCGTTGACAAGCACTCATATTAATGGGCGAACCGTCAAAGGTAACTTGCCCACGAGTTGCAAGTTTCGATAACAAGGAGGGAAGTTTTTAAGCCAATTACATTTGAAGTGTTTTGTCATAAAGTGTGCTTGAGAAGGAGAAATAATGAATGCCTGGCAAATTATTCTTTGTTGTTTTTACAATACTCATATTTTTAGTGTTTTGTTCTTCAGTTATTGGCGGTTTCTTTGAAATGGCCCTTCTGCAGCTGAGGTTCGTTATCTTGTGGTTTCATTAAAACTTTAACCAATCCGTAAAGAATTTCCGTGAGAAAATGTCTTCATTAGCAACAATGCTTCACTTACTGATCTAACTCCCACAATACCACACAGCGCGAAAAATGTTTATTCCCACCGCTCGCATGCAGGTTACCCAGTAACGAGCTTTCAAGTTACCGCACATGAAATAAATGGCATTGTTTCTGTTACGTGTTTTTTGTATCCAAAATATACCATTACAAGACAGATTCCAATAGGAAAAGCACGATGTTTTTGCACAGGTGTAGCCCACGGTCTCTTTAGGTGCCAAACTCTGGAAAATGCTTTTTATGTACAAAGCGATTTCAGAAGCTTGTGCCTAGTTTTTCTGTGTTCCTTTATTTATCCTCTGATCAAGAGTTTGATCCCTGTGTATTTTCCTCCTCAGCGAGCACACAGTGATGATCATGGCTCCGGATGAGACTGGACTCCCTCCTGGTGTTGGTTACCAGTACACCACCTTCCCGGATTTGCAGGATGAGTTGTTCATGGTGGATGACCCAGATGCAGAGCAAGATCAAAAGCTGGACAAGGTGGGAAGAAAAAGGAGGAAATCTGACTCCATCACGTTTGGAAGGAGAACGAAGCAGGAAGTCCGAAACATGCAAAAAGTAAGCTTGTTCAAGTGCATTTATTAATTACTCATTACTAGTGTTATCATGTTATCCTTGTGCAAGAAAGCATCTCATTGATCACCGGTTTCTGTTTTGTTTTAACAACATTTTTTTTTCCTTTCAAGATAAGTTTGATAGATTTGCAAATGCATGAAAATTACAAGGCCCTGCAAACGTTGAAGAGCATACAGGTGTACACAATTTTGCTCAAAAGTTTATCAACAAGTTTTTTTGTGTTATGACCTTGAAGATTATATTTTTAAATTTAATCTTTCCATTGAATAATGATAAATACATAAACGCCTTTCTTCCTAATTAACTTTTTAAGGCCAATTGTTGTTGCAACTTTGTACATCAACGTTTTGTTGTAATTTTGACTCTTTGCCGTGACCTTATTTTTTTAATTGCAGGTTTCTAAACTGCACTACAAGGACCCAAAGTTGTGGGCTCAGTTATTGCTGAGTCATACTTACGGTGCGTGGTTTGCTTGCCTGCCTGCCTTCGTGCAGGAGTGTCGTCACAAGGATGCCGCTCTCAGAACCGCTCACAATGCTCTCCATAGTCTGAAGGAGAAGAATTGCTTTCCTCTTCCAGATGAGACCTACTATCGGATGTTGCTGCATCTCTGCTTAGTTCACAACAAGCCGGCGCTGGCTGTACGTGTTTACCACTTCATCCGAAACTCGGGGATCCAGCTGAGCGCCATCACCTACGGCTTGTACAACAAAGCTGTACTGGAAGGGACATGGCCAACTTCAAACAGAGATGGGTAAGGTTTATTTTTCTGTTGCTTTTTCCAAGTTTTTTTTTATATATTAGATGTCCAAAAGCCGGTAAATGTTTTTATATCACGTCAATCTTCGTTCGACTTCGTTGACGTTCCTTCGTTGACTCCCGGCTTCAGCTGGTTGTTGAAAACATCGCTCACCGCTACCTGGGGTGTAATAAATTGGGTGGGCAACTGGGCATAATTGCTGCAGGAAAGGCGGCCGAGAGAAAGGAACTGGCCACCCTACACTCCTTAGTGCCGGAGGCTTAGTACAATGAGAACCTTATCTTCTCATACCCAACACTTGAATCAAGTATGGGACCACCTTTACCTTTTTACAACCTTTGTTCAAGTTTCATTTTTGTGAAGCTTGCAACCGCAGTTTACAACCAAGTGCGACATCAACTCCTAAATCTTATCATTTCATTGTTGATTACAGTGACTTGTATTGTGTCCGATCTGTTTGTTTTCTTAGTGCCAAGTGTTAACTCTTATTTGCTGTCTTCGATAGTCGTTAAATTGCATCCATCAGAAACTGCATTGCCACTCTGTCATGTACGTTTGAAAATTTAGGGATACATGCTGTTGCTCAGGTATATGCTCTGGCAGAAGTTACGCAATGTGCTTCTTGCCACGCGCAAGTTCCGTTACGTTTTGCGTCGACGCTCGAGCAGCACAAGCTTGGAAGGAAGCTCCGACGCAGACACTGTAAGTCGGACCAGCTCTGGCGAGGAACAATTTGCCGCTTCCGAAATTCAGGACTTGCCACAGCCGCTGCAACCGATCCCTGCCCAGACTAAGGCGACAGAAGATAGCTCCAAAAAGACAATTCTTCCTGCTTCTAAATCGGAAGATGATCGAAACAGCACAGGTACACAAATGTGTATTAACTTTATGGCGTTTCATTTTTCTTGCCTATGAATTATGACAGTAATGTTTCATGATAGTAGTACAGCATTGGCGGATTTATTTTTAATAAAATGCGATTTATGTTTCCTGCAGGAGGTCAAAGCGACCACGGGTACAATTCGATGCCTAAAGATTTGGTCCGCCGCGGATCGCCGGTGAAGAAAATGAAGCCGTTAGATGACACTAGCGAGAACGTCGCAGGACAAAGTGTGTCAGGTACTCGCGTCAATATTGTTTTTTGAGAAGTAAATACAATTTCACATTGTGATACGAACAGCAACAATGTGCCTAGTTTTCTTACTTTGGTCACAGCAGATCGTGATGATCAAAGTTAAACGTGTTTTATATTTTGCAAAGCCAGCACTTTGGTAAAATGACTAAGACTGCCCTCCCAGACAGCAAACTAGTCGTTTTTTTTTTCAAATTTGTCTGCAGACGTTGAATCAATGTAAAAAACGACTGATTTGCTGCCCGTTTTTCGCTAAGTGACAAAATTAACAGAAATACAAAATATCAATTCAACCTTCAGTTAGTTGTTTCTCTGCCCAGATTCTACCAAGCGGAACGACAGTGGAAGCACCGAAGCAACAGACAACACAGCAAGTTCGACAGATACAGATGGCACTCCAGAACATCTAGTTTTCCAACGAAGTTTGTCGAACCGAAGTGTCCAGCCCCCCAGTACTCTCGACATTCCCCCACTGAACGGGCAAGCTGATGCCGAAAACCACTTTCCAGAAGTGGGCCTCAAGAGCGACGATACCTTGGTAAATGGGGAAAGCGGTCAACAGTTTAAAGGCCTTGTTGACCAAATAGAAAAAGGTAAGACATAACTTAAACAATGCGCTCATTACCAACACATTTTTATGCAATAATGATCAAACAAAGTTCATCCCACCAACCACGAATCCTATGTGGCGTTCTCATCATATCGGATGAGTCTCCCGTAACTTCGTTCTGGAGAAGCACACTCACTATGACACATTTTTGTCTTTGTCTATCAATATGTACAGTTTGTACACTAAGATTGTATGGAGAAATAAAGTGATTCTGATGTTTCTTCGCCTCCGTTCTCACTTCTCGATGTTTTGCAGATTATAAATTTTATGATCTGCAATGACTTTCATGATTTTTTCATTAGTTAAGATTATATTATGTATAGTGCTCTTAACAATTCGAATTTTGTTTAAATCTCTTTTCCAAAGCACTGGCACATATGTGCGTGTGCAAGGATTGCAGCGTACTAAGTCATTTCAATCGTTTAACATTGCTTGCGTTTGGTTGTTGAAATTTCTGCAATTTCGACAACAATTACAAAATCTGCATCTTCATTACACATGCTGGCAATTCAACATGTGAAGAAGATTTATATTTTTTTATGCTCTTTCAACATCACAAGATGTTGAAACTATGTCTACCTGCAAGCTTCTATCAGTTGTGTAACATTTATTAGATGAACTGTTGCCTCATCGCCCGAGAGTCTCTCCCGTGTCTCCAGGCCTGCACAGGAAGCCAGGCCGTCTGAGGTCTATTGTCAAGTCATCCAGCAGCTACTGTGGTGGGTCGTGTGGCGAGGGAGAAGAATTCTCTTCTCAGGAGAGCCCAGACACTCCGGATGACGTTTTTGCACCCACTAATTCTTTTAACGTCTTCACTCATCACAACGGCACTAATCACATGCTTGACGTTGACGTAGATGGTTTGGATAACCAAAGTTTCGCTACTTGCAAATTCTCGTCTTCAACTAACTCGACAATGTTAAAGTCTGAAAACCCAAACGCTCAAAATCTCAAATTCAACAATCTCAATGATTTGGTACCTTTACCGAACGACGATCAAGTGAAGCCATTATTGCCGAAATTTGTCGAATCCCATCGCCCCGCCCCTCATGTAAAAGTTACTGATTACGACACTCCCACCTCCACTGACCAATCACCACGCATCGCCACTTCAACTGGTTTGATACCAGGTAGAAACAGCATGGCCGATTTTTGCACCATTTTTCTTTCTTTTTTTTTTGTTTCTTTCAAAAGTACGTTTGATTTCTTATCTGTGAAGACTGATTGTCAACTTCTATTGGATAGACTACCAACAGCTACAACAAAAATCAACGCTTTAATTTCTCTTGTTTTAACATGGCTGTGTTTTCAACTTCACTGACTTATTTGAATTGTTTTGTGCTGTGCATTTACAATTGCTTTCTATTGTTCATAATTTTGATCTATTTTAATCAGCAATGGTTTGTTTCTAAATAACAATTCTTTTTGATTTTTATTATTTGCAAAAAAAGTATATCTTGCTTTCTAAGTGGATTATTGTCAGTTTTTGTTTCATGATTGCTGTACTGTAATATCGGAAGTTATTTCGTCAAATCAACAAAAAACAAAACATTTCTTAAGTAATAAGTATGATATACACCAACGTTGAAATAGACATTGTTACATTTGCTTTGTTTTCTTTTTTTTGCATGCCTTGATTTTTAGATTGTTAATTGTTGTTTTGATGGCATTGGTTACGAACGTGACATGCTCAACATAATTATTATCTATATACAAACACATGAATCTATAACCAACTAGTTTTATCAAATTTATGTAGAACATTTTGGTATACAGTAAAATGTCCCTCGTTGCTGACTTCCTTACTTTTTCAACTCCATTGGAATTTATGTCAATAAACTATAGCTAAAAAACATCCATTGACTGGCTTGACCATCCATAGAAACAGGATGCTTATTTTTCTGATCAGGAACTGTATTTCAATTTTCTCATTTCATCGCAGATGTATCGACCATGCCACTGCTTTCGCCAACCATCGCTGATGACAATGTGTTTGCCGAGAAGAACTCTGAAAAACGTCGTGCCAATCAAGATGGCGTTTCAGTGGTGAGTATTTTGACCAGTAAAACGTGACCACCTACTGTAACTCTTGTCACGAGCAACGCATCAAAAGCAAAAAGGGTTTATTTTAACACTTTGTTAGAAAGTTTATATTTTTACTGGCCGGTTCAGTGCCACTGTGGTGTACTAGTGTACGTCGCATGTTGTTGATTGTGACTTGTTTGAGATCATCACTTTGTAGCTTGATGGATGCGATATCCGCTTTTTAACTAAAAAATCACGAGAACGTTTATCTCTCGACACGTGCAGTTAGGAAACGCATTTGGTCGATTGATCTTTAATGATGTGTTTTTCTTCGTTTGAGCATCTGGGGTCGAATGTCTATCATTTTACCACCCGATGTTCCAAGACTCCCTGCATATGTTGATAAGAAATATTGGAAAATTTCAATGGATAAATATGTAGACGTCACTGTACGTATCCCACGACAAAGTTTAAATTTATTTTAAAACTGAACATCAGATTTTTAATTTAGTCTTTTTCTATTTTCAACGTCAATGAAATTAAATTTTTAGAACGCTGAAGCTACAAAGTTACCAACCAAAGACGACACCAACTTTCTCACCCCGGAACACAAACCTTCTGGAACTTCTCACGTGACGTCGTCAACTTCCGGGTCTCCCGCTACGCCCGAAATAGCGAATTTGTTTGGCAGCGACATTAAGTTCTTCTCCAGTCTCAGCGACGCTGACCAGTTGCGCTACCAAGAGCTGTGTGGTCGTCGGCCGTCCAGTGTCGACCCAGAGTCTGCTGACAAATTTCGATCGACGAGACACGGGTCGCTCATGCTCACTGCCAACACCACCAGAGGGCGATCAAGTACCTCTATATATACCGGTTTGTTATGAAATTTTTGTTTTGTTTTGTTGAGCAGTGACTGATGAAAGTAATTTATTTATTAGTCAATTAACACATTCAGAAACTTTTTGTGTCGATTCATCTGCTATTTGCAAGGTTTGCTTGAGGCAAAACATTTATCACAATGTGATGATCTTAAGGCATCGATGCTGGTCTTGTCATAGATATTGATGTAACTCACATGCACATTGCACAAGTATGATTTGCGCAAAGACAGCTTTTTATAATTCTTGGCACGTTTTTGCAATGAGAAATTGACTGAAAAATTTAAGCCTTTTTTTGCAAAGCAATCAGATGTTCAGATTCACCTAACGCATCATGCGTAGGCCATTATGTAAAAAGCTTGTTTTTCGTTAAACCTTATCGTTTTATGTCATTTTTTTTAAAGAACATTGTTTTTATTTCTTTTCATGAAAATATGTTTTTCAATTTTTTAGGAGGTGGCGGTATAAGCCCGTTAGTGGGTCAGAACTCGTCGCAAAGTGGCAGCAACCCCAACACGCCACTGACTCGGTGTAACTTCGACAACATGACAGCCGATGATCTGATGTTAGCCGGTGGCTCTCCCACCCACTCACTACTGATGGGAAGGTATTTGAGTAACATACTTTCATCAACGTAGAACTCGCCTATAGTGATACCTGAAGGGATTTTCGAAAAAGTGTCACTGTAGGCAAAATCTGCCTGTAGTTTAAAAGTGGGACTTGGCAACAGATGTCACTATAGCCGAATTCTACTGTATTTGAAAAAGTTGAAAAAGTGGCACTAGAATTAACCGATGTTTTGCTGTGTTTGATCCACTTGATGCTGCAAACTGGTGTTTTCTCTCTTGATTGTAATGTCCAACATCTCAGTGCCGATCACATTGATTTCCACTTCGAGCAAACGTCACTCTATTTATATAATTTCAACATCACCAAAGCTTGAAACGACGTAATAGGGTAGATTTTATTTTAAAATAAACATTGTGACGTTATCCTGACCAATGCACCCTTTGTTGCTCACCATGGGCTGAACGCCACCAGCAAGCTGTCGTGGCTTCAAACAGTGGCAAATTACTGTGACGTTGAAACCTGTACATTTAGATCTGTCAATAGAAGCATCATCACGAACAAGAGTCGCTCACCGAACAGATTGTTGTCTGCATCAGACTCGCCTGCCCATAAGAGAAGTGCAAGGAAAATTGCGGGTAAGTGGCGTCTTAAAAGTCATTCGTTCAACGCTCTTTTTATGTTTGTTGGCAACAAAACGAACGTTAAATATTTTAGTTTTGTTCAAGTTGACATCTTAAAGCCATAACTTAACGATATTTAGTATGCAATTAACGATAGAATTTTAGGCTTAAAAAATGCAATTCGCAATAATTATGGCACACCGCAAACCGAGCGACTTTTACAATGTTGCATTTTTTTCTGCTGGAACGGATCGTTTATAAAATTGTGAATAATAGAGTTTTGAAACTTGTTGAACCTTATTGTACCGATACAGGAAGCAACAGTCTGGTAATGAAAGATGGTGTCCCCATGCTCTCTAACACCCCTTTGCAGCCACTGATAGAGCCAAGTTGTCCCGAAACAGAAGTAGTGGATGGGGCTGCTGTAGACGCAGATAAATCAACAAGTGCGTGGCCGAGAATTGTTGTACATTCGTTTCAAACCAACTGTCATTGACTCTGGTAGACTGACCAAAGTCGACATGAGTTAGGAAGCTAATTGCAGTTTGAATCATAACCTCATGCAAATAGCTGAAGTTTTTCGCTGCAAAATTTGATTGAATTAAATTGGTAACAATGATAAGTTGTACCAGATCTTGCGATTAGCTTAGAATTTTGGACCATTGCCTGTAAAGTTCATTTGTTCAACGACAAAACGTCAATTTCAATACTGATGTGGTGGCTTATCAACGTTTGTGTTATCACAGAGAATGTTAAAGACTTCCTCTTAGATCCTCTTCATTTATCCTACACAACATCATCGCTTCCTTCGTCCAAACAAACCGCTGTCAGAGAGGACATCAGTCATCTCGCTGAAGATCCTCTCTCTCCAGGATCTAACAACTTCTCTGAACCTTTCCGCCCAGGCTCCAGTGGAGATGCAAAACGTGAGGACAACTTGTTACTTCGACTTTAATGTTGATACGTATGATAAACCATATTATGTTTTTTATTATACCTCTTATTATTACATCATTGCTTATAATATGGAACTTATATTTACTTAGTTTTTATTAGTTAATTGCCAGTAATCAACTTTTGCTTTCTGTTCCCACAACGTTGCACGATAACTTTGTTTAAATTTCAGACGCAAAGTCCAACAGCCGTCACTTAGTGAAAGAAATTGAAGATTACCTGCAGAACGATACTTTAGTGCGTTGCTCATCTGATGCGACGATCTTGGAGGACCAGAAGAAAAGGATACAAAATTCCGACGAAAAATTGAACACCGTAAGTAGACGCAAATTCACTTAACCTCCCCAATGAAGCCACGTAAGGTAGAAACTGACACCGGTAGTTACGAACCTGATGTTGAGGCATATCGTTTCTCGGCAGCCAAGCCTAGTAGGAATTGACAGCGATGAACACCAGTGTTGCTGCGTTCGGTTGTCGTGAAACATGTTGCTGATTGGATGGTTTGCTTGGTTATTACGTGGAGGACCCGCCGACATGGTCAACAAAGAGCAATGCTCGCTGTGCTAGTGACTGCTTAGTCCAGTGCTGACACCAAGAAGAATTACAAAATGCCCTCTAACACCAGCCGAGTGCTGCCTACGTTATTTTTTTTTAATATAAAACTTGTTTCTTTGACATTGCAGGATGTCAGTGAGAGCAAATTCCACAGGAAGAGCAGCTTGCCTTCCTCCAGTCCGACAATTCCAAGAAAGGAAAGTTCCTTGTCATTGCAGAGGTGGGTTGCTTCCTTTTCTAAACATGAAGTTGTCGTACAAAGAAGACTGCGCCCAGTAATTAAAATAGATTGTATTTGCATTGTTTCAACGTCTACAGAAGTTGAACGTTACAAGGACTAATTCTTCTCGCTGAGCTATGCTTTCATTTGAACGTCATAAGGGCTCAATTCAGCGCTAAAGGTAATATGCTAATATTATACGTCAGCATATGATGTAAAATGGCAATGTTTTTTTATTATTGATTTAGGAGTGCGAAAGGGCACAGGGTTAAAAAAGAATTGTTGCAAAATACTGTATAGTTGACCCAGACAGCATAATCCGTCATTTTTAAATTTTGCTGTCTGGAGATGACCCTTAATATAAGTTCCAGCAAGAGAGGCGCACTTTAGCTTATGAATTGAATGTACGATTTTCAGATCAATAACATACCACGATGACGAATCATCAGCAAAACAAGGTTGGTTTGGTACCGGGTCAAAGTTCAACAGCTTGTTGAAAGCAACAACGTTAGGTATGGCCTCAAAGGCTAAGAAAGTGGCGACAAATCTAGCAAAGGATCTGAACGACACCATGCAAGCCAGCATCGCATATTATACCCCAGAAAAGGTACTTTTGCTAGTGCAAGTGGTATGTTTTGTTGTGTTTAAGTTTTCTCTTTGTATCTGCGAAAAGAGTATGCTGTTGCGTGGTTTTCTTACCTGATATACTGTAATGTTGATTTGTACCCTACTCTGAAGTGAAAAACCTTTGCACCCTTACATTTTCTCCTAAAAATCTCAATGGCGTTAATATTTTCATTTTCTCTAAAAGTTGTTTTGCTTGTTTTCACAAAAAGTTCGATTCTTTTTTGCCGTTCTTACTCAAAACTTCAGCAATTTGCATCAGATTATCATTCTAATTGGGAGTGGCTGCCTCATTTATTCTGGTGTGTCTTTTAGACCAAAGGATCTACATCTGACTTACGCGGATCTCAGGAGGATATTTTAAGCAAGTCCTCATCAGATTTCTCCAATTCCGTGAAGCATCTGTTGCAAGGACAGGAGCATTACAGCAGCCAGTCTAGCCTGCGTAGTATTGAAAGCATTCACAGTGCGCAAGAGTCGCGAAACAGTAAGTTGATCACAGTGTTCTTACGTCATCATTTTAGACAAAACTTGTTTTCGAAACATGTGTCTAATTGGCCACGTTTTTCTACGTTCGACTGCCTAGCTTTTGTGCACTATCACGGGATGGTTATCTCATACTTATTCAGAAGAGGTTTCTTAGCCAATCATTAATTTTCATTAAATCAGTATCAACTATAGTTCTAGCCAATATAATATGTCGATCTAAAATCATGCGTGTTGAATTGACATCACGCAGTGTAGTGTAAACGTTCTGACAGTGAAGACGTGGCAGTCGAGTGCTTCAAAAGTACATCACTCCCGTGCATACGTTCATTCTAACACAAATATGCACTCGTAGCTCAAGAGGACAAAGTGACTCGACGTACCAGAAGAAAAAACAAAAAGACTCATAATCTCGGGAGGCCCCACAGCGTGCCTCAAGCCGGTAAGTGGATGGTTGAAATCTATGTGGTCATGGTTGATCGATTTCATTCTTGTTTGGATTGGCGTATATGGTTTGTCCCATTGTATCATCTTCAGCCGATGTTCTGATATTTGCTGACGCCGATATTTATGCCTCATCGGCTGGCCTAACCCTAATCCTGGTTGTACCTCGCGTAAGTGTAACTCAGTAACAAGTAAGATCAAAGTGTCATGTAAAACGTCAATCAAAACGTCAATCAATGTCATTTATGACTGAAAAAAGTAAGAGACACAGAGGTTACTATGCTATCAGTCTGCTTTTTTTCTTAGACACAAATCCTTCATCCCGGGTTCCTTCTTATTTAACGAGCTCGCATCTCTCCATACCTGGATTGAACAATGAACCGCCGTCTGAACTCAACGTCACGTCATCGATGACGTCATTAAACGTCAAGGTAATTATCACTTTCGCCGAGACCATTGTGTGGTTGGCTGTCGCGTGGTGGTGAAGAAGGGATCAGTGATAATAATGGTATTAAGCAACATCCTTATCAAAGTAGTGCGACCCATGCTCTCCTAGGCGCCGCACAAGACTTTAGAAGATGAAAATACCCAACGAATTGGCAGTAATGTCCATCCAGTGGCGTGAAAGGTTTTGAAATGGCCCTTGAAAACTTCCGACTTCTTATTTAACGTCAAAGACGAATCCTATCAACTAAGTGCAGTGGTGTATGAGAGATTAATGTTTGATTGTTTCATTTCCAGGACACGTACCTCGTTGAGGTGACCATCAGTAGTTGCTCTCGCTGCCACAAGTGCGGATCGTTGGTCTATGACGAGGAGATCATGGCAGGCTGGATCGCTGATGACTCCAATCTGAATACGCAGTAAGTTGATAAATTACGTTACTGTACGTTCTATATACGTTACGGAAAGTCTGTAGCACGATAGGAAAGTCGAAAATCCAACCAACTGCTGTTTCTTTTCCAGCTGTCCATTCTGCGATTCCTTGTTTGTTCCTTTCCTGAACATCGAAATCACGGTGAGAAAGTTTTGTCGACAACTCTGCTTGTTTGAAATGACTAATGTGCTGAGCAGAGCATGTACGGAGCAAAGTGAATAGAAAAAGCTAATAAAAACACTCCCTTCAGAACAAGCGATTGTACATTAGTTGTGTACCTGCGTCCTTCTTCGAAATAGAAAATGATGACCATAACTTTTGTTAGACGTTTTTGTGAAAAAGACGATTTTCAGGAGTACATCGTCATTTTAGTTTGGTTTAATATTCAAATATTCATCGACATGTATTCAACATAAATAGGGTCAAATTACCGTGAAGCCTTGTTGTACGTATTGCTGCTTTAATGACACCTTTTTTTCTTCAACTTGAAGCAAGAAATCGTTTTATTTTACATTCTTTGCGATAACACACGATTCTAACTCACACTGTTGTGACTAGGATTACCGGCACATGGGGCGTCGACTGTCAAGCGGTAAGATTAAACCAGCCTCATCTCAAGAGGCCGATGTTGGAGGAAATTGCAACATGTTGGATCCTCATGACCTGACCTCTGTCGATCTTCTCTCCTCTTCCAATGCTGACGTAGCTCAAGGTGATGCCGATCCTCAAAACCAACCTTTTCCTCCTCTTGACATTTTAACAGCACCCTCACCTAGTTCTCAGTTGTTACCTTCGCCTCTGATACCTGATCAACCCCAACCAATACCTCCATCCACTGAAGATACTGAACTACTCGTTCCAGTGCAGAGTGGAGAACTATCATCCACTGCCACCGAGTCTTCATCAATCGTGGATTCTGCTGATGGGTATGTGTCTACTTGCTACACCGCGTGATAACGTTGACTGATACTCGATAGGACCTCGGTTCGACACCCACTTAAAGAATGTAGCTGAGTCTCGCCAAGAATGTAGCTTAGCAACGCACGTTAAGGACTCTAATGGATGGAATAATTCCCCGGCAACAAGACTTCAACAATCGGAAACTTCACTCTGTCAATTAATTCCACTCTGTCAACCTCGGTGACCGGGCCTGCGTCAGTGATTCAAAGCCTCTAGTCTACAACTATGCAAAACTGCCAGGATTAAGCTATGCAAGAAGCTTTCCTACTTCGAGGATAAAGATTCAATCAATCACATCCAATCGCATGCTTGAAAGTAAACGCGACGGATTGGTTGACTTCGCTTTCTCGTTCACTTTCGTCACTAGGCATAAACTTGGTTGGTGGAAACGACAATTTTTGCATAATAAATTCTCAAAATTCGTTGCTTACACTAATGAGTGCTGTCCTTTAAACAGAAAAGAAAATGAGGAAACTTTGAAGCCAAGCTCTCCACTGCCAACTCCGGATAACACATCGGTAATTTTACTTGAAGTTATTACATTGCACTGTTGTTGGAAGTAATGATGCAGTAACAAGCTATAAGTTGACAAGAAGCGTTACTATATCGCTTGTTTGCTTATGCTTACACGACTCGAATCATCCATCTAGTCTTTCCTGTTGTTCTAGCACTAACGCTGTGTTTTGACTTACTTATCTGTGTCAGTTTGTGATGTTTTTTAAATTGTAGCAAAGAATAAAAAGTAGATGACCTCTTGTTTTTACTATCTTTAACTTTTCACAAATTTTAGTGATTGTTTATTATTTCTTTCAATTTGCAAGATTAATATAAACGTTTGATTCGTAAATGGCGTCAATAGGAATCTCAGAGCATCGGGACGATGGAGAGTCAGTCTACCGGAACTAACAACGTTTTTTCTCCGCGAGTTTTGGAACCTGTTGCCGTTCCTTACCTCAGTTCATTGGTCTTACGAAAGGAGCTGGAAAGCTTGCTTGAGAACGAGGGCACAATCGTTTTGTCAAGTCCTGGATTTGTCGACCATCATCCAATTATTTACTGGAATTTGGTGAGTGGTAATAGAAGGCCAACTGTTTGCTGAAATTCCGTCAATATTTTTCAGGTCGAAAACGCTAAAAGTTATGCTGAAATTTTGGAATCTTTTAACAGTTTGTCGACTCATACTGCGATAGAAAGTATGATTTGTTGTTTTGCAAGCTTGTAGAACACAATATGCACCACTAAGGTTTTTTACTAAGATTTTTTTTCTTTGTATGATTTTTTTTATAAAAAAGTGAATTTCTGTATGATGTTTTTAACACAGTCTACTTTATATTTTAGGTTTGGTATTTCAGGAGACTCAATCTTCATTCCAATCTTTACAACTTGCTCTTACAATCTCAACTGGTGCAAACCGGTATTGGCGAGATGTCTGTTGTGAACAACCAATCACAAACGACCAAAAGCAACGTCATAATCCACGTGATGTGGGATAATCTGAAGCTTCATGATGGCGCAGAGAAGCCTCCTTTGTACTGCGTCTGGCATCAATGTAATTATCTACTCACTGTAGTCAATCTATAGCTGACTGGACAAAGGAAAACTATAAGTTTTTCATTCCTTTGACTTTATGTCTTCAGGAACGAGTACAATACCTAGAAAAATAATATGTATTCTTATGTCAAATGCCCAATAAACAGTTGATAAATTTGAAAATCGACCAATAGGCGACAAAATAGAAGACTTGGTTGGGTGTGTGCTAAAGAATAGACTTGCGTCATCTTATTTCACAACGCAGTGCACTATTGTTAGAACAACACGACTCATTATCATCTCCATTCGCAGTGGTAAACCAAGTAACGAACGAGGAATTCGCTTATTCCTCATCATTCCTGGAAAGCATTCGAGATAGTATCATGCAAGAAGACGTACGAGGACCTCTGGTGGCCGTTCTCAACGAGTTGAACGTGCAGCAAGGTGTCAGGAGAAGCTCATACAGAGAGATCTTGTACTTGATCATTGTCGCTCTTGGGAAGTTATCGATCGATTTCGGTGAGTTGGAACGAAAAACTTCTATTCAATGTTTCAGCTTTGTTTTCGGATCGATTTTCGTAACTGGTTTTATTTGCTGTTTAAGTTTGCTGCACTGCAACCATGCGCAGTTTAAATGACAAGAATCAAAAAGATGTTGTCTTTGAAATACGCTGATACTGAAAGAAGTTTTGCTATTATAAGTCAAACACTCGTTGCTTCGAAATTTCTACGAGAATGCGTCCTTGCTTTAGCTGAGTAGACTATTGGATGACGTATTTTTCTGTTTTTTCAGTTTCTTTCGATCGCGGATACATCAGAGCCTACGATGCACTGACAATTGGCGAACTCGCTCTCACGAAGACGTGCGACCAGCTGCCTACCAACCACGCGATCAACTGCCGCCATTTGTTTGGAGAACTTGATCTTTACAAGTGACGTCAAAACCAACATCACTTGAGCAAAGGAGGATTCGTTTATTGACTGTAGTCACTGTGATGCCTGCGTTGCTTGTATGCAGTTAGCAAAAGCGGCACTTTTACATCGTTTCAATGTCTGGCGACGTAAAAAGGGCAACTTTTACTTCTTGGGTAGCGATCCATCCGGTACATTGGTGTCTTTTCTGCTTTAGTTTCATTGGTGATGTCAATCCAACTGCAAAATAGAATTTTCAACTTGATTTTCGAGCCATTCTCTTTGCTTACGTCAGGACGATCGATCGTCTTCAATCAGTTCCTGTCTCTCCGAACTGAAATTTTTTGACTCGCAACAACGCAATAAGAATTTTTTTTTTGTCCACCAGGACATGGTTCGATAAAGAACTGAGCATCCTAGGGAAGTTTTCATAAAAAGAACGCAATTTTTTCTATAGTTTTTGTATCCTCAGGACTACAGAGACTCCACGTTTAAAGTGTCCACTAATGTCAAGACGATCAATCGTCCTTATTTCAATGCTTCAATTGACCGTCCTGATGTCAAGTCAATCGCTATTTGATTCTTTTACCTCGTTGCGGTTACCACCACCTCAGTCACGTGATCAGTTGTCTTTGAATTTGTTCTCACGCATTTGAACACCTGGTTCATCCACAACATCGTTTCATGGCTCTGAAGAATGTCATTCTATGAGAAATTCATATTTCGCTGTTGTCGAAAATTTAATGAATTGATTAATTAGACGTCGGCCGTTAAGAGGCAGCCGGTAAAACAGGAGTAACTTCTTATAAGCATCTTATCGTTGACCGCATATGTGTCTGGCTCTTTTTTTCTCATTACTGATGCAAAAATGAGAGTCGCTGATTTTGTTTATACTCGTGCTTATTGTGACATCAAAATAGTGGTGGCATTATTCTTTTTTGGCGTTTATCATCAACTTTTTATTGTCATACATCCATATTACAATAAATACGAGCATTTTGCTTCATTTCATAAAGATGACTGACATTTGGAGGATCGATATTAATTACAGAGTTGTTGAAAATCATATCCGGCTTGCAAATTGTCTGTAAATATTCAAGTGCTATTGTTTTGCCTACTGGTAATACACTTAACAGCTAATAGACGCCATAGGCTATCACAATGAACAGTAATTTAAAAGTAAGGTCTGGTACTGTACCTTACTAATCTGAACAATGCCCAACACAGAGCATGAAGCTTGTTGGAAAATCATTGTATTTTTTTTTTTTTGGAAAATTATTGTTTTTTTTTCATCAACTTGTTTTTGGCGTCTGGGTTTTCTGTGTACTAGTTTCTCAGGATTCAATCCACTTTTCCTCACTGCCCCATCAGTATCAAATTGTTAATTGTTTCTTCATTTGATTTGTTATGAATTTAAAAAGAATCTTTGATCACTCAGTTGTTACTACTGCCTGGAAGCATGGGACACTATTTTCCTATTTGCTTCATTACTTTTAAACTTTTCCAATCGAATTGTTACGCAGTTGATTTTTTACAGAATAAGCGGACAACAAAACCTATCACGTCACATCAATTCAACTTCTTCAGACGTTGAATTAACGTAAAAGGCAAATTTTGCTAGCCATTTGACTGCTTTGTGGTGTCTTGTGGTTGAATGTTTCACTTTTAATTAGAAGGCTTCTGCATTCCAGTTCATTGCAATCAGAATATCTTTTTACTGATTTCGTTGACTCCGAGCTGTCCGGATTGAACGAGAAAATTTACCAAATCAAAAATGATTTCTTGGCCATGTGGCAATCGTACTTTTGTGCTGTGTCACGTTTTATAAATGCTTATGACCCAATGAAGTTTTTGATTAAAACATGAGCTGGTGGTCGCAACCCAGCGATGATCAAAGATACTGGAAACAATAATATTATTCTGAATACATATAATAAACTATTACTTTTTGTTGTTTTTTAATGCTTTGGAAAAAGTTAGGTGGTATTCCCCTCTACGATTACGAATCCCTTTCCCCTAATGTTACCTCGAAGTCGGTGCTTACATAAAAAATCTACAACTTCACTAGCGCTATTCAGCAATCGTACAAATGGCAAAGATGGGCTACATTGAAACAAGCAGTGGCGTCACGTTCATCTTGACTGTTGCCGTTTAAAAAAGTACAAATTTTTTCGCGACTTGTTCAGCTCGCAACTGTTAGTTGTGCCAATGTATTGGAGGTGAGCTATCAACCATTTAATTTACATTATTGATGTTTTTCATAAACTTTCCGTTGCTGCTTATGCATGTTGATTGATGATATCAATTGCACGTTTATTAGGCTACATTGTAGGCTAAATTCTTTTTGTACTGGTTCAACCAGGAATGCAAAATGTTGAGTCACTTTACTTCAGCAGCAAATAAACGACTTGAGTGAGATTGTGTGAAGTTGATTTTGGGTTACTGCCCGGTGGTGTTTGTGTCCTGAGACGGATAATGCTTTCCAACGCCTGCTTTGTTTATTTGCAAATAAATACAAAATATTAAACTTGCAGTTTTTACCTGTTCTTATAGTCTAATCTGATTGGTCAATTCACTCGACACTGTTTTCTAACCCACTTGATCTGACGAATTAGCCAAAACCCACTGTAATCTAAAAGCCTCACCGAACTCTAAAAGCGTAGCCTTTCATTCCTGCAACAGTATATTCTAAGAATTTCACTTTTTATTTTGCTAATTCTTGTGCATTTCAATTTTGCTCGTATTTTTTTTCGTAGGTAGGTTGTGTGTTGTTGTATTATCATTATTTATTTGCATCAGACAAGAATGTCCATACTGTATTCGAATTAACAAACCAAAAAAGATACACAAAAAACTAATGGCATAGGCCTACAGTTTAACACAAAAGCAGCGGCGCAAGAGTAGCTTCAAGACAATTCAACACAAACACCGGCAAAACAATGGACTGCGGTCAGCTCAGTAAAACTTGATAGATTCGGAAAGAAAAGAATAAATCACCAAGAACAAAAAATCAAAAAGATTGCACGTGGAGCATGTCATTTTCGATTTGTTTCGATTTGGACAAAGTGTCAAAGGAGAGTGCTCAAATTACATTTATTATGAAACGGAAATATTGAGACGAATAGAAATACAGTAGAATTCGCCTATAACGGCACCTCTAGAGGATTGCAAAAACTGACGTTATAGACGAACTACCGCAAACTATTCCAAAACTGTATTTTTATTAAAAAGGTGTATAATCCAGTCAGGTTTACTGTGTACCACCAAACTGACAAAAGTCACGCAGAAAATACAGTAAACAAAGAAATTGTTTAAAAAAAATAACCTACAGCGAAAGGTAGGCTGCAGGAAATTTGCGCAATACAGCTCGTTACATACAGTAGTAGAAAATAAAAAGGCATTGATCTTCAACTGTTTCGGTTTTGACACGGATTTCTCTACCACATAGCGTTCAGCTTTTGCTAAATAATGTAGGATTTGCTCGCTATCGCCGTGACTTCGGAAGTACTGCACGTACAACTGTTGCTTTGAGTTGTTTAAAGGTCAGCTGTAGAGCTGCTTTTTACACGTGATAGGTTTTCACCGGGGAAAAAAGTTAATTAAAGTCCCTGCTGCAAACGACGTAGCAAAATAAAGGGAAGACATTTTGCAAGCAGCAGCGCTAACTGGATTAAAAGACTGACCGTTCGTGGTGAAGGTGATGGCTTAAAGTGACGTTATAAACGAATAAAAGACGTCTGGGGACTAATAAAGGGTGCTGTTACATGCAAATTGACGTTATAGGCGATGCTGTTGTAGCCGAACTACAATGTACGTAAAAGATGGGAATTCTGCTGGGACCGAGCGAAATGTGACGTAATTGGCGAATTGACGTTATAAACGAAGCCGTTATAGACGAATTCTACTGTAGCAAGGAACAACTTCGTAAAAATGAAAAAGACATTAACAACACGCAAAATCAACACTCAAAAACGAATTATGAAATGCTATATATGGACTCGATACTTTACAATGCAGAAACATGGACACTATCATTACAAATGGTTAAACGACTTGAGGTATTTGAAATGTGGATTTATAGAAGAATGCTTAAAATTTCATGGAAAAACAAAATCACAAACAAAGATGAACTATCTAGAATACAAACCAACATAGAAATTCTACAAACAATTAAATCAAGAAAATTGAAATATTTTGGCCACCTGATTCGCAATCATCATCATCAGCCGGTCATGCCACTGCTGGCAGATGGCCTCCACATATGTTTCCACAACATTCTGTCTTTTGTAGGCCTACCATATTTTCATCACCTAAAAAGAGGACACGTTTTGCCAGCGGGTAAAATACAAGTAGAATGTTACGTATGAAGAATTTTTACATCCTTTTGGATAATTATAGACGTATGCAGCAAAAGTTACAGCAAAAAAGAAAAACAGACACAAAAAACCCAGACAAGTTTGTTTTTCGCAAGCCGATTTGTTAGATTTGTGGGACAAAATAAAAATGTGATGTAATAATGTAATAAAAATGTGACAAATCAGGTAATATCTGCAATTAGCCATGCCTTAACTTGTTTGAGAAAAAAAGGATCAGCTTTAACGAAATCATAAAATTACTTGCATGAAATATAATTGAAGTTGTATACAGCTGTTAATGAGATGCTAAGGACAGACTCAACTAAAAGGCTGTTACCTTCCTTGTACTATTGTGACTGCATCATGGATTAAATTCATTCTACATTTGCACCCACATAAGTTGTAAGCATCCACGCCACGATTTATTTTTAAAATAAATGTTTTTGAAATATTTATGTTAGGCACAGTGCACATTGGATATTTATTCGATTTGCTTCACTTGACAAATTAGTCAAACTATTAAGTTGGTAATCAGCAACGTCTACAAGCGCTGAATCAATACAGAATAGATCTGGGTAAAACAATAATTTATTGCAAAAGTGTGAGAAGCTTAAAATGTAAATATGTCAAACTCTTTTGCAAGTTTTTGCGTTTTTTAATGTTTTATTTCTTTGTGATTTAGCCTACTCCTTTTTCTTTTTTTTGATTTTGTTCCAATTTTTAATTTTCATAAATTTGTTGATCAGATCTCCTCAAATGAGGAAATTTTCTTACATGTGGATTTGCAGTTCCACAGCACTCATCGCTGACCACTATTTGACTACTTAAGTCTTAAGACAATCGCAAAGCAATGTACTGTAGTATGTTTCAATGAACGTCTAAGATTGTTTAGAACAGCAGATCAAATAGTAGGCTACGTCAATGTTTTTTTTTCAAAATCTATAAATCAACATGTTGCATTGATATAGAAATGGTTGGAAATTGCGAAAAAGTCACATGACAATGAAATCCTGTTGAAAATATAACCAAGAAAATTGAAAATGTTAAAAAAGAGGACATTTGAGCATTTTTGGATGTCCTCGGAGGACAATTTATTTTTCTTTAAAAAAGATGACAAATCCTCTTAAAAGAGGACATATGGTAGCCCTAGTCTTTTGCTGTTCTCATCCAGGTAATGCCAATTTTTTCTTCTATGTCATCTCGCCATCTTTATTTTGGTCAACCTCTAGTTCTTCTTGCATGTATTGGTGTCCATGCTGTGGATTCGCAATAATTCTATTCAAAGACAACTACTAGAAAGAAAAACGAACGGCAAACGAAATAGGGACAGACCACCAAGAATTTGGACTAATGATATTGAAGACTGGTCAGGACTTAATTACAAAACTGCTGTAGAAAAATCTCACAACAGAGAAACTTGGCGCCTCATTGCCTCCAGCCCTCAACCAGAGGAAGGAACTTATAATGATGATGCCATGATACTTTTAGCATTCTTTTTTAGCACCATAGTTAAAAGCATTTTTTTAATTCTTGAATTTTATGTAAATTAACTACCATTTGTGCCATAGCCTAATTAGTTACATAGCATGACAGACTTTGACAGTAGTCTCAGCTTCAACTCAACTGTATGCCTAGGTCTCTTCCTAAAAATTCTTTGCAACAGCCCTTCACAGGTTGCGCAATTTCATCGTCATTGATGCGTGACGTTGTGTGCAGTCATGTATTCAAAAATCAATAATAACATTGTAGTTTGCAACAATGCGTTTTGCAGACAGCATTCCAGTTGTCGCATGTAAGCTAGTAGGTAGGCTACCAGTAGACTACACAAGAAAATCGACAAGCACGTGTATCACTATAGCCTGCTATTGTACACTAAGACCAATATTGATAGCCATGAAAGTGCTTCTTTCAACAAAATTACAATAAGTGTCTGGATATGTGACTGAGATTTCTTTCTCCAAGACAAGAAGACCTAGTGGTAGCCTCTGATGTGATCAATCGAATTTATTCTTCATTACACCAATTTGATAGCATATTTTAGTTAGTTCATTGAAGGGACTATGTTTAGTTCAAGTGTCCTCTCTGCTAGGTTCTGTACTCCTAATATATATAGTAATTAGCTGTCAGGATTGAGCTTTTGCTCCTTCCAGGTTTTGTAGCCTATGTCATGTCTGATTCATTCTTGCATTGCAAGAGCATAGGAATATAAGGCCGAGGCTAAACTTAGAAGAGGCTAGATTTAGTAGAACTCCGTAGATAACTTTTCATTTTTAAAAATGTTTTTGTTGAAGTTATAAAATCAATGTAGGAGTTATTTTTAAGTACTATAATTGTTTATGCAGTACAATGATATTTAGACAACCAATGTCAGCATCCAGAAACATATTTGCAATTGGCAAAAAGAGAAGATGGACAGTTGTCACACTAGTTGAGCGCAAGATGTCTTTATCTAGGAATAGATATCTCAGCTCTTATTTTTCAAAAAAAGATTACTCAAACAGAAAAGATTCGACCTATTTAAATAGACTTCAAACAGACTTGTATAATTCTTCACAATGTTTTCTTGTTGGTTCACCATTGAAAAGATTTTCATTGTTATTGCAACCTAATGCATGGAATGAGTTGGCATTATTAAACTTCCGTGGATATTCATCTTCATCAAGTGGTGAAGATGATAGCAAAGATGATTCTGAAGATGGGAGGGAAAAAAGTGGGAATGAGGGAGAGGTGTTTGATGGACAGGGTGAGGAAAAGTGTGGCCTCTTGTTTCTTTTAGATTGGCCATAACTTTTATCCATTTCAAACTGGTGTTTGGACATGTAGCCTGTGACTGTAGTTTTTGCATTTAATAAGTTATCGTACCTCATTTTTAAAGACTCATTTTCATTACAGTTTTTATAGCGGAGCATAATGTTCTAGCTTACTATAGTCTAAAAATATTTAACCTTGTTTATAGAGAGTTAAAAAAATCTACTAGCCTAAGGTTTATGAAATTTATGGTTATACTTTTATGATAATGCTTTTTCAACCATCCTTCAGTTTAGGTAGCAAAGCTAACACCTTGGGTTTAGACATTTTCTTATTCTACTGAATGTAATTACCATACAACTATTTGTGCACTTTTTCAATGCCTTTTGTTAACATACTAATTACATGTGCTTAGGTTTTTTTTATCTATTTCATAGAGGTTGAATGACTTGCAAAGCCATGTACTTTTTACAACACCGTATGTAAATTTCTACCTGAATAAATGTTTTTTTTTAATGTCTCAACAAAATCATTTGTATGTTGAGAAGAGTGTATGATGTTATTGAATTAAATGCCAGGTGAACAGCCCCATTCAATTTTTAAAATAATTTGTGTGTTGTTCATCAATAATTCACTTTGACATTGCCCTATATTTTTAGTTTGACCTGGATCAAATACAGTTAGCCTACTATACACCAAAAACCCTAACAGGCTGCTTCACCTTCATTGGGATAGAAGGTTCTTATGGCCTATGGTGCATGCTTGTTTTAGTTCTTACTCATACTCAATTAGATATTATGTTTTCATGTCAGATGATGGTGATTCGCAAGTTGTCTATCAATCAGTCATGCCTGCTGGTGGTGCCTTGAGTACAATGAATGTTCCAGAAGACTTTCCACACGTACCCTTGATAGCTGTTTCTCGAAACCCAGTCTACCCTAAGTTTGCAAAAATGATTGAGGTCAGATGTTTGATTTGTTCAGTTTTATTTAGGCTAGCTGTAGGCTATCGTTTAGTTCAAGTGTTAATATTTAGTGTTAATGTTTAAGTGTTATAAGGTTAACTATAAATGTTTCATCCAATTTTTTAATACTAGTGTTTTTGATGCAGATAAATTAAAATACTGCTGCCCAAATTCTATTACTCAACACATGTAATATATTTAATTGTAACAGAAACTTATTGCTTTTCTCTTATCAAATTTTGAGACAAAATTAGCCTTTCAAAATTATATTTGTTTGGAAAAACGTTACCACTATTCTTTCTCTCTTAGCACGGCATCAGAAAGCAATCATCTATTCTGTCAAATTTGCATATAGGTTTTATCTCTTAAAAAGTTAATATTTTATCATGACTAGGGTGATTTTTTGTCACTAAAGTTATTTTTTTTAGTTGTACCAATTAACAAAAGAAATGTAGAACCAAAATTTCATGGTAATGAGGTTAATATTTAAGAAGTTATGAAGTTACCAAAAGTCACTTTTGTGTTTTTAGGTTACTTTTCATTTGTTAGGTCACTTTATTTTGCATACTTTTTTTGCTTAATTCCCTTATTTATTTATCCTTCATTGCTACTGGAGAGAGGAATTTATATTCTATGTAATGCCAAGATTTTTAATATATCTTCTACTATGGTACGGATTTTAGGTTTGCACGAGCCTATGCTTGTTCGTATAGCTTGTATTCTCGTAAACTGGTAAAGCAATTTTTTCTATGAAACAAATTGTGTTAACTATATTTAGCCACTTGTTTTCGCTGCAACAGCTAAAGTGTTTGATTGACAGAAACTTCCTGCCAGAGAATGTAAAACATTACATATGTGTAATTTGAGCACAAATTGAAACTAACTTAGATGCTTTTTTAGCCTATGTTGAATTGCTGCTATTTCTTTTGCTTTCTTGTTTTCGTTGAATAGGCTAAAGCAGTGGTTCCCAACCTTTTTTGGTGTCGGGGCCAAATTTCAAACTTCAGACTACGTATGGAGCCGCATGAAAACACTCAAGTAATTATAACGAAAATTTTAAAGCATGAAAGCATGTACCAACGAATAGCAACACCAACAAGAAAAATAACACAAATCAATTTAATGTCCAACTTGGCATTGGCTTTGAGCTTTAACAAGTTTGTCAAAGCGAGGCGCAATTGCAGAGGATGCAGTAGCTGCTTGAGGTGGTCATCGGTCAACCGATTGCGATATTTATTTTTGATTGTGATCATTTTGCTGAAAAGTGCTTCACATACGTAAGTTGATCCAAATACAGAGGCGTTTTTCTGAGCATTGGTTTTCAAGTTGGGATACTTTCCCTCTGGAACTCAACTCCAAAATTCAAGTAGGTCTTTATTTTGAAATAATTGTTTGAGCTCGATATTTGTCTAGCAACTCCAATTAAAAATTATCAGGAGCAGTGGCCACATTAACTGCAATAGGATTTGCAAACATGTTCATCATTGGAAAATATTAACGGAATGAATTTATTTTGATGAGTTCAACCGCCGCATTAACATTAACATTAACGGTAACCGGAAATGTGTTGTAATACCACCTGCAAGCTGCGTTTTCCAAAGACAAAGCTTGCAAAAGCAATTGCTGTGCTGTACAAATTGTGACAAAACTTGCTATTGCCTTGTAGAGTTCGATTTAGAGTAGAAAGGTGTGTAGTGAATCTAGTGATATCAACAAAAAACGCCAAATCAGCAATCCAAACTTCATCGCCAAGCTGAAAACTGTTAAACCGCGTGCTTTATGCTAATTGGTATTGGTTGCAAATTATTGGGCTTGTTTTTGTGTTGATTTGCCTGTTTTGGGCTTGATTTTTAGATTCACTTGCTTGTTTTCAAAAAACAACCTGGCATCACTGTGTAAAATGAAAAGTTCAATGACAGTGCAACCTCTACGACACAACGACAATGCAGTTTGTAAACAATTTTGACTTCGTAAACAATTTTGACAAGTCAATAAATAGCCCTATTTATTATAAATACATTTTTTGTGGGATTTTCAGGGGTCAATGAGAGCCGCAAGAAGGCTAGCTTGGAGCCGCATGCGGCTCTAAGAGCCGCGGTTGGGAATCACTGGGCTAAAGCATGGCTACTCATTACTCAACTGGCGGACCGCGGTCCGAATCCGGACCTTCTGGGTGTTGAAGGTGGACCTCGGGCTTATGGAAGAATAACTTTATTGCCACATTTTAAGGCCTTTTTAAACAGATTTCTATTATGGAAAAGCAATTTTTTGTGATTATCTAAGGAGCTGGGGGCTTCGCCTCCAGACCCCCCAACGCTTTGCCGTCTTCTCTGATGTGCGATCCACACAGCTACACCACAAAGAAACACAATACATTTTTTCCTTTTTTATTTCTTTGTTTGTTTCAGACAAAAATCCAAGTCATGTTACATAGGGTACTCGTTACTACCTGAAAAGTGTTTTGGTGCTCGTACTGGTTGTTTAATTTTCCTGGTTGCATGTAAAATATTCAACAGACCGCAAAAATATTCAACTTGTCAAAATGGACCTTTGCTAACATTAGTTGGGTAGCCCTGGGCTAAAGTTACTTTTTGGTTACTTTTTCGCAAAATTAATGTCACCTTTTTGAGTTTTTTAGGTTACAAAAAAATCGCCCTAGTCATGACATAAACAGACAGACATATGACACTTGTGGTCCATGTTGTTGGTTTTACAAACAATTTGCTGGAACTAAGTTTAATTCAGATTAAAGACCGTCGGTTGACCCAGTTGATCCGCCGTAAAGTCAGGCTATCCCTTCCATATGCTGGTGTGTTTGTAAAGCGAGATGACAAGAATGAAGCAGACATTATGCTTGATTTGGAAAAAGATCTCTATTCTGTGGGAACATTTGTGCAGATTCATGAAATGCATGACACGGGTGACAAATTACGAATGGTTGTCATGGGACACAGAAGGTTTGCTCAAAACTTTGCACAAATACTTCGTTGTGACTTTCATTGTACATCATTCTATGTTAATTAGAATTAAGTACGCTTTCTATTTTAACTCGCTACAATATTAATCACTAGGCTCAAGCTGTGTGGGTCACTGACAATCAATGAAGATGGTTCCACTTCATATGAATATGATGATTCAGCAGTTGGTGAAGGGACTCATCGTGATTCTCACCATGACAAAGCCGGCACCAGGTAAATTATTTTCATTATCATATTCTACTTTAAGTGTGGTCCTCACTAGTGGAAATAGTTGATTTTTTTTAATAGAACGATTGTCTTCGCCCATTTATTTTCATTATTCTGTCCATCGCATCTTCTTGTTTCAGTTAGACCTTGCTACCACATTCTTCATTTATTCTTTCCACATCCTTTTTGACCTCCACTTTTTCTCTTTCTATCTTTCTATCCTCTTTTTTTTCCTCCTTTTTATCAAAAAACTTTCTCAATTCTTTGCACATGCTCATTGCCCATATTATCTGACTTCATTTCTATTTGCCAGTTGGTGCATGGCTCCCCTTATATCTAGAATGTTGATCGTTTCTTTAATCCTTTTTTTCTCGTTTTCACTCTACTGTAAGTCTAAACATTGAGCTACCAATAACTTTTCTATTTTGCTCTAGGATAGATAGTTTACTATCTCATAACATTTTTGTTTCTCACTACCGGTACCTTACAGTATTGCAGGCAACTCCGATAAACTTTTCTCTTCATCTCCGATAAACTTTTCTCTTCATTTTTATTGGACATTTTCTGCTGTACAATATTTCCCCATCTTCCCGCATTTTTTTTTCCGGTTCAATCTTGCCCTTGTTATCACGGAATGGCCCGTTTCGGTGAGTCCGATTCGGTGAGTCCGATTCGGTGAGTCCGATTCGGTGAGTCCGATCCCTTAACGGGGAATTTTTTCAATTTTTTTTTTAAATTATCGGGTACCGTAGCCTAATTATCATTGCCGTTTTAGGGTTAGGGGTTAGGAGTTAGGGTTAGAGGTTAGGAACTCACCGAATCAGACTCACCGAATCGGACTCACCGAATAGTAGCAGACCCTGGTTATCAGAGCTGCTCGTATTCACGAATTATGATTCCATTACCTAGTACATATGTGTTCTCACTAATTTTTTATTGCAGCAGTTTAAATTTAGCATTTTCACAAAACTTATAAATTAAAATAATTTCCATCAAATATCAACTTTTTTAGATCTGCCGAACGATCTTCTCGTTTGAAAGAAGGTATTTTGATGGGGCGAGTGGAAAACCTTCCAATGCCTGTTGCAGGAACAACTGAAGACGTAAAATATCGTGTTTTTAAACTAGTTTTAAAAGCTTTGTAGTTTGTGTCATAAAGTGATTCTGATGTCTCTTAATCTCTGTTTTGGCTTTTTGGTGCAGGAGAATTGCAGGTCGTAAATTTTATTAGGATCTATGGATTGTAATATGATTCTATTTGAATAAGAGTGCTGATGAAGCCGTCTTTACGGCGGCAAAAGCTCAACAACATTGTTATTTAATTACCAAACTGATTGTTTTGATTTACTGATTTGTCATGTGTATTTTTCATTTTCTTTTTACCGTCTAATGCTCCAAGGTCCCAACATTAATGCCAGCAGCTTGTAGCAGAAAATGCAATTGAAGTTGTTTTTAGGCTTATGTCAACGCAGAATGAATCTTAAAAGTATTGTTGCAGTGATGGTGTATGTTTTTAACGTGACGTCATAAATGTTTAGATCAAAGCTCTTACTGCGGAAGTTGTGAAGACCATTCGTGACATCATTTCACTGAATCCCCTGTATAGGGAATCGGTGGCACAAATCATTCAGGTAAATCGTGAATTTTGTTTAAACACGCGTTCTACTTTGCCTTCAAACTAAAGGTCTCCTCAGGAAAGTGCGTTATTATTTTATCAAGTACAGTATTGGGTTGCTCTTTAAAGTTGCTATATTAAATTTTTTCAATTAATTCATTTTATTCATAACAATTTTAAGTACTTTACTGTTATCATTTGCCAAGTAGATCCAATATTTGAATGACCAGCGTTTGTAATATTCTCATCGTAATTGCATATGTTTGTGCATTTGCATTATATTGAGTTTTAAAAGCAGCCCGATGCGAAATCTGGGTGGAGGATCTTGGCCAAGAACACCACGAGCGATTTGTGGGCTGAGAATCAAACTCCGGAGCTTTTGAATTGCAGCCCAACGCTCACAATAGCCGCCATGTTATAGCAACTTTTAAAAAAATATCCAAGTTCTTTGTACTTTCATCCAGGCTGGCGAACGTGTTGTAGATAACCCTGTTTATCTGAGTGATCTTGGAGCTGCACTGAGTAATGGGGACACTGTGGAGCTTCAAGATGTGTTGGAAGAAGATGATGTAACAATGATGTTTTCTCTACGTTGATTGTCCTTAATTTAACGTTACTACTGCGTTTTTATAACATTAATTTCCAATGTAAGTCCTCGGATCGTTGACACAAAGGTGGTTGAAGTTTCGGCGTTTGATGTTGAATGTTGCATTTTGTTAAACTTTCAACAGCTCTTCTGCAAACGGCTTTTTATCCAATTGTCTGTTCTTCGGTGAACACTGAACAGCTGTTTCTTCGGATCAAATAGTTGTGGTAGAAACACTGATATAGCATATGATTATGGATGATACATTGTATTTTACTTCGAAAACATATAGTGTAATTACTCTAAGATATAACCAAAGATTTAAAACATGTTGCTTTTGCCCATGCAAAACAATTATCCCGGGTCACTAAAAGCTTCACTTGGGTCAGCTCGGGTCAATACAAGTTTAAGTAAATATTTATCTTATATATCAGTTTTTCTTTTCTGAACAGAACTCGTTTGAATGCAATCTTTTTATTTTCTTATTGTTTGCTCATCAGGTCCGCGAGAGGTTATATAAGTCGTTGTCGCTGCTGAAGAAAGAGCTGGAAGTCAGCAAATTGCAACAACGCCTTGGTCGTGAAGTAGAAGAGAAAATCAAAACAGCTCACCGCAAATACATGCTTCAAGAACAACTGAAAATTATCAAAAAAGAATTAGGTGAAGGTTTTTCGCAAGTCGTATGAAGAAAAAATTCAATGACTAGTTTTTGTGTAGAAGGAGCGATTCACATGGATTCAGCACAAGGCTGAGTACTCACCATAGAATAACGAGCATAGCCTTTTGCTGACCCTACCGATGCAGCCTCCACTTTAACGTTAACATTCCAATCGACAAAACGTTTCACGACATTCGAGTGTGGCGATCGTTAGACCCATGTGGTTGATGTAAAGTGGTCCCATACTCAGTCAGGGCATGAGTAGATAAGGTTTTCATCACACCGTAGGCCTTCGGCACTAACGAGAGTAGGATGGCCAGTTCCTTTCTCTCGGCCGCCTTTCCCTCAGCAACTATACGCGCACCAAATTTATTACACCCCGGGCAGAGGTGAGCGGTATTTACCAACAACGAGCTTAAGCCGGGAGTCGAATCAGGTTCGCATTATTGGAAAGCCAGCGCCTTATCCGCTGGGGTATCGTATCACTGATTCATGCCACAGAGTTCTGCTTTTTCCAGTCAATTGAATCTTACCATTCCAGATAGAAAACAACCAAACCAGCTGTTGCCAAGGATGTACAGTTTTGTACGTTGTATGAAAATCTCTTAGATATCGGATTGAAAATTTAAAGCTTCTTTTTTTTCTTTATGTTCTACTATATATTTCGAAATACTCAAAGATTGAACTCTACTGTGGTAGTGAAATAGTGATTCTGTTGTTGTCAGGCAATTTAAAAATTTTTCTACTCTTTTTACTCCACTTTTTGAAGTAAGATTTTGAATAATCTTTAACTTCATTATTCAGGACTCGAAAAAGAAGACAAAGACGCCATCCAAGAGAAGTTTCGAATGCGCTTGGAGAATTTGGATGTCCCCGATTATGTCCAGGAAGTTATTGACGAGGAATCCACCAAGCTCGGTTATCTTGACAACCACTCATCAGAATTTAAGTAAGATGCAGTTGAAGTAATGGACTCGTGTCCTGCGTTCAACCACACTACCATGATGGGGGTTGCTTTTTGGTCATACAAAAAACATTGTTGATAAAAGTTGTATTAACTAATTGAAGTGTTTGAGTTTTTATGGGTACCTGTAGCTTTGATTTAAGCAACTTTTTAGATTCGCTACAACTTTATCAGGTGTACACATTTGTATCACAACGTGCTTGTGTACACACCAAAAATAAGAGTTTCCAAGCTTGGAATTTGAACCGAATAATGTCTTGGTGCTTTCAGTGTAACTCGCAACTACTTGGACTGGCTTACGTCGATACCATGGGGAAAGTCTAGTGAAGATAATTTGAATTTGCAAACAGCGAAACAGGTTCGCTCTAGTTCTTTTCCTTCTACAATTTCGTTTCCTTCATCGCAGTTAACTGCAAAATACTTTTATTTACTATTGTTTCAATGTCGACAAACGAAATGTTTTTGAAAAATAGTAAGTGTATCGCCGACTGTTTTTGTATTTCCAGAAGGTCTAGACGAGATGCTTTAGCTGTGTAATGTCAAAGAGTGGTAGTTACACCTGAGGATATGCATTGGAATTAGATACGGTACTGACTAGTTACTCGGCAAAGTTTTGTCAATACCTGAAGAACATTGAAGTCTTGTCCGGATCATCAATCTAGATCTTGTTTGAGCGACCGACCAGAAGCAGAAGATAAGATTTTAATTTTTTTCTTTGTTAGATATTGAAAGAAGATCATTACGGGATGGAAGATGTGAAAAAACGCATCTTGGAGTTCATAGCTGTCAGCATCCTCCGCTCTCATACACATGGGAAGATACTTTGCTTCCATGGTCCTCCTGGGGTTGGAAAGACCAGCATAGCGAAGTCCATTGCTAAGGCTTTGAACAGGAAGGCAAGTCGCAACTTTATCATCTCTTCTTCTTTCTTTGAACCTGGTGAAGTTAGTTTTACAAAACCGAACGTTAAATTAAAATAACTGATATAGCCTATGTTTCTTGCGTAAAATCGTGCCTACGGTTGTTGTTAGTTATTGTTACATTTTAGTTGATATACTACTGGTGCCTATAATGACTTATCTAGGAAAGCATGATTAAAGTTTTAGCTAATTTTAAGCAAAATTAATGAAAAACCTAACTAATACCACAAACGTTTATTCGCTTGTCATCGTCAAATAATTAACTCAAAAGTGAATAGCTTCAATCCTCCTTTGCACGGCTGCTTGAATCCCACTTGGATCAACGTGTAGTTGTGAATGGCGCAGTGTCAGCCCTGTATTCGAATAAAAACATAATTGATATTTACTTTTTCTGATAATATTGTAGATTGATAAAGCTCTTGCTCACAGTACTTCCGGTTTAGCGTGGGAGGAATGCATGACGTGGCAGAGATCAAAGGTCATCGGAGGACATACGTTGGTGCCATGCCTGGGAAGATGATTCAGTGCCTGAAGAAAACCAAGACAGAGAATCCATTGGTTCTGATTGATGAGGTCAGTCGAATGGCAATTAAACTAAGATTCCAATTAACATTCGGGTAAGATACTCAATCTCAACATCTTTTGGAATGGAACAAGGTCGTCGCCTTATGTCCATCCAGCACACTTGAGTGTGAAGCTTTGCAGACTCCTTAGTTACCGATCTCATGTTGAAAAGCTCAGAGTTTAAGTATCTGATTATCCAGCCTTGACTGAATAATTTCAGGTTCGTGCCCAATCAGCTATTTCGCTATTCTGTCTAAGCTCTGCACTACTCCACCGCAGAATGTGCGTTTTCTGTGTGTGATCGTTGAGCGTATGCTAAAAGACTTGCTCAATATTGAACAACATCTGTCTCTGCGATCTACATCGCAGAATGCCTCAATCCAGCAATATCAATTTCTTGGACAAAATCTCCGAAAGATCTTCTGAAAATTGGATATGCATAAACAACAAGAAAAAATAATACTCAAGATTGCAACCCAAGGTAGCCTACATCATTTTTACTACAAAATTTCCTGGCGACTCAAATAAAAAGCTCCAGTGTCACTGGCAAACCATTGGACGAAAATGTTTTTATAGTCAACAAACGTTTGACATGCGGATGAATGCATTGAACTAAACCCTCCGTGGAATAAACATTATTAAGGATTCAATAAACTAAAAAATGACAAATCCATGGCGTAGTTCTGAAAATAAGAGAGACGTAATTTACGAAACTAAATAACTTTGCACTAAACAACACTAATCTGACAGCCACACAAGAAAAAAGTTACATCGGTTGATCGCAAGCACACACTCGCAAGGCCTGACACATATGTAACTGAACGTTGGTGCGGTTTGTAAAACCGATAAAAGAAGGCGGAGAGCTGAAGACACAAACGTGGAGCACTGGATCGGCGTGGACCCACTAAAAGTGTGGTTCCTTATAATTCGAGATGAATAAGCCACAAATGTACAACACGCACTTTTATTGTTTCTTGTATATTTGCATCAACTGAAGCTGCAAACAACCAACCATTGCAAACTTGTTTCAGGTTGACAAAATAGGAAAAGGCATGCAAGGCGATCCATCATCTGCCTTGCTGGAACTGCTTGACCCAGAACAAAACAACAATTTTCTCGATCACTATCTCGATGTGTCTGTTGACCTCTCCAAGGTTTTACTTTTTTCATTTTATGTAACAACTCTTTAACTCTTTTACTCGAAGTCGTACTTTCAGCTTTGCAAAATTTATTGTAACCTGTGAGCACTTATGGTTTAAATAAGTTATTTGTCAACAACGCTTTTTGCTTGTGTCAATACTATTATAACGTTTTAGCGATCACATTCGATGTGCTTGCCCGATCTGTTATTGGTGGTTACTTTTATGTTTGGCAACATTAAAGTATCAGTATCCCTCGTCACATGATGCATTGTGACATCCTGCATCGAAATAAAACTGCACGTTATAATTGAAAGCCTTGTTCAGGTCTTGTTCATCTGCACGGCCAACGTGCTGCACACGATACCCGATCCACTGCGCGACAGGATGGAGATGATACAAGTGTCTGGATATGTCGCGAGGGAAAAGATGGCGATTGCAAGGGTAAGAAGTTAACTGAGCATATCACCTATGGGCTTGGTGTTGCCGTAATAGACCCAGCAGAATAAGGATTCTCTTAAACAGACCCCTACGGTCACTCGTATTGATGATTACGAGATGATTCTCAACTAATCCTGATGTATCACTGCAGCAATACTTGATCCCGCAAGCACAAGCCTCATGCGGGCTCACCACAGATCGAGCTGTCATTCAAGAAAAGGCTCTGGACTCACTGATAAAGAATTACTGCCGAGAGAGCGGGGTCCGCAATCTACTCAAACAAATTGAGAAGGTAACCAAGCGATACTAAATTTAAAACAATTTAATCTTCTTAGTTTGGTCTATGAATTAAAAACCGTGTGATTTTTGACTCAAAAGAAGTTGAAATTTTTGCATTAAAGTTATAATGTTTTATCAGGTTCACCGAAAAGCCGCTTACAAAATAGTGAAGTCTGACGGCGAATTGGAAAAAGTCGTTATCACTCGCACTAACTTGAAGGACTTCTTGGGGAACCCGCTTTACAGCTCTGACCGCATGTATGACGTCACACCGCCTGGTGTTGTCATGGGACTCGCTTGGACGGCGATGGGTGCAAACGATTTTTCATTCCTCTCCCTCTGTTGAAACGCACTCAGTAACAACTTGCTGTCTATCAGAAAGCATTTTTGCGTATATAATATACATATTACTAACCCTACTTATTCCTAATAATGGCTAAAGCTCATCAGGCTAAAATTTTAATGTCGTATTGTATGATAATGATTGTATATCAAAAAGCATTGCAATGGTCTTCCAACCACATACAGGCTCAGTAGATTGGTGAGATGATTGAGAGCTTTCAGAATGACTGAAGTGGTGTAAGCATATGTAAGAATACTTTCAAATTGCTTTCTGACCAGGTGGTTCCGTTTTGTACGTCGAGTGCTGTGAGCGTCGTCCCAAGGATTCTAAAAGCACTGACGTCAACATAGAACTAACAGGGAGGCTTGGTGACGTCATGAAAGAATCAGCGCAGATCGCATCCACGGTGGCCAGGACATTCATCAAACTGAAACACCCCAGAAACAACTTTTTCAATGGAGCCTATCTGCATGTGCACGTGCCAGAGGTCGGAGTTCGAATTTATTTGTTGGCTAAAACCTGAGTTTTTTTGTTTATTTTTCGATCTATCAGATAAATTCGGAATCTTAATTATTTTTTGTCGTATCTAGACTTCCATCTTTTGGTTAAAGATTTGCATTGAGTAAACGCAGAAGACAAGGAAGCCAATATTTGTCTCCGCTTTCAAAACTGTCATTAAATGTCTTGTCTAGACACTGCCCCAGTGCTTCATGCTTCCAATAGGCGTTGACTGTTCAACCGTGCAGGAGCTCAACAATTGATGAGGTTGATAACAATGTACTCAGTTTTTTTACTCAACTGTTCGCATTGTTGAAAGGTGAAGATCAATTCAATATTGAATGCAACATCGTGTAATACACTTATTATCATTTTCATCAACAGGGGGCGACACCAAAGGACGGCCCCAGTGCGGGGTGCACGATGGTATCCGCAATGGTATCTCTTGCTTTGAACAAGCCGGTTCGTCAGGATATAGCCATGACAGGAGAGGTCTCTCTTACTGGGAAAGTATTGCCAGTTGGTGGCATCAAAGAAAAAACTCTCGCCGTGAGTGAAAATCTTTTAATTAATGTGCACGTTTGCTCTTACATGGGCTCCACATTGAACAGTGACTTTGGTCGCGTAAACGGAGCGATGATTTGATTCCCGGCTCTGAAAACCACCAAACGTTATTATTATCGCAACATCAGTTCAACTCTAGTTGTTTTAGCGCAGTCAGGTGTCGCTTCCTTGCTTTTAAACGTAATCGGTCACGCTTAAATAATTACACTTTGAGAAAATTTTGAACTGTTTCTTGCTCGGTGGTGCTCAGGTGACGTAGGCCAAGGTGCTTACGTTTGTTTTGGCAGATCACTAAAGATCCTTCCCGGATGTTTTCGAATATTTTGGTTTGTTTTTCTAATTTTGCCTTGTGGTCATTAAGGTTGTTATTGTTTCAATTTCAGGCCAAACGCGCCGGTGTGAAGTGTCTTATTCTTCCTCTTGAAAACGAGAAAGATTTCAACGATTTAGCGGACTACATCAGGGAGGCGGTAGAGGTCCACTTTGCCTCTCACTACTCTGACGTTTACCAGTGGGCCTTCTCCACGTTAGACACCAACGATCCTCTTTTGCCTGAAACTTTGACA
The DNA here is from genome assembly GCF_918807975.1 of Aplidium turbinatum. NCBI lineage: Eukaryota > Metazoa > Chordata > Ascidiacea > Aplousobranchia > Polyclinidae > Aplidium > Aplidium turbinatum. The sequence goes on from NC_137477.1 coordinate 20,676,169, forward strand.
TCGAAAGATTCCGAATTGTCCTTACCTCAGTGATGACCATACCCATTCATCATTGATTACTTAACGCGGAATTTATCATTAAAGATGTTTAAGAAAGTCATGCAACAAACTCTGACTTTCCCTTTGTTAATCCTATAGTTTATGTTGCCAACAGTAGCTCATCGAAAGGTGTTATATCGCATAAAGTATATGACGTTATTGCAGTTAGTTGTTGAAAGGTGTTCGCTAATCACAAGTTTTATTGTATATTGTTCACGTTGGTTATTAAACTGTGACTTTTTTAATTGTCTATCATTGATGGCTTCTTCAATGTCATTAAGACAGTCACTTTGTATGCAAATTCATCTAGCAGAAAAATGCATCAATGCCACTAGGTCGCTAGGTGATGCCATGGGCCACTTTAAAACGAAAAGTGTATTTCCTCCAGGCTTGATACGAAGTTGTGCATTTCAATACCAACCATAGGTGCATTTTCGCAGTTTTACAATCTTGTAAAGGCTTTGAACCACTGACGCAGGCTAGGTCACTAAATTTGACAGGAGGTGCCACTGAATGGAGAGTTGTCTTTGAAATGCGTTGCTCAAACGCACACCTCGTGAGTCGAACAAGCGCCGCTTGATCTTGCAGCCAAAATATTTGTTTTTTTTTTCTTTTTGGTACCTTCAGCCTATGAATGCTTCGTCACATTTACAGTAAATTGACGTCAGAAAAGTAACCTGCTGCAGCTTTGAACAACGAAAAAGTTTCTCCTCGTCATATTGAAATGTTATATGCATTCTCAATCGAAATAGTGTGCTGACCAATTCTTTTCAATCAATCAATGTTTTGTTTGTCAGTAACAGGAACATAGGTACATGTTTGAAATATGCAATATACACAGTACAAAAGTTACACAAGTTCCCATACCGACAGGGAGACAACGAGACGACCATGCGGTCTACTAGTCAGTTGCCACCCTACGGAAATTACGATTTTGCCATTTAAAATAAGCTTACAAGAGAAAAATAATAATTGAAACGTTCCCGCGCTTCAACAACAGCATACGCACAAAAAAAAACATATTGATGATAACGTAGGCCAAAACACAAAATTCCATGAAGCAAGCAGAGAATAATAAAGTTTCCGAAGCAACTGACAAGTTGGTTTCCATAACATATCACTTACGATGCACTGTAGCTTTGTAAAATTAACGTTTTGATCTCTTTTTTGAAACAATGAAATGATAAGTTTTTTAGCCTACTTGGAACCTCTGACCAGAGCATTGGTCCCAATACCTGCATGGACTTCTTGCCAAATTCTGTGTTTGATCTGTTTATAAAATAATTGTTGCTTGTTTGATATCTTGTGTTATGCTGATGAATAGATGAAGCATTTGTCACTAAAGTCACTAAATTTGACAGGAGGTGCCACTGAATGGAGAGTTGTCTTTGAAATGCGTTGCTCAAACGCACACCTCGTGAGTCGAACAAGCGCCGCTTGATCTTGCAGCCAAAATATTTGTTTTTTTTTTTCTTTTTGGTACCTTCAGCCTATGAATGCTTCGTCACATTTACAGTAAATTGACGTCAGAAAAGTAACCTGCTGCAGCTTCGAACAACGAAAAAGTTTCTCCTCGTCATATTGAAATGTTATGCATTCTCAATCGAAATAGTGTGCAGACCAATTCTTTAGTTACTGTAGGCCAGGGGTCACCAAACTACGGCCCGCCATGTGCTGCCAAAATAATAGCTGCACCACAACTGTTAAGTTACCAAACTTTTTGTAAAAAGTTAAATAAAAAGAAAAAAGTTACCAAATTTTTTGTAAAGGACTGACGTTGTGTTGAGAAAATTTGGAAAGATGTAATGTTTTTTCAAGAGCACGATGCCCTGTAGTGTATCACAGCAGGGTATACCTTTTCCAGCAACCTTTCGATTTTCATCACAACTTTGCTATTCCACCGCTGACTTTGTTATTTATTGTGCTCAATTCAAGTCAATGGAGATCCTAAATAGTTGTACTGTATATCTTTTCGCAATTTGCATCCGGCCCGCAACTGTTAATCTCGCGGCAATCCGGCCCTCAGAGAAAAAGTTTGGTGACGCCTGCTGTAGGCTATGTAAAAAAAACAAAAAAACCTTAGATTATTTACATAAAAGTTTAGAAAAGAAGAAGAAAAAAGCAAATCGTGTTTTTTACTATAAAAGATTGTAAATCCAAAAGTCAAATGAACATGTTATGTTCGCAAAGCGTGCAGATGAATTCGAGCTTCAGAATAACATCATAGATGGATCTACAAGTTAAATCTGCCATCATAAGACAAAAACATGTTTATTTGGATTTTCAATCACTATCTGGTGTAAAACCACCTGGCAAATGGGTGCGGTAGGCTATAGGCAGTCATTTTGTACAATTCTATAAATAATTGAAAAAAAATTACCTTCATTTGAAATATTTTTACTTTAGTGACTTGTAATGTAACATTATAAAATGTATATAAACAGTGCTTGCAGAAATGTTTCAAGATAATTAATAGCTTTTCAAAGCTTGAGAAGGAATTTATCTTTTCATTGGGTTTGCAAAAATAGAAAACTAGGCTTTGTTCTAATCAAATTGACGTCGTAATGCCGTCATGCTATTTTTTCTTACGTCATGACGCTACAATTAACTTTAGTTTTCAGAAAAAGGAAATACCATTTTACGGTTTCCCACCTATAGTAGCTTAAATAAGCAGACTATGTCCGACCAATATAAAATATAATGTGCTAAAGCTGCTAGTATAAACTTATGCAAATATTTAATTAGGTCAAAGCGCTTTTAAAATCAAACAAAAACTTTTTAATTGCTTTATTCCAGTACGACAAACCATCAGTCAATTGCATGCAGATGAGATCGTAGGCTTAAACGTCAGGTGGCAAACCTATTTAGTTTTTATGGGGAGATAAACAGAAACCATCGCTTCTTTACTTAGACTTTGTCAACAATGTGACATTTGCATAAAACATATCACGGGTGGGCTGCCATGAGAAACAATCTTTTTCTAATTTTGTTCTTTTATGTTTATTCCTTATCTTTTAGTTTTGTCACTGAATGAACTTCTGATCTTGCTCCAAAAGGGATCGTTAAAAGATCCCAGACAGTCACTTTATCTGGTCCAGATCTTTACCAGATCGGGTATGGATCTGACCAGATCTGGGCTAGGTAAAGTGGCTGTCTGAGATAAGTCATTGAATCATTTTTTCAACCGCAACATTTTTTTTTCTTTGCTTAAGTTCTTGTTTATTTTGTTCTAGAACGTTTGGTATATTCTTTCACCAGCCATCATCATCATCATTTTCAGCCTGTGAGAGCCCACTGCAGAGCGTAAGCCTTCCCCTTTTCATGCCAATTTACATGATTATGTGCTAGTTGGTACCAATTGGTTGTATTGCATTGTTTGTCAATGTCGTCCCTCCATCTTACTTTTGGTTTTCACCAGCCATAGTGACGCCATACTCACGAAATACACTAAGAATAGTTGGTTGCTTGAATCTGTATTTAGTGAGAAAACCTATTGATGGTGACAATGTTTTCCAGGTTATATTAGAAGTTATTGCTGATAGGAATGTTGCAAATACACCTACTCAATCGTCGCGTAAATTACAAGGAATTTATGCGCCTGCTGTATATTGTTGTCTGTTAACCATTTTCAGAGTTCATGTTTGTGATCATGTTTTTAACCAACAGTTCATTTGCATGTTTGAAAAGTATTTCTAATCTGACGTTCGGGAAAATTTTGATTTCAATTAACCTCAAATGTCATTCATATACAAAAAGCTAAATTATTTATTTTTTAATGGGCCTAACAGTGAAGTCATCGCGTTATACAATATTGCACCCTTTATCTTGACATTCAAAACAAGTCATTTTGATTGAAATCAATGACATTGTAGGCCTACGCTGTTGGAAGAGTAAAACAGGATCGTCACAAGCCAAGAGCACCAGAAATAAAATAAACTCCGATGACATTCTCAGCTCTCAAAATTAACAACATATCCAGTAAGGCTGCCTTATCACATTCTTTAAAAGTCGCTACTAGGGGTTGGAGTAACGTAAAAACGGCAACAACGAGTGTGGCAGATGAAAAACAAAATATTAAAGTCAATGTGTTCTACATTTCTTTTAATTTTATTACGTTGATCAAATGAAACAATTTAATTTATGTGTGGCTGCTTCTACAGTGCGTGGTTGATACAATAGGAAAGTCTGTAGATCAAGGTGGCCCAACGTTTTTCACGCATGGGTCTCATTTCACTATTCATGAGTTTTGACAGGCTTAGTAGCAAATCTATAAAAAAAACTTAGGGGCACTAGATTTTTAATAAAATAAAAAATTTAACAAGAATAAACTATAAAACACAAAATTTAAGGTTCAAAAAGCAAATAGTTTCTCATAGGGGCTTGACAAATTTTACCTTATTTCATGATCATTTTTGCGTATGTTTTTGGCGCAATAAATTAATTTGACTTGACAATTTATCTTTTTGTTAAGACGCCCACATGATAGCCTATTTGATCAAACTTATCAAATCAAAACGAAATACAAGGTTGTCTTAAAAATTGAAAATACATTCCAGATTAAATTTTCACAGTCACAGAAAGATTTCAATAATTTATTATCATGTAGCGCAAGCATTTTGAAAACCTGATGTGCTAGAGCAAAAAAGTGCAAATTTTTAATTGGCGCAAAAAATAATAAGAAAAGTTGATCTGTATTTTTGGTTATGAAAATATTAAAATATGGGCTACAAGTGTAAAAGACGTTGCTGCGTTAAAAATGATAGAAATCTCGAGTTTAAAAAATCACATTTTTTGATTTCAGACTCAGAGCAAGACTACTGAAGACCTAAAACAGTCCGACTAAAGATGACCAAAGTTGGCATTAAAAATTACACAACATTTTGCTCTTAAACTAAAGTTAATTAAGACCTCCATGATTGATTCAATGTAATGCATGGCTACATAAATTACAAAATGTGCTTACATTTCTTATTCAATTCAAGTTTATGGTGTTTTTAATGCTTTTTGAAAAGCAACAATAAATCAGTTACTCTTGTAGCCTACCTCAGTAACGTTTGGACTGATCCAGCAAAATTGGAATACTTTGAGCGTCATGAGTCGATGAGATATCACCAAACTGGAAGTTTTAAAAAGTCCAATATGAAGCTCTTAAAATCGAGATTTGCGAATACCTTGTAAATTTAAACTCGAAGCTGAACAGAAATCAATAAATACCACAACTCTGTTAGTAATTCCTATACAAAAACCGGCTTAGGGAAAAAGAACGAATAGTCTTACTTTCATTAATGTCATAGGTCTAGGACTAGGTGGTAGAAAGAGAATCAACTCATCCTACTCATTTTCAAATATTAACGGCTTTAAAACGTTTTTATCTTTTAAAGATTATGGTGTTATTCGTTTCATAACTTTTGAACTAATTTGAATTTTGAATAATATTTTTCAAGTTCAAAATTTTAACTCAAGTTCAAAACTCAGCGCAGCGGCCTAACTTTTCTTGGCTGATTGACTTGAGGTTGAACTACCGAAATCTTTGATACCATAACGTTTCACTATGATCATGCATCAGACAAAATATTTTCATGGAAAGTAGCCTATTGTTGATAGTTTTACTATGAAAGAAACATTGTATTGCAAAACACGACGATTTAAGGTGACTAATAAAAAAATACATCACAAAAGTTTATTGCATGGAAGCGTTTTTGGTATTATTTCTTTGCCTATCTGCTTAGCCAAACTTACATTTCGTTTTTCTTCTACTATAAGTCTATAATTGTTTCACTAGATTTAGGTTTATTTTATTCTGATGTTAACCCCTGAAGAGAGTCAGACGAGAACCTGTAGCTTCAAGCTATGTACAACCTTTCCAATCGTAATTTTCAAGTTTTTTTTACCACCAATCAACTCTTCTTTGCCAATAAAATACACAGAATTCGACAAATAAACGTCTAACGTTCACAAACAATAGAAAAGATTAAACTATATGGCACGTGGCACAAAAGATAACTTGTATGTGACCCGGATGGCTGTACATCCAAACGTCTCTTAACACTTGATAAGAAAAATTCTTTAACTGCAAAAAATAATAAGAACAAAACCTTTTGCTTTTCAGCAAAGAGGAGAGAGCTTAAACAAAGAGGAGGATATTTCGCACTTGAGGCATTTCTTATCCTTGATTTAGCGGCGAGAACGTTACGGCTATGTAAAAATATATAGTTGCACGACATTTTTCGTTTGCCATGCAACGTCACATCAAGAAGCGCCACTGTTAAGTCATAAATCAATATTGAAAAATATTTAAATTAAATTGTTGCCGTGGTACCATAGCGACGGTGCAAATGAGCATGACTCTTCGTTAAAAGCTTTTATATAAGAAAAGCCAATTGCACAACAGATTACATCGGCCTATACTTGTTTTTAGGAAGACGATTGCCTGTCCAAAACTTCAGAGTAACCTCTGTTAGTTTTAAGAAAGTTCAGAGTAACTTCTTTTTTACTTTTGTCTACCACATAAATATACTTCATGAAAATTATTATGCACTACGGTTCTTCAAAGTTGGTGAGCTTTGATTTACCTCACAACATTGTAAAATAATCAATGATCTTGATGAAATAGCAAAATTTGTTAGTTTTATTCTAAAATATGTTTTTTCATATCTCATTTTTGGAATGACTTTTTAAATCTTCTCACAACGACCACATGTAGTCTAAACTGTAGAGCTTGAATCTTTAAACTTATTTTCGCGACAAACAAAACTGCTCAACGTCATGATTTATAAATTCTGGAGGAAAAACTTAAAATACTGTAGCTTGCTTTTGTTCATTAAAGTTTTGGCTTTGTTCAAGAAATATCAGTTTAGAAAAGCTCGTACTGAAGTAAGACGAATTTGAATATTTTCGAACTCAAAGCAATAGTTCAGAAAAAAAGCCAAAAAAACACTAAGAATCAAAACAACAAAAGAGTTTCAACAAAATCTTCAGCAAAACAAGTCGCTTTGACACTTGACAATACTTTCTAAAACGCTACTAGACTACAACTTTCTCTTCTTCCTTCGTTAAGAAATAAATATCAGAGTTTTTGTCTAAAAGTATTCTTGTCACCCCGGGGAAGCCCCGGCGCGTAGGGTCAAGCCAGGAAACATCTTGGAGTCTCGTTTCTCTAATGTTTCCAACCAAGCAACACGTGCCACTGTGTTATATGGGTCCAAGGTTGTTCTGACGCAACGAACCATGTAGATGGAGAAGAAAATGAGCAGGATGAACAAAAGAAAATAAACGATTGTTTCTTCAATGTAAAAATGACTCGCTTCCAATTGGTCATGCTCATCAGAAGGGGCGTGTGAAGCGGCGTGGGCCACAACTTTACGTAATATTGAAGATGCCTGTTGGCCATGCAGCTCATGTGTGGATTCTTGTGACAAAAGATTTGTCAGCAGTTGATTTGTTCTTGTAATGATCGGATCTTCATTGAGAAACGCAGCATCATCCGTAGTTGCTTCAAGGTTCATCGCCAGTGGTTCCGAAGACGACCGATGATGCCGTATCGAGGACATTTTTTATTGCTCTAACCGGCACGTTCGTTTAATTTTTAAGTTTAAGGAGATAATTGTGCCACAAACTCTATTTGCCGAGCATCGACTTTTCAGATATGATATGCGATAAACTGCAGATATTGGAGCTGAGGAAATGTACCAAAGTGTCGCTTCAATATATAGATTTTTTGAGAAGGAATGTTCAAGAAATCAGTTAAATGGAAAACCTATTTCTTATTTACTTGTTTCTTCGAGAACATATCTAATAAAACAACAATTCTATTAATCACTGTAAAATAAAATTAGTATAAGAGACAAAAATAAAATAAATTAATTGTGATGTTTTAGTGACGTCAAAGATTTCAGCAGCATGCCATACATAGCCTTTTTTACATTGACTCGATCTCTGCAGATATTATATCAACATGAAAACGATAGATTCGTTGACTGTGCAGTTTTCAGATGGCACTAGAACATGCGGCAAAAAGGTTTCGCTTCTGATATCGAGCACTTAGACTTTGAAGGAAACGTCAGTAAAAACACTCTTATCTTGACGCCTGTGGTTCAAGTGCCACAATCTTACTAAAAGCAATTGCATTGCAAAGACCCGTTATTAACCTTCAGTTTTCACTTGGTCCAGTAGAGCAATACCATATATTTTTATTTTTACATTTGCACCGTTTTTCCAGAATACAGCTCCAAACTGAATTTACCGAAGGACGTACTCGTCCATGAGGTATTTGTTATCTAAACTCGTTTTCTCGTTGGAAAAACTTTGTGTCTCATAAAGTAGCCTATTTTCTCTATAACAGCGCTCTTCAACCTTTTGTCATCGCGAAACCCCTGATTTACTTTCACTTTTCTTACGGATTCCTCACCAACAAAAATTTAAAACGATAACGTTCTTGTTATTAGCAATGACTTTTTCGCATTGACTGCACTCAAACCTGTGGTTAACTAACTGGCCCACTTGGAGTGCAAATGTGGCACGGTAATCTAAAATGTCAGAATGACGCATCAATATACTGAAGTAAGACATCAATTCCTCTAAAAACGAGGAACTTTTGCAAAACCCCCACGGAACCCCACGTGTTTCGAGGAACCCAAAGGTTCCGCCGCTTCGCGGAACTCCTGTTGAAGAGGAGTGATCTGGTAAAACAATTTTAGAACAAATGATGGTGAAAATGCTTTCACTGACACACAGCGTAGGCTAACATATTTTCCAGTGGTTTTCAACCAGGGTTCCGCGGAACCCTAAGGGTCCGCCAGTAAGTCTAGGGGTTCCGCAAGAAACATCAGACTCAAGTTTCTGATTGAATTTTTTATGAGAATAAATCTAATTTTTTACAGTTTGTATTTTTATTGTACATAAATAAATCTGAACATAAGTATTTTCATTTAATTTTATTAATCAAACTATTTTTTTTGGACAAGGCAATTAAATTATTGAACAGGGGTTCCTCGAGCTTTTGAAATTTTTCATTGGGTTCCGTTCCACCAAAAAGGTTGAAAACCACTGGTTTAGCCTGTCTGACTGAGATACAGTAGCTTAACAATACGTGAAAAGTACCCTACCCTGAAACTGCTTGTCCACATAACCTACCAAGCAACGAGTGAAAAACCATTTTGATCTTGTCAGCAAGTTTAGCGTAGCTTATCCGAAACACAGTCTTGAAATTTATATTTCGTATGGGTTGGGCATTCACAAGCGGACGAACTGCTGAATTAACCGGTATAGGCTATTGAATAGAGAGCCTACTAACTGGCTGAGAATTTATGTAGCCTATTGCAAATAAGTAGTAAAATATGTAGCCTTCTGTCATTTGCTAATGAAGACTAAAAGCTAATTTAAAAGAGCTGTCCATAGCTGGCAAACACCAGTGAACATGAGAACACGTGAAAAACACCATAATGTTATTTTTTTGTACAATTTAAAGTCTTTCTGGGACAGTAAAGCAGACAATTAGTTTGCAATAGAACTACGCTGTCTTCGAAAGTCGATTCTATTGATTTGAAAAGAATTGCATATTGATTTATACGTCGTGGTTGACCTTTAAAAAACGGAAGAAAAGTCTTGATTTTTTAAAGTGTACATTCAATGGTTTTGGTTTTATCTCTTTCATGCATTAGTTACTTTCAAATTTATTTGTAAACAAGTTTCACTGAAGTCATTACAAAACAGAAATACTTTGCGACTGATTAAGGTGTGATCGATAAGACTTCCATAGATAAGCTACTGTAGGGTTCTTTGAAAACATGTTTTTTTAAGTGAAACAAAACCAAAGAAAAGATTTTGATTCCAAACGAAGCAAAGTATTTTGAAATTTCATCCATGTCACGAACAATTATTCAAAATATTTTTAAAAATATGTTAAATTGATTTTTTCAAGCTTTTTAAACTTTGAAGACACAACGCTGTTTTGCATTGTTTCAGTAAAAGTATTTCAAAGAGGAGAAGCATTTGAAAATCAATACAACTGCAAGAGGGTGACGTAGCAGTTGTCAGTGTTGTTGTAATCACTAGATTCTCGCAAATCAGGTTTCATAAATATTTAATGTTTGTTTCCAAAAAGACGGTCGGTGGAATTTATCCGCCCCGGTAGCTTTTGGATAGCGCGTGACTTCATAGAGTAGACGAAAAAGCTTCAAGATCAAGCGTGGTGTGCGCTTGAGCAACGCATTTTAAGAACTGCTCTCCATTCAGCGGCACTTAATGGATGGAATAATTCCCCGGCAACAATCGAAAACTTCACTTTGTCAATCTCGGTAACCGGCTCTGCGTTAAAAACCACTACAAGTATACAAAACTACCAGGAAAATCTTATCAAGGCTATGTTACTCCGAGGATAAAGATTCAACACCAAACCAATCAACGAATCTCCACAGCAATGGACGCGTATATCGTAAGTGATCGTCGCTGTATCTTTTTTTAGAAGGCAGTGAAAGGCTCTGAAAGATACAAGATCTTGAATCTTCTTTTTTTGACGATTACTTTATTTTTTCCACACAAGATATTTTTGTTACACAATGTCTGAAAACTAGCTTTGCACAAATAGCTGATAAGAAAAGTTATCAGCCATAAATATTTAAAAGGCCTAACAAAGCTGTGAACAACCAAACTGTAAACTTGCTGTTCTGTAAGTGCTACAGGCCCAAGACTGATCACGCTTCATTTTTCTTTATTTATTTTTATTTTCTCGAGTTGAAGATGCTTCATTTTCACTTGATTAATTGTAAATGTTTCCAAAATATTGATGTGAAACGTTTCACCAGTAAATTTTTTTTGTTGTGGAAAAAATGGAAAACTAATAAGTTTTTATTGATGATTCTGTAATGTAACCCACCGTTCCAAGTTGATCGGTAGCTGGGACGGGATCGCTTTGACAAGGCTACCAGGATTTCGTTTTGTCCAAAACTAAGAATACATCAATCGAATGTTAGCCTACATTCGTCTTTCACAACATTTAATAAATTTTGGAGAAAGTTTTATCATGAACATTACACCAAGTTCTCTTAATAAAAATTAAAAGCTTTGCAATAAAGCAGGATTTGACTAATATCGCTACGTCTGCTGGTAGTGTCATGTTAAATTTATTTCTCTGCATAACTACTACTATAGGGGCTAAAGTCACAGATTCCCAAAAAATAAGAAAATGTCTAAATCGAGTTGATGGTATCTGAGCTTTCGGTAGAGCAAGCATTTAAATATATAATTACTGTGATGAAGAAAGCCTGGCAAAGCTGAGAACAATTAACTTTTAAACTTGCTGACAGCAAAATTTTGACCACATCACACTCGTAAAGTTTGTACGTTTAGTTTCTCTGCATTTAATAATGTTAGATTTTTAGTGCTAGTCTCCTGACATTTGCGTTTTACAGGTCTGTCGCTTAGTTTTATTGTTTTTCTGCAGACTGTATAGCCTTCTATCTGAATATTAATGATGGCACTGCAGAGTGCATTCATGATTTCTTTTTCTTTTGAAGACAATGTTGCGCTTTTGCTCTCTAGTGGCAGTAGTGGCATTACAAAATTTTCGTTCAGTTTATTTTTGAAGCAAAATTCTTGCAACACAACGTCACACAAGGATGAATTGTTTCTGCCGACCTTTCAATTTTTATGACAATCGTGAGAGCACGGAGAGAGATTGAATGTATGAATGAAGTAAAGATTGGAAACAAAACGTCACAAACTTGAGATACGTTGGAAACACACCCAGCACTTAACAAGAACAAACGAAAAACTTAAAAACATTTTTATTTTTCCGTTGTACATAAATGCAATAATGTGTTGTTAAATCCATCACGAGCTCTTGATGCACCGATACGTTTGTAACACACGGCGGCGACAAAAGTTGCAGGAGAAGTAGCGGTAGCGTGCGCTACTTTAGCTCGAGAAGCGGTGGCGGGTAGCTATAGCTACCTTTAAAGTAGAGAATAATCACCTCCGTTTACTGAAAAGCTTGGATGTTCATCAGGACAATTATCGTTTCTAGCACCAGTTGCAGCGTTAATTCTGATGAAAGTGAAAGTAAAAGCAACAACAAACAGGTTGATTTATTGCTTCATTATTTACATTATTGTAATTTAATTTCTTGAATTTCTGTTGGTCTCCACTGCTTCGAATTTATGTTTAATGTTGGAAGTTTTAGCGTAATTTAACGTGGAAAGTAACCGCTCATACATCTTTGGCCAATCTAATGATGTGTGTTTCCTTTTTTCTTGTCTTCAATCGCACTGCAGTATGTAACTTTGTAAATTTTGTTTTGTATGTTATTCGCTCTGAGGATGCGCATTGTCATGGTGCGCGAAACGTCAGTGAAGCAATAAATCAACCTGTTTGTTGTTGCTTTTACTTTCACTTTCATCAGATGAAAATTGCAACTAGTGCTAGAAACGATCACTTCCATTGATATATGACTCAGTGTAAATATTACCCAAAAAGCTCAGTAACTAAATATGGGACCAACTTTATATTTCCCTAAATAAAAGTAGAGGAGTTATTAAAACTATGGTATGCTTAAAAAAGAAATTAAAATGTACGCAGTCAATGTAAGTGAAAGAAAAGTTAAATCAAAATTTACAAATTTCTTTCATGCTGTAGGCTATACTCCGTTAAGATATATCCGGTATGAAATAATATAGCGTATACAGCATACTGCGCGTGCAATGCAGTATTATTGTAACAGGTTTCTATTATTATATTATATTTATATCAAACATATTATTATATATTATATACAGTATATCGAATATCATAAAAATGTAATATACCGATGCACCACTGCAGTGCAGAGGATGCTCTGATAAAATTTCGAACTCTTTAATATGATCATCTAAAATAGTCTATTAGTGACTCTCAGACTTGGAGTAGGGTGAAGATGTTCCACGTGGAAGTTAACAGAGGAAGTGACGTCAAAATCACGTGGTCAAATTTTGAGAAATCCTCTCTTCAGATACTGCTAAACCACTTTGAAATTTAGTAATTTTTCAGAAAAATTCAGAATTTCTCCTTGGGTGAACCAGGGTCAAAGGTCAAAACCCAACAAAAATTTTTGGTTTACAAATATCAGTGAGCAAAATGGAACATTATTCCAAACTGACAAAAATTTTAAAGAACATCAAGGAAAATGAGCCACCCTAGCCTGTAGCTTATTAAATGCCACCGATTTACGTATAGCAACGATTTAAACTTTGAAATGTTTGGAGCGATGATCAATTAAATTATTTACTTCAACAGAGCCATATAGCCTACAATGAGTCAATAAAACACTCATAATAGCCTACTACATTGTGAATCGTAGGTTGCATTATAGCACAATCAGGATGACAGCAAAAGACTATAGGCTAAGCTAAGTGGTCATCTAGTCAATCACCTCCCCATGCAAATTTATTTTCCAACGCACGTAAGGCACGGACACAACTTCAAATGGTATACCGGTAATACAAACAAATCAGGTTAAAATGATAGCCTACGTAAATTGTTAGGTAACAAATTCAAATTTCATTCCAAAACAGCAACAATTTCTGGTACAAAACTCATCTTTTCACTTTCATCTTATTTTCACTTCATTCCCAATTACGTTTCTGCTGTAAATCATGTTGTTCAGATGCAATAGTGGATAAGTCTTCAAGTTCAACATGTTTCCAATGTTGAAATTATTTATACAAATCTGCTGCAAGCGTCAAATCTGAAAACCCTGTTTTAGTAACTTCTGGACTGGCAGTAACTTTCAGACCGCGTGTACGCGGTCCAGACAGTGGCGCAGCTGGGGGGGGGGGGGCGGGAGGGGCGGACCGCCCCGGGCGGCACGTCTGGGAGCGGCACTTTCAGACTACGATTTTTGATTATAATCTGATAAAAAAACGCATTTCATTTTCACACAGGGCCGGATTTAGCTGATAGGGGGCCCGGGGCACTTTTAAATCGGGGGGCCCCCGTGCAAAAAAACCACCTTGACGTCTACAGCAGCATTAATCTAGCACTGCACAGCATTTTGCAGAAACTACAAAGGCTGAAAGAAAAAAAAAATAACACAAAATCACATTTTTTCACGTACGGGGCCCTTTAAAAGTCGGGGGTCCGGGGCACCTGCACCCTCTGCCCCCTAAATCCGGGCCTGTTTTCACATGCTTTTTCTTGAAGGAGCGGCAAAATCTGAATCCGCCCCGGGCGGCACATTCCCTAGCTACGCCACTGGGTCCAGAAGTTACGGTAACTTTCAGACCGCAGTAACTCCTGGACCGTTACACCGGCTCCCATCCCCTAGAATTTCGTACTCCCACTCCGGCTCTTAACTAATCCAAAACTCCGACTGATGTACAGTTGTACACCTCTGATATCCATTATCCAATCCTCTGCTGCAAGTTTTGCCTAAAAACATCCTTGATAAATAAAGTTTTCCTGGGAAATATAAGTCTAAACACCCACTCAATACAAATTTTTCATGTGCTTTCGTGCTGCATTTTTGGTAGCTTGTTTTCTAGCTCGGAATGATTTAGCATGAAAAGTACATGGAACATATTTGTTGCCCTAATGTGACCATAGTATGTGCTCTTTAAATCAACAAAACTGACCGCACGTGGACAGAAAACTTGTAATGTGTGCTCTTGTCAAACAGTGAAAGCGAGATTTAGAAACCTTTTTTGTTCTGCTTTGTTCTTTACATAATTTTTATGTCAATTCTATGTTCTAGCCTTAGTTCAAATTCTTCCTTTATCTCCAGGCAGTTCAGTTCTAGGTAAATATTGGCCTCGTTAGTTTTGCGTAGTTGTTGGTGGTTTCCACAACACAATCGGCAAGGTAGCCTTCATGCGGAAGTGAAAAGATTTTTTAAAGAAATGAGAAAGTTGAGAATGGAAGAACCATTCCAAAAACAATCGTTCAGAAAGTGATAAAGCATGGCGTAACATTACGCCATGCTTGTTTTGTTAAAAGAAATAGATTTAAGTTCAGTATTTCTTACATGATACAGCATCGCTGTAATGTCAGATACTTACTTAGTCAATCAAGATTCAAGCAGAAGTATGTTTTT
Organism: Aplidium turbinatum; assembly: GCF_918807975.1. Classification (NCBI taxonomy): domain Eukaryota; kingdom Metazoa; phylum Chordata; class Ascidiacea; order Aplousobranchia; family Polyclinidae; genus Aplidium; species Aplidium turbinatum. The sequence goes on from NC_137477.1 coordinate 20,691,269, forward strand.
GATTAAATGATTTACAAGCTTTTTTCTTTTTCATCTTTAGTTTATCATGAAAAGCAATGATACTTTATGTTCGTAGATTTTGGTGCACCATACAGATAGAAATCGACAACGCAATTAGGTTGAATAGAAACTGGTCAATTTTTAACAAAACCAACAAAGCATAATAAATTTCGAAGTTTTCGGGACAGCATTTGAGTCTTTGTCACAAAAATATAAGGATACTTCGTTTGAGTGGTCGTAGAGGCTTTGCTATATAGCTTCATTGACAAGCACATGATTTCATACGCAACAGTAATAGCAAGATCAAGCGATAACAGTTCAAACCTTATGAATGCAAATAGTCTATACTATTGCAATAATAAAGAACGTTCTTCAAAATTTTCAAGCTTCAAACAAGCATATAGCCTAAAATAGTTCTTTTTTCGTACAAACTTTCTTCCTGACCTTCTTTCTTCGATGTTCTGTGGTTTCAAAGATTAGGTACCTGGTTGATTTAAGAATATGCAGTGGGTAAAGAACATTTCAACTACAAGTAGAAAGTTCACGCTGCCGAACTTAGTTTTATCCTAAATAATAAAGTTGTCTGTTGAGCTTGCAAATCCGACGTTTAAACATAAATACTTGCACAACAAATCACTAAATTGATTGTGATAACTGAACGCGAATGGCTATTTTCAAATAGCAAAAGTTTCTTTATGATATGTCAGACAGAGATATTTTGACAGTGCGTTTTGGTTTAGAGAGGAAATTAATGCCCTGAAAGTTGTTTGTAGACAAGATTGCCAGATCAAAATATTTAAAAAGATCCATTTTTTACGGCACGTGCTTTTAAAAACACTTTTAATACACAAATTGGCCATATAACTGTATTACGGCTGACAACAAAAAAACATAGATATTAATATTAAATTGCGTATCAGTTTTTATGTGAAAAAGTTTTGCAAATACTATAAAACAGGCAGTAAGTTATCAAATGTTTTCTATTGAAAAATCATGTTCCTACATTCTTTGGCGTCAGGCACAAATAAAAAAAAAATGAATTGTGCTGACACAAAATCGACAATTGAACCAGTAGTCAAAGGATCCAGCCATCGAGTGGGTTGTCCACTTTCAAGCATGCCATCGAATGGTTTGTTGATGACACGGTCTTGTGCTCTTGAGCGGTGTCGAACAGTCGTCCTTTCGAACTTCGTACTATGGCTCTCACCAATCGGCTGCTTAGCTTGTAATATTGTGAAACATAAAATCATGCAAGCTGACCTTTTTGTATTTCACTATGGAAAACTTATAAAGAAAGACGATCATTGTGTTTAAAAATGGAAACATGTCACCTGTGCATTGATGAAGAAAAATATTGCCTCCTTTGAGCATTCTAAAACTAGCCTACAACAGATTTTATTTGGTATTCCTGAATCAGTGCTGGTTAAAGGTTTCCATTTAGTTTTTTTAACACTTTTGAGGTTTCAGAACTTTTCTAAACTCGTTGCTTGAAGTTCTTAACAAGAAAACGTAATATTTGTGTCAACAACTTAGCAATTAAAACATATTTTAGCCTTGTTTTTGTTGGTTGGTTGATGGATTTAGGAAACTTAGTACTCTCTCATTAAATTGTGGAGTTACAAACATCTACGAATGACCTATGTTATGATATCTTTATAAAGAAGACTCTGTCGTTCTCAAGTGCAAACAGGATAACTATCATTTTTACCTTCTTACCTATACGTTCCAAGAAATTTTAACTTAGTATCATCCCATCAGTCCACAGATCTTGAGGTCTAACGCACTGCTTTTTGCGTTGTCAAAAAACACAACTCGAAATAAGTCTTTCAATAAACATTGTTTACTTTCAAGTGAAGAGAACGTTCTACTGCAGGGCTTCTCAAATTTTTTCTCGCAACCCCTTTCAATCTCCTAAAATTTCCCTCGACCTTTCATGGTAAAATGATAAGCAGTGCAAAATGTAGCCTACGTGACATAGGCGTAGCCAGGGGGGGGGCGAACGGGGCCATGGCCCCCCCCAAATTTTCAAAGTTTGGATTCCGAGGTTGAACCCTTTGTTGAAAATATAATATAATTTGTATAAATTTATATTGTTTTCCAAGACATCTGGTTATTATTAACACCCCCCAGGACTTGTTTTAGACACACAGAAAGACACCAATAAATTTTGCAAATCGTAAATCGCGCAAAGTTTATGCGATTTACGCTTCTTTTAACTAATCTGTGGAAGCAATTTCAGAATCGCTTACTCTGTTGGGTTTTTGTGTAGCTGAGTTTTTTGTGTTCTCTAATTTTAGCCGCAGTTTTTGCCCGTTTGTGTGTAGATAAAAGCTACCTTTAATAAGTTAATAGCTGTTTATCTGCTAATAAGTTTCATACAAATATTACCCTGAAAGTGTTTCCAGAAAGCGTTATAATCCATTATTTAAGTGTAATTTTGCAAAAATTTTCCGGGGGAGCATGCCCCCGGACCCCCTAGAATACGCGTGCCTTCGGCACGCTCTAACCCCCACCAGCTTTAGTGCTTCCCTTGCTTAACCCACCAGGATGCGCCACTGCACATCAGGTGGCGATGTCTTAAATCAAACATTTTGTCGTTCTCTTCAATTCATCAAATATTTGGCCCCCCCCAAAAAATTTTTCTGGCTACGCCACTGCTACGTGATGTTTATGGAAAGGGTTAATTCGAATGAAAACTAAAAACAATCTCACGATACTCGAAGCCTACTACTTTACATTTTACAATTTACAGGTAGCCTACTGAAAAAAACAAACTAAAAACCAAACACATTTATTCAGTTTGATGGATGCCGCAAAGATTTAATTTTGTTACAAAGGAAGTCCAGCCGTGGGTCAATGCTTGTTAATGCTAGTCCCAAAAATGTTTCAATGATGCTTAGGCAGTTTGTTTTTTATGGTGTTTGTTTTGTTTTGATTGCCATCAACGTTGGAAACGCTGACTCGTACAAATTGTTGTCGGCTCTAGTTCGTGTCCGAGCATTGTCCGTGTCCGTCATCAAATCGAGTTTCGCTATGGATGGTGATATCGGATGTGGCTTTGGAAGCCCATAGTCTATGGTGGAAAAGACGTCGACATAAGTCACATTGTATCGAGGGTGGAGAACGTCGTCTTTTTAGCTTGTCTCTTCTAATGTTTTGTTTTCCTGAGCCTTTATGCTGTTTTCTTCGAAAAATTCCGTGCCTTCACTAAATTGTTTTCCTCCAGATTGACCTGTCACTGGCAAGTTGTTTCCACGATTCTAGATCAATGTTTGCTTGGTTGAGGAAGCCTTTAGCTGATCATTGTAATTGAAGCGTTGGTGAGACGATCCTCCCAACTAGTGCTTAGCATTTGCTTCAGTTTTCGCGACTGAAAATTTTCAACACAAATACGTTGATACAAACGGCAGGAGTGCGGTTAGACCTACTGTTGAATGATTGAATCACAGAATGGTAGGTATTCCGCTCGCAAAGCCAAAAAGTGTGAAGCTTTTTTGCACAAAATTCATAAATTTCCAGAAAATTTAAACTACAAATCAGAAGATAGATTAGTAAGTTCTTCCTGAGAGAGGTTCTTGATACTTTGTTTTTGCGTTGTAAGTAGATTAGGTTTTGGATCCAATATAATTTGGTAGAAAATACTTCTGAAACTATTTCAACAGATTTTACAAATGGTTAAGAACCAGAGCTCTAATAACATTTGATTCTACATCATTGTTAACTAAAAACTCTTCAGTAAATGAGAACATTTCAAATGGCGTATTTCAACCTGGTGTTCATTTTCAGGTATTTTCAAGCAGATGTTTAAATTTTTGTCCTTATTATTGATGAACGCTTCAAATTTAGAATTCAATGTAAAAGCATTGATGTTTTGGGAGAGACAAACATTGACTGCTTGGAAGAGACAAGTTAAGTTCGTTCAGTTTTTCAAGCAAATTTGATAAATAGCATAATTTTAAAAACTAGATGTCATTGCGAAAATGATGGACTCAGTCTGATTTTTTTTTCGCTAGAAAAATCACGACCTTGACTTTCAACACTAATAACCTTTTAAAGTTTTAGCTTTTGAATTCTATCTTACTTCACACATGGCCACCGAGAGATGCGGCCTGATTTGTCACATTTTGCAGATTTTGATTACAGCTTACAGCTACTGACATTTTTTGAGATGTTTTTACTTTTTGCGGTTTCCTAATGACATAAAACTTTTTTGTTTCCTTGGGGAAGCAGTAGCAAATGAGAAACAGTAAGTTGAAAAACGCAAAATCAGACTGATATTGAAAATTAACAGTCTGACTAAAATCTTCGAAATCAAATTTTCTTTGTTTTTCAACATGTGAGGATGTTAAAACCTATATTGTGTCATCTGGGGAAAAGAATGAAGAAAGCGAAAAATATAATTTTTAGAAAAATTTATTTAAACGTTCGCCCAAAGTTAGAAAAACCTGGAAATTTTTGCAAAATGTGACAAATCAGGCCGTATCTTTAGGTGGCCATGCTTCACATTGCAAAAAAGAGCTTTAAATTCTGTTTCCATTTTACCACACCAGATTCCAAAAATACAAGTAGAAGTAGACTACTAAATGTGGGACTCTCAAAGTTTATAACTTGCAGAGAAGTCTTAATATAGAGTAGGCTACTACTACTACTACAATATCATCGCGGGTGCAACTGCTCAGTTCGTAAATTCTTCCAATGTTTCCTTTGTCGTGCAGTGTCCCAAAGTGCTCTTGGTTACTTTGTGCAAAATCGGTATACATTTTTTGCGATCCCTAAAGCTCATTACGCGAGCCCTTGCGGGATCGCGACTCTCAGTTTGGGAAACACTGTTCTACTGCATTTTATTAAAGTAAAAATATTTGATAAATTGAACCACCCGGTACAACTTCTAACGTGATGTCTAGAAAAAAAAACATTTCATGTCTAACAAGCTTCAACGAGGCAATCGGCTACTGGAAGGTTATAGCGTTATAGTAAGCGCGGTTTAGACAAGTTGTCTCCAATCCAAAACACGTGTTAAAAGCGTATTCACGGAGCACCAGAACATCCCACGTGCAACAGGAAAACTTCTTGATCTAAACTTCGCGTAGATTGGTTTTGAGTAATGTTTTTGTTAGCATTTTGTGCCTTGAAGCATCTGTGTTTGTGTTTTTAAACAGTTGAATGTCCAAAATAGGTAAGCATGAACAACAAACCAACAAATGTTGTTTGAAAAATTGGAATGTTACCTTAAACAGCAGCGTTTAAATCAAAAGAGGCAACTGAAAATCAAGGAAAGTAAGTTTCGATACTTCAATTTGGGTTGTATTTTGGTGCATTACTGAGTAAACTGCTCAACGGTAGCCTACTGATTGGGATGTTGAAAACAAATTTTAATTTGATACGAAAAAATCTTCTTTGCTTTCGCTTCAATTGTTTCAAATCCTGGGATTTCGAAACAACGTTAAGTTGCAAAATATTTTTGCTTCCAACCGCTTCAACGCAGGAAGGCGGGCAGAACTGCAATTCAAATACAACGATTTAGTTTTGATGTTTTCATCATTCACTCTCATTCTTGTTCAATCAAAGGCGAGTCAACGACAGTTTCCCAATCAGCAAGTCACTCCTTTTTACAATAAAAGAACGTCTTCAGACGTTAATGCAATGTAAAGAGGACTGATTTGTAGGCTTGTATTAATCTGACGTTGCTCATTTCTGAAAGAAAAACAAGTGAGTCTGCTGTAGCAAAACTTTTTAATGAAACGTTGAATTTATGTCAACACGCTTTCAGTGATTGTTCAGTTAGGTTAGGTGCCACTGTCCAACAAACAAAACAATAGATTACGTAATTGTCTGAGCCTGGTTGTTTGATGACGTAAGAGAAAGCTTCGTGCGTGGAACCGTGTTTTGTGTGGACAGATGTTGTGCAATGGCTTTATGGACTGTTTGTACGTTTGCATTTTGTGACAATAACCACTGACAGGAATGTTTTGTTGTAGGTAGAGCATGTTCAGTCAAGTATTTTTTTTCTGCTTTTGAGCTTAACATTTACTTATTAGGGTTGGGGTAATGCTTTGTCATCATCTGCTTTATTTGTTTGAATATTGCCAAACATTTAGTTGAAAGTTTACTTACATTGCTGTTTTTCGTGATTTATGCAGATTACAAAACGCTAAATAAATTGGAATTTTCAAACTATATATATCTTTTGTCACATTTAATAAAACAAGGCTTGCTATGAAGTACAACATTAAAAACTATCTCCAGTTTTAAAAATTTGCTTTTTTGCGAAGTTTTCATGTATCTCAACTTGCAATAAGTTTAGTATCCACCGTGCTTTGCAAGGGAACCAATATTCTGCACGTGATTTCCTTACTTTTTACATCTTGAAGTGATGCCTTTGTTTGTTTGCCCTCTTTCCATATTTTGATCGTCCAGTTGGATATGCTGTGTCATTATTTCATGTTGACTCAGGTGTTATTCAGTTTAATAAAAATTACACTGATGTGATGTTGCAGAACATTGATTGAATAAGAAAAAATAGCATTGTAAAGTCTCGTGCTCAGTTGAGGACTGCCTTCGAAAACGTTCACCAGAAAACAATGACTTTCTAATTTTGCATCGACTTAACATCGACTAGGCTTGCAATTACAATGTTATGAAATTTTTTACATTGAAAATGACAAACCTCATAGGCTGGAAAGGAAGAGATGTTGTTTACCGATCGTTCGGGTTATCCATGGATCATCTAAGGATATTTTTGGAAAAGCTTAAGATGACTTAGCGACTGCAAGCGTCTAGAAAAACTTTCTTAGTGACTTCACGTTCCAAATCACAAGATGCTTTGCCTATTACTTTTATATCAGTACAAAAGCCACACGCATGCTCACATTGCTTGTCCTTCAGAGCATTGCCCTCAATTACACACAGACAGTTAAAGTTTTACAACTTCTGAAGTTCTAAACTAAACGTTTAAACTGAAATTGCTCGAGATGCCTAAAAACAAACATAAAAAAAACGCCTACAAATTAAAAAACTCGAATGCAATCAACACAACATTTCAGGGCATTGCTACAAGTATTGAAAACAATTTACAAGTCTTCGAAATATTCCAAGGCGTTTGATTACCCCCCAAGATTCTGCAGACACAATTTATCAAACCACAAATATTAATCATCTCATTCAGGTCAATGTCAACAACGGATCACGTGACTAGTGGGGAACAAGCCGACGATGGAACTTATCGGCCACCCCCACTAGTGGGGAACAAATCGACGATGGATTATGATGATGATGATGATGTGACTCGGTGCGTAGTTCCTTCAACAACGTTCAAAAGGTCGACTGACAATTAATTGTTCTTCTTGTGGCCCCGCACCGGAAGTTCATGGACAGGCACGCGCCAACAGAAATCGAAAGATGAAAAAAGATGCTTTGCTTTTACTGGCCTTCGATTGAATGGTTGTATAAAGTCGATGGCGGCCCGAAGAGGTTGAAAAGAAGAATTTGCTAATGTTTACAGATATAAATTGTTACATTGATTAAAGAGTACATTTATCGTTGGGTTGAGAAAGCCTCTTATGACGATTAATTCCGGAATAGCAGTTTCAGTAACTTGTAAAGGTCTTTAATCGATTTTGACTGATGAAAGTTTTCGAGTGTAACATGTTATTGTATGGAGCTGTAGTTAATTAAAATAAAGATAATGCATCGGTTAATGTAAAATGAAATAAAGCAATGTGTGCAGATTTCAGGCTCAGAAATGACTTTGACAACATTGTGTCTGTTATATAATGTTTGTCCTATCAAGACCTGAGGTTACCAAAGTGTTTGACCACATTGTCAGGGCTTCTGTTTACAGAAGTCAGGTTGATAGAAGTTAAACTACACCAAAGAAATGTTTGGAGGTTAGCATCAGATGTTAACTTTTGCACAGAATTCGAGACCACCTTGTGCAGAGAAAAATGTGCTTTTTTTCTAATGTATTGCACGAATGCACAGCTGAATTGTTTCACTTATGTAAAATTAGTCATATAAACATGTGAAGAAAACATATGAAAACAAAGTAACATCCTAAACTTTAATTCAATCTGATACGAAAGTTGCAACTCGATGAGAGTTGGTTAATGTTTTATGTGTGGTTGCGTGCAAATCTTGCTTGAGGTATTGAAAAGCGTGTTCTAATGTAGGCTATTGATAAAACGGTTTCAGCTTTACGCTGCTGGGACAAACACATGCAAACATTGGAGTTAAGCAGCCTTTAAAATGTCCGAACAGCTCTATTGCAGTTTACTCGTTGAACACACCAGCTAAGTGGCCGAGTGGTTTCGCCTTCGGCTCTGGCGCTGGTAGATCTGAGATCGATTCCAGGTCGGGTCAAACCGAAGACTTTAAAAACGGTACCGATTGTGTTCTATCCTGCAAATCGCAGTGAGAATGAGTCGGGTAATAATGTGATAACATCGTAAACCTGATATAAATTAAAAATGAGCCCTGTCGCTAAAAGACCTTAGCTGTTGTAGAGCGACAATAAATAAAACCATAACATTATTATTACTCGTTGAACACATAATTTTGTTTGAACTTTCATTCAAAATGTTCTGATTTGAACTTTAGTAAAGCATGGTGCCCCATCGGGTCACTTTAAAAAAACTTTACTGTTTGCTGAGGAATTTAATTTTTATTGTCACGATACCCATTTGTTTGCAGAAGTAAAGTCTTAAACATTGATAAATTAGCTGGATACTTAATGTAAGTTGTTTTTTTCTCACAATTATGAACCCAGAATTCTGTTATGGATTATTATTACTGATCTGTGGTGGAGTCGGAGTCAAGTCACAGGACAGTATGCAGAGTTATTCACATCCAGTGGTAAGTTAGTTTTCCAAAAAGTTTACATGCTGCTGTTTTTGTTACAAATTTGTGCTAAAAGTAAATCTCAGATTTGTGAAAAAATTGAACGAAAAACGATAATAATATAATTCAAGCTTTGCATTTCAACTAACAATATAATTAAGTTTAAAAATTTTTATGATAATTTTAATAATTAATAATAAATTCATCACATGTAGTTTTTGTTACCATCTCTTTCTACCTCTAAATAGAGGGTCTATACCTTGAATTGTCCTAAAAGTGTAATGAAAAACAGAGCAAAACAGACAATAGTTTTTTAAGCAAACTGTATTGATAAAAACAATATCTTTTCTAATGTTACCGCATAATTAATCATTCCATGCAAAAATTATAAGATTTGTTTTCACACATGGTGACGAAAAGGAAGAAATCAATTTCTCAGCTCTTGTAGTAAAAACTAGACAACTTGAATGTGGTGATGAACTGGTGATATTTGAAAATCATTGAGTCAATTCTTTCATTCCATCTTATTTTTGCACTGAAAAATATCTACTAAAATTGATAAAAATTATTTGTGAAAAACGGTTGGTATTTTTGTCATAACTGTTAACCCCTAAAGCAACAGTCGGTTAAAACATGAAGAACCCCGCAAATAGCTGGATCATGTAACTAGAGGTGGAAAGGTTTTCTTTTAAAAAAAACTTTATTCAGGTTTTGAAACTATACATGCTAAGATTTTTTGGATTTTCATAAACCCTTAAAACTTTTCCGCAGAACGGATCCCTTGGGAGTTTAGGCATCCCAATTTTAAGAATCCTTGAGTTGAAACGTTCTTAGATCAATTTGATATTTTCAAAATCTTTTTTTGAAAAAGAAAATCGTTCTTGTTTGAATGTCAATATGTAGTCGTCCATTTTAGTTTAGATTTCATAAAAAAGTTACAAAAATAAAACCAAGCCATTTAAGCGCATAAAAACTAAGTAAGAGATCAATCCATAACAAAGAGTCGATGTTTTATGAAAGATCAAAGAAACTGAAACGACTGGATGACATTCAAAATGACATTGAATATGTCGACTGCTTTGATGTTTGTTACATGGATTTGATTTATTCCTTCGTTGGGAGTCATTCTGAACACCAATATCATATCATCCGCACGTCAGTTTTATGTTTACAAACGTTGAATTGACTCGAGATGATTGATATCAAGATACGTTTGTTCTTTGCGTAATGTGTACCTTGTGCGTTTGTGTAGTCGTGTAAGACAAGAAGCAAGTGTACTGACAAATCTAAAACTATTCAGAAAAATCATTCGCCTTCAGGTTATCAAATCAATGTCGTTCAAACTTTGTTATCTATTTAGTTTACATATCTTTAGGTGGCCATGGCATATTGTAAATTCAAAATTATGGGTGTTTGATGTCACATGGTAGCATCAACTGAGTTATTATTAAAACCTTGCAAACGGAACGTTATGTAAATTTGGTGTGTTTTTGACCAATATTTCTTAAAGTTTGAACTAATTTGAATAAAACATAAAAAAAACTTCTAAACAATAAATTCTATTAATAAGCTACTACAGAAAGTGCTCAATGCCAAGCGAAAAGCCGAGCAGAAAGAGTTACATCAAAATTAGTTTCTAGTTCACTAAAAACCTTAACAGCCACTTTCACCCAATAGGATCATCAGAAGGAACTTACTCAAATAATAATTCAAATTCTATTTGAATAAGCTCCTTCTGATGATCCTATTGAGGTGAAACAGACTGTTAAGAATTTTTAGTGAACTAGTAACTCATTTTGATGAAAAAACTTGTATGTTTTTATATTTATTTCATAGTATCTTTGTATTTTCGGTAGTTTTAATTGACTGTACTTTCTGCGGTCGACGTGTGTGATCTGCGTTCGTTGGCGATAACAATCGAACAAAAGTGGAAAAGACTGAATTCGTGAATCCGAAACAAAATGATTTATTATAACAACTTCTGCTGCAATATGTTATTTTATTGCACTGTTAACGGTGACCAATGGCCAATGCAGTCACGGTCTACCAAAACATTTTTCTATCTCTCAAAGTCACCTCCTCTAACTAACGCACCTGATGCGACACCTGACGGTTGGGAGAAATGGAGTGAATGGACATCGTGTAGCCGCTCTTGTGGTGGTGGCGTTGCAGAGAAAAGGCGCAACTGCAGACAGCAAATACACCAGTAAGTGGGATTCCTGATTTAAGTTGAGGATAAGCGTGATTGACTTGCTGGCGAAGCTGTGGTCCGGCTTGCATTCGATGCTATTTGTTAGAATCTTGCACTGCTTGATATTTATTATAAAATGATCGCATGCTTGCAAAATTAGCTTGACGCAGTAGCGTAGCCAGGAATTTTGAAAGGAGTGGGTTTTGACCACCCAACGGCGGGGGGTCTGGGGGGCCTCCCCCAGAAAATTTTGAAAAATTACTTTGAATTTGGTGCATTCTGAGAGCATTTTCAACAAAAATGTGGGTACGAATATTCCTGTAAAATGGTGCTGTCCGGTAGCATAGCAAAAGGATAAGATCATGTTTTCTTCGGCATTTTTCGGAAAAAAAAGCTAAATCTCTGTGTTTTCTTGTTGCTAATTCCTGGCTGAGATGTTTGAATGTTTGGTATTGGCAAAACTCGCTGTTTTAATGCAATTTTGTTTAAAATTAGGCAATTTTTTTTAGACTGAAAGCATCATTCTCAATATCGTGACGTCACACGCCTGCCTAAGGGGGGGGTTGTAACCCCCAAAACCCCCCCCTTGGCTACGCCACTGGCTTGACGTATAACTCAGTGATGGACTAGGAAATGCTTTGCTGTTGCTAAAGCATTGCTTTGATTCTGGATCTGACAATACCTGCCCCTTTAAACAAGCAGATACTGTGAAAGTTCCTGACCACACGTTTAATAGCCAAATAATTGTCGAATAATAATCATCGCAGCAACAACCAAGCCCAAATCCGACAGTTGCTAACAAGCAATGGTTGTGGTTGAACGACAAATGCCATTCTATGGATGCCACTGGTGTTATACATTTGACCGGCGAATGTCAATATGCGTAGGCTATCTTTTATGTAAACACGTATGACTCAGGCTTGTGGTTAGTTTGAAAACAATCGAACAGTGTCTTTTTTATTAGATTACGTCTTTAGAGTAGTTTAGCGGTAGGCTTCTGGTTCAACAAAAATGTACAATACCCAAATTTCGGCTTACTGATTGAAAATATTTTCATAGCAATCCCAGCATCGACACCGACTGGTCTTGCAATGGATCGAACAAGAAATATAAATCTTGCAATTCCATGGTAAGTAAAAAAAGGAATTTTCACTGATGGCATTGCAGGGAGAGAACGCTGGCAATTTACACAGAGAGGGTTCCAAAGATCTAAAAGTTTAATATGGGCGATTGACTGATGGTGATTTAAGGCCATAATAGCCTACATACATTTCAGCTCAGTGCCAGATTTCAAATTTCAGCACGGGATGGAGGCGTGAATGAGAAGCTGACTTTCCGATCATGCGATCCTGGTTCGACTCCCGACTAAAGCTGGTTGTTGAAAAACATCGCTCACCTCTACCCAGAGTGTAGCCTATAATATATCGAATGGGCGTAGTTGCTAAAAGATGAACAGTCGAGAATAGATCCTGGTCACCCTGCTCTCGTTAGTCCTGAAGGTTTAGTACAACCAGAACCTTATCTTCTCATCTAATCACACTTAGAATAACGCAAGGAATTACCTTTTACAGTTAGAGAAACTTGCCTGCTGTCAACAGAAGTATAAATTTTAATATGTGGCGTATTTATCACAATGCGAGAAATGTCTATTTGAGTTTCATATTCTGCACTCAAACAATCAAGGAAAAAAAATACACACGTCATCCAAGACTTGTGTGATGCAAAAAAGACAATAAGTCACTAGTTTACAGTTTCATAATATTCAAGTTGCAATTTTTTTTATTGCAGCCTTGTCCTAATGGTTTCGTCAACAGCAGGAAAGTGAAATGTTCTGAATACAACTCGAGGGTGTTTGCTGGCAGCACTTACCTATGGGAGCCAATGAACCAAGGTAGAGATAGGCTACTTTGACGAAGTCGCCAAACGAAATGATTTAATTACTGTAGTTTACTTGGTTACTATAATGAATTGCCTTGCGAGCATCAAAGTAATGCTCGCCAACGCAAAACTTGTTGATGACTTTGTGAGTCATCGAATGCGTAAGTTCTTCATCCTATGATGCCATTGCCTGCTCACGCTGCAAAACATCTGCAGACATTAAATGAATGTAAAAATTGTAAGCAATGACTCTATTCCACGCAAAGTCATAACAAAGACTTTAAGAATAATATTAATTGTTTTATATCTTATCTGAATCAGTTGTAAGTCGGGTAGTGGCAGATCTAGAGGAGGAGCAATTCGGGTGCCCCCTCCCCAAAAAAAACAGAAAAGGAACTTTATTTACGGTGGATTTGCAAGTTCGGATTAATGTCGACCTAGACATCACCGTGTTTTGATGAAGTTGCCTCACCTCTCCAGGCTACTTGCTGGATCCGCCCCTGACGTCGTGGGCAATGACGCATTCGCATCGTCATTGTTGTGTAACATTGCAAAACGGACTGTTCTTGAAAACTACATTAATTGCAGTCTCGAAAATATAATGACATCGTCTATGTCGCAAAGCACGAAAGTTTAAATCGTCTTACTTCATGTTCAGTCGATACAAGTTGGCCATCTACTTTCTTTTAAAGATGACGAAACTGCAGTCCTCCATATGTAATTGTGTATTGTGTAACATAGCGCATGATTTTATAAAACATGGTTTGAACATTGTTGGTTAAAGATTTGTTAACTTATTGTTATTGCAACTATACAATATACTGTACATATACATTTTTTAAAACAATGAAAACTATTAATACTACAAAAAGTGCTCAATGCTAAGCAAAAAGGCAAAGCAGAGCGAATTAAATCAAATATGGTTATTACTATCTGAATCCTTAACAGCCTGTTTCACCTTTTAACGGATCATCAGAAGGTCTGAAAAACATGCAAAAGTAATGAATCGATAATTCCTGAAAAGATATTAAATATTATAACTGTAATTTAATCTGCAAAAAAAACCTTTAAACCTGTAATTCCTGAAAAGATATTAAATATTATAACCATAATCCAATCTGCAAAAAAACCCTCAGAATTACAAAGAGCTACCTCCATCCGTTATCACACAGCCTCAATTAGAATGTTCAGATCAAAACCAAGCAATATGATGCCAACACTTGTGACATCACAAAGAAGCAAAATGCAATTACGATGAAGTAACCTGTAGCATGCCTGTAGTAACCTGAACAAATGAAATGAAATTTGTTTTTTGTAAAACTTGTAAAAATTAAATGAGATTTATAACCTGTAAAAATCAAATGAAATTAATTTAAAAAAAATTATAACCTGTGAAAATTATGTATTTGAGTTTAAATTTGTTTCTATGACGACATTTACCCACCAGTTCAGAACGCTTGTTCAGAAGGTGGCCACTATCAGCCTTCAGAATGGCCAGCTTTTCAGCCAAACATTGGCCACAATTATTACGACCACCTCCACTATAAGGCCGAGCACAGCTATGGATGGACCATGTTATTTTAGGATCAACACCCATGTCCTTTAGGTCCCAAACTGCGTTAGATAGTTCCGTGCTATTTCGTTTAGCCCTATCCATGCAAGAACATTTATGGTTGGAAAAACGCTGTTTAAAAGTAGTTTCACAACAACCAATGTAATTAAGAACCTTCGGGCCGTTATCAATGGTGGCTTTGTAAACAACGGCCTTCTGCAAGCATTGCCCATTCAAAGGACAATCTGGCTTCACCCTACAATTGCAACCAGGCTGCGATGGTACATTATCAGCCTGCAATATTGCTTTATTGTGGGAGGATATGATGCTTGCAACATTCGGAGTACAACTGTAGCTCAGCTTGATAGTATTACGGTTGAACATTTTATGCAATCTGTGATGGGGCGGAAAGTGTATGGAAATAAGTTTAAAAAATTCCTTACCAATGTTGCTATCAACCTGCAAGCTGTAATGAGGATTAAACCATAAGATTTTTCGACTCCTTTTCCTAGATGTGCGCAAGTTATAAGCAGGGTTGTAGCGAACTCTCCGTAAAACCACTTTTCAAAAGGGCATCATTATAAACAGATACGGTCTTATCAAATTCATTTTGGCCAAATGATGTGGTGGACAATCGCTTTGCAATCATAGTCGGGATTTGTCTCTTAATGTTGGGTGGGTGGTTGGACTGGGCATGTATGTAAATTAGATCATTATTGGGTTTTCTATAAAATACATTTAAAATACATAATATACATTTTTTAGATTTTTTAAATTTCTTCTTATTGCTACTTCCATTCCACCGATAGCCTATAATACCATATAATCATACATATTGACGTAATCAACTCATCTTGATTGGACCTCATGAGAAAAGCCAAATTGATGCGATTACTAGTACAATAAAGCGAGGTTAACTACATCACGTTATTATCAACTCATGTGCTATCATCATATGTTGTGTGCTTTGATGTTGTATTAACAATGTTGCCATACAACAGGAGGGCCATGTGAGTTGAATTGCCGAGCTCGAGGACATCGGTTTTTTGTACGGCATTCTTCTCGCGTCACTGATGGCACAGATTGCTCTTCTTCTTTGACTGAGCTCGGTGTGCCAATCCAAGGCACAGAAGTACCGAAACATATTTGCATAGAAGGAAGATGCTTGGTAAGAAATGGTGGAAGTAGAGTTAAATCACGAAGTACTGTTGTTGATTTCTTTGTTCAGCAAATTTGGTTGACTTAATAACTTGTTAAAAGTGCAGCATTTTTTTTTTTCTTATAATTTAGTTAACAAAGTTATAATAACAGTCGGAAGGCAAAAAAATTAGAAACTGCTGATTGCTGAGCTGGCGAAACTTAAAAATAGTTTCAATTCCTTAAAACTTCTTTTAAAAAAGTGAAATTTTTGCCTACGGCAAACATACAAACCCAGATTGACACCAGACAGAGAATTGTTAAAAAACTCTCTTCGCTTCGACTCAAAGTGTAATAATTTGGATAGGTGTAGCCTACTTATTGAAAGAAAAGCTGTCAGAAAAAGAAATTATTTATCCTGGCCTATACTCTTATTAGTGCACTAAGTCTACTCTAAACAATAAGAATCTTACTTTCTTGTACCAAACAATTTAAAGCCAAGAGTGGAATCATGTTTTAGATTAGATAAATTTACAACCTTTAGCCTAAACTTTAAAACACCCAAATAACGTTGCTGTTGCTAATTTAAAAGCAAAGTAAAAATGTTGCTATTTCCAAGTCATCATGCAGCTTTTGTCTACGTGACGAATTGTACTTCAAAATACAGACAATCTTGTAAAGTTGTTCATATCTGCTTGTATGAAGATTTTATCAATTTGCAGGGGTGGCCAGTTTCCCACGTTGTGATTAAGTTAAACGATCGATATTTGTCTAATTATCCAGCCATCAATCGCTGAAGACCAAATAATTAAGTCTTTGTGGCTTAGAAAGTTGCAAAAATGCTTACAAGGAAAATGTTTGTTTACATACGTTGACAGTTAGGAAAGCTGTTTATTCAATAGTTGACTTGGTTGTGGGCGTTTTGCTGGTAATTTGTTTTGTCTTTGTGACAACTTAATCTATCGCAGTCAGTATAATTTTGGGAGAGAAGTCATTTTAAAATACCACAAACAGACAATAGACAACACAGTTATTATTCAATCCCATCGATTTATTATCTGTCTTCTGTTTCTACTTTTGCAGTTAGAAGCTATTGGGCGAAATATTTGGAAATTTTAGTTCTTGAAAGAGCCGTTTTGTGGGCTTGCGTCTGCTTTTCAGCAAACACAAGCTATTCTTTTCTCATTCAAATAACTGCAATGTTAGGCTTGTTGAAATCGCATTAAGTTTTACTTCATTTTATTAGTCGGTGGTAAACTGGTAGGCCTACATAAGATAAGCTCAAAAAATCTCGTGTAGTGCTCGTGGCTTTGACGTCTCTACCGCTTTGGTCAAAATTTTCTCTACTCAGCTTCCAACATGAATTAATTGTATTAAAAATAATATTATTACATTTAGACAAGGGTCTACATTCAGTAACTGATGCAAAAAAACTCAATGATATTATTAAAATCAGCAATTGCCCAATTGTTTGCTTTATTGGGAATGATATTTGCAATTGCATGCATCATTGTTTGCAACTTTTTGTGACATCGTTTATGTACATGAACAAACGGGGTGATGACGGTCTAGAAACTTGGACCACTTGCAAACATGTTGTGTTGCTCCGAATTTTTATTCATTGATCTTAAGTTTACTCGGTTTTTGTTGTAAACTTTTAAATTGTTTACTGAAGTCTTGGCGCTCGAAATTGCTTGAGACAAAGATGCTGGGGCGGTAGAAGTTAATGGAAATTTCCTGTCTGCGTTTGGGCTGTCAAGTTATTAAAATTAATCCAAGGGTCTGAAACTCTATTGTTTGCTGCTCATTATAACATTCCATTTTAAAGTAATTATTGTAATAATTTTGCGTGGAGTAATCACAGCTGCTTCTTGGAGGTTCCCATTACTGCCTTTGCACAGCACAACACTTTAAATTTTACATTATATCAACACTAAACCAACAAAAAAGCACGATTGGGGTTCAACCACAGCATACAGCAGCAACTTTCTGTCTTCAGGTTTGAGTACAACTGCTTTGCTTCAGTAAATTGACCTTTTAAAATTCAATCAAAGTTTCTGGTTCCTCAATGATTATACACATTCGGTTGAACAAGAAAACTTGATCGATTGCCAAACACGATAATTGTTTTCGCTTGTTGTCAGCGACATGTTTTCGAGAAGTTTTGTTTTGTGTTGAAGGCTGTTCAGGATTTACGTAATTGTGTCACTCTAAAAATACCTGTCAAAATTTGTATAAATCCTAAGAACAAATTGATCTTTATTGTTAAATTATCACCTAATACTGTTGATGGAACTATAAGGCGTAGAGCCATGGTAATATTGAAATGAAGATCTGTAGTTTAGCAGGCGGAAATGACCACAATTAGAAATTACGAAGAAGTAGGAAGATTAATAACATCTAACAATAATTTTCAGTCGTTCCAAATGGTTGCACTCCATAGAAATTCAAACTGTTCTCTCATCAGTCATACCCTTATAACTTAAATGAAGCTAATCACAAAAGTTTTGTGTTTTTTGCTCCATTTGTATTTGTTAGTCGGGAAAGCATGCATAATTTGGTCCAACAGCTGAAAGAAGTCAATTTTGTCTGATTGATAAAATTCACCAGCCTGTGGTTGTGGCAAACCTCAAAGATCACAGCACACCATACATCATTGTGCGGTTTTCTGACCTACAGGACATGGACCTCATAGACCCCAACACTGAGATAGTGCGCTGGTTTCAGCAGTTGGTAGATATTGCTGGAATTGTTGCCTCATATGCAAAAAAAAAAGAATGTCAAGTCAGGTTACCTCAAAACTCTTTGGAATATTTTAACTTTCATTAACGAAAAGAACAAACTATGTCATCAATGGGATGTGTTTCCGCATGGACTACAAGCTGAATCGATTTTTATCAGAGTCCAAGTCGACAATGTGTTTGAAACTCTTGGTGTAAGTTCGAGTGGTTGCGATTTTTACTAATCTGATGATTTATATTCAAAATCAATTGCGTATTGAACAACACCTGAAGTTTTAAAAAACAAACGAAATGTAAAAAACAATGAAGACTTTCTTAGATTAGATGTTCTCTCAACGATGACTCTTCCCTTTCTGCTGCAGTGGACCCGCCATATGCTTATTCTCTCTTTAACCTAATTAGTCAACCCTACTTCGTCCTATACATTTTTCTAGTTGCACATTGTGTTCTAGCTTGCCAATGAAAGCCAGGTTCTTCGAGTTCGTTTATCTTGTATTTTACATTCTTCTAAAACTTCTAAATCTTTTGCTTAACTCAACAATGTTTGTTAATGAAATGAACATCTCGCACTTCTAATAAAAATAAAAAACAAAAACAAAAACTGAGTTACTTCAACAACTTCATGGGCTCCCACAGCAAGCAATGTATTGTGATGCCCTAGAACATATATTCACTTTTTATTTAAGGTCACTTGACATTTACAAGTTTGGTTAGAAAACTCTACCTCTTCAAAAGTCACATTAATGAGTGAATCTTATATTACCTACATGGGCTATACTGCAATAGCACTGCTGCTATAATAAATTTAGTTCTGTGTGAAGGCTTGTAGCAAAAACAATGCAGTAATAATAATGTTATGGTTTTATTCATTGTCGCTCTAAGGGCCTACAACATCTTTTAGCGACAGGACATTTTTAATTTAATATCAGGTTAACGATGTCATCACATTATTACTCAACTTATTCTCACTGCGTGGTGCAAGAAAGAACACAATCGGTACCGTTCATGAACTCTTCGGTTTGACCCGACCTGAAATCGATCTCAGATCTATCAGCACTAGATCTGAAGGCGAAACCACTCGGCTACTGAGCTGTAAGGCGAACATTGTAATGATTTTATTTTACCAAGAGCATATATGACTGTAGAACAATTGTTAATTGGAACCAATTTCTAAATGGTTTTCAAATTAACCAATTGTCACAAAAAGGAAACTGACAATTTCTTTGCATAAATAGACAACACTCGTACTTTGGCCATCGGGGCATCATATTTGCTACACATAAGGCTGCTGGGAGAATGAAAACGAAACAACTCAGAAACTATTTAGAGTAGAAGTGAAAGAAAAAAAATTACGTTACTTGTGGCAAACGATTTATAAAACATGCTCGTTCAGTGGTTTTTCTTCAGATTTGCTGGGTTTGTTTTGTGCGGGAGCAGCACTTTTGGTAAAACCAGTCAGTTGTTTTGTAGTGTGCAAAAGAAATGGCACAAGAAATAGATGAAGGAAAAGTTTATAGTACTTACGAATAGCGCTACAGCGAAATCTCTACGAGAGCACGAAAAAAACTAAGCTTTGTATTGGTAGATTTCGTATTCAATGCATTTGTCATGTGCAGCGACAGCTCGAAGCTTTGCAAATAAGTTTTCTATAGTTTAATACCTCGTCGCCTAAACGTGAAAGAATAGTTTATTGTTGACAAACAAAGCAGTGCTGGAGAGTGCAGATGTTTAGTATTTACATTTTGGATAGGCCAGAGCTATATAGCCGAACCCAGCAGAAATTTACTTAGAAATTTCTTATTTTGTGACTGGAGGGCTCGGTTGAATTCGAAAGCTGGAGCAAGTGTTGAAAGTCATGACAGCTATTTTAAACGTGTGTGAATTTTGGACTAAAAAGTTGTAAGCTCTAAGTTACAAATAAAACCGTGCTAATGTTTCTCGGCAGCCGATAGTACAGCAACTGCTCGCTGTCCTAATAGCCGGGAAGAACGCCCCTTTCTTCACAAAACCGTGCTAAATTACGTCGGAACATCGTAATAGTTTTTGATGTTAACTGATAATCAGATCTATGCGAAATGTAGATAAAAAAAAAAGTGATGTATCCCCGTTTGCATTACAGTGAAAAATAAAAAATGTTTACTCTGTTATATTTGCTGTGCTGGTTAGTCTGTTGGTGGCCTTGCGTTGTCTGTGTTGGTATTTTGGATTCGAAAGTAAACTATCTAGAGAAGATCCTATCGGAAAGTTATGAAGATTCTTTTGCGGAAAACTTGAGCACTTTTGCTCCTGAACAAGCAGAAAATAATTTTCTGTTTAACCCAACCCAAGAAAACACTCTAGGACTTCCATTTGGGTTAGGAGGAGAATGGTCTCTTGTACAAGATGCAGCAAATGAAACTCCGATTAGAAGACTAAATGCAAATGCGGTGAGGATTTCTCTTCATTGTTATAAAAAAAGATTATTTGATCAAACCCATTAATATTGTTTAGAATACAAATGAGTGAGAAAGTCATGCGTTGGGCTTGATACCACAAGGTCAGATGTTCGATTCGCTGTAAGACGATACCATTTATTGTATTGCGAAAAGCTTTAGCCTATTGAGTTCCTAAAAAAAATTGCACACAGAACCTCTGTTTCATTTTGTTTTATTCCTCGACGTTTTCAGTCTCATCAATGCATGATGACTTGAACCAAATACACTCAATAAAGTCAAATCGGTGTTTGTTCCTTTGTGGTCCGGTTTGAAGAAGTAGTCTCAGCAGTTCATTTTTCAAAATAAATTACTTTGGTATCTCTTTTAAAAACTTTATTGTTTTTAGTTAAATAAAATGAAATATGTTCTTCTGGTGCAAACTAAGCTGAACTATCACAAGATGTATAGAGTGATAATCTGCTTTTATTCCGATCTTTTTGTTGATGACATTTAAACTCTTTTTTTTCTGATTTTATACTTTGCGCACGATAAGTTTTGTTTGAAAGTGGAATTTCATTTTGCATGTTTAGTTGATTTACAGCAACAAAGCCCTGTGTTTTTTTTTCATGCTAGACAGGTAGTCACTACTTGATCTAGATCCCTGAAAAAATCAGTCATTTCTAATTGACGAAACGTCGGAATAAAAGCAGAATCACCTTATATGCATCTTGTGACAGTTCAGTTTAGTTTGCACAAGAAGCACCTATTTCATGTTATTTAACTGAATGCCTGATGAACACCCTCATTCAATTTTTATTGTTTTTACATGCTGTTTTGACTTGAGCTAAGCTTGGTTCATTGTGAGAGCATGCAAAGACAAAGAAACCATTCACAAAAGTGCCAATGACTTACAGTAGACTTTGCATGTTCATGGGAGTTAGGGACCGCAAATACGACCGGGAGTCAGAGCGCTAGCCTTACCGCGAATAATTTTGCAACCGTAATAAAAATGCATTATAAGAACTAACATTAACAAAATGAAATTGCGACCAGAGATTTTGGTGAAACAAAATAAAACAAAACCTTGCGACAATTTTTTTTCCCAGTACTGTGTCTCCAGGTGGCAGCAGTATTCTTTTTGAGTTTGGTTTCTGTAAAACATGGTAAGGAAACTGTGTGCGGAAGACTTCATGTGCTGAAGTATCAACTTCTACCAACCTAACACAACTTCATTTGTTGCCGGATAATAAGAATCAAGCAAAAACAATATGTTGAAAAAAATGTATTCCATGTTGAATAAATACATTCCAGTTTAGTTACCAGGCCGATAATAAAATACGTAGAGATGGTGTTGAATGTCTCTGTGCACTGCGGTAGCGGCTTATCTTTTTTTGATGGTATCGTTTTCAGAGCAAGACATGCCATATTTTCAACAACCATAATACTGCATAAAAGAATCGAAAGGTCAACTACTGTAAAACTTTTAAATTTGCTGGATAAGTTCGGAAATTAAGTTTTTTCTTTCAAAAAAAAAATCGGCTCATGCATTAATTATTTCCAGCTTTAAAAATAGAAAATGCGGTTTGAAAACAGAAAAATATAAGCCAAAAAACAAAATGATCAGTCTTTGGCGATGAACGTATATCTGCGATGAATACGGCGATATACAAAAACTCACATTATTTTTTGTGTATTTATGAGTATTTTGCATCAGACTCAAAATGGTCCATTGTCACAATCAATATTTAAAAAATAGAAACAAACCACTTATAACTACTATCAGTTATAACTGGTGTATTGTGTACTGTATAGCTGCATTATAATTACTGCATTACACCATATAAATAACGTTTTTCATTCTATTCTTTGTAAATGAAGTGTTGGTATACATGACTGCATAATGAAACATTGTATCCTGTCGATAAAGGTAAGATGTTTTAGAGATGTGCAGTCAATGACTTAGTTACGACAGTGAACGTAGTGTTTAGTATACAAGGGTTTTTGTTTCCCCACAGTGCTATCCTTGTGACTGAATCTTCACAATTGAACGCTTTGCGGTGTTTGATAAAATTAAATTCAAGGAGAAAAGGCCGAGTGTGCGTGGCGTATTCAGTTTGATTTTATCAAGCAGCACAATGCGTTCAACTTTGCTTTGCATTTTTCTTACACTTTTTTTCTTCATTTCTCATACTCTATTTATTCTTATGTACGTCATAGCGTATTAAATTGTTCATACGTAGGCCAAGACAGTCTTTCTTCTTGCTTGTCGTGACTTTTGTGCTCAAAAGGTAGATGTTTTTTTAAGTTATCATGAAAACATTTTACTGTCTGCAGAAATACATTTATTATTTGTAAAACCCTCAGCTTGTTTGATAAAATCTTACTTTTGTAGTCACGCCACTTTTAAGTTCAAGTAATTTCATTTTGATAGTTTGAATTCTGCATAAAAAGTACCTTTAAAAACGCCGAAAGAAAACAAATAGATTTTATTTGTGGTGTTTTAGCAAGAGCTCAGCTGCAGTGCCCTTTTTGTTTCTTGGTTGTTTTTCTGGTGCTATTTGTTTTGGCCTCAAGACGTCAGAATACTTATGCTTTCAAATAACCACCTGTAATTTTATAAGCAATATTACAAACGACAAAGGTATACGTAATTTGCAGTAGCTATAAAATAACCAAGCTTTAAGCAATATAAAGGTTTAAACTAGAAGTGCCTGACTGATTCAATGCGTAGCTTTTAGCCTACGCGAGTTTATTGCCGATTATATGAAATTTATAATTTTACTGCTGTTCAAAGAATGTATCTTTCACCAATTATACGTGTCAACATTCGAAAAAAAACGAAAAGATTTAAAAAATGTTTTTGGGAACCCTGCAATCTCTTCATCAAAATTTAAAAGTTACAGACAATACAAAGATTAAATTCTGAAGAGGCAAAGCACTAAATAGGAAATTTACTTTACAAAAAATTGTGACAGTTTTTGGTAGCCTATGTCTTTGACGCTTTTAGGGTATTTTGGACTCCAATAACGCTTCTCTTGACTCACGCTCTTTTGCTTCACCATGACCATTTAAATCAAGCTTTCTGTAGCTGTTAAACTTTAGCAGTTGGTTTACTAAGTGTATTTATTCATGTTAGTAATCCACTTTTAGCAGACAGTCTGTCTTGTGGAATTTCTATGTTCAAACATTGAATTTATTGAATTATTTCATTTATTTCATTGTTTACAACTTTACATGATCGATATTCCTCAGGCAATGCTCCATGTTATGTTAAACTCAATCAGTAGAAGAGTTCATCAATTTTTTATTTTTTATTTATTTTCTCAATGCATAACAGCATAAGATATTATGCTCGATATCACCTTTAGCAGTATTTTTTACTTTACATAATATACATGCAAAGAAATATTAGATGTTTTTAAGTTGGACCAAACTTTAAAGCGATATGACTTGCAGATTTATTATTTTGTTGTTTGAACTTTTCAATCTCAGCTGTCAAATAAATAATGTCAAAACAAAAACAATAAGCTATTTGATTTTCTTATACTTCTGCATCAATCTATAAATGATATTCAGTTAAATACACGAATTGTTAATATCAAGTTTGTATAAAATGATTTCAACTAAATTTATGTTTGAGGTTATTAAATCAAAAACATGGGGCACTCAATCTGATCATTAAAAATGTCTCTTCAAATACTGTAATGTCAAAAGCAAAGAAGAAACAAGAGACAAAACGTACATTTCTAAATTTAGAAAGGATTTGAAAGATGGCTCACAAAGCTAAAATTGAAAATTTTAAACTGAATGCAAATGATAGTTGCAATATCAAGAATCAAAGTTTTCTCGTCACATTTAAAGTTTATAGAAGCGTCTTTGAAAACTCGGGATTTTCTTGCCTACAGAGAGAATACTAAAATAAAACAATTTAGTTTTGCAAATTACTTGTCTAAAAACGCACCGGCGTGAGAAAAAGGCGAAGATGTCTCTCAGCGTGATTGTTTCTTCGATTTGATCAACCTGCCGTCCGCTGGTGGTGAGAATATTTGAAAATTGGTTAAACCGGAGTCGTGTTGTTACAGCCTATCAGCAGTCGGAAGCAGGTAGTTGAACCTTTGACTAATTGAAAGATTTTCAAAGCAGTTTCTAGATGTAAACAGACGTAAAATCAATCTGAAAATTTAGGTGATGTGCACATTGTTATCTGAGAGGAAGCAAAATTTTATTGAAAGAGCATATTTAATCTTGAGAATTTGACAAGTGTCAGCAGACTTATCGTCGTTAAAAGATTAATCAATTAACTTTATTTCGAGCAACTTGAAAAGCAGACGATCTGTCTACTTAACTGCATCAACATTGCTGATAAATTTCCTCTTTGGAGCGTTTGCGAACCTGAGTCTTTCACATGTTTAATTTGCAAAGTGTAAAAGTACAAAGTTTTCTTGATTTTATTTTTTTCATTTCTTTGACTTACCCTTCCCCTTGTTTAATCTAAACTACAACATGCGTATTGTGTACTGCATGAAAACTGATTGTTTCAAAGCAAACTGACTGGCGAAACTTACATCACAAACGCTTTTTATGTTTCTGAAAATTCCTTTATTGATGTGATGTTGTTGCATTGGCGTCTGTTGAGTTTTTGCAAAAGATATTTGTTTTTTCGCTTCCGTTAAAATTAAACGAACCAGATGTTACGAGATTGTTTTATAAGCAGGCGTATCGTCCGAAATTCAACTTAAATTTATAGTAGGCTCCTCCAACAAAATTTGTCTTCTGTTGGCTCTCAGCTCAAGTAAATCTTACATGAAACAACTTGACTTTATTGAAAAACTACTGCAAGTTGCATGTTTCCCCGAGATTTTGTGAACTGTAGCCTACACAAAATCATTCTGGTTAATGGAATATAACTTTTCTTTTTACT
The DNA here is from genome assembly GCF_918807975.1 of Aplidium turbinatum. NCBI lineage: Eukaryota > Metazoa > Chordata > Ascidiacea > Aplousobranchia > Polyclinidae > Aplidium > Aplidium turbinatum. The sequence continues at coordinate 20,716,938 of NC_137477.1, forward strand.
GGAGACATCAAAGTTGATTGGCAAAAATCACCAGACTCTTGTCGTAGTGATTTGCCTGTTTGTTTTTCAAAGAATAGCCTTGATATCACGCTACCAATTCATTCAAAGAACGGTGCCTTCGCCCATAGGCCCCCGTGACGTCTTGTTTACGCATTGCGTATAGGGTGGCTCGTTTTTAAACTTTTTTTTTTAATTCTCTCGGGGTAGTGGGGAAATGGTGCCAATGAGTGAGAAAACGCTCATGACAAAATTTGAGATTCGTAAAAAATTGTCTTCAGCCTCCTCATGGGGCCCAAAATTGAAAAATGGGGTCAAAAACGTATTTTTTTTCAAAAATATTTTTAGTTTGGGTAGATGCAATATTGTTTAGATATATCTAATTAGCCTAAGAAAAAAAATTGGAGTCATTTGAACTATTCCTTCAGCTTCCTCATAGCTTCTGAAAATTTCCATTTTGCTGAAAATTTCGCATTTTTGTTTGTGCTTACATGATACATAATTGCGTTAGACATTTTGCCAGCTATGAAACGTCATTGTATTTCTCTTTATAGACCTGCCCTGAGCTGTTGCGTCATTTTTTAATGAAATTGGGTTAATTTGGTACGATTTGGTAGGAAAAAGTGACGTCTTTTATTTGAATTTATGTCACTGACGAAGTTTGTAGTTATGTAACCACAAACAAAAATGCGAAATTTTCAGCAAAATGAAAATTTTCAGAAGCTGTGAGGAAGCTGAAGGAATAGTTCAAATGACTTCAATTTTTTTTTTTTAGTTTATTTGGATATATCTAAATAATATTGTATCTACCCAAACTAAAAATCTTTTTGAAAAAAAATGCGTTTTTGACCCCATTTTTCAATTTTTGGGCTCCATGAGGAGGCTGAAGACAATTTGTTACCAATCTCAATTTTGTCATGATTGTTTTCTCACTCATTGGCACCATTTCCCCACTATCCCGAGAGAATTTAAAAAAAAAGTTCAAAAACGAGCCACCCTATGCGTAGATCTGATAAGCCAGACTCCGAGAGAGAAAGATGAACTTCGAAGGAAAAGTGAACTTTTTATCCTTTGACCTTTAATTAAAGCATTGGCTCGAACCAGAATCGTAGGAAGGTAAGATATTAATAAGTTTCTTTACGATGAAGCTAGCTTGAGGAGTAGACGGTTGGTCCCAGTGTCGTGCGTGGGAATTGGGAGGACTGATGCTTATTCTATTAATCTCTGCTAAAGCGTTAGCTGAAGTGAATTCGTAGATTCCATTTTTATGACTCTGATAATTTTACTGGTTGCAATTTTACTGAGTTTGTCGGTGTTGACGTTGAACTAGTGTTAAATTTATTGAAAAAAATTACTAGATATTGAAGCCAAAAATGTCAAAAAAGGTTTGATTTGATTTTAGCCTCATTGTACGAAAACGAGAAAGGAGCTTCTGTATTGTAGTTCGCTAATGCAAATTTTACTGTTTCTACCAACATCAGCCTACTGGATTTTCGCTTTTACAACGCTAACTTGGATTGCTGTTGTAGCTTCTTCAATGTATCATTTTCGATTGCTAACGTCTTGTTTCGCCAATCAACATGTAAACAGACTGTAGAGTGACACGAAGTCCATGCCTTAACTCTTTGTTTCCATAACCCGTATCATGGATGACTGCGGTTGTGTCAAGTTAATTTAATATTTTTATATAAAATTTTCATTGGCATCAAGCCTCTTGTGTTGAGGTTACAGAAATGACAAATCCTTCTAAAAAAAAACTCCATTCATGTCAATGGCGGATAACATCTGTTGCCTGCTCATTTTAAAGTTGCAAAGTTGCAATTAAAAGATTATCGTAAGTTGGAAAAACAGCCAAGCTTTGTCTGGTACGTCAGTACAAACTGCTCATAATTTTGAGGTTATTTTAGCACTGGCACAGAGCCAGTGCCAAAATAGCCAAAGCTAGTGCAATTCCAGATTTTTAAAATTCAATAAAATCAAATTCAATCAGCATAAATTGATTCAAACTGAATTAAGTTTAAATAAGAACAATTCTGAAACTTTTTCTCCTGAACACAGAAAGAGTTCAATGTCAGAACAGAGTTATGAAGTAAAATACAGGGTTCTTTGCACATGAAATGTTTAGAACGTGGTACAACTGGGTGTAAAGGAATACGTAGTGTAGAAAAGTAGACGATGCCAAGCTCAGCTGTCGCACGTAAGGGCGTTAGAGTTAGAGGAAGGCTGTGTTTTTCTATATCAAACTTAGCCGGGTGTCAAACCAGGATCGCTTGATTGTCGACCGAACACATCAACGGTTTCATCATCCATATGTTTATGAAAGATTGTTTATTAAATGTCATTATGATCGACAACACAACCAAAACGTTTTTACAAGTTTTTGTGTTTTGGTGCAAAGTTAAACAAAACAAGCAACATAAAAGTTGTAAAGGGAGAATGAAAAATGAAGAGTTGATAATACACAGAACACACAGGTCGTACCATTTTTCATTGCCCGATGCTACAGTGCTTTTTGTATGACTGTCTTCACTTATAGAATAAAAAAAAAAATTTCAGTATCTATTTTTGTAAAATAGTTTTCAAGAAGGATTTGTTTTAATTTGTTGACAGCATACACACTTCCGCATAAACCCATCCATCAGCAACATATCAAAAACAATGCAAATTTACATTTTACCTAACTGGTCCTTTTAAGCAGAGTTAATCGTTTTTTTCAATATTTATTTTTTGCTCACGCGTTACGTCATCGCTTGTGTCTCACACAAGGAACACGCCTAAAAGGAGACTAACGTCAAACAAATCCGCTTTGATCTTTTAAGATAGTATACTGTTGATACGTGACCTCACGTTGCATCTTCAAGCCGAATCTACAGAATGAAGTACAAAATTTGCCATTGCAAGGTTAGTTCAATATTTACAAAACGCTGACTATCGTAAAAACTTTGAACCTTAAATTCACATGTTAAATACACGCAATAAAGCAATGTCTTTGTGTTTGCAGACTTGTAAAAATCTTCAAAATTTGTATTTATTTTGTTATTAACAATCAATCATGTGCGATCCATTAAGAAACTACCTGATGCTATCCACTCTGGTCACTCTATGTTGGGCCAACAGCATAGAGACATTCATTCTTGTAAGTAGCTGGTTGACTTCTTTCGACCTTTGTGCTTAACTGGTGCTGTTAGCCTACCTGGCTATTGATGTCGGCCTTCTAAAGCGGACCTTGTGCGTTTTCATGCAAATTAATTTGATCGTTTGAAAACGCATTTTCAAATTTCCAAGCTGTAAACTGTAGTGTGACGTCCATGTACTAAACTTCAAAATGTGTAATTATAACATGATCTTATGCATAAATTACTGAAAACGTTGTACCAAAATAAAATTTAGTCAAGAGGCCTTATGATATTTTTAAAATTGAGTTTCTTTTTCTAAAATCTATAACAAATGGTGGTCTAATTGATATCTTCGCCTCTGCTTCTCGCAGACCCTGGTTCGATTCTAGGTTGGGTCAATTTAAACGCTTTTAAATTGTTACTGATTCTATTCTTTTTGCCAAAGGAGTGATAATAAGTTCACGTTGTTTTTGCAATGTGAATGTGACGAAATTGAAAAAAACGTAGTTGCTACGAAATGATGTCTAACAACACCATCGTTAGCTCGTATTATTGTTAAAACGAATCAAGCAGAATGAGCAGATAACTTGAATTCAAAACACATTGTAGTTGAGTCTCCATTAGTAGGTTACGAGTCTTAAAAAGTGTGACTACAATTACAGTACTTTGTGAAATTGATCGTTCATAATCGCCTTAACTTTAGGCTATTTGCAATAAGCGTTTGCTTAGTTTAATCAGCTGGTCTTTGTCTCTTTGGTAACAGCACAAGTTTATTAATAGGATGGAGAACATAGCAGGTATACGGACTGAAAACATAGAAAAATCGACTTATTTGAACTTGATCAGTTATTCTCACAGTTATTCTCCAGTTATTTAAAAGTGGTTAGGTATGCACAAGAAGTCAGATTCTCACTTCATGCGAAAAATGCAAAGATACAATGCGGCTCTTTCCGTGCAGGCTATTGCACTGCAAAGACGATATCTGCAGATTGCAGAATTGGCAGTAAAAATCATTTGGAAGAAATCCATCATAAAAATGTCATCTTCAATTCAATTTTGATTTATATTTTACAATCTACTTGGATTTTCTTTGATCATGCGATTATCACTTTCTTTTAGGTTGCAAGTTCAAAAAAGTCACATACTTCAATGATTAATTTAATGGGCATTTTTGCTTTGTCAGTCCTTTCTGCACTCTGCTGATCGCCTATTAGAAATTGACATTTATAAGAAGATTATCACCGAAAACGTGGAAGAAAAATCAATTGCTTCCAAGTTCGATAAAATCTGAGCTTCTTAGTATAATTGTCTACGGTACTTGAAAAATTGGGTTTAAGCCGCTTTCAACTGACTTTTTAAAAGCTCAAAACTATGAATGAAAGTGATTGAAGTAGTTGATTACTCAAATAATGAACTGATTGTCTCGCTGACTGGAAGTTATCGTTTCGTTACTTTTTACCTTATGTTTTTTTTAAACTTGTTGTGATATTTTGATGGTACAGTAGTATCCATTCGATTTTATTTAGGACAAGTAACGTGGTGACAGCCGTTTGATTGATTGCCACATGGTAAATTAATGATAATTTGTGTACCTTTTTGTGGCCGTTGTAAAAAAGGTTTAAAAAAACAATTAAACAAGTTTAAATATAAAAAATTAAAGGCAATTTTGTGCAACTGCACGTTTTATTAATAAAACACCATTTTATGACGAAACCTGCTAAACAAACTTAATAGACTAGATAGAGTGTATCCGCATTTTATTCTGTTTTTCCAGTGAAGTAGCGAAGTATGTAAAAAGCTAAAGGTGGTTCGATACTTGGTTCAAGTGTAGGGTATGAGAAGATAAGGCTCTCATTGTACTAAGCCATCGGCACTAAGAAAAATAGGGTGTCCAGTTCCTTTTTCTTGGCCGGCTTTTCTTCAGAAATTATGCCTACCCAATTTATCACACCCTTGGTAGAGGTGAGCGGTGTTCTCAACAACCAGCTGAAGCCGGGAGTCGAACCAGGTTTGCGAAGTATGTAGGATATGTAATAAAAGACCTTTACATCAGTTGTAGTAGAGCGTGTGTACTTGACGACTTTCACACTTTCAAGGTCAATTTGTGGTTCCAAGGGCATAAACTGAGTTGATATAACGTTACAAAAGAGCCTGTGAACAAGTTTTCGCGTAGTAACATCAAACGCATTTTGTAGTGAACTCGATAAGTTATGCCCATTCATCAACGACAAAAATAAGTCACTTCCTATATTTGGATGTGTTTGCATGGTTCGATTGTTTACACTTCCATCTCAGGTTGCCTGCTGTTACCAGTTTTTTAAAACAGCGTTTACTATACAATAACCTAAGATGTGTTTTTTGTTAGAAACTTATTAGAAACTTTTAATGGGATTCTTTTGGGACATTTTGCTTTGCTTTATTTCAGCCAACGTTTTGCAAAATTTTTGCAAGAAAACACTTTCAAACTTGCCAAAATATCAATGAAAAAATGTGATTGAATTTGTAGGTTAACATCAAGACATCCTTGCTACACTTATCAAGCTTCACACAACGAATGTCACACTTCACTCGGGTTAAAGCTGGGTTTTCAGACTCAGGGTATAGTATCATCAAACACCACAATCACTTTTCATTGTGTTTAGAAAAGTTTAACTTAGGGCAGTGGTTCCCAACCTTTTTTTGGCTGTTATCCTAATTTCCAACCTGAAGTGAGCCAATTACCCCCACGATCAATTTTCAAAAACAAAAGTGTTTATTGCTATCAGGGATTCGCTATGTGTTTCAAAGAGCTAACTGTGACAATCAGAATACAAGATAAAAATGTGGGGTAAACATTCAATGGGAAGGATGGGCCTGGACTTCAGCCGCCAGCTTTGTGATCCTGGGCTTTGTGGTACTGAGGGCGATTCTTGCGTCGCTTTCGACATCCAGGCGATTGCGCTTTTTTGTCTTCATTCCCAAGACAGTTGAAAATCTTTGTTTATAACCATACGTTGTTGAAAAAGATGTCAGAATATTTAATGCCTGTGTCGCTAATGCTGGTGTGTCCTGGAGTCTGCTAAACCAGAAGGGTTCCAACCTTTCCCCCTTGAAATCAAGTTTCAACTCTTCGTTCATTCGGAGAGTGATAAATTCTTCTTTAGTCGGAAAGTCGTCATCATCCACCTGGCTGTCATCACATGTGAAGGGCTCAGTGCACCATTGGAGACTAGCCGTGTCCAAATTCGGAAAGTAGTTGTCTATCTTCTTGGCTAGCTGGCCTAAGTGGTCAGCTATGTCCTCCTTCAAAGCTGCTGCCAAATCAAGTCCATTGCCTTCGAGGTAGGCTATAGGTCAAGCGTGTGAAACTGTGCCTCTTCCAACTCGCTTGTTCCACAATTTAACCTTTGAGATAAATGCTGCTACGGTTACTTTGGTGTCGATCACAATTAGCTACATTCTTGCCTTGAATTAAAAGATTGCCTTTGTTCAATTCACTAAAGATATCAGCCAGATAGCACAGCTGGGAAATCCACTGTTGGTTAGAGAAGTATTCAGCCAAGTCGGACTTCTTTTTTATCCGAAAAACATGGGCAGCCTCACGAAGTTCGACCAGACGGGTTATCTCTTTGCCATGAGACAGCCATCGTACTTGTGGTACAGTAATCGGTAAGGCGATCTGTGTGGTACAGTAATGCTTCGTATCTTTCTTCCATCTTCTTGCACAGATCCTTGAAAAGACGGCTGTTCAATTCCTTCGCTTTTATAAAGTTCACAACCGTCACTTGCTTCTAAATCGGATCTCGTTACCCCCCAAAACCAGGCAAATTACCCCCGGGGGTAATTTACCCCCAGGTTTGGAACCACTGACTTAGGGTAAGTCTGCACAAACTATTTTATAAGTTGACAAACTTCTGATTAACTTAGATTAAAATGCACATTTCTCATACTAAATCGATAAATCATGTTTTTTTGATAAAACTGTCATCTTAAGAATATTTGAGAACCTCTTCAGAAGCCAGCAGTTTCAAACTGATTGCTTTGTAAGCAGCTCTACGTGACAAACCGGGTTTTTACTACAAGCTTACCTGGTAGCCATCCCTTGAGTCAATCGGAACTACCCAACAAATACACTTTATTTCACTAATTACTATTTACTGCAAATGCGTTTCTATTGGAACAGGTGAAGCTGATACAAAGCTTATACAGAATAGCCAAATGTCAAACGCGATCAACATCATACACGTCAATATATATATCCTTGTTTAAAATGTACTTGCTGAAATGACTTAGCTATTTTAAATAATTAATCAGATTAATTAATTGTATTTCTTCTTTTTGTGAAGAGGTTTAAATCTAAATGACCCAAAAAATTTGTGTTGGCCCATGCAAAACATTTAATTTGAACCAAATCACAGGAATATAGCCTACTAATATACACTCAAAGCAAGCCTAGTGTAATTTACTTTTTGTATCGAGTTTCACTTTCTGTTGCGTAAGCGCACAAGTTTTCTAAATTAAACAGTGGCTTAGATGTCACTCAACAGAATATATTTGTATGGTGGTCAATGATCTGTGCAATGCGGAGCCAGTTGCCAACTTAAGATCTTGCTCGATTGTGGATACAAACGTTTTGTTTTGAAATAGAATGCAGGAATAACAAGTTTGTTTTTTTGTAGTCATTTGCATTTATAAATGCTATAGTCGATTAAGAATTTGAGTCAGTGTGTTACAAATTTGGAAAAAAGTAAATTTGTTTTTCTGTCTGAAGCTTGATTTGTCTATTTTTACCTTTTCCGTCTTCTTGCGATCTTCTAGTGTAAGAAAACACATTTTCAGTCGTTTGATTTGAAGTTTCAATCTGACTTAATGCTTTGTCTATGTCAAAGTAACATTTTTGGATCACGTCCAAATGAATAATAATTAGCTATTTTTATGGTTAATTACGCAATTCTTGCCTCATTCTACTCCAGTTCTGTTGTGGCTATTAGTCAACGCTTGCTGATTACTTTAGTTCATCCTAAAAAGTAACGAACCGAATCCGAAACTCAATGAGGTTCGGAGAGATGTTTTATGAATAAGATGATGCAATTGTTTATTTTCATTATGTGTCATAGTTATTTAATTTCATGCCAAGTCTAACGCATCATCCCCATCATGTCGCCTGGCGTGACCGTTTCTGAGTTCCCAGGTGTAAGTTCGTTGCCCCGGGAGCAGTGGCGGATCCAGAAGGAAGGAGCAGAAAATAACTTTATTCACTGTGCATTTGCAAGGCCAGGTTATTATAGAACTACACATGATTGTGTTTTGTTGAAATCGCCCCCTCCTCCTAAGACTACTTGCTTGATCCACCCCTGGCCTGGAGGGCGTCAATACTCAGCACAAAAGGAATAGATTTGTGGTACCAGTGTTCTCGGTTGTGCCTGGGCTGAGGTTTCATTGGAAAGCGCTGAAAGTATATATATAAAACTAAAACACAATTTACTTCAATATGGGCCTATTTTGGTAGAAATAAAATACACTGAGGTTGGTATGTTTTTTAAAACAATGTACAAAAAAGGAAAATTATTGACACATATTAGGCAAATGCTAAATTACTAATCAGACTTGAAATTGCAACATAGGCTACGTGGGCCTACTTAATTTTTTTATTTCTTACCATCTTGGACAGCTTATCATTGATAAGTTTATGGGTGGCTTCTTGAGTTAAAGACCTTGAATGATCACTTCACATCCTTCCGCAGCTGTGATGCTATTATCATTTCCTTTTTTTTTAATTGTGATCTTTTCAACAGTTTTACTGTAGATTGTTTTGTTTTTTTAAACAAGAAAAAATTGTAAGTTACATTGGTTTTGATTTATCGCCCATCTTTTTTGCAGCACCCAATAAACATCTACGTGAATCTGACATGAGGGAATGAATTACGCTCAGAAATTTTACTTATAAGTGCGTTAAAACTACACCCAAACCTTGGAAACACTAAGATATACCATTATCGCGGTCAAAGTGCTGTCCTAGTGCTACTCTACCATAAGCACATCAGAAGTATGACGCAACACATCTATTTATATTTAAATGGTTTATTACTAACAGAGTCATAACATCTTTTGAAAATCTTGTTGGTTCTTTATCCATTATAAAATCAGAAAATACTTTCTTTTGCAAATTTGTCACAAAGAATAAAAAAACATTTCCAAACTACTTTTTTGAATTAACCCCAAATACTTGTTGCCAAATATATCAAAAGCCCAACATCGCTGGCCACGTATCTATTTTATTTGAACTAAAATGAAACATCTTGTCTGGCTTTCCGCGCACAAGACAAAAAATTGTATGTTTTGTGGTTAGATTTGACGAAATGTCATGATTTTTGCGTAATATTTGTTTATGATCTCCCGTAAGGTCAATGCTGTCTTATTGTCTTTTGACGTAGGAAAACTCATAACTCTGACAACGCGATAACATAAGCAGCTCAGCCAACAACGGCTGATCTTATCCCAAACAGTAAACTCGTTTCTTGTGACAAAATCTAGTTGACAACATCAGCAGACGTGTAAAGAAAGCTAGTTTTGCCAATTGCAATTGCACATTCACAGCTAATGACGTTCTTTTGTCAGCCGAAGAGTGAGAGTAGATACTGCTCTTTTGGTACGGTTTCTTTCCAATTTTGATGTCATTTCTAACAAGATTCACAGTTTTTGCACTTATAACAACTTTTAAACGGTTTTACGATTTTTTCAATTCAGTGATCTTTGACTCTTTTGAAAGAAAATTATGGAAAGAGTTTCCAAGTTTTTAGTGCTCTAATAGTTGCTTCAAAACGGTTTTTATTTTGCAACATAGATCTCCCACATTTTACCTTTTCTTTACTTTTGTTAGGAAATCGGATGTGATGGAATTGCCGGATCACGCATGACTATAGACAAATGCGGAGTGTGCGGAGGAAACGGAAAATCATGCCAGATTGTTGAAGGTTCGTTTTTCAGTGGCGTTTTAACTTGTATTGAAATTGAATACGTGGAGAATGCGTGTTGAGGCAGTGCATTAAAAAACACAATAGTTTGTTTCAAGCTTGACGGAAAATTTTTGTTTTTAGGAATATTTCGCGCACAAAACTTGGAGAACGATTTTCATTTGGTAGTAAACATACCTGTGGGAGCTACTCATATCAACATCACAGAGACTCGGCCCACAAGAAGTTACCTTGGTGAGAAAAAGTAGACAACATAAAATGATTACTAGGCTCAGGTATTAAATTAACTAGCCAGCTGTGTTGAACTAGAGAAGTAGCCATGGGAGGCTTGGAGGAACAATCTCATTTCAAAATTTTGTCTTGTCTCACCAAAAATGGGTTTTTAATGCATTTACAACGTTTTAATGACATTGTATTACATGTTGAATGTTCTCCCAGTTGCTTTTGCCCTCCTAAAATTTTCTTTCTTGCTACGTCACTGTGTTAAACCACGCAATACAATGAATGCTTAGATAATATATAATATGTGTGTTTGGAAGTTGTCTGTGTTTGTCATCACTTTCACAAATTCAACATTTGTTTTAATTATTTGACGTGTTGCAAGATAAATTACATTAGTGTATTATAAAAAAGCTTAAAGGCTTAAGCGAATTGATCCTACTTGTATCACTTGTAAATTGCAATCTCTTAGAGTTAGACTACAGTATACCGTGTACATCAATAGGCATCCTGGTTTGCATCGCACCAACTTTAATTCATGACAATGGAGTGGATAACATCACAACAGGATGTTCAAATCCTAATTCATTGAAGTCCAAGGCTCAGTGCGCTAATGATACAAGTTTTAGCACTCAGCGCAAATTTATAATCAGTTTGTGGTTTTGTAAATGAATGGATATTGCTGATACGACCAGGCAAAAAAGTATACACTACGGATCAAAGTGGGATTATTTTTTTCACAGAGTGCAGTTTGACAGTTTGTGGTAGTTTTTGGACTGCTCGTGAAAAAGAGATGTGTTTAATGTTAAACTCGCTTCATAATAACGTCATATTGCCGCAACCTGTTCGCATAAAATTTTACAAAGCAAGTTCTTACTCAACCGTTTCGATTTATTAGTTATCGCGATAGCTGAGAATAAGAACCAACGTAAAATCATAAGGTAGTTGCTCAATTTGAAAAGGTTACACAAACATTGCAAGTCTTTTTCAGATTTCGGTACCAAGGTGTTATTACTATGACTAACATTGTCGGTTGCAGAACACGTGTTTTTTCGCTGTTTGCTGCGTTGTTTTTGCCATACACTTGTTTTCTGCTTTTGGTTTTTCCGACTTGTTGACTTCAAAGTTAAGTTCATTGTTAAAATTTTAAACTTCTTCGCCTTGAAGCCCAATTGTTATTCAACACGTCGATTCAACATCGCATTGCATGTTTTTAGAAGAACAGCGACATCGTTTCGTTTGACTGAAAAATACAAACACAAACATGTTTTGTGATATGATAGACAACGCCGTTAAATATACCCCACAAACTAGCATTTTTCAATGGTGCTGAAAGTTGAACAGCAATGAACGTTTTCATGTTCGGTGTCCAAAACTAGCAAAATATGGCAAGCCGATATTTTATGAAGAATTCCTTGACGTTTCATTACGTTTCAGCTCTCAGATCTTCTGCTTTGAATGGAAGATTTTACATTAACGGGGAATTAAAGTTGGGTCACCCAGACCCATCAAAAACTTATTTGGTGGCTGGGACCTTTTTCAAATACACCCGACCTTATCCCACGAACCGCGGAGAAAGCTTGTTTTCTGGAGGGCCCACAAACGAAGCTTTAGATGTTTTGGTGAGTTTTTGTCAAACCGTTCTGATTGAAACCAGCTTCGTTGCAGCCTGTTTTTATTCTTGCATTTAGCTTTCATTCTACGATAATTGGCTTGAAACAACAGCTTTAACAGCTCAACAAATATCATTTGTAATTCAAAATCAACAACTCAAAGTCAATGACACATCCTGTAAATTGAAACACAGATTAGGCATGAAATTATTTTTAAGGTGGTTTCGACTCAATGCAAAGAACCAATCGCGTGCATTGTTACTATGATTGAATCTTTGTGACGTTAAATGGAAAAACAGCGCAGGGGAATTCTGTTTTTATGATAGTGTGCTAATTTACTATTACTACGACGTTGAAAATTGATACAAAGATACGAATCAAACGGTTGGTCTCTCATTGCCACCCACGCAAGCTCAAGTTAGTAAACTGTTCTATCATGGAAGTTGCAGTAGCCCTAGTAAAAGCGGAAAGAAATCACTTATTTCTACCAAGCAAACTATATTGCACTCACTTTGTCTTTTAGTTCTACTTCATTAAGTGAAAATTTCTAAGCTTTTACAGATGATTCTGAATATTTTTACTTTTACTTGTTATTCTGAGTATTTTTTCAGTTGTCGAATGACTGAGGTATGCTTCTTTTTGTTTTATTGCTGGCAAGATGCACGTTCTTTCACTTTCTCTTGTGAAATTGACTGATGTTGCATGTAGACCTTCTGCGTACCGTTTTTTACGTTCATGCAACGTCTGCAGACGTTGAATCAATGTAAAAACGGTTGGCTTGCTTTCAAAAATGCAAAAATGCAACCGTCGAGCACCAAGCAGCTTTAAGCGCATTGGCACCAGTTATGTTTGTGATGCGCCACAAAGGTTTTTTGAAAATTATAATTATGGCTGCCGGCTCGCTAATGAAATTAAAGGTAAAAAATACTTTACCAGACGCGGGTCGGGGAAGTGATTTGTTTTCTTTTATGTCCTTGTTAGGGAGGTTTGGGAAGTCAATTAAAAACTGGCTAATTGAATCAGTTCTTCTGAAAATGACCAACTACCGGTGATTGGCATTTTCCAGACGACAAACTTTGACTGGCCCTCCTTCAAGTTAATTGTTGTTTTTTGGTTGAATCCAATTTCGTTATTCAGCAAAGTTGGCAATTTTACAAGGTAAATCCTTAGCAACAGTGAGAACAACCATAAACAAATTACTTTAATAATAAATTAGCGCATTTCGTTGTTAGGCTTTATAATCTTCCAAGCAGTTTTACACACAGCGAATGCGTTTCTTCTCTTTTTGATAACCATTTAGTGCTGCCCATGGGTGCTGGTATTCGATTGTCAATGTCCACGCAAAAACAATTTTATTTTAGTGTTGTCCACTCTAAGACGTGTCCAGTAGCAAAAAGAAAGGAGCATCAATAAAATGGGACTGCTAACTCAATGAACGGGGAGAATGATAGAACCTTGTGTAGAGTCTGTGTCTGCGATCTTTTGTAGTGGTTTTAAATTTTGCCCAAAATTTTTTAACTGTTTGTTTGAAACTGAATAAAAATAATGTGTTCAGAGTAGGTAATTTTTTTTTATCAAAGATTTAATTTTGCTGAACGCTTCGACTATTTCTCACATTTTACTTCACATTTTCATTCTCTTATAGGTTGTTCATTGTTAAAGGCATACTAAATGAAAATTTCAAACCGGAATTAAGCATTAAAATGAGTAAACTGAACATTCAAGAATACATTTCAAAAACAATTACCCAAAAAAAATTGTTTTCAATGGCGCTGGCAAGGCCCAAAGTCCAGTGTTTCATTTATTTTCATTTTTTTCAAAATAACTAAAACGTGCAAACACTGCTCGAGAATACGTAATAAAAGACAGCAATAACAAAAGCCACGTTACCACGTCTGATGTTTTGAGCAAACTGTCTGCTGTTTTGATGTTGAAATGCGCTGTTTTGATGTACATACATACATAGCCTACAGTCAAATCGCCCGCAGTAACAATTATTGCGTGATCTGTTGATTGCTAGTCTTTTGTTACGTAGACTGTACAGTCGCACGCTTCGTTGCTCAGGCCCAATCTCATTTTGAAAGCTCTGACAAAAGCACGCGCACAATGGTGGTCAGACCGCAATGGGGCAAAATTTTATTGAAAATTGTTTTATGGTAGCATGTTAAACACAAAGAACGTGGAAAATCGCCAAGTCAGGTTTTTCCTTTAGTACCTCTTTAAAATATGTTTCAAAAAAATATAGATAAATAAAAATGGAAGTGGATACAGAAAACAAGAGACCATTGTGAGTATGCGGAATGAAACCGCATAGTATGAAACCGCAGAAATACTTGGTTTTAATTTTATTAAACTTTGCATTTTTGCTTTTCTTGGAATCACTGTTGAGTGAGATGATCAATGATCATCCAATGACGTTATCGGTTTTTGCTTCACTGTTTGCCACAAAACAATAGTCCACCATTTGGTAAAACCTTGCATTTACCCACCACTGGCATTAAAATAAAAAAATGTATGATTTGCCTCACAAAGTGTTGAAAGCCATTTGTTTGCTATGTGTGCTTAGCATTGTGGGTAAATTTGTGTGAGCATTGGACAGAAGCAATGATATTTGACAATGCCGTTGGAGGGGATACCATAAAAATAAAGTGTTTTAGGTTTTACAGTAGATCAATTTGTTGACAAGTCTTTGTCCAGTCTCTATGCTCTACCGATCGATGAAGGTTTGCGGTGTGAACTTAAGATTGTAATCTTTGATGATTACACAAGTTTTTTATTCTCGGAAAAACGTAAATAACTTTATCAGCAAACAACTGCCTAAGGTTTCTTAGTGGTATGAGGCCTACGCAATTACCTGGATACAAGATCTCTCTGCGGCAAAGCTGCAAAAGCATGTTATTGCTTGTTTTGTCATCGCCACCGGGAAGCTTACTAGCCCTGGTAGTTTTAACAATACATCACAACCATTTATTCCTATTTTGCAAGAATAGTCATTTTTGCCATTATGTAAGGTTATCAAATGTTTTCTGTTTGGAAGATATGCTATTTTTTTGATGGAAAATGGTTTGTCTTCCGAAGACATTCAAATGTGTTTTAATGTCCTTTTTTTAGCATTTTAAGCAATAGAATTAAAAAGCACACTTATGCAGGATAAACACGAGTATCTAGTCTATCACTCATAAAACAAGAACTACAGAACCTATTGACGAACACTTGATAATGTGGAAATTAGTTTATTGCACTCTTGTAACTTTGTTCCTTCGTGGATTGTTTACTGTAGACTTCGTCATCCAAACGTCGCCTATATCTTGTTATTTTTAAGAAACTCATTTTGCAGTTACGTTTTTGTGTACTTTCCGCCCCTTTTTTCATGCGATATTTGTCTGAAAAATTCTGCACTCAGGATAAACAATTTTTCTGGTAGGTACAGGCGATAAGAAATGATTTATGGTAATTTTTGGATTTAAAACCTCATTTTAAATTTCTTTAATGGGATCAGGTTGTTTTTACAAAAATTTGCGTTATCACTTTGCGTTTCTTACATTTTGGCAACCTACAATGATTGTCCACTGTCCAGTAGTCTATGCCAGTACAGAGAAAATAGCTTAAATGAGTGAAATGATAGCTATTTTTACACCGATGCAATTTTGACGAGAAATCATTAACATTGGAGAATTTGTAACAAAATCGGAGCTAGTCACTTCAGTTATTTTTGGTTTTCTCTATAAACTTAAGACCACTGGCGCCGACTTACGGGGTTACGGGGTGGCCACGCCATCCCGTAACCGTTGTGGCGGGGTGGCAGCCACCCCGTTTAGATTTCATTACTTACTGCAAATAAATGTAACTAATTTGAACGGACGTTTAAATTTTTCTTTTGATGATTGGTTTTCGCTTCAAGTCAACGTAAAGCAAGAGGTGAACCAATACAGTATTGCGAAGAAAATGATTGTTTTTGTTACAAGCATGATACTCGCGTAACATCAAGCAAGCTACGTGAAGATTACGCAACACGTGGCTACGAGTTTTTTTCTTGTTGTTGCGATCGTTTTATTTGTTACTTGTCATAAGTCATTGTTACATTTGTTAGGTTTACAATGGGATTTATCAATAAAATACGATCTTTCCATTGCCTCCTTCAAAAATCTTTTTTTTAAATTTTTAAACTGCTCATAATATCGCTATAAATTATGCCAGCTATAAAATACTTGGAAATAAAATTATCTCGATGATTAATAACTCCACCCTCCACCCCCTAAATGAATATCTATTTTCAAATTTTATTAAAAAATGCAATTTTTGAAACTTTTTGAGTTTTATTTAAAAAGTGCACTTAGAAAAGTAGCAGTTTTAACGTTCTGCAAATTTACACGTTTACATGATTCTATTCGAGGAAAGCTACACCCCCTGCCAATTCCCAATAATAAAAGCAACCTTTTTCAATTGCTCAAGATTTTGCATTTTGAATTATTTTCCGATTTCAATTGGTGTGTACTGTCATCTACTTCATGCTTTAATTTCTACTTTGTTATCTACTTTATGCAGTAATATTGCGTGATAAACTGTGAGGTGGGAATTTATTGGTCTGACATAGGAGTTGCTTGTTACATCATAGAAAAAATTACGAAAAGTTGTCCAGTAAAAGTTTTTCGCCGACATTCCAGTTTTACTCAGCTTAAAGATGCCACCGAAAAAGCGTTCAAAATTGCAGCCCTCCATTGAGTCATTTTTTGTTGCGTCTAGTCAGGATTTCAGCCAGCATGAAAGTGACCAAACGCCTGAACGAAACGAAAGTGTGCCACTGCCAAAAGACGTTCTAAGCACGATCAGGGAGGTGGAAAAACCGAGCACGAGCAGGATAATCGCTGTTGAAGGGAGAAGCTATCAAAAATCGTGGGAGAGCGAATTTCCGTGGCTAGAATACGTTAGATGCAAACAGGGGCGCCGGAAGCGGAAGGGCAGGGGGGGCGGATTCCCCCCTTGCCCTCAATTTTTCTGCAGATGGAGGGGCAGGGGGGGCAATGGTGCCCTTTTAAGGTCATGTAAGCTAATGCACATTTTGCAATGTAACAATTTCTGCTATTCGCTTTTAGCCTAATTATAATCTTTCATTTTTGCCTCAAAATAATATTACGGCACAAAATTTTGCAACACAGTACAAGCCTTAAAACTCGTTTTTTTTTCAGCAGCCATCGTGGCCTACCGGGAGCTCCTTCTCGGCGGCCAAATCTGCGTGCTTGGAGGCCAAAATACAAAATAAAAACAACGATAGCACAAGTAAATAGCATTAAACTTGCAACAATGTTAAAATGATCACTTAGCGTTGTTGAAGTCTGGGCCTGGGCGACGTCCTACAGTAGAATCGTTGCACCACGCAATAACTGCTTTATCGGGATTGTAATCCAGTACTGCGGGACCATTCTAACGACACTCGCACGATTGTCTCCAATGTGGCTGATTTTAAAGAAGTTTGCCACTCCCCTAGAATTCTTTTCAGCAACGAAAAACAACGTTCGACATGTGTTGACGATGACGTCAAGGTAATAAAATAAGTATTTCAATGATGTGAAAGACATTACTAAAAGAAGCATAATTTTTGCAAAATATGATCAAAAAATGTTTTCCCCTGGGATGTCAACTAATCTAGTTCTCCTTTTCAACAACGATTCAATGTCCGACAACATCGAATCGACATAAAAACGACAATATTGCCAGCCAACGTAAATTAGCACTTCGGATTACAACTTTGTTAAAATAAACGTCGAGAATTAGGCCTACAAACAAGACTTACAACGCTGGTGATCGCAGATGGATATATGCCATCAATAACAAATATTCCCGCACAATGCAACAGTGGCGATTATGACGCGCTGACCTAACTTTGCGTCACTCTTTGATACTACATATTTTCGACAGCTAATTCACGATCATTCTATTGCGAAATAAATAATTGGCTAAAAGAGACCGGCGGCCAAACTTGGCCGATTGAAGAGGTAGCACCGGTGGTCATTCAAACACTACTTAGCGGCCATGGCCGCAGGCTGCTTTAAGGCTTGACAGTAGGTTACATCATTATAACATGGCATGATGCCCTTCTTTGTATACCGGACACTTGTAGGCTATCATTACTCAATACATAGTGAGCTGATAGATTAGCATTATCGCTATATCTTATCTTAAAACTTAAAAAAAAAAATTGGCCTTTTAGTAAACAAAAGTGCCCTTTTTTCGTAATCTTGCCCCCCCCCAGTCAAAAATCGTTCCGGCGCCCCTGGATGCAAAGATAGAGCATTCTGTCCGATTTGCAACTATGTCGCAACTGCTTGATCTATTTGCAAGCAATGAAACAATTTCATTAATGCTTCCAAACGTGGTCTGCATTGTGAAAATATACTTATCGTTGCCTTCCATCACCTGCGAGGCGGAGCGATCGTTTAGTGCACTCAGGCGCATAAAAACCTACTTGCGATCTACCACGACGCAACAGCGATTGAACCACGTCCTAATTTTAAATGTTTATCAAGCTGAAGCTTCACGTTTACAACTTGACCAGTTGATTAACAGTTGGATTGACAGAGCTGTTGTTCGCAAAAATACTTTGCCAAATGTTAAGTGTCAGAGCAGCAACGTAACAATAAAAGTCACGACATACCTCCTGTGCTTTATTTTAACCCTCTGTCTACCGAAAAAAAAATGTACAAGTTTTGCCGTTGGGGTCCATTGGACCCCAAATTTCCCAGTACTTGTTTTGGACAAAAAAATCAGCTCCGATGATGAAATTAAAGCTCAATAGGAAAGGACGTAACAGACTTAAAAAATCAGAACTTATAAACACTGTAGAAAAACCAAAAATACTCGAAATTTAACAAACAAGTCATACAGTAGGCTAGCCCATGCACAAACCAAACTGATAAGGAATTAGTCTATTCTTGAGCAATGGTCAAAGCATTGAGAGATTTGGCTTTTGGATTTGGCTAAAAATCGTATATTAGGCCTACATATTAGGTCACAAGAAATATTTTAAGTTTATATGTTATCGCATTCATTTCAAATGAATTGCGAATGTTCTTGGCAAACGTTGAGTTTGCAAGTAGTACAGAATTGTCAACATTTTTGGCTTTGTATCTTTCCCAAAAATAGCATCTAGCCTTCTTTGATTTTGGCGTCTGATCTTCAACAGCTGTTTCTTTTATTTTGTTGCGGATTTAGATGTCTTGTTGACATTGAAGTTGAAGCTGGTAATCCAGCAAGCTCTTTTCCTAGTTGGATCTAAAATTTTCTTCTCATTCATGCATGCATGCTTCAATGTTGTGCTGCTATTGTCGCCTTGCGATTGATGCATATCACAAAAGCATTGACAGCAGTGACAGCGATTATATTGTAAAATAGAGCTATCGGCCATCTTCTCGTCATTTTTGGAATTGTATTTCCTAAAAATTCTGTCAATAGTGTCGACTACTCTTTTAGTGCTGTTGTGATACAAGATTACTTCGAATGCAGCAGGCTTGGGGTCCGTTGCACCCCACGGTACAAGATGCTATTATTTTTTTCTATCCTACCAAATTTTGTTTGGGATCAATAATTATTATATCGTCCTAAAGATCAAGCAAAGCTGTGAAAAGTCAAGGTATATTAATATCGCATCTGCTATATGTCCTGAGAAATCGCAGAGCGAAATTTGTTTTGGGGTCCATTGGACCCCACGGTAGACAGAGGGTTAAAGTTGCTTTGTAAATTATCGAGCTACAAATCAGGTGTGAAAAGACAATTGCATCTACGAAACACGCTTAGTAAAAATCAAACAAAAACATGCAGTTTGAAAGTTTTTAGGTTGCCATATTGTGCTATCCGCCACCCCGTGCAAAAATAAAAGTCGGCGCCTATGTTAAGACCATTTGAAAAACAAAACAGCTTTAAGCAAATGCAATAGGGCATCCACGGCTAGTTCGCCGTGGGGCATCACAAAACTATGGCACATGAACACGATGGACAGAACAGGAAATATAAAAATTTTCTACGTCTCTGCAAAAATAATCTCCTTCTTAAGTGTGAGACTGGATCAATTTTAAACCGATTCCTATAAATTGTGCTGCTGTTGTTTTGTCAGTTAATATCAAACAGCCCAGATTTTGCATAAAATGACAATAAAAAAGGCTCTTTACTCAAACTAGACACACCTTTCTTGCACATCACTGATCATTTTTTTTATCTTCTTACGTCATGAGCCTGCTCTATAAAAATGCAAACACTCTAGTGCGCTCAACACAACAAGAAGTGTTAAAACGTGAGGTTAGCGTTGGTACTCCAAAGTACTCAAAGCACTTGAAAATCAAATGTGAATCTAAGAGGCTATCGAAGATATGAATGTGTGAAGAAATTTTCATAAATTACTTTCTCCTCACTCTCAATTTGATTTTATGATTGCTTAATATTTGGTCCATGAGACTTTTGTATCTTTAGTGTTACGGACAACTATAGTAAGTTATTATACTTCCACTCAACCAACTACTCAGTGGCTGTTTGTTTTATTGATTTACTGCATTTTCTTGTAGGTAGCCTGTTTGTGTTCATGTTTTTCAACTGATGTGAATGTAAATTCACGGAGCTTTGTAATGCATCACAAAAGTAATTCAATCAATACTTCTTAGTCACCCTATCATCCAACAAACATCTTTCTAACAGTTCACCATTATACAACCCACTCGTTTGGATCAAAATTTGAAGATAAAACTTTATTGACCCCCACTTTGCAGCCATCTAGCGGGTGATTTGATGTTGAGAAGGAGCGATCTTCATGGCGTCAGCATTTGATGTCGAGTAAACGAATGTTCTGAAAAGGGTTCATTGTCAAACAATTTTACTGTTATGTGTTTCTTCAAAAAAAAAAATATATATATATATATATGTGAGGCGCAAGAAAAGTATTTCTTGAAAATTTCTAATCACCATGTTTTCCTTGGCTGGTCTGAACAAGTTGCACAGCTACAAGTTCACTATAAAAAATTATGTTGTTTAAGTAGTTCACTTCTAAGCAACATTTTAAACAAGTTTGCAAACTTTAAACTGCAATTTACGACATTAAATACTTTGTGGCACGCCGATTTTTGTCACACCCACTTGCAAAATAGTCCCTTATATATTTGTTTACTTTTTATAACTCATTTTTTCCTGCTAGATCACCTTCAATCTGTTACGGAATGTATTTTTTTAATAACTGCTGATTATTCAATTAATAGTAGGCTAATACCTAGGTGCTGTGTTTTAGATACGTTTTGTAGTTATGATCTAATAAGTTTTCACACTAACTGAATTTAGCTGCGCAACTGAAGCACCAAATTGATGAAATACTTTTAAAAACTGAAACTACCATAATTTTCCGTTGTCGCAAATGTAAATTTGAAAAGGTTCCATCGTTTAAGTTTTATCTACAAAAATAACGTTCTGGGATTTTTTATTTTTGTTTTGACAACCACCTATCCAGAGGCCTAGTTCCACACTTTCATAAAAAATATCAAACCCATTAGCGACAAGTTTTGTAAAAGTTATAACGGTCGTGAAACTTGTTTTATTGCAAATGTTACTTTAGCTTGACTGGTTATGCTTGAACAAATATGCTAAAGGCAAAGTCAAATATTTTCTAACCACTTAAGTCCAAGTTTGCAATCAACTGTTGGTCTATTGACATTTTTTCTTGAAGCCATTATTTTGTTCAGTCAAAAGCATACCCTCGTCGAAGCAACACAATCAATACAATGATATTCAAAAACACATTATTATCATTCAAAACAGTTTTTCATTGCTGTGATTTATTCGCTTAGTATAGGAGCAGTTGCAGAAGATCGAGTTTGGTTAAACACATTGCCGAGTAAATTGATCCCAATGTTGGGCAGAATACTTTGAAAATTCTCGATCATACAAGTTAGTTCATCTCTGTGCATGTGACACGACTTTCATGTCTTCATTACAAATGTTTTGTTGTTGTTACATTATTTATATGCTCCTCTGCAATTACGTACTCATAATCTTTACATTTTTCACATTTCATTACATAAATTTCATAGGTACAGATGAATTGTCTCGAATTCCAACGTACATTTAATCAATAAAAAATATTTCAGCTTTACTTTCAAGGCATCAACCCAGGAATCCGATTTAAATATGTACTTCCTAATCCGACATCTTCCCCTGGAGTACTGGAAGGTCAAAGCCGTAGGCTTGGAAGTGATAGCCATGATCTTCTTGATCGTTTCGGAGATTCCACAACAATCCAGCGTGTCGGTGCCTCGCAAGATTCTCCTCGTCACCAGCCTGGCACGAGCGGTCGCTACAACATCCAAGGAATTCGTTATGGTAATAGGAACAATTTTCGCTACAACGTTCCGGGGGGCGCATATGGCAACAGTAGAAGTCGGACACTTTACGGAAACGAGAGGACATTAAACATGGACGCAAATGACAGATACTCTCAACAAACCGATCGAAGTAATCCCACCGACTCTCATGCAAGCCAGCATAATCTGGATGAGGAAAGTTTGAACACACGGCGAGACACAGTACAAGTGATTCGTAATGAGCCGGTGATAATCGGAGAAACCGCATGGAGAATCCGTGGCTTAAGTCCTTGCTCCAAAAGCTGTGCTGAAGGTTAGAATTATCGTTAGATGTTAGTACCTCATCGCCACAACTTGCTAAACCATATGACTTGTAAAAATTGATGCATAAAAAAGCTTTTGCAATAATTTTTTTAGACAGAATCAATTCAACAATAAGAGTAATCCGTGCAAGGCAGACCATATGATTGAAATATATGAAGTGAACCAAAATTCATTGTCAATATGCTACATCTTTACAGAGTACAAACCGGCTTCATCTTAATAGGATTATCAGGAAATTTTTCCGAATGTAAAAATCGCTTACCGATTCTGTTTATGTATTAAGATGGAGCTAGGTTTTGTTAGAATTGATTTTTATTGGCGTATAATTTATGTTGTATCATTTCATGTCAAGATGAAATTTGTTTTGTTTAGGTACAAGAACTACGCTAGTTTGTTGCCTCAAGATCGAAACCAATGAAGAGGTAGACAAGAAATACTGTTCTGGTCCGAAACCCAAGACTAGGACAAAGAAATGCAACAGACAACCTTGTCCTCCCCAGTACGTTCCCAAACCTTTTATTTACGGTAGCCTACTTCTCTGTAATTTATAAATTTTAGTAAACATGAATACAGATTCTTGTGAAAGGAAGGCAGCAAAAATTACAGTATTGTTTTTGGATGTATCTGCTCATTGGGCCTCAAGGGAAGCTGCCTTGTTATTTTTTTACTGCTGCGTTTTTGTTGTCACTGAGTGCCTCGCCGTATTAGTCGCTCTTTGTGTACCAGAGTGTTTCTTCATTCATTGGATGCATATAGTTAGGCTTGCGAAACTATATTTGAAGTAAAAATAATGAGACGTTCAGGCGAAATGTTGAATTGAGTGCCAACTGCCAAGTTATGATTGTCATCATTGTCACCTTTAGAGCATTAATGTTCAGGTGGTTTTTTCATCATTATTTAGTACCATTTTATCTCCTTTTTTAGCTACTTTGTTGGAAGATGGTCCGACTGTTCACGCACTTGTGGGAATGGACGAAGAACAAGAACTGTAATTTGTCGTCAGCACTTTGCAGGAAACTTCACCACCGCTGTTTCTCACAGAAAATGCAGAAAACTTGTCAAACCAGTGACTCATGAGAAGTGTCGAGTCAGAGAATGCGCTCACTGGGAAGTCGATAGAGAATGGTCTGAGGTTAGTGCACTGCATATTCACACAAGTGGAATACTTCGCTGAAATGTAAATCACTTTCATTAAAGACAAATTTATCTGTCAGCCACTTTATCAGCCTATCCCGGCATAAGTAAAATGTAGAAGTTCCATATTATGTAAAGTTTTTATCAGATATTAAAGTTTTGCAACATAAAGTTAACTGTTTTATCGGTAGCATCCACCAGTGCTAGGCTATACTTCGCAATAACTCTTTTACTTTAGCCTACACGTTTTACAAAAAAAATTCACTGGTTCACAGGAACAACATGATTGTCGTACATATTCAATATACAACTGACTTATGAGGAAAATTATGATCTGTGTCTTATTGACATTTTTAACGTATATTTTGGTCGCATGCGATTTAACCTTTCCAATAATTTTATTTTACAACAGTTGCCATGTTACCTATAACATAAGACCAAGCAATGTTCGATAAAACTGAAATTGTGCTCTGACTTTTCAGTGTAACGCGAGATGTGGATCAGGTACTCAAATGCGACAAGCCGTGTGTAAAGCGGAAAACGGAAAAAAACTTCCGAATGGAAGGTGTTCCTCTTCCAGGAGACCTTACAACATCAGACCGTGTGACGCTGGACCTTGCGTAACAAAGTGGTACGTCACTGATTGGGAGGAGGTACGCCTGCATCATTGTTTAAAAAATAATAAAACCTTGTTGTTGAGTAATCAAAAGATATATTGTATAACGGTAACTGATAAAATACTTTTTCATGTCTTTGACACATAAAGACATTCGGCCTGAGATTGAAAATGAAAAACAATGCTCTTCTTTGTGACATCAATTGCTTTGAAAGATGTTGACGTAATTCAAAACAAAAAAGTGTTATTTACTTGGCTTTATCTTAAACTTCAGATAGACCAGAGGCTTGACGCAGTTGAGTGGTCCTTTATGATGTGTCATGTTTTTAAAAGTACATTATTGCTTTTAAGAACTGTACAAAGCACCTAGATAAACCACACTGATCATATAATTGTTTACACAAATGGAAGAGTGAAAAGTTAAGAAGAACTAGAAGATCCAGAAAACGTTATGTGTTTGCAATGGTTTCTATGTCAAAATTAAAACTTTGCGCAATTTATTCAATCTCAGCTCATTCTGTTTATGGACAAAATGTTAAAATGACATGGAGTGGTAGCAAGTAATAGGATATTAGGCTTAAACATTTTCGAAAAACCAATCAATAAATCCTTACGAAATCGTCGCTAAATACAAACCTGATTTTGCCGAAAGATAAGTCACAGCCGGAATAAGATAGACGATTAATTTGAATCACGGAGTCTACTGTATTCGTTCTATTTAGACATATAATGATTGCAATAACAATGTCTTCAAAACAACGTTCCTTTAGGATACGAAAATCAAGATAACGACTAACAGTTACAATTGTTTAATAATCGGTTAACAGTGGCTCTCAACCTTTTTCGGCTTACGGCACCCAGCAAACAACCAAATAATTTGGCGGCACTCACAGTCAAACCAAAAAGTTTCTGCATTAAATAAAAATAATTTTGAAAAGCGTTTTTGCAAAAACAAAACTAACTAAAGCTCTGTATCATATCATGTACAATTTAATGAAGTTCGTTTCAAATAAAGTCAGTGCGAAATTTGCGCTGAGTTTTAGCGCAAATCGTTTCAATGTCTGGGCGCATATTTGATAACGCTACTCTCATAACTTGCGGCACCCTTGCGAAACGTAAATGGTACCCTGGTTGAGAACCACTGGGTTTGAATATTTGTAGAGTATGGTCCAGTACCCACGATTTTTAGCACGAGTAAAATGTTGGAAGGGTGGTAAACTCTCTAACAACATTTTGCCTGGCGCGCAACTTTTACCGTTAATAATTTTTGCAATTTTTAAAATTTATTCTAAGAGAGTTTTTCAATCCGAGAAGTATCCAAGTAAGAAGTTTTATTTGTCATCCCAAAATCTTCCGATAGGGCACACTATAAAAAATCAGCTCTTCCTGAAATTGTCCTTCCCTTTTCAAACCCAAACCAGACCTTTACTACATATTTCTTCATTTGAAAACTCATTTGACAAAGTAGGCTACGATCTAACATAGTTTTGCAATTGATTGAGTTTCGCTTTTAGCAGCATGATCGTTGCTTACTTCACAGTGTAGATTTTAACGATCTGTTGTAACACTGTGGAGATTACATAGTTTTCATGGTCATTTCGAAAAATCAGCCAACAGACTTTTATTTCAAACAGTGCTCTGCTGATTGCGACAAAGGTGTGCAACGCAGAAACGTACATTGTCTGAATACGGCTGCTTCCGCGGCAGGGTGTTCATCAAGGCTCCGTCCCAATTCCACCAGGTCGTGTGCTAGAAGTTCGTGTGGAGTTAAACATGAATGGTTTATAGGAACATGGGAAGAGGTATTTTTTGCTTAATTTTTTTTAACCTTTGCGTGTGAATAAAGTGACAATCAGTCCAGTTCCACACCGGTTAGTCTTTTCGTCTTCGCTTTTGATAGTAGGCCTACGTAGGCTACTTAATTCGGCTTCAAGTCCGGTCATATCACAGCATTTAAACATTACACCAACCACTTTTTTTTTGTTAAGCTGTGATGACAAACCGAAATGATGATAACAATGAAATAATAAAAATACACATGTAGGCTATTATTATTTTATGTTCTAATTCCACCAGCTGTGTTCCCAAAGTCTTGTCATATCACTGAAGTTTTCGTTTCCTAACGGTAGCATTTGGTTTATTAAACTTTTAAAAGCAAAGCGAGCTTACTGAAAGAAATGTGATTTTTTTCTTAGCAGTTTCAGTTGGATGCTCTTTTCCTGAACTTTTTATTGTTGCAATTTGATGTTGCCTTTTTACACGTGACCAATTTTTAATACACCTCAATCCTTTTCTTCCGATTATGTTTACTACCTTTTAATATTAATCTTGTGATTGTTGAACTTTGGCGTTGACTTTAAGTTTATCATTAATTTATCCACATGTCTGACTTTAATCATCAAATAATGGTAAACATTTCCTTCACAAGAAGTTGTCTTGTTATAAGCGTTGTTTCAAGAACTTTCCACGTTAAATTCATGCCATCAGATTTCATATCGAAATCACCTGTGTCCGCATAGTTGTTTTATTTAAACTTGAAGTTGTAACTTCCTGTTTGTACATAGACTGAAGGTTTGATTAGGAATAGCAAAGTCTTGCGGTGACACTTTCACGACACAAAGCTTTTATCTATGTTTGTCTTGTTTAATCTAATACCCATTTACGTCCTCACAGCAATTCATCATCACTGTAAGTTCAAATAAAAGTAACGCCTATTACTTTTTGGGTATTGAATTGCAACAAATCGGTTTTATTTGAGAAACCAGTGCCCACAGAAAGCTAGTAGCTTATACAAAGTTGGAATCGAATGAATATTATGATTCTTTATTAGTATGGTGATTTTTTTAATTTAAAAATCAACCAAGATAACCAAAATGTTTGACAAAATGTTCGTGTCAAATAGTTCAAAAGATAAAGTAGAAGCCTAATGTCTTTATAAATAGATTACAACACCAACTAGGTTACACCGAAAACTAGATAGCCTAGCCTACCACCGGTATAATGCGCTAAAATTATTAGATTCTTTGGCATCACGTTCGGCACGCTTGCCTTTCATTACCAAATTATCTGTTGTAAAATTAGGTGATCTTAAGCTTTTCTCCTGCTTCCTTTACATAAATTATGTTGAATCTGTTAAAGCTTAACAACACTGACTGTTGAACCACACGCTCTTGAGTTGTTTTTCTTTGCATACAATATGTTTGTTTTGCGCCCTAAAGTGTGCATGCATGCGTGTTGTCTAGGTAAAGTAAACATGCGGAGGGTGTTCGATTTAATTATGTGGTAGTTAGAACACATTAGATCGAGTTAAACCTTGGAAAAACATCACTTATATAACAAGCTTTGTGTGAGGGTAAACCGTCAAAATGCTGTCAAATGGAACTTTTGTACAACTCCCAAAACAGCAGAAGTTATGTTAATTTTGCTTCAGCAAATATACCAAATAAGCTTACTAGTGTTCGTAAAAGGAACTTTTAGTAGCGACTGCTCATCATATTGTCGAAGGCAAAAATACTGTAGTTAATGGCGACATTTAGAAGAGATGGTTTTCAAAGTTTTCTACCAGCCTCAATGTCACTGAAACACTGTCTGGATGTTTTTTTACACCAAGTTGCTTAAGATTTTAAAACTGATTACTTTCTCGCAACCAATTAGTATGATGTATGTTGACGTTGTAATAATTTTGTCCTGCAAGTCTGCAACCCAGTTGGGCTGCTGGGCAAGAAATTTCCGTGTTTCAATCATGCTTGTTTGAAAACACTTTCTGCAAACCAGTCTAAACGTTTAACATTATGAAAGGTAATGTGTTTGTTACTACTGCAGTTACGTTTTTATTGTAGGCCTACTGTATAACATTTTTTATTCAATCTTATTTCTTTTTCTTTGACTGTAAATATTCCAAAAACATGATCTCATCAGTTATCACTCCCTACAAATATTTAGGAAAACTTCAATAACCTCTTTGTTAAAAGATGACGAGGCAACACTCGAAACTAGAAGTAAAGTTTTAATCGTGCTGCGTGTTAGTCAACCGACTAACAAGGACAGGTTAACATGTTCATTAACAAAGCTGATCATTCATAGCCATTTTATTGGTTTCGCTGTTTTGCTAAAAGCTTGTTAAAATGACGCTTGGCGCCAAAATAGTTAATATTTTATGCAGTTATAAGATAGGCAAACAATGGTATTGCATTATGGAATTTTTATAAACTTTACAACAACAAAATTTGAAAACTTGGAAAATTACCAAATGTGTAGTCATGCCTAACATTTATGAAATCACTAAATCAACTTTTAAAAGTTAAAAATAAAGACCAAAACTACATTCTTAGAAAACAATGGTTTGTTGTTACCATATACCAACAATCTTGTCAGAGTAAAATTATCAACCACAAAATTTTTTACATTTTTTTGGCCGGCCCCTCCCCCAAGAAATGGGATTTTAATGCTATTAAAACGTTTTAATGATATTGTATTACATTTTGTATGGTGTTTCGGCAATGTTTGGCAGCATTCAATAGCTTTATTGTTAAACTTTTCTATTTCTAATAGTAAAATGTTTAATTTTCTTTCTAGCCACGTCACGATTGCCAGGTTGCTAGACAAGTTAATAAAGAAATCAAAAACAAATTTGAAAAGTTTTATCAATAATAGTTTCTGATAATTTGTTTTATAAATATAATCTTTTTCTAACCGGTTTATCTACATGGTTACGTTGATGTAATATTACTGAAAGATAAATTGATGAAAACATGTCAACTTCCCGAAGAATCATAAAATCTTATATCAGCGATCTCTTATCAATCAAAAAGGATAATCTTTACTTTTTAAATGTAAAAAAGGCTAATCCAAGGCACTTGACTTTTGTTAACAATTTTTCTTCTGGTGGTTGTACAATGGTTTACAATGGTTTAAACAATTGTGGCCAAGTAGAATGTTGAATTTGATTGACTGACATTGCTGTCATTTCAAACCAATTTGTTTTCTTGCATAAACTTCATTATATGTTGCAAACGAGACACAGGCAATGATAGGTTGTAGTTGTTGTAAGGCCGATATACCACGCAATACCTATCAATACGTTAATTAAGCGAAAGGTCGGTGTCAAGAAATATTATGTTTGTTATTGTTTGGTATAATGTGGTCTGGTAAAAGAACGAATATACGTTGCTTTTCTTCAGCAATAAACGGAACAAGTCGCTGGACTTCAGGTTCTGTCAAAATTCGGTCTACATTGTTTTTTGTCTTTAGTGTTCCAGCAGATGTGGAAATGGTGTTCAAAACAGAAAAGTGACGTGTCTCCGCATCACTTCAGACGGAGCGATAACAACAGCTGCGATAACAGATGGAATTTCGCCTTGCCCAGCAGCGGACAGGCCTGCCACCCAGCAGCCTTGCAATACACAATCTTGCGGCTCTAGGTGGCATTACACGCCTTGGAGCGAAGTAACTACCTCTTGCATCACGTTAATTAATCTGTGAAGTATCAATTTCAAAAACTTTAGTTTACTTTATATGCAATTTCAAAGCAGTGTTTAGTACCTGCTGTATATCACGTAGTGTAGAAAATAAGTTTTTAAATAGTTATTAAAGCTTTTGTAACGAGTTTACTTTGTTATACTTCAAGCACCAACAGAGGGTGAGAGAGGGAAAAATAACTTTATTTGCCAAGTTTAGTAAACCCATAGCAAACCCAATAACCCCTGACTCAAAGTTACGTCAAGTTTACATACGAAAGCATTATTGTATGTTAAAACATTTTATGTTTTCATGCTCACAGTGTTCTGTGTCTTGCGGTGGAGGATCAAGAACTCGCGACCTCCAATGTCTGGATTCCACAGGATCATACAGTTCATTATGCAACATTGAAGATCGACCCATTGAAGCCGAACGATGCAACACTGTCAGCTGTATAGCCTTAAGAGGTTTGATCAAAGATCGTTACTGTATTTAATGAGGATATTTTTGTTTCAAGCACTTCAGGCCATTAAATATTCTTACCTTCACCGCTGATTGCTAGTTGCTCTACTGCCGATGTGGGATTCGAAGAGTTGCTGCTTTCATCCAAGCGGACAATGTGTACTGTGATGCATCATTCGAGACTCAAGAAGTTGTAGAATTTAACTGGCAATCAAGAAATCTGCCCTTTACAAGGGTCAACTTAAAAACTAAATGTCAATATAAAAACTGAAGCCATTTTGCCGACGTTTGCAACAATACTTTAGCCATCGTCACCACCCAAGGTAGACTACTGAGATAAGCTTTTACCTCAGCACTGTTGAAGACAAACCAGCAGTTTGAACTAAATAAAAATACTGGTTTGATAAGTTGTTCTAGTATTATATTTGTTTTATATTTTAATCTATTCCGTAGCTGTAACAGTAACAGTTTACAGAGTAGCCTAGGCTGTAGTCTATTTTATGTCGTTGTACGTCATATTGAAAATGCTTCAGACGGTAAAAAAGCCATTAAGTTAATCTTGCTCATTTTGCAGAACCTGGATGTGAAGACACGATGCGTCGCTGTTCCCATGTTCTTCAAGCAAGGTTGTGCGTGTACGCATACTTTAGGAAGGTGTGTTGTTACTCTTGCTCTTCTGTACGGGTAATTGATTTAAGACACACGAAGTCGCGCTTACCCTGATATGAAATCATCTTTCAAAAAACAACCAACAACGAGCAAACCCAAGAGATTGGAGTTCAGCCGCCTACAGTTGACGTGGATTTTCCTCGACCTGCGCGCATTAAAATAGATGTTGTTTGAACTGAAGAAAAAACGTTCAGTAAAGCTTTATTTTGCGATACAATGTTTTCCTTTTTATTTGCTTACTAATTCGACTTTGAGGAAATCTTCTCAATTTTCAACCAATGCTTGACTCCTAACTTACGTAGTTGAGTCATAAATAAACCAATGATTGATTTTAATTATTAAAATGTCAAAACAACTGGTTAAAACAATTGATTTCGTCAGTCTCTCTGTTTTGCTTAAACTCATAGCTTCACCATTAAATCTTTGAAGTATTCAAACTCTCAATCAGATCCATGGTTGGAAGGGCTGCAACAGCTTTGGTTGAATTTTGTAAAAACTATGTAACAAATCGTCGCCGTTCATATTCATATCTGTTGTAATTAAACTGGTTTGATACACAACTGGTTATATACCTGGTTTGATATACAACTATACTTTCATTGACTAAAAGTTTGCCAACTATTTGCTGCATATCTGCATTCAGTGCAAGGTAACCTAATTTACGTGTAAAACTGCAAACTCCGAAAAATCAAACCAAAAAAGTTGACTTGGAATGTGATCACATTCAGTAACGTTAATTGCGCTTCCAAACTATAACTTTGTATTTATTTTGTTGTTTATTTTGTGTTTTTTATTTTTATAGTTCTTGCTTTAGCTATTGTCTGAATCTTGTGGGCAAGATATGTCTAAGCTTTGATATACAGCATTCAGGATGAAGCTTTTTATTCTGCATGTTTCAAGTTATTGTATTTGTAAGATGAAACAAGTTTCTACCTGCCCATGTGAAACCGGTTTTTACAAATGAATGACATATGTAATGTTTCTATGGTGGCTATTATTATTTCAAACGCAGCGCTCTTCAACCAGAGCGTACCAATATGGCCGCAATGGGAAAGTGTCCTTCCGAACGCCTAACATGCACTGCGATCGCTACTTCGTGCATCAACAAACTTCGCCCCGCATGAGCAATCCTTCAGCTTGTCTAGACGGTCATCACATGGGAAGCCCTTCCTGGTTGATTAAGCACTCCTGGCCCTATCTTGCAGAGAAAGCTTAAAAGACCTACCACACATGACAGGTGTATAAGTACGAAGGGGTGCTTTGAGGTTTACCCAAAATTGTAGGTGTAAATGGGAAAGACAATGTTACAATCATGCCCATTGTCTACTGCTGGGTGCATTAACTGAAATTTACAGGAGTGTATTAGGCAGCAACGTTAGTCCTCAAGAGTAAACAAAAGAGAAAAAGTTGAAGAGCACTGTCCTACTAGATATTGCCACAAGGCTAAGCACATATTTACCAAACCAGAGATATTTAACCTATTAAAACAGGTTAATGCAAAAATGTATATTGTCAGTCTGGAGTTCGATTACCCTACAGTAGTCTACTTGTACGCCTATTCAATTCAAAATTAAGAAAGTAACCGACACATAGTCTACATACTGTAGTTCTACTAATGAATAGTTTTGTGCAAATTAACAAACCTATAAAAATTTATTCTTATCGACAAGATCCATACTCCATACGACATAACATTGCTGTTCAGTGGCGTAGCCAAGGAGGGGGGGGGGGTTTGGGGGTTACAACCCCCCCTTAGGCACGCGTGTGACGTCACGATATTGAGAATGATGCTTTCAATCTAAAAAAAATTGCCTAATTTTAAACAAAATTGCATTAAAAAAACGAGTTTTGCCAATACCAAACATTCAAACATCTCAGCCAGGAATTAGCAACAAGAAAACACAGAGACTTAGCTTTTTTTTCCGAAAAATGCCGAAGAAAACATGATCTTATCCTTTTGCTATGCTAGCGGACAGCACCATTTTACAGGAATATTCGTGCCCACATTTTTGTTGAAAATGCTCTCAGAATGCACCAAATTCAAAGTAATTTTTCAAAATTTTCTGGGGAAGACCCCCCAGACCCCCCGCCGTTGGGTGGTCAAAACCCCCCCCCCCCTTTCAAAATTCCTGGCTACGCTACTGTAATGCTGTTTATGAAACTGGTTGATTTTGAATCGATATTTAAAAATTTGTCTGGGGTTGTAACAAGAATTTCAGCCTAAGTTTATTTATCTTTTAATAGAGTTTTGAAACAATGAACAGTCGAGTCTTGGTCGTTATATTTCTTCTTATTTTTTTCATTTGTACCGTATTTTAATAGACATACCTTTATGTTGCAGTGTGATAAAATTCAATTTGCTTTTCCTTTGCTTTGTACACATTTACGCTTCTTCGTTAACATTGCTCTTAAATTTTTTCCATGCTGTTGTCATGTTTGTATATTTTGTGTTTGGAGAAAATTTAATAAAATAAATTATGTCCACCAATGTGCTGATAGCGTTATTGAACCGAAAGCCACAAGCCCACAATAAGCGGCAAAGTCCACCAGTAGCGTAGGCTTGCCAAGATTTTGTAAAGGGGTTAATTTCCTGATGTCACTGAAAATAGTCTTTCCCTTTCTAAAGGCTATGTTTACATGACTGGTGGACGACCTGACAGAAGACACACGTAAAGCACGTGATAGGCTACTGTGAAAGACTAAATTTGCAAAACATAGTCTACATTTGAAGCAGAACCTAAATCAATACGTCAAGGTTTCAAAAACTTGCTGTTATGTTAGAAGCTGTAGAGCAGTGGTCTCCAATCATTTTAAGAAGCGACCCCAATTTAAATGAAAATGATTTTCAACATTTGCATGCGACCCCATTTTGTTTTTCCCAAAATTATAACATAAATTTGACTTTGCGCTGTCTATAACTGTAACGACACTCTGGACTGAAAAGGTGCTTTCAGTCCAGCGTGTCGCTACAGTTGTAGTGCAAAGTCAAATTTATCTTACAATTTTTCATTTATGTATATTGCAGGTTGAATCCCTGATGAGGACACACGTACGTGTCGAAAACGTTTAAGTTATTATCTCATATACGGTATTTTGTTTTGTGTTTAATACATTATGTTAAACCCGCTAAACTTTAAGACAGATTACACACTTTGGTTTGCCATTAAATTCAGTGAAACCAAGTATTAAAAAAGCTTCGTCATATGATCTTTTTTCTGGTATTCTTTGCTGCCATTTTTGTATAATATTTAGCTACACTTACTAGCTACAAATTACCACTACCAGCTGCAAAGCAAACCGTAAACAGCCGATGAAATGTCTGCAAACTATACCTGCATAAATAATTATTCGCTCGTTCTGGAGTCACCTTGAATAATAAAAAGTTAGTCTAAAGTACTAAACTAGCATCGCGAATGCTTTTGCTCTGTCCTACTTGTCGCAACTATTCCGTTTTTGATTATTGCACCACAATGGTTTATTTGTGACACGAGGTAGCAAACTGTACTCCAAAACACAGGCAAAGGTTTCGAACTAACAAAAAGTATCGGTCTTATTTTTCGGTAATGAATTGAAACGGTAACAAATTGAATATAGTGAGTTGTGGCGACCCCAGGAAAAGTTAAGGCGACCCCACTTGGGGTCGCGACCCACAGGTTGGAGACCACTGCTGTAGAGTATAGAACACAGTCTGAAACACTTATTAATAGAGTCTAACTAGTCTGTGGTGTGTTACCCCATCACTTCTCACTAGCTTCACAGCATAGGCCACTGCCAACAATGCTGGTGTAGTGGTGTATCGTTATTACTTGAAATCATTTTCTTTGCATAAACTCAAGACATTTTTTTTTTGGATTATCTACACCTGAAAACTTTATAGCATAGCCTACTGTAATCTGATCACCAGCATGTTTCCTTTTTCGATGTTCTTTTACATTATCCGAGAAAAATAACTTTCCACATTTAACCTTTTGTAATTTTTTTTTATCTTGTCAAATATATGGCCATTATATTAATTATTATACAACGCTTGTGACTTGTAGATGTCAGTTAAAATTAGAAAATCACTTCTGACAAACAATAGTATAGGATTATTTCAGCTATGCTACATAAATCATTAGTCTCTCAATTTCAAAGCAAACACAGCCAGTGACAAAACAACAATAGACATTAGAAGTCACAGAAATTAGACTACCAATATCTTTAATATGACTTTTAAGAGAAAACAAAGTGGTAGTAAATAAGATATCTTGCAAGTATTGTAGTAACTGGTAACCAGTACAAATAAAAGGAGGAAGACCACAAAGGAGGTACAGTGGATACAATAGAAATATGTGGGGCGCCCAACTCAAGATCAAGCGGCGCTGGTTCGGCTCTCGGGGTGTGCGCTTGAGCAACGCATTTCAGGACTGCTGACCATTCAGCGGCACCTAGTGGATGGAATAATTCCTCTGCAATAACATTTCAACAATCGGAAACTTTACTCTGTCAATCTCAGTAACCGCTCTGCGTCCATCTACTACAAGTAGGCTATGCAAAACTATTTGGAATATTCTATCAAATCTTTGTTAGTCCGAGGATAAAGATTCAAAATCAAATCATCTAAGTTCATAGAAAAAACTTGCGGTGGCTAGTGGTATGTAAAGGAAAAAATCTTATTATTAGTCTACTCTAGCCTATACCAGAAATTAATACTTGCATTTGAAGTTCAACAGATGGGACTTCTAATCATAAACCAAGATGGTTTTATATTTAAAGACAATAAATATACCAAATGGGTTTAGGGTTGTTAAAAGTGATTTCTTTCTTTATTGAAACAGCTTTCTAATTAAACTCACGATGAGTTTAATTAGCCTAATTATCCTACGTGTTATAAAGTATATATGAGTTTTAAACTTTTGAGGGCTACACAAATTAGGTTGCAATAAATATGCATTCCAAACTGTTCTGACTCACTGCGTTCAAACTTTCTGTACAGCAATTTTGACTAATTTGTTTTGCCCAAAATTCATACTAGGCTATATAAGCTTTTAGGGTTACCTTACGCAAAACTAGGTTGCAGCAAAATGTACCCCACAGTGTTCTAACTAACTGTGCCCTTATTTTCTTCATAACAGTTTCGGCTATATTTTTGCCCAAACTTCATACCAGGCCATATGAGTTTCGAGGGTTACCATACAAAAAACTAGGTTGCAACAAAGTGTACCTAACAGTATTCTAACCAACTGTGCCCGAATTTTCTTCGCAACAATAACTGGCTAGTTTATTTTGCCCAAAGTTATAGCTTATCGTAGCCTACTATAAAAGTTTGGAGGGTTACACTTCTATATTCAAATCCTGTTTGATCTTTGCTTGGTTTTAAATCTTTATCTTCCCACTGACAAAGCCTTTGATATGATAGTTATTTCAGACAGTTTCGAATAGGTAGCCTACTAGTGGTCACAGCGGTAAACCATAATCTCTTCGTGGGAACATTGTAACATAAAGTTCCCGGATCCGTTCGTCTGTATGTAATGACCGAAAAGAAACACTCTTCAGGAAACGTCTATTCGAGAACTGTATTTCTGTAAAAAATAACCCACGGCTGTCGAAATTGGGACGCAACACGGTACGCCACTAAAACTTGTCACTGCAATACAGATTACTTGGATAAAAGACGGAAACTTTGTCCAGCTGACAAGCAATAAGCGAAACAGTTAAATTTGCAACCAACTTCCAAGTAACAATTTTACAAATGGTCAGAATACATTTCAATATCTCAAACTCACGTAAACAGTTACTGTGACGTAATAGTGAAACATTGTCAAGCAATTCAAACAGGTGTTCAAAGGTGATGATGCAATGTTTCATCAGGTCTTACGAACGATGGTGCAATATTTGGACATTTTCTAGCAATTTTCATGACGTACGATGCCAGCTAGGTTAAGTAGACCATAACGGTTTTATATGACGTTTGATTTGGTGAACAATTGGCTGGAACAACTAGTGGATGACGGATGTAGAGGCTTTTGACACAGGGCCGATTACTGAGATTGACAGAGTGAAGTTTTTCCGATTGTTGATGTGCTGTTGCCAGTGGCGCCGGAAGCGGGGGGGGGGGGGGGGGCAGGGGGAGCGGATGCCCCCCTGCTCTCAATTTTTCTGTGGATGGGGGGCAGGGGGGCAATGGTGCCCTTTTAAGGTTATGTAAGCTACTGCACATTTTGCGATACGATATCACAATTTCAGCTATTATAGCCTAATTATAATCTTTCATTTCTGCCTCAAAGTAATATTCACAACATAAAATTCTGTATCACAGTAGGTAATTAGCCTACATCATCATAACACAACATAGCATGATGTCCTCCCGTGCCATTGTTCTTTATATACCGGACACTTGTATCATTACTCGATGAGCTGACGGATGAGCATTATTGCTAGGTAGCCTATTGTTCCGGACAATATCTGTACAAATCAAACGTCACGTAAAACCGTTCAGGTCTACTGAATCTTGGCGTCTGACGTAATGGACTATTGCTAGAAATAAGCAAAGATTGCATCACCTTTGTAACACCTGTTGAAACATTACATCATCGTTAAATCTTGAATTACGAGATATAGTGTAAGCCAAATCTAACAGGTGTCTGAATAGCTTCATATTGTTTTTCATTATTATGTCACAGAAACTGCTTACGTGCGTTTGAAATATTGCAATCTATTCTCGTCATTTTAAAATTGTTGCTTGAATAGTTGGTCGCATATTTAACTGTTTTTCTTAGTGCTTACCAGCTGGACAAAATTTCCGTCTTTATCTCAGTAATTTGTATTGTAGTGACAAGTTTTAGTGGTGTACGGTGTTGCGTCGCAATTTCGACAGCCTTGAGGCTAATTTTACAGAAATACAGTTCTTGAATAGACGTTTTCAGAAGAGTGTTTCTCTCGGTCATTACATACAGACGAACGGATTCGGGAACTTTATGTTACAATTTTCCCACAAAGAGATTATGGTTTACCGTTGTGACCACCTATATCTTCTCTTAAAACTTAAAAAAATTGGCTTTTCAGCAACAAAAGTGCCCTTTTTCATAATCTTGACCCCCCAGTCAAAAACCGTTCCGGCGCCCCTGGCTGTTGCCGAGGAATTATTTCATCCACTAGGTGCCGCTAAATGGAAAATAGTCCTGAAATGCGTTGCTCAAGCGTACACTCCAAAAACCGAACCAGTGCCATTCGATCTTGAGTCGGTCGCTCAATCTTTTCGTACGTCCGTAATCTTGTAACAACCCCATATCTTCAGATACACTACTCAGTCTCAGTCTATTTCACAATTTGATGTAACTGGATTTGGTAAAGACTATAGGCTACAAGACTCACAGTATCTAAACAGCTTGGAATTTCATAAACAAATGGTTTCCTGAAAATATTGTTGATGCTGCGGAAATGCATGCAAAGCGTGGCCCAAAGACTATAAACACACTGTGTTGTTATTTCCCCCCGATTTATCGGAATTTTACCATCGGCAATATCGTGTTTTGAGATGTTGGGTTGTTTTATAGCCTATATGTCGAAGCTTCCGTAAATACATCGGACCCAGGGATCAGTGGCGCCGCCAGACCTTCAACAATGGGCGGGAAAAATATTGACAGTGCAAGACAGTAGCGTAGTCAAAAATTTTAAAAGGGGGGGTGTTGACAGCCGGCGGGCGAAGCCCGATGGCGTGTTCGCCGAAGGCGACACTTAGCGGTGGGGGGTGTAGGAAGCCTCCTCCAGAAAAATTTGAAAAATTACTTTCAATTTGGTGCATTCTGAGAATATTTTCAACAAAATTGTGGGTATGAATATTTCTGTAAAATGGTGCTGTCCGGTGGCATAGCAAAAGGATAAGATCATGTTTTCTTCGGCATTTTTTGGAAATAAAGCTAAGTCTCTATGTTTTCTTGTTGCTAATTCCAGACTGAGATATTTGAATGTTTGGTATTGGCAAAACTCGCTCTTTTAATGCAGTTTCGTTTAAAATTAGACAAACTTTGTTTTAGAGACATAGGTTGATTGCTTTTTTTTGTGAGATTATTACAGTTTTATTATTTATTAATTTTCTACTTGGTTGATTCAAAAAGCGATCTTACTCCGGTAAGTCACTAACTTTTATGCTCTGAAGTCAACCCAAAGTTTAGAAAATGTAACGTCATAGAGGTCATACATCTTGATGAGTGTCAAACAAAAAGCTTTGAGACAATGAAGTTACTTTAGGCTATTTCTGATATATTCAAGTTTCGTATAACGAATAGCTGTTTAGATGTTAATCTAGATCGAACAAGCGATCTCAGCAGTTGCAGATGGCTTGCATCCTTGCACAGTTTGACGAGAAGTTACAATGCGGCTTACAATCACAATAATGAGAACCTTATATTTTACTGATCTCCGGAGCTAACGTAAACCCTAAAAGTCATGTCGACATGTTCTTGATGCCCCCCTTATCGAAAATTGTTCTTTGTAATACCGCTTTGAAGGAGGATTACGACTATGAACAAATGAATAAATTTTAAACTTCATTTTGAATTGAAAAGACATGACGTAATGTCTTCCAACCGTAGTTATATATTTTTTCATTACGTAACGTCTTGTAGGAATAAATTGAAAATCAGTATGATCACTCAAAATGAAAGCAATGGAACTACGAATCCTCACTAAACCAATTAATCAATGGTCTTGTTGCACCGAAGATGACAGCCTTATATTTTACTGATCTACGGAGCTGACGTAAACCTTAAGGCATAGATCTGTTGACTCAATGCAAACCCTTTGAAGGTTGGGGGGGGGGGGGAGCTGTCAATTCAACTTTTTTGTATCAACAGTTGTATCTCCAAAACCACTGAGGCTGCGACTACGAGATTTCTTGACTTTTCCTAACTTTTATTCACCTCTATTGAGCTGAAATTTTGAGCGAATAAAGGTTATAGATTGAGAGATATAAGGCATTTCTCAGCACATCCTCTGAAATATTTCATATTCTATTGTTCAAAATTTTTCCACCAGCTGGATGAAAGTAATTAATTTGGCGCATGTCTCGTTAATCCTAACTGTTTCACAGCGTGACAGGAATTGGCTGTATGTAAAATAATCTAAAAAAAAATTGATCACAACATTACAATGCACGTTCTTCAGTACTCTACCAAAAAATAATGTGTAAACTCACGCTACAAATTACACTCATAAGTGACCTCAACATTTCAACGTATATGAGCAGTTCTAAAATTCACATAGTTTTAATTTTCGGATATGCTCAGCGTCAGCGTGAATAATTTTACAAAGTGAATCCTAAATTTTGAAACCGTACCAAAATAACAAAGATATCACTCCTAAAGCATAAGAAGAATCGACAGTCCCCCCCCCCCACCGCCAAACTGAGCAACACTCCAGGAGCCCAATTAACCTTCTAAGGGTTAAAAGTCATGTCCA
This sequence comes from Aplidium turbinatum, assembly GCF_918807975.1. Taxonomy (NCBI): domain Eukaryota; kingdom Metazoa; phylum Chordata; class Ascidiacea; order Aplousobranchia; family Polyclinidae; genus Aplidium; species Aplidium turbinatum. Next base: position 20,757,267 of record NC_137477.1, read on the forward strand.
CTTATTCTTGATGCCCCCCTTATCGAAAATTGTTTTTTGTAGTACCGCTTTGAAGGTGGATTACGACTATGAACAAAAGAATAAATTTTAAACTTTAATTTGGATTGAAAATACATGACGTAATGTCTTCCAACCTTATCACATTTTTTTCATTACGTAATATTTACCACCACCAAACCACTTTTGACGATCGAATTTTTTAATTTATTATTCGGTAAAGTGTTTAGATGATGTCACGTCATTACGCCGATTTGAGATATAATTTCGTTCATGACGTCGTATGGATGAAAAACTTTTACAAGTTTTATACTCTGCTGAGATTAAAGAAGAAACATAAATGATAAATATTGGAGAAATTGGTCTCCTTTACAGTTTAAGAATCGAACAACTCAAAACTGCTGAAACGAAACGTTTTGTTTAAGTGAAAGAATCACTGCAAGCAACCAATGCCAAAATGCGCGCGGAAGAAGTCATGGGAGTGTGAGGTATCAAAAATTTAACAGGTTGTTATTTTTCTACATCAATGTGCAATGTGACGTTAGTTAAAATTATACAAGGTCTACATCTTTGCTTCTGTAGAAAATATTTTTATCTACTGTACAATTTAGTCATCAAGGTTTTCCATACTTTTTTAAAGAGAGAACTGAGAGAGCTTTTACCTCCCCCCCCCCCCCCCCCCCCCCCCTTGCAACTTCAGTTGACTTACTTGAGGTTGGGATCCAAATATTCAATTCAATTTATTTTTCTTTGTCGAAAAACAACAGCAATGATAAAGTTACAAATAATGAACGGGAACAAAACCAACAAAAGGAAAAGGTGGCAAAACTACAAAGTTTAAAACGTGCATGCGATGCAAACTTAAAGGTTACGTACACGAAAGTAAATTAAGCACGGCCACCAAACCTAACAGTTTAAAGTAGATGAATTAGTTGGAAGAACCAGTTGGCTCCGCATACCTAAAGCAACTGGAGGTGTGCCAGTTGATGAAACCATGCGGGGACGACTGAACCTTACAACCAATATAAAAAAGAAAAATCAAATTACATATTAAACATATTACATATTATTTACATATTAAACATATTACATATACAAAATACTATGTACAGTACATCGTTTTAAGTAAAATGGAGTGTTCGCAGCAACGACAGTGGTGTGATATTGAATAGGAATTGATAACTGATGGGTACAGGAATTTAGATTAATTAACTTATTATTTGAGCATGATATTACACTGATGATCATGAATGATGAAAAATGTAGTGAAGATGATAATTATGAAAATGGTCTAGATGGCATGCGGGTGACTTCGGTATCGGAGCGGGATGGAGTTTCTTGAAATGAATTTCCAACCAAACTTCTGGAGAGTGATAGGCCTACAGCTTCATTGTTGAAGTACTCTTGCCAAATAAATCTACACAACAAAGTAACAGAAAGTTATAAGGTTCTGTGAACAAGTATATTATACGTGGTTCGGCTAATTAAAGGCGTATTGCATTGGTAACATATTAGCATCTAATTGCAGCCTATTGAAACTGAACAGTTTAAGGTGGTGATGGCAGATGTACGACATTGACAGTAGTACTTGAAAGATTAAATGTACAAAAGTGGTATCTATTACACAATGGACGTATGCTAATCGGTTTGAGTTTTTGTTTGCAGATGGGTTTTCAGCTTGTTGCTGAATAATGAAAAGGTTTCGATTTCAGTAATGTGTTTAGGGAGATCGTTCCAGACTTTAACTCCACTAAATTGGATGGATTGTTGGGTTAACTTTTTCGAGTAATAGGGGAGAAAAAATCGATTGCTACTTCTAGTTGATATGTGATGCAAGTTGCTATTAAGTTGAAATAGTGAGTTAAAGTTTTTAGGCAGTTGATTATGTTTTAGTTTAAACATGAATTTGCCAGTTTCGATGGTATAATGGTTATCAATTGTGAAAAAACTGTCGACATTGTATTGTGGTTCATGCTTAGTGATCATTTTTATGAATTTGTTGCAAATTTTTTGCAGTTTGTTTACAATGGTAACATGACCATGCTTCCAAGCACTAATGCAATATCTTAGATTGCTTTCAATGAGAGAATGATAGAGAGAAATCAAATTCGCAGTGTTTAAGTAAGGTTTAATCTTGCAGATTATTCCGAAATTTCGTCGCAGTTTTTGTAGCAAGTGAATCATATGAGATTTCCATGACAAATTTTCATTTAGTAAAATGCCTAGGAAACTAACAGTGTTAAGACGTTCAATGGGTTGATTGTACACAGATAATGTATGGGTGAAGTTAAAACACTTTGTATTATTATTATTGTTGAATAAAATGTGCTTAGTTTTATTTACATTTAACGACAGCCTATTTGCTGCCAGCCAGTCTGTTACATTTAACATTTCCATATTGGCCAGTTCATAAAGCTCGGTGATACTGTTACCACATAAAAACAAATTGGAGTCATCAGCAAACATTACAGATTCAGAGTGTTGTAAGCTGTTACAGAAATCGTTTATATATATCAAAAACAGTAGAGGTCCTAGAATTGAACCCTGAGGGACCCCGAAACATATTTTGCGTTTAGTAGACATTGATTGAGATATTTCTACTACTTGAAATCGGTTTAGTAGGTAACTACTGAGCCAGTCATGGGCTGCCCCCCTGATACCATAATAGTAAAGCTTGTTTAACAAAATTTTGTGATCAACTGTGTCAAATGCTTTAGACAGGTCTAAAAATATACCAAGGGTGGTTTCTTTTTTTTCAAATGCATTTGAAATTTTACTGACAAGATGCAAAACTGCGAGGTTAGTTGAATGATTTTGTCTGAACCCAAATTGTTGGGGGTAGAAAAAGTTATGGTTTTCAAGAAAATTATACACTCTGTTGTACATTATTTTTTCAAGTATTTTAGAAAAGGAAGATAATAGACTGATGGGGCGGTAATTACTACAGTCTTCAGTTTTGCCTTTTTTGAATATGGGTATTATTTTAGATGTTTTAAATGCCGTTATAAATTCACCGTTAGTTAAGGATAAATTGAAGATGTGGGTCAGTGCTATAATTATGTTTTGTGGTACAACTTTTAATATCTTTGTTGGTATTTCATCTATTCCACAACTAAGTTTGGATTGAAAAGAAGAAAGAATTTGTTTGACTTCATCAGCAGAAGTGGGGCGCAAAAAAATGGATTCACTGATAGGATTTGAAAGATAATCTGAAAATTTGGTACTTGTATTAGGAATTTTATCCACTAGATTTGATGCTATTGAAGAGAAATATTCATTGAAGTAGTTAGCCTTATCAATATTCTGTATAAGTACTTCATCACCTTTAACAAGATGGGACTGTTCATTGCATCTGGTTTTACCTAATAATTGATTTAAAATATTCCAGGTTTTTTTCAGGTTATTTTTGTGCTTTAACAGTAAAGTTTTAAAATAGTTTTGTTTTTTCAGCTTTAGTGACCTGGTATAAAAGTTTCTTAGAGCATTGTAGTTAGATTTGTTTTTTTCAGAAGATTTTCTAAGATATTTTTTGTATGCCAGTTGTTTCATTCTGTGAAGATCACTGAGTTCATGATCATACCAGCATTTTGTTGTTACATTTCTTACAGATTTCACTGGAAAACTGCTTTTAAATACTTCAACGTAATTATTGAAAAGCATGTTATAAGCTACATCAGTGTTGGTTTCATTCATGATGTTATTAATGTTGAGCTTAGATAATTTTTCTACAAAATGACACATGTTAATGTTGCTGTAGCATCTTTTCTCTTTGTTTAATGAAAGTTCTTCTATTGAACCTAATTGAGAGCATTGTATTACAGGCAGATGGTCAGCGATGCAGTCAACTATTATACCAGCATTTGTTTTGGCATTATAGACATTTGTCCATATGTGATCAATACATGAGGTACTGGCTGAAGTAATTCTAGTTGGTTTAGTTATCAATGGATGGAAGCTGTGTTCAAACATAGCATCAGCATAGTTGCTGGTGTGACAATTATTATGGTCCAATAAATTGTAATTAAAATCTCCCATTATGAAACATTGTGCATTTGATTTTGATATTGTTTTTATTGTAGGAAGGAGTGTTTGTAGAAACTCAGAGTTGGCAGCAGAAAGTGATTGAGGAGATCTATATATAGTACCACAAGTTAACTTTTTCTTGTTTACAAATATATCAACAAAAAGGGATTCAAAAATTTTTTCTTTCATAATAGTCAGGTCATTTCTTACAGAGAACATAATGCTATCTTTTATGTACAGAGCCACTCCTCCACCCCTTTGTTTACATCTACTATTTGCGAGAAAAACATACCCTTCTAGGGAGGTAAATTCACCAGTTTGGTTTACTTTAAGCCATGTTTCATTAATAGATATAATATGTGGTTTCACTGTCATTGACGTTACAAGTGCCTGCAATTTTGAGAAATTCTTTGGGTTTGATAAAGATCTAATGTTAAGGTGCATAGTTATTAGGGATTTGTTTATTTGCATATTTGTTACGAAAAAATGTACTTTGTTAGAATACACATACACATCATTAGCTTGAAAACAAGGTTCAAGTTCTTCAGTATTTACAACTTCATTTTCAAGTGATGAAAAAAGTTTATTAAGCAATGTAGGCTCTTGGTTGAGAAGTTGTGCTGTTTTGATTGAAAAAAGTTGGGTAAATATAATATCACTACAGTTGAAAAACGGTAAAGAGTTATGTAAACAGTTTGTACAGAAATAAGATCTATCAGTCTGAGTTAAGTTTGTACATTTAAAATGATTAGACAAATTACATACACTGCAGGAGATGGACTTCTGGTTGCTGCGAATAATATTAAAAAAATAATATTAATATGTAATGTATTAATAAAAAAAAATTAAAAAGATGATGCCAAAAACATTGGGGGGCAGCTGCCCCGCCTGCCCCCCTGCCGGCGCCACTGCCAGGGATAGATATCCTTGATCGGACCTCCGTGATCGGACCATACACGATTTACCACAGGATGTTATGACAGCTCGGATAAAACTATTAATTTCAGAATGATAAAATAACTTATATAAACTGTAACAGCTGCATTTATCTGATTGGTTGAAAAAGTGTCTATGTGGACTTATTCGTGTATTTTCATTGGCTGAATCAGACATATAAGCAGGTGTTTGCTTGCCAGAATTTAGTGGGATTTAGTTGGGTTAAGTTGGATTTTGATCTAGACCAGCTCAGATGCGCGGCAGGCATCGACGTATGCTTATATGGCTGGTCTTAACTACTTTGTGTCAGACTATTTCAATGTATTAAAATAATTATAATCTTCTTCTCTCGTATTGTCGCTATATCATCATCTTCTCCACCACAAGATCTCTGCCTTCCCAAACGGGCACCCCCGCCGACTGAAATCAAGACACCCATTCGTGCCAGCCGCTCGGCTTCTGATCAACGAAGCTGATGAACAAGACATCTCTGCGGCTACTTGGGCGGACCATAAATGGAATTCTGAATGGAGGTCAAGCACCACCAGACTCCATTCATTCATCCCCGACGCCGACACACGCCCAATCGGCCTGACACTACAGAGACAGGCGTGGGTGCGCCTCAACCGTCTCCGTACGGGCGTCGGCCTTTTCCGCTCAACCATGCACCAATGGGGAATGGCTTCTTCCTCCTCCTGTGAATGTGGTGCCGAGGAACAGACCGCAGACCACATCATCAATGACTGTACCATCTTCAAGCCACCTAACGGAGTGGAAGGTCTGCGCGTCATGGATGATGAAACTAAAGACTGGTTGCTCTCTAGCAGCCTTCCAGTGTAGTCCGGGAACATCGTGAATCTGGGGTGGTAAAAGGATAGACCCTCGGCCCCAGAAGCTCAGACGACGACGACGTCGCTATATGTCAGGGCATCCGTTGGTTAGCCACTGCCTGGTGTCGTCATCGATGGAAATTAGGCCTTCCATACCATGGGGTGGTCTATATAGCCGGCAATGTTTGATAATGTGAGCTGCCGTCTGCATTTCGCCACACTCACAAGCAGCACTCTCTGCCAAGCCCCAACGCAACATGTCTGCACCATAGCGTCCAACACCAGTGAGCAAACGGTTACGCCTTGATGAGGCAAGTCTAGAGAGGCCATGTCCCAGCTGGTTTTCGTTTTCGTCCCAGCATGTCCCTTTTATAGCGACAGTTGTAGCAAGTTTAGTTTCCCAAAGTAGGTACTTGCGGGCAGAGATGGGCGTGATCTTGGTCTTGAAGATCACAAGTGATCTTGAAGATCAAGATCGTGATCTTGATCTTGATCTTCAAGATCACTTTTTTTTTGGTGATCTTGATCTTGATCTAAGATCACTTTTTTTTTGAGTGATCTTGATCTTGAAGAACAATAAGATCAAGATCACTTTAAAATTGAAGTTTACTTACTAGATAGAGTCATTTTTTTAGAACTCGTACTGTACAAAGTAGTTAGTGGCAACTACTAACATTAAGTCACTGTTAATATGATATGTGTCCAACAAAAGACGATTTAAAGTCTCCATCTAATCTGGTCAGTGTTGCCATTTCAAAATTGAAAAAGTTTTCTGTGTTGGTCATAATAAAGAAGTCAACTTCCGTGTACTTTATGTTGACGTATAATAAAAATTTATTTAATTTTGTTCACAATTTTCATGTGTGAATTTTAAAGAAATGTTTTCTTTCTTTGACCCAATTTTAGATGTTTCAAAAGTCTAGAATGGCGGTGTTAAAAAATCTGGACTCTAGCCGACTTTGGTCATGTAAAGTGGTTTATTCCAGCAAATCAACCAGACCAAGACTTGTTTACGGTCTGAGTATGGAGCGGTTTGTCTGACCGCAAACCTCTGAACTTTTTGATAGCGGACAACAGTATCAAGGTTGCCAGATGGGTAAATGGTGCAATAAACATTGACATAATACAGTGAAAGTTAAAACTACTTAGTAACACGAATAAAAACTCCCACATGAACCAAACTAAAATTTGGTAAAAAATGATGCAGTTCAAAGTTTATTTTTATTTATTTATTATAAATAAAAAGTATCAAACTAATTGCAAATTTTGCGACTTTTTCAGAACCACTATAATTAACCTCGGCCTTGGGTGTGACGTTGCGATTCTAGGCAAACTACGTCAACAATTGATAGGCCTAATAGCAACAGTCACTAACTTATTACAATTCTTAGGCCAGCAATCGAGTAGTTAAAAGTAAAAGTTAGCAATACCAACTATATACCTTTACCCAGGTTGCTTATAGTAATTATTTTTTGCAACATCATTGATCAAAAACTTCATTATTTTTCAAGTACACAAAAAGTGATCTTGAAAGTGATCTTGATCTTCAAGATCACGATCTTGATCTTCAAGATCACATAGTTTGGTGATCTTGATCTTCAAGATCACCTATTCTTGGTGATCTTGATCTTGATCTTCAAGATCACCAATAGCCTACTGGTGATCTTGCCCATCTCTGCTTGCGGGAACGACCACGTGGAGGTAGGGGAGAGTGGGGCTAGTCGGAAAGATTTTTTTTTAAAGTGAAATTTAAAACAATTCGTGCATAACCTGACAACTTGAAGCGGCTTAAATTATCACCTACGGTGTCCTCTATCATACAACCAAAAATAAGTATTGAGTCAATTAAGCTTTTAATAAAAATTTAAAATAAACAAACATACAATGGATTTTTCAACTAACCCCATGTCTGGGGTTAGTTGAAAAACGTCAGTTTGATGCCCACCAATGAACTGGATACTATTTTTTCAACCAACAAACATTAACATGGGGTTGTAAGCAAATATGTTAACTTGCTTTAAAATCAAAATGCAATGAATTCTACATCAAATCATCGTAAAAACATTTTTTAATAAACGCATTGTTAAAACTTGTAATGCCGCATATGTAGCACTTTCCAAGTTATTCAAATTAAAATTTTACAATGTATATCTGCTTAAAACAAGTACATTGGAGCTTATACTACTTATTATCATACCACGACGATATACTCGTATCATACTACATAGTCATACCGTTATCAAAACGTTTTCCAACTAACCCCACCCACTATTTTCCAACTAGCCCCATTAACATATGACAAACTATTTTCTTAAAATATTGAAGCATGGTGCGTTGGACTAAAATTTGTTTATTTCTTAGTGTTGTAGAACACCTACAGCTGACACACACTAAAAAACTTCTGCCTATCTTTAACGATATCGACGCATAAGATGTTTTTCAATACGCCAAAAATTTTACTTCGAAAGTAAGAAAATACAAAATTGTCAGCCAAACAGGTATACCTTGACTCAACAAATCGAAACTAACATGGATTATGTGTTTTTATAAACTACTTCACATGTTGGCAACAAATATTTAAAAAAGTTATCAAGAGTTAAAAAAATGACCATTTTTCAACTAACCCCGCCTTCCAACTAACCCCACTCTCCCCTACTTGCTTTCGTCCCCATAATTATAATCAATGTAGGCTATAATATAATATGTGTTGTAGCCTTGTCCAGAAAAGTTAAGCCAGGTCAATAATCAGGACTCGCAAAAAATTTGAATAAAGAACTCAAACCCCGATTAAGTCAACTTAAGTAAATTACGCTAATCGAACTATACAAGATTCACAATTCACATGTGCGCTCTAGGCGACATGTGGGCGTCACAATCTCATGTCCAAATTTCTGTCGGTCTGCCTCTATTTTGTTTACCATTCCTTTTCCCTTCTAGTAGTTGCCTTTGTTTGAATACAATTATTTCGAATCATGTAACCAAAATATTTCAGCTTTCTTGTTTGAATTGTTTTTAGAATTTCTACATTAAAGTGCATTTTTGGGTATGTAGAGGATTAATAGTGGAGGAGGATAATGTGGAGGAATATGTGGAGGATAATGGAGGATTTTGCAAGGAAAACTAGGACCTCAGGTTACCATAAATTTGGTAATACCCGCCCAGTTTTTTAGCCAATCAGAAATGTCATTTATGTTGCCAAACAAAACAAAAAGAAAAGTTATGGGCGAGTGGAGAAACGATCAATCAATCAATCACTGGTTTATTTTTTTTCTCAAATTATCACGACAAATACATTGGTACATTACATAGAAGTGAGAGAGGAAGGAAGCGAAAGACCTTATGAGGTCACCAAGTCAGCTTCCATCCAATTTATTTCTTGGAAAATTGTCAGTTAGGTTACTGTTACAGACAGGTTTTATTTTTGTGAAACTTCAAAGAGGTTGAATTTGAGTAAGTAGATAGTCTGGTTATTGTTGTGCCAAAAAGATTTGTCGCTGCGTAGCCGAGTGGTGAGAACGTCTGCACGGCTTTCAAAAAGACGTGGGTTCGACACCGCTCCAGAGCACGCGGCTGTGTCTCGGCAAAGACACTTAATGGCGAGCCAAAATAAGGGGAGCAGCTGATTCGAAGACGACATGTCACTTTGTTGCTTCTTGTCTGTTGTATCGGATCTGTGATCGCAGTGTACCATGGGCGCCGATCCCTATAGGACAGCGGGGACATGCCCCCACCATCTTTTTATATGTCCCCACCATTTTTTTACATTATTTTTGTAACGTAAAAGGGAAAATATTAACCGAATGTCACAATTTTACCAGTCGGACGTTTAAAATCTATTGAAAGGAGGAGACAACATTTTTGTTTTATGCGAGCAAACCTCAACGTAGTACAAATGTTTTATTAGGCGGAGAAACTCAGGTGCAACTCGCAAATTGTATTTGTTTTGGTTATGCCAAAGCCAGACAGTGCAGAGTGTTAGAATTACTTAGAAAGAGTCGTACAAGCATGTAGTGCAGCAGGCTTAGCTTGTGTTACTTTTGTGTGAGAAAAAAAGAGTTCTTTGAGTTATTATTACATTGAAGTTAAGGGCTGCTGAAACATCTTTGCCGGTTTGGCAAAAAATTGTATATAGGCCAAATCAGCAGTTGGAAGGCTGGCAGGCAGCTTTTATGCTTTTTTTCAAATACAAAAACTCTTACCATGCCAATTTTTTTTAAAGACTTCTCACGTCCCAAAAAGATCCCAAATCGTATTCAGTATGGACATGGCCATGGTCAACCTCCTCAACTTCAAACGCCAGAAACGAAATATCGGTCAGAGTATTTTGCAATCATTGACAACGCGCAGCAAAATTTTACTGACTATTTCAAGTCGACCAATCTTGAGCACTACAAAATTCTACAAGAATCCCTCTTTAGTGGAAAGGTACAACCACATGTGGTAGACGACTATCCTGAGTTCTCTCACACAGAGCGATCAGAGTCCCTTGCACAACATTTTCGAATGATATTCATAAAGATACCATCCGCTGTTCGGCAAATGTTTCCGCACGTGGAACTTTTTGTGTGACTTTTGCTCATTTCACCAGCCAGTGTGTTCAGCTGAATGCTCATTTTCAACTTTGCGACATGTTAAAACTTGGTTATAATCTACCATGACACAGAAACAACCAAATCATGCAATAGTCTGGCATGTGCAAAACAAAGCTTTGAATTCGATCAACCTCCATGGCCTCTCCAAAGAGTGCAAGGACTTCGTTTTTAATTTGTCGAAGACTCGTTGCTGAGTTGCAGTGTTTGGACGACTGCTGTCCAATGCTGACACTGACATTTAAAATATATATATAGCCTACATCGCATTAATCTGTATCTACTGTATTTGTTTGTTTATCAGAACAGATCTTTGATCTTTTTAGCTCGCTTCACTCGTCGCCCACTCCTACCTTTCCTAGTAAATGTCCCCACCAATCTTAGAGAGCGATCGGCGCCCATGCAGTGTACCAGTAGCCTACTGTATGTTATCGTAATAGGCGCAAATAAAAACACGATTATTATTATATTGGTAAAGCCTTAATTAGTTTTTATCAGTTGAATGTAAATCTATTAAACCCTTGACAGTCTGTTTCACCCTAAAGGGGAGATCATCAGAAGGTCCTTAATCAAACAGAATATATTCTATTTGAATAATTCAATAGAATATATTCTGTTTGAATAAGGACCTTCTGATGATGCCCCTTTCAGGGTGAAACAGGCTGTCAAGGGTTTAGAGCAGAGGCTCTATCCACTTTTAGAATTCGGAGGGTGATTTTTGGACAGTGGGTTAAAGATCATCATAGTCATTTCAACTTCTGAGTGGGGGGGTGATCACCCCCCTCACCCCCCCTTGGATAGAGCCTATGGTTTAGAGATTATTAAACAATGTTTAATTTAATTCACTCTGCTTGGCTTTTTGCTTGGCATTGACCACTTTTTGTAGTATTAACAGTATTTATTGTTTAAAGTTTATTGACTTTATTATTGGGCTAGTGTGATGTAATAATTGTATATGTGTTGAGTTATTCAAGTTTTTAATATAATTAGTTTGTTGTACCCTCATCCTAAGTTATAACTTATAAACTATTGTAGAGTGCTTAAATAATTTCAATTTTTTAAAGTCGTTGATTTGCAAAGTTTCCAGGGTGCTGTGTTGTCGATGTTTAAATTATAATACATAGAAATTAGGTGCAGTCAGTCAATCTGTAAAAAATAAAATGATAGCAAAATTAATATAAATTGTTGTTTTTAGTTATTGCTTGTAGCTTGTATCGACTAAAGCTTTTATAGAACTTAAAATAAGTACCGTTTGTCATTTTTTTTCTAAAAGTATTGATAGCTCGAAGAGTTGAGGAGAAAACATGGCAGTAAGTGTTTGTTGTTTAAATTTATTTTCTTTTTATTTGGGAACAACAGTCCACATGAGTTGTTGACTGACCTGCTGACTCTGATGAGTAGCCTTTGCTAAGCATAGAATCATTGTAATAAGGATATTTCTCACGTTATATTTAAATTGGAAGCACGTCTAGTGTCCACACTCTATGTATAAAGTTGCCATCTTTTGTGATTGTTCACTTTCAAAGTTTAAAACAATCATTCAAGGCTATGCATCTAACAGGCACTGGATATTCAAACACCGCAAGACACCCCTGAGAGTTTTGTTAAAGAAGATAAAACCCTGGACAATGATGCATTTAGAAACTTCACAACAGTAAGAAATCTTCTGTCAGTTATAGCCAATATCTCTTGAGTTAATTTATGAAAAGAAATCTAGCCACAGAGCATGATGCTGAATAATTTTGTTGCTTGATTGACAACATCATCATCATCCAAATTGCAGTCTTCGAAATTAGTCTTCGAAATTCAGTCTTCGAAAGTCTTGAAGTTCGAAATTCGAACTTCAGTCTTCGAAATTAGCCTCGGCAATCGGCAATTGCCAAGGTGATTGCCGACACAGATGCATGAATGGTGCATTAACATCGGCAATAAAAATGCCGAGGCCATACGAGCGCTGGTAAAGACCACAAGATTACAAAAAAACTACTTTTCTAGACTACATTAGATTAGGATGTTGATTCAATCTTAATATTGCTAGATGTTTTATTTGGGTTACTTCCTACTTCGCCAGCGCTTAGACACGTGCCCAGCTGGAAGAATTGAATTTTTATAGAAATATCACCCTATTTGCATTGATTCAATGCCAGTAAACGTCAAATTATTGTAAGCATCTACTCCTTATCGCGCCTCGCCTTCCGTTATCTCTTCTAGCTGTATCGGAAATTAATGTAAAACAAACGTAAATTTCTTAGTGAGTATTGCTGTTACACAATATAATCCGCCGGGAAAATAAAATCGATTTGTGCAGACTCGAACGTTGAATCAACCCAAAATTAACTTAGTTCTCCCCTCCCCCCCATGAGTTATTTAACGTGAACAGCGTGCGTATCGCGTTGCTCGCTTTATTGCTATTTTTAGTATTATAACTTCACAAAAAATCAAACAATGCGGTCGTGATAAACTACTCTAGCATATTTTTCGCTTCTCGTTTTGCATGTTTTGGTACAAATTTTTCATAATAAACGTTCACAGCAATTGCTGAGGCAATTTCAACTTTTGCCGTTTGGCCTCGGCAACGTTTTAGCCGAAGTAAAAATATGCTAATTTCGAAGACTGAACGTGAACACATTGGCATACTCCTTTAACTTGGCCGATTATGATAGCAGTTACAATCCACAATGATTCTTCAGCGTATGCTAAAGTAGAAGCATATTGAACAACCTCACTGATCTTGTGTACATACACTATTAGTTGTAGTGGGTAAGCAATTCATACACCACTTAAAGAACAATTTTTCAAAAACTACTGAAACTTTTTAATAAGCATTTAATGAAACTTTATAACAATGTTTCAGGAGGGTGAAAGGTTCGATATTGTTTTTGAAACATACAAGAAGATGCACACATACCAGTGTGTGGACTATGTGAGACAGAAGGTAATTATTTATCAACTAGGTACATACTTATGTATTAAGTGTAAGTTTGTCAGCCAAAGTACTCGATTCAACTAAATTTGCTTTAAATACGTAGTATCAGTTGTTTGGAGTGGTATGTAATTTATCAACAAAATAAAAAAAATGAGTTCAACTTGTCCGGAAGCATAAAGTACAATTTTCTGGGAGAATGAATATAGCCTATTCTCTTTTGCAACTTATAATAAAGTGTATATGCTGTATTCATTCAAGTATAAGTAGCACCCCGACTTAGTAAGTAAACATTTGGTACAAAATTCTGCTTCTTATAATGTGTTTTGTATTGGCTGCTGAATTGATCACCTTTTGTGGTCTTCTCGCTATTTCCTTTTTATTCAGTAATTTTTTTGGTTTTTAATTATTTCATGGTTAATAATTTTGTAGTATATATATACTGGATAGAAAAATAAACTTGTTCGGTTGATTATTCTTCAGCACAAGGAGTGGCTGCAATTTAACCATGGAGAATATTCAATCATGGATGCAGTAGAGATGCTTGATACATTTACAGATGAGGCAGACCCTGATGTAAGAAATACTGAAAGTTTTTTTCAGTTTGTTGCATTCAATTCATTTTGCATTGAATTATGTATCTGTATCTAATTCAGAAAATGAAATCTTATTTTTTAAAGCTAAAGACTAAATATATTTTATGCATTTTTTTCTTCATCAATCAGTCAAATGTTTTTTGCCTTTGAATGATTTACATTTTCTATACGCTACAGCACAAAAACATGTCTGTACTCTGTATATATTTTATGTGTAGTTTTAATTGCACAAAAGATCACGAAAAGCCCACCATGCCTTTTAGAAAACCAACATACGTGTTGGATGTGTGATGAAATAATCGAGACACCCAAGTTGTGCTATCAGACAGGAAGTGATTGGTTACCAGGTTATGACAAATTTTACAATTACGATCGATTTCTTTCTTCAGGTATTTTTTCATCCAAGATTACCTCATAAATCAGCACTTCTGGACTTTCATCTGTTGTTTCACTGCCTGATGCACAGACTAAAAAAAGTGTTCAGAGAGAGAGAATTGAGATTAATTGATAAGTAACAATGTGAGGTAGTGTTTTGCACATAAAATGAAAGCTTCCTCAGCATTCAAATGATATTCATCTTTTCTGACATTGATCAAAAATTCTATTTTATGAACTATCATATGTATGCTTTTCATACGAATAGAAACTTTTTCGTGTGTAAAGTGTGACATATACTGAGGGCATAAAAAGTACTGATAAGCACATACATGATAAGCACTGCCTATCTTTTCTGACATAAGGTTATAAAGCCATAACATTTTTCTCTTAATTGACACAGTATTGTATCCTTGCATGTGCTTTGTAGTTTGGATTTGTGCCTTGGCAGTTATTTCAACTAAATATTCTTAGACTGGGATTATCTATAGGTTGGCTTCCCAAATTCTTACCATGCTTTTCAAACTGCGGAGGGATTAAGAAAGGACTTTCCCGACCTTGGTAATTAATAAAATTAACGATATATCTTACTGCAGTACTGTAGGCTTATGACTTCACATGGTGATATAACTTACAGTACCGTATATATACTGTATTAACACTTTAAGATCAGTTTTGTTCAGAACTTTCTGAAGCCATCACAATATGAAATGATCATATAGTATCATTGTAATTGTCAATGAATATAAATGATATATGTTTCATAGCTGGCCAGTGGCCACACACACTCAGTTGCTTTATTTAACGCATTGTTGTTTGATTTGTTGTTCTTGCATGTAAGTGGACTTCAGTGGAACAAGGTTTTTGTTTGGGCTGAATACAATACAGTCTCATACCAATATCATACAGTGGAAGAGACATTAGACAAGCCAATACATTGCTGATAAAGTATTTTTTCTTTCAAGCTTTAAAGTGTTGCGTGATGATACTTTTATTAAAAACGAAGCTCAAAGTTTACTTTTAGGATTTTGAACTTTTACAGAAATTTATTTTTGACAAAAATTGCTGACAAAAAATACTTTTTACTAAAAGAAAAGCTTCCATCACCACATTTGAATTGCGTATATTTGATAAATTGTCTGTTCAGACTGGATGCATTTAGTTGGACTGATTCATGATTTGGGTAAGTTGATGGCGTTGTGGGGCGAGCCACAGTTTTCAACGGTTGGAGACACGTTTGTTGTTGGAGCTGAATTTGCTCCCTCCATTGTATATCGTGATACAACTTTCGCTAAGAACCCAGATCTTTGTGATAAAAGATACAAGTAAGCGAAATTTTATGCTCCTATGTGTTGTGAATCCGTGCCAGAATAGTTAAGTTTCGTTTTTTCGACATCGATCTCGGTTAAATAATTCTAAATATTGCATTGTTCGTAAAGTTTAAAGGATTTTTTTGGAGACCGTTTCTACCGATTGTGTTCGCAGGTTTCTGGAGTTGCACTGCAGTTGCATTCTCTATTTTTTTTTTACTTTTTCAAGCGCAGCTTGTACATCATTTTGATCAAATAAGAAAGACAAAGATGACAATCATCTTCTCAACCGTTTCCTGGCGCACTATTCGCTTGGGTCAATAGCTTTTGAAGAAATAAACTAACGTGGGATTGTGTTTGATCGACTCATGATTGACGACAGTGGCTAAGTTCACACAAGTTTTAACAACCGTTTTAAGTTTTCCGTAACGACATGATGTTTTTCTTTTGTTGCAGCACAAAGTATGGAATGTATGAACCAAACTGTGGCTTGGACAAGCTCCTCATGTCCTGGGGGCACGATGGTGGGTGGCAGCAGTTGCAAATACCAAAATGGAACATAAGAGCATTTAGAATTTGAACACATTTGCCCGATAGCTCAGTTAAAAAGCAATCACGTGACTATGCAAAGGTAGAAATGCTCAAGATGAAGCAACGATGTTTCACCTCTCAGCGTGTATGCTGTGCTCATTTTGTTGCCGGTCTAGAAGAGTTATGAAACCTCAAGCATTTTTGAATTGTCAATTAGCGTTGAAGCACAGTCTGCTATGAAACCGGTTTAGCAACATCAAAGCTGTCTCTTACTACGTCAGTATTCTCTGTCACTAAAAATTTATTGTGCAAAAATTAAAATTACACAGTAAATGCTATTAATACTTATTAATAATTATTAAAATAGATTTTATAAGGACCTTCTGATGATCCCAAGTAAGGGTGAAACAGGCTGTGAGGTTTTTAAAGAATAATAACTGAATTTGATGTTACATAATTACGATAGACTACTCTCATCATAAATCTATTCCCTTTCTCTCTCTACTCCATGTCTGGCGTCACACGAGACGACATAGTCACTCTACTTTGTAGTTCCTCTCGTTCGGTGAGCTGAAAGCATTTTTCAGTTTAAATGCCCCCCCCCCCCTCCCGGTTTTGTTATCTGCAGGTATGTTCAGTAGGTTCCACTACACTGCCCCTTATTCAACAACAGCATCGATCGGGTACAATTAGGATTGTTATTACTCTGCATGAACATTGTATCTTTTTTGTTGTTGTAGAATACATGTACCGGGTCCTTCTACACAACCAATGCACCATTCCTAAGGAAGGTCTTTACTGCATTCGCTTTCATTCCTTCTACCCTTGGCACACTGGCGGCCATTACGAGCATTTTCTTGCTGAGGAAGATCATCAAATGAAAGATTGGATTCTAAAGTTCAAGTAAGTTTCTGTCAATTCTGTGTGTCATGTTTTTGAAAATGAAAACTATCGATTTATTCATGTCACTCAAGCCACATAGTTTTTAACAATTTGCTTAAATGCAACCAAACAGCTTGTGTATAGTGTACAGTGTTATTCTTAGGTATCCCAGCAACGGTCCTGTGCGAGTTGACGTCAAAAGCACATGTTATGAATACTGGCGCGCTGTGCGGAACGCAACAATCTTGTTGTGTTATGACTCAAAATGTTTCCAGAAAAATATTTGTCAAGTTTTGCAATAAATAACCTACTTATTTATTTTGTATCGGAACAGAACGGTGTGCGTGCTGTGTTTATGAAAGCAACATGAATTTTTTATAAAGTTTTCAACGATTCAAAGTATTGGGTTATGCTGGCATTTTTCCATGCATTGGTTACAACTACAGCAGCCCATCTTTTTCATAATGTTGTTTGCAACTTTTGCTGTCATTGTACAAATTTTAAATCCGGTTTCAACCGGTTTGTGTGACCGGAACTAACACTAGTCAAATTTGCGCAGAGGCGTCATTAAGTTATCAAGTTCAACGTTTTTACAGCAGCTATTAACATCGATTTTAGCTGAGCTGCCTGTTTAGATTGTGAGGTTGTTTGACACAGTTTGTTGACCAAGTAGTTGGGAAGAGATTGATCAAAAGAAGACAATAAATTTCCATTCAACTCGTATTGACTCGAATGTCGTCTTGACCTTGGTTGGATTTTCATAATAAACATTCTAGTCAGCT
This sequence comes from Aplidium turbinatum, assembly GCF_918807975.1. Classification (NCBI taxonomy): domain Eukaryota; kingdom Metazoa; phylum Chordata; class Ascidiacea; order Aplousobranchia; family Polyclinidae; genus Aplidium; species Aplidium turbinatum. Next base: position 20,775,041 of record NC_137477.1, read on the forward strand.
TTAAGGCAAGAGTTCTCAGCACAATGCTTAGAAAAGTGAAGTTTGTCTTTGGTGACTGAAAACAACACACTTTTCAAATAAAAGTTTGCTTGTTTTTTCATGGATTCATCGTTACTCGGCGTTTAAGTAATGTTAAGTTATCAAGTTTTTTAATCATACTTCACCCTGACCTCTGTGCACACTGCAATACCGTCAGCCGTCCTTATGAAACGTCATTGATCAAACACAAATTTTCTTTCCAGCAAAAACGACTTGTACACAAAATCTCCTGACCTCCCTGATGTTGAGTCGCTGAAGCCTTACTACCAAACTTTAATTGATAAATACATTCCGGGAAAACTGAAATGGTAAAGCCTCGGATTTGTTCCAAAGCTACCTTAGATATGAGTAGCACTGCAATACAAACGTAGAATCGTTTAAACTAGCAAATACATAGTAAACACGGATTGGTGCTGTTTGTGACTAATTGATTTAATTCTTCTTTTGCGTTTTCAACTTAATCTGTAGACAGTTGTGTAATTTTCATCTACAGCAGCCTACTTCTTTCAAACAGCATCACATGTCATTGCTGGTGTTACATTCCGGTGTACTTAAAATTTGGCTGGTATAGAAAAGTTTAGAGCTGAAATTCATTGACGTTTGGTGTCCTGACTTTTCGCTTGCATGCTAAACAATATGCCATTGAATTTGTACACAGCCCACATGCCATGTGGACTACATGCAAGTTCAACTTAACATATAGTATATCTCCAAACTAACATTTTGTAAGATCGGAGAAATGCGAGCTTTCGGTCATCTATGAGTCATTCAGTTAATCTTCAACGCTTTAAACAACCCAGAAACAAATTCAAAATATGTAATCGTTTTGCATTGTCATTACTCTGCTTGAAAATTTTTATTGTTAAAGTACAATGCCTATTAAGTGTTTAATCAGCTTGTTATCAACTCATATTTTTCAATTGTGTTCATATTATCCCTATGAGAAGTGAACGTATGTAAATTCGTTATTGTGTATTTGTTGCTATTCCACTTTGCACGTTTCAATCAACAGCACTTTACAAGCCTGTCAATTTTACTACTAGAGGCACATGGTTTTGTTTTGAATTTACACAATTACCACAGTCTTTGTTTGGCTTTGTGAACTGCGGAATATTTATGTTACAATTTGCTAGTTGAAGTGGTACGTCATGATATCCGGACAACTCGATCCGTACGTCATATACTTCACTACAATATTGGTTTATGTTTCAATCCAACTTGTTCTTTTGCACTTTGTGTTTGCGGTAAAGTTAATTCAACGATTTATGCATTTGCAGCTTTTGTGTTTATTTTTAATTTAATTAAACCTGCGCTTAGGTGAGAATTCAGCAGATATCTATTTTTGCATGACCTTTGTAGCTTTTGGGCCAGACCATTGCTCAGTCACTTGGTAGATACCCATTCTTAGACCTTATTGTTATATGCCAGTGCTTCTTAACTCATAGGTTGCGGCTTAAATTAGGTCGCCGACTGCAATAGTTTACATAGTTAGATTTATTCATGTGTCTAATTTTGCGTCGGTAATTCTTTTGGCTATACTTCCTCGTCTAAACGTCGTGAATCATTTTTTGCAAGGATCAAATGCAATTTTGGTCAGCGTATCTGAAAAAAATTGATTGCCTTTAGGGCAAAGCTGAAGTGCTAGAAGAAGTAGATTCTCTGATAATTAATAGCATTATTTCCTTTTTTTAATCAGTTTTTGAAAGAAATAGAGAAAGCAGCCTACGTGCTTTGATGTCCAGCTTGTTACAGAAAGGCATTTCTATCGATAGAATTTAAGTTCACTCTTTCTGAAAAAATTTGAAATGAGTGTGCAGTGTGCATTATTTTGGTTTGGTGATGCATTGCCTAAACGTTTTTAAAGCATTTCTTGATATGAAAAGGAATTTTGTTGATATTCAATGCGTCAGTTTATTATTGGCTTTTATGAAAAAAAATCTCGGTAAATTGTCGACAAAATCAAGAAGGAAACGATCGCGTTTTGAGGGCAGGTACGCAATAAAAACTCTTCTACCATTTGTTGTTATACCTGCCTGTGTGAGAGCGTTATTTCTGCTCAAAACAAACCGGTCAATATTCTGCAGCCTGAAAATGACATGAGATTAGCCCTGAGCAAGATGATTCTCTATTTGACAAAACTATAGAAACAATACAAAGTTAAGGTTCACATTACAATAATTAAATTCGAACTTTTGTATTTATGTTGTTCTGTTTCGTTCAGTTCAGGCTAACAAACAAATCAGGTGAAAAAATTGAATCGCCAAAGCTTTGCTTTTATTAATTTACTCTCAGTAATTAGGCCGCTGCAAATAAAAAGGTTAAGAAGCACTGTCCTATGTTGACTTACCTTAATAATACTGTACTTTTACTTTTATAAAATCATTCATTTTAATTCATTCATATCGGATGAAGTTAAAACTGCTTGTTCGGCAGTTTCGATAAGAAAGCAATATCAGGATGACTTAAGTGTTTTCTTGCAATACGAATGTGCCTTGTTCAGTACTTACTAGCTCAGTAGTCGAGAGGTGTCGGCTCTGGTGATCTGAGATCGACTCCAGGTCAGGTCAAACCGAAGACTTTAAAACGGTACCAATTGTGTGTGTGTGTTTTTTTGTCATAGCGCTACGAGAATAAGTCGGGTAGTAATGTGATGACATCGTAAACCTGATATAAAATTAAAAATGAGCCCTGTCGCTAAAAGACCTTAGCAGTTGTAGAGCGACAATAAATTAAACCATAACAAAGATAACATTATTATTATTGTTGTTTATTATTTTGTGGGATCTTTTTGACTGCTTTCGTGTCAACAATCATCGACTCCCAGTTCAACAAGTAACCACCAAGTTACGTGAACCCTTCTGACATTTGCACTACGCCAGAGCACTTCAATAAAGAAAATTAAATCACATTGTTAATCCGTGACGCACGTCTTACACGTTAGTCAACCGTTTTTTCACGTTTTGTAATGATATTTAGCATTGAATCGGCAAAGTTATGTAATTTTCTTGCAATCGCACATGTTCCTTTTTTCTTTTCTTTACCATGTAAAATTTGCTTGAATTTCCTTTTCACTGTGTTCTGCTACCTTGAACACGTTGTAAATACACTCCTCTTTAACGCTTGTATGTGTTTGAAAGTTTTTCTAAGTTTCTGAGCATTGCAGCAGAAGTCAATTTTTGGCCCAAAGTTTGAATGGTAAATTATACCCACCAAGTTTAAAAAAATAGTTTCATCCTTACCGTTCTCCCTAGCTAAGGTAGAGTTGGTTGGTTGCTTTTGAATCTTTATCCTCGGACTGATAAAGCCTTGATAGGTTATTCCTGGTAGTTTCGCATATTTGTAGAGGCTCTTGACGCAGGGCCGGTTACCGAGATTGGCAGAGTGAAGTTTTCCGATAGTTAAAGTGTTGTTGCTGGGGAATTATTCCATTCACTAGGTGTCGCTAAATGCAGAGCAGTCCTGACATGCGTTGCTCAAGCGCACACCCCGAGAGTCGAACCAGCGCTGCGTGATCTTTAGCCGGGCGAGTAACCACTGAGCTAACGGGGCGGACTATCAGGTAGATCCCATTGGTAAGTAGTTGGAAACAGCTAGCTTATGTGCAGAAGTTCAGTGAGTTTTGCGGGGAGGGCACTGAGTGTTCTAAAACTTTAATTTTCTTGTGTGTTTTAGTAGCCTTTTGTGTTGAACTGTAGGATGGCGGGGTGTTATAGCCTACATCAGGGTTACTCAACTAATCTTAACAAAGGTCCAGTTTGATAAGTTGAATATTTTTAGCGGTCCGGTGAATAACTTATTTCACATACAACCACGAAAGTCTCCCAGTAACTGGGATAATCACAGTAAAAATTGCTTCCTCTCAGTAAAAATCTGTTTAAAGAAGCCCTGAAACGTGGCAGTGAGGTTATTCCAAAAGCTCAAAGTCCACCATCAACACCCAAAAGGTCCGGATTCGGACCGCGGTCCGCCAGTTGAGTAGCCCTGGCCTACATTGTTTCCAGCTTCCATTCCCATGTAGCCCCGACAACTATGCCGTACGGATGATGAAAGTGTTTTTTTTTTTACAAGTTCGACTTCGTATTTTGGGGATGGTACTCACGAGAAACTGCTGTAGCTACCTGCTGTCGTCCACCCTTCATGCAGACTGGATAAAATAACCACACTATGACGCAATAATTGGGAAACGGAGTTATTTGCTCAAATTAAAGTATTGGCCGGAAGAGAGGAGAAATATACTGTAGACAAAAGAAAAAAAAAATTAGTTAGTAGCTCAACTTAAAGTATTGGCCGGAAGAGAGGAGTAATATAGCCTACTGTAGATAGCCTATAAGAAAAAAAATTTAGTTAGTAGCTTGCAAACAAATGCTATGCACGGCTTGCACGCGGACCTAGACTTCTGAGCTCAAGTGTGTATAGGCCTATCATTAATTTGTTAAAATGGCTCCTAAACAAAAGTGGGGGACTATTAAAAAATGCCCATTCCCTCTAGGATATCAGAAGCTCACCAATTTCGACATCCAACTAAGCGTAGACAATCTGTCAAGGCCTCAGTCCAGAAAAACCAAGTGAGGTTTTAAAAGTTAAATAATATTGGTTGTAATCATTGGCTACTCGTAGACTAAGTATCTACTGTAGGTATCTACTATCTAGATACCTAGGACCTAGGTATCTACCTAATTATGAAAAAAATAAGGCAGACAACATAATGTAAAACAACAACTGCACGCCCAACAAGCTGGTGCTAGAGCAAAGCCCAATTACAGATCCATAATAGGGTGCACTGCCTGGTAATTTTATGTTCAAGGAAAATGTACGACGAGTTCAAATTACATATCAAGTTTGCAAGTCATCGTGTTGCACATCGCGATTTTGGATATCAAATCCTTAAAGGTAGGCTACAGTAAAATTTTCAGTAGTTCAGTTCAAAGAATACAGCAGTTGAGTTTAGAAAGAGATCACAACCGTATTTTTTGGTTGCAAGAAACAAATAAGTTTGAAACTTTTATGGAGGTCTACCTGTTAGCCAACAGAGGCGTAGGCTACACTGTAAACTTACTGGAGACGGAGTTTTGGAGTATTTAGAAGACCGAGTCTCGGTTTTCGGCCGGAGTCTGAAATTCTTCGCAAAAACAAGAGCCGGAGTTTGATTTTTATGCCAGTTGATACTTTAGCATGCAAACATTTATGCTGTAAGCTAATAGCGTAGTTGTTATTTTTGTATACCTCTATGGCTTTACTTTCCAGGCAGTATTTGTTTCATTTAAAAATACCTATGTCTTCTTTTCATGACAGAGACCAGGGAAGGTAGCTTACAAGTGTAATAGCCTACGTAGAAGTTTATACAAATTTTTGATGGTCGTTTATGTTTTGAGTTTGAAGTAGGATTGGAGTTTAGAGTCAATATTCTCAAAATATTTGGAGCAGGAGTGGATTTGGAGCAGGAGTGGATTTGGAGCAGCAGACTTCGGAGTCGCAGTAGAGGTGGAGCAGGAGTCCAAAAAGTCTGACTCCGTAGACCTCTGAGCTGTTACCGTAACCTACCGTATAAAGTTGTACTTACTAAACTTTATTTTGTTTTATGTTTGCTATAAATGGACTTTCTAATTGGTTTCTTGTTGAAATGCAATAAGTTTACAATATTTTTTTTTGTCCAATAAAAACTTTTAGGCTACAATTTTTCGCTTAAAATGAAACTGATTTTCATAAAATCGAGCAAGTAATTTTGAAGCTGCGACCCTTTAAAAACGGGTAGCCTATTTTGTGATCATTCAAGCATCAAATTTTCTAAAAACGAAAAGTTGGCTTTTCAGTTGATACCTGAGGCTACTCCTTGCAAAACTTTTTGATAGATAAAGCTTTGGTAGAGAGTTTGCATTTTTGAACCATAGACAAGCAAAACAAAGTAACCTTAGCGGGTTTAACATGATGTAGGCTATTAAACACAAAACAAAATATATAATATTAATGACTCAAACGTTTTCGACACGTACCGGTACGTGTGTCCTCATCAGGAATTAAATCTGCAATATACATAAAATGAAAAATTGTAAGATAAATTTGACTTTGCACTAGGCCCAAGGCTTATGAGAGGGGGGTACGGAGGGTACGGCGTACCCTTGAGGGCCCAGGCCTGTGTTTGTTGGGGGGCCCGAAATTGTGGTTTTACAGTTTATGCGCAAAAATGTTTGGTTAAAACTATCCTAAACGACTGATTTCAAGCATAAAAGTTGTTATTCTTTAGTCCTGGGGAGCCCGTAATCTAGCAAAAGGGCCCAGAAAGGTAATCGAGTGCTTTGCAAGCAAATTATGGGCCCAAAGTGGTAATTTAATGCTTTACGTGCAAAAATGTTCTGTTAAAAGCACCCTAAATTAAATCATGAAAGTTATTTATTCTCCTGTCCGGGGAGGGAGGGGCATAGTATAGCAAAAGCAGGCTTTAGAAAAACCTGGGCAAAAAGCCGGGTGTTTTTTTTTTGTGTGCTTTTTAAAAACTATTTGACAAAGGTAGTTTCACGCTTATTTCACCACAGTGAATTTCGGAGTTAGAGCAGGAGCTGGAGAATACTTTCGGAGCAGGACCAGAGCCGGAATCAAAAAAAGTGACTTCTTTCGTTCACCTCTTCTAGTGCTGGGCATGTGGTGAATGCAAAAGTTAATGAAGAAAGGTTAGGATTGGTCAGATGATTAACTTGATTATGTTTTAACAAGATGTCATGTTTGAGCCTTGGTAGAGAGCTTGGCTTGTAGGCTACCAGATACATATAACACTCAGTAACGTTAACGAATTTAACATTAAACACAGAAAAAAAACTGCTAAATCCAACGTTTTCGACACCACATAGTGCCCTCTTCAGAAATAATTATAAGCTACATCTAAGAGAAATAAAAAAATGAATTTAAAAATTTTACATTAAAGATGTAGCCTACAAGCGATAGTACCTCTCAGCAACAGAACCATCAACAACTGACACACGAATTCAATGCAGGATACACAAATTGGCGAGGGACAGATCACATGATAGGCTATGCACAAAATAATAGTTTTATTGCAGCCTGATACTATTATTGCGCACAGATGTCCATTTCTGCAGTAAAATGTTGTGTGGTGTGCAATACGCCTAAGCAAACATCACACTTTTTGCCCAAGACAAGGGGGCCCGGAGTGAAAGGGGGCCCGGAATGACTCTTCGTACCCCTAGCGAAAATTTCTCTCAGAGGCCCTGACTAGGCCTATATGCCTACGGTAACGACACTCAGGACTGAAAAGCACAAACTGAACAAACGATACAAGAATGATTAGGCTACGAGTAAATTGTACGGTGGGAAACAGATCACATAAGGTGTAGGCCTAAACTACAGTAAGTTATTATTTACTCGTAGGCTAATCATTCTTGTATCATTTGTTCAGTTTGTGCTTTTCAGTCCAGAGTGTCGTTGCAGTTAGGCTATAGTGCAAAGTCAAATTTATCTTACAATTTTTCATTTTATGTATATTGCAGATTTAATTCCTGATGAGGACACTTGTAGCCTACTTGTCGAAAACGTTTGAGTCATTATGTTATATATTTTTTGATAGATTTAAACAATTTTAGCGACAAAGACCTGCTACCGTACTTTTTAACTGAGTTTTTTTTATCAGTCAACCGTGACGAAAATTCAGTAGATTTTAAATCATTTAGGCTACAAGTAAAAATGGCTTTTTTATTTTTATGATTTGCGAGCACTATAAGTTAATAGTTTGAAAAAGTGTCTTTCAATCTTTAGAGGATTTAATCCTCGGACCTCGGGAGATCACAAAACTATCCCACTTTGAAAAAACCATAGCCCACAGGCTAACATCATAAATATTTGATCGATTTTTGTAAAATTTATTCAGGATGGCGAATTATAAAATGTGACAAAATTCCTTCAAGAAACGTGACTTTTGTGATATGACATAAATGATTGTGCAAAAAAAATGCTCACAGGCCAAATAAAGATCTATTCTCCAGGTAGGTTACTTCATAAAAAAATGGTTAGAAAGTTTTTTATAGTAGGCCCAGTCAATTAGGGGAGACTGGGGTTTGTTGGAACATTTTCTAGAAAAGTCCACGTAACAAAAGAACCCTTTGCAATTCAAAGTAAAATTTTCTCAATAACCTTGACTAACCTGTTGTCTAACACTGTAACAAAGAAAAATTCACCACACATTAAAACATTTCTCATAAATTTAATTTTACCAACAGCAGTCAAATGTTCCAACAAACCCCGGTGCTGGGGTTTGTTGGAACATCACACAGGGTTTGTTGGAACATTACTTTTTCTTTACAAATACTTCACAAAAAGCAGTATATTAGTGTATTTTGAATAAAAAATGTGGAAAGGTTTATTATGTTTTCACTTAAGGTAGAATAGTATATGTAAAATGATGGATTACCATGGCTTTTGCAAACAAAAAATTTTTTTTAGTCCAAACTGTTTGAAATGAAAAAAATAATATTGCTTGTTTATGATGATGGTCTAAGAAAATGATATCACAAGCATTAGTACACAACCACAAACAACACTGAATTTAACAAATTTATTGGAGATTATATCTAGCTAAATCCACAGAAAACACAAATTTTTCTTGGCGACGCTTAGTGCCTTTCAGATTGGAAGGTTTCAGTAACTTAAAGACAATGTCACAAAGGTGATGAGTGAAATCAGAATTGTCACTATTTTTGGAACAAATGTAGGACATTCATCAAGCATTTCGGATTGCTCACAGCATCGTAAGAATCGCATAGTCACATCACTATCATCAAAAACATCAATAATTTTCCCAACAAAGTGCTGTAAACGTTTCGAAGTGTTGAATTTCACAAGAACAAATTCTCCTTCTTGAATGTCAGATAGTTTACTCTTGGAAAGATAAACATAGGTGGAATTGAATTTCCAATTGCACTAATTGCACAACACAATGTGACAAGCTTTCCTCGTTCTGCAGAAACAATAGCGCCTACTTGTTTTACACCAGATGGAGCCACAACCTTACAGGGCTTTTGCACAGTAGTGCAACCTGTTTCATCCAGGTTCCATATTTTATAAGGTGTGAAAGAATCCCTGTCTATTACAGAGGAGAGGTTATTAAAAAATGTTGGCACATTGTGTAGACTAAAGCTTGTTGCACGGCTTAAATGGTGTACTTTCTGGTGTTCGCAACGATAGATTTGGATGCCTCTTCATAAATCCTTGCAACCAGTCACATCCAGCTGACTTGCCTTGGTCCCAAGAGCCTGGAAACTTCAGGCCAAGCTCCTTGGCATAATCATATGCCAGCTTTTTAACTTCTTTAGTTGACAAGCCATAATATAAAGCTGATGCTTTTAAAAGATAATTCATTAACTCAGCTTCTTGAACAGCAGTAAAAAACATTTCTGTTATTGAAACATTCATAATGAGGTAAATTTACTTCATCCGGATTACTATTTGCAGATGGTAATTTCTGTCGATGCTTTAAGCAATTCCTCCTTAATGTCACATGAGGAATATCATATACTGTTTTGCAACAGTTTGACATAGGCTTAGTCTTTTTTGGATTAATGCTTCCATCATCGCCCTTTCCATAACATCTGTTGGCATTGTAGCACATTGTGTTTTTCGCTTATAAGTACGCATACTGATTATCAATTTAAGAAAGAAATTTTCTATAATTGTTGACAACTAAAAAGTATAATATGGTAATAAATAAGTTGTTAGATATGTATTATTAAAATCATTGGTCATTGAAAAAGACAAGTTTATGCACAAACACAAATTTCACTTAATTGAGGTCATTAGAACATGTTCTAACTAACCCCATGAGAGATGTTCTAACAAACCCCATAAGCTAAACTGAAATAAATAAGTTAAATTTGCAAATCTGGTCACAATTAAGCAAACTTTTTTTGTACTTTGCAACAGCTCTACCTTTGTAGGTAACACAAACAAAAACTTTTTTTTATTATCTTCCTTTTTCCTTCAGGTAGGCAAACTTTTTGGGCGGTACCCAAATTTACTTTTAGCCATCAAAAACAAACAAACACTTTTCCAGTGAGAACTCCTAGAAGGTTTGGTCAAAGAAAATCACAGCAGCAGCATTTCAGTGTTTCCAGTCGTAAAATAAAAAAAAAATTCTGTAAAATATTTTCGGGGTGCAAAAAAAAGCAATGTTCTAACAAACCCCATGTTCCAACAAACCCCAGTCTCCCCTATGCTCACGAGGTAATATTTGGTTTAGAATATGGTGGGAAGAGGAACGGAAGCATCCAAAAACAGACCAGAAAACTGTAGATGGGATTGTGGCCAGGTTAACGGCTAACGCTTCGAAGAAAGTACCTGATTCAAAGAGAATAGCGGAAGGACCTACCCAAGAGAGTATTGTCAACAGTTTTGCCTGGAAAGGATATAATTAATGAAACTATTTTTGCATGTGGATGTTTGGCGCGTCGTCGTTCGCTGGTGGCGCGAGTATCGATTTGTTGACGTGTAGGCTATACTGTATAGCCTACTTTACTTATGTTGGAACAGAAGTCATTTCAAGTTCAAGATATGAAATCGAAAAATCGCTTGTGCAGTTCCTTCCTCCTAGTAAGCCCTTTTTTGCATTAATTCAACACTTGCATGAGTTTAATTAGGCCCAACACAAATCAGAGTGATTTTCAGCAGCGATCCCAAACCTTTTTTCTCTCACGGACTGGTTATAAATAGTCACCATTTTGAACGTTTTCCGTTACGTAAAAAAGGGCAAAAAGAGCCTCTACAAATATGCGAAACTACCAGAAATAACCTATTAAAGGCTTTGTCAGTACGAGGATAGATTCAAAAATCAATTTGTAAAATAACATAAACAATGAAAAAGTCGAGGTCGGAAAAAGAAACTAGTTTAGCAGGAGGTCCAAGAGGATTACTCTAGCCAGAAATTTTTGACTAATTAACGTTGCTTTGGTCGCTTTTTGTGCACCTTCAGGTCCAAATGATTTTTTGTTCAAAACGCACTCCGTGTATTTGGTCAATATCATCAAATTAAAACTAGATTTTTTCACACGTTTGACTGACTATTTTGATTTAAAATCGAAGTTACTTTTTGAATGTAGGCTACCGTACTTTCTTTCACGACTACAGAAGGGTTTCAATATTTTGATTGTTGAAGGTTTGTATAATATTGTGTGGGCTTTCAGTAAAATTTATCTGAGGTTTTCCCACCTTTCGTATATAGGCTAGCAGGCAAATTCACCTCATACCTCCACTGACAAGTTCGAAATATTTCATAAGCAGCCTATTTTAGTTTTTGAGGGCCTCTTAAAACTTTACCGATGCCGGTAGGCTACTAATGTTTAAATTCAACGCTAATAGGCCTACCATGCGCTTCTAATGCCACCCGTTCTTTAAGGACATGGGGTTAAACGGGCAAACCAGTTTTGCAAAAATATAGAAAATTTACGTGTTTTTTCGATTTTTTTTTTGGGGGGGAGGGGAAGTGGTACGTGACCAAAGGCTCCGTACCACTTCCCCAACGATATTTATTTGTACGTTTTCACTGTTATCAATTTATTTTATGGCTAAGGGCATCCTTTCAACCAATTTGCATTCTTGACGGCAATTTTGAACGTGTGCTCGCGCAACCCGATAGCAACCTTTTCGCGACCCAAGTGGTTGAAATGAAGACCCCTGATTTACAAGGAAAAGTCTCTGATTTTCATCTCACACCTCACGAGGAAATCACTGAAAACGCTGACTGTAAGAAGCAAGGTTTAGGGTCGGAAAAAGTGGCAGCCTGCAGCAGTGCGTTCCTCATTCAATTTCCTTTCTGGCTCGCCAACCATTGCAAAGTGCTAATAAAGTAATCGAAAAGTGGACAAGAAATTAGCTTTGTTTTGTGATACAACGCTTAAGGCTAACCATGTAATATTCTGGGGTGGACCGGTGCAACATCACCATCTTTAGTCAGTCATTGAATCAATGCACAGGGTCGAGTCAAATCACAGGATTGACGTTTATTGCAACACAAACATTAAATTACTGGACTGTACAACATCGGCAATGATAGCAAGCGCAACAAAGTCAAGTAGCTTGATAGGCTGATGCGTTGCTAGTACTGCCATCAAATTAAATAAAAAATCTTATTTTAACGAAAGATATGTTGATGAAAAACCCAACAAAAGCACTTTCAACCACCATTCGTCGTTCAACACCGGGTAGATAAAGCTACTTTGTAACGATATGTCTTGAACGAGAGAAATGGATTGAACGTAATTCAGAATCAGTTTCATGCAATTCAGTAAACATGTTGTAGCCTAAGTCGTAGGATATTTTTACTTGTATTTGTTTTGGCTCAAAATTTAAATTGGTAAAACTTTTAATTCAACGATACTTTTTTTTAATTTAAAAAACTAATTCACTTCAATTACATGTTGTGAATTGACTGTTTATTGCGCAATAAATACCATTACGCCATAAATAGGCAATGTATTAATTCGTTCGTAAAAGCACTTGAGCTCCAATGATAAGGCCACAACCGCTCGATAAAATTTTGCATATTTCCAATCTTTTTGATGACTTCGGCAAAAATATGGAAAGTGAAACATACAGCTGCACAATGGTTTTACAGAATGTTGAAGAAAATACTGCAAGATAGTGTTCATATTGCACTAAAAGTACAGATGGAAGCAATTTCGCAAACAATACATCATTCAAATAAAATTTAAATTCAGGTCTACTGCATTTTGATTCATGAATGAAATTACGAAAAGATTAATAAACACTGCAATTTTGAGTACGCTTCACAAAATACGTATCGTACCGAACACAAATTGTCCTTGCAATTAAGGCAAGGCGTTAAGGTAATACAAGAAAAATAATAATTAAACACTGATGTTGTCGCAAAAATAAAGTATCACAGCCTTTTCATTGTATGGCACAATCGAGATAAAACAATTCCGGATGAAACTTGTTTCAAACCAGTTTTGACTGCGTGGTCTAGGCGAACAGTTCTCCGCATCTACTCACGAAATCGACATACTTAAATTCCGAGTATTTTGTAATCAATATGTCAAAAAAAGCAGAAGTGAGTTCAATCTTCATTTCAAACGGACAGTGAGAAAACGCGTGGACGATTCAAATGACGTTTATACCAGCTAGGATTGCGACGACCAGAAAAGCAACATAGATGCAAATGAGAATACCTCCGTACACAGGAGTGATCTTAAACTTTTTGCAGGGAATTACAATGAAGGTGAAACACAGGCTGAAAATCACACCACCGCATAAGACAGCTTCAAGATGGTTAAAGGCAACCTGTAAAAGAACGCAGACGGTTAGCCGCATGATTTAATGCGAACATACTTGTTTCAAAGCTGGCAATATGACACATAAAAACACAAAAAAGATTTTGAAATATCAGCACTTGCATTACCACGTATATAAATATAAATCTAAAGACTACGTATCACTTAAATGCCAACTTCGCCGAGTCTTTCCAAAAAAAATTATTAAAAGAGCTGCGTTTCCCTTTACTTGAAGACAAGTAGTCCGGCTCAAGACAGTCAGGTACCAAGGCTTAAAATCAAGTGAAAATTACAACAACAACGTAAATACTGGTGTCAATCACTTACTTTTATGCTTCCATTTCTAATAATACTGATGGTGCAGGGCAGTCCAACTCCAATAAGCAGGTCTGTGGTTCAGCAGGTTAAGGTCACATCAGAGAACACAGCGGTCAGAAATATAAGCTATGGGAACTGGAGAACACGATAAAAAATTTGATCGATAGACTTGTGCACTGCCACACACTACACACATAGTGAGTAATGCAAATCACAATAGGAATATACAACTTGGATCACAATAACATTCTCGTATGATCGCTTGAGCAACCGGCAACCTGAAAATAAACTCCCTGTCTCATCGTAAAATGTTGTTGACCAAGTCGACATTCGCTAAAAAGAAGTTCTCCAGGTTCAAACTAAATATGGGTCAAAATATACTTCACTCTTACTTCAAACTTATCGTTGCGTCAACGCCATACACAGGGGCGGATCCAGCTAGTAGTCTTAGGGGTGCGATTTTAACAAGACACAAGTAGGTCTACATTTATTCGACCTTGCAAATACACCGTGTATAAAGGAACTTTTCTGTGTTTTAGGCGATCACCTCAATCGCCCCTTCCTTTTGAATTCACCACTGGCTATACATTCTGAAGCTTCAAATTACAAAATATTTTAACTCAAGAAAAGGATACTAAATAATGGACCACCGAAGCAAGCGGACCAGCTCATTCGAGGACGTCCTTGCTTCGCAAGGGCTACGTCAGCAACTACGTCACCGATAGAGTTGCCAAAAGCGAGAAACGTCAAGCCCATGACAACGTTGCTGACGTTTAAGATGACGCCGAAGGTCTGCAGCAGGTTGACAATCTCATTGGCGATGGTGTAAGTCCATATGATGGCAACTACAAACCCGAAGTACGCGAAGATCTGCAATAATGTACGTTTCGTCCTTTTAATATTGATCCAACCTAAGTTTACACCAAGCATATGTAAAGCTAACTACCCAAACAGCAAAGTCCGTCATTTTTACAATGATTCAACGATGGATTTTCTCCCTGGGTATTGATTGCTAATAGTATTGACATTGGATAGGTAATAGGTATGCCTATTCGATCAGGTAAGCCATGTGATATTGACACAGTCAAATCACACAGTGATTGCCACTATTTTATGTTACAAACTTTGTTCTCAAATAGTAACGGTTTCCTTTTCACGTCGCTGTAACGTTCAACTATACAACGACAGCGTGAAAAGACAAACGTTGCTCTAATGAGCACAGACTTAAGATGTAAAAACTACAAGTCAAATAAAATGACGATTTAAACCCTTAACAACTAAATACATGATGAACTGAACCGATTGACATTCAAAATAAACTCACCCACTGATAAGCTGGGTGGGACAAGTTGTTGGATGTGAACCACACAGAGGTAGCAGCCACAGCTCCAATGATGAGCAACAGACCCCAAAGAGGAAAAACACCTCCTAACCACACGTCACTTCCTGGAGACAATCACGAAATCGTCACAATCACTACATCATCAGCACGTCACAATGACGTTATGATCTCGAGTAGCTAGCATAAGCGATTTTTTCAGGGGGAAATGTTTTAAATGCTATTTTAGTCAATAAATTAAATCGCCTGATATTGGACCCAAGACCACAAGCGTGATGACTTACTTTTTGTCGCAAAAACGCAGAATAGAGGGGAAATAATGAGGCTGAAGCAGTTCAGGGGCCTGTTCCAGCCCCTTCGTGAGGTCCCCAACGTGATGAGAGGGATAGTGGCTTTGCACACCAAATTCCAAGGCACCTGTTCCAACATGAGTGGACGTAAGCATTTCAAGTACGAACTTCTCACATGTCCAGGGTGACAGATGCAGAGTTGCAAACTTTTGTATATCAACTTAACACCACATAACCATAACACACTCCTACTTCATAATAATAATATGCATAACAGCAACTGTTAGTTGCAAAATAGCAGTAACCAAGTATTTTCCGTAGTATGATTACAAACACCACATATAGCATCACCCGTCACTGTGTGACGTTTCCATGCGGTCAACATATCCACCAATGAGCATTGAGCACCCATAACAGGTTGATGTGTAAGACGAGTATCAGTAGCCACCGTTGACAGCTTGCTTGAATAATTTTGCAAAACAACAAGCAAGATCATACAAAAACAAAGTCAATAATAGACATCTTCTGACAACGATGGTACAACCAACTTGACATGCGGCTATACTCTCAAAGGTTTCGTATCTTTCAACGATATTTTTCAATATTCTATGCATTAAACGTCTGAAATAATCCGATCATTGCAGTCAATATCAAAAAAGAAATTGAAAAATAAAGCTGCTCAGTGCAGATAATAACGTTCCCAATATCTTAAGCAACGTAATATGTTATTTTTAAACTTTCTTAATATTTCTTGGACAGTGTTAGTTATTTAGATTTCAAACATGACTGCAATGCGACGACAAAGTCAGCGTACAGATCGTTAATACCAAAGCATGAGAATCAAGGAATATTTTGTTTCCTGCAAACAAACCATTCGATGAGAGTCAATCGCTACGATTCGTCGAGAGTAACAATACGTCATCAAGCAGCAAGATGTTGTGTTGCTTCAACAGTGAACGTCACATCCGGTAAACCGTAATAAAAATATAAGCACCAAGGTTTGCGTTGCTGCAAATTGCTATTTAAAAATTATTTGAAACAATCATTCAAGCTGATGATTTCAATCACAGATGCATTTAGGGTTGAGGGCTGAACGCTGGCAGATGAAAAAGGTGATATCAGGCAAATGGGAACGACAAAAACGAGGATGATTTGGGTGATGTGAGGTAAAACCTTTGGTGACAAATTTACCAATACTACGTTGAAGAGTGGACTGCCGAGCTGGGAATACTGATCAACATCTAAAAGAGAATCGTCTGAGATTGTTGGGACACCTTAAATGAGAGGATGAGGAATGCGTTGTGAGAAAAAAATCGAAATGAATTAGTGGTTTCAAGTGCAAAAAAGACCTAAAAAAAGATAAAACATTAAAGGATGACACGGTTGGTAGAAATGTAACCATCGATAATGTCAACGACAGAGAAAAAAATGGAGGCGTCACGGCAAACAATTGAACAACCCTGATACTTTTGGATGATATTCAGGCCCGAGTCGGAGAATGCAAATGAATAACAAAATGACTTATAAAAACAATTGTTTAAAGTCAAATCGTAATTAAAATTCAGTGCTTTCGGAAACGTTTAGTTTTCTAGACACTTCCATTAAGCAATACACAACTTTACCTGCAATAATAATAGAACCCTGACGATACAGTTTGCCTTCTGCCAATCTTTCTTCTTGAGGGGATTGATGTCACTTATAAACATGAAAGGTAAGGATCGATCAGTGAAGTCAATTTCCTCAACTTCTTCATCATCCTCATTATGTCCACTTTCCATCGAAGAATGATCATTTAGCAACGCTGAAGACGACACGATTTAATAGTTTTTAGGTCAAGACCAATCACCGATGTGTTATAAGAGATCCCAAAAAAAATTACCATTGTTGATCTCAGAATTATCCTTAATTTTAACAGTTTTCCGGTGAGAATTTTGATTTTAGAAACAAATAAATTTCAAAGCGTTTGTTCCCAGACAGCAAACATTTTTACATTGATTTAACGTCTGCAGACATTGAATCAAGGCAAAAATGACAGATTTTGATGTCTAGATTGAATCGTTTATTTTCTTCCCACCTTCCTCCCTAGGATCTTCTCCTAGGAAGTTGTACCTGGTCTTCTGATGAGAAGACGGAGGTAAACGGAAATGGACATCCATCCAATTCCCATTCCCATCTGAATCGATGTTGTTGTTATTTGTGTTCGGACTAAAAAGCAAATTCTATAGTTCAAAGACTAAATGTACGTTGCCAAAGAAAACACATAACCCACGCATAACTCTTCCAGAACGATGTGTACAGAAACAGGTTTGAGTACTTTACATCAACTGCAAACATGAACCCACCTGGAAAGCGCAGGCGAACCAAGGGCGAGTAGAGGTGTTCTTTCGTGGGAATCAGTAGGAATAGGAACGTCATTTATCACCGCTCCACCGTTTTCTTCAGCCAAAATTCCTTCTGCAATCTTTCTGCAAGCACGCAGTTTTTGATGTATGACCCGACCGATAACCACCACAGCCACATAGAATATGTAGAAGCAGAGAAACCCTTCAAAACAATCGTTTGCCATCAGTCTTCACACAGTGTGAAATCATCAGTACATGACTTGACACATCTTTTAAACGACAGAAAGTTCCGTAGTTACTTTTTAAATAGATTAAAACGATATTTAGTTTTGTGCTTGTGTATATATTATGACTGACATGGAATACATCACACACAATATATAGTATGATTAGCATACCATTTAAATGAAATATTACTAAAATACGTTTTAGAAATACAAGACTACGACAACCTCCCAGGAATTTCATAATACATTTCAGAACAACTCAGAATACGACAGCTATTTGTCAGTGCGAAATTTTTAGTAATAAAAGGTTTCTGCAGATTCTTAACCTTGAATAAGAGTACTGATGAAGCCGCCTTTACGGCGGCGAAAGCTCTACCAATAAACTTTTGTAGTTACCAAACCTGGTTGATTTTTTATCGAAATTTTTAGGTTGTCTTCTTTCGTTGAGACTTGTAACAGTTGCGAGAACGCTGTCAACAACTAACGATTTGGAACCAAAAAGAACAAAATCAGTAACTTCAAGACACGCAGCTTCATAAGACAAAATAACATGCTAGACAACAAATCAACCGTTTTTTTACATTTTTTACGTCTGCAGACGTTGAATCAATGTAAAAACGGTTGATTTGCTGTCCGGGATGCGAAATTTTTTTCCCACGAGATTTCTGTCTCATTTACATAATTTGGTAAAAGTTTGTATTAAAACCGTGTGAATGCAACATTTTTTCGTTGGCACGGTTGGTTCAGTGGTTTCAAACTTATTTTTTCTAACGAAGTCAAACTTATTTTTTCTTTAAATTAATTTTTGCGGTGCACAAGAGCTTTTCAAAAAAAGTAGGGTTAGGGAAAGCTTATATTTTATTATCATTGCAGAATTTCATTGGCAAATAGTTATTTTGCAATCTGAATCAACCAATCTCTCAACACACTTTCGGAAAATCTTAGCCTACTTTTAGAGTGACTAGAATCAGGGGCGCCGGAAGCGGGGGGGCGGATGACCCCTTGCCCTCAATTTTTCTGCAGATGGAGGGGCAAGGGGGGCAATGGTGCTCTTTTAAAGTCATGTAAGCTACTGCACATTTTGCAATATAACAATTTCTGCTATTCGCTTTTAGCCTAATTATAATCTTTCATTTTTGCCTCAAAATAATATTTACGTCACAAAATTTTGCAACACAGTACAGGCCTTAAAACTAGGCTTACCATACGTCCCGTTTTAGGCGGGACAGTCCCGCTTTTTAACGTCTTGTCCCGGTGTCCCGACCGGTTAGCCAAACGTCCCGCTTGGGCGTTCAGCCAGCCAGCATAATACACGAGCATTACCAATTAGCATGTTCTCGTTACTGTTGTTGCTATGTAGCCTACTTGCTGAAGGTGAATTTTTTCCATCATGAAGAGCATGTGGTCTGAGAGCAGAAGCAGGATGCTGGAGCAGAACGTGAAAGCCGTTATCACATGTAAAATCAATACTGATTGGTCCTGCTCTGACTTTTACGAGAATGTAAAATTGAACAATGTCTTTTTGAAGAAGGTGTTATCTATAGAAAAGTATGATTGGGCGAATAAGTAAATTCACAAATGCTTGTACGCAGTGTTGGGTAAATTCAGTGCAATTGGGAGTTACTTATCGACGTGAATACCGCAGGCTATTTTATTATTCTTTCTTTCTTTTGCTTTATAGAAAAAACCTAAATTCGAATTATTTTGTATCGTTAACGTCAATTCCTTTCTATTTTTCGAACTGAAACCGATATTTAGACAGAGAATATGCGCATGAACTCTCGATGACAATACGGTCAAGGAAGACAGCCGAGATGGCTTTAAATGTAGGCCTATGTAATAATATCGGAAAACGTCAAGTTAAAAAATCACAGCTAATGGTCTTGGTCTTTGGAGGCGTCCCGTTTTGAACTCACAAAAATATGGTAAGCCTACTTAAAACTCGTTTTTTTTTTTCGGCAGCCATCGTGGCCTACCGGGAGCTCCTTTTCGGCGGCCAAATCTGCGTGCTTGGAGGCCAAAATACAAAATAAAAATAACGATAGCACAAGTAAATAGAATTAAACTTGCAACAATGCTGAAATGATCACTTAGCGTTGTTGAACTCTAGGCCTGGGCGACGTCCTATAATAGAATCGTTGCATCACGCAATAACTGCTTTATCGGGATTGTAATCCAGTACTGCGGGACCATCTAACGACACTCGCACGAGCGAGTGTCTCCAATGTGGCTGATTTTAAAGAAGTTCGTCACTCCCCTAGAATTCTTTTTAGCAACGAAAAACAACGTTCGACATGTGAAGAGCTTGTTTCCAAAACCGCTTACATCCACTTTCGGTGATTTCGAGAAAACCACGAAAAACGTTTATGACAGTTTCGCTTGGTAAATGTAATGCGCTTTTGATTTCTAACGATGTATAACTACCTACTGAATTGAGCCATGACGTTTGTCCAGATCTAAGGAATATTAGAAGGCTTAGAATCGCCTTTTTATAAAATTAGAAATGTGGATATAAGCGGTTTTGGAAATAAACTGGAGAATAAAAATTGCCAGAATGACAGAAACCAATTTTCCAAGCTGACCACCACTAATTCATCACCACAATCCAATCCACTTTAAACAAAGCAAAAAAACACAGTTATAAAGCTCAAGTAGGCTACTAAGCAGTCTAAGCACCGTTGGTAGCTGCAACCAGTGTTGCCAGATTTTTTGAAAAAAAAAGAGCCCAAAAATGCGCCAAAGCGATTTAAAAGTAGCCCAATTTGCCGTCGCGACGTCGACGATCGAACGACGAAGGCGCAAGCTTTCTAGGGGGGTTTTGGGGCATGCCCCCAAGAGTCATGGACAAAGCAACATCTTTGTCCATCATGCTGATTGTGTAGATACAAAATGCATAGGCCTATACTCAGTGGCGTAGCCAGAAAAAAAATTTGGGGGGGGCCAAATATTTTATGAAATGATGAGAACGACAAAGTGTCTGATTAAGCCATCGCCACCTGATGTGCAGTGGCGTATCCTGGTGGGTTGAGCAAGGGAAGCAATAAAAGTGGTGGGGGTTAAAGCGTGCCGAAGGCACACGTATTCTAGGGGGGCCCGGGGGCATGCTCCCCTGGAAAATATTTGCAAATTTACACTCAAATAATGGATTATAGCGCTTTCTGGAAACACTTTTAGGGTAATATTTGTATAAAATTTATTAGCAGAAAAACAGCTATTACGGTAACTTATTAAAGGTAGCTCTTACACACGAACGGGCAAAAACTGCGGCTAAAATTAGAAAACACCAAAAACTCAGCTACACAAAAACTCAATAACTACACAAAAACCCAACAGAGTAAGCCATTCTGAAATTAATCCACAAATTAGTTCAAAGAAACGTAAATCGCGTAAATTTTGCGCGATTTACAATTTGCAAAATTTATTGGTGTCTTTCTGTGTGTCTAAAACAAATCCTTGGGGGTGTTAATAGCCAGATGTCTTGGAAAACGTTATAAATTTCTACAAATTTTATTATATTTTCAACAAAGGGCTCAACTTCGGAATCCAATCTTTGAAAATTGGGGGGGGGGGGGGGGGGGCATGGCCCCTTTCGGCTAGTTCGGTTAGGCGAGTTCCCTATTCGGCGAGTTCCCTATTCGGTAGGAGCCTTTTTTGGCGAGAGCCTTTTTCGTCTAGTTCCCTATTCGGCGATTTTTAGAAATTTTTGAAAGGAAATTATCGGGTAGCCTACTGTAGCTAAAATATCTTTGCCGTTTTTACATCGTTTTAACGTCGCTAAACGTTGAAATCGTGCAGAAAAAAATTAAAATAAACTGTTTGAACTATTAAAAATTAAAATTTGTCATGTTTATGTCAATAAGTTAGTACTTTTGAATAGTTAAAATGATTAGTTTGGATCAACAAATGTGTGGCCTACAGCTTGGATCGAAAGGAAATTATCGGGTACCGTAGCCTAGTTATCCCGACCAGCAGAAATTTGTTCACAAGAACCCAGTTAGCCTAACAGTTTGTTTTTACATTGTAGTAACAGAATGTAAAGGCTAACCAAATGTGTGGCCTACAGCTTGGATCGAAAAAAAATTATCGGGTACCGTAGCCCAGGGCTTCCCAAACTTTTTTGATCGTGACCCTTTTGAATCTCCTAAAATTTTCCGCGACCCTTTCCAGTTGACATGATAAACAGTGCAAAATATACATTTGTGATATTTATTAAAAGGCGTAATTCGAACGAAACTAGAGTAGCATCAAGCAACCGATACTCGAAACCTGCTACTTTACACGTAGCCTGTTAGAAACAAAACACAACCGAAAACACATTTCTTCAGTGTGATGAGTGCGACTGCTTTCTGCTGCAAAGCAAATCCAGTCGATGCTCAAATTGTTACTGCTGGTCTCAAGGCTGTTTCAATCTTGCTTAGTCAGGAACGGTGTTTTCTTGCGATTATCGTCAACTTTGATAACGTTGACTCGCGCAGACGCGTGAACACAAACGGCAGGAGCGCAGTCACTGTTGAGTAGGGTGGGCCGTTTTTGACTTTTTTTCGAAATTCAAAAACGGCTAGTCATAAAAAGTGGCACATGCATGAAAAAATTACGTGTGCAAAATTTCATCAGTTTGGGGGTGCATCTTCTGCCCCCGCAGGGGGTCAAACTTTCAATTTTTTGGAAAAAAAAGGGAAATTTCACTTTCCGTTTTAACATAATTTTTTTTATAATTTTTCTACTGGCTAGTTATAAATTGTAAGTGGGATGTACCCAGAACTTTCCTATGTAAAGGCATGTTCGAAGCTTAAGGTTTACTGCCCCCGCATCGACGAACAAAATGCTGAATTTTCACCAATTTGAGATGCAATTTTGTCATTGCTCAATAAACAAACTTGTCGCAAAAGAGCGAGATGGTGTTAACGCTGTACGCTCATTTATGTTTTGTCCATTACAGTATAACCTTTTGAAGTCAAATTCTAGAGGTGGGCCTAAATTTCAGTAAAATTTGGACCAAATGAAAGAATCTGCAAAGTAAAAATATTTGAAATCGGTTGTTGTAGCCTAAGTGTTCCAATTTTCTGCAATGTACTTGTCCGCAGGAAAATCGTGTTCCTGTTACAGAACAACAGTTCATTCTTGATCAAAGAACAACTCGCATAATGGTGATTGATAAACATGATAAATCGGCCACAAAATCTAACTTTAACCCTTTATCCTGTGACGTATTTTGGCCAGTTGACTTGCGGAAAGGGGGGTCGGTTCAACACTATCACTTTGAGCTCGTGTAACTCAAAAACAACGCAAGATAGATCAATCAAATTTTCACATGGTGTAGATAATTTATCTGACAACATAACATCGAAACTCTTTTGCAATTTGTTCAACAGCGCAACTTGAAAAATCAAATAATTTGATGGTTGGTCATATTTTTTTATTTGACTTGAGATATTGCTTCTTAATTAACTTATAATTGAGTGTGACGGATTATTTCCATTGTGTAGATTTTAATCTCTTACGCGGAGACGTCGTCCACGCTTCAATGAAATCGTAATTGGCGTCCGACTCGCGTTTGCTTGTTGTTTTGCCGGAGGCATTGCAAAAAAAATTTGCTTTGTTTCAACATTTGCAGAGAATGAGACATAATCACCGCAAAAAACTATTTCAAGTTCTTTTTGAGCCACATGTTTATAGTCTACACTTTTTCAAACGTACTGTCATTACTTGATATTGGAACTAAATCAAGCAATTTTTTTTCACATTCACACTGTCGAATTTGGTTATGCATGATCAAGAAACACTTTGCATTTCACAGCACATCTCAGGAAGCTATTTATTCGTTTTTAACATTATTTCAACGTCTAAAGAGGTTGAATCGATGTAAAAATTGTCTGATTTGCTGTCTGGGTAGCGATTGAATACAGAAAAGTAAGGTAGCCTAATGGTGTCACGTGGTATTTGAACAACAACCTATCCAAAGGTAGTGACTTCCTTCGATAAGAGCTTGTTCTATTTTAGGCCATCCTGCACTCCAAAAACAAAGAGCGTCTAAAACTCCTGACTGATAAACTATGTCACGATGCATTCCAAAGTGATATGTTTCAATACTTACCAACAATGATCACTTTGAATGAAACAATTTTGCAAACAGCTGTGACAAAATGTAGTGATAATAATCGTTTAGTCAAATCGTGTTGGTAGGTTATAGAAGAGGTCGTTTGCCAAATGGAACTCCCGTTCTACGTAACAAACTCAAAGTCGTGACATAACGATACAAAAAATTGAAAAAAAATCTTTTTCAGGCCGAGTGCTATTGTCGTAAAATAACAAAAAATCACTAAAGTGTTGACTTTTTCCTTGGGCAAAATTGAAGGTTGTTAATATTTTAAAAATGCACGCTTGTGTCAAAGTCATTGAAGTGTTTTTTTTTCATGTTGTTAACTAGATTTGCAAAATAACGTTTTCTACATTTTTTGTCTATTTTCTTGGACATGCATTTTGTGTCAAGTTATTTATTACGCATGAGAAGATTTCTTTCTGTTCAAATTTTGAAATAGCATTTTAGATGCAGTTTGCGGTTGATGGCGTTGCTGCAAAAGCCATCTTTTGTAATTGACACACATCCAAAAACAAAAGACGCATAAACTACTGCTGGGTGATAGACCACGTCACAATACATCATAATGATGTTTTTCCGAACCGAAGACCCAGAAAACCAATTTCGTCGTATATTAGTTTAGACGTCTGCAGACGTTGAACCAATGACAAAAAGTGATTTGCTGATTTGAAACAAAGTGATTGCTGTTTCCAATGTGCAAACATTTTGATAAAAAGTAATCAAGTTTAGGCTACAGCTTTCTGGTCCATTTAGGCTACTCTGGTCGATCGACTCACGTTGCAAATAACTTGTTTTGTGTAAGGTCTTGCTTGTGAAAAAAATCGAAGTAAACACACAAAAATGAAGTAAGCTATATTTACAAAGTGTTATATTCTTGAATGAACCATAGTTTTAAAAAAAAATAGTTTGAACAGGTTTCATCTGATGGAAACTATAATTGATATCATCGCGAAGGAGCAAATAGCTGCGAAAATCACTTCAAGCAATTCTTTGAGGTGATTTTCATTATGCAAACCAAGGTGAACCTCAATACACATATTTTTATGCCAAACGATAAAAATCGTTCTTTCTTTTTTTCAAGGATAAGGAAAACCATCCGTATAAAATATAATTCAATTCAACATAATTTTCTTATTTTGTCAGATATGCATTTTGTGTAACAATGCTTTAGAAAAATTGCTGAGTATGGTATAGCGTTTGAGATGCAGTTAGAGAATACAACTCTATGGTTGATGGCGTTATTACAAAAGCCAATCTTTTGTCAGGGAAATGTATTCGAAAACAAAAAGGCACAAAAGCGCTGACTGATAGATTACGTTACGATACGTTACAAAAACGAGGCATTGATTTCAGATTCTTTCAACCCAACAAACAACTTTGCTCCAAATGACACAAACGTCCAAATTTATGGAGAAAAAGATATAGGCCTACACCGTTTTGTGAAAATAAGTTTTTGTAGACCAACATTTGAATGAAAAGTTTGAAATTATTGAGTTGGTCCTAATAGTGTTTCTGCTGAGATATATCAAAACTTTTCAATCCTCGTATAAAAAAATAATTTTGTAATCTCTCAAGCAACTGCAAAATTACCATTTAGGTAAAGTTTCAGTGATGATACAATATGCACAATGCTTGTCAAAGCACAATAATTTAGCTGCGTGTGTTTTTCCACAAAAGCCAAGCAGTTTAGATAGTCTGTGTCAAGTTCTTTTCAGTATCCTTCAATCTCTCGTTTTCATAAAACATTTTCACTACATCCATAAACATTCATGTGAATATAAGTGTACAGGTACATGCAAAAGTTTATTGGCGGGTCAAGAACGCACTCCTTGCTTTCCGACAAGAAATCAAGAAACTTACCACATCAGTATGTTTGTTTTATGAGATAAACAGAGTTTTGTCAAGAAATTTCCTACTGCTTTTTGTTATAAGTTAGAAACAAAATGTATTCGCCATAGAAAACAACGTAAAATTACATTTTTTTCAGCATAGCTTATCGGATGCTCTCTGATAATTTCAAAGCAATTCAGATGTAATTAAAAGATTAATCAAAGCAACTCAAAACTCGAGTTTGCAAACAAAAGGCGGAATCATTACGGTTGAATGCTTTACAACAAAACCAAATCATGAGATATCTGCGTCGCAGTTCCACGCACGGCGGCGATCAGTAATCCTATTAATCCGTATAATTTGAAAACAAAAGGGCTAGCTAAAATATCAGAGTATGTTATGAAAATCATGCCATATCTCTAAAACTATAGACAATAGCAACGTCATTTAAAGCGGAATAAATACGTGAATAAATTTTAGGAAAAGTCAAGAAATTTCAAAGCTGTGGATTGCGTAGTTCATTAATTGTATTGCTTTGAAAAGTACCAAATCCCAACCGACCCCCCCCCCCCCCACAGGAAATAGGGTTAAACGTTTTCCGAGGAGAGTCGCAAGATCAGAACAATTCCGTTCTTTACGTGAAGGCCCAGGAGCAGGCACAAGTAGCGCCTCGGTTAAAACACCTTTAACTTATTCAAGCTCAGAAAATTTGTCATCCAATGAAGAACGCTGCGAAAATTTTGATTATCAACCCAGTTTTGCCTCGGAAAACCCCAGAAAAAGAAAGGTTACTTCCAGTTTAGTAGTATTTGCTGAATCATGCGATCGTACTGGTATTTCAGATAGGTCTGCAGCACTTATTGCTTCATTATTTCTACAAGATGCGGCAGTTGTAACGAATAGCAAATCTCAATCAGTCATAGATAAAAGCAAAGTGAGAAGAGCGAGAAAAAAAATGAGGTTTGCAACTCAAATGAAAAGTAGGCCTATCATGTGCATAAATTTGCAAAGCATATATTTTGGTGGCCGAAAAGATTAAACCATCAAACAAAATGAAATTGCTGAGCGACTTCGAAAACATTTCGCAGTTGAAAAACACATTACTTTACTTGAGGAGCCAAGTTATCATTTCATTGGTCATTTTACTGCAGCCAACTGATCTAATGTGTCAATAGCTACAGGGATTCTTCAATATCTTAGATCCAATAAAATTAGCTACGATAATGTAATTGCAATTGGATGCGATGGAACCGCAATAAACACAGGTCAAAAAGGCGTCGTGATAAAGCTCCTGGAAGATCATTTCCAAAAACCACTTCAATGGTTAATATGCCTACTTCATAGTAATGAATTGCCTCTTAGGCAACTTATAAAAGATATGGCAATACTAGCAGACCCGATAGCTTCACTGGGCCCATTATAAGGCAGCTAGCCACCGTCCCCGTCACACAACTAGATGTTGTAAAATATAAAGCAGTTCCTGCACCAGAGATTGAAATTGATGAAAATGACCTCAGCACTGACTAAAAATATCTTCTACACATGCACAGAGCAATGAAAATTGGAGATATATCAATTCATTTCGCATATAGGAGTCCAGGTATGATGAACCACTAAAGATGGTTGAACACAGTCAATAGTATTCTACGTTTATATGTTGCATGTAACGCGTCAGCTGTATTGGTGGAACGTGTGGACTATATTATGAATGTTTATATTCCAGTATGGTTTGCCATTATAAAGGAAAGCAATTTCACTAATGGCCAAAAACATTTCTTTAAAATTCTACACTCTGCTCAGAAGCTATCGAATAAACCCCTAATATCCTCAACAAAGTAATATAGAAGAATGCGTTTTATGCCCATCCTGAAAACATTTGTAAATGCTTGTAAATGACAAATTTGTGTAAACAGAATCATGATAACAATTCACGTGGAACTGTACAGTACATTCCATTTACAGAACCTGCAGATCATGTTGCTTTTAGGCTACTCTGCAGTAAATTATAGGTTGCGTTTTATAGCGGCAACTGATCAAACGTAGGCTACTATTGCTTTTAGTTTAAGCAAGACTACGTCTTGCTTACATTACATTTACATTGCATTACATTGCTACATTAGTTTGTCAGTTCGTATCATCCTGCAAAGTTAATGGACAGAACATAAATGAGCGTACAGCGTTAACACCATCTCGCTCTTTTGCGACAAGTTTGTTTATTGAGCAATGACAAAATAGCATCTGAAATTGGTGAAAATTCAGCATTTTGGTCGTCGATGCGGGGGCAGTAAACCTTAAGCTTCGAACATGCCTTTACATAGGAAAGTTCTGGGTACATCCCACTTACAATTTATAACTAGCCAGTAGAAAAATTATAAAAAAAATTATGTTAAAACGGAAAGTGAAATTTCCCTTTTTTTTCCAAAAAATTGAAAGTTTGACCCCCCTGCGGGGGCAGAAGATGCACCCCCAAACTGATGAAATTTTGCACACGTAATTTTTTCATGCATGTGCCACTTTTTATGACTAGCCGTTTTTGAATTTCGAAAAAAAGTCAAAAACGGCCCACCCTACTGTTGAGTGAGACAATTAGGCCTAGGCATGGCGATCTGTATACAAGGTCGCCATGGGCCTACTAGGCTATAGATATTTCGCATTAACCAGCCAAAAAGTGTGAAACTTTTTCCAGAAAATGCAAGCCGCAACGTAGAGTCAGAAAATAGATCAGCATGTTATTCCTGAGACTTGGAAGAGAGGTGCTCGGTGTTTTGTTTTTGTATTGCAAATAGGTTTTGGATGCAATCTAATTTGGCATTGTTTAATTCTGGAAGAAAATACTTTTAAAACCGTTTCAACAGATTTGACAAGTGATCGATAACCAATGGCTTAAACATTTTGGTTCCCCATCATTGTTAGTCAAAAACTCTACAGTAGATGAAATAATTTCAAATGAATCATTTTCAACTTCTTCTTTCTAGATGTTTAAATTTTTAACAAACTCTTCAAGTTTTTGATTTCTTGATTTCAATGTAAAAACATTAGTGTTTTTTCCTTAGATGGATAAATTAAGTTCTTTCCATTTTTCAAGCAAATCTCACAAATAGCATAATTTTGAAAGTCAGATGTCATTGCAGAAATGATGGACTAAGTTTGATTTTCACAACTTTATTTTTCAACGTTATTAGGCCTATAGCATTTTTAAAGTTTTGTTTTTGAGAGCCATCTTACTTCACAATGCAGTAAAAGGGATTTAAACTGAACTCTCATTACATTTCACCATATGAACTTGCAAAAATACGGGTATTGAGTGCGCGACTCCTAATAAAGTTAATATTTTCACATCATCTTGCACAATAGCATTCCGAATTCCGATGAGGATATATTCTTTTTAGCTATTAAGGTCTCGCAATGAGTCTTACCCTTTAGTGTGTAAATGCAATAAGTTATGACTGCGTCGGCCTATCACTCGCAAATCACAATTTTGCATGAAACCCAGCAGTAGGCCTACGTCCTGTCATTGCAGAAGCTCCCTCAGTAGGCTAGACATGCCAACATAGTCCTTCCAAAATAGCTCCACTTCCGTTCAAAATTTGACGAAATTATCGTTACCGTTCAATTTTTTTACCAGCTTTCGATTGATTCGATTAGCTTTACTTTTTCAATATTTAGCTACTAGCGTGCAGTCCTCAAGCTAGCCCACTACCAGGGCTAGGCCTATTTAAGCAGAATCTACAACTCGGTTCAGAATAATGTTTTGAACAGTTACATCAGTTTTAACAACTGCGTTATAAAATAAACGTCTGAAAAGTACCATAGGCCTAGTCAAGTCAAGTCAAGGATAATAGGATAATATGCACTATTTTATGTAAAATTGGTATAGGCTACTCTCTGCGAACCCTTGCGGGGTCGCGAGTCGCGACCCCCAGTTTGGGAAGCCCATGCCGTAGCCTACTTATCCCGACCAGCAGAAATAGCCGTTTTTACATCGTTTAATGTCGCTAAACGTTAAAATCGTGTAGAAAATTCACAGCCACCAAACCTATAAAAAAGCGTAAAAAGAAAAGTTTTATTTCGTCGATTGTAAAATAGTATGGGGCGCCGTTTGGAAAAACACAATTTAGAAATTTTGCAACACCAATTTAGAAATTTTGCAACACATTTAGCTATATTGCAACAATTTAGCTAAATTGCAAAAATACGATTTAGTTATATTGCAGAAATTTAGCTAAATTGCAAAAATACAATTTAGCTATATTGCAACAATTTAGCTATATTGCAGCAATTTAACTAAATTGCAAAAATACGATTTATTTATATTGCAGCAATTTAGCTAAATTGCAAAAATACAATTTAGCTATATTGCAGCAATTTAGCTAAATTGCAAAAATACAATTTAGCTATATTGCAACAATTTAGCTATATTGCAACAATTTAACTAAATTGCAAAAATACAATTTAGTTATATTGCAGCAATTTAGCTAAATTGTTATTGTAATATGCTAATGAGGACAGCCGCGTTTCCATCTGTAATTTAAAGAATTGCCAAAGTGGAATGGGACGGTTTTTGCTGTTTAGGCTAGGCCTATTCTGTTTTGCATCTGGTACGGTACCTGTAGATAAGTAACGCGTCGTTTTTTACAGTTTGATATGTTTTAGAGCCCTAGATCAGTTGTGGCAGTTTTGGGATGTGGATTAACAATTCCTTTGGAGAACCAGGCTTAAGTCAGTAGGCCTAACTGTCTGACTATTAACCATCGAATGTCTTTCAGGCTAAAATTGACTGCTTGGACGAGGCTTACCAGTGCAGAAACAAGTTGTGTGGCAAGTGTGTCTGGCTATTACAGTTTAGTGTGCTGCATATTGGTTAACAAGGTACCAGTAGCACCGGCAGGTTGCCATTTTGTATCAGTAGGTACCGTACAAGTAAGGTGACCCTACCGGTAACTTGGTGGTGCAAGTATAGAATCCGTCACCCTGGTCAACATGACGTCACAAAACAGACGAAACTATTATTGGGGGGTGAAAAAAAGGAAGGTAAAAAGCGGCGGAAGGGAAATGATAAGGCGGAATGGATATGGATTTTTTGACAATTTTACTGTGTTTTTACAATAAAAACATTAAACCAACGTCAAGTGTTGAATATAACTACCTAGAATGACATAAAATTTACCAAATTGCATCAATTCAACTAAAAATTTACCCAATTAAACTTTAAAAATAAAAATATGAAACGTTTGCAACTAAATGTGTTGTAGCTATCTAATTTCTGCTCGCATTTTAATTTTTACAATAAAAGTACCAATCTAATGCAACTGCAAAGAGTATGTCTTGCTTTATGCACGTGGAAAGTTTCAGGTTTATATCTTATCTACAAAACGGGCAATCGTCGTTCAAACGTAGCCGCTCGGCGACACTTTTTTCCAATGCATTGTAAAGGCGAATCGATCCTTATTCAGTATACGCCACCCCCTGTTTGCTGTGACGGCCGGCTGGCAAAAATTTTGAAAAATTACATTGAATTTGTTGCATTCTGAGAGCATGTTCAACAAAAATTTGAGTATGAATATTACTGTAAATGGTGCTGTCCCTGTTTAGTGGCATAGCAAAACGATAAAATCACGTTTTCTTTTGCATTTTTTGGAAATACAGCTGAAGCCGCAACTGACTTCAAGGGTACCGGTACTTGCTTGTGAATCGAATTGAATTTTTTCCATCGGAAATGACAAAAATTACTGCATTTTCTGAGTAAATTGCGGGCCCCCTAATTTGCGGGCCCTGTGCAATCGCACGGTTTGCACACCCCAAAGACCGGCACTGCTGAGTGGTATAGCCTATGTATCTGGTACAGTGGCGTAGCTATGCGTTTTTTTATCAGCACTGCAATACGCAACGTGCTATTTTCAATTTGCGGTGTAAAGTCAGACGAACGTACCATTATCAGTAGCGTAGCCAAGAATTGTGAAAGGGAGAGGTTTTGACGGCCGGCGGGCGAAGCCCGACGGCGTACTCGCCGAAGGACACTTATCGGCGGGGGGTCTGGGGGGCCACCCCCAGAAAATTTTGAAAAATTACTTTGAATTTGGTGCATTCTGAGAGCATTTTCAACAAAAATGTGGGTATGAATGTTCCTATAAAATGGTGCTGTCCGGTGGCATAGCAAAAGGATAAGATCATGTTTTCTTCAGCATTTTTCGAAAATAAAGCTAAAGTCTTTATGTTTTTTTGTTGCTAATTCCTGACAGAGATATTTGAATGTTTGGTATTGGCAAAACTAGCTCTTTTAATGCAGTTTCGTTTAAAATTAGGCAAGTTTTTTTTAGAGACATAGGTTGATTGCTTTTTTTGCGAGATTATTACAGTTTTATTATTTATCAATTTTCTCCTTCGTTGATCCAAAAAACGATCTTATTCCGGTAAGTCACTAACTTTTATGTTTTAAAGTTAACCCGAAGTTTAAAAAATGTAACGTCATAGACGTCATACATCTTAATGAGTGTCAGACAAAAAGCTGTGAGACAAAGAAGTTACTTTATTTCTGATATATTCAAGTTTTGTATAACGAATCACTGGAATCGGGTATAGGCTATAAAAGGTTAGTGCAATTTTTCACAGCTGTAGATATTGCGGTGTTTCCATCGACTGCACGAGTTAGCTGGATACCATGGATACTGAACCGTTGTAGAGCGGTCACACCCTGCTATATGAATTATGAAAGGTCATTCGAATTATAAAGCATAATATGACACACAAGTTCTTACTCATTTTAAAAGATAAAGCACCACAATTGCTTTAACATGTCAAATTAGTAGAATCATGCTTACAGCTAACAGCTATGAAAAATTCATCAACACAAGCAATAAGAATGCAAAAAATCATTGATAGGCTACTGATGAAACTAAAGGGAAAAAGGAAGTCGACAAACTTTTTCACACATCTTGTTAATGACATCCTCAACAGTTGGGACCAATTTTCTATACAGATTAAGCAAAGCCAAACCATTTAATCGGTTTTCAGAGGTTGAATTTCTTAAATAAGTTAAAGTCTTCGAAGAGCAGAAAAAGATCTTTCATTGGTGCAAGTGGTAGGCTAACTGGAAGAGTAGCCAGAATGCGGAGTAAAATATTAATGTTTGGAAGCGTTGACTGCGGGCAAAATGGCAATGCACTTACAGCACTTTTTG
Organism: Aplidium turbinatum; assembly: GCF_918807975.1. NCBI lineage: Eukaryota > Metazoa > Chordata > Ascidiacea > Aplousobranchia > Polyclinidae > Aplidium > Aplidium turbinatum. Next base: position 20,807,989 of record NC_137477.1, read on the forward strand.
GCAAGCTGGTTCGGGAAGAATTGAAAAGACATCGATACCACATATACGCAGTTCAGATATAATAGCAAGGGCGTTTATACACGGCAGATCTGCTTCGTAAAATTCAAAGAGTGATTCAGTTTTCTCCATTTAGTTTTTCTCAAAAGGGGGGGTTGAAACCCCCAACCCTCCCCCCCCCTTTGGCTACGCCACTGACCACTATAATTTAGTAATATACTGAATGCAAAAGCACAAAAACTGCTGCAGAATTAAAATAATCAATTTGTAACCTTTTACAAGGCTACCCAAATTTGAAGAGCATGTTTCCGCCTTTGCTTAATAAAGGCTGGTAGGAATTTTGTAACGTATTAAAAACATAACGGCAGAAAAATTCATGAAAATTTGAAACGTTTTTAGATATTTAAGATGTTTTGACAGGGCCGGATTTAGCAGTAGGCAGAGTAGGCAGTTGCCTATAGGGCGCCAAATTATTGGGGGCGGCAAAATATACGAATATATTACATTGATAAATGATAATACTGTACGTGAATATAATAATTCACAACAGATATATAGGAATTAATAAATATGTTATCACATCACACACATTTATAAACAGTGCGGCAAGTCATGTATGGCAAGTCATCGCCCCTAGAGTACTTCACATTTGATTGGTTTTCAACAATATGTGCTGCTTAGCGCTTGTTTTGTTTTGCTGTCTCGCTTAGTATGGAGGACTAGGGCTTTGTCTGTCCAATTTTCATTAATCTTTGTTCGGTTTGTTTCACTGTTAGTAAATTTAAAGGAGCCTAGAAAAAATGTTTTTAGTCAATGTTAGGTTGATGGAAAAGTTGCAGGCTATTTTGTGTACTTGCCTTGATGCTTAAAGTATGTAAACCATGAATGATATCATGAATGATCTCACATTTTTGAGGATTAGCCTAACTCATCTTTACTTGTTTCTACAGACTTTGAAGAAATTATTGATTTGTTTGCAAGAGAAAAAGCCCGCCGCAAGCGATTTTAAACAATTAGTTCATTATACAATGACATTCATTGATGTATTCAAATAAACAGTGCAAAGAACTTTTTTGTAAGGAATTGAAAATATAAATCGTAGCGCACCATCGAAAAAATTTTTTGGGGGGCGGCACTTTTCGTATCTACCTAGGGCAGCGCTTAGGCTAAATCCGGCTCTGTGTTTTGAACGATGCCGTTCTGTTTGCTTTTATTTTTCGTGTACTTTTGCATTATCAAAAAAAAAACGTCCTGTCTGAAAGTGCCGCCCCCCAGACGTGCCGCCCGGGGCGGTCCGCCCCCCCTAGCTACGCCACTGATCTGGTACAAGTCAAGCTCTCTATACCAAGGCTCAAACATAACATCTTGTTAAAACATATAACTTTTGCATTCACCACATGCCTAGCAGAGGTGAACGAGGCCATTTTTTTTACTCCGGCTCCGCTCCTGCTCCGAAAGTATTTAGCCTACTCCGGCTCCAACTGCGAAATTCATTTTGAAGTGAAATAAGCGTGAAACTACTTTTTTCAAATAATTCTTAAAAAACACAAAAAAGCCCGGGTTTTTCAGAACCCTGCTTTTACTACCCTATGCCCCCTCCCCCGAACAGGAGAATGATCAACTTTAAGGCTATCATTTAATTTAGGGTGCTTTCAACAGAACATTTTTGCACGTAAGGCATTAGATAACCACTTTGGGCCCCTAATTTGCGCGCAATGAACTCAATTATTTCTCCGGGCCCTTTTGCTACAATACGGGCCCCCCAGAACTAAAGAATAACAACTTTTATGCTTGAATTTACTCGTTTAGGATGGTTTTAAAACAACATTTTTGCGCATAAAGTATAAAATCACAATTTCCGGCCCCCCAACAAAAACAGGCCTGGGCCCTCAAGGGTACGCCATACCCTCCGTACCCCCCTCGTAGGCCCTGTTAATAGCAACCGCAACACTCCATAACCAACACGACACGTCGCAAAAGGGGATGAGAGCTTCATCAACACCATCAGGACATCATCATCTACCAGCTCATTCACTCCATCACCCACCACGACAAGAAACACTGACAAACTGGATCTCAAACCTCAATCGTCTTCTAGGCTACTGTGTGATGTGCAGTCTTACCATAGAAAGAGCTCAACACCTGCTCTCCTGGGCCACATCGAAACGGGCTTTTGGCTGAGGATGGGTTTCTTTTATGTCCGGTTTTCTTTCTCCATCCTATTATTATTATTGTGACTGCTCATCCACATCAATATTGGAACTGGCAAATTCAATCCACAACACTTTTCATTGGGCTGTCATTCATTACTACATGTGTGCTTCTCTCTGTTTTTGCTTTATTTTTTGCTATATGTTTTTTGGGTTTTGTGGCCGTGCTAACTACTGATAGGCTACGGTATATAGCCTACTACATGATTTTCCATTCAGGCACGTTTTAAACCTTTCAAGGTTGTGCCACCTTTTCCCGTTCATTAACGTGCTGGTAGGTCTATATCGATTTTGTAGTTAGTATCTTTTTCGTCCCGGACGCGTTAATGACAAAAAATAAAATGATTGATGATTGATTGTTATTTACTTTTTTCTGAATCCGCATCGCAGTGTTTCCACTTTTACAAAGCTAGATTACCACTTGTATTACCACATTTGTCCTCAGATTACCACATTTTTTGCTGTGGTTTTCTTCCCGATTTTAACTGTATTTCGACTTACTTTTACATTAACAAAGTGGCTATTTTTACCCACTTATTGCCATGGTTACAATCAGGTGTTGCCAGAGTTAGGATTAATGTTAGGAAGGGTTAAAGGCCTACTGAATGAAAATTTCAAACGGGAATTAAGCATTAAAATGCGTAAACTGAACATTCAAGAAAAATTACTAAAAAAAAAAAAATTGTTTTCAATGGCGCTGGCAAGGCCCAAAGTCCAATGTTTCATTTATTTCATTTTTTTCAAAATAACCAAAAAGTGCAAACACTGCTCGAGAATACGTCACAAAAGACAGCAATAACAAAAGCCACGTTACCACATCTGATGTTTTGAGCAAACTGTCTGATGTTTTGATGTTGAAATCTGATGTTTTGATGTACATACATACATACGGTAGCCTACAGTCAAATCGCCTGCAGTAACAATTATTGCGAGATCAGCTGATTGCTAGTCTCTAGTGACGCAGACTGTACAGTCGCACGCTTTGCTGCTCAAGCCCAATCTCGTTTTGAAAGCTCTGACAAAAGCATGCGCGCAATGGTGGTCAGACCGCAATGGGGCAAAATTTTATTGAAAATCGTTTTATGGTACTACGTAGCATGTTAAACAGAAAGAACATGGAAAATCGCCAAGTCAGGTGTTTCCTTTAGTATCCCTTTAAGGTAATGGTTAGACTTAGGAATAAGGTTAGGGTTTTGATCTTTACACAGAACAAAAAAAAATTCCAAAATGCAAGTTTTTGTTTTCAACAGCTTTAAACTTTTCTCAAATTAGGACAGAATTCCTTATCTGGCAACGCTATTATTTGGCTATATTTACACTATATAGTGTAAAATAAGGTCTAAAACAACTGCTCAGTTTATTAACAGTAGCCTACCGGTTATTAACAGTTATTAAAACGTCCGAAATAAGTAAGCAAAGTACTGTAGCCTACCGGTACTTGACACCGCAGCTAGAATCTGAAAGACATCTTGACTATGAATATGGGTCACATCCACATGGTCACCCTATGTTCAAAGTCAAAAGTCAGGACACATTCCAAAATCAAACCGAAAACAGCGGAACATGCTAGTCGCATGCTATTATAAGTAGTTTTTTGCATATCTGTTCGATTTCGGAAGACAACAGTTGAATGCTCTTATTTATGCTATTGATAGTATTTTATGTCAAATTTTCAAAATTTACAATTTCCACATTTTGGCAACATTTCCACACAAAATTTCCATATTACCACAAATTTTTCATTACCACATTTTTACCACAAGCATGATTAAAATTCCACAATTGTGGTAATTACCACAAAAGTGGAAGCGCTGTCCGCATGGTCACACTGAGCCGGTTTCCTGCAATTTTTGTTTTTTTGAGTCTTTTATGACATCACAACCAAGTTTTTGAATGCGAGACTCTCAAAGTAAAAACTTCCGGAAACTTGTCACTTTTGGAATTTCTTTTGTGTTAAATCGCCCTTGTTGCTCTCGCAAGTGTTAATTGTAGAAGTATTTTACAATCGACGAAATAAAACTTTTCTCTTTCGCTTTCTTTTCTGGGTTTGGTGGCTGTGCATTTTTAAGATTATGTTTTTCAAACACTGTTTTATTAATGCATATTTTAAACCTTTTGGTTTTGTCATCTTTTACTTTTGTTGGTGTAAAATAATTCGTGTGTTTACTTTATCGTTCTCTACATGTTCGCGTCAGCAATGAAAAATAAAATTGAATTGAACTGAAACTGTTTCGCATGTGTCCTGCGGTTTACAATGTGGATGCGTACAACAACACAGTAAGAATACCAACCTATGGAATGTGGTAGTGTGATCTCGCGGCTGTACAGCAAACAAAAAAGCCAGAAAACTGTTGCGATGAAGAAGACCATATCTCTCATGAATGGCCTCTGCGCAATGTCAAATGTTTGAGTCATAGCAACAAGTCCAGCCACCAAAGTGGTTACCAGCATAGCAGCACCTGGGGTAAGTAAGAACCGTTATGATTGGCGAATATGATCCGTGAACGCTATTAAGTTCAAAGATATACGAAACTTGGTTCAATTGATACTGCTAGAACTAACATAGCAACTATGGCATAAAATTCAAAGTGTTTGCTTTGTCAATGATAACGGTAGCGTGCCAGCACGGAAAAATACCTTTTATATTTTGAAATGCTACCGTAATAGTTGTTATTTTTAAAATCTTAATTATTAACCAATTTGAATGATTTTACATAGAATTTAAATAAATCGCTTCATACAAACATTACTTCAACTGCAGTGTAATCAGTGACGACTGCAGTAATCAGTGACGATTACTGCGATGAACATCAACTGATCTGATGCAATGGATACAAAATAAACAAGATACCATCACACATCCTCTTATTTCGTAATATACAATTTGCGTCAGTTCAAAAGTGAAGTAGCCTAGCTACGTGTTAAAAAAGCGGTAAACTGACTTAAGTTGTCAAGTAAACAAAGGGTTAAACTAAAACGTGGCCGTTGTTAATAGTTTGAAGAGGTTGAGAGGGCCACGACATCACACAATGTACGTAGTTCTCATTGTCTCTTGTTTTCTTTTATTGTTGAAGTATTGTATAAACGTCAACATTTGAAGAAACAATAAAACGTGAAAATCTTGAGTAGTGCTTTGAGAACAAGCACACAAAGACAAGGCCAGAGCATAAACACAACCTTAGAAAAGTAGTTAGGGTAATATATGACATTTTGTACCCTTACCCCAAAAAAATTGCAACAAAAGGTTTTTCAACTGATTTGATTAGTATTGGGTGTCAGTATTGACATATTCAAAATCTTAAGGAATCCAACTTCCGAAAAGTGGTTATTTTCAAGATGGCTTCCAAGATGGCCGCCAAACCATTAAAATAACAGTAAATTGACCATAACGTAGTCATCATATGACCAAATCATGTAGTTTTGGTGTCTATATCTAGGTTTTTGTACCCTGTGAAGTCGATGAGACCATTCTCAGAATTGTTGAATTATCTGATAGCCAATGAATTCAATATGGCAATCCAAGACGGCCCCCAAACCATTAAAATAACAGTAACTTGACCATAACTTGGTCATCATATGACCAAATCATGTAGTTTTGGTGTCTATGTCAAGGGTTTATACCCTGTGAAGTCAATGAGACCATTCTCAGAATTGTTGAATTATCTGATTGCTTATAAATTCAATATGGCAATCCAAGATGGCCGCCCAACCAATAAAATAACAGTAAATTGACCATAACTCGGTCATCATACGATCAAAACATGTAGTTTTGGTGTCTATATCTAGGTTTTTATACCCTGTGAAGTCAATGAGATTATTCTCAGAATTGTTGAATTACCTGATAGCCTATAAACTCGTGTACGGTACTTAAATTTATCTCTCTCTTTATCTCTTATATATATCTCTCAAATCTACTTAAATTTATCTCTCTCTTTCTCTCTTTTATCTCTCTCTTATCAATCCCGCCTTGTTGTTTCAGAGATTCATCGTCGTATCCCAAACAGGTGATCTCTCCATGCAGGAAGTGATGAAGCACGAGCTCAGTACATACCCACCCGCCTTGTTTGAAGCTAGACATATTTTCCGAGAAGCCGATAAGCCTCAAATAGCTACCGCCATCACAGAACATGCCAGCAGTGTGACGCCAGGCGATTATGAAATAGTGAAAGAATCTGCCCCGAAAATCAATCACTACGTCCTTGATGGAGGGTTCTTGTTGCATCGAGTGCATTGGAAAGCTGGAGACAGTTATGGGTTTATTGCACAGTCGTATGCAGATTTTACCATTCGTTATTATGGCTTAGCAACGGTGGTCTTTGATGGATATGGTGGTACGTCTATCAAAGACAATACCCATCAAAGACGCGGCATGAACGTCCACCCGTTTGTTCACTTTACTGCAGACACCGAGTTCATTGGAAAGAAAGAGCAGTTCTTGTCCCGAGCTTCCAACAAGAAAGGATTAATTTCTCTAATTTCTGCTCAACTGAGGAATAGAGGCTGCAATGTGATCAACGCACCAGTTGATGCAGATGTTGATATCGTCAAGACGGCAGTGGACAGCTCTCATCGACATAGTACAACTTTAATTGGTGAAGACACGGACCTTTTAATATTGTTACTACACTATGCTGACACTTCTCCAGACATAAAAGACCTTTACTTCTGCTCCGACAAAGCTTACGCAACCAAGATACACGACATCAACAATCTGGAGGCAATTATCGGACCAGACATATGCTCACAGCTCCTCTTCATTCATGCATTCACCGGTTGTGATTCAACATGAAGGATATTTGGTATCGGGAAGAAGGCGGTTTTCAAGAAACTAGTGAAAGGTCAACCGATAATCAAAGAATGTGCAAATTGCTTCATTCTCCCAAATCAGACAGACCACATCATTAAGGATCTTGGAAACAAAGCTATGACCGTTGTGTTTGGCAACGATGGCAGTAGTGACCTGGAAACACTGCGCTACAATGCATTGGTCAAGAAAATTACAACAGCCAAGTCCTTTGTTCACCCTGAACGTTTGCCACCTACATCATCCTCTACCAAATTCCACTGCCTCAGAGTTTACTACCAGATTATGGTCTGGATGGGTAGGCTACTGATGATGGTATGGATGCTCTAGACTGGAGATGGAAAGTAGACAATAATCAGATGGTTCCAATCATGACGGACATGAAAGCTGCCCCGGACAACCTACTGAAAATGATACACTGCAAGTGCGAAACGTGTCCACCTCACTGTAGTTGCCGGAGATATGGCCTACCATGCCATGCTGGATGTGGACCATGCCAAACTGGTTCATGTGTCAACCCATACAACAATCACATAATTACAGACGATGACATCGAGAGTGACAACGATGAGTTTTAATAATACTTGATCCATGTGCTTTCTTTACGCTAATTATGTCAAGAGTCTACATGATCACATTGTATTAACTCTTTATGCTTGCTTAGTTTACCCAAATAGGTATGTAGGCTATATAAATTTAACGGGTTTTTTAATAACCAATACATTGTTATTGTTCATTTATAAGTGTTTTGGCAGCCGTCTTGGATTGCCATATTGAATTTATTGGCTATCAGATAATTTAACAATTCTGAGAATGGTCTCATTGACTTCACAGGGTATAAAAACTTAGATATAGACATCAAAACTACGTGTTTTGGTCATATGATGACTACGTTATGGTCAACTTACTGTTATTTTAATGGTTTGGCGGCCATCTTGGAAGCCATCTTGAAAATAACCACTTTCCGGAAGTTGGATTCCTTAAGATTTTGAATATGTCAATACTGACACCCAATACTAATCAAATCAGTTGAAAAACCTTTTGTTGCAATTTTTTTGGGGTCAAACCATATATTGCCCTAACTAAAGAGACTTTTACTAAACACAACTATAGCCTACACAGGCAATTCAGCCAGATAAAAAAACAAACAATTCACCACAATCCATCATCATTTTTAAGCTGCAGTATGCAGCACTTTACAAAGCAAGCAACTAACATTCGTTTGGTAAAAAAACATCAAGTAAACAAACATTAAACGCTACGTCAAAATAGTTTGAAATCAATTTTGTTCGGCCCAGTACTACGTCTGCGCAAAACACGTAAATATTTCAACAGTCAAGTCACAACAAATTATCAAGAATTACTACAGATAACTGATATTCTTTCTATAGATTTGTCCAGAATTGACCTTGTTACATAAGCTAGTACATACAAAGCAAACTTACCTAACAAAGCGCCAATGGCAACCTCTGCAGCAGTCGGGTTAGGATTGGTAAAGGCAGCAATTGCACTGAATATATCCGGAGATCCATTCCCGAAAGCTACAATTGTTAAGCCGTACCATGATAAAAGCAGTTAAGGACAGAGTAGGTCGAATAACTTTAAACTTTTTAAAGGATAGGCTACCCTACCTATCACAAAAGATACTTCGTTAGCATCACAACCGTGCAGTTGATTTGCTGCTCATGTTTCCTATCATGCGTTCTTCTCACAATGTAACTGACAGATTGTGGTTGATTGATTGAATCTTTATCCTCGGACTGAGAAAGCTTCTTGCAGAGCTTAATCCTGGCAGTTCTTGTAGAGGCTTTGAATCACTGACGCAGGCCAGGTCGCAAAATTTTTTTTCTCACGACATTCCTGTCTCATTGATTCTACTCACTCTAAAAGTCAGATTTTCCGAAAATGTTTTGAGAGATTGGTTGATTCAGATTGCAAAATATCTATTTGCCAATGAAATTCTGCAATGATGATGATGATGGCGTATGAGCGATCTTTCCAGGCTAGATTGGAGGGCAGGAAATCTTCAGCCACTCAGCAGTCTCGTCGTCCAGGATTCTCAGACCATGTGCACCGTGTGGAGGCCGGTGGGTTAGGCAGTGGTGGATGACATGGTCTGCGGTCTGTTCCGTGGCACCACACTCGCATTCTGATGAAGGAGCCAGGCCCCACTTGTGCATGTCCGAACGAAAGCGGCCGACGCCAGTTCGCAGGCGGTTAAGCCTGACCCACGCGAGCCTTGCGAGGGACATCCCTGGTGGACGGGGATCGGCGACGGGTATGAAGTCACGGAGCGTGGAGGTGTGATTTTGCCACTCCGTGTTCCACATGTGGTTCGTCCAGTGTGCCGCACTTAAACCAAGTTCTTCGGCGTTCTTAAGGAGTTGTTGTGCGGCAGGCACAAAGGGGCGTCTTGATTTCAACCGCTGCTTTATAGGTGGTGGTCTCTTGAGTGTTGCATGGAGGAGATGGTCCGGGTCCAAAGCGCGGCGAGCGAGAGAAATCGTGGCTCCTTTACGGCGTAGCTCAGCGGGTTGGATGCCTGCTAGGATGGGTAGGCAGTCCGTTGGAGTGGGACGCAGGCATCCAGTCACAGTACGCAGTGCGTCGTTGATGGCGGTATCAATCTGGTGGGTGTGAGAACTACGACACCAGACCGGCGCGCAGTACTCAGCGGTGGAATGAACAAGGGCTAGGGTAGCTGTACGAAGAGTTTTAGCACCAGCTCCCCAGCCGGAACCCGCCAATCGCCTCAAAAGTGCGACGCGTGTAGATAGTTTTTTGCGCAGTGACTTCAAATGACTTCAGTGACTTCAAATTCTGCAATGATAATAAAATATAAGCTTTCCCTGACCCTACTTTTTTTGAAAAGCTCTTGTGCACCGCAAAAATTAATTTAAAGAAAAAAAAAGTTTGTCTTCGAAGGGCGTCGAACCCTCGTTCTCACGATCACTAGGCAAAGGATGGAACCACTGAATCAACCGTGCCAACGAGAAAATGTTGCATTCACACGGTTTTAATACAAACTTTTACCAAAATATGCAAATGAACAGGAATGTGGTGGGAAAAAAAATTCGCGGCCCGGTCACCGAGATTGGCAGAGTGAAGTTTTCGATTTGTTGAAGTCTTGTTGCCGAGGAATTATTCCATTCATTAGATGCGCTGAATGGAGAGCAGTCCTTAACGTGCGTTGCTCAAGCGCACGCCCTGAGAGTCGAGCCAGCACCGCTTGATCTTGAAGCTTCTTCGTTCCAGAAGTGACGCGCTAGTCAATTGAGCTATTGAGCTATCGGGCGGTTGAAATTAAGAAGTGTTACTTTCAAATACAGATTTTTCGCTTGTAATGCAGTTCAGTTTAGCGAATGCTGATAGTTTGATCAACAGAATATAAAGATACTAAAAGGCAACCGGTTTGAATGGAACAAATCAACAAAAGACACCATTTCCACCGTGGATTTAGTTTGGGTGTATTTCGATACCGAAATTATGCCTCGCTTCTTCATATAACTACATACGGCAGTTACTATTTCAAAGTATAACACAAAATCATCAGTCCATTGTAGCTCGGCAAATAGGTACATAAGTAACTAACGACCCGTGGCCAGCGGCGCAGTTATAGAGCTTTTTACCCTGTTGCAACAAACCTGGTCACAACGGTAGCCTAAAGCATAATCTCTTCGTGGGAAAATTGTGACATAAGATTCTCGGATTCGTTCGTCTGTATGCAATGACCGAAAAAAACACTCTTTTGAAAACGTCTATTTAAAAAGTGTATTTCTGTAAAAATAGCCCAAGGCTATCGAAATTGGGGTGCAACGCGATACACCACTAAACTTGTCACTACAATGCAAATTACTTGGATAAAAGACGGAAATTTCGTCCAGCTGGCAAGCACTAACCAAAACAGTTAAATATGCGACCACTTTTCAAGCAACAATTTTAAGAATGACGAGAATAGACTGCAATATTCCAAACGCACGCAAGCAGTTTCTGTGACCTAATAATGAAAGGCATTCTGAAGCAATTCTCAACAGGTGTTCAAAGGTGATGATGCAATGTTTCATGTTTCAACAGGTGTGATACAAGTCTTACGAACGATGGTGCAATCTTGGCTCATTTTTTAGGAAAAATTCCATGACTTAGTACGCTAAGATTCAGTAGACTTAAACAGTTTTATATGACGTTTGATTTGGTGAACAATTGTCTGGAACATGCGGCCCCTAGTTATGACAGTCTGACATGACATAACTAAAAAAGAATTGACGACAATTGTGAGCCAATGAATAAAAACACATGATACACAAATTGTTTGAATCACTCACGTTTAAGTTAATACGCAAATACAAAGGGCATGCAAAAAATGAACAGCAATACGAATAATACACGACGATACATGAAATTGGTACCATAGGTACGCACACGCTAAAATGACGCTATATACAATGGTTGCGATAATAACCGACTGTTCTGGACTCAGACAAAGGTCGACCACCGCAGACAAAACCAGGCTCAAACCTTAACACTTAGGTGTTCTTTACGGGGGCGAGGCACGAAATATCCCTCAACACGTAGTCTACTTTCACTTCCCCCGTAGTCTCATCATAGTTGCAAACGGCAACTTTAGCTCTCCTAACCACAGGCTTCCCTTTCCTAATTTGTGGACCACCTCATGCACCCTGCCAAGTTGATACTTCCCACGTTTATCAATGTCTTGGAGAGAACCCACCACTACAAGTTGACCAGGCTCCAAACTCTCGGCCATTTTTCCGGCCCTGAAGCCCTGGCAAGTAAAAATCTATCCATTTGCTCCAAAACTGCTGAGAAAGTGACAAATTGAACCGATAATCCCTTCTTAGTTGGTCACGATCATGTGGTTGCCCAACAGCACAGTATGGGTCTAAGTATGGGGTCAAAAGTGAGGCAGGGGTGATGACAGTAAAATCCCTAGGGTCGTCACTCAAAGGTACCAAAGGGCGTTCGTTCACAATCCGAACGGCACTGCTGGTGTATGTAAGCAGTTCAATAAAATTGGGCTTGCGAATTGAAGAGTCCAAAATGTGAAAAAATGCAATTTTAAATTGTTTTACCATTGCTTCCCAAGCGCCACCTTGCGCTGGAGCATATGGAGGTATAAATTCCCAGTTTATCTCTCTCTGTCTCAGGGCGTTGTGAAATTCAGTGGATTTTATCAACTCGGGTAACTTCTTAGATGCCGCCTGAAAGGTGCTTCCATTATCGGAATAGATAGCATTAACCTGCCCACGTAAATCTGTAAATCTTGTAAAGGCAAGTAAAAAATCACTCAGCGACAATGACGTAACGTCCCCAAGCTTTTTTGTGATTTCTACCTTCAACAAAAGTTAAAGGTCCAAGATAGTCTAAGCCGCAATCAAAAAAGGGTTTCCTATGCGCAGTTGTGCGAGACAAAGGTAAATCAGACATGAGCTGCCTTATAGGCCGCGTTTTCTCAATCGCGCATACACCACAGTCAAAGATACCTCTTCACGGAAGCATTACCATTAGCGATCCAAAACTTCTGTCGCATAGACAGCAAAGTATGCTGTACTTCACAGTGCGCATTTCGATTATGACGCGAGAGTAGGCTACAACAAGCCTAGTGAAGGTGTGTTTCGAAGGCAAAACGATCGGATGCTTTGCTTTTAGAGAGATCTCGGGAGAATTACTTAAGCGCCCTTCAATGCGGATTACACCAGCGTCATCTACACAAGGTCTGTACTTTTAAAGTGAACGCAATTCTTTCAAGCGTTCCTTCTCACGTTGCGAAGCGCCAACATTACCCCGCTTTATCGCTTCTTCAAGTGCATCCGGCGATCGTTTGGTCATTAAATGTACCACATCGCCACACACGCTCTTCTGAACAAACTTCACAGTCAACTCCAAAGCATTATTAAGATAAGAGGCGTCCAGTTTTGGCTTCACAAAGCTACGCTTTCTCGTTTTATAGTACAAAAATTCAACAAAGGCAACCAAATAAGCGATTCTCTTTTTCATAACATACAAAGAAGGTGCGGCCTCGATCAATCTGTGAAGGCCACCCTGTCCAACGTCAAGCGACTCCTTTTCGCCACGAAGATATAGGCTATGGACAGGTACTGAAGTGGCATTTTCTACAAATGGAATTTCTTCACACTGGTAGAGAAGACTAGAACCATTCAACCACAACTCTCGAAATTCTTTTTTTGTAATAAGATTTGGCCTTGTGCCAACATCAGCTGGGTTCATATCGGTAGGGCAAAAACGCCAATCCTGGGCTCCAGACAACAATAAGATATGCTCAACTCGACGCGTAATAAACTTATTCAAACGTAAATCAGGGTTTTTAACCCACTGCAACACAGTACGAGAATCACACCAAAATACTTACTGCAGTCGGGCATCTTCAATGCCTCGTAGGCCTGCTTTAGGAGTCTTGCTGTATTCAAAGCGGCAACAAGCTCTTTCCTAGCTATTGGCCAAGAAAACTGATTTTTTACAACAATGGTAGATTTACCCAAAACGAAGGACACACTAGGAACTCCATTAACCAGTCTACGTAAGTAAACAACAGAAGAGAAAGCTTGATTCGAAGCATCACTAAACCCATGCAATTGATATGAATCAACATCATCCGGACTACACAGACCAGAGTTTGCAAAATACCATCTCGGTAACAAAAAATCTTTAAGCAGGTCCAAAGAACGAAGCCACGACTCCCACTCTTTTACAAAGCTATCAGGGACTCCGGTGTCCCAATCAAGCTTATCTATTTTGCTGAAGTATAAGGCGTGCTTTTAGAAAAAATGGCGCTCCAAAGCCTAGCGGATCAAAATTTTGACCAAGCTGACTGAGCATACTTCTGCGGGTGTGTTTAGCCAAGGGCTTTAAGGAACATGCGATACGCATCTCGTCAGACTCGGTTTGCCACACACAACCCAATGTCTTCGCTGATGGCAAAGCCATATCTTCAGTCTGAAAGTCAACATCACGAATCAAAGGTGAGAGCATCTCATTATCCAAATTTGACAAGACAATCATAGCCTCCTTGCAGGCGCAAATCTAAGAATTTTTTTCGGGAGGAGGGCCAGAAAATTTGAAAATCAATTAAAAAGAAAGAAAAAGCTAAACAGATATGAACAATGATACTACGACATATACGATATGCTATAAAATAGACATTAAAACAACCATTTTCATCAATTGTGATGCTGAGGGACTAATATCAGCTGTTTAGAAGCATATCAAACCATTTGATGCGGAAACATACAATTTCTACAAATTTTCACAAAATTTCGGGGGGGGCCCGGGCCCCCTGGCCCCCCCCCCATAAATCCGCGCCTGCCTCCTTGTTAGCACTCCACTTAACAAGTTTAAACCCACGGCTATCAAACAAAGCAATTGATTCATGAGTGATTTGCTGAGCTTCCTTTAAGCTATCAGCCGAAAATATAAAATCATCCATGTACATATTATTTGCAATATTGCAGAGAGTCAGTTCACCAGCACCGCTGGGATTCTGCTCGATCATTTTCTTTATAGCAAAGCAAGCGATATATGGGCTACTCTATTCCCCAAGGGTGTACACAAAAACGAAATGGTACCATCTTACCACTTTCAAGGTCATCAACTTCAAACCACAATATACGAAACAAATCCCTTTGCGACTCAGGTAACTTTATTTGAAAGAAGCATTTATTCATATAAGCCATGAGACCAAATCTACCAAGCCGAAATCTAGCCAAGACATCTACCAGAGGGTTTAACAAATCAGGACCCGAAAACATTACATCATTAACACAAGTTCCTCGAAATTCAGACTTGCCATCGTAAACAATGCGCTTTTTTAATTGTGACGTCACAAAGTATGGTAAATACCACTCAAAACCCTTTACATTTCCTGCTTCACCAACACGCTCAATATAACTAGAGATGTACCGATATATCGGTATCGGCATCGGTATCGGTGATATCGGCCATTTTTTTAGTATCGGTATCGGCAAAATTTGGCCGATACTATGGCCGATACTAAACATGTAAAACAAGGCGTTTGCTGCGGATTTTCTGCAGAAGCAAAGATATAGATTTTTTTAAAGTAGTAACTAACATCACATTGAAGTAGAAAAATAACAACCTGTTCAAATTTTGATACCTCACACTCCCATGACTTCATGTGTGCACCTTTTGACTTTGTTTGCTTACAGTGATTCTTTCACTCAAACAAAACGTTTTCTTTCAGTAGTTTTGCGTTGTTCGATTCTTAAGTTGTGAAGGAGACTCAATTTCTCCAATATTTATCATTTGTGTTTCTTTTTTACTCTCAGCAGAGGATAAAACCAGGCCAAGACTACCCAGGTAGCAAAAATGTATAATTTTGCATCATTTTTACCTTTCAATTCTTGTCGATGTCAATTCTTGCTGCAAAACGGCTGCCTTCTTCTTCTTCTTCTTTCGTTTGAGACTAGATCAAATTTCGGGGCAGGTGGTGGAGAGCCAGGTGAGTGTAGCTTCGTCCAGCGTTGCTATACCATGCGTTCCATTTGGTGCCTTGTAGATGGGACATTCGAGAAAGACATGGTCAGCAGTTTGTTCCTCCGTGCCGCATTTGCAGGCCGATGAGGGAGCCAGACCCCACTTGATCATGTTGGAATGGAAGCGACCGACTCCGGTTCGGATTCTGTTGAGCTTGACCCAAGTCGGCCGAGGCAGGTCCATACCAGGGGGGCGCGCTACCGGGTGGGGTATAAAACCATGTAGTTTGGTGTCGGTGGCGTACCACGCTACATTCCAAGTATCTTCCATGAAGTGTGCTGCGCTGATGGCATGATCGCTGAATGGATGTTAGTAATTCAACAGCAGCTAACGGCTGCCGAGAAACATATAGCTGATTGGATGGTCTAAATGGCTAGCGTGGAAGCTACACCGTTACGGTTAGCGAATGGCAACTGCTTGCTGGGCTGTTAGTGCTCAGGCTTGAGCTGATAGCCGAGAAGAACGCTCCTTTTTTCACAATGAGGTTGTCATCTTAGACGCAATAAGACCATTTATTGATTAGTTTAGTGAGGATTCGTAGTCCCATTGCTTTCATTTTGAGCCTACCTGGGTAGTCTTGGCCTGGCAAAAGCTTTTCAACCAAACAACAAGCGCCCTTAGGTAGCACATTACTTGTCAAATAGTTTTTGTACAACTACACAAATCACTTGGTTTACATTTTACATCTTATTATCAATTATGATAGCCTATTTGGAGAGTTTGCGCAAACACTTTATTAACTTTTCAGAAACCCCAACTATGATGTAATGTTTCTTTCCTTATACCCCAGTCCCCAATCCTCAATTACGGTGGCCTTTCATTACTAAAACCTACTATTATGACACAACAATGCGGTTGAGATTGGGTTCTTGAATCTTTAATAAATTATGCCAATTGAAAGCTTTTTTTAATAGTTTTATGCAAATAAAGTAAAACTTAGCATTTGATATAATTCCTTGCAAATACCAAAATTGCTTCTTTTTGTAACACCAAAGTATCGGCCAAAATATCGGTATCAGTATCGGTATCGGCCTAAAAAAGTGATATCGGTATCGGGATCGGTATCGGCCAAAATATTGGTATCGGTACATCTCTAAATATAACCATTAGATTTGAGATCTTTCATGGTGTCGGTAAGAAAATCACGAAGTTCAGGTTGTTTTAAAGCTTTCTTTCTTAAAGCAGCAGCTCTATCTGATGCCAACACAAAATTGCTAGGTAGATCAATATCTTCCTTCAACGGTACAGGTATCTCAAATCGACCATCTTTCAACTCAATATTCGGTTCAACAAGTTCTCTAGCCAAATTGTCATTGCGAGACAATTCACAGGTTTCATTTTGCAAAGTGAAATCCTGAATGACTTCATTCAGTCTCATTTTTAAAAAAATTTTTAATTTTTAAGAAAAGTTTTATTAGTCAATGACTTTATTCAGGTCTGCTATTTCCATATCACAAGACTCAATTTTACGCTGAAAGCCAGAGATGACATCCGACTCTGAAGACGTCTGCACTCTGCACACGTTAGCAACGCTTTCATCTAAGGGTGACTTACCACCACAAGCCAACCAACCGAGAGGAGTGAGTAAAGCATGCGGTTCACTACGATTTTCACCAACACGTTCTTCTTTAGCCCACATCAAATAAGCGTTGTCGTTGCCAATCAGTACATCTACAGTACTACAATCATTCAAATAAAACATATTTACGTCATGAAAATGACTGAAACCACTTAAATCCTGCTTATGCGGTAAAGTTTTAACATCGTCAGCCCAAGCTGGGTTAACCACCGAAGTTATATCACAAAACAGCTCATTCATCTCTAACGACTGGATGTTGAGTTTAACAAGGTCAGCACAAGTAGCTTTCTGACCAGCCAGGGTATCCATTTTAAACGACGCTTTATCGTACGATTTAAGGCCAAGTTCGCACACCAAATCACTCAAAACAAACGTTAACTGCGAACCAGGATCATGTTGACAATACACCAACTTGGATTTACCCGTTATTGGATTCAAAACACGAGCAGCAGTAATGCGGTTAAAGGCTGCTTTAACATTTCCAATCTTAACATTACGCACAGGAACTCTGGCACAAGCATCATCTTTGCCAACCGAATCCAGAGAATCACGTGACGTCACATAAAAATCATGCAGAAGAAAAAAGTGTTTTCTATCATTGTTAGGCCCACATTGACGACAGTTGTTTGCATGATTACAGTCCCTAACCATATGCTGGCGCAAACAATTCAAGCATTTGCCAGCTTTAACAATAACATCTCTCCGATCTTTAGGCGTCAAGCGCAAAAAATCTTTACAATTAGACAAAAAATGATATACAACTTGACCCCGTGACGAACAATAAATACATTCCGGTAGGTCCTTACGTCTGGCCTCACCACCGCGTGGTGCGCCAACAGCAGTCGAGTACTGCGAACTACCTGACAGCACATTATCATGGGGTTTTATCGACATCTGCCTAACCGGACATGAAGGCAATTTTCCTTTGCCAAACTTTTTAAAATGCTGCGACTCATCAGAATCGCCCATTAGCATAATGCCAATATCAGTCGACTTCCGTGTTTCCTCCCGTACTACAAAATTGAACAAACTCTGAAAAGTAGGCTCATCATCAGTGCTACCATACTGATCACCTAAAAAGTCAAGATAACGCTGCTTAGCGTCAAACGGGAGTCGCTTAGCCAAATCCAAAACAAAACGTCCTACCAATTTATCGCGCTGACCATAAGCTTGCGCGTAAAGCAGACACTGCGACAATTCATCTTTAAATTCTTTTAAATCACTAGAAGACATCGAAGTTAATTTTCTACCATAGCGGTACTTCCTAATTTCTGGTTCGGCAAAAAGACCTCCACGAACTCCAAAACGTTGGGACAAGCGAGCTAACGACATTTCTATCCTGTCTTCCTCTGACAAACCAGGAGTGTCGGAAACCAAATTAGCAATCGTTTGCGCAGCTGTTCTAACACAAGCTGCTTGTAACAAAGTCAAACGAGTTCCTTTTAAAGGGCGAAGCTGCCATCAAGGCCGTAACACGATTTTTAAAGAAGACAAATGGCATATTATTACCATCGTAACCAATCAAGGCCGCCTTATCGAAAAACGTCCTACTATTTTGGTATTCAAAAAAGCAATCCTACTGTTGAGAACTCGATTTAGCGGGAGAAGACAAGCTATATCCCTTAAGGGGCTAAGGGGCTCAGTCACATGCACAGCCCGATCACGATCCTCAAACACGTTAAAATCAGGAGACGCGATACGCCTCTCACAAACACCCAAATTACGTGTAGCTGGGCCATAGCCGTACGAGACCAAACCATTTTGGGGGGGCAAAACGTAAATTTGCCCAAATCTGCACGCTTTTATAGAAATTTCCCAAATATAATGCATGTGGTGCATGATAACAGTGAAAAACTAACATAACAAGATCACCAGCTAGCTAGAATTTCTTACCCAAGTAATCAAGATAGAACAACTCAATTGATCTTCGAATATACCTTGCTTGTGCATTGCTCGATGCTTATGCACTTTGGCATGGTAGGTAGGAGTAACATTTAGGAGTATTGTATACTTCAGCAGTAGAATTTTAAATGTTGGTGAAATTAACATGACACATATACAAACTAAATATTTATTTTTTATTTTGAGGCGCAACTGCATCATTTTAATTTGGGTAGTTTTATAAAAGTAACCAAACAAAGCTAAGCAACACCACAAAATTAACATTACATTTAACAGGTAGGCTACAGTATAGGCTAACATTTTTTCGTTAAATGTTGTGGTATTGCTTAACTATGTCCGTTTATGGTTGAAAAAGTGCTGTAACCTCTCCACCCCAATTGTTTTATAAAAGTATTCACCAGATTTATATAAATTCATATTTTGTAGTTTCCCAAATCAAGATGATGCATTTATGGATACTAGGCCTATGAAAAAAATTAAAGACTTTATAAATTGTGATGCCGAGGCAACTGCATCATGCCAATTTGGGCAGTTTTGTAAATAGACTATGATCAGATAATTTCATATTTTTTTGTTGCCAAATCTAAACGATACAGTTAGGTAAATGGGAAAAATTAATGAATTTGTTCATTTTGGGAAAACTGCCTCACGCAAATTTGGGCAGTTGCATAAACAGACTAATCAGATAATGTCATGTTTTCAGCAGCCCAAATCAACACGATGCATTTGTGAAAATTAATAAAATTAGCTATATAGCAAATTTTGTGTTTTGATTTAAGCAGATTCATAAAAGTATTAGAGATATATTTTGGTGGCTGCCCAAATTGGCATGATGCAGTTGGTTAAATGCATTTCCTACTACAGTTTGATCACCATACAATACATCAATACGGGTGTGCCAAATGAAAATTTTGCGGCATATTTCTTGTGCAAATAAGAGGCTGTGCCGTACTTAGTTTGATAGGTAAAAGATATTAATTTGTAGTTTTTCTTAATTCATGCCATTTTGAAGCTTTTCATATAGCAATTTTTGCCCTAATAATTGCAAGATTTTTGAAACAACAGGGGGGCAGCTGCCCCCCCTGGCTCGTACGGCTATGAGCTGAGCGATCAAAAACTAGCGGCGCAGAAAACTGTGAAGGGGGCAAAGCATTACTGCTAATGGCGGCCCCATGACCTGTACGCTCTGGGGGAGGAGTTAGGTTATAATTCGCAGGCCTTGGCTCTAGAGCCTTCGCAAGACCCTTAGCCGCGGTCCTGAGACCTCCTGAAACAGCTTGAAAACATTTAGATTGTACAGGTTCACTTACGGATTGAACAGGCGATATTCAGCTAAAACTACTTCTTTACGTTGTTCAGCCTTCAACTGAGCATCTTTGAGTGCGAACTCAGCAGCTCTCGCTTCGGCCTCAGCTCTTGCGGCAGCCTCAGCTCGTATGGCCTCAGCTCTCGCGGCGGCCTCAGCAGCTCTCGCTTCGGCCTCAGCTCTCGCGGCGGCCTCAGCTGCTCTCGCTTCGACCTCGGCTTGTATCTGGAGCTCCTCTCGTCTTAACTGCAGGTTAATTTGTGCAACTATCCGTGACGAGCTCTTAGACATCCTAGTGCTTACATTTGAGGCGCTATCTTCAGGATGTATGTCAGCATTCAACATTTCGGAGAACTCACTTACTTTTTGTTCGAAGTTATTTTTTAACGAGTTAAATTCGGGATCTACCCTATCATGAAGTTCTGCCAAAATTGCAGAGTTAAAAAGTTTACTCAAAAGAGCATGGAAATGCCGTAAATCCTCTTCCAAAGTAGAGAACTTAGATCTAAAAATTAACAGTTCCTGCTTATCACTCAAAGAACCTAGGGCTACAAAAAGTTCCCCAATTGGAGTCAAAATATCCCTTCTAAGATGCCGGGTCTCTCGAACTGACTTAGCCTCATCGTTACTGGGTCCCTCCCCAGAATGGCCTGCCCGACCGCAAAGAACATCATCAGGCTTAAACTCAGTCGAGTCGACGGCGGCCGAGTCCCTGTCGCCACCGAGGGTAGACATATTAAATGTTGGGGCTTAATTTAACAATTAAAAAATTAAGTTACACAAACACACAAAATTAAGTTATGAAAAACTTAATTGCAAAGACCGTAAAAAATACAAAAAGAATTTAAATGCACAATACCGTAGTTGTAGGGGTATATGAAGTCCTACCAAAGTTCCACAAACTTGCTTGGATTCGTCCACTTGAATCTTCAAGCACATATCGATTGTCTTTAATCTTCTTTCTT
Organism: Aplidium turbinatum; assembly: GCF_918807975.1. Taxonomy (NCBI): domain Eukaryota; kingdom Metazoa; phylum Chordata; class Ascidiacea; order Aplousobranchia; family Polyclinidae; genus Aplidium; species Aplidium turbinatum. The sequence goes on from NC_137477.1 coordinate 20,829,278, forward strand.
GCCACTGAATGTCAATGTTGTTTTTTCTTCAGAACCAACAAAGAAACGCCTTTAATTTTTAGCTTGAAGTTCTTCAGTATCAACTGAGAAGAAAAGTCTTTAATTTTCTTGTGCTTTAAGTTCTTCTGCACCAACTGAGAAGAAAACGGCTTTAATCTTTTGCTTCTGTAGACTACCAACCAACAAGATCGTCTTATTTTGCTTCTGTAGCCTACCAACCAACAAGATCGTCTTTTATTATTTATGGTCACAACGGTAAACCATAATCTCTTCGTGGGAAAATTGTAACATAAGATTCTCGGAACCGTTCGTCTGTATGCAATGACCGAAAGAAACACTCTTTTGAAAACGTCTATTCAAAAAGTGTATTTCTGTAAAAATAGCCCAAGGCTGTCGAAATTGGGGTGCAACGCGATACACCACTAAACTTGTCACTACAATGCAAATTACTTGGATAAAAGAAGGAAATTTCGTCCAGCTGGCAAGCACTAACCAAAACAGTTAAATATGCGACCACTTTTCAAGCAACAATTTTAAGAATGACGAGAATAGACTGCAATATTCCAAACGCACGCAAGCAGTTTCTGTGACCTAATAATGAAAGGCATTCTGAAGCAATTCTCAACAGGTGTTCAAAGGTGATGATGCAATGTTTCATGTTTCAACAGGTGTGATACAAGTCTTACGAACGATGGTGCAATCTTGGCTCATTTTTTAGGAAAAATTCCATGACGTAGTACGCTAAGATTCAGTAGACTTGAACAGTTTTATATGACGTTTGATTTGGTGAACAATTGTCTGGAACAAAACAGTCCATACAGGATACGGTTCTAGGACAATTGCCCCCGGACAATTCCATCAAAAAGTGCAGTAAAGTTTTTTCTTAATTAGCACTAATAGTTTGATTCTTATTTGTGACAGAAAGATATATAAACATCGCCACTAGAAATGTAAATTATGAGCGATTCCTCTTAAAAAGTCAAGTACATTGCGATTTTCATAGTCTTCTACAATGGTTGCAATGCGAGCTGAACAGTCTTGATAGCGTTTTTCGGGAAGTGGTGCAGGAAATCCTGCAATCATTTGGTTAATTGTTACCGTTGCTAAAGCCTGCTTGCTCTTAAATGCGTCCATAAACTTCTAAACGTTTGGATGACATGCAGTAATGTTAGCTTGAAGGTGGATATGCCATCCTTGCAACGAATTGTTTGTACGGGGAAGATCTTCCACTACACGATGATGCATGCTCCACATGTTGACGGAAAATGGGATGATCGTCTGTTGATGTGTATTGTGTAGCCTTCTTCCGATGAAGACATCTTCAAAGTAATCTACGATCGAGTCAGCTTCTGTTGGCATAATGTCCTGAAGTGTTTCAAACGCACTAACTACGTCATTTGGTCGAATGAAAGCCAGAGCTGGAAGCATACAAATTTTCAGAGCAAAGTCAGCATCTGCCTGATAATGGCCTTGCAATCTTTCCGCAAGCCTTTCCATTCGTTCGGTGTAACAAGTAACGATGTTGCCACCAAACGTCTTCGAGCTATGAATAAACTTCACCAAGTCATGCTTAAATTTTATTATTCTCTTGGTATTCATTATTCGGGGACAGTTTTCCGGGGGACAGTTGTCCGGGGGGCAGTTGTCCGGGAGCAGTTGTCCGGGGGGCAGTTGTCCGGATACCGAAGGATACTATAATTCAAGTCGTTTGGTAGTATAACAGGAGGCATGCTAAAATCTGTATGGCGTTTTAATACTAAAACTTGAAAGGCATTACAACTATGACATCTACAAAACGAAATAATGTTTTATTTGCTAATTGCTGCATAGGCCTACTAGAAAATACTTCACGCCATCTTTTACAGTACGCACAAGTATAGCATTACATTTCTTGTCGTTTTGTGCATTTGTATTAGAAAACTTCAATAGAGTCTAATATTTTTTTGGAGTTGTCACTTTAGGTGTGCAAATTTCCAATGGACGCTTTCACTTTGTCCTCGTACCGTTTTGTCATCTGATGATTGCAGCAAGCTAGTAGCATGTTGTATTTTATATCAGGCATGCCACGTTTACACATAACAAGCATGCCAATGATTATGCAACAACATGAATACAAACCAAGATATTTCCGTACGTGAGCTGTAAAACTAAGACGAGTAGGTAGATGATGCACGGAAACTATTCAAACTTCTTCAGGTTTCATTACCATTGATAGCTATAGCCTACAGTTATCGTTCTCCAGATTTGACATCTTGTAATTATTTCAGCTAAATTTTATAAAAGCATTTTAATAAGTTATTCTAACCGGGCGATGGCATTACAAGTCAAAAGTTTGTTTCAAATGCAGGCTGAAGTTGGATATTTTGTTACTAGAAAAGTGATTTCTTTTCTCACGCAAAATATTGTCAGTTTATCAAAGTCCCGAAATATGTAAGTAGATTTACCAACGGCTCTCTAATTGCTGTTTTCCATAGTTTATCTACAAAATCAACTCATGCAACCGTAGATTTTAATATTAGTTTTAATAACATAGAATATAAAGGATATTGCAATATTTTCACTCAGCTTCAAATTTTGGGCTATAAATTTCAACGATGGACAGAAGCTGAAAAAAGAAGATTATTAGTTTATCAGTGATCAATGAATAACAAAAAATAAATAAAACTAATTATTTCGTAAAATTGTTTTGTGTGATCCATATAACATGACGCATTAAACATTACGTGCTTCGATATTTCTCAGTAAGGTTATGAACAGATAGCTCTATGAGATAAAGCAGCCACTGCGCATTGACAATATAATTACTAGTCAAAAAATCGTTCAGTGGATCGCAGTTCCAAGTATGGTAATCACCATTATACTACTTTTGTTTGCGTGTACTCCGCGGATGTATATTTATATCAAAACCACCCGACAATTTCAATTTAAACCAAGCTGATGCTGACACAATTTGGCACATCGCACGCGTTGGGCCCCTGGCGACGAACTACGTCGTTCGTTTTTGGGCTCTAGCTAGCGTTGCCCTCCACGCTCACATGTGTACCCAACGTTGTCCGTTGTTCGTAATGGTTCGTAAAGCAATTGTTCGTAAAACAATTCTTCCTAAAGCATTTTTTCGTGCATGCAGTCAAAATTTGACGTATACGAAGAAATGCTTTACGAAGAATTGTTTTACGGATTTCATTTTACGAAAAACGCTTTACGAACAATTGTTTTACGAACAATTGCTTACGAACCATTGCTTTACGAACAATTGACCTATAACCGTACCCAACTGTGTAAAAATGGGCAGATTTGCTGACTGGGTATGATCACAGCAGCAGAGGAAGGGTGTGTCCAGAGTAAATAAGCTACTGGACCTTGTCACATTCACGTGTGGTGCAGCACGAATACCTGTATCACAGTACATTCCTGGTGGCAAAACTGATCCTTTTAGCATTGATGCAATGTTTACACTCACACTGTCTACCTACAGGCACAAAAAAATGTGAAAAAGAAATTTTGCTAGACTCTTATTTGAAATGTTTCTCCTCTTATTTGAAAGACAAATAAACAATTATCTCTCTTTCTCTCTAGCTGTTAAGAATTAAAAGAATGTTTTGAAAAGAGAAACTTTGTTTCTGTTTTAACTTTTAACTTGTGGATGCTATGATAAAATCTCGTGTATTTATGTGAAGTGTATGTCGAGTGTTATGCTGTGGACAAATTTACTTTTGTTTTTGTGCGGTGACGAGAAGTAACTATGACTTCAACTTGATCTACAGCATTTTTTGATGACTGTGGCTCTTGAAAACGATTTGTTGTTACAAAAACAAATTTTCCAACAGCCGCCAAAACAGAGAAGCGCTATTATATAAATTTTCTGTTCGAATAGCAAACAACCACAAGAAAAACAAGTATCGATGATGAAAAAAATGGAAGAGATAGGCAACTTGGTCAGTGTTTTTGTACTTATGGTTTGTATCTGCAAGTGCAAACCCGATACTGGCTTACGTCGTTACGATACATACATTATAATATGGCGATACCGATACTGGCACATCGCATTTACAGTAATGTGAAAACTAACTCAACACTGAAAATAGATGCTGAAAAAATATACATAAAATCGGGTGGCGCCGATCCCGGTTTCGTGTCAAAATAACATCACCTTTTCGAAAGAAGGTGTTTCGACATACATCATGTGATGCACTTTTGTAAATATAAGATAGTGGTGCTAGCACAGTTAATTTTTAACTTGCACGCATTCAATGTTGTAATAGAGCATATTGCAAACACCAATGATAAATAACTTATTTTAGTTCAATGAAGGCTTTTACAAACAAATAACAATACTTTTGAATGCAGCTTCGTTTTGTACATTTGTATTAGAAAACTTCAGTAGGGTCTAATATTTTTTTGGAGTTGTCACTTTAGGTGTGCGGTTTTCCAATGGACGCTTTCACTTTGTCCTCGTACCGTTTTGTCATCTGATGATTGCAGCAGGATAGTAGCACGTTGTATTTTACAACAGGCATGCCACGTTTACACTTAACAAGCAGGCCAATGATTAGGCTATGCAACAACATGAATACAAACCAAGATATTTCCGTACGTGAGCTGTAAAACTAAGACGAGTAGGTAGATGATGCACGGAAACGATTCAAACTTCTTCAGGTTTCAATACCATTGATACATTCTTAGTTGTTTGTACAAACTCTTCATGTTGTTGCGGAATTATTGAACCTACGTGTAACGTGTGATCGCTTCTTGTCCGGACAAACATCCAGCCATTCAATGAACCGCATTTTGATTAAAAATAGTTACATGGGTTAATTTTAGAAAGGTCCGATATCAAGTGAAAAAGCCAATCTGACATACGCCAACAACAACTATGCATCACTACTCACTATCTTTCAGCTGTAGTTCCAAGTCCAACGAACAAAAATATCAACAACAAAGCCTGGTGAAAAAAATGATTGTTAGAAAACTTTTTAATTAAAGACAGAATGTAGGCCTGTGCATTAACAATCTAAAAATTTGACGTATGCGGCGATAGGACAACAATCAACAAACAAAATAATAACAAAAAAGAAGCCATGAACAAAATTCTCAAAATCAATCATATCTTAACCGTGATTCCATGCCCCCACGAGTAAACTCTACTTAAAACCCAATTAAAACCTGATGAAAATTAGGAAATTTTGAGTAGCAACAAAACAAGAACTTGTATACAATTTGCAGGTGACATGGGACTAGTGATGAGACTGCAACTTGTGGTTTGGGTTATCAAAAGAAAGAAAACTGACTGCAGGAGGTGTATTAAATAAAATTCTTCACCACTGATTTAACGTCTATTAAACTTAAACATTATGGCAACAGCCGGCCACAACACAGAAAGTAGCCACCCAATGCAAGAATCACTGTGTTTGGTTGAAGGTATGCCAAGGCAGTGGGCTAGCTTGCATTTACTTCCGTCAACGGCAAATATCAGCACAATGAGTAGCAGTATGAATAAGCCAGAAGAATACTAACTTAGACAGCAAAACGTCTGCAAACGTTGAATTATGTAAAAACGACAAATTTTGCTGTCTCGGAATCGATCATCATCCAGCAAGTTGTAACTCACATAGCCTGTTGAGACTGCTCCCAGGTACTTTGGTTTAACATTACAGAAAGCAACTTTAACGTAATTCACAAATCCTTCATCCATGGCACAGTTTGCAGTGGTGTTGACAAAGTTGCACCACTTTGAAGAGTTGTGGATGCGATGATAATCCCTGCACTGGAGCAACAAAAAAACATGTGAGGCAGTGTGTTTCAATTTAGCTACAGAATAATCACTGCAGCCTTCGAATTTGGCATCGGCAGCCTTCGAAAATAAAAATAGGTGGAGATGTGCAACCTTGAAAGATCAAAACAATTTAATTGAAACAAAACTAGGTCAGTAAAGTGTGCTATGATGACTCCCCGCTATGTTCTTGAAACAGAGATACTCGTAATGTGTGAGAATTAAATCGAAAAAATGAAAAACGAATAGATGTTCAATGGTCTTGAATTGAGTCGCAAATATAAATATTGCGGCTTTAACGTTCTCAACATTTGCTTCGGTTTTCGAGCAGACAATGCCACACAATTTAAAAATAGTTGTGCAAGTTTACTTTAGTTTTACGATGAAGATTGAATATAGCCGTTGGTAGTGGGTGTGGTATTGCTGTCAACTTTTCGAGCATTTTTTTATACTTTGTTTTCTCGTGTTTGTATTTTGTAAAATTGTTTTTATGTGATCAGTTGCCTGCATTAACGACGTCTATTACAGCTATTATTATTACATAGCCAACCTTACATCAGTGTTTTATGCAGCCGCCAAGGTTTAAGATCGACCGTAACGGACATAGAATGTTACGTAGTGAAAACGATTATGCAATTACGCTAAAAAATGATCGCTTGAAACAAATCATAATTCTACGTCGGCATTGATATTGTCGCAGTAAAAATACGGCAATTTTGAAGGCTGAATAACGTGTGTTTATAATAGGGACAGGAATATGGCATTACTTGGGTACATATATATTATTGCTAGAGCTTCGGTAGAGAGTTTGTCTTGTTGAACCATAGGCATAAGAAGCCGAGCAACGTGATCAAGTCGAAAACGTTCGATACTTAATTTGTTGCGTAGTTTTGTGTTTCTGTTTTTGTAATAAACTTGAAGATGTTAAACTTGATCACGTTGCTCGGCTTCGTATGCCTATGGTTCAATATATTATTGCACAAATATAAACTACAACGTTGCAAAATCAAAAGCATTTCTGTAACTATTCACTTTTCACTGAAGAGTCAAAGCAATGTTAAGCCCCATGACAATGCTAACTTTTAGATCTTTCTAGTGCAGACAATTTTTACTAAACTCCTAAGCACATCCACTTTCTATTAAATCTACTTTATTAGATCCGTTCACGGCATAAGTTACACACTTTGAGATAAAAAATTGAAGTTTAGAGACTCAATTTTATCTGCAATATTTTAGTTAAACATCAAAGGGTCTTTTTAAACTTACTTCAGCATCATGGTACTTGGTTCCTAAGTTGGCGCCATACAAGCTCAAAGTTTGATTGGAAACAGCGATGTCTTGCTGAGACAGTGGCAAACCAATTAAGGTCAATAATACGATGCAGAGCATTGCATAGAAGATCGAAGTTGCTATCTCAAAGACAATCTCTTTCCAAGCTTGTCATCAAGAACGCATGAAAATGCTTCTTTGCTTCAACAAATCATCTAAATCATATTAAACATTTTGTTTTCTAGTACAACTGCTTTACAAAATGTAAGAAAAATAAAGACTTTAGATTACTGCTGGTTTCTATCTAAAATGCAAAAAACGCAGGTGGTGTAAGAGAATCCTTTATTCGTCTCTTTCTTTTAAAGTTTAAAAGTTGGAACCACTTCATAATTACAGTACATTTTGTGACTAACACAATCAAAAACCAAGGCAATTAAAATGCACACCCATTTGACTACAGCAAAAATTAACAGAAAGTGTCTGTCAGGTTATAATTAAATCTGAAGCTGCTATAAAGCTTAAAGGCTTAACTGCAACAGTTAGTAAAACATTTAGATTAACACTCACAGATAGAAAGTAAGTACTGTTGCAACTTGCATTAAAACATCTAGAACCATACAAAATATCACAGTTGACTCGTTTGTATGTATCAATGTCAAAAGGTTGACATCATTGAAACTCACATAAAAAATGGCTTTCATACAAAACGTTGATCAGTCATGAAAACTTAACAAACAAAATCACACAAAGCGTTCCTTGAGATGAATCCATATCAACTCATAAAAACTGACATATCTTTCAGCACCTTCACCCAGCAAATGCTACACAAAGTTTGAAAAAATCAGGAGAAACTAACTACCCTTCCTCACATCAAAAATAGTGAGTGAAATACAATAAAAATGCTGTTTGTGGCGCTCGAGAGCTAATTTTCTCTGACGTAACGCGCGTCACTTACTGACGTCATGTCGAATTCTAGAATCTTCCTCTCCAAATAACAAATACCGCGTGCTTTCGGAATGCAGTCTTGTAATCAATTTTTGCATTGTGCCTGAATCGCATTCCTACTGTACTTCATCGACACGTAAATCTACCGTTATATTGCGTTAGATGGTCGCATGTAGAATTGGCGATGCCTGTGGATTGCGCCTTTCCAATTAAAGCTAGAGTTCTTTTTAAGAAACGGCAACTGTGATCCCTGACTCAGACTACTACTCAGACTCGCTATTATTCTGTTTGTAATTGTTCCAGACAATTGTTCACCTAATCAAATGTCATATAAAAACCGTTCAAGTCTACTGAATATTACGTCATGGAAGTTGCTAGAAAATGTGCCAAAATTGCACATCGTTCATAAGACTTGTGTCAAACCTGTTTAAACCTGTTTAGGCCTGTTTCAGTTTGAAACCTGTTTAAACAGGAAACATTGGATTACCAGCTTTGAACACCTGTTTTGAATTGCGTGACAATGTCTGTCACTATTGCGTCACAGTACTGCATACGTCAATTTGAGATATTGATATCTATTCTGGTCATTCGTGAAATGGTTGCTTGAAAGTTAGTCGCACATTTAACTGTTTGCTTAGTGCTTGCTAGCTGGACAAAAATTCCGTCTTTAACTAAGTAGTTTGTTCTGCAGTGACAGTATTTTAGAGGTGTACGGCGTTGCATCTCGATTTCGATAGCCGCGGGCTAATTTTACAGGAATACACTTTTTGAAAAGACGTTTCAGAAGAGTATTTGTATTTTTTCGGTCATTACATTCAGACGAACGGATTCGGGAATCTTACGTTACAATTTTCCCACAAAGAGATTATGGTTTACCGCTGTGACCATAAAAAAATAAAGACGTGGCTTGTTAGTTGGTAGGCCAAGAAGCACTTAGAAGCAGAAAAAAATAAAAACGCTGTTGTCAGTTGGAACTTAGAAGCACAAAGAATAATAAAGAAGATCTTGTTGGTTGGTAGTCTACAGAAGCAAAGAAAATTGGAGACATTTCTTCTCGGTTGGTAGGCTACTGAAGAACTTTAAGCTAAAAAGTAAAGACATTTCCTCTCAGTTTGGTACTGAAGAAAAATAACTTTGACATTCATTGGCAAGAAAGAAGATTAAAGACAATCCATCTGTGCTTGAAGATTCAAGTGAACGATTCCAAGCAAGTTTTGTGGAACTTTAGGACTTCATATACCCCTACAACTACGGTATTGTGCATTTAAATTCTTTTTTGTATTTTTTACGGTCTTTGCAGTTAAGTTTTTTATAACTTAATTTTGTGTGTTTGTGTAACTTAATTTTTTAATTGTTAAATTTAGCCCCAACATTTAATATGTCTACACTCGCTGGCGACAGGGACTCGACCGCCGTCGACTCGACTGAGTTTAAGCCTGATGATGTTCTTTGCGGTCGGGCAGGCCATTCTGGGGAGGGACCCAGTAACGATGAGGCTAAGTCAGTTCGAGAGGCCCGGCATCTTAGAAGGAATATTTTGACTCAAATTGGGGAACTTTCTGTAGCCCTAGGTTCTTTGAGTGATAAGCAGGAACTGTTAATTTTTAGATCTAAGTTCTCTACTTTGGAAGAGGATTTACGGCATTTCCATGCTCTTTTGACTAAAATTTTTAACTCTGCCATCTTGGCAGAACTTCATGATAGGGTAGACCCCGAATTTAACTCGTTAAAAAATAACTTTGAACAAAAAGTAAGTGAGTTCTCAGATATGTTGGATGCTGACATACATCCTGAGGATAGCGCCTTAAAAGTAAGCACTAAGATGTCTACGAGTTCGTCTCGGATAGTGGCACAAATTAACCTACAGCTAAGACGAGAGGAGCTCCAGATACAAGCTGAGGCCGAAGCAAGAGCTGCTGAGGCCATGGCGAGAACTGAGGCCATAAGAGCTGAGGCCGACGCGAGAGCTGAGGCCGAAGCGAGAGCTGCTGAGTTCGCACTCAAAGACGCTCAGTTGAGGGCTGAACAACGTAAAGAGGTAGTTTTAGCTGAATATCGTTCAGAGTTGGGCTCCCGGCGTAGTTCTAAAAAGGGATCTTCTAGCCATTCCAGAAGTGAACATCAATCGCAGTTTAATTTACATAACCTTTTCCAGGCGCCTGTTCAATCTGTAAGTGGACCAGTGCAATCCACACGTTTTCCATCAGTTTCAGGAGGTCTCGGGGCCGCGGCTAAGGGTCTTCCGAAGGCTGTAGAGCCAAGGCCTGCGAAATATAGCCGAACTCCTCCCCCAGAGCGTACAGGTCACGGGGCCGCTGATAGCAGTAATGCTTTGCCCCCTTCACAGTTTTCTGCGCCGCTAGTTTTTGATCACCCAGCTACACGTAATTTGGGTGGTTGTGAGAGGCGTATCGCGTCTTCTGATTTTAACGTTTGTGAGGATCGTGATCGGGCTGTGCATGTGACTGAGCCCACTCAGCCCCTTAAGGGATATAGCTTGTCTTCTCCCGCTAAATCGAGTTCTCAACAACAGGATAGCTTTTTTGAATATCAAAATAGTAGGACGTTTTTCGATAAGGCGGCCTTGATTGGTTACGATGGTAATAATATGCCATTTATCTTCTTTAAAAATCGTGTTACGGCCTTAATGGCAGCTTCACCCTTCAAAGGAACTCGTTTGACTTTGTTACAAGCAGCTTGTGTTAGAACAGCTGCGCAAACGATTGCTAATTTGGTTTCCGACACTCCTGGCTTGTCAGAGGAAGACAGGATAGAAATGTCGTTAGCTCGCTTGTCCCAACGTTTTGGAGTTCATGGAGGTCTTTTTGCCGAACCGGAAATTAGAAAGTATCGCTATGGTAGCAAATTGACTTCGATCTTTTCCAGTGATTTGAAAGAGTTTAAAGATGAATTGTCGCAGTGTTTGCTTTACGCGCAAGCTTATGGTCAGCGCGATAAATTGGTAGGACGTTTTGTTTTGGATTTGGCTAAGCGACTCCCGTTTGACGCTAAGCAGCGTTATCTTGACTTTTTAGGTGATCAGTATGGTAGCACTGATGATGAGCCTACTTTTCAGAGTTTGTTTGAATTTGTAGTACGGGAGGAAACGCGTAAGTCGACTGATTTTAGCATTATGCTAATGGGCGATTCTGGTGAGTCGCAGCATTTTAAAAAGTTTGGCAAAGGAAAATTGCCTTCATGTCCGGTTAGGCAGACGTCGGTGATGATGATGATGGCGTATGAGCGATCTTTCCAGGCTAGATTGGAGGGCAGGAAATCTTCAGCCACTCAGCAGTCTCGTCGTCCAGGATTCTCAGACCATGTGCACCGTGTGGAGGCCGGTGGATTAGGCAGTGGTGGATGACATGGTCTGCGGTCTGTTCCGTGGCACCACACTCGCATTCTGATGAAGGAGCCAGGCCCCACTTGTGCATGTCCGAACGAAAGCGGCCGACGCCAGTTCGCAGGCGGTTAAGCCTGACCCACGCAAGCCTTGCGAGGGACATCCCTGGTGGACGGGGATCGACGTCGGGTATGAAGTCACGGAGCGTGGAGGTGTGATTTTGCCACTCCGTGTTCCACATGTGGTTCGTCCAGTGTGCCGCACTTAAACCAAGTTCTTCGGCATTCTTAAGGAGTTGTTGTGCGGCAGGCACAAAGGGGCGTCTTGATTTCAGCCGCTGCTTTATAGGTGGTGGTCTCTTGAATGTTGCATGGAGGAGATGGTCCGGGTCCAAAGCACGGCGAGCGAGAGAAATCGTGGCTCCTTTACGGCGTAGCTCAGCGGGTTGGATGCCTGCTAGGATGGGTAGGCAGTCCGTTGGAGTGGGACGCAGGCATCCAGTCACAGTACGCAGTGCGTCGTTGATGGCGGTATCAATCTGGTGGATGTGAGAACTACGACACCAGACCGGCGCGCAGTACTCAGCGGTGGAATGAACAAGGGCTAGGGTAGCTGTACGAAGAGTTTTAGCACCAGCTCCCCAGCCGGAACCCGCCAATCGCCTCAAAAGTGCGACGCGTGTAGATAGTTTTTTGCGCAGTGACTTCAAGTGCCGGCGGTACGTGAGTGACCTGTCCAGGGTTATGCCGAGGTATGTAGGTTCGGCACAGTAGGGCAGGCGTTCCCCATCAATCTTGATGTTTATCTCACGCTGTGCCTCCCGGTTGTTAAGGTTGAAGGCCGCCGACACTGTCTTTGACTTGCTGAGCTGTAGCTTCCATTTCTGGAGGTATGCTGATAGTGTTTGCATGTCTTGGCTGAGGTTCCTCTCCACTGACTGCCAGTTTCCCGCTGAGTGCAGGAGTGCCAGGTCGTCTGCGTAGGCATATTTCCTGGAGATGGTGGGGGGCATGTCGTAGGTGTATATGTTGAACAGGAGAGGAGCCAAGACTGAGCCCTGTGGGACGCCGTTTTTAAGTCGGCGTAGTCTGCTTCGACGACCGCTACCGGTTGTGAGGGTAAAACTGCGGTTTTGCACAAGTTCCAACATCATATGGACCATGTGTCTGTCAGGGAGCAGACGGAGTAACTTGCAGGTAAGGCCGCTATGCCATACGGTGTCATAGGCAGCCGTGAGATCAACAAACACGGCGCCAGCCTTCTTCTTAGCCGAGAAGCTGTCCTCAATGTCTTGGGTCATAAGTGTGACCTGATCTACGGTTGATCGTCCGTGTCGGAAACCAGCTTGTTCACGGGGGAGCTGCGGATCTATTATTGGTTCGACACGGGCGTAGATGAGTCTCTCGAGGATCTTGAAGGGGATGCAGAGCAGTGAGATTGGACTGTAACTCTTCGGGTCCCCTGGGGGCTTCTTCGGCTTAGGGACTGCAACCACAAGGGCTCTTCTCCAGATTCTTGGAATTTTCAGGTGGCGCAAACAGCAGGAAAGGAAGTCTTTTAACCAGGACTTTAAGGAGGCAGCAGCATGGAGTATCAGCTCCGGGCATAGGTGGTCAGGGCTCGGGGCTTTACCTGGCTTTATGTGCTGGAGGGCGGCGGAAAATTCTTCCGGGGTGAACTCACCCGAGATGTTGTCCCCGTCTGGGGTTGTTACCCTCCAGAGGTCCGTCATTTCTTGCAAGACGTCGGTAAAACCCCATGATGATGTGATGTCAGGGAGTTCGCAGTACTCGACTGCTGTTGGCGCACCGCGCGGTGGTGAGGCCAGACGTAAAAACCTACCGGCATGCATTTGTTGTTCGTCACGTGGTCAAGTTGAATATCATTTTTTGTCTAATTGTAAAGAATTTTTGCGCTTGACACCTAAAGATCGGAGAGATGTTATTGTGAAAGCTGGCAAATGCTTGAATTGTTTGCGCCAGCGTATGGTTAGGGACTGTAATCATGCAAACAACTGTCGTCAATGTGGGCCTAACAACGATAGGAAACACTATTTTCTTCTGCATGATTTTTATGTGACGTCACGTGATTCTCTGGATTCGGTTGGGAAAGATGATGCTCGTGCCAGAGTTCCTGTGCGTAATGTTAAGATTGGAAATGTTAAAGCAGCCTTTAACCGCATTACTGCTGCTCGTGGTTTGAATCCAATGACTGGCAAATCGAAGTTGGTGTATTGTCAGCATGATCCTGGTTCGCAGTTGACGTTTGTTTCGAGTGATTTGGTGTGTGAACTTGGCCTTAAACCGTATGACAAAGCGTCGTTTAAAATGGATACTCTGGCTGGTCAGAAAGCTACTTGTGCTAACCTTGTAAAACTCAACATCCAGTCGTTAGAGACAGATGAACTGTTTTGTGATATAACTTCGGTGGTTAACCCAGCTTGGGCTGACGATGTTAAAACTTTACCGCATAAACAAGATTTAAATGGTTTCAGTCATTTTCATGACGTAAATATGTTTCATTTGAATGATTGTAGTACTGTAGATGTACTGATTGGCAACGAGAACGCTTATTTGATGTGTGCAAAAAAAGAGCGTGTTGGTGAAAATCGTAGTGAACCGCATGCTTTACTCACTCCTCTCGGCTGGTTGGCTTGTGGTAGTAAGTCACCCTTAGATGAAAGCGTTGCTAACGTGTGCAGAGTGCAGACGTCTTCAGAGTCGGATGTCATCTCTGGCTTTCAGCGTAAAATTGAGTCTCGTGATATGGAAATAGCAAACCTGAATAAAGTCATTCAGGATTTGACCTTGCAAAATGAAGCCTGTGAATTGTCTCGCAATGACATTTTGGCTGGAGAACTTGTTGAACCGAATATTGAGTTGAAAGATGGTCGATTTGAGATACCTGTACCGTTGAAGGAAGATATTGATTTACCTAACAATTTTGTGTTGGCGTCAGATAGAGCTGCTGCTTTAAGGAAGAAGGCTTTAAAACAACCTGAACTTTGTGATTTCCTTACTGACACCATGAAGGATCTTAAATCTAATGGCTATATTGAGCGTGTTGGTGAAGCAGGAAATGTCAAGGGATTTGAATGGTATTTACCATACTTTGTGACGTCACAATTAAAAAAGCGTATTGTTTACGATGGCAAGTCTGAATTTCGAGGAACTTGTGGTAATGATGTAATGTTTTCGGGTCCTGACTTGTTAAACCCTCTGGTAGATGTCTTGGCTAGATTTCGGCTTGGTAGATTTGGTCTCATGGCTGATGTGACTAAATGCTTCTTTCAAATAAAGTTACCTGAGTCGCAAAGGGATTTGTTTCGTATATTGTGGTTTGAAGATGACGACTTTGAAAGTGGTAGGATGGTACCCTTTCGTTTTTGTGTACACCCTTGGGGAATAAAAAGTAGCCCATATATCGCTTGCTTAGCTATAAAGAAAATGATCGAGCAGAATCCCAGCGGTGCTGGTGAACTAACTCTCTGCAATATTGCAGATAATATGTACATGGATGATTTTATATTTTCGGCTGATAGCTTAGAGGAAGCTCAACAAATCACTCATGAATCAATTGCTTTGTTTGATAGCCGTGGGTTTAAACTTGTTAAGTGGAGTGCTAACAAGGAGGCTATGATTGTCTTGTCAAATTTGGATAATGAGATGCTTTCACCTTTGATTCGTGACATTGACTTTCAGACTGAAAATATGACTTTGCCATCAGCGAAGACATTGGGCTGTGTGTGGCAAACCGAGTCTGACGAGATGCGTATCGCATGTTCCTTAAAGCCCTTGGCTAAACACACCCGCAGAAGTATGCTCAGTCAGCTTGGTCAAAATTTTGATCCGCTAGGCTTTGGAGCGCCATTTTTTCTAAAAGCACGCCTTATACTTCAACAATTGGCGATAGACAAGTTTGATTGGGACACCGAGGTCCCTGATAGCTTTGTTAAAGAGTGGGAGTCATGGCTTCGCTCTTTGGACCTGCTTAAAGATTTTTCGTTACCGAGATGGTATTTTGCAAACTCTGGTGTGTGTAGTCCGGATGATATTGTTTCATATCAATTGCATGGGTTTAGTGATGCTTCGAATCAAGCTTTCTCTTCTGTTGTTTACTTGCGTAGACTGGTTAATGGAGTTTCTAGTGTGTCTTTCGTTTTGGGTAAATCTACCATTGTTGTAAAAAATCAGTTTTCTTGGCCGATAGCTAGGAAAGAGCTTGTTGCCGCTTTGAATACAACAAGACTCGTGAAGCAGGCCTATGAGGCATTGAAGATGCCTGACTGCATTAAATATTTTTGGTGTGATTCTCGTACTGTGTTGCAGTGGGTTAAAAACCCTGATTTACGTTTGAATAAGTTTATCACGCGTCGAGTTGAGCATATTTTATTGTTGTCTGGAGCCCAGGATTGGCGTTTTTGCCCTACCGATATGAACCCAGCTGATGTTGGCACACGGCCAAATCTTATTACAAAGAAAGAATTTCGAGAGTTGTGGTTGAATGGTTCTAGTCTTCTCTACCAGTGTGAAGAAATTCCATCTGTAGAAAATGCCACTTCAGTACCTGTCCATAGCCTATATCTTCGTGACGAAGAGGAGTCGCTTGACGTTGGACAGGGTGGCCTTCACAGATTGATCGAGGCCGCACCTTCTTTGTATGTTATGAAAAAGAGAATCGCTTATTTGGTTGCCTTTGTTGAATTTTTGTGCTGTAAAACGAGAAAGCGTAGCTTTGTGAAGCCAAAACTGGACGCCTCTTATCTTAATAGAGCCCTAGACTTGACTGTGAAGTTTGTTCAGAAGAGCGTGTATGGCGATGTGGTACATTTAATGACCAAACGATCGCCGGATGCACTTGAGGAAGTGATAAAGCGGGGTAATGTTGGCGCTTCGCAACGTGAGAAGGAACGCTTGAAAGAATTGCGTTCACTTAAAAAGTACAGACCTTGTGTAGATGACGCTGGTGTAATCCGCATTGAAGGGCGCTTAAGTAATTCTCCCGAAATCTCTCTAGAAGCAAAGCATCTGATTGTTTTGCCTTCGAAACACCCCTTCACTAGGCTTGTTGTACTGTCGCATCATAATGGAAATGCGCACTGTGGAGTACAGAACACTTTGTTGTCTACGCGACAGAAGTTTTGGATCGCTAATGGTAATGCTTCCGTGAAGAGGTATCTTAATGACTGTGGTGTATGCGCGATTGAGAAAGCTCGACCTATAAGGCAGCTCATGTCTGATTTACCTTTGTCTCGCACAACCCCGCATAGGAAACCCTTTTTTGATTGCGGCTTAGACTATCTTGGACCTTTAACTTTTGTTGAAGGTAGAAATCACAAAAAAGCTTGGGGACTCTTGTTCACATGTATGGCATCTCGCGCTATTCATGTTGAGCTGGTTAGGGGAAGACCTTGACCTACGAGCCACTTTTTAGATTTTTTGTGTTAACTTTTTTTTTGCTGAAGATAGACCGCTTAAATTTTTAAAGCATTTAACATAACTATTGGGGCAAATCATGGGCAAGTTTCAGATCAATACCTTTAATACCGTGTCAGTTATAAACATTTTCCTGAAAGTCTCCAAAGTGGCTCAAGGGTCCTGCTGGTAATGACCCATGAACCACCCCGAATTACCCATGAGCCACTGCAATTAAATCAACCAACTTTGTTTGATTTCTGTTATGAAATGTACTTTAGACGCAAAAAAACACAAGTATACAAAAAGTACAGTAGGCTACAAAGGTACTATTAATGGACCAACTGAACAAACCCCCCCACCCAGCGAAATCCGTAGTTATTTCGCCCCTCCTAGCATAGCTCAAAATAAGGGTGGGGAGGGAAATAGTTCGGATTAGCACAAGTGGGGGAAAGATTTCAGCAGACCATTTTCCCTCCCCACCCCATTTGGGGATTTGCTAGGAAGGACAGAAAATTTACAGATTTCGATGGGGGGGGGGGATATTTTTCAGTTGATCCTGATTAATAAAACACATTACATGCTGCTAAAGAAATTGTCGTCAGTTTATGCATTTAATACAAAACCTATTCAATGTTGTAGCAGGTTAAATCTACAGAGAAATGTTTAATCCCTTGTGTCCGTTTAGTGGAGCCACAAGGATTTGGTGGAGGAAGCAACAATACGACATCACATATTTGCACAGAGTGAATGTCTTCAACAACAGGTTCAACAAAACCATTTCCCTTCGGATTCCTTCTCAAAAAGGACACCTCTACATCATCTTTTTCTTATGTGGTCTTTCCAATATAGTGCACGTCTCGCTTCTCACAAAACTTAACAACCACAAAGTCCCCAATGCTAACCGTAGTTTCATCTTTCGAATCATTGATCGTGTCGTCCACCTCACTTTCATCCGAACTGTTGTCATTAAGATCCAGAACAGTTGCATTTTCAGCTTCACTTTCCGAATCTTCTGACAGCACTTTAAAAATATTTATCTTTTTTTTCTGTCCCATTTGAGCAGGTTTACAACATACCATAATACACCTATACAATCCTACATACTATGAAATAATGGCATCACCCATGAACCATGGCTCAAGAGTCATGCTCCTTGGTGGTTCATGGGTCAAGACCAGCCTGATTAGTATACTTTGCATCAGAACTAAAAAATTAAAGCAAGTTATTAGCCACAGTCTGACCATAGACTTTACATACGTAGACGAGAAACTCCGAAAAAAGAAAAAAGCGATTTTAATGAAACAAACCAAAGCGGCGTTAAAATCATGCGTCTGCCTTGCCACGCATGACTGGTGCTTACTGGCTTTCCATTGGCAAAACAGAAAATGACACTTTCTTACAATTTTAAACATCTGGGAGCGGAAGCTTCATGCTTATACAAGAATAGCAATGGCAGTTTCTGGTAAAAACCTATTTCTTGCTGATGAAGATTGGGAAATACACGTGGAGGTAATAATTGAGACCGTGCTTCAGACAGTAAAATATTTCAGCGGAACTTTTACTGGTAACACTTCAACTCTGTCGTTGATATAGTCTGTCTAAAATCTATGGTTTAACATGTTAATCTACTTTAACATGTTTGTTGTGGTTCTCTTTACAACTGCCTATTTTGGAGCTGCGTAAAGGTCTGTGACCCAGACTTTTGCCGCTCATACCGACTTCCGCCCGTAAACTTCATGTATTAAAAGTTATGAGATAGTTTGTATGACTTTGATTAGCCTACATAGTTTTAAGTTTAAGTCTTAATACATCGGTATACATCAATCAGATACCACTCGAATGCTTTATCGGAAATACAGTAATTCAACGTGGATCGTGCCTACCCAGACAGCCACTTAATCTGGTAATGATCTTTACCAGATCTGGCATCGTCGGGCAAAATTAATCCGGCTTTGATCTGGCATAAAATTATGCCCGCTCTGGTTGATAGTGGTGAGCCCGATAAGACGTGTTCAATTTTGCCCGATCGGGCGTAAATGTCGGGGCAAAATCTAGCCACGATCGGGCAAAATTGAACACGCCTTATCGGGCTCACCACTATCAACCAGAGCGGGCATAATTTTTATTTCAGATCAGATGATCTGTCATTCGTTGACGCGACATTCAGACAGCAATTAAACATAACTGACAAAGCAAACAAACAATGCTATCGAATTCAATGATTTGTTTATTACAAAAAATATAACAAATCACAATAAAAATGAACATCCCATCATTTAGCAGTCACAACAACATGGTATAAACATAACATGAGGAGACATAAAGGAATACACACAGTAGAGTTGTGAAAAAGCAAATTCCTTTTTTCGAAATTGAGAAGATAGTCTGTAATGCACGACACTTTTTTATTTCGAGCCCATTGTGATTTGGAAGTAATTCACTTTTCCTAAAAGTAGGCCTACACAAACCAAACCTGAGCACGAGTTTGAGGTCTATTGAACGTGTAACAAACAGATATTTCAGAAAGTCAACACTTTACGTTGTTTTCACTTTCTGTTTGACTTTAAGAAATAAACGCAAGTCATTTCAAATCGATGAAACGCAGATTACGATTTCTTAACAACTTTATTGAATCGTCAGCTTGTCGCATTTTCCGACCACCATCACTGTCCTTTGCTTCATCGAGCCAATGCACCACACCTGCACGAAAGTCCGTTTCCGTTGCTTCGGAATATACTTCTCTAATGGCAGCTGTAAAATGTAAACTTTTTACATTAGAAAAAGATTGATTGTTCCTTATAAAAGAGGGCACGTTAAAAGCTGTGCCACTGCAGCAAACAAAACGTTTAAATGCCATATTCAAAAATTACTCCATACTCTTCTATACTCTTGCTCTATACTATACTTATACTCTTCTATACTCTACCATACTCTTCTGAAGAGTACTGTGCACCTGTCTGGTGCCGCAGTGCTCATTGCCACAACATCGACACTGCCATAAACAGTGCCCTGCGCACAGTGACCGGATGCCTGCGTCCCACACCATTGGACAATCTCCCCATTCTCGCTGGCATCCAACCTGCTGAGCTTCGTCGCGAAGAAGCCACTCTGTCCCTCGGTCGACGGGCACTGGAGCCTAATCATCTTCTCCACCACAAGATCTCTGCCTTCCCAAACGGGCACCCCCGCCGACTGAAGTCAAGACACCCATTCGTGCCAGCCGCTCAGCTTCTGATTAACGAAGCTGATGAACAAGACATCTCTGCGGCTACTTGGGCGGACCATAAATGGAATTCTGAATGGAGGTCAAACACCACCAGACTCCATTCATTCATCCGCGACGCCGACACACGCCCCATCGGCCTGACACTACAGAGACAGGCATGGGTGCGCCTCAACCGTCTCCGTACGGGCGTCGGGCTTTTCCGCTCAACCATGCACCAATGGGGAATGGCTTCTTCCTCCTCCTGTGAATGTGGTGCCGAGGAACAGACCGTAGACCACATCATCAATGACTGTACCATCTTCAAGCCA
Organism: Aplidium turbinatum; assembly: GCF_918807975.1. NCBI lineage: Eukaryota > Metazoa > Chordata > Ascidiacea > Aplousobranchia > Polyclinidae > Aplidium > Aplidium turbinatum. The sequence continues at coordinate 20,849,556 of NC_137477.1, forward strand.
CCTAACGGAGTGGAAGGTCTGCGCGTCATGGATGATGAAACTAAAGACTGGCTGCTCTCTAGCAGCCTTCCAGTGTAGTCCGGGAACATCGTGAATCTGGGGTGGTAAAAGGATAGACCCTCGGCCCCAGAAGCTCAGACGACAACGACGAAAAAATTAATAATAAATGTTAAATTGAAAAACTTGATTCTCAGCTTATGCTACAATATTTAGTAGATAATTTTAGTAATAATTACTCAGAAACGTGATGACAAATAAGCTACCATTTTCAACTCACCAAAAATAACTTTATACAATCGCAGTTGCTGGAAACCTTTTTTTCCGTGACGCCCCTTGCCACTCAAGTTATAAAACTTAGCCAATTCATTGCCCATAGTTTCCTTGAGCATTCTCCTTGTGGTTTCAGGCAAACTTCTACCGCTGAAGTTCAACAAATCAGTAACCTGCAAAAAATTAGTCTCTGCTGTTACTCAAATCTTATGCTATATCGCTAACCTTACATGCATGCACTTTTACAACGACATGTGGAAATAGACAATGACGAAAAGCTGGCAGTTTAGCAATCACGTGAAAAAGTATCTTGTGTCAAACATCATAGATCAAAATAGCAACCTGTAAAATCCAACCAGGAGAAACAACTTTGTTGATGATGAAAACTTTTATTATTAATGTATGTGAATGATCAATGAATAAATTTGGGACTCTGCAAACAATAAACTTGTCAAGTGAGTGTAATTAACTACTCACCATAGATGTTTGGAACTTTCCATCCAGTAACTTTCTTTCTATATCACAAAGTTGTTCTTGAGAATTAATTGGCAAAATTTGAAACATTGGAAATTCTTCACTCCTCTTTTCCGTTGTTTTTTCAGAAATCAGTCCTTTTAAGCACCGTTGTTGTGCTTGAATTTGTTCAAGAACTTTGAATATCCGAGCTGAAAAAGATAACATTAATGTAAAGAACACATTGCCATAAATAGGATTCACCTAAAACAACAATGGATTTCACACTTAACTAAAATTTGTATAAATAGCCACACTCGTTTAACTGATTCACTGTATGTGTGCAATCATGGCTAACACAAGGTAACAACAAAAAGTAAGAAGCATAGTCCAACATACATTGTAATTGTATGCCCCATCAAAAATTCAAATCAATGAATCACTTTCATATACGTACTAAAAATAGGCTCAAGTTCTGAACAAGAAATCATCCTGTTGCCACTTGGAGTAGTACTTTGCATTGGAGCACAACTTGAACGTTTCTTCGGAGTATGCTCATATTCCAAGCTATAGTTCGCTTCAGCATTATACTCTTGGAAAGTATTTGGAGCTAGAAATATACATAAATACCACGACATTAATGATCTACAATACATGATACTGTGGTTTCTTGCAGTTCAGTTTAACAATATTGAAACTAAAATTGTCACCCAAAAGTGTATGTCAACAAGAAGCTTTATGCAGTGCGTTGTACAAATGTATAAAAGTTTGAATATTGGCAGTAAACCCACAATAAAAGCTAACAGGTCCAGTAAGACTGATAATTAAGACAAAAATTTTCTATCGTTCTTTTATTCTATCATTCTTTTATTCATTCTAAGATATCATTCTTTTATAATGCACCTTGAAGGTCATTAAGACAATTAAGACATTTATAAGCATAACTGCAAACAGCGACACCGTTTAGGCCTCAAAGTCTTATCGGACCAGTCAAAGTACACTGGATAAAACACTTGCTATATAGAATATAGCAATGAAATCTGATAGAAAAGATATATAATTTCAATATAATTAATTATAATACCAAATGATTAAGCAATTCTTGATGTTGATATTCATTAGTGTCTTTCTTCAAAAACTTTAAACTTTTCACTTGCTTAATGTAAGCATAGTGTCCCTTTTTATACCTGGTAGAACATCCAGGAACAGAACAGAAACTTGGAGCCATGGAATGACAGAATGTTATACCACTAAGTAACTTGATCTAGGCCTACCTACCTTGCTTAAATGCAAGTTGCAACTGTTAGCTAGGTCTATAATATGATAATACTAATATGAGATAAGGTCTCACTGGACATCTCAATTACCATACACAAGCATCATTCCATCAAACCAACCGCTAATTTGCTGCAATAGAGTTCTTTATAATATGCTGCCTGCAATCTCGCAACCTTCTGCAAGTACCTGTGACACCATAGACCTTTCATTAGAAACAAATACCTTGCGTCCAGGGATGCCAGTGACAAATTTCCAATAAACTTAGATTGTGTGCTAAAAAAAACCCAGATGAGGCGAAAAAACCCAGGTCCAGAAAATATGTAGTAAAGCGGTAAAAAAAACCTGTGTGTGCTTTCAGCACCATTTTAAATCATTACACAGAAGCCTCAGAAAGCTACAAACAGTAACAGTAACACGTATGTATAATTATACAATATACAATTATACATGCTTATGTTGGTATGGTAGTTAATATATGTGTACCGGTAATATAACTATATACAAAAACAAGAGCTTGGTAGGCCTATATGAGCTCACAGCGAAGATTTTGGTTCAAAATTACCTTCATGGTAAAGCGTCTAGCTAGCAAGGTTCAGTGTGTGTTTAACCAAAATTTCTAAAACTAACTCAGAGATGTATGAGTGTATAGGCTAGCCATTAAGGTTAGTTTTGAGTTTTGAACTAAACTTTTTGCTGTGTGAGTTGTAGACTGCAGCTGAGGAGAATCATCATGCCTGCTTAGTGCTTACAGTTTGGTGTAGGCCTACAACTACAAAAACTTGGTTCTTAGCAATAAACCCTGCTTAGCCTTTTTTTATTTGAACATAATGTTGAAAAGAATAACTCAAATTCACAATAAATAAATGTTCAGTAACACAAATAGTTGTACTACTCCAATTTTTAGTCATCCACATTTTCATCAAGTTGGATCATTTCTTCAACATCCTGTACCTCACTGACTGCAGTAGCTGATGCAAAAAACATTACCGGTACCTTATCATTTTTGTATTGCAGTGTGGACCATTTATCGAAGATCCCGGTGCCTTAATACCGTGCAAGCTCTGTGCAAAGTCAAAAACCAAAAAAAACTAGATTTACCTAAATTTGAAATAAAAAAACTTAAAACCCAAATGTGGTAAAAAAAAAACAGATCTAGGTGGAAAAACCAAGCTCTGGCATCCTTGCTTGCGTCGCTGTCGCCGAGCGAAGTCAGTAAGCACCACTGAAGCGTGACTGGAACGGAGATAAAGCGAGAAAAAAGCCAGTTTCTCGTCTACTAATGTAAAGTCTATGGTCTGACTAAGATTCAGCACTAATGCCTACCATTGCATATCCGAAATACAGCTTCCTGCACTGAGCTAAACCTTAAGTACCAAAACAAAAAATCAATGGCACCAAAATTTTACTCTGGAAGGCTCAAAACAGAACTTTCTTAACAACTGGAAAACACCTTTCAGCTTTAACCCAGAACTTTCCATGGAACCTTCTGAGGCATTTGTACGTTCAGAAATGGTACAAGTTGGCGCTAGAGTGCAACAGGATTTTTTTTGAAGGGGGTGGCTCATGGGTAAACCCGGTTCATAGGTCAAGGTCTTCCCCTACGTCATTGTCGCTGAGTGATTTTTTACTTGCCTTTACAAGATTTACAGATTTACGTGGGCAGGTTAATGCTATCTATTCCGATAATGGAAGCACCTTTCAGGCGGCATCTAAGAAGCTACCCGAGTTGATAAAATCCACTGAATTTCACAACGCCCTCAGACAGAAGGAGATAAACTGGGAATTTATACCTCCGTATGCTCCGGCGCAAGGTGGCGCCTGGGAAGCAATGGTAAAACAATTTAAAATTGCATTTTTTCACATTTTGGACGCTTCAATTCGTAAGCCTAAGTTTATTGAATTGCTTACGTACACCAGCAGTGCCGTTCGGATCGTGAACGAACGCCCTTTGGTACCTTTGAGTGATGACCCTAGAGATTTTACTGTCATCACCCCTGCTTCACTCTTGACCCCATACTTAGACCCATACTGTGCTGTTGGGCAACCACATGATCGTGACCAACTAAAAAGGGATTATCGGTTCAATTTGTCACTTTCTCAGCAGTTTTGGAGTAAATGGATCGATTTTTACTTGCCAGGGCTTCAGGGCCGGAAAAAATGGCAAAAAATGGCCGAGAATTTGGAGCCTGGTCAACTTGTAGTGGTGGGTTCTCTCCAAGACATTGGTAAACGTGGGAAGTATCAACTTGGGAGAGTGCATGAGGTAGTTCCACAAATTAGGAAAGGGAAGCCTGTGGTTCGTAGAGCCAAAGTTGCCGTCTGCAACTATGCTGAGAGTACGGGGAAAGTGAAAGTAGACTACGTGTTGAGGGATATTTCGTGCCTCGCCCCCGTAAAGAACACCTAAGTGTTAGGGTTTGAGCCTGGTTTTGTCTGCGGTGGCCGACCCTTGTCTGAGCCCAGAACAGTCGGTTATTATCGCAACTATTGTATATAGCGTCATTTAGCGTGTACCTATGGTACCAATTTCATGTATCGTCGTGTTTATTCTTATTGCTGTTCATTCTTTGCATGCCTTTTGTATTTGCGTATTAACTTAAACGTGAGTGATTCAAACAATTTGTGTATCATGTGTTTTTATTCATTGGCTCACAATTGTCGTCAATTCTTTTTTAGTTATGCCATGTCAGACGGTCATAACTAGGGGACGCTATGTTCCAGACAATTGTTCACCTAATCAAACGTCATATAAAAACCGTTCAAGTCTACTGAATATTACGTCATGGAAGTTGCTAGAAAATGTGCCAAAATTGCACATCGTTCATAAGACTTGTGTCAAACCTGTTTAAACCTGTTGAGGCCTGTTTCAGTTTGAAACCTGTTTAAACAGGAAACATTGGATTACCAGCTTTGAACACCTATTTTGAATTGCGTGACAATGTCTGTCACTATTGCGTCACAGTACTGCATACGTCAATTTGAGATATTGATATCTATTCTGGTCATTCGTGAAATGGTTGCTTGAAAGTTAGTCGCACATTTAACTGTTTGCTTAGTGCTTGCTAGCTGGACAAAAATTCCGTCTTTAACTAAGTAGTTTGTTCTGTAGTGACAGTTTTTTAGAGGTGTACGGCGTTGCATCTCGATTTCGATAGCCGCGGGCTAATTTTACAGGAATACACTTTTTGAAAAGACGTTTCAGAAGAGTATTTGTATTTTTTCGGTCATTACATTCAGACGAACGGATTCGGGAATCTTACGTTACAATTTTCCCACAAAGAGATTATGGTTTACCGCTGTGACCAGTAATCAAGCTGGTTGGTTGATTTCTGCGGCTTCTAGAATGTAATTTGTAAAAGGTAATATGTAGAATTTTGTTCTCTGGAAGATGCAGTCGTAAATGAAGTTCCTTTTTACCCCGAAGTTGAAGTTCTTTTCGTTGTGACGTAGTTCATAATGTAGTACGCCAGCATGCTAGTGTTTTGGTAGTGGGATTGTCAGTAGTTCGGTGTTCTCATTTTGATGTGTTCGGATTCTGTTCTTCTGAAGCTAGAAGTCAAGCTAATAAATAACGCAGTCTTAAAGAATTCGGTCTTGTGGTCAAGTATTATTCTGTCAAACCAGTCGATAAATAAGGCAGTAAAGAAGACTATCGTGTCCTGGTCAGGGCCTACGAGAGGGGGGTACGGAGGGTACGGCGTACCCTTGAGGGCCCATGCCTGTTTTTGTTGGGGGGCCCGAAATTGTGATTTTATACTTTACGCGAAAAAATGTTGTTTTAAAACCATCCTGATGATTATGTGCCTGATCTGATACAGACGTTGGCGATCATGGTCTTTCAAACTTCTCTGTCATTTGCCATTCGTATAAAATCGTTCGTTTTGACTGTTGTGTTTGTGGCCCATTGATTCAAGCTGTTTAAATAAGTTAATCTTTGTCGACCTCTGCTTCTTTTTCCCTGTATCATCCCCAATAGAGCTAATTTTTCCAAATCTCCATGTCTGTGAATATGACCTACAAATTGCATCTGACGCCTTCTAACTGTTGTTATTAGTCTCCTTTCTGCATTTGCCAATTTCATAACTTCGTCATTACTCTTCTTTTCAGTCCAAGATATCCTCAACATCCTTCTGAGAAACCACATCTCAGCAGCCTCTAGTCTTTTCTTCATATCTTTACTTATTGTCCAGCATTCACATCCGTAGGTTAGAATTGATTCTACATATGCTTTTAAAACTTTAATTTTGGTCTTTATTGTCATGTTGCGATTCCTGAAGACTGTGCTCATTTTACCGAAAGTATCCTTTGCTATGGCGATTCTCTTTTTAATTTCAGTGTCACTTTTGCCATCGGAAGTTATAATGTATCCAAGATATTTAAATTTTTCAACTTGTTTCACTGTATCACCATTGAGTGTTAGGTTGCAATTTGGATAAGTTTTCTTTTTTGATACCGTCATGCATTCTGTTTTTCTTGAATTTAACTCTAAACCCATTGCTTTACTGTTATTGACAACAGAATTTAATAAGTCCTGTAGATTGTTTGCAGATTCTGCTATCAAGACTGTATCATCAGCGTATCTCAAGTTAGTTATATTTTGTCCTCCAACCTTTACTCCATTCATATTTTCGATGTCTCTCAAAATCATCTCACTGTAAACGTTGAAAAGGTCTGGAGATAGGACACATCCTTGTCTGACGCCACGTTGTATCGGTTTGAATTCGCTAAGATCGTTATTTATACGTATTGCAGCCGTTTGTTCCCAATAGAGGTTTCGTATGATTCTGAGGTCTTTACCGTCGATATCTAAAGAATGCAGTATATGGAATAATTTGGCATGTTGAACCTTATCAAAAGCTTTAGAAAAGTCTATGAAACATAGATAAAGATCCTTGTTTTTTTCTATACATCTCTCTGTTAACATTTTTAATGTAAAAATTCCATTTCTGGTCCCTTTGTCTGGGACAAATCCAAACTGTGCTGTTGAAATTTCCGGTTTTAGTTTTGGTCTCAATCTCATCATCACGATTCGAAGTAGGATCTTTGTTAAGTGACTCATAAGGCTAATTGTTCTGTGGAGTGAGCATTCTGTTGCTCCGGTTTTCTTTGGTAAAGTTATGAATATGGAACGTACCATATCACTAGGGATGTTTCCGGTGTCATAAATATGATTTAAGATCACAGTGGTTAACCCCACTCATCTAAAGCTTCGAGAATTTCAACTGAGATATTATCTGGTCCAACTGCTCTTCCATGTTTTGATTTGTTCATAGCGATTCTTACTTCTTCTTTCATAATTGCAGGACCTTCCATGGGTTTGGAGATGCCTGGCTTGTTTCCGCGTTCGTCGAAAAACAGCTCTTCAATGTATTCACACCAACGCTGCAGAATATCTTTTTGGTCCATCAGAATAGTTCCATCATTTGCCTTGATGCATCCTGCTTGTGAGCAATACCTCTTCTTCCCTGTTACCTCTTTCACCTTCTTGTGTATATATTTACTATCTTTGATTTTAACATTTTCGATTTCTTCACATTGAGTATTTATCCAGGTTTCTTTAGCATCAACACACATCTTTTTAATTTTCTTGTTCAAAATTTTGTATCTTTGTTTATTATTCTTTGCTTTTCTTCTTTCTTCCATGAGGTCAAGAATTTCAGATGTCATCCATTTTTTTTGTTTCTCAGTTTTGACTAGTGGTATGAACTCTTCCAGTGATTCCGACACGCTATTTTTAAATTGTTCCAGTATTTTATCTGTTGTTGTTAGCCTTTCAAGCGACTCGTATTTGTTTTTGACTGAGACGGAAAATTTTGTACGTATTTCGGGATTTCTACGTAGTAGATCAATTTCATATTTCGGGTTTGGCTTAGTTTTCTTGCATCTCTTTAGCTTGACCCTCAGAGAGCAGACAACTGGAATATGGTCACTATCGCAGTCTGCACCAGGCATTGATTTAGATGATAGAATGGCGTTACGAAACCGCTTTTGAGCAAGGATATAATCGATCTGATTCTTGGATCTATCACCCGGGCTTCTCCAAGTCCATTTTCTTCGTGGGTGGTTTTCCGACCATGTATTAGTGATTAGATATTCATTGTCTCTGCACCATTCGATGAGTCGTTCTCCTCTGTCGTTCATTTTACCAAGACCGTGTGGGCCAACAATGTCTTCAATTCGTTCGTTTCCCACTTTTGCATTAAAATCCCCCATAATAATTTTGATGTCTTGTGATTTTAATTGTCTGATGGCACGCTCAACGTCCTCATAAAATGTTTCTGTATCATCCCAATCATGACTTGATGTTGGGGCGTATGTTTGAACTATTCCAATGTCAAAAGGTTTAGCTTTTAGTTTAACGACCATTACCCGGTCTGATACAGGCCAAAATCCTTTGAAAGTTGCAGATGTAGCAGAATCAAGTATTATACCAACACCTCTTTGATGTTGATCACCTCCAGAATATAAGATTTTGCAGCCATCCAATGTGGTTGTACCTGTACCAGTTCAACGAACTTCTGCTAAGCCAAGAATATTTATACTCATTCGTTTCATTTCCTGCATAACATTAGCAAGTTTCCCTTTTTGATACAAAGTACGCACATTCCACGTTCCTATGCGTTTTGGTTTAACTTTGCTGACAGTCGCATTATGACGATCGGGTGCCACCTGTCGCACATGGCAATCCCTTCCGAGCGAGGTGTTTACCTTGTAAACCCCATTTACGCTGTTCATTTGACTTCTTTTTATTTGTCTGACCATAATTTTCTTTGCAAAGATAGCACACAGTGGTTTGCAGTTGCCTTCTGTGTGGGCAGTGTCCTTACAGGACGAGGGTCCTAGCCATTGTACCTTGTTCGGTATCTTCTGCCTAGCACCGTGAGAAATAAAACCAGTTCTGAAACCATATCAGCTGCCTTTACTCCTCATCCGTCACCTGCTTACCATGACTTCCGTGTCCCTGATCGGGGGGCAAGGGGTTTCTCATACGTGCCCATGGTACGACCCCAGACTGCGGAAGGGAGGAGCGTCTTACACCATCCTCCATGGGTAATCCACAGGACAGTATAGCATACCCATGCCGCATACCCATGCCGCATACCCATGCCGCTACCCTTACCCATGCCGCTACCCAAAACCATCCTAAACGAGTAAATTCAAGCATAAAAGTTGTTATTCTTTAGTCCTGGGGGGCCCGTATTGTAGCAAAAGAGCCCGAGAAATAATTGAGTTCATTGCGCGCAAATTAGGGGCCCAAAGTGGTTATCTAATGCCTTACGTGCAAAAATGTTCTGTTGAAAGCACCCTAAATTAAATGATAGCCTTAAAGTTGATCATTCTCCTGTTCGGGGGAGGGGGCATAGGGTAGTAAAAGCAGGGTTCAGAAAAACCCGGGCTTTTTATGTTTTTAAAGAATCATTTGAAAAAAGTAGTTTCACGCTTATTTCACTTCAAAATGAATTTCGCAGTTGGAGCCGGAGTAGGCTAAATACTTTCGGAGCAGGAGCGGAGCCGGAGTAAAAAAAAATGGCCTCGTTTACCTCTGCTAGGCATGTGGTGAATGCAAAAGTTATATGTTTTAACAAGATGTTATGTTTGAGCCTTGGTATAGAGAGCTTGACTTGTACCAGATACATGGGCTATACCACTCAGTAACGTTAGCGGATTCAATATTTTTTTTTTAATACACACACAAAAAACAAGAAAAAACTACTAAATCCAACGTTTTCGACAAAACATAGTGTCCTCATTAAGAATAATTATAGGCTACATCTAAGAGAAATAAATAAATGAATTTGGAAATTTTACATTAAAGCTGTACAAGCGACACCTCTCAACAGCACCACCAACAACTGACATACGAATTCAATGCAGGATAGCCTGCACAAATTGGCGAGGGACAGATCACATGGTATGCACAACACAAAACACTAAATAATAGTTTTATTGCAGCCTAATGTTATTATTGCGCACAGATGTCCAATTCTGCAGTAAAATGTTGTATGGTGTGCAATACGCCTAAGTAAATATCAGGCGTTTTACCAAAGACAAAGGAGGCCCGGAGAGAGGGGGGCCCGGAATGACTCTTCGTACCCCTAGTAAAAATTTCTCTCAGAGGCCCTGGTCCTGGTCATTCCTCGCCAGTCCTGACCCCGGTTCTGCCCAGGAATGTCGCCGTCGGCATGGACGGCTGCATATGAGCGCGCGTGTTAAATGCCCCGTCCGCTACACTGTTCTTGAAACATGTATAATTTGCATGCAAGGCTATGAGTCACAATATATACAAATTTAACCACTTCTCTTCGTCTGCCGGCTACAGCCGACAGTTTTTCCCGTGCTAATTCTTCGGAAGTCGGCAAAAGCCGACAGATTTTTCTTGGTTTGACAGCGGGAGTCGCCTTTTGCCTTCCATTGCTAGCAGTTGAAAGGGGAATCACCGAATGGTTCTGTTATCTTCAGGCAATGATTCAGCTGTAATAAATCATAGGCGATTAAGAATATGGACATAAAAATAGCCGGACCCGGACATTTTTGATAACTACCATTTTCCTTCATAAAAAGATAGGTTACGTGTTTGACACTCCAAATCTAAAATTCGGCAAAATTCGGACATGGAGAAAGGCCTTTTTGACTGGGGCAATTATTGATCGGCGCGCCATCTAGCGGAAGAAAGACATATGTATTTTCTGTCGTGCTAATTCCCGAATTTCACGTGAAACAAGGATGATTAACATAGTGTCTAGTATTACCCTTCAGCAAAATTTGGTATTTTACGTTGATTCAACGTCTGGCGAAGTTGAATCGACGCAAAATAACATATTTTGTTTGCTGAGTGCCTCATGTAACAGAAATTAGGGTCCAATGATAGTGTAAAGACTACTTGTCAGACTACCAAAGAAATCCAAAGCAAAGAACTGCAGTGACTTCAGAACATTAAGTTTGATCAGTCATGTACTGAAAATTTTGTTGAGAATAATTTTGTTAAGAAATCGAAAAACTATTGAGAATGAGGTTAGCATGACTCAAAGTGGATTTATAACTGGTAAAGGAACACGAGAGGGTAGGCTATACTTAATTTCAGAACAATTTGTGAGAGTTACAATGCAGCAAATAAAGATGTATATGCATGTTTTATTGATTACGAGAAAGCATTTGATAGAGTTAACCATGAGAAACTGATTCAATGTTTGTCCAATATTGGTATGAATGGCAAAGACTTACGTTTTATTATCAGTTTGTACTGGAATAAAAAAGCATTTATTCGCATGGAAAAAGATTTGTCTAAAGGAATTGATATCAAGCGTGGAGTACGCCAAGGATGTGTACTTTCTCCTTGTCTTTTTTATTTATATACAAAAACGGTTTTTCGACCCATTGATGATATGAAAGGGGTAAAAGTTGGCGGCTTGAACATAACAAGTTTACGCTATGCTGATGATACTGTTCTGTTGGCTGAATCACAAGAAGATCTTCAAGAAATAGTGGACAATGTTAACTCATTTGCTAACAAATTTAATATGAAAATTAACGCTAAAAAGACCAAATCAATGATAATCTCAAAATCACCAGACACTCCAGTACTCCAAATTATAATTCACAATGAAATTATACAAAAAGTAAAATCTTTTTCCTATCTTGGACATTTAATAACTGAAGATGGGAGGTGTGACCATGAAATTTTGAGACGGATAGAAATTGTAAGAACTACATTTGGAAAAATGAAAAGTGTTTTAACCAATCAACGTTTAAATTTACCAATTCGTCTCAGGATCTTAAAATGCTATATATGGTCAACCCTATTATACAATTCTGAAACTTGGACAATGTCACAAAAAGTTAATGAGACTGTAATAAATAACCAAATACGTCACAAACATGGGCGCCGGCAGAAAAAATGCAGGGGTGGGAGAGAAGCGGGGGTTGGGAGGGCACAATTTTTGAAGCCAAATTCATCTTGTAAGCTGCAACATTGGTAAGAAAAATTCTAAATTTAAAGTAACATTTGAGTGGTGAGGTGCGAAAATTGTGAAAAAAATTATTATTAACATAATGGTTGGAAATGGAAATGGTTGTTGCGCCTACAGCGCAAAACTATTTAGAGAAATCAAAAAACTGAAGTAGAGTTGGTTGAAAACCTTATGAGAAAGTGTTTGCGTGGAAGGCGAATCCAATTTTTGAAAATTGCACCCTCGCGAGCAAATTACATGTAAAATCATAATCCTGGGAGGGGGTAAGTTCCCTTTCATTGCCTACACCCATGATCACAATCTTTTTAAAAAAAATTTTAATGCACGTATCTTTTCGTGAGTGTTGATTACGTGTATATGCTTCCTAAGTTGCATTTTACTTAGAGCAAATATTTACAACCGCTAGATGGCGCGCTATGAAAACTTAAAATGCGGTTTTGGGGCAGTTCCCCAAGTTCGATTTTTGCCGAATTGTGGAATCGTCCGTCTGACTACCAGACAAGCCTCCTGCAACCAAAAAATGGTTGTTATCGAAAATGTCCGGGTCCAATGTCACTTCTTACTCGCCTAAGTGAACAAATTCGACATATTTCATTAGCAGCCTATTTTGGTTTTTGAGGGGCTCTTAAAACTTTTACCGATGCCGGTAGGCTACTAATGTTTAAATTTACCGCTAATACCATGCGTTTCTGATGCCACCCGTTCATTTAAGGACATGGGATTGAACGGGCAAAAAAATTTTGCAACAATTTAGAAAACTTACGTGTTTTTTCGATTTTTTTGGGGGGAGGAGCGGTACGTTACCAAGGGCTCCCTCCTTGGGTCTGTTACTGCTTTGATAGATACACCTACAACAGGTTATAGGTGATATTTATTTGTACGTTTTCACTGTTAGCCTATCAATTTATTTTATGGCTAAGGACATCCTTTCAAACAATTTGCATTCTTGATGGCCATTTAGGTCGTGTGCTCTCGCGACCCGATAGCAACTTTTCGCGACGCGGTGGTTAGAGACCCCTGATTTACTGTATAAGTGGTCTACCTCTGATTTTCATCTCACACCTCACGAGGAAATCACTGAAAACGCTGACTGTAAGCAGGGTTCAGGGTTGGAAAAGTGGTAACCTGCAGCAGTGCTTTCCTCATTCGATTTCCTTTCTGGCTCGCCAACCATCGAAGTCAGATTTTATTGCAAAGTGCTAATAAAGTAGTCCAACAGCCTGCGGACAAGAAATTGGCTTTGTTTTGTGACACAACGCTTACGGCTTACTATGTAATATTCTGGGGTGGGCCGGTGCAACATCACCATCTTCCGTCAGCCATTGAATCAATGCACACTGCACAGGGTCGAGTCAAATCACAGGATTGACGTTTATTGCAACATGAACAAGTGGACTGTACAACATCGGCAATGATAGCAAGCGCAACAAAGTCAAGTAGCCTGTTTGGCTGATGCGTTGCTAGTACTGCCATCAAATCAAATAAAAAGATCTTGTTTCAACAAAAGTTACGTTGATGAAAAGCCCAACAAAAGCACTTTCCACCACCATTCGTCGTTCATCACCGGGTAGATAAAGCTACTTTGTAACGAGATGTCTTGAACGAGAGAAATGGATTGATAACGTAACTAAGAATCAGTTTCATGCAATTCAGTAAACATGTTGTACGTCGTAGGACATTTTGCTTGTATTTTTTTTGGCTCAAAATTTAAATTGGTAAAACTTTTAACTCAACGATACTTTTTTTTAACTTAAAAAACTACTTCACTTCCATTAAATGTTGTGAATTGACTGTTTATTGCGCAATAAATACCATTACGCCATAAATAGGCAATGTATTAATTCGTTCGTAAAAGCACTTGAGCTCCAATGATAAGGCCACAACCGCTCGATAAAATTTTGCATATTTCCAACCTTTTTGATGACTTCGGCAAAAATATGGTAAGTGAAACATACAACTGCACAATGGTTTTACAGAATGTTGAAGAAAATACTGCAAGATAGTGTTCATATTGCACTAAAAATTTACAGATGGGAGCAATTTCGCAAACAATACATCTTTCAAATAATTTAAATTCAGGTCTACGGCATTTTGATTCATAAATGAAATGACGAAAAGATTAATAAACACTGCAATTTTAAGCACGCTTCACAAAATACGCATCGTACCGAACACAAATTGTCCTTGCAATTAAGGCAAGGCGTTAAGGTAATACAAGAAAAATAGCGATTAAACACTGCTGTTGTCGCAAAAATAAAGTATCACAGTCTTTTCATTGTACGGCACAATCGAAATAAAACAATTCCGGATGAAACTTGTTTCAAACCAGTTTTGACTGCGTAGTCAAGGCCAGTGTTTCTCAAACTTTTTTAGTCCATCGCCCCTTTTCGTTATTGAAATAAAATTTCGCCCCCCTAGTTCTGTCACGTAAAATAAACATTGATAATAGAGTGATAGACAAATTTAGTTTGGGGGATTTAATCAATGAAATTGACAGTTAACATGATAATGTTCAATGGGACTTTTACAAAGTTTTGAAATGTTTGGCGACATCTTCGTAAGATAGAGTCGAAGATCAACCCGTTTATGAACTAGCAAACGATTTCTTTGCTTTGAAAGCATCAATGTCACAGACGAAAACCCCTTTTCAACCATAGCCTACAGGCCTATGAAGTAGGAAACGACAAAATCCACATCCTAGCTTCTTTCTAGAGAAGCTCATATTTGCCAGCAACCTGGCACCAGAACAATTTGTATCGATCATTTCTGAATTTCACTTTTGACTCATCATCTGTTTGCATATCAATGAACTGCTCTTGAAGTTGCTCTTCTATGTCTGTGGGCTCGGTAGAAAATGGTTGTACCACCCAGTTTGGAGCATGGAGGTCCAGGCATTGAAAATGTCCGCCAAATATGCGATGTCATTCTTTAAGGTAATCACATCTTCAGCTAAAGTCGCGTCAGTGTTTGATAGGAATTCGATAACTGAAACAAAAAGGGCATAAATGCGGCTCCAACAAGCACCTTTTGAAAGCCGTCTTATCGCGGTATGCAATAAAAGACGTTTAAATTGTTTATCATTGTGAACGAAATGATCTGTTGTTGGGAGCATACGTTTTTATCTTGTTGACGCATTTTATCACAATATTCAGTGATTTATGCAGTTCAGGATTGAGATTACGGGCAACCAAATGCTCACAGTGAATTACACAATGTATTGCAATAAGTCCAAGAATTTCTCTTTTCATCAGTGCACTGAACCCTCGATGCTTTCCAACCATTGCCGGATCACCATCAGTTGCTCATTGAAGAATATTCTTCAGCGGAATACCCTTCTCTTCGTAGAGGTTTTTCACTGCATTAAAGATGCTTGATGCCCGAGTGTCTGTGCGAAGACTGAGCGCAAAATCATTTCTTCTTCTCATATTATGAACAAAATGCACATATCCAAGCAGCAGCGATACATTGTCAGTCAAGGTGGATTCATCTATTTGCAGTGAATGGTTTGTCACAAGTAGAACCTCAATAAGTTGTTCCAAAACGTCAAAACTCATTTCGTCAATACGACGCTGAACTGTGTCGTTGCTTAAAGGTACAGTCCTCAAAATTGATGAAGCATTTTGTTGTACAACTGTTCCGATTATTTCTTTTGCAGCTGGCATAATAAGATCTTCGCCAATAGTATGAGGTTTGGCCGATTTTTGCAATGAGCAAAGATAGGTTATAAGAGGCAATAAGACCATTTTCCATTGACTTGTCAGTCCTGTTAAAAAGATTTTGGATAGTAGGCCTAAGCTGCTTTGCTTTTTTATCTTTAAGCTTCCTAAGGTCGCAGCCAAACTATGTTTGGATGCTTTATTTGGAACCATTGGACTGTTTATTGGTGGTTTGATAAATTCGCCCCCTTCGAGTGTTTTTGCCCCCCGATCGCCCCTTTTGATTTTTTTGCCCCCCTGGCGCTCGAAATCGCCCCCTGGGGGGAGATTTCGCCCACTTTGAGAAACGCTGGTCTAGGCGATCAGTTTTCTACATCTACTCACGAAATCGACATACTTAAATTTCGAGTATTTTGTAATCAATATGTCAAAAAAGCAGAGGTGAGTTCAATCTTCATTTCAAACGGACTGTGAGAAAACGCGTGGACGATTCAAATGACGTTTATACCAGCAAGGATTGCGACGACCAGAAAAGCAACATAGATGCAAATGAGAATACCTCCGTACACAGGAGTGATCTTAAACTTTTTGCAGGGAATTACAATGAAGGTGAAACACAGGCTGAAAATCACACCACCGCATAAGACAGCTTCAAGATGGTTAAAGGCAACCTGTAAAAGAACGCAGACGGTTAGCCGCATGATTTATTGCGAACATACTTGTTTCAAAGCTGGCAATATGACACATAAAAACACAAAAAAAGATTTTGAAATATCAGCACTTGCATTACCACGTATATAAAGATAAATCTAAAGACTACGTATCACTTAAATGCCAACTTCGCCGAGTCTTTCCAAAAAAAATTATTAAAAGAGCTGCGTTTCCCTTTACTTGAAGACAAGTAGTCCGGCTCAAGACAGTCAGGTACCAAGGCTTAAAATCAAGTGAAAATTACAACAACAACAACGTAAATACTGGTGTCAATCACTTACTTTTATGCTTCCATTTCTAATAATACTGATGGTGCACGGCAGTCCAACTCCAATAAGCAGGTCTGTGGTTCAGCAGGTTAAGGTCACATCAGAGAACACAGCGGTCAGAAATATAAGCTATGGGAACTAGAGAACACGATAAAAAATTTGATCGATAGACTTGTGCACTGCCACACACTACACACATAGTGAGTAATGCAAATCACAATAGGAATACACAACTTGGATCACAATAACATTCTCGTATGATCGCTTGAGCAACCGGCAACCTGAAAATAAACTCCCTGTCTCATCGTAAAATGTTGTTGACCAAGTCGACATTCGCTAAAAAGGAGTTCTCCAGGTTCAAACTAAATATGGGTCACAATTTACTTCACTCTTACTTCAAACTTATCGTTGCGTCAACGCCATACACAGGGGCGGATCCAGCTAGTAGTCTTAGGGGTGCGATTTTAACAAGACACAAGTAGGTCTACATTTATTCGACCTTGCAAATACACCGTGTATAAAGGAACTTTTCTGTGTTTTAGGCGATCACCCCAATCGCCCCTTCCTTTTGAATTCACCACTGGCTATACATTCTGAAGCTTCAAATTACAAAATATTTTAACTCAAGAAAAGGATACTAAATAATGGACCACCGAAGCAAGCGGACCAGCTCATTCGAGGAAATCCTTGCTTCGCAAGGGCTACGTCAGCAACTACGTCACCGATAGAGTTGCCAAAAGCGAGAAACGTCAAGCCCATGACAACGTTGCTGACGTTTAAGATGACGCCGAAGGTCTGCAGCAGGTTGACAATCTCATTGGCGATGGTGTAAGTCCATATGATGGCAACTACAAACCCGAAGTACGCGAAGATCTGCAATAATGTACGTTTCGTCCTTTTAATATTGATCCAACCTAAGTTTACACCAAGCATATGTAAAGCTAACTACCCAAACAGCAAAATCCGTCATTTTTACATTGATTCAACGATGGATTTTCTCCCTGGGTATTGATTGCTAATAGTATTGACATTGGATAGGTAATAGGTATGCCTATTCGATCAGGTAAGCCATGTGATATTGACACAGTCAAATCACACAGTGATTGCCACTATTTTATGTTACAAACTTTGTTCTCAAATAGTAACGGTTTCCTTTTCACGTCGCTGTAACGTTCAACAATACAATGACAGCGTGAAAAGACAAACGTTGCTCTAATGAGCACAGACTTAAGATGTAAAAACTACAAGTCAAATAAAATGACGATTTAAACCCTTAACAACTAAATACATGATGAACTGAACCGATTGACATTCAAAATAAACTCACCCACTGATAAGCTGGGTGGGACAAGTTGTTGGATGTGAACCACACAGAGGTAGCAGCCACAGCTCCAATGATGAGCAACAGAGCCCAAAGAGGAAAAACACCTCCTAACCACACGTCACTTCCTGGAGACAATCACGAAATCGTCACAATCACTACATCATCAGCACGTCACAATGACGTTATGATCTGGAGTAGCTAGCACAAGCGATTTTTTCAGGGGGAAATGTTTTAAATGCTATTTTAGTCAATAAATTAAATCGCCTGATATTGGACCCAAGACCACGAGCGTGATGACTTACCTTTTGTCGCAAAAACGCAGAATAGAGGGGAAATAATGAGGCTGAAGCAGTTCAGGGGCCTGTTCCAGCCCCTTCGTGAGGTCCCCAACGTGATGAGAGGGATAGTGGCTTTGCACACCAAATTCCAAGGCACCTGTTCCAACATGAGTGGACGTAAGCATTTCAAGTACGAACTTCTCACATGTCCAGGTTGACAGATGCAGAGTTACAAACTTTTGTTTATCAACTTAACACCACATAACCATAACACACTCCTACTTCATAATAATAACATGCATAACAGCAACTGTTAGTTGCAAATAGCAGTAACCAAGTATTTTCCGTAGTATGATTACAAACACCACATATAGCATCACCCGTCACTGTGTGACGTTTCCATGCGGCCAACATATCCACCAATGAGCATTGAGCACCCATAACAGGTTGATGTGTAAGACGAGTGTCAGTAGCCACCGTTGACAGCTTGCTTGAATAATTTTGCAAAACAACAAGCAAGATCATACAAAAACAAAGTCAATAATAGACATCTTCTGAAAACGATGGTACAACCAACTTGACATGCGGCTATACTCTCAAAGGTTTCGTATCTTTCAACGATATTTTTCAATATTCTATGCATTAAACGTCTGAAATAACCCGATCATTGCAGTCAATATCAAAAAAGAAATTGAAAAATAAAGCTGCTCAGTGCAGATAATAACGTTCCCAATATCTTAAGCAACGTAATATGTTATTTTTAAACTTTCTTAATATTTCTTGGACAGTGTTAGTTATTTAGATTTCAAACATGACTGCAATGCGACGACAAAGTCAGCGTACAGATCGTTAATACCAAAGCATGAGAATCAAGGAATATTTTGTTTCCTGCAAACAAACCATTCGATGAGAGTCAATCGCTACGATTCGTCGAGAGCAACAATACGTCATCAAGCAGCAAGATGTTGTGTTGCTTCAACAGTGAACGTCACATCCGGTAAACCGTAATAAAAATATAAGCACCAAGGTTTGCGTTGCTGCAAATTGCTATTTAAAAATTATTTGAAACAATCATTCAAGCTGATGATTTCAATCACAGATGCATTTAGGGTTGAGGGCTGAACGCTGGCAGATGAAAAAGGTGATATCAGGCAAATGGGAACGACAAAAACGAGGATGATTTGGGTGATGTGAGGTAAAACCTTTGGTGACAAATTTACCAATAATACGTTGAATAGTGGACTGCCGAGCTGGGAATACTGATCAACATCTAAAAGAGAATCGTCTGAGATTGTTGGGACACCTTAAATGAGAGGATGAGGAATGCGTTGTGAGAAAAAAATCGAAATGAATTAGTGGTTTCAAGTGCAAAAAAGACCTAAAAAAAGATAAAACATTAAAGGATGACACGGATGGTAGAAATGTTACCATCGATAATGTCAACGACAGAGAAAAAATGGAGGCGTCACGGCAAACAAGTGAACGACCCTGATACTTTTGGATGATATTCAGGCCCGAGTCGGAGAATGCAAATGAATAACGAAATGACTTATAAAAAACAATTGTTTAAAGTCAAATCGTAATTAAAATTCAGTGCTTTCGGAAACGTTTTGTTTTCTAGACACTTCCATTAAGCAATACACAACTTTACCTGCAATAATAATAGAACCCTGAAGATACAGTTTGCCTCCTGCCAATCTTTCTTTTTGAGGGGATTGATTTCACTTATAAACATGAAAGGTAAGGATCGATCAGTGAAGTCAATTTCCTCAACTTCTTCATCGTCCTCTTTATGTCCACTTTCCATCGAAGAATGATCATTTAGCAACGCTGAAGACGACACGATTTAATAGTTTTTAAGTCAAGACCATTCACCGATGTGATATAAGAGATCCGAAAAAAATATCACTATTGTTGATCTCTAAATTTTTCTTAATTTTACCAGTTTTCCGGCGAGAATTTTAAATTTAAAAACAAATAAATTTCAAAGGGTCTACAGACGTTGAATCAATGTAAACATGACAGATTTTGATGCCTGGGTTGAATCGTTTATTTTCTTCCCACCTTCCTCCCCATGATCTTCTCCTGGCAAGTTGTACCTGGTCTTTTGATGAGAAGAAGAAGGTAGACGAAGATGGACATCCACCCAATCCCCATCTGAATCGATGTTGTTGTTATTTTTGTTGGGACTAAAAAGCAAATTCTATAGTTTAAAGACTAAATATACGTTGCCAAAAAAACACAAAACCCACGTATTACTCTTTCAAAACGATTTGTATAAAAACAGGTGTGAGTACTTTACATCAACTGCAAACATGAACCCACCTGGATAGCGCAGGCGAGTCAGGGGCGAGTAGGGGTGTTCTTTCGTGGGAATCGGTAGGAATAGGAACGTCATTTATCACCGCTCCACCGTTTTCTTCAGCCAAAATTCCTTCTGCAATCTTTCTGCGAGCACGCTGTTTTTGATGTATGGCCCGACCGATAACCACCACAGCCACATAGAATATGTAAAGGCAGAGAAACCCTTCAAAACAATCGTTTGCCATCAGTCGTCACACAGTGGGAAGTCATCAGTACACAACACATCTTAAACGACGGAAAGTTCAGTACTGTAGTTACTTTTTAAATGGATTAAAACGATATTCAGTTTTGTACTTAGTGTATTATTACTAACATGGAATACATACACAATATATACCGGTATATAATTAGCGTAACATTTTTTTTGTACATTATTATAAATGAAATTTTACTGAAAATACGTTTTCGAGATATAAACTACGACAACCTCGCAGGAATTTCATAAATATATTTCAGAACAACTCAAAATACGACAGCTATTTGTCAGGGCAAAATTTTTAAGTTGTCTTTTTTCGTTGAGACTTGAAATAGTTGCGAGTGCGCTGTCAACAACTAACGATTTGGAACCAAAAGAACAAAATCAGTAACTTCAAGACACGCAGCTTCATGCTCTCGACAAATAACATGCTACTTGTAATCACGTGTGAATAAAGTGTTTAAAATTTACAGGTTAACTCCTTAATCATTTTTTTGACTTGTTGAAATATAAAGTCAACTGAATCCTATTGCCTTAAGAATCAGCCCAACATTCAAAGACCATCCTTTTTTTTAAACTATCAATTTCACAGAATCTGCTTCATGTTATATTTTAATACGGAATGGCCCGTTTCGGTGAGTCCGATCCCTTAACGGGGGATTTTTTCAATTTTTTTTTAAATTGTCGGGTACCGTAGCCTAATTATCATTGCCGTTTTAGGGTTAGGGGTTAGAGGTTAGGAACTCACCGAATCGGACTCACCGAATAGTAGCAGACCCATTTTAATAAGATACAAGAATCATATAATACGCCTTCTACTGTAGTACAACCTGTGAAACCGTTTCGCATGTGTCCTGCGGTTTACAACATGGATGCGTACACTACAACAACATAGTAAAAATACCAACCGATGGAATGCGGCAGTGTGATCTCGCGGCTGTACAGCAAACAAAAAAGCCAGAAAACTGTTGCGATGAAGAAGACCATATCTCTCATGAATGGCCTCTGCGCAATGTCAAAAGTTTGAGTCGTAGCAACAAGTCCAGCCACCACCGTGGTTACCAGCATAGCAGCACCTGTGGTAAGGAAGAACCGTTATGATTGGCGAATAATGACCAAGAAATGCTAAGTTCAAAGACATACGATACTTGGTTCAATTGATCTGCTGGAACTAACAATCTAACATAGCAACCATGGCATAAAATTCAAAGTGTTTGCTTTGTCAATCATAACGATGGTGTGCCAGTACGATAAAATTTATATTTTGAAATCCTAATAGTTGTTGTTATTTTTAAAACCTTAATTATGAGTAAATTTGAATGATTTTACAAAGAATTTAAATAAATCGCTTCATACAAACACTACTTCAACTGCAGTAGCCTAATCATTGACGAATACTGCTACGAACATCTATTGATCTGATGCAATGGATACAAAATAAACAAGATACCATCACACATCCTCTTATTTCGTAATATACAATTTGCGTCAGTTCAAAAGTGAAGTAGCTACGTGTTAAAAGAGCGGTAAACTGACTTAAGTTATCAAGTAGACAAAGGGTTAAGCTAATAGGCATTGTTAATAGCTTGAAGAGGTTAAGAGGGCCACGACATCACACAATGTACGTTGTTCTCATTGTATCTTACTTTCTTTTATTGTTGAAGTATTGTATAAAAGTCAACATTTGAGAAAAAAATAAAAAGTGAAAATCTTGAGTAGTGTTTTGAGAACAAGTGCACAAAGGAAAGGCCAGCGCATAAACGCAACCTTAGAAAAGAGACTTTTACTAAAAACAACTATAGTCTACACAAGCAATTCAGTCAGATAAAAAAAAAACAACAATTCACCACAATCCATCATCATTTTAAGCTGCAGTATGCAGAACTTTACAAAGCAAGCAACTGACAATCGTTTGTAAAAAAAATCAAGTAAACAAACATTAAACGCAACGTCAAAATAGTTTGAAGTCAATTTTGTTTGGCCCAGTACTACGTCTGCGCAAAACACGTAAACATGTCAACAGTCAAGTAACAACAAATTATCAAAAATTACTACAGATAACTGATATTCTTTCAATAGATTTGTCCAAAATTGACCTTGATACATAAGCTAGTAAAGACAAAACAATCTTACCTAACAAAGCGCCAATGGCAACCCCAGCAGCAGCCGGGTTAGGATTGGTAAAGGCAGCAATCGCACTGAATATATCCGGAGATCCATTTCCGAATGCCACAATTGTTAAGCCGTACCATGACAAAAGTAGTTAAGGAAAGAGTAGGTCGAATTCCTTTAAAAGATAGGCTACCCTACCCTGCCTATCACAAAGCATATTTCGTTAGCATCACACAGCCGTGCTGTTGATTTGTTGCTCATGTTTCCTATCATGCGTTCTTCTCACAATGTAACTGACAGTTTGTGGTTGAAATTAACAAGTGTTACTTCAAGTTAACAAGTGTTACTTTCAAATGCAGATTTTTCGCATGTAAAGCAGTTCAGTTTAGCGAATGCCGACAGTTTGATCAACGGAATTTAAAGACACTAAAAGGCACCCGGTTTGAATGGAACAAATCAACAAAAGACGCCATTTCTACCGTGGATTTAATTTGGATGTATTTCGATATCGAATTTATGCCTCACTTCTTTATATAACTACATAGTTACTATTTCAAAGTAAGTAGTAAGCACACAAAAATCAGCAGTCCATTGTAGCTCGGCAAATAGCTACATAAGTAACTAACGACCCGTGGCGCAGTTATGGAGCTTTTTAACAAGTTACAACAAGTCGTCCCATGCAGGATACTATAATTCAAGTCGTTTGGTGGTATCACAGGAAGCATGATAAAATCTGTACGGCGTATTAATACTAAAACTTGAAAGGCATTACAACTATGACATGTACAAAACGAAACAATAGTTTTATTTGCTAATTGCTGCATGCCGGAAAATACTTCGCGCCATCTTTTACAGTACCGGTACGTACAAGTATAGCATGAAATTTTCTTGTCGCATCGTAAAGCCATAAAGTTATCGTTCTCCAGATATGACATCTTATAATTACTGTATTTCAGCTAAATTTTATAAACGTATTTTAATAAGTTATGCTAACCAGGCGATGGCATTACAAGTCACCAAAGTTTGTTTCAAATGCAAGCTGAAGTTGGATATTTTGTTACTAGAGAAGTGATTTCTTTTTTCACGCAAAATATCGGTTTATCAAAGCCTCGAAATATGTAAGTAGATTTACCACTGGCGTCTCTAATTGCTGTTCTCCATATTTTATCTACAAAATCAACTCATGCAACCGTAGATTTTAATATTAGTTTTAATAACATAGAATATAAAGGATATTGCAATATTTTGACTCAGCTTCAAATTGTGAGCTATAAATTCCAACGATGGACAGAAGCTGAAAAAAGAAGATTATTAGTTTATCAGTGATCACTGAATAACAAAAAATAAGAAAACTAATTATTTTGTGTGATCCATATATATAACATGATGGATTAAACATTGCGTGCTACGATATTTCTTAGTAAGGTTAATTGTATATGAACAGATAGCTGTATGAGATAAAGCAGCGACTGCGCATTTGACAATATAATTACTACTAGTCAAAAAATCGTTCAGTGGATCGCAATTCCAAGTATGGTAATCACCATTATACTACGTTTGTTTGCCTGTACTCCGCGGAGGTATATTTACATCAAAACCACCAGACAATCTAAATTTAAACCAAGCTGATGCTGACACAATTTAGCACATCGCACGCGTTGGGCCCTTGGCGACGAACTTTGCCGTTCGTTTTTAGGCACCAGCTAGCGTTGCTCCTCCCATGTGCATTGTGTACCCAGTTAATGCAGAAATTGGCAGGTTTGCAGACTGGGTAGGATCACGGCAGTAACGGAAGGGTGTGTCCACTGTCCAGAGTATATGAGCTACTGGACCTTATCACATTCACATGTGGTGCTGCACGAATGCCTGTATTACGGTACATTCCTGGTGGCAAAATTGATCCTTTTAGCATTGATTCAATATCTAATCTACAGGCATAAAAGAAACGTGAAAAAGAAATTTTGCTAGACTCTTATTTGAAAGGAAAATAAACAATTTTCTCTGTTCCTCTCTAACTGTAATACCTAGGGTTTATGAATTAAAAAAATGTTTTGAAAAGAGAAACTTTGTTTCTGTTTTAACTTGTGGATGCTATGATAAAATGTCGTGTATTTATGTGAAGTGTATGTCAAGTGTTGTGCTGTTTACAAATTTACTTTTGTTTTTGTGCGGTGACGAAAAGTAACTATGACTTGAACTTGATCTACAGCATTTTTTGATGACTGTGTCGTAAACGATTCATTGTTAGAAAAACAAACCAAATGTTTCTCACTTTTAAACACGCCAAATTTCCCAACAGTCGTCAAAACAGAGAAGCGCTATATATAAACTTTCCATCCGAATAGCAAACAAGAAAAACAAGTATCGATGATGAAAAAAATGGAAGAGAAAGGCAGCTTGGTCAGTGTTTTTGTACTTTCGGTTAGTATCTGCAAGTGCAAACCCGATACTGGCACATCGCATTTAAAGTGAAAACTAACTCAACACTGAAAATAGATGCTGGAAAAATATACATGAAATCTCTACAATTTGAGTTTTGGATGTAAAACCTCTATTTGAGCGCCACCTCTATTTGAACGCCACCTCTAATGGAACGCCACTTTTAAAGAAGGGTTGAAAAATAGAGCGCCTCCCTCTAATTGAACGCCACCTCCAATAGAACACCACTTTGCCGTGTTGCCAATCCTGGGGCCTGACAGGTTGCTTCAATTTTAAACTAAAAACAAACGATTTTTAAACTAAAAATTACCTGTATATACCGGTAAATGTGTTTGGTGTTTTTTCTTTTCATTAATAAACTTTATTTCAAAATTCTGACCAGCTAGTCGAAAAGTAGAGCGCCAACCTCTAATTGAACGTCACCTCTAATAGAACACCACTTTTAAACAAGAGTTGAAAAATAGAGCGCCATGGCGGTGAAATAGAGGTTTTACGGTATATTACGTCATGTACAGTTAAATCCAATGTTTTAAAACGTAAAGTTGTTGAAGTAATTTATAGAGCTTAAATATTCACACTCAAACAAAAGACAACTTTGAGTAAGTCAGGGCAGCACGGCTGTCGCTGTCCAAGTGTCCAACCTGCTGACACAATTTGAGTTGTTTGTGACGTATTTTAACGTTTGAAAAGCAAAAACCGATTTTGTGTCACACATGGCGATCTAGCACAATGCTTCTTGCTTACGCCAGGGGGCAATGCTAACTGCTAAGACATAACACTGGTGTTTATCAAGACAGCAAAATCCCTCACTTTTACATTGATTTACATTGATTGATTCAACGTCCGCAGATGTTGATTCAATGTAAAAATGACGGATTTTGCTGTCTGAAAACAATACCAGGCACTCAGGCAGTGGGTCCATAAAAGATTTATGCTTCGGGTGGCACCGATCCCGGTCTCGTGTCAAAATAACATCACCTTTTCGAAAGAAGGTGTTTCGACATACATCATGTGATGCACTTTTGTAAATATAGGATAGTGGTGCTAGTACAGTTAATTTTTAACTTGCACAAGCATATTGCAAACACCAATGATAAATAACTTGTTTTAGTTCAATGAAAGCTTTTACAAACAAGCAGCAATACTTTTGAATGCAGCTTTGTTTTGTGCATTTGTATTAGAAAACTTCAATAGAGTCTAACAATTTTTTGGAGTAGTCACTTTAGGTGTGCGAATTTCCAATGGACGCTTTCACTTTGTCCTCGTACCGTTTTGTCATCTGATGATTGCAGCAGGATAGTAGCACGTTGTATTTTATAACAGGCATGCCACGTTTACACATAACAAGCAAGCCAATGATTATGCAACAACATGAATACAAACCAAGATATTTCCGTACATGAGCTGTAAAACTAAGACGAGTAGCGGTAGATGATGCACGGAAACGATTCAAACTTCTTAAGGTTTCAATACCATTGACACATTCTTAGTTGTTTGTACAAACCCTTCATGTTGTTGCGTAATTATTGAACCTACGTGTAACGGACTAACGTGTAATCGCTTCTTGTCCGGACAAACAGCAAGCCATTCAATGAACTGCATTTTGATTAAAAATAGTTATATGGGCTAATTTTAGAAAGGTCCGATGCAAAGTGAAAAAGCCAATCTGACATACGCCAAGGCGAAAATATCATGCGCTAAAAGCAACTATGCATCACTACTCACTATCCTTCAGCTGTAGTTCCAAGTCCAACAAACAAAAATATCAACCACACAGCCTGGTGAAAAAATGATTGTTAAAAAAGTTGTTAATACAGACAGAATGTATGCGTTAAATAATCTAAAAATTTTGACGTATGGGGCGATAGAACAACAATCAACAAAAAATAATAACAAAAAAAGAAGCCAAGAACAAAATTCTCAATAATCAATCATATCTTAACCGTGATTCCATGCCCCCACCAGTAAACTCTGCTTAAAACCCAATTAAAACCTGATAAAAATTAGGAAATTTTGAGTAGCAACAAAACAAGAACTTGTATACAATTTGCAGGTGACATGGGACTAGAAATGCGACTGCAACTTGTGCTTTGGTTTATCAAAAGAAAGAAAACTGACTGCAGGAGGTGTATTAAATAAAATTCTTCACCACTGATTTAACGTCTATTAAACTTAAACATTATGGCAACAGCCGGCCACAACACAGAAAGTAGCCATCCAATGCAAGAATCATTGTTTAAGTTTGGTTGAAGTTATGCCAAGGCAAAGGGATATCTCGCATTTATTTCCGTCAACGGCACATATCAGCACAATGAGTAGCAGTATGAACAAGCCACAAGAGTACTAACTCAGACAGCAAAACGTCTACAGACGTTGAATCAATGTAAAAACGACAGATTTTGCTGTCTCGGAATCAACCATCATCCAGCAAGCTGTAACTCACATAGACTGTTGAGACTGCTCCCAGGTACTTTGGTTTAAAATCACAGAAAGCAACTTTAACGTAATTCACAAATCCTTCATCCATGGCACAGTTTGCAGTGGTGTTGACAAAGTTGCACCACTTTGAAGAGTTGTGGATGTGATGATAATCCCTGCACTGTAGCAACAACAAAAAACATGTGAGGCAGTGTAACGTTTCAATTTAGCTACAGAATATCAATAATCACTCGAACAAAATATGAATTGCGTCGGTGCCGACGCAAATTTCGAACATCGTGTTAATCAGAGAAACCCGGTCAGCAAATCAATTCTTTTTAGATTGATTCAACGCCTGTAGACGTTAAATCAATGTAGAAAGGAACTGATGTTTGCAAGCAATTGTTTAACTGAGGCGAAAAAGCGTGTCCAATAGCGGAAAGGAAAATTTTAAGTCGCGATGTGAGCGTCGCGTCAGCCGTCAACACCATAAAAAATAGCTGGAGAAGTGCAACCTTGAAAGATCAAAACAAATGCATGAAACAAAACTAGGTCAGTAAAGTGTGCTATGATGACTCCCCGAGATGTTCTTGAAGCCGAGATACTGGTAATGTGTGAGAATTAAATCGAAAACTGATAAAAGAAAAGATGTTCAATGGTTGTGAATTGAGTCGCAAATATAAATATTGCGGCTATAACGTTCTCAACATTTGTTTCGATTTTCGTACAAACAACGTCACACAATTTTAATATAGTTGAGCAAGTTTACTTTAGTTTTATGATGAAGATTGAATATTGCTGTCAACTTTTCGAGGATTTTTTTGTACTTTATTTTCTCGTGTTTTATTCTGTAAAATTGTTTTTGTGTGATCAGTTGCCCACGACGTCTATTACAGCTGTTTAATTAGCCCACCTTACACCAGTGTTTTATGCAGCCGCCAAGGTTTAAGATCGACCGTAACGGTCATAGAATGTTACGTAATGAAAACGATTATGCAATTACGCTTAAAAATGATCGCTTGAAGCAGTCCATAATTTCGGTGTCCGACGTTTTCTTCGTAAACAGTTCTTCGTAAAGCAATTCTTCGTAAGCAATTTTTCGTAAAACAATTCTTCGTAAAGTTAATTCTTTGTACAACAATTCTTCCCAAAGCAGTTATTCGTGCATGTAATGGAGATTTGATGTATACGAAGAAATGCTTTACGAAAAATTCTTTTACGGATTTCATTTCACCAACAACTGTTTACGCACAATTGTTTTACGAAGAATTGCTTACGAAGAATTGCTTTACGAAGAACTGTTTACGAAAAATTCGCCTATAACCATAATTTCACGTCGGCATTGATATTGTCGCAGTAAAAATACGCTAATTTTGAAGGCTGAATAACGTGTGTTTATAACAGGGACAGGATATGGTATTACTTTGGTATAATATGTATATATATTATTGCACAAATATAAACTACAACGTTGCAAATCACAAACATTTCTGTAACTGAGAAACGATCACTGAAGAGTCAAAACAATGTTAAGCCTCATGACAATGCTAACTTTTAAATCTTTCTGGTACAGCCAATTTCTACTAAGCACATCCACCTTCTACTAAATCTACTTTATCAGATCCGTTCACAGTATAAGTTACACATTTTGAGATAAAAAAATGAAGTTTAGAGACTCAATTTTATCTGTTCTATTGTTAGTGAAACATCAAAGGGTCATTTTAAACTTACTTCAGCATCCTGGTACTTGGTTCCTAAATTGGTGCCAAACAAGCTCAAAGTTTGATTGGAAAGAGCAATGTCTTGCTGAGACAGTGGCAAACCAATTAAGGTCAATAATACGATGCAGAGCATTGCATAGAAGATCTTTGCTCTCTCAAATACAATCTCTTTCCAAGCTTGTCATCAAGAACGCATGAAAATGCTTCTTTGCTTCAACAAATCATCGAAGTTATGGTGGGCATTTTGTTTTCTAGTACAACTGCTTTACAAAATGTAAGAAAAACAAAGACTTTAGATTATACTGCTGGTTTCTATCTAAAATGCAAAAAAACGCAGTTGGTGTAAGAGAATCCTTTATTCGTCTCTTTCTTTTGAAGTTTAAAAATCGGAACCACTTCACAATTACATTTTGTGAATAACACAATCAAAAACCAAGGCAATAGAAATGCAAACCCATTTGACTACAGCCAAAAATTAACAGAAAGTATCTGTCAGGTTATGATTAAATCTGAAGCTGCAATAAAGCTTACAGGCTTAACTGCAACAGTTAGTAAAACATTTCGATTAACACTCACAGATAGAAAGTAAGTACTGTTGCAACTTGCATTAAAACATCTAGCACCATACAAAAATATCACAGTTAAATCATTCGTATGTATCAATGTCAAAAGGTTGACATCATTGAAACTTACATAAAAAATGGCTTTCATACAAAACGTTGATCAGTCATTAAAACTTAACAAAATCATACAAAGTGTTTAGATGAATCCATATCAACGCATAAAAACTGACATATCTTTCAACACTTTACCCAGCAAATGCTACACAAAGTTTGAAAAAATCAGGAGAAACTAACTACCCTTCCTCACATCAAAAATAGTGAGTGAAATACAATAAAAATGCTGTCCTTAAAACATGTATAATTTTCATGTGAGGCTATTGAGTAACAATATATAATATATGTACAAATTTAAGATGGGTAGAAAGCATGATTGAGTCCAAAAGAGAAATACGCATGTTGTGATCTATCACTCGCGAAAGCTTTCATCGGCTCTAAACAAACCTAAATACATTAACACAATTTCACAAGTAAGTTTTGATTATAAGAACACATTTAGTTGAATTGTGAATTGGAGGGAAACTGCAAATACGTACATTCTTTGTAGCAAAATTAAAGCATACCATAGTCTAATTACGAATATAGAAAACACAACTTTACAAATTACCATAAATGTTATGCTTTGTATCAGATTTTTCCAAAGATAATTTTTATGGCAGTTAAACAAAAGGTTTGTGAAACAATTGGTTTCAATAAAAACAATGCAGGTAGCCTACTGGTATGTTACGTATATTGTACGGTATATATATATATATAAAGAAAATTCCATTACTCATTCATACTTACTTCTAGCTTTTTATTAATACCAGAAGGAAGAAGTTATGATATTAACCATAGTAGAAATACAGTAAACATTCTTCCATTATACTTCAACAGCATGACATTGAAAAGCGAGTTTCAAACTTTATGTTGGCACACAATGAAAAAGCATAGCCTAACAAATACAGATTTTCTCATACAGGGCACTATAGTTTTGATGGCAAAACAAAGTAAATATAATGTCTAGCAATGTAACAATTGCATTGAAATTACATCAAAATTTTATTGTAATCTGAAAACTATTAATCAATTAATTCAATTATAAACAGTTGCTTAAAGTAGCATGTAAATAAACATGATAATGATCAGCAAAAATACATTGCAATGCTGAGTAAATATGCAAAATAAAACCAGGTCAGATCTTGGTGCATCAAAAGAGGATTGGTACTTTATGCTGCACCAGCACAATCGTTCTTACATTGCAGCACTAAAATTTGTGCATCATGTATAGCTGATGGCATATTATATTCTAAAAAGTGCATACATATTATTTCGACAGCCTAATAAAAAAACTGCCTAAGTGATTTTGCCTGGTCAAAAATCGAATGACTTAGGCAAGAAATTAAATTGCCTATGTCCATCTCATGACTTAGGCAATTTAATTTTTTGAGCATTCTATACTCTGTAGTGAACAATCTGAAAAAGTGACCTGGTCAAAACAACCGCTCTGTGTTTCCAATCATTTTAGTAGAAATAGCTTGTTTTTGCAAAAAAATGACTTAGGCAGTTATTTTATTAGGTTGACAACTTGCAAAACTCATCTTCGTTGGATCTTAGATCAAAATAAACTGAATGAAAACATTGATTATAATAGTTGCTCAATGCATTTGCTAAACAGAAAGATCAAAACAATATTCTGTGAAAAAAATCAACAATTCTGTGCGAAGCAACTTTCAAAAGTTACTAAAGAATAATATTTAAATGTTGTACTATTTGGAACGATAAAAAGTCCGCACATTTGAATAACAAGACTAATAATATGAGTAATGGTCAAAAACAGCACAAACACATTGAAAGATATCACAGATCAAACAAAACGAATATTTAAAGGCGAAAATGCTGCCAAAGTATCTTGATGCTAACCAATATGTTGATAAAGAAAATGCATAAGAGCCATGTTATGCCAAGCTTAAAATAAACCTCTTTTTGATAAAATTGGTTAAAAGGATCGATTCAATAATCGCATCAAAATATCTGGCAAATAGGATCTACAGAATTAACCAATTTCGTCTATGCAGGAGTAACCAGAAAAAAATGTTCAGACTGCCAGTGGACTATTATTAACATCAAGACAGCTGTGCACACATTCAATTGATGAGCAGTTTGAAGTACATAAATTTTGACAACACGGTTTTGATGCACCAAAAATAAGGTTGAATATTAAACTCAGGAAAAAAGGCTTAAGATAACCAATCGATTGGAACCCACTGAGGATCATTTTCAAGAGAAAATGATAGCTCTTTTAGTTGCATAAATGCACGATCACTATTGTCATTTGTAATTGTTGTATCAAATAGTCGTCCATACATGGATTCCATCTTCTCAGATCGACTCACTAAACTTTTTATTTCTTCAGCTGTAAATGGCAATCTTCCTGGTCTTAGCATTGCTACATTTTCTTCCATGTTTTGAAAATTTTCAATACCATCTAGCTTTCCCATTTCCAAAACAGATGGTGGTTTAATAAACACAATGCAAGACTTAAATTCTTTGGTTCTTAGCAGTGTTAAAGCTTGCGGGTATGGTGTCAAGACACAGACTTGGCCAGCTTTAATTACGTAGCGAACAGCCTCAAGACTTGTACCATATAAATTTCCTTTGTATTCTCCATACTCAAGAAAACGGTTTTCTTTAATTCCATTTTCCATGTACTCACGTGTCACAAAATGGTAATCTTTTCCATCTTCTTCACCTCCATGCTTTGCTCGAGAGGTATGTGGAACCGGCACACCATAATGTGAAGGATTAGAATCAATCAAGCGATCTTTTAACTCATTTCTTCCTACACCTTGTGGTCCAACTAGAACAATTGGTCTGTATGTTTTAACCTGAACATCATTGAAAGTATTTTCACTTGGAATATATTGACCAACAATCTCATAAGGTGGAAAATGTGGCAATCGTTTTGAAGAGTCCAAACTATGAGGTGGAGATGTGTTGTTTCGCTTTCTTCTAAAACTAGATCGAATCATGTTCCAAGCATTCTTCCTTCCACTACTCATCAGACTTAAGTTACTTCCTTTGAGTGACGCTGTAGTGGATTTTTTCTCTGCCTGTCGTTGGAGTTTTTCTCGCCTTATTTGCAACTTCATGGTAGGGATAAGTCCAACTTTGTTTATGCTATGCAATGTTTTTTCACTCGATTCTATTGTTGTTGCTTGCCACCACGAATGATCATCTTTTGAAACAACACAAAGAATATCACCTGGGTAAAATGGCAACCCTGCTTCAACACAAGGAATTAAATTATCACTTTGAGGTATATATGTAAAGCGAGACCTCACATACATATTTTGGTTAGCT
Source organism: Aplidium turbinatum (assembly GCF_918807975.1). Lineage (NCBI taxonomy): Eukaryota > Metazoa > Chordata > Ascidiacea > Aplousobranchia > Polyclinidae > Aplidium > Aplidium turbinatum. The sequence goes on from NC_137477.1 coordinate 20,882,975, forward strand.
TCTTTTTTTACAGTTTCTCCAGGAATAAGTTTAAATGTTAAAGGCCCCTTAAATCCTGCTAAAAGTTTGATAAGGTCTCCAGGCTTTTTGCCTTTTGCTTCAACCCCATTAATTTCAACCAAAACATCATTAATATGAATTAAACCACTTCTATCTGCAGCACCACCTTTTAAAATTCGAGCAACTGTTATATTGCCTGTAACCCCATCTGCAGCTATTGTAGCTCCAAGTGGTTCATCACTTTTGACCAATCTTACAACTTTTATTGATTCCTCTCCATCTTTGTTGTTAAAATTGAGGTTGTCAAACGGGATATCGCTCAGCTGAGGTACATCAAATTCTTTGTTTGCAACTTTGTCATGGCAAGACAGTAAAGCCATTAAATGAGGAGATGAATCAAACATAATTGATAATACTTCAAGAGTATCATTGTCTGGATATCTTTTACTTATTTCGTGCACAAATTTTACCAAGTCGCATGCATTACTGTGAACTGATGTTAAGGATGTTGATTGATGTTCTGATTGAAAAGTTTTGTAAATCTTGATTAGTGCTTCAAAATTATAATTGCGAAATATATTATCTAGAGTCTCCAAATCATTACTCGCACCACCTTCTTTTTTCATGCGTGCCTTTAGCTGCTTTATTAACCCAGAAATGTCTTCAATATTCACTGTATTTCTTTCCATTGTAGGCATGTAAACATTCCAATTTTTATAACAAAATCTAAAAGCAGAAACAAAGTGGTTAAACCAAGAACTTTAATAAAATTCAAACTTTCTAGTAGACACAGCCTAACATAAGCCTAGAATAATGTTAAATATAGATAAGTCTGCTACATATTTTAAGACTTGTGTTTTTCACTCCACCTGCAATGCCTTTTCACTCCAAGAGAAATACAAGAAAAATGTTGCTAGAAATGTTACCTAGCGTTCAGATATATCCTACCTCTCTGTAGTGCCAGTTTTTAAAGGGATATTAAAGGAAAAACCTGACTTGGCGATTGTACACGTTCTTTGTGTTTAACATGCTACCATAAAACGATTTTCAATAAAATTTTGCCCCATTGCGGTCTGATCAGCATTCCGCACTCGCTTTTGTCAGAGCTTTCAAAACGAGAATGGGCGTGAGCAGCAAAGCGTGCGATTGTACACTGTATGTACAGTCTATGTCACTATAGGCGAACAATCAGTTGATCGCGCAATAGTTGTTACTGCAAGCGATTTAACTGTAGGCTATGTACGGTATGTATGTACATCAAAACAGCAGATTTCATCATCAAAACATCAGACAGTTTGCTCAAAACATCAGATCTGATGTTGAAACATCAGAAGTAGTAACGTGGCTTTTGTTATTACTGTCGATAGTGACGTATTCTCGAGCAGTGTTTGCACTTTTTGGTCATTTTGAAAAAAATAAATGAAACATTGGACTTTGGGCCTTGCCAGTGTCATTGAAAACAATTTTTTTTTCGATAATTCTTTTTGAAATGTATTCTTGAATGTTCAGTTTACGCATTTTAATGCTTAATTCCCATTTGAAAATTTCATTTAGTAATTAGTAGCCTATGCCTTTAATGGCATTGTCTTATTTCAAAATTGTACTGTATTGCAATGAAGGTACTGTATGACATATATCAATTTCAAATGGTTGGTTTAAATGCTGTCATTTCTTAAAATTTATGCGCAACAGAGCGACAGCATGTAGCGACTTATGAAGATAAAATGAAAATCTATTCACACTTTTCCTACAACTCAATGTGAGTTATGTTACTTAAAACAGCCACGCATGTATATAAACGTAAGCCTAGTAGGGAGATACATCCAAACCAAACTGTAGGCAATGTTTTTCTTAGCCTATATTTGTCTTAAATGTGAAAAAATGAAGACATGTTCTTAACCAAACATGCAAGCTACTCAAATATGTTGATACAAAATTCCTTAAGCTTGCTCGTAAATGTAAACAAATCAAAGGTTTACGACGCAAATAAAACTTTGGGTGCTCTTCCACAAGACGCCCTGTTGGTCAACCAGACAAAATGATGACGTCGCACACATTGGAATGGACTATTATGAAGGAGGAGGTGCGGGGTGGAAATGCAATGAAACACACCAGAAGGAAATTGTCTCCCATTTATTGATTTGTTGTTCAATTTAATGAAATTTGCAATCGTTGAAAAGCACAAGCATAGATCTAACTAACTAAGTTAATACCAAGTCCCAAAATACTACTAGCTCCATCTGGTGGCCACCTAAACTTGACCAAATTCAAACCATTATCAAAAGTTTATTTGCAATGATAAAAACATTAAACGACAACCAATTAAAAGAACATGTTACTGTTTATTGAAGTGCTAACTTTCATTTTTATATCTTATTCAATATGCGCGCAATCGTTGTTCGAAGACAGCCCCCAACGAAGCTTTTGCCCAATGCATTTCAATGGCGAATCGATCGTCTTCCAGTTCACGCCCTGCCTGATCACGATTCTTCTTCTTGCGTTTGAGATCACGATAATTAATTGTCTCCCATTTATTCATTTCTTGCTCAATTTTAACAGATTTGCTATTGTTGAAAAGCACAAGCATAGATCTAACCAACTAAGTTATTACCAAGTCCCAAAATACTACTAGCTCCATCTGGTGGCCACTTAAACTTGACCAAATTCAAACCATTATCAAAAGTTTATTTGCAATGATAAACACATTAAACGACAACCAATTAAAAGAACATGTTACTGTTTATTGAAGTGCTAACTTTCATTTTTATATCTTATTCAATATGCGCGCAATCGTTGTTCGAAGACAGCCCCCCAACGAAGCTTTTGCCCAATGCATTTCAATGGCGAATCGATCGTCTTCCAGTTCACGCCCTGCATGTTCACGATAATTAATTGTCTCCCATTTATTCATTTCTTGCTCAATTTCAACAGATTTGCTATCGTTGAAAAGCACAAGCATAGATCTAACCAACTAAGTTAATACCAAGTCCCAAAATACTACTAGCTCCATCTGGTGGCCACCTAAACTTGACTAAATTCAAACCATTATCAAAAGTTTATTTGCAGTGATAAAAACATTAAACGACCACCAATTAAAAGAACATGTTACTGTTTATTGAAGTGCTAACTTTCATTTTTATATCTTATTCAATATGCGCGCAATCGTTGTTCGAAGACAGCCCCCCAACGAAGCTTTTGCCCAATGCATTTCAATGGCGAATCGATCGTCTTCCAGTTCACGCCCTGCGTGATCACGACAATTAATTGTCTCCCATTTATTCATTTCTTGCTCAATTTCAACAGCTTTGCTATCGTTCAAAAGCACAAGCATAGATCTAACCAACTAAGTTAATACCAAGTCCCAAAATACTACTAGCTCCATCTGGTGGCCACCTAAACTTGACCAAATTCAAACCATTATCAAAAGTTTATTTGCAATGATAAACACATTAAACGACAACCAATTAAAAGAACATGTTACTGTTTATTGAAGGGCTAACTTTCATTTTTATACTTTATTTAATATATGAGCAATCGTTGTTCGAAGACAGCCCCCCAACGAAGCTTTTGCCCAATGCATTTCAATGGCGAATCGATCGTCTTCCAGTTCACGCCCTGCGTGATCACGACAATTAATTGTCTCCCATTTATTCATTTCTTGCTCAATTTCAACAGCTTTGCTATCGTTGAAAAGCACAAGCATAGATCTAACCAACTAAGTTAATACCAAGTCCCAAAATACTACTAGCTCCATCTGGTGGCCACCTAAACTTGACCAAATTCAAACCATTATCAAAAGTTTATTTGCAATGATAAACACATTAAACGACAACCAATTAAAAGAACATGTTACTGTTTATTGAAGTGCTAACTTTCATTTTTATATCTCATTCAATATGCGCGCAATCGTTGTTCGAAGACAGCCCCCAACGAAGCTTTTGCCCAATGCATTTCAATGGCGAATCGATCGTCTTCCAGTTCACGCCCTGCCTGATCACGATTCTTCTTCTTGCGTTTGAGATCACGATAATTAATTGTCTCCCATTTATTCATTTCTTGCTCAATTTTAACAGATTTGCTATTGTTGAAAAGCACAAGCATAGATCTAACCAACTAAGTTATTACCAAGTCCCAAAATACTACTAGCTCCATCTGGTGGCCACTTAAACTTGACCAAATTCAAACCATTATCAAAAGTTTATTTGCAATGATAAACACATTAAACGACAACCAATTAAAAGAACATGTTACTGTTTATTGAAGTGCTAACTTTCATTTTTATATCTTATTCAATATGCGCGCAATCGTTGTTCGAAGACAGCCCCCCAACGAAGCTTTTGCCCAATGCATTTCAATGGCGAATCGATCGTCTTCCAGTTCACGCCCTGCGTGATCACGACAATTAATTGTCTCCCATTTATTCATTTCTTGCTCAATTTCAACAGATTTGCTATCGTTGAAAAGCACAAGCATAGATCTAACCAACTAAGTTAATACCAAGTCCCAAAATACTACTAGCTCCATCTGGTGGCCACTTAAACTTGACCAAATTCAAACCATTATCAAAAGTTTATTTGCAATGATAAACACATTAAACGACAACCAATTAAAAGAACATGTTACTGTTTATTGAAGTGCTAACTTTCATTTTTATATCTCATTCAATATGCGCGCAATCGTTGTTCGAAGACAGCCCCCAACGAAGCTTTTGCCCAATGCATTTCAATGGCGAATCGATCGTCTTCCAGTTCACGCCCTGCCTGATCACGATTCTTCTTCTTGCGTTTGAGATCACGATAATTAATTGTCTCCCATTTATTCATTTCTTGCTCAATTTTAACAGATTTGCTATTGTTGAAAAGCACAAGCATAGATCTAACCAACTAAGTTATTACCAAGTCCCAAAATACTACTAGCTCCATCTGGTGGCCACTTAAACTTGACCAAATTCAAACCATTATCAAAAGTTTATTTGCAATGATAAAAACATTAAACGACAACCAATTAAATGATTGCTTGCACAGTCCCATTGCTCATTTAACCACCAGTTTGTGTTTAGCTTGTCTGAAGACATATCACAGTACAATGTGTACTTTTCTGTTGTGATAGCATCAGACCCAACCATATGGCTTAAACTGTCATGCCAGGTCCCACTTGATACAACTTATTCATAGTGTAGAAACTGTTGACAACAGTTAACCCATTAAAGTTACTTTGGGATAAGAAAAAACAATTAACTGACCTCGCCACTAAACTGCACAGCTCCTTTTCAAAACGCACGATGGCTCATGTCAAAAGAATTATTATGCATCCACTAAAAATAAATTTACCAATTTAACATGTTTTTGTTATTTCTATTTGGAAACCGTTGCAGCAAGCATTTTACGCTGAAATTTATTTAAAGTTGCTTTCGTATTTTTTTAGATCTTGGATATCGCCACCAAACGGACAACCATCACCATCATTATGTTTCGGCCACAGGGGTTCATACGAACCACATTGAAAACCTGTGGCTGAATTGTAAACGGAAATTTAAAAGAATGGGTGGCACCACAAGGCACATGATACCTGGGTATCTTGATGAATTTATGTGGCGACATCAGTTTCCACGGGGACGACATTTTCCGGAAGTTCTCCGCGCCATAAGGGAGTCCTACCCCTTACTGTAGCCGCCACATCGTCCATTTGCCAAAAAAACAGCCCTTTTCAGGGCTACCTAATGATAAAAAACAGTTGCTGCCAGGGGCGCCGGAACGATTTTTGACTGGGGGGGCAAGATTACGAAAAAAGAGCACTTTTGTTTACTAAAAGGCCAATTTTTTTTCAAGTTTTAAGATAAGACATAGCGATAATGACCATATCAGCTCACTATGTATTGAGTAATGATAGCCTACAAGTGTCCGGTATACAAAGAAGGGCATCATGCTATTTTATAATGATGTAACCTACTGTCAAGCCTTAAAGCAGCCTGCGGCCATGGCCGCTACGTAGTGCTTGAATGAACCGCAGGTGCTACCTTCTCAATCGGCCAAGTTTGGCCGCCGGTCTCTCCTAGCCAATTATTTAATTTCGCAATACAATGATCGTGGATTAAATGTCGAAAACATGCAGTATCAAAGAGTGACGCAAAGTTAGATCAGCGCGTCATAATCGCCACTGTTGCATTGTGTGGTGAATATTTGTTATTGATGGAATATCCATCTGCGATCGGCAGCGCTGTAAGTCTTGTTTGTAATTCCCGACGTTTATTTTAACAAAGTCTTAATCCGAATTGCTAATTTACATCGGCTGGCAATATTGTCGTTTTTATGTCGATTCGATGTTGTCGGACATTGAACCGTTGTTAAAAAGGAGAACAAAGTTAGTTGACGTCAATGGGAAAACATTTTTTGATCATATTTTGCAAAAATTATGCTTCTTTTAGTAATGTACATCATTGAAATAGCTAAAACCTCAATTGCTAAGGCCACAGGATCAGATGTCAGTGGATTTAACAGAAAAAATATTTCGCACTTGCTAGTGCATCGTCAGTTCTGATAAAGGGCAGTTAAAGCCTACAAGTAATGTTTTAATCATTAAAATACTTATTTTATTACCTTGCCGTCATCGTCAACACATGTCGAACGTTGTTTTTCGTTGCTAAAAAGAATTCTAGGGGAGTAGCGAACTTTTATAAAATCAGCCACATTGGAGACACTCGTGCGAGTGTCGTTTGAATAGTACTGGATTACAATCCCGATAAAGCAGTTATTGCGTGGTGCAGCGATTCTATTTTAGGACGTCGCCCAGGCCCAGACTTCAACAACGCTAAGTGATCATTTTAGCATTGTTGCAAGTTTAATTCTATTTACTTGTGCTATCGTTATTTTTATTTTGTATTTTGGCCTCCAAGCACACAGATTTGGCCGCCGAGAAGGAGCTCCCGTTAGGCCACGATGGCTGTCGAAAAAAAACGAGTTTTAAGGCCTGTACTGTGTTGCAAAATTTTGTGCCGTAAATATTATTTTGAGGCAAAAATGAAAGATTATAATTAGGCTAAAAGCGAATAGCAGAAATTGTTATATTGCAAAATGTGCAGTAGCTAACATGACTTTAAAAGGGCACCATTGCCCCCCCCCCCGTCCCTCCGCTTCCGGCGCCCCTGGTTGCTGCCCACATACTTTGTGATATTTATTCTATAACAAACAAACTAGGCTAACAAAAGTGCAATGTTAGATGAAACAAAATAATTTTTTTAACTTACATTTGTAACGTGATTTTTGTGTGTCAACGTTTAAGGTTTGGACCTAAGTTATGAATCATTTTGTTTACACACACGGCCACACGGATGCCTTTAGGAAAAAGACTTTGTGTGGTATTGAAAGAACACGAGAATGCAAGCCCAAGTCATTTCATTACGGTTTCGTTACCTACCTTTGATCCATATTTAAGCCTAGGTTTATTAGGCTTAGCCTAAGTGTTGTGAAAAAATTTCTTGGCTAAGCATTGAACAAAACATAAGTATCCGCACCCACTGTCTCGCTGGTTGTTGTTGCTTTTTATTATTTGCAGAGGTTTCTCCATCCAAATAGGAACAATTTTCTGACTCCTGCACTTAGAGCTGACATCACTTGCTTCCTCAACCGAGCTTTTCCAGTTGATGTCGACTGCGGGCCGAGTGACAACAATTCTTCCACGACCTCTCAAAGGATCAAAGTTCTACACCGCTCTAGAGCACACATCGCTTTCCTATTGATCAGTGTTTGTTACATTACTTGATTCGGACAAGCCATTACACCACCAATTAGGCTATTTGTGTGCCTGATCCTAATCCTTTCTATGACTTTAGCATTTTTTCTATATAAATGGGAGACAATTAATTATCGCGATCACGCAATGTGAATCCAGACAGACGATCGATTCGTCATTGAAATGCATTGTGCAAAAGCTTCGTTGGGAGGCTGTCTTCGAACAACGATTGCTCATGCATTAAACAAAGTATAAAAATGAAAGTTAGCCCTTCAATAACCAGTAACATGTTCTTTTAATTGGTTGTCGTTTAATGTTTTTATCATTGCAAATAAACTTTTGATAATGGTTTGAATTTGGTCAAGTTTAGGTGGCCACCAGATGGAGCTAGTAGTATTTTTTGGGACTTGGTATTAATTTAGTTGGTTAGATCTATGCTTGTGCTTTTCAACGATAGCAAATCTGTTGAAATTGAGCAAGAAATGAATAAATGGGAGACAATTAATTATCGTGAACATGCATGGCGTGAACTGGAAGACGATCGATTCGCCATTGAAATGCATTGTGCAAAAGCTTCGTTGGGGGGCTGTCTTCGAACAACGATTGCTCGTATATTAAATGAGGTATAAAAATGAAAGTTAGCACTTCAATAAACAGTAACATGTTCTTTTAATTGGTTGTCGTTTAATGTTTTTATCATTGCAAATAAACTTTTGATAATGGTTTGAATTTGGTCAAGTTTAGGTGGCCACCAGATGGAGCTAGTAGTATTTTTTGGGACTTGGTATTAACTTAGTTGGTTAGATCTATGCTTGTGCTTTTCAACGATAGCAAATCTGTTGAAATTGAGCAAGAAATGAATAAATGGGAGACAATTAATTATCGTGAACATGCAGGGCGTGAACTGGAAGACGATCGATTCGCCATTGAAATGCATTGGGCAAAAGCTTCGTTGGGGGGCTGTCTTCGAACAACGATTGCGCGCATATTGAATAAGATATAAAAATGAAAGTTAGCACTTCAATAAACAGTAACATGTTCTTTTAATTGGTTGTCGTTTAATGTGTTTATCATTGCAAATAAACTTTTGATAATGGTTTGAATTTGGTCAAGTTTAAGTGGCCACCAGATGGAGCTAGTAGTATTTTGGGACTTGATAATAACTTAGTTGGTTAGATCTATGCTTGTGCTTTTCAACAATAGCAAATCTGTTAAAATTGAGCAAGAAATGAATAAATGGGAGACAATTAATTATCGTGATCTCAAACGCAAGAAGAAGAATCGTGATCAGGCAGGGCGTGAACTGGAAGACGATCGATTCGCCATTGAAATGCATTGGGCAAAAGCTTCGTTGGGGGCTGTCTTCGAACAACGATTGCGCGCATATTGAATAAGATATAAAAATGAAAGTTAGCACTTCAATAAACAGTAACATGTTCTTTTAATTGGTTGTCGTTTAATGTTTTTATCATTGCAAATAAACTTTTGATAATGGTTTGAATTTGGTCAAGTTTAGGTGGCCACCAGATGGAGCTAGTAGTATTTTGGGACTTGGTATTAACTTAGTTAGTTAGATCTATGCTTGTGCTTTTCAACGATTGCAAATTTCTTTAAATTGAACAACAAATCAATAAATGGGAGACAATTTCCTTCTGGTGTGTTTCTTTGCATTTCCACCCCGCACTTCCTCCTTCATAATAGTCCATTCCAATGTGTGCGACGTCATCATTTTGTCTGGTTGACCAACAGGGCGTCTTGTGGAAGAGCACCAAACTTTGCAGGTCCTAATGAGAGAGGTTAAGACAGGGATATCTAAAGAAAGGGATGCGAAGGCTCACAGCAATTGCCTTATTCTTATGACACTACCAGGGCGGTAGTTTGTAGTGCGTAAAACATGCAGTTCTTTTCACAATTGCAGAAAGTTTTGTTGTGCAACTGGTACAGTCAGTTACATATGACAGTTAGTAAATGTTACATAGAGCATATTTAAAAAATACTTGTTTAAAAAGACAGTTGAAAAGTCACAAGTTAGCTGTTTTTCTTAACAAAGTCTTTGCAGTAGGCCAGATTTAAAGCAAATAATAATAATAATGGGTGCAAGTATAGAATCCGCCACCCTAGTCAACATGACGTCACAAAACGGACGCAACTACTACATAAGGGGTGAAAAATGGGTGCAAGTATAGAATCCGCCACCCTAGTCAACATGACGTCACAAAACGGACGCAACTACTACATAAGGGGTGAAAAAAAGGAGGCTGAAAAGCGGCGGAATGAAGGTGATAAAGCGGAATGGATATGGATTTTTTAACAATTTTACTGTGTTTTTACAATAAAAACATTAAACCAACGTCGAGTGTTGAATATAACTACCTAGAATGACATAAAATTTACCAAATTGCATCAATTCAGCTAAAAATTTACCCAATTAAACTTTAAAAATAAAATTATGAAACGTTTGCAACTAAATGTGTTGTAGCTATCTAAGTTCAGCTCGCATTTTAATTTTTACAATAAAAGTACCAATCTAACGCAACTGCAAAGAGTATGTCTTGCTTTATGCACCTGGAAAGTTTCACTATCTTATCTACAAAACGGGCAATCGTCGTTCAAACGTAGCCGCTCAGCGACACTTTTTTCCAATGCATTGTAAAGGCGAATCGATCCTTATTCAGTATAAGCCACCCCCTGTTTGTTGTGATCGGTAAATAGTGCTTCCACTAAACTTGCTGTAGTTTTCTCGTTTCTGCTCGGATTTTAACAATTTTGCCATCGTTGGAAAGCACGATCATACATCTACACGAATCAATTAAACAGTAGCACAAAATAGGTACTAGCTTTATCTTGTGATAACTTAAACTTCACCAACTTGTAACGATTCTCAGCAATTTAATTTTTACAATAAAATCATTAAATCTTTGCAAACTAAAAGAATATGTCTTGCTTTATGCACATGAAAATGTTATGGTTTTATTTATTGTCGCTCTACAACAGCTAAGGTCTTTTAGCGACAGGGCTCATTTTTAATTTGTATCAGGTTTACGATGTTATCACATTATCACCCGACTCATTCTCACTGCGCTACGCAGGATAGAACACAATCGGTACCGTTTTTAAAGTCTTCGGTTTGACCCGACCTGGAATCGATCTCAGATCTACCAGCACCAGAGCCGAAGGCGAAACCACTCGGCCACTGAGCTGGTTTTTTTTAAAGCAAATAAACGGGTAGTTGAATTAACAAGTAACCATGAGCGTGCAGTGAGTATCCAGGCTTGATGCTGATAGCGCAATGCAGGTTATCATAACAAGAGTAATTAAACTACTAACAGTGCAAATTGTCAGTTTACGGTAAACACAGATTATTTACGATAAACAGAAGCCCTTCTATTGTCAGACGTATTAAAAGCCTTCATATCCCCTTCTCTAGATATCCCTGGGTTAAGAACCGAAACAGAGGATATCCTAGGCAAAAGCCAGCAAGAAAATATCAATTAGCCTGCGGCTTGCTCCTGGCTACGCAGCATTGTTGCATAGAATATTTTATCACCGCTAGTGGTAAAAACGTCGCCTTTGTGAGAAGGATCACCAAGGTTCAGATTCAAAGTGCAATCATCAATTCATTCATTTGTTTCAATAGTCTCATTTAATCGAGTAAATGAAATTTTAAACAATAGGCAAATTGTGTAATATTAAATTAAAACATGGGACAATCAGGTTGGCAACGAAAAACCACAAGTGGTCATCTAATTACTAAGCTCGTACAGGGGCTGAGAGCCCTGAAATTTTGTTGGTTTTGAATCTTTATCCTTGGACTGACAAAGCCTTGATAGGTTATTCCTGTTTTTTCGCATACTTATAGAGGCTTTTGAGGCATGGCTTTTGACGGAGATCGACAGAGTAAAGTTTCCGATTGTTGAAGTGTTGTTGCCGGGGAAATTATTCCATCTACTGTACTAGGTAGGCCTACCGCTGAATGGAGAGCAAACATTGTGAATCTGGGGTGGTAAAAGGATAGAACCTCAGTCCCAGAGGCTCACACGACGACAAATGGAGAGCAGTCCTGATATGCGTTGCTCAAGGGCAAGCCACGAGAGCCGAATCAGCGCCGCATCATCTTGAGTCAGCGCGTAACCACTGAGTTACCGTAAACCGGGGCTACTTTGAACGCCAGGGTAACTTTGAACAATTTTTTTTTATTTTGTTTGTTCATTTTATGTTTACCTAAAAACGTATCTTTGCTTGTTTTATTTTTCTGTTTAGCAGTCAATTTGTAAATAGTGTTTGGTAAACTATTTCTGAAAACGCTTTCTGTTCGAATACAAAGAAGAATGCTGCTGATTTGAGACTATTCTGCTTTCATCCTCGATTTTGAGGAAAATAATCAGTTTTAGCAAGGTAAAAATACTTCACTGTGTGTCTGAGTGGTTTTAACGCTTTTGGGCAGCTCAGACGACGACGAACGCTTTTGGGCAAGACCTTCTACTCAATTGCAGGGTAAGTCATAAGCAAGTTATATCAATATGCATGTCGAGTTTTTTTGTAGTAGTTTTGGAAAGCTTGGGTCATATAGGTACTAGATGGGGTTACTTTGAACAGTATCCTGGGGTTACTTTGAACGTCAAAAGAGGATTTCGAATGCTGTATTCATCCTTTCGATCCGCAAAAAGTGTTGGAACAGCTTCCAGATTATGATTTGAATGAAAATGGCGATGCCAGTACCGGTACCGACACAGCTCGCAGAGTGTCAGATGCAGTTCTTGGAGTGCTCAGAGTGATGTGGGTGTGGATGAGGACAGACCAAAGAAGAGAAGAAAGAAGATCAATGTCATTCCAGGGAAAGGCATCACATGTGATGAGATAGCAGAAGCAGGTGAGCATCAGAGCACATACCGGTAACCATTCTTTTATTTCTAGAACCCTCTGTTTTTTTTAGTCTTATTGCAAAGGTTAAATAACTTAATTTTATGTAGCCTACCAGTAGGCCTACTGGTATTGGTGTCTAAAATATTTCTACTATGAAAGCACATCATTAACAACTTCATTATCATTTGCAAAAAGCTACGATTTCGTTGCACTGCTGCTCTGAATAAATATTTTTGCAGGCACATCTAAAAGTGCAATTGCAGTTACCGGTACAGACGGTGAAGATGAATCGGAAAGCGATGAGTCGTATGAGGACGAAAGCATAGAAGATGGTGCTTCATCAGATGATGATATGGTTTCTGATGGTGATATTGAAGAAAATGAAGCAGAAAGATCTAATAAAAAAGATATTGCAACTTTAGTGTACATAGGCTAATTGTTGAATACGAAGGGCAACATTTCCCCGGTAAAGTGACAAGTGTTGAGAGCGAAGGAGCGGTGGTATCAACATTGACAAAGTGCAATCGAAACGGATGGAGATGGCCCCAAACCAAAGATGAGATGCTCTATGAGTGGGATGATGTTGTCAAAGTACAGCCCAAACCTATTCCTCTCAATAACAGAAATATTCTTCGATTTCTTGACTTAGAATACATGTGGGGCAAGTAGTTACAAAACCGATGCTGATATGAACTGTTTTGAACCATATTTCTTGTTTTCCTGTAGCATCATAATTGCTATTGCCAATTCGTGTACCAGTTTGTGTAAATATGTTCTCTTCAGTAAAATATGTTGCTTATTGTCAATATACTACAGTACCGATTGGTCACAGCGGTAAACCATAATCTCTTCGTGGGAAAATTGTAACATAAGATTCCCAAATCCGTTCGTCTGCATGTAATGACCGAAAAATAAACACTCTTTTGAAACGTCTATTCAAAAGTGTATTCCTGTAAAATTAGCCCGCGGCTATCGAAAATGGGACGCAACACCGTACGCCTCTAAAACTGTCACTACAGAACAGATTACTTGGATAAAAGACGGAAAATTTGTCCAGCTAGCAAGCACCAAGCAAACAGTTAAATTTGCGACTGACTTCCAACAAACAATTTACGAATGACTAGAATAATTTGCGATATCTCAAATGCACGTAGACAGTAACTGTGACGCAATAATGAAAGACAATTATGAAGTCATTCAAACAGGTGTTCAAGCGGCTAATGCAATATTTCATAAGGTCTTACGAACGATGGTGCAATATTTGGACATTTTCTAGCAATTTCCATGACGTAAGATGCCAGCTAGGTTAAGTAGACCATAACGGTTTTTATATGACGTTTGATTTGGTGAACAAATTGTCGGGAATACCGATATCAAAAAGATTTTTTTAAAACTTTCAATGTGTTTAAAGTAACCTCATATACAGCCAAATTTGAACAAACGTTAACAATTCACGTCTGTTCAAAGTAACCCCGAGTACAGGGTTACTTTGAACACCGACAATTTTTCAAAAAAAGCGGTTAAGATTGAAATTAAAACTGAATGTTGTTTGTGCTATTTCGAGACCTAGTTGGTCCCCCTAACATATTGCAATTTAGCGCGGATAGGTTAAGAAACCGCTGATGCACTTCATTTTGAAATCAAAAAGCGTTCAATGTAACTCCGGTTTACCCAGAGTTTACGACCTGGATTTTTCAATTTACATTTTTTATTTTGGGCTTTATTGGCCTCTAATTTAAGAAATTTGTATTGAAGAAAGACTACAAAACTTGGAAAGGTTGCAGATTTACGGGAGTTTGAAACATTGATTAGGCTACATTTTAATATAGGCTACCAAAGGTTTATTCCATAATAAAATAAACGAAAATAAAATAAATTAACAAACATTTCACCAAATACAAAACTAAATGTCACAAAACATAGGAAGCACCAATCCAAGTCAGTAGCCTACCGTATTTCAAAGTTTCTACAAGTTTGCGAAACTGCCAAGATTAAGCTCTCCAAGACAACTTCTCAGTCCGAGGATAAAGATTCCTATAATAATAATCAATCAATTAAAAACCTTAATTGCGTATGATTTCCCGGTACGGTAGCCTACTTGAACCTCTAAAAAGTTTTGTAAGCTACGGTATATCACCCGAGAACTTGGTTGGATAAGCGCTCGATTTTTCAAACAAAGGAAGTACAAGATCAACCAACTGCATGATCAATTGATCAAGCTTATCAAGAGGCTTTCTCAGATTTAGTCCGCTCCGATAACTCACTTGGTTAGTGCGTTACTTCTGGAACGAAGAAGCTTCAAACTCAAGCGGCGCTGGTTCGACTCTCGGGGTGTGCGCTTGAGCAACGCACATCAAGGAATGCTCTCCATTTAGCGGCATCTAACGGATGGAATAATTCCCTGGCAACAAGACTTCAACAATCGGAAACTTCGCTCAGGGATTCACTTCGCTCTGTCAATCTCGGTGACCGGGCAGCGAAAATTTTTCCCACGAGATTTCTGTCTCATTTACATATTTTGGTAAAAGATTGTATTAAAACCGTGTGAATGCAACATTTACTCGTTGGCACATTTGGTTCAGTGGTTTCATCCTCTTCCTAGTGATCGTGAGAACGAGGGTTCGACGCCCGTCGAAGTCAAACTTTTTTTTTTTCTTTAAATTAATTTTTGCGGTGCATGGTCACAACGGTAAACTACAATCTCTTCGTGGGAAAATTGTAACATAAGATTCCCGGATCCGTTCGTCTGTATGCAATGACCGAAAAAAAAACACTCTTCTGAAAACGTCTATTCAAAAATTGTATTTCTGTAAAAACAGCCTCAAGGTTGTCGAAATTGCGACGCAACACCGTAGCCTACACCACTAAAACTTGTCACTACAATACAAATTACTGAGATAAAGACGGAAATTTCGTCCAGCTGGCAAGCACTAAGCAAAACAGTTAAATATGCAACCAACTTTTCAAGCAACAATTTTAAAATGACGAGAATAGATTGCAATATTTCAAACGCACGTAAGCAGTTTCTGTGACGTAATAATGAAAAGCATTATGAAGCTATTCCAAGTTTCCAACACCTGTTGGCTTTGGCTTACACCATATCTCGTAATTCAAGATTTAACGATGATGTAATGTTTCAACAGGTCCAGGTGTGACCAGAGGTGATGCAATCTTTGCTAATTTCTAGCAATAGTCCATTATGTCAGACGCCAAGATTCAGTAGACCTGAACGGTTTTATGTGACTTTTGATTTAAAAATTGTCCGGAACAGTGCACAAGAGCTTTTCAAAACAAAACAAGTAGGGTTAGGGAAAGCTTATATTTTATTATTTTTGCAGAATTTTATTGGTAAATAGTTATTTCGCAATCTGAATCAACCAATCTCTCAAAACACTTTCGGAAAATCTTACTTTTAGAGTGACTAAAATCAATGAGACAGAAATCTCGTGAGAAAAAAAATTTGCGACCGGGCCTGCGTCAGTGATTCAAAGCTTCTACAAGTATGCGAAACTGCCTGGATTAAACTCTTCAAGAAGCTTTCCCAGTTCGAGGATGAAGATTCAATCAATCATAGGATAAAGATCCTTTCAATCATTCGAAAGTCGAAAAGCATTTAAATTCCGGGAATTCCCCTTCTCACATACCGTCCAAACCCAATTGTTGTTTATCTTCTTTAGCATTAGCAATACACCTTTTGCATAACAAACCAACAGAGCGTGACGTTGGAGTCGTGAACGACTCGTCGCTGTTTGCAATGCTGTGCGCTAGGGTTAGTGGCGTTGTTTGCAGGCGAATAAATTGTTTAACGTTTGCTTGAGCTGTTGTTTTGTGGTCTTTACAGGCGTGTATCAGTGTTTCAGTATAATTTGCCAGAAAATTAAAGGATTTTAAGTTGTAGACTTAGGCTACAGAAGTGTAACCTTCGACCAGTTCTTTGCTGTACTGGAAGCGACCTTGCCAGGCAAAGATAGGAAGAATTCCCTGTATTATACAGCTTCAAAAGCTAAGCGTGCAAATCAAGATGTTGATGCAGAACTTGATGACGATGCTACTTTCGAAATACCTCAAAATGCTACAGGAGCACTGCATCTACATAGATTAGCGGTGGAAGATGAAGTTTTGTTGGTGTTGATGAAGCTTCGCCTGGGTTTGTTTTATACAGACTTAAGCACAAGGTTTGGTAGCCTATTAGTTCTGCATCTGTACTGTACACCGTATTTTTCATTCATGAATGCATCTCATGTATTTATAAGGTTGATTAGTTTGAACATATTCCCTCATCGTGATGTTATCATAGCAGCCATGAAGCCAGACTTCAAAAAGGACTACCCAAGCACCATGATCATCATCAACTGCACTGAAGTATCCTACGTCTTGAAACACCATCCTCACTTCACCGTCAATCGCAAACGTACTCGAACTATAAAAGTACACACTGCAAGGGCAATAGTGGGAGTTGATCCAAATAGGACAATGGGAGTATTATGTTTGTATCTCAGTTGTCAGTTGTACACTGGTAATGTGAGTGACACAGAAATATGTCAGAGGAGTGGATTTTTTCACTTTTTGAAGCAGAAAATAGCTGCTAATGAACTGCACTTCAATGATGCTGTTATGGCCGATAAAGGGTTTCTCATAGAAAAAGACTTACCTGATATTGGTCTACATTTGAATATCCCACCGTTCCTAGGTAGAAGGACTCAAATGAGTGAAGACGAAGTGTTGAATACACGAAGTATTGCACGCCATCGCATTCATGTAGAGAGGGCTATAAAAAAAATTGTCAATTTCACATCTTCGACAAGAAAATACCAGTGACTATGCTTAGTATCATCAATGAAGTGTGGTTGGTTTGTTGCATCTGTTATGCAGAATCAAAATAAAATGTTGCAAGACAAGGTACCATTGACGTGGACCATAATTCCCGGTCAAAATGCACACGCTCCACAATGGCCGTCTTAAATTGCCTTTCCTAGTCTGTTAGCCAACACTATGATTAAAACGAACAAGAACTGAAGTGTACCGATAACCTACAACAATTCATAAACACAAAAAATTTACTTTCACCTGCCAACGACTTCACGCTTGCTTGCAATAACAAGAAACGCCTTCATAAACTGTAGTAAACAAGTGATTCTTCACCCTCGGACTCCACGTAACTCAAACGTCACGCTCTGGTGATTTTGAATGTGCAAAAAGTCTATTGTTGTTTAGTATTTTATTAATATTATTAAAAATGCATGAAGAATCAGCAAAGCCTTATTTATGGCATATGCATTTCGTTCCACAACTGTAGAGCATCATTAGTGCCTTATTGTTGTTTTTTTCAGTGAAGGAATGAGGATGCACTGGAATCAAATTGTTAATATAACTTTTCTTCAGTTTGTTTTTCACAATGTTTAATGACTTGTTGTCATCCTAATACTGTACTGTAGTCCCCGCTTATTAAGCCCAATTTGGTCCGCTTCAGAATTATTGAATGTATAAGAGTGATAGAGAATCATCCCCGTTTAATAAGCACAACATAGTCCAGTCTCGAGGTGGGCTTGGTAAGTGGATACAATGAAGAATATTGAACTTTTTAATGTAAGCCATCATTTCTCAACCAAGGGTGCTGAAATCAAGTTTTGGAATTGTTCAGTAATATTAACAAGTATATTTCACTTTGGTAATTATAGCCAGATGTCCACCATGAAAAATTTATTAAAATAGCTGCAGTAGTCAGATGTTAACTATAGATAAGGTATGCTGTATTGTCCAAACATTCCTAAAGGAGTAGGCTACTAGAGTCAAAACTGTGAAGAAACACTGGTGTGGAATATATGATTTTAAACTGTGGAATGGCGCGTTTCTGAGACACTGATTCAGACATATTTCAATTCGTAGACAGCTTTTTCCGGATATTTCAGACAAATGATCGAAAAGTTTCACCAATAAACGTTTCTCAACTGTTTTGTTTGCATGAGTATTGGGTATGCGTCTATGGGAAGGAAAACATGAAAACCGCCTGCCTATATGATTCCTGCCAATTTTCTAAATTAAACATTTATATGTCGTTTCTGAATTTCCAAGAAATCACTGAATCGGTCATCTCCGAATTGGGATATCTCTAAATTGGCATGTTTGAACAGTCCCCAGACTGGATAAACTGTTAGATGACACAGTTGATTGTCTTTGTAAGGTGTTAAAATATTTTATGATATAACTCCAGATATATTTTGAATTAAGAAGCTTGCTTAGACAAAAATTTAAGCATATATCAACAAACATTTGTCATAGAATGACCCAATCTAAAGATTGTGAAGAATTTGGAAGGCGATTACTTGCTGACTTTAACAATGCTTTTTGTCAATTGAAAAACATGTGAGTTGTGGTCTACATTCTATGGAGACACTTTTTGCTGTGCCTGTGCAACATTGTTAATGTAAAATTTGGATTATCTAAAAACAGAACTTTAAAATAATTTGAAAAAAAAACTCTTTCAATGCCATGATTCAGTACTATAAGTTTGAAAATCAAATCCACTGATACATTACTTTTGTTTGAAATCACCAAATTTAGTAGGTGTGAGTTGCCAGGTCATACCAAAAAATTATATATATCAGTGGTACTCAATAGTCAATACCTTTCCTCAGAACTCATTGAATTAAAATAGTGTGATATCAGTAAAAACAAGGGCTAATTGACTATACCAGGGGTGGGGAACCTGCGGCCCGCCGGCCGAATGCGGCCTGCGTGACTGTTCCATGTAGCCCGCGTCAAAATTTCTTTACCCAAAATAGATTGAAACAACAGCTCAAAAAAGAGTAGGCTCTGCATTCTCAGTACGGTATATTGCGAATGGCCTTCTATGACTACTTAATCCATCATAAAATAAAAACTTTCAGCCATCCCACTAGCTGTGAAAGTGAAATATATAAATCATTGTCTACTTCGCTGCATTTTTATCTGTAAATAAAATTTCAAAATTTTTAGTGGCCCGCATGTGTTACTTCTCATTTTATGTGGCCTGCAATACTAAAAATGTTCCCCACCCCTGGACTATACCTTTTGAGTGATAATAAATTTCAGTATATATATATGTTGTTTTTGTTTACTATTCTTTATTAATATTATTGGTGTTGTAGAAGTGAGGTGGGCACCATCTTCACTGAAGAAAATCAATTAGAAACAAACATGTGTCCTATCCATATTGAAGAAAACTGCATTGGAGTTGAAAAATGGTGCATCAAGTATTTATATACATTTGCTTATCATCAACTTTGCCAACATTTTAACAAGAAAACTACAAACGATCTTGCAACCGTAAATGACTTAATAAGGTAAGTTAACTTTATTATTGTTATTGAGCATTGTAAGATTAAACATTATGCAAAAAACTGTTTTCATTGACGACCTATATGCATGGTACTGCTATTTTGTATTGTATGTTCAATTCATGTTGCCAAATTATCATATCACACTTTACTTTTTCACGTTATTGTTAGGAATGTCAATTGAAAGACATTTGTTTCTCTAAATTCACATTCGACTGCTTATATGCATAGAAATTTTCTGTAATAATTATATATGCCTTTAAAGTGCCCCTGACAGGTTGGACCCAAGCATAGTAACCTTTCTAAGCATTTTTTAGCGCAGAATTATGCTTAGCGAACTTTTTAATCTTAACCTCGAAGCTCGACTGGTTAGGGCGAAATTTATACAAAACGACTGCTTAGCAGCGCCACCACTGGCAAATCTCTATATTTCACTGCTCTGGGACGACTTTGGTGGAATTACATCATCCTGGGTGGGCGTCGTTAGCGACGGATAAAACAAATGCTTTCTAGATGTAATTGGTGGATCATAGTTTGGTCGGAGTTAGTACAAGCGGTTGCTTTTTTCAAAGATTTATTGCTTTTTGCAGTTTAATACAACTGTACTGGATGCGTTCCTACAAAACCTAAAATATACTTGAATTGAAAAATGAAGAAATCGTACGAATCATCATTCATATTTAATTCATCACTAATTCACTATTCATAAATAAATAAAAGTTCTCTCTCATAATGTGCCTTCAGTTGGCCATTGAAATCTGATGTAATGGCCATCTGGACTTGGAAAATTGTTTCGGATTCGCCAAAAATGCATGACGGCAGCACAATCCGATTGTTGCTTCCGAGAGCATCACCTAGTAGCCTAGTATCCACTCCAATACATGCCTGTTAGCGACTAATTACTGATTCTGCCTGCAAGGAAATAAAATCACTTCTTTTAGTGTGCATTCTTTAGCGTTTAGGGTCCTTACTCTTTTGATAGGTCTCCGTTTTCTCCTTTCGGTTTATTGTTTTTTCTCCAGTTCTTCCTGCTTCTCATTAAAAAAGTACCCAGAAGTGCAGGATGTAAGTGTGCCTCAAAATCGGTCAAATTGGTAACACAGCTAGATACGTCTTTCTTCAAAAGTTCTTTCGTCTGTGGCACTTCATGGCAACATACACATTCATTGGGCTGAGGCATAGACTCGCACTTGTGACAAACTCACCACCTAGAGTTCCCAGCACGCCACTCATTGCTGGGAAGATCCAAATCGGGTTGGTGGTGTTAACAAAATCATTTCCAGTAAAGTGAAGAGAACATAGACGACTAGTTTTGTATGGCCCATCCCACTTTCGAACACTTGAAGAAAATTTTAACTATTTTCTTTTCAGCACCTTGTTTTGTTTGAAAACGCGAAAAGATAGCACAGGTGTTTGCCACGACACTGTCACATAAACAGCAATTTGCAGGCATCGCCTCAACCATAAATTACGAGTACGGTATTGTTTGTGAGATACTGCTGTTACACTGCAAATGGCTATAGCCAGATTAGGACAAATAAAAAATTATCAAAATTGTAGCCCTACAAGAGGTTAAAAAAACTGCAATTTCAAATAAATTGAGATGTTGTTTGATAAAAATAAACTCAACCTATTTGATCTAAACCTGATAGTAATAATAAGTCGACTTTTTCATTTCGGTAATTCTCATTTTGCAGATTCTTTAGACCAACAGAGCCCCCACACATTGACGTTTTGCAGTAGTCCTACCATACCTTACCAACTCACCACAGAGAAAGAAAGTATCTTTCCCACCCATGGTGACGTCACAGCGGTGTTGCGTTTTTATTTTCGCAATTGAATGAGTACCAGATTCGTTAAAAGTAAACGAAAGTTGACAAGCGTGTAACTTAGTAGCCTGTTGATATTTTTTACGATTTGCTGGTCAGGGAAGTTTGTTAGTGTCATCTCTTTGGTATCTTAGGTAAATTTAGCGAATTTATTTTCCTGTCAGGGGCACTTTAAGTGGAAATGCAAATAGTGTTGGTGTTATTGACATTACTCTGTAAACTTATTATAATATTGAGATCCGCTTAATTGAACCACTAAACTGTTGTACAGTTTTTTTCCCCGTAAGGACCACTCGTGCAAAATGCAAGGGTTTTATCCTTCATGGTTGTTTATACACATGAAATTGTATAATATACTGTTAAAAGCATAAGCCGTTTTTTTATTATGAAGATAATAAATTATCTGATTCAGACAATCACATGTATCGGTTAAACACATAAAAATCCTTGTAAATTGTCTACCGGTATGCGATTAACTGATTTCGTTTTACATTATGAAATGATTAACTGTGAAAACATTATTTTCTTGTTTTAGGTGTGTTGTTATTTTTTGTGCTGATTGCACATCTGCTTGGAATCTTAAAAAACAGATTCATAACAAAATATCAAAACAACCTTTCTCTCAGCATCATCTCTTTGAAGATTTGAAAGTGACTACTCTTGCTTTAAAGCGACACCCTAAGAGCACAGAAGCGTTTGCTCACAGACGTTTTCTGCTCAAACAAATACTCACTGTCGTCGAAAAACAACATTTTGTTATTGGTCAAAATGCGTTCTTGCAGAAAGTATGTTCAAACTGCAATAAAACTGTGATGCTTCAAAGCTGGTTGAATAGTGAAGAAGAATGTGGATTAACAAGCAACGGTTTGCAACTTGTTGAGGAAGAAATCAAATTGTGTACTCAGGCCGCTGAATGGCATATTTGCAATTACAGTGCTTGGAGTCATAGAGTTTGGATTCTTACCAATGTCTTACTGCCTTGTTTATTCCAACGTATAACTGGTAATGAAACAAACGATCGTTATGACACAGTGGCTTTCAAAATAATTGACATGATCTCGGCAGAACTAAAGGACACTTCTTGGTGGATTGAGCTACATGTATCAGACCATTCGTGTATGGCCTATGCTCAATTCGTTTTCAAGTGCTTAACTTGTATATGTGCTGTTCAAAGCGAGGCCCTTTGCAGTTGTAGCAACATTCCCAGCATCTGGGGGCGCTTGAAGAAATATCCCACCTTAAACCTAAGTCAATTGTTGAGCACCAATTTGCGACAAAACGCTGAATTATTGCTGCTCCATCGAGGAATTCACGAGGCATTGTGGTCTCACAGACGTGGACTGTTGTTGCAGTATCACAAGTTTACACGTTTTGTATTGAGCGCAATACTAACAGACGATAATCACATACAAAACATTGATGAATTGTATTCTTTAGCAAGTGAGGAACAATTTTGTGATAATTTTGTTGGTGATAAGTACTATACAGCTATTGATTCAACTGCTAAAACATTTGCTATGAAGCATTTGAAGTTTTATAAGAGATTTGTAATAACGTAACTTTACTTTTTTGGTAATCAAAAATATCATTTGTCATCCGATTATGAAGTAAAGAAGAAGAGAAGTTGTAACTTAAACTAGATATCTTAACTGGTGTAGTTTCTATTAACTAATTATTTATTATCAATTAGTAATTATGCTTTCAAGCGAATATTCATGTGAATTACCTTAAAAAATAACTTTTTATTTTGTTTGTTGTTCTATTGTGATAGATGATCTAAACTGGCCAAATGGCGATCCGCCATTTGGCGATGCCTGTTCGCTGTTCTATAGGTTTGCGATGATACGTTCGAAACGTGGATGATAATAAGTGTTGACCGAAAAGTTACTTAGCTTTTATTTAAACTCACTGTTTGCAGCCTGTCCATTGTCCATGCTGGTGTCACATGCTATGTGTGTTCTAACTTTGTAATTGCAATCATTTTGTTTAGAATTTTGAGTATTTTTAATTGCAGAATGGAAAGCAATTGATCACTTTTCCATTGCAATCACTCCATTCATGAATTACAAAGAAAACGTGAATGCAAAGTCACTAAAACATGATTTAGCAGTATGTTCATTTTGTGCAACATTAGGCCTACATGTATAGTCACGGCAGTAGCCTATACCTTCCTTCGTGTTGGTGCAAAGATAAATCTAAAGAAATCTTTTCCGTAGCAGTTTGTTACATGAGCTTACTTCTAGACGTCACTCAATGATATGCTTGCTTTAATCCTATCGATCCACGTGATGATATGGTTTGGCGCAGTTGCAAACGAGAATACACCCTGCGACATATTGTTAGTTTCATATTTACATCTTTTCAAAGTCTTTAGTTTCTGGTGAATAAGTATCGCCAAATCGAATACTTTTGAAGTTATTACAGGAAACGTCGTGGAATGTGATGATTCATTTCAACAAATGGAATTGTTTACATACATTTGTTTACAAACACTTCTTGTGAACTATTCCCGGCCCGTTTTCATCGTATTCCTGTTTGGTGATCCACATCTTTTGAAAATCGGGGAGGGTTGCTAGAATTGAACCACCTATCCAGGAAGAGTGCTCGGCTGCAGGTGGGTCGATGACTTTAACGTGTTTGCTTGATGCCTGTAAGCTCACTTCCTTCTCCATGCGTTCAGGAAATCCTCGAAACTTGGTGGATCCACCACTTAGGAGGATATTTTCATACATCATTTGTTGAAGTTCTGGCTCACATCCAGCAATTGCCTGATTAAGAAACTCTGCAATCCCTGGAGAGTCCATGTTGATTTGAGAAGGGTGGAAAAGCAGTTCCGGACATTGTATTCGCTCTGGACCTACAATGATGTTTTTACCGTCTGGTAGAGTGTAGCTCAGTTTTGAAACTTTATCACCCTGCAACTCGTCTTCAAAATTAAGTGCAACATAGCAACACTTTTCTTTAATAAGCTGAACTTCTTTATAATCTGACTTACTAGAAAATGAATAACCACGGTCGTGTAGCCTCTTCATTAAGTTGTCCGTAATGTCACGACCGGCGAGAAAAGTATGAAATTTGCCTCGTTCTTTAGCGTATCCTCCACACACGGGTACAGCAAGCGAAACCGCATCACCACAATTGAAAACTATTCCTTCAGTCCGCCCAGATGCATACAGAGAAGCAACTTCCTGTGGAATGAGATAAGCAGCTCTGGTGGCAAAAGTTTCGAACATCAATTGAATTGTTTTTTCTCTGTTAATTTTCGGATTGCGCGTGGGCTCTGTCAATAGCACGGAATAGTTTTCAGGGGAAACATTTAACTTTTGGACAAGAATGTGATGCCACAATTTTTCCATGTCATTCCAGTTTGTAATAAGTCCATGTTCTATTGGATGGTACACATGGAGGTTTCCCATGCTTTGAGCTTCTTCTCCTACGTAATAGTCTTTCAGTGTATTTGCTGCACCGGAATCTGGCTTTCCTATTACAGACGGAATGACCATCGACGGCGACTGCTCTCCAGCGCATCCTGCGGCGCAAGTGTACGAAGCATTATCGATAACAATTATTGGTCCCGTCATGACTCGGACAAATAGCTTACAAAGCTAAAGTTTAATCTTAGTTTTGTGTTTCTAGCCTATTTGAAACAAAAATAGTTCGTTATGGCGCGAAACCTCTTCGTAGGCCGCCTATTCGTTACGCTTCTAAGTAGGCTATACTATACTAACATTTGCTGAAGAATTTTTGCATATTAAATTCCCAAAGTGGGCAAAGGCATATAGCAGTTTAATCTAAATGCGAAATTCATAAAAAGGCATCGTGAAATTCCAAGTGCATGGCCTTGTCCGTGTTCTAAGATTTATAAATTATTTAGTCTTTCACGTGCAGTAAGCTATTCAAAATAAAGATAGATATCAAAAAAGAAATATACATTCGTTTTTTGTAAAGATTCTTTTGTCATGATATTGTTGTCTTTGAAGGCGAAATTGATTTTTTAAATATAATATTACTTTAGCCTTCCTTTCTTAGGTTTTTAATTCAGGCCTGGTTAATTTAATCACTGTTCATCGACTACCTTTTACTAAAAATTGATCCCCCATGACCATGTGCATCAACTAAAGCCGGCTACTAAACCTCCATATTTCAACAGTTGCCTGCTCTGCTTATCAAAGGTTGGCATCATGATTAGCCCGACTCTACGTTTTCTATTGAGGAACAACTTAAGCTTACGAGCTACAGGCACACGAGTGATAACGCTAACACATCTTGAGTCATCAAACTATAGTTTGAAACCAAACTGGAACAAAGGTACAAACAACAAATTGTTATTCGTATCAGTCCGGTTTTCTGGTGAATTGATTTGCTTGCCTGCGCTATAGTAGCTGGCTTATCTCAAAGCGCCACATGCTATTGACATGATGCAGATTGCACACTAATCACGCATTTCCTGAATCTCTTCAGTCAAGTCAAAGCAGTCGATTAAATATTTGCAGCAATTCATATTCCACAGAGCATGTCATCAACAGAATGATCGATTGCTAATGTTGCATAAGATCTAGTAAAGTAAAAGCGCCATAAAAATTATATCTTACGAAAAACCCACTGAAACATACCCCACCCATGATTAACAGGTTGATATGTAGGCTATTCTAGTAGGCTATGTAGCCTATAGCAGGTATTCTTAAAGTTTGCCTCAAAACTCCCAGTGGGTAGGGAGAATTGATGTTGGGGGTAGGCTATATTCAACAGTGTTTGGGACGTTGGAACTTGTAATGTATACTGTATACCTAACTGCAATTAAAACATCTCAAAACAAAAAAATAGTTGGCGTTTCATTGATGATGCTATAGAGCTATAGGTAATCTAGGCTATTAAGCTACGATATCCTTCACCGATGTCGTTACTTTTTGCTACGGTTCGTTATCCACTCCTTCCTGACCTAAAAGCCAACTTAAATCAACACCCACTTTTCTCAAACTTTTCTGAAATTATTTAGAAAAGCTGACATAAGACCTTTCATAAATTTCTTTAACTTATGAAAGATTTCGTTTCGACCAATAATTTTGTTTGTGTGTGTAATAATTTAACAGTAGGTACTAAATAGCTTCGCCATTCACCAACTTGCAAAGTGTGGTATTTAGTGGCGCCGCCTGACCTTCAACAATGGGGGGGCAAAATATTGACAGTGCAAGAAAAAAAAAGACAGTAGCGTAGTCAGGGATTTTGAAAGGGTGGGTGTTAATGGGCGAAGCCCAACGGCGTCTTCGCCGAAGCCGACACTCAGCGGTGGGGGGTCTGGGGGGCCACCCCCAAAAAATTATGAAAAATTACTTTCAGTTTGGTGCATTCTGAGAGCATTTTCAACAAAATTGTTGGTATGAATATTCCTGTAAAATGGTGCTGTCCGGTAGCATAGCAAAAGGATAAGATCATATTTTCTTCGGCATTTTTCGGAAATAAAGCTAAGTCTCTATGTTTTCTTGTTGCAAATTCCAGGCTGAGATATTTGAATGTTTGGTATTGGCAAAACTCGCTCTTTTAATGCAGTTTCGTTTAAAATTAGGCAAACTTTGTTTTAGAGACATAGGTTGATTGCTTTTTTTTTGCGAGATTATTACAGTTTCATTATTTATCAATTTTCTCCTTGGTTGATCCAAAAAGCGATCTTATTCCGATAAGTCAATTACTTTTATGCTTTAAAAGTCCACCCAAAGTTTAGAAAATGTAACGTCATACATCTTGATGAGTGTCAAACAAAAAGCTTTGAGACAATGAAGTTACTTTATTTCTGATATATTCAAGTTTTGTATAACGAATAGCTGTTTAGACGTTAATCTAGATCGAACAAGCGATCTCAGCAGTTACAGATGGCTTGCATCTTTGCACAGTTTGACGTGAAATTACATCATAGGCTAAAGCTTTTCTTGCAAACAATGTATTAACATCCGTAAATTCATTTGAAAGGTTGAAACCCCCAAACCACCCTCCCTTGGCTACGCCACTAGTGCAAGACAGTGATATATTATTTAATTTCTCTTGTTTTCTACTGCTATTGTCTACTGCAGGGGTGGCCAACACGTCGATCGCGATCGACCGGTAGATCGCCAAGTTTCAACCGGTAGATCGCGCCAGATTTTGTTTTGACAAAATTCCTAAAACGCGCATTTTTCAATCAAAATCCTGAGAGAAAATTTGTAGATCAACTCAGACAATACACTTGGTTACATTATGTATAAAAACAGAATAGCCTACCTATCTTTCACGCCTATGAAACCATAATTTTATTGTTGTGTAACAAGTAGGCCTACGAACATCAAAGGTTAAAAATCGAAATAGTCTGAAAAATAGGTGTCTTGGCGAAAAAATAGCAGTAACTTTCCAGTTTGATTGTTGCTTGCGTTAGAAAAGGCTTGTTATTTAGCCTACCTCGGTTGCAGTGCCGGTCTTGGGGTCTATTCCGGGCCCTGGGCGGAATATGCTTTGCGGGGCCCAATGACAATGATCCAATTCAGTAGCATAGCTGGGTATTTTGAAAGATGAAGCGGGGATTTGACGGTCATCGAGCGTAGCCTGGCGGCATGATCACCGAAGACGACACCCAGCGCTGGGGGGTCTGGAAGGCCTCCCCCAGAAATTTTTGAAAAATTACTTTGAATTTGAGGCATTCTGAGAGCATGTTCAACAAAAATTTGTGTATGAATATTACTGTAAAATGGTGCTGTCCGGTGGCATAGCAAAAGGATAAGATCATGCTTTCTTTGACATTTTTTGGAAATGAAGCTATGTCTCTATGTTGAGTCTGGATGCAACCTATTTCGTTCCTAGAAAAATTCGTACCTCGATTTTGTATCCTGAAATCGGAGTAACAAAATCAAATTTCGACCTGTTTTGTCCCCTGAAAAGATCAAGAGAAATTTTGAAATGTTTGCGGCAACTCCGATCAGCGACTTCGGCTCTGTTGTTTTTTTTCTCGATCTTTTCAGGGTACGAAATGTTCAGGGGACAAAATAGGTTGCACCCGTTGAGTCTCTATGTTTTCTTGTTGCTAATTCCTTTGTTGAATTCACTTCTTGAATTTTTCCATTGGAAATGATAAAATTACTGCATTTTCTAAGTAACTTGCGGGCCCCCTAATTTGCGGGCCCTGTGCGATCGCATGGTTTGCACACCCCAAAGACCGGCACTGATCGGTTGTTATGTTTATTGCAGTCTAATCCTAGTCCAGTCTAATCTACAGTAGCCTACCAAACTAACTTATTCTTCCTTTTCGTATAAACTTCTGGGACCGAGAATTTATCCTTTTATCTTCAACGTTTCACGGTGCTTTCGAACTACACTGGAAGGCTACTAAAAGCAGCCAGTCATTGATTTTATCATCCAAGACACGCACACCTTTCCTTCCATTAGGTGGCTTGAACATAGTACAATCGTTGAATATGTGGTCTGTTCCTCAGCACCATATTCACAAGAAGAGGTCATTTCCCATTGGTGCATGGTTGAGCGGAAAAGCCCGACGCCCATGCGAAGATTTTTTGGCCTAACCACGCCAATCTCGGTAGCGTCATGCAGATGGGGCGGGTGTCGGCTTCGAAGATGAACGAATGGAATCTGGCTGTACTTGACTTCCATTCAGATTTTACTTAAGGTCTGCCCAATTAGCCACTGAGATGTTTTGTTTGTCAGCTTCTTTCAGCAAACGTTGAGCGCCTGGCAGGATGGGGTATCTTGATTTCATATGATGGGAGGTAAATTAACAGAAACTTGAATAACTGATCAGTGCTGACAATGGTAAATGTGTGATAAATGTAAATCCATTTACAGTAAAAGTGTTACAACAAAAAAGTTGCTTAGTAACTTCATCACCGACCGGTCGATCTTTAGTAATTAAGAAATTTTCCAGTCGATCGCAAGCGATGAGAAGTTGGCCACTCCTGCACTGCAATATAGCCTACCAAAAGTCCCACATTTTTGACATGTCTGATCTGTTGAAAAAAATAAAATTCAAAATAAAACACAGTTTGATTCCGTATGGGACTTGCAACTGCCATGGCCAGCGAAATTCTACGTACCGGTAGCTTTTTTCCAGATTGAAAAACCATTTTTTACAAATGCACTTTCTGATTATCCAACAGTCTGTTAGTTAAATATGCCTCATGATTTTGACTAGTCTGTTAGTTGACAGAGAAATTATCAAATACTGTACTGAAACGCGGTGAAAACGTTTTTCCATGCTTGGAAAATACAGATGTCAAAACATAGTAGACATTTCAAACGCAGAGGCGGTCACATGCGTATTGCGTAGCCTATGACATTGTGAGAATTGAGGCTAATAAAAGTTAATGGAATAAATATACTGTGACGGCTACCGGGCGTAGTTCAACTGCAATAAATACTCAGCCGGTGTTAAATGATTTTTTATTCTTAATATTTCTTCTTCCTATCCACAAAGATTTCATCAGGAAAATGCCAAATGTCAAATGATAAGTTTAAAACACAACATTAGAGAACAATTTTTACATTTCTTATTAAGATGCCAAAAATGCAGTATGACGGACAATACAGTTAAAGTCAACATGTTTCTACGTTTATTAGACGTAAAAACAAGCTTCCCTGAAATTAAAAATAATCAATTAAATCGCCAACCCCAGCCAGCTAAATCTGCTGATTTTACATTGATTCAACGTTGTAGGGCGTTGAATCGATGTAAAAAATGCACAATCTTGCTCGCGGGGACGCAAGTCTTCCAATTTAAAGGCAATAAGCAACGCAATATCTTCAGAAATAGAAGAATGAGAAAATAATTTTACTACAAGTGAAACGTATTTTAACGTCTAATAAACGTAGGAACATGTTGACTTTAGTTGCATCATTTCGTCATACTGCATTTTTTGCATCTTAATACGTATATAATTGTTCGCTCATTTTGTGTTTTAAACTTTATCGTCATTATATTGCGCATGAAATCTTCGTGTATAGGATAAAGAAACATTATGAATAAAAAATCATTTAACACCGGTGGAGCATAATTGCAGTTTAATAGAATAAACTTTAACTAATATTAACTGGACTATAACATACCAAGCTGTTGAAAACTCGACAGGGAAAGCAAAATGTGGCATCCTTAGCTTCTGAATACTCCAGCTAGAGATAGTCATCAAACCACTGGTTACTTACTGTATTACTTTAGTAGACTATGCACTGCCACCACTCAAGAACCAAGCAAGAGCCAATCTGCTGAACAGCTGGTAACAATTGTTATACGTGACAGGCAGCAGGCAAAGTACGTGAATAGAATCACAAAATCGTAGTAATAACAGCAGCAAGAAGAGAAAGTTTAAAATAAAAGAGAAAGCTTTTACCCTCCCCCTCCTAGCAACTTGAGCTGACTTCAGGTTGGGATCCAAATATTTAAAAAAATAATAACAATTTGTAAAAATATAAAAAAAATTAAAAGGATGATGTCCAAAACATTGGGGAGGCAGCTGCCCCGCCTGCCCCCCTTCTGCCGGCGCCACTGATTGATTTTGTATAGAGGTTTGTGAGCTTTAATACATCACATGAGGATCTGAAATAGTTAACTATAGAGGGTTTCTAAACCACCACTCCAGTAAAAGTAGTATAGCTTATTGTAAGCTCACGGAAGCAATACAAGTTTATGGAACAGCCATGGCTACTTAACACTTCGGTATTGTTGTTCGAGAAGGGAGCATTTTTTGGCAATTTTATGAGGATGTCTTTTATGGACAGCCCTTTTAGAAAAATGTTTACTGGACGTGGTACGTTATCGATAGCGATGAGGACACAACTTATTTATCCATTTCGCTCATCATCGTCCGACTGAATAATGTAGGCTTCCAGTAAAGAAATATTAGACTACCACGGCACACGCAAAATATTTTTAAAACATAAGCTCCTGGACATATCTAGGTACGTACCGGTACAGACAAGTCACCCTCAGCATGTCTTGCAACTAATACGTCAATTATTATTTGTAGTTTAGGCGGTAAAATATTGCAAAGGCTGTCAAGTTTCTGTCCCGTTTTCAGGGACATTATTTCTGTGACAGTTTCTTAAGGCTTGAACATATTTTACAGACATCCAAGCACTTCCAGCAGCAAGAAGGGCACATCCTGAACTAGTCCATCCGAATATATATCCAATCAGGTAGCTGAAATCTTTTGCAAATGTCTCCGAAGCCTTGGAAGTAAATATTATCACACCAATGAACCCAAAAATAGCTGAAATATAAAAATGAGACATTTAGGCTACTCTTACATTTTTCAAAAAGATTTAATTCAACAACAAGATTTTGCTTTATTTTTTGGCGTGGTTTTGTTTGCGATGTGACCAATCATTAAATTATTTATGAATGACCTGTAACATTGTGTAGGATGAAGATTTAGGCCTGCTTGGTTTTTTAAAACTACAATAGGCTATTGCCTAGTGTGTAGCAGCGGTTCTCAACCGGGAATCTGCGGTTTTCAGGAAGTGAGTAAAAGTTTCCGAATTTGCAGTTGGTTGATAAATTACGACATTTAAAAATTATTTGTGTATTAAGGGCTACAGTGATTCTCAAACTGTGCATCACTACATCTTGGTGTGTCTTTTGAAATTTCAAAGGGCATCGCACAAAAGTTTTATCCAAAGAACGAAAAACTGCTCTTTGGATACCGATTAAATGCAATTTTGCTGATGAAATTCTATCACTTTTTTCTGAAAAACAGTGTAGGCTACGCTAAAAGCTGTTTAAGAAATCTCCATTGACTTCAGATTGGGAATCACTAAACTAATTTATGAAAGCGTGGCCCAAATCTTTTAAAAGTGTTCCGCTCAGGCAATTTCTATTTAATCTATTTTGATCTAATTCTAAACAATTGTTTTTGGTTTAATTTGTTTTAAAAGAATCGTGGAAAAATAGTTTACCAAAAAGGAAAATGTTTTATCAAAGATGAACTATTAAGCTTAATGGGGAGGGCTATTCTTAGGGAAAGGCGGGAAAACGGACATGCTAACTTCAAAGTGCTCTATTTGAGCAAAAAAAAAATCAGATATCCTGGACCTATAGCGTTTATTGAATTAACATGTCACTTAACAACAACTGCCCAGAGTATGAAACTTAATGTGTTTTTATTTGTTTTGTTTATTTACAAAAAAATAATTTTTATTCTGTGTGTCCATTTTGCCTCGAGCATGGGGCAAAACGGACATAGTATAAGACCGCTTTGCCTCCAAGTTTATTTTGTTAATTATTTTCCAAGATCAAGCGATTTTTTGCCAACTTGTTAAATGAATATCCAATATCCATCCATAAAAACAGTCAAGTTTGGTGATCAATAAAATTATTTTAAAGAAAGCTTTCGCCGCCATAAAGCCAATTTCTTCAATAGTCTAATTCAAATAGAATGAAATTATAACTGTTAAACAGTGTTTGACGAATGCAATAGGCTATAATATAGCCCAGAAAGGTTATTTTCGGAGTAGGCTATACAGTGATCCATGATTCACCAATGTTTAAAACTAAAAAAGAAGCAGAAATTTTCAAAAAACACTTCACATTTTAGTAGACAAGTTTTTAGGTTTAAAGCTATTT
The DNA here is from genome assembly GCF_918807975.1 of Aplidium turbinatum. Taxonomy (NCBI): domain Eukaryota; kingdom Metazoa; phylum Chordata; class Ascidiacea; order Aplousobranchia; family Polyclinidae; genus Aplidium; species Aplidium turbinatum. The sequence goes on from NC_137477.1 coordinate 20,916,301, forward strand.
CGACCTCTTTGCTGCCCAGTATCGCACTAAAATTTCAATTTTTGTGTGGAATATTTATTCCAGGGATATCTATCACTACGGGATTGGAAACTATGTGGAACTGAAACCAACAGGTTTCCGAGGCCAAGAAAGAAACCGCCTACTGTAACAGTAGTTCCTTAGCATTTTGCATACTGCAAATCGGATGAGGAGTGTTCAGCAATCAGTGAAATATGCTGCTGCATCATCAACTTGTTCACAGACCAATCCAGTACGAAACCAATACGTTCGCGATGTCATCAGAACTAAAACCAATAGTCATTCTGGAAATTTTTTAAGCAGCAAAGAAAATACAACATGACTGTGTCTGTATTAATGGAATACAAACAAATAAACAAACCAGGCAAGCGTAAACCTTACAATTTATAGCAGGTGAATTGATTGTTACACTTTCGGTTGTTCGTTTAGCCCAGTGATTCCCAACGTGGTCCAGGTGGACCACTGGTGATCCACCAGGAATTTCTGTTGGTCCACAGAGAGTTCTATAAATCCTTAATAAAACGTTCTTCAAAATTGTATCATTTACTACAGTAAATTATGTAAGGACTGCATACAAGTATAAGAAAATTTAGTATGTATGATTGTATGTCAGCGTGACGTAATAATCATGTTTACTTCGTGATTTTTGATCAATTTTTCTGGAAGATAAGCATAAGCTCAGTAGTTTTTGAACTTATTTTAGTAGTTGACGAGTAGGCTATTGAGCTGTTCAAGGCATAAATGAAGTGCTGGCAAGCCTAATCAATAAATCATATGTTGCTGTGATTGTTGTCGGTGCACAAAGATTGCGCTTCTGTATGGTGCAAAGTTTCTTTCGGGAGAGGAGAGCTATTCGCTGTTTCACTGAATGTTAATTAAATTATTTTAAGAATGTCACATGTTATATTTTTTCAAACGCTAAATTGAGTGCTGTATTCTGCAGTACTTTCAAATTAACAAAATGTCAAAAGCTCCTGCTGCTAAGAAAGCGAAACTGACAGCTGAGACATTACCAGACATTACCATTTTATTGAAACAATATGTGCATGATGTTTTGTTAGCATTTGAAATTAAAATTGTATGTATTCAAGTAGTTAAGGTTGAGTGTGCAAATTAATTAGTTAATTACATATTATTTTATTAAGGACCAAGATTGAACACGCCCTTGAGTTTTCTGACCTATGTGCAATACAGTTTCGAATAGTGGCGTTCATGAGGCGTTAACATAGCAAAATGGTCCATCAGATATTTTTTTTTTAAATATGGTCTATGAGCCAAAAAAGGTTGAGAATCACTCATTTAGCCTATTTTTTGGTGCCCTTTGAGGTCAATTTATGTGATTATTTATCACAGCAGAGCACAAAAAAAAGTGACCCTACTGGTGTATAAAAAGGATTTCGGTCGTTGTGGTGTAGCCTATTTACATGCATATGGCCTTTTGTGATTGCGATTTTCGTTAAATTTTTATTGTGGCCTTTTAGTAAGTTGTTTATATGGAGTTTGTTGACCTTTTAATAAGTTTTATCAATGCGTTAACCTTTTGCGAAGCTCGAAATACGCTTGGCCTAACAATATTTTTTGGTTTTTGGACTCGTTGCATTCATTCATTTTTTGAATTCTTTTTTTTTTTCTAACAGCGTAAATGTACTTTTATACATCAATTAAGTTTTAATGTGAGTGGACATTTTGTATTGTTATGGTAAAATCGAATTTTGTATAGACTATCTTTTAGTCGGCAGGCTATTTTATTTTTTTAGTCTTTCTGTAGTCGTAGTAATGTGATAACTCTACTGATGTATACCACTAGATAGAGTTTCCAATCCCGTACTTATAGATATCCCTGATTTATTCAAGTAGTTTTAGAATGTAGAGAAAAAAATTGTTATTTTTGTTTGCAGTTTTTTTCAAAAAAGTAAATGTCCGTTTTGCCACGCCTTCCCCTACTTGTCTACGTTTTATACCACCCGAAATGAAAATCCCAGCTGATATCCGTCGCAACTCCTTGTTTCCCCTCATTTGTGATGCAATCATAACAAGGTTTCCTACTCCGCATGATATGACCATCAATATAATGAATGCTTGCGTGGCTTGTATCCATGGGATCGCTAAAAAAATCGAGTTAGGGCTAGGCCAAGTACCCTATTATTCCACTTTAATGCAATATTTTAAAGCAAAGCCAATCTTGCGACAAAACTCGTCTTCCAAATGTTGTAACAAAAGTAGCTAGACATGTTGTAACCATTGTTGCCTTTTTATTAAGTTTAGTTTAGTTTTGTGTTTATTTTATAGGGTCAATAGTCCCTTGTCGACTCCGTTTAAGACAAATGTGAAGGTGAAAAATTTGTCGCAAACTCAAATTCGCAAGATGAAACTTTCCTGAGAAACCGGTTCGTTCTGAACTAACGAAATAGCCTATTGCTGCCAAACGATTTCGCTGTGTCCTTTATGAAATTTGATTTGGCAGAGAGTGCCTTGCAAAGAAAATTTGATCTTTTTTCAGAAAGTTTGACTCACAAATGAAAAAACACTAACTTTGGCACCATTGGTTATGCTTGCACCGTAACACGAGTTTTTTGTGCATTGTAAGTTTCGTATTTCCGTAAATATATGTACATGTAGGCTATGATTTTACGTCTCAAAATTCGTGGTAAGCCTACCTTGAAACCGAACACAATATCCTTCTTCAGTGCATTGCTGAGTCAATCCTACTCTTAATTTAACACTTGAATTATGACTAACCCAGTGACCATTAGTGCTGGATATCCCATTCCCAAACCCAATCCACCCAAACACCGATGATACAGTACGAAAAATTACTTCATTACGTAATTCAGGCGTGCATTGCATTCTTCCACCCATGCCTAGTACCTACTACCTAGTAGTCATACCCACAATAGTAATTTTTAATTGGAATTATTAAAATAAAAAAATGCTTTTATAACGAAACAATGCTGCATTTTATGACACACAGGTAAAAATAAACGTAATTTAATGTAAAAGTACCGTAATTTAGGAGCAAAATGGTTGGAATGCCTGGTTACTCTGATAAAAAAAGAGCCCAAAATGTAGATACTAAGCTCGCTATAAATGTAGGCTGCTGAATATAAAATAAGTGCTATAAACATTTATTTGTTCGCTACGTTAAACGTTTGTTTGCTGAACATGAGCTTAGTATCTACTGTACATTTTGGGTTCTTTATTTTTTGATTACCGTAGGGGAACGTTCAAATATTACGTAACTCCTTCGAGGGGGAGGGGGGTTTATGCAAAGCGTTACGTTAGCGTCACATCGGGGGGGAGGGGGTTCAAGCAAAACGTTACGAAACGCTTTCGAGTACGGAATGGTAGTTTTTTGTGTTGAATTTGTAGTGAAAAAGCGTTACATGGGGGGGGGGGTTAAAAATTCGGAAAAAAAGCGTTAGGCTACATAATATTTGAACGTTCCCTAGGTTCTTATTAACGTTGTGATGATATACGCCCTTCGTTTTTAAAGACCACAATTCTACATCAGGCTTTGAAAGCCTACGTGGTTGGTAGCAAAGGTGTACCGCACAGGAGCCGGAGGTTTGAAGTAAGGTACCCTTCCTTAATAAGGCCTGCCTTTTTAATTTTGTCGCAAATTGATCATGAAATGAAATAAGCGGGTACCAATGTGTGTTTTATTGTGTTTTAGCATCATTAAAGCACTTCTTTAGAATGATTTTAATAACATATTGACCACAGTTTTAAAATTATAGTTGATTTGCTAGTTATTTCTGAGTGGGCCTTAAAAGGGCACCATTGCCTTAATATGGCCAGCCTTCTAAACTCAATTTTTTGAGCCATAAATTGCGGGAAAGAAAACAATACACAACATCAAAACAGTGAAAAATCCCAAAAACAATTTAGTTACCATAGTTTATTACAAAAAGAAATGCTAGACTTCACGTAGTGAGGTTATGTAAGTTCTTTTCCAATCAATCGTAAGCTCGTGCAAACAAGTTTTTTTTTTCAATCACAAGTTCAAATAAATTTCTCCAAAGAAATTCTTTTTCAACAATAAAACATTTACATACCGTATCACAATCAGGGCATATAAATTCATCATCATCTTTTGTTAAACCAACACAGTCTTCATGGTTGCCTACCATATTTTACAACTTTCACGTTGCCTCATGTCGGAGACTGTACTTTCTAAACATACCGAGCAACACCAATCTCCTACACTTGGACGTCTTTGCATATTTAGTGTTTTCCCCTTTCGTTTTGCTTTTTCTCTCCCTTTTCCATACGTGCCAAACAGAGACTTCGATACAGTTGTTGCTCGATAATTAATGCTCCTTTTTCTTTGCCCCCGCTCTTGTTTAGGGTATTTGCTGAAGGTGTAGCCACTAGCCATCATACTATGACATGGTGTTGATATGGGGGCTGTGTTGAAATCCTATGACTTGTTGATGGTTGAGGAGAGATCCCATGACTTGTTTATATTTGTGGAGACATCTCATGACTTGTACGGTTGTTGAGACATCTTTATAACTTGTTGATATTTGTGGAGACATCTCATGACTTGTTAACGATTGTGGAGACATTCCATAACTTGTTGATATTTGTGGAGACAATCATGACTTGTTGACGGTTGTTGAGACATCCCACAACTTGTTGGTGGCTGTGAAAACATGTCATGACTCGGTGATGGCAGCTGAGATTGGTCACCGACTGTATGGTCAATGTTGGTGACATCACTTGGAACAAAGACATGGTCAGCAGTAGCCTTGTTATCAAATGAAAAAATTCCAAATCTTAATAAAAGCGAAACCCAATTTTCGCTAAACAGGTAAGTTATTTTGTGCCCTAACCACATGGTGGTGATGTTTTGATCTGAGGTTGTGCTTGTTAGCTGCCAGTAAGGGAGTATCAAATGCACTGTCTTTCTTCTAACAGCCCTTACAAGCCCACAATTGAATGCCAAGGGTACCTGCCCTGATAAGGCCCATGGGTGATTTTGATGGGCCTTGTTAGGGCAACTCTTCACAATCAGTTTAACGTAAACTATCTAAATACACTATCCAAGAAAGGTCAATATGTCAATACACGTTGAAACTTTAGACCCTTTAGCATATCCTGAAACTCTAACAAAGGTAGAAAACAAACACCACTTACGAAACCACGCCGATAGATTAAGTAATGAACAAAATTTTACTCCTGCAAGATAGCTTTCAGAAATTTACAACTAACTCTGCTGGCATGTGGTTTCTTCTAGGAAACCAAATTACTTTTCTGTTGATTCACATGATTATCGCAGTCAATTAGATTACCACAGCTGTTCCTTGCTTGCTTTGGTTTTCCAGATATGAAAGGGTGGGCCTTATTTGGGAAGAGTACCTTATTTTGGAGCCGGAGTGGAGTATGAAATTCTTGTGAAATAGAAAAGCCGGAGTCCGATTTTTTGCCAGTTGATACTTTTAGTCTATGAAATATTTACTTTGTAAAATACTAGGCGGTGTTATTTTTGTGTAGCCTACTTCTACAGTTTTCTTTTCGAAGAAGTAATTTTTTCACTTAAAAATATGGTTTTCGTTAACCTGACTTCATACACTTCTGGTTGGTAATTCAAGCATGGATTGGATACAAAGATGGCTGGTGAGGCCAATGAAGTCTTTGTGGCAGTTCGGACAGAAGACTGGCTGGCTGCGATTCTTATAATCTATATAGGCTACAATACAGTAGAACCTCTCATTTTATGTATTGCAGATTTAATTCCTGATGAGGACACACGTACGTGTCGAAAACGTTTGAGTTTATTATGTTATATTTTGTGTGAAATAAAGTATGCTAAACCCGCTAAAGTTACTATGTTTTATTTCTCTATAATACAGTAGAACTCGGTTAATCCGGATCTTCGCCTAATCCGGATAAAAACTGGAAGTACAAATGATTTGTAATCTTTTTCTTGAGAAACAGCTTTGGATTATCCGGATTATTTAATCCGGATCTTTGCCTATTCAGGACAAAAGTTGCGCTTTCTCTATCGCTTTATCCGGATTTGTCCGATTTTTTGTAAGTTTTCCATAGAAACTCGTCTTCGGTAACTGTTTTCAAAAGTTTTGAGTGACTACAGATTATTCCGACACGCATGTCTGAAGATATAACTTTTGCCAGTGTGTTCTTGCGTTAGACGCAGAGTCTACAAATACATTCATTTTACATGCATTTCAAAAGAACTCTATCACTGGGTCGCAAATGTGGTGATCGCGCGTCTCGGAATTGGCAGATGACCACACTAATGAGTTCAATTTCGGTGATTTTTACCGATACCCTTCTATCTAGGTACCGTCAGGCTTGATGGAACCGTCATCGGTTAATCCAGACCTTCGCCTAATCCGGATGGAATCGCCGGTCAAATCGAATCCGGATTAACCGAGTTCTACTGTATATACATATTTCAAACAGCAAATCAAATATAGTGGAGATGATGTAGACCAGTGGGTTGATGCATGGACTTCTAAATCGTAGAATCTGGACTGGAAACGCAGTGACCAACAGTAGGCCAAACAGTTGGTACAACAGTTGGCCAACAGCCAAGTAACTAACCTTGTTGGCCCACTGTTGGCCAACTGTTGTACCAACTGTTTGGCCTACTGTTGGTCACTGCGTTTCCAGTCCAGATTCTACTATTTAGAAGTCCATGGTTGATGCATCTGGGAAGCAAAAAGAAAAGCGGAAGAATGTGACGTGTGGAAAAATGACTACCAACCATTGGCTCAAAGCTATATTATCAGAGACGGCATATGATGATGAAACCAATATATCAAGGTCAACATTGAGGAGTTCATTGCGTTTCGCCTCCGATGAATCGATCATTTTGTTTATGTCCAATGAGACATTAGGCGATATAGTTAAATGTAAATGCAATTGTAACACATAATAGGCAACGAAAGAGTACACACCTATAGCCCACGTAGTCAGCTACAGGGTATGTAATATTTTAATCAGTTCTCGCAATGTGCACATCACTTGTTTTGAACTTTCACTTTAGTTTGTTTTTCAAATCTCATTTGCAACGTATTGAAACGATATAAAGACGACAAACTTAGCTAACTGGGTTCTGGGTAATGATTGAAACGAAAGTTCAAGATTTGAAAAGTGGGGCAGATCTAATTGAAGACATGTTGACTCCAAGTGTTAGGTCACGAATTTTTTTGACGCAAGCATGTCACATACTGCGCATATTTTGAAGTTAAACTAGGTGATCAGGACAAGGCATTTAGTAGATTTGTAAATTCATAAACAGACGCACTGCACGTTGTCAAATTTAATTCATGGAAAAATAACAAGAAAAAAATTAGCAAAAAGAAGAATAAAACCGAACATTTTATAAAAAAAATGACAATCTGCTTTAATTCACCTGCATTTGTTTGAAATTTTTCGTTTTTTCTTTAGATAAAAAAAAATACATATAACTTTGTCTTATTGAACACGCTATTTGGCTGGCATGTTCTTGCAACATTGTATCAATCGTTGTTGTAGAATTGTGCCGAGTAGAAAGGCAGAAGTGCGACAGACTGACGATGGCCGGTAACAATTAAAACTGTGCGTAACTGACTGGCTGCATACAACTTCCACATGACACGGCTACGGGAATGAGCTTTTCATTGCGTCATGAAGCATCAGGATTTCTCAGAACGTTCATGAGACCGACGTCCACATGGATTGGCTTGTATCTTGAAGCACTGAAAGGTTAGACTGGTGGAAGCTTTTCACCGGCGACAGCTGCTGCCAGGTTGTGTTAAGGTTTCTTTGAGAGGCTTTGAAATAAAGAGGAATGTACCGAACAACGCCATTGGAGTAACACTGAAAAAAATGAGAACTTAAGCAGAGAGTTCACTTTATTTTACACAAACATATAAAACTAAGCAACACAGATGAATACATTATTACGTTTTTCTTTTGTTATCTAGACAGACAAAAAATAATTAATGCAAAGAGATAATCGGACGTATTCGGCGTAGCATTGTGCCTTCGTAACAAATAATAATTCAAATACGTAAGAAAAAATGATGGATAGAAATTAAATTTTACTTAATCAAATATACAGCAAGTACCACTGAACTTTATAACACAACCCAACATCAGACACAAGGATAACAAATGGAAGTTGCATAACTCGACGAGAAACAGACCACCGACAAGCAGAAAGTGGCAAAAAATGATAGGAAAATGTATAGCAAAAGTGCTAGGCCAGACACGCCTAAAGTACCAGCCACAAGCATACAATTGCCTCTTTATAGAGACATTATTACGTTTGATACACGGGCACCATAGATTTTGGTTTGCAACTGAGACCTGCACTTGGATATGATTTCAAATTGAGCGTTCGAAACGTTATTATGGGGCGCTGCACAGTGCACGCATGAGACAAACATTGTGATCTTTAATTACACTTTTGTTTGTAAGATGATTCAAGTGAAGATGCTAGAATAAATGTAAGCTTGAGAATTATAAGTCAGTCATGAAAAAGGCTGGGACTGCCATCATCAACTTTGATGACCAAGTTAAGGAGATTTCCACCTTTTCAAGATATCCAGTTGTGCATATCCTTAGGCTACATATAAAGCAATGAACACTTGCAGCATTTTGCATGCATGTGAAGACAACTTTGATCAAGTCTGTGTTATTGGTTTGAAATCCACAAAACAAAATCCATTTTACATGGAAGTGTGTAACCATTTAGAATGTGCAGGTATTTTCTAAGCAAGTGGAGAGGTTGGGACGTTAAAAAGTAAAACACTCACCACTGTTAAAAGCGCTCCTTTATCAAAACCTGGCTTGAAAGCGATGAAAGTTGGGAACGAATTCTCTTCCTCGTTAACAAAACCACTGCAATGAAAGACTTCGAGTAAACTTTCTTGCTGCGAAACTGCTTGAAAAATATCAGGAAGCCGTTTTACATTAACCGCCGATGTAAGATACAGTGAAAGTACTTCCACAGAACTAACCTCTCTAATACGGAGATGACAGGATCAAAACTGATGGCATAAAGCGCAATCGTTTTGTGTCTCGGATCATCTTTGCTGAACAAGATAGCAAGTCTTTCTCCCGTGCCATCCATTATAATGGAATGGATGACATTCTTTTTGAAACTTGAAACGGAAAAGCAATATGTAACGGAGTGGAATTAATAAACACTAAGCGACTGCTGCATTTCACTCACGGAACAGGAAGTAAACATCAAGTTTTCATACTGCCAGGTCAAGAAATCTATGTCGTGCTATGGATCTTAACAAAGCCGACGATGCACTGTGGACGAAGTCATCAAAATACTTCGTGAACTCTCACAGTGCACGCATTCCCTTGCACTTTTCAATCAAGTCTGCACAAAGTAGTGTACTCTGAAAGGTTAAACCTTAAAAGCAGACGGTTGTTATCGTCGAGTTACGTGTTACTTTGTGTATGCAACACCAGTAGTGAAAGCTTGAAATAAAGTATCGACAGAAAGATAGAATCGACTTGATGCCGAATGTTTTGGTTGAAGCTTAACTTACAAACCGGTCGAAAGTGGTTTTATGACACAAGACCTCCGTCGTTTGAACGTAACAGATCATTTATTCGTTGAAGTTCACAAATGAGAATGGCATACTAGAGCATGGGAAAGTGAAGAAAGCACCCAGAAACGATCTCTATAAACGTACGTGTTGTCTTGCTGTTCTTGCGTGGCTTCACCACCGACCGTTTCGGGAACATGCGTCAAATCGACGACAACTGATGCATGCTTCGATCCGTTCACCACAGGGAGATCGGAGGATCGGGAATCAGGAAAGCTGATGGAATAGATGCGAGGATCTTTGTGTAAGGAGAAAAGAAGAACGGTTCCTTGGGGATTCCAACAGGAAGACTGAAATACAGAAAATATTTGCATCAACAACAATAAAAACATGATTTTAAAAATTAATTTGTCAGTTTTACAAAAAAGGCGTGAAAGTTAAAATTTCCTAAACTTGCTGACATAACATTTGCTTAGCGCTTGGAGTTAATAAAAAAATCACCAATATACGTCAGCTAAATCAAAAGGTTGATGACAAATGCAAACCGGAGTATAGAGTCGCAGTTCAAATTTGTTTGATTCAAGGACTATTCGTCACATGTAGAAACCTGCTAATTAATCAATACCTGAACTCTGCCAGCCAACTTTGACCAACGTTCATTCGTCCAAGTGGCGGCTTCAAAAACTCGAAATGATGAGGTTGGAGTGGTGGCCATTAACCTGCAACCATCAGACGAGAAGGTAAGTCGGGTTATCCCACCAGAGGTGCCCATGTGCTGAATAACTTGGTGCTGCTTCATAGACACGTCCCAAACCTGCAACGTGCCAAAGAATTGGTGTTTGTCTACGCAACTGTCAAAAAACTCAAAAAAGGGAACTGAATTATGAAAAGTGTTGCTTATAAATTATACACTGACAAAGCAATATAATCACGTGATGTTATTAATACCTGACAATTTTTCATATTTACTGCAAAAGTCCTATTTTTAGACATCTCGACAAAACATTAATTAAATCGAGATGGGTAACCACCAGTAACGTTTCATGAAGCAGCCGGCTTTTTCAGTTGCGTATAAACTGAACAAAAATGATTATGATGTTCAAGGCACCACTTTTGCAGAAATTTTGTTCAGCTTGAAATATTGAAGTTTAACTACATTTACAGTACATTGAACTACATGTTTTCACAGCGGATTCAATATATTGTAAAACAATTTTGGTCGTTGCGTTTTCGTTGGCTACGTAATGCATCAGTTTTCCAAGAAAAATCAAACAAAGACATACCACAAAGGCTGAATTCAAGGCGGATACGGCAAAAAGATGATCCTGGCCTTGCGGGCTCCATGCGATTGAGGTCATGGGACTGTGTCCGCTGTAGGAGAGGATCTGAACAGCACTGGCTGAAGGACGAGCCAGCAACGACGAGGGATCGATGTTCCAAATCAAAATACCAGTCTGTGTACCAACGGCAAGTGTCGATGCTGAACATGGCTTCCACGCAACAACTGAGACGTTCCGTTGGTATTTGTGCTTTAGCATCGGCACCAAGTCACTTTAATCAAAACAAGTAGAAAGTGAATTAACTATTGAACATTCCGTCACTGACGCAGTCATGGATTGCATTGTTTCAAAAGGTTTCAGCTGATTGATGATAAAAAATTACGTATCACAATAAGAAAGCAGTTCATGGTGAATTACATTCGTGGTGATTTATCTTTTATAATGACATTAACAACATACTGTACAATGTACAATTGTACATACGGTCAAGAAAGATTGCAATAGCAGACCAGCTTATAAACTTCACTGTTTACTGCAAGCACTCGTACAACTTTTCAAAGTTAATACCAGATACAAAGATTAAGCTTCTGATACGAGAATGGGAATAAACAAAAATTACATTAATCTTTTGTTACAAACAAATGAATACCTATATAAACAAAAACAGTACGGTACTTACTTATCACTGTAGTAGATTCTGACTGTGTCATCTCGCAACGCAAGTGCAAATTTATTAGCACATGAATGCCATGCTAAATAACGAATTGGACTTTCAAGCCTGTGGAAAACATATGTTTAGAATGTTGTTCATACATACATATAATCTGTATGTCACTACTACTGTATTGTGCAGCACTGTGGTCACAGGCCAAGTGTAAAAAAAACAAACAGAAATATTAAAAAGACTTTGACATCTCAACTTGAAGGAAACTATATGTGGATTACCGGTAGTCGGTAGTCAACTATTAACAATTCCCACAGTGAACAAAAACTGCTCGCTCTAGACTGGGAAAGAGAAGCAGAAAGATAAAACCAAGCCGTTTTCTCCCGGTGGCTACATTCAAAAACACTGACTTTTGCACATGTTTTCAATAACAAATATGACATTTGCGTTTATAACATGCCCAGTTGACTCTTTCAGCTACTGTTGACCCATTGGGTTTTTTTTTTCGGTCATTGACCGATTTTTTAGCGAAATATCGGAAAAAAAATATAGTCAATTCGGTCAAAATGTCGGAAAAAATATAATTATAGTCAATTAGGTCAAAATGTCCGAAAAAATATATAGTCAATTCGGTCAAAATCTCCAAAAAAATATATAGTCAATGCGGTCAAAATCTCCAAAAAAATATATGTTGTATCAGCTACTTGAAAGCAAATATTTTCATGAGAAAAAATGACCGAAATAAATAAAAAGTGACCGAATGTATTCACGTCATTTCGGACAAATGACCGAAGTCTCAGCGAAAAAAAACAGTTGACCCATGACCCTTTGACACATATTTATAAATATGCTACTAAAGTATTACATTGAAAAAAAAACGTAACACAGATTTTTAAAAATGCAACATATAATGAATCTAGTAACAACAAAAATGTGTGTTTTTCTATGAAAGTGTATTCAACACAGATATGCGTTGCTCTCATCGGTATAAAAGATGAAATGCTTTAAGACAGCAGCCTGGAGGATAGAAGCACAACCAGGTACATTCGGAATGGCCCGTTTCGGTGAGTCCGATCCCTATTTGGTGATTTTTTTTAATTTTTTTTTTTTTTAAATTATTGGGTACCGTAGCCTAATTATCATTGCCGTTTTAGGGTTAGGGGTTAGGAACTCACCGAATCGGACTCACCGAATAGTAGCAGACCCAGGTACATTATTAGCCTGAATTCATTTAATACTGAGCAGTTGCCTAACAAGACTCAATGCCATTTTTAAAAGGTATTTGACTTGACCCGACTAAATATTAAACCTCTATTTAATGACTCAGAGATGAGGGCACAATCCAATAAGCTAGTGAATGTCTCAAGTAGTGTCAAAAGATAAACATACCAGTCATTGTTCTCCGCAAATGTACTGATGAGCTCCTCGTTAGTTAACTAAAAAAGACAGTATATATTTATTAAAAACGTAATAAAATCATTAAGACAAGGGGCAAATAATAAAAAAAATCATAGGTTTACAGACGTAAAAAAATAACAATATCCTACAGTCAGGGTTGTTGGTATTTTACCCGACCCAAAAAAATCGGGGTGGTTTTTATTTTAAAAAACCCAAAAAAAAACAATAAAAAAACCCAGAGCATCATATTTGTCCAGTTTTTATTAGAAAATTAAAAAAATGAACAAAAACACTACAAGGCACTTAAAACAAATTTTAAATTAGGACTTAAGGATGTGATTGTGAAGTAAATTTCCAAGAATAAACTGAAAACGCAGTGGATATTGTACAGTACACAAAAATCAAGTAATGCCACTTTGTGTATACTACACTAAAACTCATTTATGCAAGAAGGCCTTATAGTTAAACTTGTGAAAGTACTACTCTACTGTAGTCTGTATATATATATATGATGTAAAATGCAATTTAGGAAACTAGGCTACCGTATTTTTAAAAAGTAGGCTATTTACCAATTACAGATTCTGGATTCTAACGCATGGCTGTTCTAACGCCACACAATCGCTCATCCATTACTATATAACATATATAAATGATAAAAAATATTTAAACATGGCATAAATGCTCCTTGCCTTCAAATCTGAAACATGGCAATAATGCTCCTTGCCTTCAAATCTAAAGCAAATGATGCAACAATGTGATTTCTAGTAAGGTAGCATCAACTTGGTATAGAAATCAATCAGTGGATGATTGATGCAACATCCAACTTGATCTTGAAATTAATGGATGATGCAACATTCAAGCAACAACAGCCCCAGTGCATTATTTTATTGAGTTATGCCAGCATGTACTGTGAATGAGAGGCACTTCATTGCTAAAAAGTAGTATTTGAGGTGAAATAAGCATGAATCTACCTTTTTTGCATCTTTTAAAAAAAAAACCAATAAAACCCAAAAAAAACCCGGGTTTTTCTCAACCCTGTACACAGTACAAATACAATCCTAAAAAAAATTTTGTGACAAGTAAACAATGGTTTCAATCAAATACACCTTCAAATGAGGAAATAACGTGAACTGCATTCCATTTATCCATCGAAGGCTAACAAGAAGGTATTGACATGCTTTCTTTACAATGGGTCTCACTGCAAACAAACAAAATTAAAATAACAAATTTTAATATAATTGTCCGAATTGTAAGAAATATAACCCGCAGATTGATTGGCATGATCAGTGCCAATTATAGAGCACTATTCGAGGGATTCCCAACTTAAAAATAACATACAACAGTGTTGCTGGCTTATCTGTTTATTTTCCGTTACCTTCACGAAAAGAATAGGCTATTATTTTGCATATGGATAAAACATATTGAGAAGACTTTTTATTGACCGTTTTAGGAATATAATCACCACGTAATATTAACGGTTTGCATTGTTAAAAACAAATACGGTATTGTTTGGTCAAAACCAAGTCCTGTTTTGAAGAGCCTAACAATATTTTTGCACACAGTTTTCCTAAACATTCCATTTTTGTTCAGTAATCTTGTTTTGCCAGACTTGTAACCAAAATTTAGCCTCATGACACCATTGAAATTTTTGACATGTTTTATTTGAAATATTAAAGCATAAATAACTTGTTCAAAACAACGCTATTGAAACGCTTCACAATATTTTTGGTTGATTCCAATCTATGATGTCATGTTGTTTTTCACCAGGATGAAAACTTGTACATCAGCTTCCCTAGTTCTAAAGTAAAACTGTCCAAGAAAGTAATTGACAAGAAAAAAACTAGTTTACAAACCCTGATACTATACGAACTACTCAACTACACTATTATATAGTTATACTATATATATATAATGCAATTCTTGTCAAACTGGTACAGAATCAGCAAGTTTTGCCTCAGAGTGACTGACAAATTAGTAGAGCTCGACCGATATATCGGTCAGCCGATATGTATCGGCCGATATCAGGTGTAGCCGATATATCGTATCGGCTATTTTTCGCCGATAAACATCGGCCAGCAAAAGCACACTCAAAACCAGCCATGCATGCCTTTAGAAGAAACACAAGTTTCTCAAACGTGCTTGCATAGCACAAACAATTGCTGGGAGAATATAATTTCCCGCCCATTCTAGTGCGAGCATCTAGAAAATGTTAATACTGTATCCCTTAGCTTCAATTCAAGCAGGAAAAATTTCGAGTTTTACGTTGCTTCAACGATTGATGACATTGAATCAGTGTAACAAAGGTGAATTTTTCGCTAAGAATCGATGGGAGTGCGGGTGTACTTCTACACCAACCACGCACAGCTTATTTCAAGTCTTACGTCACAATGCCTGGCTTTGATCTCCGAGTGATATTGATAAGGCAAGATTCGTTACAAAATGAGATCATACGAGTAGGCTATCGCAGCAAGATGCAGCAAAATTTGTCAAGTTTTGGTATTACAGTAAGAAAGAAAAGGTCCAGGGAAAATTAACTTTTGTTCACATGACACGCAAAAATAAACCCAAAGAAAAAATCCTAGTGAAACTTTGCACAGAAGAAAATAGTAGCGTCATTGTAGAAGTTGCAAAAATAAAGAAAAAATCCTGGTGAAACTTTGCACAGAAGAAAATAGTAGCGTCATTGTAGAAGTTGCAAAAATAAACCCAAAGAAAAAAGCCTAGTGAAACTTTGCACAGATGAAAATTGTAGCGTCATTATAGTAGTTTTCCGATTCGTGCCCAGAGCATTGTGACGCAAGAAGCCACACGACCTCTTTCGGTGGAAGTTATGCGGCGTAATTAAGCAAGCAACCACCTGCGCCGAGTCCCGGGCGGGTGGGCCGCGCCCGCCGGAAATTTCAGGAATTAAAAAAAAATTAATTCAATTTAAAGTCCCAAAATTTCTGTAACCATCTGCCACCTTCTAATACTAGCCTACTTACCTTATTCGCAAGGTTTTGTCGCCATATGATAGGCCCTACTAGACCAACTAATTAAGCGATTAGTTTTCGTCAATTATTGCCATGTTACATTCATGCAACGTTAAACAACGTTGATTCGCCGTTAAACGAGCAAAAGTGTCCAGCCGCGCCGTTTGTCTCCACTCTGCCACTCGTAAGCCCAGTGTTATAAATCAAGTAAATTGCGCAAACCTGTGAGGAACTTCATTCGCAGCAAAAGTCTGACCGCAATTTCCACTGCTGTTGCATCGTTTTAACATCGCCAGATGTTAAATCGGTGTAAAAACTGTAGCATCGTTCTTCAAAGGAGTAATTTTCTCTCAAACGACGTCATCAATTAACTCTGCTGCTAAAATGCTCTATGTTGTCGTCTCAACCATCACAGTTGCGTCTGTTACGTCACTGATATTAAACTGTGCACTACTGAACAGTGCACACGTGTTGGTTTGGCCGGATGAAACCGTTGGTTGTCACTCATTAGTTGCAATTCAGCTCCTTCGTTAACTGTTCTATTGTAGATTCAATGTAAGCTCGGTTCAATAGCGCAGTTTATCGCTAGATATTTGCAATTTATAGTAGTAGGAAGCCTAGATCTTGGACCTTGGTGGCAGGAAAACAACAGTGGAGTTCTACATTATTATTGGTGATCACGACGTGACGTGACAGTATGTGTTCGCCCGTCCAGCTAGTTTGAAAACTCGGCGCCTATGACAGCAACCACTGCATAAACTTTCTTGGACTGATTTGTTGCTTAATAACCTTGTTGGTAACAAATTTTTCGTAATTGATATATATCGGCCGATATATATCGGTATCGGCCTAAAAATTTCATAAATATCGGTATAGGTATCGGCCTGAAAAAGTGATATCGGTCGAGCTCTACAAATTAGTCTAAAACCAAAAATCCCCTAAACCAAAAACTAGTTACATTCAAGTTTGCCACCTAATATAAATAAAATTCAAAAATACGCCACAAAACCGTCCAACTTTGGGCAAATTATAGTGGAGCAAGAGGGGCTTCAAAAGGGCAACATTATCTGCCAAAGGGAGCATTGCGACATCATTATGAGTCACAATGGACATGGCTGGAAGTCCTTGGCACATAAAGTGGCTACAACATGATACCAATTACTATAAAATAACTACCTTCGTTAGATTCTCCTTCACTTATTTCAGTTAGCACTCCAATAACTCCATGTCCATACCTGCAGCATGGATATAAATTGCATTTATTGTATTAAAAAGTATTATATACATGAACTTAATACAATGCAGTAACAAGAATTGTCTTTTGTCACAAAAAAACATTTCTGAATCAGATTAATCACAAAATCGAGAAGATGATCATAGTAATAACATCTACATGAATGGCCACATACCACTAGAAATGAATGAATCCATTCTTGTCAAACTGCCGAAGAAGCCAAAAGCCACACAGTGTACAGAATTTAGAACCCTTAGTCTGATGAGTCATATACTAAAAATTTTGCTGAGAGTCGTTCTCAGAAGAAATAGAAAAATCATTGAAAATGAAATTAATGAAACTCAAACTGGTTTTATGCCTGGAAAGGGAACACGGGAAGGAATTTTCAATATGAGAACTATATGTGAACGTTACAACCAAATCAATAAAGATGTTTATACCTGCTTTATAGACTATGAAAAGGCCTTTGACCGAGTTAAACACGAAAAATTGATGCAATGTTTGGCTGATAGTGATATAGGTTTAAATGGAAAAGATCTGCGACTGATAGCTAATCTATATTGGACGCAAAAGGCATTTATTCAGATGGAAGATGGTTTATCTGGTGCAATGGACATAAAACGTGGAGTTCGCCAGGGATGTATACTATCTCCATGTCTATTCAACCTGTATATATACTGAAATGATTTTCAGACAGATTGATGGAATGGAGGGTATCAGCATAGGAGGTATGAACATATCCAACCTTCGGTATGCAGACGATACTGTTTTATTGGCGAAATCAGCAGAAGCTCTCCAAACAATAATAGAAAAAGTGAACAATATTGGAAAGGAATATAACATGAAAATCAACACAAACAAGACGAAAACGATGATTATTACAAGAAAAGAAAATGTATATACCAAGTTTAAATATTACTATTGACAGAATGCTGGTCGAGCAAGTCAAAAGCTTTACCTATCTGGGACACACAATAACTGAAAATGGCAGATGCGATACGGAAATATTGAGACGAATAGAAATAGCAAGAAACAACTTTGTAAAAATGAAAAAGACATTAACAACACGCAAAATTAACATCAACACTCGAAAATAAATTGCGAAATGCTATATATGGACTACGTTACTCTACAATGCAGAAACATGGACACTGTCATCAGTGCAGGATTAAGGTGGATGCTATTGATGCTGCAGCATTAGGCCCATTCCTGAAATAGGCCCAGACGAAAACAGACGTGAATTTTCCGGACGCTGAACAGTTTTCCTTTGCTTAATTAACCCACAAATAATTCTTATTATGAAATTTGTAGTCCGACTTTCGCACGCCTAGGCACAGTGTTACGCCTAGGCACGTAAGATAAAGCAAGATTTTGGCATAGACTACTTATTTGAGATGAAAAATTATAACACTTTTCGAGCTGTTTCAGGGCCCTTCATTACTTCAGCCGCAGATAAGATGCACGGCTTTATTAACTCTTCCCCAATCGTGTATGCTTTTTTTGGTTTTAACTATTCGTAGAAAAACTAGATAGGATTCATGAAGAAAGGATTTTTCGGTAGTCGTCATCTTTTCATTTGCTTTTTTTAATCGTTCATATCAGAGAATATTCGTCCAAAATATTCAAGTGGCTTGCCTTATAATGAAGGCGTATGAGGATATATCTACAACATTCGGATTTCTTTCGGAGCTAACGTCATTGAGCATAAAGCAGATCGATAATAAAGCTCAAAATCTCGTTTCCTCGTATCCAGATGACTTGGAAGACACGCTGGTGGCTGAGCTCATACAGTTTGCTGCATTTATGCGCACCCAGAAATCGGTGAGTGTGAACGAGTCAGCAGAGCTTACCATGTACAAGCTTTTGTCGTCGTTGAACCTTTCTCAAACATTTCCAAACGTCGAGATTGCTTTGCGCATCTATCTGTGCTTGATGGTGTCTAATGCCTCCGGCGAGCGGAGCTTCTCAAAACTGGGAATAGTCAAAGGAGAGCTGCGGTCCTCGATGAGGGAGGAAAGGCTAAACATGCTGGCGCTTATGAGCATTGAACATGAGGTGCTGAGCAGCCTTGACTGCACTGACATGATCGAAGATTTCGCGCTTGCTAAGGCTCGAAAAACAGTAGTATAAGTAAGCAGCACTAGCGCAGCATTGACAATATGCCAACGTTAAGTTGATCTGGATTAGCCTTTTCTTCATTAATTCCGCTTTTCAGGCAATATTGGTATTGAATTGTGTTGGTGTTACATAGCCTGATGTTACTCTCGAGTTTTTACGATAACACGTCGTTATTATTGTTCATGTTCATTAAAATTTGGCTGACTGCGTCGAAAGCAATAAAGGCTCTTTGGTCGGTCTGATTACGCGTGTACGGTGGAGTCAGAGTGTCGAATGCATATGTACCAATGCCTAGAAAAAATAGGCCTGTTTTTGCGCTGCAGCATCAGGCCCAGTTTCGTCTTAATCCGGCCCTGACTGTCATCACAGATGGTTAAACGACTTGAGGCATTTGAAATGTGGATTTATAGAAGAATGCTTAAAACTTCATGGAAGGATAAAATCACAAACAAAGATGTACTATCCAGAATACAAACCAACATGGAAGTTCTACAAACAATTAAATCAAGAAAATTGAAATATTTTGGCCACATGATTCGCAATAATTCTATTCAAAGACAACTACTAGAAGGAAAAATGAACGGCAAACGAAATAAGGGCAGACCACCAAGAATTTGGACTAATGATATTGAAGACTGGTCAGGACTTAACTACAAAACTGCAGTAGAAAAATCTTACAACAGAGAAACTTGGCGTCTCATTGCCTCCAACCCTCGACGAGAGGAAGGAACTTAATGATGATGATCATAGTTAGTTAGCTTTATTGATAAGCTTTGTTATAATGCAATCAAATATCTTTTAAATGAAACACTAGGCCTACAGTAATGAATTTACCACATTGTTTGTCGTTTTTCATACGGCAATTAAAATTTTTGAGCAGTCAATACTATTCAAGTTTCTTTACCAATAGGTATACAAGCAATAAAAATAAAGGCCTCTAAGCTCCTTTACTTTTCTGGCGACCAAGCATGGCCTACCAGAGCTCTTTCCCAGTGGCCAAATTCTTGCGCTCAGCAGCTAAAATAAAAAAATTGTCAAAAACTTGTGTTTGTAAAAGTTCATTAATTATATCATATTGTGTTTTTGTGTTCATTTAGATAAGCACAAAGCACACAAGGCCCTGAAACATATTTGCAGCTGTATTTAAGTGTAGCCTACTGCTGCCCAAGTAGGTAGACTTCAAGCAGAGCTAGACTTCAAGTTTCTATAGATTGATGCTTAGCCTTTTAGCTATTTTTTTATCAGCAATATTTCCCGTCGACGTGTAAAAGACTTTATCTTGTTAACATTGGCGTAATTTTTTTAAAAAATTTGACGAAATTAGGGGTGCTCTAAGTTATCTTATGAAAATTGTCAATATAGGCTAATCCATGGCCACCTGGAAATGCGGCCTGATTTGTCACATTTTGCAGATTTTGATTACAGCTACTGCTAGTGCTTGACTGACATTTTTTTAGATGTTTTTACTTTTTGCGGTTTCCTAATGACAAAAAACTTTTTTGTTGCCTTGGGGAAGCAGCAGCAAATGAGAAAAAGCAAGTTGAAAAACGCTAAATCAGACTGTTATTGAAAATTAACAGTCTGACTAAAATTTACAAAATCAAATTTTCTTTGTTTTTCAACATGTGAGGATGTTAAAACTTATTGTGTCATCTGGGGAAAAGAATAAAGAAAGCATAAAAATATAATTTTTAGAAAAATTTATTTAAACGTTCGCCCAAAGTTAGAAAAACCTGGAAATTTTTGCAAAATGTGACAAATCAGGCCGAATCAAGAGTCCGTCTTGGGCCGAATCAATTGAAAACCTGACCGATGGAAAATGTTAAAACAAATGACTCAATCTAATAGTAAATTCAACCATGTTTAGCCTACGTCATGAAACGTCGAATCAACATAAAAGAAGATAATTTTGTCGTATGTGTAATCGAATAGACCAACGACAGACTGCAGCGGTATGTCAAACGTGTTTGTGCTTAATTGTTACGCAATAGTACAATCATGTCTGCCTCTGATATGTATGGCGCTGCGTGCCACCTACAAATGTAAAACACTGAAAATATTGCGCTTTGGTGAAACGACTTTCAAGAAAGAAATAAACCCGTTATTTAGCAATGCAAATTTCCATTTGAATCGGTGTATTTTGTATGCAAACCAGGGCCCAGGGGTGCTCTCGCATTTATTTTGTTACCTCAGATTTTCATTTTGGGGTGCTCAAGCACCCTTCGCACCCCTGAAATGACGCCTATGCTTGTTAATAAAAAGGATGCGAGTGAAGAGAAAAAATGTTGGCACTGTAGAAGCCAACAACCAAACATGGCCTCCCGGTGTGATAGTTTCAGAGGCCATCTATTGACTTCTCGGCGGCCATAGCCAGCGGGAGCTTAGAGGCCTAAATATACATAACAAAGAAAGACGAATAAAACAAAGATATTTTTAAATAAAAAGTTGCAAGCTGAAATTATCAATTTTTAAATGTGCAGTATCTTCAACATTCATTATATGGTAAGTAACAATAATAACCAAATATATATAGATTTTATTTAAACCTACAGTATTTAAACTCCAAAGACAGATACATGGGTAGATGCAAAGCTTTAAAAAAAATGTCCTCACAGCGCATAATTTATATTTCTCTATGCTCATATGTATTGAATACTTTCATGCCTTGTTATAATGTTAAAATGTTGTGAAACTAAACATGCTTAAACTTAGTATAATTGTCAGCTTCAGAAGTAAATCTTTAACAATTATATTTTTTTATATTTAAAAGACGTTTGTGATAGAATGCTAGACTTCTGTTTCTCATTCAGATGTTAACATCTTTGGTCGACTAGGCTATATATAAATTTTATAAAATATCATTACTTAAATGTTATACAGTTACGTACTTTCTAGGTGAAAAAGTATTTTGCATAGAAATGTACAAAAAGCTGCATACCATGCTGCTTTTACTTTTTGTGCCAATGTTTCCGTATGTTCAATAAAAGCAGATTGTGCATTTTCATTCAACACAGCTGACCGCCGAAGAGTCTCTGGAGTAATGAGAACTTGGGGATATGATGAAACCTTCAAAATAATAGTTGAAAATAGAAAAACCAGGGCCGGATTTAGCCTAAGTGCTGCCCTAGGCAGATGAGAAAAGTGCTGCCCCCAAAAAAATTTTCGATGGTGATTTTCGATACAATACAGGCACTGGTTCTCATTTGTCCTCAATGCCGCCATTTTTATAAAACTTCATGAAACTAAAATTCTTTCGTATACTAGTCTTACTTGTTGGCTTGTTTACATACTTTAAGCATCAAGGCAAGTAGGCTACACAAAATAGTCTACAACTTTTCCATCAACCTAACATTGACTAAAAATATTTTTTCTAGGCTCCTTCAAATTTACTAACAGTGAAACAAACCGAACAAAGATTAATAAAAATAGAGGGATTCCACGTTACACTTCAATGCGCACTGAGAGGTTGAAGCGTTGCATGGAAACCAGGTACTGTATTGCGAAACCCTCTGTTACCAATCAAGTTAGTTGTTTCGATGCTAAGTATCTACGATGGAAGTGAATAACTGGTCATAATCTTTACAATATTTACCATCATTTGATATAAGATCAATATCAGACTGGATTGGACCATCTGCAAGACCTCTCAAAGGAGGTTATCAGTTTTTCATTGAAGATTATTTGCGTGAAATTTTTACTAAACGTGGAGATTCTCAAATTTTATCTGCAAGGCAAATTGTTGGACAAGTCAGAGAAAAACTGATAAACCGCATGAACTCACACTTCAGATGAAGCAATCGACTCCAGTAATACAGAAAGCAAAGTGCTCTTGTAAGGCAGGGTAAGTAAATGGTTGTAGGCAATCTATAATGCTAAATATTTCTTTCTATGTCATGTGAAAGTTTGGATGGGTGATATTAAATTGTAATGTAGTTGCAAACTAGTCTTTTTACACTTTTGAGGATTATTGTTTTATTAACCATAATATTATTGCTACTGCTGCTTGTAGCATAAGCCATTTGATATTACAGCTAAGCCTATTATGCGGTATATGTATAGCCTACCTACTGTAGTAATATGAAGCAGTTTATGCTACTAACATGGATAACTAAAACTAGACCTACCACGTTTAGTTATATAGCCTAGTATATATACTTTGTTGTGTTACCGTGCATAAACTTTTGTTTGGTATTAATTTGCATTTCTTTGTGTTGCAGACTTTGTGGTAGATGCAGTCACATTACTGCATTGCTATACAAGATGCATCATTTTCACATTCGTGATGTAAAAATGATCCCAGGAGCTTTATCCTGCACCAGCACAGAGCAACAGTGGCACAAACCAAGAGGCGACGCCATTTTTGCAGAACCAGTCACAAATTACATCTTTACAAAAGCGAAGACCGCCCGGACCAAACGGAGAGTGAAAAGCACCATCACATCACGCAGATTCGATGCCAGATGCATTGACCTTAAACGTCCCTTGCTTGAAAGCGAAGTTGAAGCCTTTGCAGCATGCTCTGCTTCAAATGCACCATTTTCCTACCTTTTGAAACATCATGATGCATCAAATGAAAACATGCTTGTAGTACATGGGCTTACAGGAAGCACATCGTCGGCTGCGCAGCCGAGTGGTGAGAACGTCTGCGCGACGTTCGAAAGGACGTGGATTCGACACCGCTCTAGAGCACGCGGCTGTGTCTCGGCAAAGACACTTAGTGGCAGCCAAAATAAAGGAAGCAGCTGACTCGAAGACTAGATGTCACTTCGCTGCTTCCTGTCGTCTGTTGTATCGCATCTGTGATCGCAGTGTACCGTATGTTATCGCAATGGGCGCAAATAAAAACAAGATTATTATTACTATTACATGCTCTTGAGGAGGCAACAACTTCGCAGTCTGAATCAGTTTTATGGCACAATAGCCGAAAACGACAACTAACCTCCTCATCATCATCATCATAATCCATCGTCGGTTTGTTCCCCACTAGTGGGGGTGGCCGATTGTTTCCGCGCAGCAATTGTTTTAATCCCTTTTCTCCATTTCACCCTGTCCCTTGCATCTTCCTCCTTCAGTCCGACTTTTTTAAATTCATCCTTCACTTGTTGTTTCCACGTTCTTCTTGGACGACCGCGTTTCCTCTTCCCATCCACCTTTAGATCTAGTGCCTTTCTAAGAAAACTTCCTTCCTCCCTCCTTATCACATGTCCATACCATCTTACTCCATTTGCCCTTGCCAGTTGGTCTATGGTCTCTCTCATCTCTAGCATATCCAACAATTCTTCAGTCCTTTTTTCCCTTCTCGTTTTCACCCCACACATTGCTCTCACCATTGACCTTTCCGTTCTTCTCAGGATTGCCAGTTCACTCTCTCTCAATATCCATGTCTCGCTACCATATAGCATTGCAGGCCGCACACAGCTCCGATATACTTTCCCTTTCATCCTTAGTGAGAATTTTCTGCCATACAACATTTCCCCACATTCCCTGAACTTTGCCCAGCCCAATCTTGCCCTTGTTGTCACCGCTGCTTCACATCCACCACTTCCATTTATCCGATCACCCAGATAACAGAAGTCTGTCACTGTTTCGATGCCATGGCAGAACTCATCATCATGGCCTTCCACTTCATTCCTTCCTTTACTGCATTTCCCACAAACAAAACACTTCGCCAATCTTGTTGCGGCTCTCTTGACATTAGCACATCTTGCATGTACCCACTTTTCCACATTCCTTGCATTGCATTGATCAAATTTTCGAAAAATTATTAAGCGGAAGTAAAAATTATTAAGCGGAAGACTACTTCCTTTTTAAGATCAATTTTTAAACCACCAATGCTACACCATGTTCCAGCTATTCGCCACGGTTCGACAAAGGAGAAGCATGCAGTTCGGTTATATCGCGAAGAGATGAAAAAACAACTAAACAGAGACGTAGAGATTTTTGACAGCGGCCTAATAGTCAATCCTGGGTTAAATTTTTTTGGAGCTTCCCCAGATGGAAAAGTGTTTGACAAGTACAAAACCGGGAAAATTTTTGGACTCATGGAAGTGAAGTGTCAATTGGAATATAGAAACAACTGTGTACAAGAGGCAGCTCTTAATGATGACTTTTGTCTCCATTTCGTTGTTGATGAACTAAAACTGAAAAGTACACACAACTACTTCTATCAAATTCATGGGAAAATAGCCCTCAGTGGTCTGCCTTGGTGCGACTTAGTTGTCTATACTTCAAAGTCTTTATTTATTGAGCGAATACACTTCGATATAATGTTCTAGACTGCAAAAATGGTACCTTCCCTTGCAAACTTTTATGTTAGTTTTGCGTTACCATATTTGGCTGAATAATTGGTTTTATGGTGATAATGTGGTTATGTAACCTATTTTGTGTTCATGACTTAAAAATAAATCAGAAAGATGGTGTTCATAGGCGCCGACTTTTCAAAAAACCTTGGGGGGGCGAGAAAGGTGATGACGTCATAACCATAACGCTATTTTACTCAATTAAAATACTCTTTGATTAAGCTTATAGTGTCTTGTTTATATTGAAACCTAGGTCGCAAACCGAATTTATTACAACGCTGCTTGAGACGATTAGTTTTACGTAAAAATTTTGATATTGTTAGCTCATAATTGGAGCAGTTGGAAAACAAGCCAATTCTTTTCCTTTTCGTGGGAATGAATAACAATCATCAAGACAGTGGAGTTAATCGAAATAAAACGCAAAAAATCATGATCTCAAGCAGAGTTAAAACCCGCTATCAGTTTTATTAACCTCGTTTTGCTAATTGCTTATTTTCAAAGCACTAACAACGGCGAAGTGCTTTCAGTTTTTTTCGAGAGTCTTAATAGTCTTTTATCGAATACCGTATATACTCGAGTATAGGTCGAGATGTTCGCAAGTGATTTTCACCTCAAAAAGACAGGTTCAACTTAACATGGGACAAGCTGTTGTCTCCAGCTCGGAAGTTTTCAAAATGAACACATTTTTGCTGAGGCAAAATCATTGCCGACGTAGATTACGGAGTGCGAAATGGCGTCGGTCGAAGTCAAAGTTTTGAATACGTTTATTTGCAGTGATTCAAACTTAATTTTCAAATATAAATGATTACTTGTCAATTCTTTATGCACATGTTGAAAAATATGCAAAGCTCACGAGACAAAACAGCGGAAAGAGCTGTTTTAAGAGGTCACTTTTTTATTTTTGCGTGTAGGATAGAATCGTTCTTATTACGTAACATTCCATGATCATTGAAGTCAATGTCAAACCTTAGCGGCCGCATAAAACAATGATGCCAGGTTAGCTAGGTAATAATAGCGGTAAGAGACGTTAATGCAGGCAATATCTGCGACCAAGGCCATTAAACACCTTTTCTTTTATCGGTTTATGATTTAATTCTCACACATTGTGAACACAACAATGCGTTCTGTTGAATTATAATTGATCTTACAGAGGGAAGACCTTGTTGAAAATAGTCTAATTTAGCTGGTTTGCTTAATATTGCAGTGAATAGTGACGTAACTATTCCAACAGCGTAAGTTACTCTACCATCTACTTTGAAATTTCCATACCGTATGAGAAAGCCATGTGATCAGCTGCTGTTTTGCGGGCAAGAGCAACGTAGGCTATTTTTCGCTTTCGGCATTCTATAAGTCCGTTTAAATGATCTAAATCTCTTTCGCAAAGTGTTTTATCTTTGAAACACCACTTGTAATACCCATTTTTGTTGCCCCTCAACCATAAATTTATGGGGGGCGCCGCCCCCCAGCCCCCCCGGAAGTCGGCGCGTATGATGGTGTTAAACTGGTTTTAATATGAACGAAACAATCCGTGCAATGTGCAATACTGTAGTTTGTCTAGACTTTCAGCGCAAGCTTCAACCCGTCACGGTCTGTTGGTTCACTGTGGAACCCCTCTATTGCACAGACAAAGCCTAGTCCTCCATACTAAGCGAGACAGATAACTAAAAGAAGCGCTAAGCAGCACATATTGTTGAAAACCAATCAAGCGTGAAGTACTCTAGGGGCGATGACTTGCCATACCAGTACATGACTTGCCGCACTGTTTATAAATGTGTGTGATGTGATAACATATTTATTAATTGCTAAATATCTAAATAATCTGTTGTGAATTATTATATTCATGTAGCCTACAGTATTATCAATGTAATATATTTGTATATTTTGCCGCCCCCAATAATTTGCCGCCCTAGGCAACTGCCTACTGGTAAATCCGGCCCTGAATAATACCGCACCCTTCTTAATAATAACATGAATCATTCTCTTTTGATCCGACACTTTACAATGAAGAAGTTACAATGCCAGTGTAAACTTACAATATAACTTTGTTTTAGGTGCATAATTAAATAGCATTTCTAAAACTGTTAAATACAACTGAGCTATTTATAATTAGAAACATTGACGCAGCAGTATTAAAACAAACAATCGATTGGCCATACCTGACTGTCAAAATATTGTCCCTTGGTGGTGTCCTCCACTATTAGCTCTCCATTCATTTCACATATTGTACGGTTTTGTGACAAAGATGAAAACATTACTTAAAGTTTGATAGAACTGTTGGTTAACTGGCTGAACCACTGCATAAGCAAAGTGCAAACAATGCCAAACGTTTCAGGAGTTCAGAAGACTCAGATTGTTACAATGATACAATCGAAATGGCAAGTTTGTCAATTGGCAACGCTCAGGCTTGTTGCAAATCGCTAGACTTCAAACTCTGCCGCTCTTTCCGTTTTTTTTTATAGGAACAGTTCAGTTCAGTTATTACGGAAAAGCCTATGTTTATTTTCAATTTGTTTTTATGTCTGACGATCCCAAACGTCTGATAAGGCATAGGGGCAAAAGGTGAACTTTAATACGTGCTTGAGATGGTGTGAGACCAATAGGCCTACAAGGTGATAAATTAAAAAAGTTGTTTCTCCGCAACCGATTGTAGCAAGAATTGACAGCGATGGACACCATGTTTCGCCCATGAGACTGGGCTTATCAGTATGATAGTATCACACCACTAATTCTGCCAGAGATTATCAGCCACCGCATTTCCCAATAAGTTTTACCTCACTGGCAGTGAGTACTCAACCTTACTACCCAAGAACGCTCCCATCTTCACAATGTCATCCTTGGCGCTTGCTGATTTTGTTGGCTCTTTCTTTCCACAACGATAAGAAGAAGCCTTGTGGTGATAGCCAGGAAGAATGCTCCTTTCTTCACAACAGCTTGTTATTGTTGACGAAGTGACCTGAGGCTGCCTTGCACAATGCACAAGCTTTCAGACAGGGATATCTAAAAAAAGGGGATACGAAGGCTTTTATTACGTCTGACAATAGAAGGGCTTTTGTTTATCGTAAATAATCTGTGTTTATCGTAAAATGACAATTGGCACCGATAGTAGTTTAATAAATCTTGTTATGATAACTTGCATTGCGCTATTAGCATCAGGCCTGGATGCTCACTGCATGCTCATACTTGTTAATTCAACTACCCATATACTTGCTTTACATCTAGCCTACTGCAAAAGCTTTGTTAAAAAAAACGGCTTACTGGTAACTTTTCAACTGTCTTTGTAAACAAGTATTCTTTAAATATGCTCTATGTAACATTTGCTAACCGTCTTCTGTAGCTCATTGTACCAGCTGCACTACAAAACTTTCTACGATTTTAAAAAGAACCACATGTTTAAAGCACTACAAACTACCGCCCTGGTAGTGTCATGAGAATAAGGCAATCGCTGCGAGCCTTCATATCCCCTTCTCTAGATATCCCTGCTTTCAGAGTCGAAAGCTGAATTGCGAGTTTTCGATAAGGGTAGGAGAAATGTCACTATGAAAGGGTTGGTTTGGTTAGGTTTGAATCTACTGGAGGCTACAGTTATATCAAGGCGGATTAGTTATTTGCAATTGTTGAGTTACACTCTAGCAAGCAAAAGTTTTCCTTTTTGTAAACTCCTTGACAAATGATTTATCACATTTATTTTGTGTTTCATTCGGTCCCTAGTTTTACCTTGCGATCTTAATGTCATCGGATTGATAATAACTGATGTAGACTATATAGGATTTTATTCAATGCTTGAACTAGTGAAATGTCAGAATGTTCACTGCGCGTTCTGTGCCTTGAGTTTCTGGTAAATGAAGCTCTGATGGAGAACATCGCAGACAAGTTACTAGGCTAGTTAGCTCATATTTTCACAAGGAGACAGTGGCGCCATGCGTAGGATCAATCAAGGCTGGCTTCGGAATAAACGGAAACCGATATATTTTTTTGATTAAGGTTTGCCTTTTTTGTTCTATTTGCTGCTTGTCAGAACTCCCAAAAATACAAATGTTGCAGGTCATCGATGGATGCTCACCAACTCAACTAAGATTTGAACTAGGAACAACAACACAAGTGGTAACAGCACTCCGACTACGTGTGATCGTTCCGATGAAAACATCATAGGCTACCAGTAACACAACAGCTTTCTGGTGTAGACAAGTGGGTTACTTTTTCGTAAACAAAAATGTTTCATAAAATTTGGGAGTTGTAACTTAGATCAAAGGTGTAGGCCAGTGGTTCTCAAACTTTTTCAGCTTGTGGCACATTAGAAAAAATATAAAACGCACGCGGCACACTTACAAAAGAAGAAAAGTTGCTTTAAAAAAAATTATTTTTACGTGTCAATGCGATGGATGTGCTTGTTTATACCAATATAGGTCCTAAGCTTCGATTGAAACGAGGTTGCATTGTTGACAAACATATACGGTAGCCTACGGTACCCGAATTTCGTCGTCAATTTCAAGCAGTCTCTCTCGTTTACAGCTTTTAATTTCAGTCAAAACAGAAAAGCCATGTTCACATAGCCATCAAGATGCAAATGGCAATAAAATTTTGATTGCTTTTGCACGGATCATGAAATAGAATTTGGAAGCAGACAGCCAAACGCATCCAAGTTTTTTTGTGGAAACAGCGTTTCAAAAAATGGGTCGTTTCGTAAATCAATGAGCTGTTCTTCTTCTGCAGAAAGATGGCTTGATTCATTGCTTCCAAATGGTGGGAAGTAATGTTAGCAATAGCTAACAAAGCAGCCCAACAGTGACGTGGCAATTACCCTGCTGTATCGGCAATGCTATAATTAGTTTCATCGTCACATATGCTTATTTATCATCTATTGAAAGAGTTAAAGCGCTTTTAAGTCGCATGCTTGTCTGAATGGCTTATTTTAAATATTTATACAGTTCTTTTCCAAAATTTCAAAAAGATTTGCGGCACACTTGAGAATCTGTGGCGACACACTAGTGTGCCGCGGCATAGGCTACAGTTTGAGAATCACTGGGTAGGCTATAGGAGCGGAGCTTTGAAGCAGGCTATAGTATTTATACGCAAAAAGCTATAAAAAAATCTAGACTGTGGTTTATGTTTTGCGTTTGGAGTCAAAATTCCAAAAATATTTGGAGCAGGAGTAGATTTAGATCAGTGGTTCTCAACCTTTTTTCTTTCGTGGCCCATTTTTCATTGCGTAAAAATTCTGTGGCCCATTAAGTTTTTATATGAGAAAAAAACTACAAATAGGTTTATAAACAAAAAATAGCAGAACATATTTCAAAGCGGATTATTTATTTAACTGATCATTAGTGAGATGCTTGCTCCTGAACATTGTTTACCAACATATGAATTTATGGAGGAGTTGAAGATAGCGCACAACGCACACCATCCTCCAATTTAAGATGGTTCCAAGCCTTTCAATTCAGCACTTCATCTGCACCAAAGTGGAAAACTCTGCTTCACATAAATACATACTGCTGAAAGGCAGCAGCATTTTTATTCATTCTTCACCGACACGTTAAGAAGTAGCCTACACGCCCTTGCCCAATACTCGCAAAGATAAGGTCTCAAACATGTCTTTACAAGCAGTCGTAAATTCATGTTCTTTTTTTTTTTTCCGGAGACTGACAAGATGTTGCAATATTTCAGACGATAAATTTGTGACCAAGTTATCTTCAATCACAGATGAAAGGGTCTCAAACATTGCAAAATTTCCCTTCTCAGCTTTTCGTTTCCAGTTTTAAAGCTTTTGCACAAACGCATTTAGAGCGTCGACAAAGTCAAGTACAGTTGTATTCTTTCTTTGTAGCTTGAGATTTAAGCGGTTTAATTGGTCAAAAATATCAACTAGATAAGCAAGTTTAAACATGAAGGTACTATCCCTAAAGAAAGATTCCAATTTGTATTTTCCTTGCATGTTCGCAAATTATTTTAATTCTTTCTATAGTTGAAAAACTCTTGCTAAAATATTGCCCTTTGATAGCCAATGGACCCGAGTGCAGAAAAGTAAATATAAGTGTTCAGCATTCATCTCCAAGAATAATTTTCTGGATAGCGGTTACAAAATTTATCGCCTTAATTACTGTGTGTTGCAATAACATTAATGATTGCCACTTTGCAGCTAAAAACCGAAGCATCATTCATTTATAACTATACAATTAAAACTACTAAACAAACACACAAGTGTAAAATTAAATATAGTGAGAAAAATGAAACAAATTTTATCAATAAATCTCTCAATTTTTTAAATAGTCTGTGGCCCACCTCAAAATGCTTCTATGGCCCACTGGTTGAGAACCGCTGATTTAGATAGTCGCAAACTTCGGAGTCGAGCAAGAGTCTAGAAAACATGACTTCGAACACCTCTGTTGTAGATTACACGATGTGTATGGCTGATTTTTCGCACATTTAGTCTAATCTGACTTGAAAGCTTATGATTTTCAGGCAAATTGGTTTTGCGTGCAGGTTGTTTGTATTTGTTACAACACATACTTAAATGATATATCACCACAAAACACTGAACCATCTTGTCAAATTAGATCGTTTGTGAAACCGTTGCAACTATTGAGCTTGCCAAGCAAAAATCCTCCAGGCAATGAACAAAGGACGAAAAGTGATTCAAACGAGCACGTCTCAGCAGATAGTCAACTCTCAACTCAAAACCGCCATCTCATTACAACCCATACGACGAACGTTCAAATACCAACTATTTCAAACCTAGTCTCGAGGCTAATGTTCAAAATATTAGGCAGCTCAGCGCTAGAAAGCAAATACACTGCAACGATTCAAAGGATTTGAAAACAAAATACGCTTTCTGAAACACAAAATGTGAATGAAGTTTTAGGATTAAGTTACTTGATGAAACCCAGACAACAAAATCCGTCATTTTTACATTACATTTTTATAAATGACAACTTGTGCTGTCTGGGAACGAATGATGGAACATGGAACGTAATTCACAAAAAGTAACATCAAATTGGGAAAATATTATTAAGAAATAGTAGCATGCAACATGGCCACCTAAAGTTACGGCCTGATTTGTCACATTTTGCAGAATTTTCCAGGCTTTCTAACTTTGGGCAAACGTTTAAATAAATTTTTCTAAAAATTAGATTTTTACGCTTTCTTTTCTCTTTTCCCCAGATGACACAATAAGTTTTAACATCATCACATGTTAAAAAACAAAGAAAATTTGATTTCGAAGATGTTAGTCAGACTGTTAATTTTTAAATAACAGTCTGATTTAGCGTTTTTCAACTTGCTTTTTCTCATTTGCTACTGCTTCCTCAAGCCAAAAAAAAAGTTTTATGTCACTAGGAAACCGCAAAAAGTAAAAAACCTCTTAAAAAATGTCAGTCAAGCACTAGCAGTAGCTGTAATCAAAATCTGCAAAATGTGACAAATCAGGCCGCATCTCCAGGTGGCCATGCATGCAACATGAATAAATATCCATTTCGGCAAGTCTGCCATTGGCAAGTTAGAGAGGCGAAAACAAACGAAGACATGCAAAATAAACATAATTGAAAAGTCTTTAACAAGTCGAAATATGCATCCAAGTACCCTTTCTTTGTTCATACTGGCACAAACATAATTAGCTTAAATGTCGCATGGACACGTAACGAGCACAACCACATTGAGCGTTTTCACAGCAGACAAATCAGTTCTCTTCTACATTGATTCAACATCTGAAGGCGTTGAATAAATACAATAATTGGTTTGCTGGCTGTTTTTTTTTTGCTTCGTAGCTCACAAACGCAAAATCAAAGTAATAATTCCGAGCTTTTGCACTACCAATACCGGTCAGGCATGTAACAATCCCTCCAACTAAACGGAAAAATAGATATTACACCCTGTACTTTCGCATTTGAACTTAATAACTTGCACATGAGAAAATAATGCACAAAAACACAACAAAAAGCCAACACTGCATTGCCAGAAAAAAATCATGTGAAGTAACATTGAAGCAAGACTTGAACACATTTGGTATTTACAGCAACCACAAGACAGTGCACCAAAATATATAGCAGCAATTGAAAGTTATGGAAAATTTACGAAACGAAACAGCAACCTCTGAAGAATTTGCTTGGAGCTTTATGTGCAGCGGATTTGTTGGGAAGCATTTGCTTTGGAAGCAGCTTCTTTGGGCTTTGTGGCAATCGCAGCTTTAAAACTCGATCTTGCACGCGTCAATGCTCTCGTTATGCATGAGTACTTTGCTTCCGCTCGCCACCAAGTGGACGTTTTCTGCATCTAACTCTCTGTGAAGATCTTCGTACCTGACAGAAAAAAAACACATATTTCTGGACCACAACTAATACAAGTTGACAAGACAGTGCACTTTTAAAAGTTTTAAGTGATCAAAACATGTGAATACTAAAAACCGATGGTAAACTTATCACACGGAAGTGAATCTTCTGACATTAATTTCCCCACACAGCTATTTCCAATGCTGAAGATTGCGAATTACAAAATATGAGACAGTAATAACACTTGGTGTTAGACACACTTTTATTTGACAAACGAAGTGTTTTGGAATAGATCTAATAAAATATTGGTTGTGAAACCGACCAGGTATGTAACGCAGCGGAGTTGTGAGTTGGTATGACAGTCACATCGTCGCTGTCTTCGTTGGATCCCGAAGAATCTCCCCAGGTCATCTTTCCCTCCAACAAACCACGTAGCGCCTCCACACTGGGTTCATGATTGCTTGCATCGAAACCACTTATTACGTAGAACCTGGCGTAAAATGATTTTTTAGCTGATAGCTATTAGGCGTCGGCATTCATGAGATGCAAATAGGTTGCTTTAAGGTTTACAGAAACTTTTAAAACTCAGTTATTAATAAAGATAAAACAATCTGTGTTCTGATATAGCTGTACATACAGAGAGTTTCAGCGACGCATAGTTGCGTAGGCAGCTCACTACAAACAGCGCGAACACTTCGCTTGGACTTCATGTCATAAGGGAATATTATGAAGTCATACAAAATCCATTGTATAACTGAAATGAGTAATACACAACCAGCAAGGCTTTCACAGCCAATGGCTGTAACTTACAATAATTTGTCAAAAACTTATCAGCTTATAATTATGTTTCTAAGTTAAAGCAGAAGCTTACTTGGATCGGATCCTTTTGAAAAACTCGGCTCCGCAATGATTTTTGTTGGCGTGATGAGGGACGTATGTCAGGTCGAAGTAGAACGCTGGCGGATCACTTTTCTTGTTTCCTTCAGATGTAGTTTTATAAAGTTGTTGAAAAGCGAAGTCATCAATTTCATGCAAGCCTTAAAGCAGCCGGCGGCCATCGCGGCCATGGCCGCTAAGTAGTGCTTGAAAGCCATTACAAATGAGATTTACTTTTTAGAAGACAGAAAAAAGAAAGTGCCAGAAAGATAAATTGTGAGCGAAAACGTTTGTTTAAGTGCTTGAACATTGGAATGAAACCTCACACTCACAGCGATATAAAGAAAACTGTATCTGAAAACCGCGTTGAATGCTTTGACTAATAGTTTAAATGAAAAACTGTTAACTTACCAGACGCTGCTGTCGCAGACTTTTTTGTTTTACTAGATGTCGGGCGATCTTGGGGCATCATGGGGTCTGGGGTTCGAATTGGGGCCAAGTCATCCTCATTCCTTTGTTGGGGGAGATTTTGTCCAACAATATCAGCAACGAATGGGTTGTTAGCCCCAAACGTGAATGTACCTTCGTGACCAATACCTTGCTCCAGAGCTACAATACAATTTACCTTGCTCTTAAATTATTAATGCAGTAATCAAGTTATCCAGATGTTTCAAGGATAGCAAGACTGCATAAAATAGAACGTTGAGTTTATGCGATTGAAAGGGCTCAATCGAAGAACATGGCCCGCACCAAATAACCCCGTGTGAGATGGAAATAAACCAATAAGAAATAAGTTATTGTTCAACTTGGTAATGTTTATTTATTTGCCATAAAACAAATAGAACTTATACAAGCTCGCCTATAAATTTAAGCTAAAGGTCATTCCTCCAGTTAAAAGAAATACTAAATGGACTTTTATTTGAACGTTTAATACAACCATACAACCTTAAATAACGCGCTTCACTGAATTCCAAATTTTAAAGTGATTTAGAGCAATGTAAATTATGTTTTACGCCTTTCCTGAGAAGAGAGCGAACATCTGGAAGTGTGAAAGCAAAAACACAAAACTAAAAAGAAACAACAACAACATACAGTTCTCTGATTGATGTCTCAATATGAAGTAGTTCCCAAACTTACACGAAAAATTTGAATCTTGCTTGAACCACTCATCACCGTCCGCCATTTTGTCGACAAATTGATTCTGGAATGGATCAAACGGAGAGGCTGATTGGTCGGGATCAGTGTGGCATGCCTGTGCTGTAATGGATGCTCCACAGCTTGGTGCCATTTCATTTGGAGACCTTGTTTCAGCTTGTTCTTCAGTAGATAACGTTCCCTCACTTTTTAACGTATTGTGATCAAAAATACCAAAATCCTCTTTGTTCGAACGATTGGCTACATCCATGTAGTGCATGCTGTCTTCGACCTCAACAGTTCCCTAACGTAAAAGAAATAAGTTTACCCTACGAAAGGAAGCAAAGGATTTTGCTGCTTCTCAGTAGATCAAAGGTTCCCAGAACTGTCAGAAGTTACGAAATTGTTTCGATGAACAAATGGCAATGCATACCTGCTTGCTGTACGTTCCAGAGTTGTGTGACGGATTGTTTTCTAAAGAAATATAGCAGTGTCAAATGGACAATTCACCAAGTATCTAACATAAAACACGGTACAGTGCATATTTCATGTGTGCAATCACAAAATTGCACACTACATTGTTTAAATGCGTCGATAGTTTAACTTATGCACATCCTAGTAACATAACATGCTATGTAATAGTAACTGAAGCTCATCTGACGCAAGAAGATTATGAAGAAGGTTGGTGGTTCTCTGTCAGGGAAACAACCCAGACAGCAAATCAACCGTTTTTTTAAATTGATTCAACGTCTGCAGACGTTCAATCAATGTAAAAAATGGTTGATTTGCTGTCGGAAAAATATGAGGTTAATGATTTGCTGCGAGTTTTATGCAAAAGAGTACATATGCACTGCATAAGCACGGTTGTGAATGATTTCTTACCGATGTGGTCGCTATACATTTCGTCAGACATTCGTATTAAGGCGGCCTTCTGGTCGTTTGTGACGTCATATTCGCAACTGGATAGTTCGCTGACTGTGTAGAGATAGAACAAAAAGTTGAACTGTCATTAGCAGAACCTTGCAAACATACGAGAGCGAATATCAGCAGACAGTAAAATGTTTTATCGCATGCATTAAGATAGCTTATACGGTAGAATATGCAGAGTTAAACGATCACGTAACCATTGAAAATCAAATTGCAAATGTAGGTATGTTATTGTCCGGCTTTCACAAAGATGCATTTAAAAAAATTCACTGTTATTTTTTGCAAGACATGTTGTCTTGTTCAAATAGAAAAGCAGGCTAGTTCTTTTCAAACACAGTTTGCAAAGTTTCGACTCATTTGCATAATATTACTTCCTTAATGACGTTATTAAAAATTGCATTTTGCGTAATCAGAACAATAATAACAATCTTTAACAAAATAAACTTCTGAAATCTGAGACTAACCACTGCTTTGGCCAGCGTGCAGCTGTCTGAGGTCGTTGTTCAATTCTATGGATGATGGTGCATCAATGCTGCCTTCGTCATGTTGTCTGATGCTGGATGATTCTTTTGAAGAGGACGACTCTTCCGAGCTAGAAGATTCAGGTTCTCCGTTCCGTTCACTCTCTGACACATCATAGCCTTGATAGTCACTGTGGTCATAATATTCAGGACTGTTGCTTTGGTACCTTTCATAGTAAGATTCAGAGGATGTGCGACCAACATGATTCTGAGATGGATCGATGTCGTCATTTGAATGTTGACCAATGAACGACTCTCCTATGACATTATGATCATTTCTGAGGACGATACCAACTGGATCTTCGAGACGTTGGGTCTCTGGTGATGACTGGTCAGGCTCGTCTTCTTCAGAGGATGACGAAAGTGTGCCTGATTGTGATGATGCATGCGAATCAGAAAGCTGTCTTTCCAAAGTAGGAGATGAAAGCGCTTCAGGTAACAATACAGGGGAAAGCGGACTTTCTTCTGGTCCGCTTTGTTGGATTTCCGGAGACTCTGGTACAACAGATGACAGTGTACCTTGGATCATGCCAACGTCACGCTCTTCTTGTATAAGTGAACTCGGCTTTCCATCGTCGGAAAGTGAAAATGCGACTGGTTCGTCGTCGTGTGCGTGAAGTGTTCCGACATTGACATCAGTAGATGAAGATACCAACTCTTCTTGCAGCAGAACATCTTCTTTGTGCTTAATTGGATCCTCGAAGGAAGTAGCTTTGTCTAGTAGATGATCATTCGGCTCTTCACCACCAGACCAGGCAACAATCGGTGAAGCAGGATACTCAGTGTTTATGTCTAAACAACAGATGATATGTAATTATGTTTGCTAAAGCTTTAATCGCTGAAGAACTGATGAACATTTTAAGTTGCATGCTATTGTTTGGATGACATGCTCTGCAAAAGTTGGTATTTTTGATCTGGACGTCTCGGCGCAAACCTTTTTTTATCTGAATAAACGATCACAAAAACAAAATTTGATAAATAGTTTTCAAAAATATTTAAAGAAATGAAAAGGAAATATTAAGATATTAATAAAATGGGACACAATTCACATAACTATATGTGAACAACTTTTACCTGAACTGCCCAATTTCCAAGCATCGTTGGCACGGTTTCCATTGTCATCGTAAAAATCACTGACTGGTTGAGCTGCTCCTTGTTCGTTTTCTGATTGTAACAGAAATGGTGTTCACTGGTGGGATGCAAGTCTCACAAAATTTTGAAAACTAAGAAACTTCAGCAAATATTTTAATACAAAATTAAACCAGTTTACGAATGTGCTGAATAAACTAAAAATGGTGTCACTTGACAGAAAGCATTTTATCTGTGTTAGACTCTGTTAGAGAAGCTGTACCGGGTTCAATGGCGGACGCAGCGACGCTTCCTACAGTGCTTGGGATGTTGTAGGTCGAATCAAGCTCCGTGCTGCAAGGAGACTCGAGAAGAGCTCGCTTTGACATAGTGGATGTTGTGCTGTAGCTGCATGGTGGATCAGAAAGAGGAATCTCCTCCTGAAAAAGCGCAATTCTGGACTGATGCGAGTATATACACAGTTCCTGAACCTTGAGACAAAACCATCTTTAAAAAAAAGTAGGAGGCATGCCCTAGGATTTTTTCAAAGTGCATGAAAAATGAACTTTGAATACTAACAAACCATCTGAACACTTCGATGAGAAGAAATTATTGCATTTCCCGTCGTTTTTATTAAAAAATGGCTGAGCTTTGTTAATTTTTTAGCTGAAAATTTGCAATGATTTGTTTATGATGAAATATTTTTATTTCAATCGATCTACAACTTTTGAAAATTTTATAAGACCATCAATGCACAAGCAATTAAACGCAAAAAGCAAAAAAATGTAAAGGATGTTCTCCCAGAAATGCATAAATGTTTTGACGTGCGACAAAGTATAAATCAATGTCTCTGCTTGGATTTTCACACCGTAGAGTTTAGGTTGTTCCGGTTTGCCCAAAAGTGCCCATTAACTCACTTTTTCGGCATATTCCTTATCAAAACGATGCGTATTGTCCAAGTAGTCAAGCTGTGAATCGTCCTGGGTCTGCAAGTGGGATGCGTCCTCTTTCCCCACCTGTTCAGATGGCGTCGAAGATTCGACATTGATGGCCACATCGCTGCATCAGAAGCAAAAAAAACAACTTTGAAATCTTCAAACTAATCAATACAAAATGTATAGCTAAACGTTAGCGTTCAGAAGCTAGGCAAAAGAAGCGGTATAAGGATTTTCTAAAGAGTAAGCTCAACAAGTGTAATATCGACCACACAAACTGGAGGAGACCGCAGTCGCTTTGGAAATCTACCGTTCGTGAAGGTGCTGCTACGTTAATGAGCAGATTCCAAAAGTTGAAAAAAATCAATTACACTCACAACCAGCTTTCCAATGGAATCAGTCTTAAATGTCTCAAATGCAACCGAACTTTCAAAGCTAGGATTGGGCTTACTAGCTTTTTAAGATCTAACTGTTAGCGTCTATGCGAAAACTATCATCCTAGAAGACGCCATCAATGTAGAGCAAGCCATCAATCCCAAAGCAATAAAGACTGCATACATACGTAGCATACCCAATGTCACTTTCTGCGCTGAGACCACGATCTTCAACTTCTAAATACTCTTGGTTTTCTTCCAATGCAAAGTCCTCTGCAGCCTCTGAAATGTGGTACATACGATCAGATTACAACTAATATTTGCCGATTTCATTTTCATTTACAAAAACGTTGAAAATTTTTATTCTGAAAAACACGTTGTTGTCTGATTAAATCCTCATTTGAAGTGCTGAGCACGGTCTATAAACTGGAGCAGTAGGTTCGTTCACATAATTATCAATCCAATTTAAAAAAAAATCATGTAAAATGAACGTGTAAAATAAACTGAGTCAACGTTGAAACAAACGAAAGCGATACCTGGAGTTGCAAGGTTCGATGACGGTGATGCAGCAGGATCAGTCAAGGGATCAGACAAGCCATGAATTGGATCGACATTTTCCTTATTTGAATATTCATGATATACGGTGGTTGCTGCCACGACACTAACGGCATCTCCAAGATGCACGTTGTGTCCTGAGCTGGTATTGTCATCTTGGTTAGCATCATCATGCAAATGGTGGTCTGAGGTGACACCATGAATTTCTGGATCTACATTTTCTTTGAGCTCTTCCTCTGCTGCATTGTCATCAATGTCTTCATTGTGTTCTTCTATATTTTCTATCTTTGTTACGTCAGCACCTTCCTTTGGAGCAGTGTCGATGACTTTTATTAACTCCTGTCCTGTGAAGTCATCACCATCTTCTTTGGCAGCATATTGTCGGTCTTCCTCTGTGTTTGTTGCAAGATGATCGGCAACACTCCCTTCTCCAATAGAAGATTGACTGATCTGTACATCTGAAGATTCATTGCCGATGAAACTTTGTGATGGAAGTTCTTTGTTCAAATCACCGGTTTGATCATAACAAGGTTTGACATCACTTGAATCGCCTGCATCTTCACTGTCATCCGGTCTTTGGTCAATTTGACCTAAACCCAGAGAAGTTGTGTTTTCGTCTTGCTCGGTTGTGTCTGGTTTTGGCGACGAATTGTCGCTTGCAACTTCGAAAGTTTCATCAGATTGGGAGACATTTTCAGATATCGGAGCTTTTTCAGATTCTGAAACAACGTCTGGATGTTTGTTGTCTTTGTCTGCTTTCTCGATGGACGCTGCATCTCCTTTTTCGAGAGCGACATTATCCTCGACGCTTTTATTTATATTCTCGACAAACTGTCCTTCATCTTGACCCTCGGGCGACGGACGTTTCCACAACTCGGCAGTTTTGTCTTGATCTGCAACAGAGGTTTCCTTAGCCGGGAGGTTGGAGATAGCAACAGTCAGATCTTCAGGTGGGCTTACAGGAGTCTTCGCTTTAGAAAAAGCACTAGACGCTTTTGGACTTGATCGCATACGAGTAGACGGAGCTTTAGAAATGGGTTTCTTTTCCTGAAGACCAATAAGACCACTTTTAGCTTTTCCTGGTGACGATATGCCGGTTTTTGAGGTTGAAGTGACGTTTTGCTTCTTTGTTGCTTTTATGTTGGTCGGAGCTTTTGTCACAGTAGACTTTGCAGAAACCTTACCGGTGTCTTTTGCAGCAGCGCTTGCTCGAGCAGTAGCTTTACCAGCAACCTGTTTCGTTTTAACTCTTGCTTCAGCTTTAGCGTGAACTGGGCCAGGCTTTGGTTTGCTGGCTGCTGCATTCGCAGAAGGCAACTTTTCCGATTTTGTTCGTTTTTCCGCCGATTTAACCAAGTTGTTTCCTTCTCGTTTAGTTTTGGAAGAAGTGGATTCAATCTTAGCGGGGGGAGCTTGCTTTCTCGCAGCACCAATGGGCTTTCTCGTGGCTCCAATGGTTGTCTTTTTCTCCGGTCTAGAAGCTGCGGTTTGGACTTTGCTTAGAAGAGGTACTGGAGCCCTGGAAGTAACTTGCTGCGACGTTTTAGAAGCTGTAGAGGTGGCGGATTTTGAGGCTGTTACTCTTGAGGTTAAACTGGTGTAGCTTGATTTTGTGGTCGTGGTAGCCGACTGAGAGCTGTGGTGGGTGACCTTACCAGAAGCCGTAGGTGCTGATTTGGGGGCAAATGTCTTTGTTTTAGTAGTTGTTGGTTTTGTGGTTTTCGCTGAAACTAATAGAAAAATCATATCAAAATGATCACAAGCGGAAATGAATGAACGCTAAAGCTATTAGAAATATCTTTTGACAACACTTCTTGATATTAAAATAACATAAAAATTTTAATTTTTTTTTTACTCCAATAACATTTTAGTAATCTAAAGACTTGAACTCACCTTTACCCTTCGCCAGTTTGGCCTCGGTGGGACATCGAGTTGAAAGAAAATCCAGATGCTTTAGTTTTTCAAGGCCTTCAAAAAGCTTGTCCTGAATAAACGGTAAGAATTACAAATCATAAAAGATAATCCTACAATGTTATGGGCCCTTAACTCTGTTTGTTAAAATTGTTTTCCTATAGACACCGGTAACAGCAGATAGGAATGTGTGGTTAAGTCGAAACTAAGGTTGTGATTACCGCGGTTAAAATTTACCTTTAATCCCAGTGTCACCCACAAGCAAAGTTTACAAATGTAAGTTTAACCGAGAATGTTCAATTGTTTGTATATTTTAACCTTCAAAAACAGTGTTTCTTTTGAAATCACCCTGTTAAAGAACAACTTCGTATCATTATGCATTTGAAAAGCAAACGAAACTCATGTGACTGTATGAATGCAAAAGCAGCGTGAAATTTGCCGCCATTCAAGCTTGCAATTCAGTTTTCTTGCAAATTTTTGTAAACTTTCCTAAACGAATCTTTATTTTAACATTCCTGTTTGTTAACAAAATTAACACATGGGATTTTCCACAAAGGCAGTTGATTCAAAAAATTACATTGAAGTGTCACGTGAATCAATATCAATATCGTTTGATCCCTATACCAAGACAAAGCATCAGCAAAGTGTTATTATTACGATGGTTGTTTTTTGTGATTTTAAAAATTGTATTCTTCTTATCATTTTTTCAAGTTTTATGGGCTTTTCTTGCTTGCGGCTTTTCGGGAATTTCAAGAGTAACAATCAAGGTGTCGGAATTGAAATTGCGGAATTTGTTAAAAACCCTAGTTGGAACACTACAAAACGGAGGAATAAGTATGAACAGTGGACGGGCATTGGGAAAAGGCGTGTAAAAAAAACAACTTCGAACCTGTGGCGCATTTCCGGGGAAAAGAACTCGTACGATCTTGTCGTTTTGTGAGAAAGGATGCCACACCAAAAGACAGGCAATTGATGCAAGATCAGATACCAGCGACTCGCCTTCTTTGCCGGAACCCAACTTGATCTACAAAAAAAAAAAAAAATTATTTCTCAAAAGTTCAGTGAAAGACTGTGCCAAACGCTTTTTAATAGGCTACTTTGTGACTTATTTACCGAATAAAATTAAAAACCTTATATACGCAAACTCGCACTAAGAGGGATTAAAATTCGCAAAGTCTTTAAAAGGGCCACAGGAGGCAACAACATACAGTATTATAAAACACGAAATCGCACTCTAGCACTGGAGCAACTTCGCAGGCTAACAGGTTTGCAAATTAACTCGTTGCAACTTCGATATTAACTCGAAACCAATCTTCATCAAGCCGATGTCGGTTGCATAGCCAAGTGGCGTAAGCCTGGTACGACAGAAAAAGAATCTTGGCACAAAAAGAAATAAGTAGTTCCAGGCTACTGTTGATTTTATGAGATGAGTTACTGTATAGGACAGGATTTCTTTTATAGATTCGTGTCTCACATCTTTATCTTACCCCTGTTTTAGCAGTCTGGTTGATGGACTTTCCGTCGCAACCCCACTTATCGTGAATGTACGCCAACTCCTTGCTATCTTCACCCGGGCTGATAACATACAAATCCAATCTACCGATTCCATATTTTGAAAACAGAGTGAAAGGTTCGGGAGTACTTGATCGCGTCAGAGGCTTCACTTCCAAACCAAGCGACTGAAATACCACGCAGAGTGGATGAATATCTTTGGAATGCTTAGTTGCTTACGCTGATTTGATGCGCAACACACTTACTACTGTCTTATAATTTCGAAAAATTTTTTTGTTGATGCTGCTGCATCATCGATAAGGCATCACATACACAGCATGTAAAACGTCAAGGCGCTGTTCATGCAAATAACGTCATCTAAGCACAGATGATGCACTGTTACTACCCAAACACCAAAAATCCGTCATTTTTACATTGATTCAACGTCCGCAGACATTGCATCAATGTAAAAATGACGGATTTTGTTGCCTAGGTAGTAATAGGATAAAAAAGCACTTTTTTTTCGCAGAATAACTGAATAATTCATGTCAGGACAACTACAGGTGCACACGACAGCTGATATCCTTGGTATTTCAAAACACTTTATTTCGTCTCTGGTCGCTACGTTAAAATACGTAGACTTAAGGTAACATAGTATCTTTTTCAAATCCAGAAGGATAAAACATACGTCATCTCAATTAGACAAATTCTGAT
Organism: Aplidium turbinatum; assembly: GCF_918807975.1. Taxonomy (NCBI): domain Eukaryota; kingdom Metazoa; phylum Chordata; class Ascidiacea; order Aplousobranchia; family Polyclinidae; genus Aplidium; species Aplidium turbinatum. Next base: position 20,960,569 of record NC_137477.1, read on the forward strand.
AGTTAATGTTTTCAAAATGCAAAAAAAACGCAGAAAATAACATATAAAGACAGGATTGTAACCAGTAGCCATCTACCATATAATTGGCCAAGCGTTATGAAATTTAATTCATTGTCACTTCTGCACCCAAACGATTCCATACCTTGCTCAAACGCAAAGTTTGTTGAACAGTATCGGTCGGCCTGACATTCAGCTGTTGAAAGATAGTATGGTCTTCGTTGTCCACATCATCGTACACTGATTCGCTGCCCTTTTTCAAGGCTAAGTCACAAAACTTGCGAGGGGCGTTCATGAAAAACACACCGAGATCGGGGGAGAGAAGACATCGAGCAAGTTTCTGAGAAAAAAAAACATTTTATTTTTGAAATCAACATTTAACTCAATTACAAACCAATAACTAAAACATCGCCCAGTACCTTGTATTCTGGGGAAATACCGTCCATAGGGAGTCTTATCTGACGTTCTTGGAGTTTTCTCAGGAGGAAACTGTTAATCCCTGTCAAGCAATCGTTTCCAAGGTGTGTGGCAATAATGCAATCAACTCTGTCCTGATGACGTATAAGCCTCCAAAACCAGGGTCTGCAACATGAATAGTCCAGTCGAGATAGTTGATATGAAAAATTGTCCACATAAACAGAAAAATGACGCCGAACAAGACAGTGGCAATGAATTTCACATTGAACTTGTTATGTTTCAAATTTTTTCTTGCTTTTTTAAACAAAGTTACAATTTATGTTCTGAAATCGCATATTTGGGCAAAACTTGAATACATCTAATATTCTAAGCAATTGTGGCGCTAAGATTAATATTTTTATTCCTATGCCTGTCTTTGAAACAAGACTGTGGCGATTTTGCATGTCTGTGCACGACTGCAACGATGCGTTCCCACGTTGGACTGCTTAGCCTTAACGATCTTGCACTGGTTAGCCTAAGGGGTGCTTGTGCGTCACCTCACCCTAGGAAAGAACTGCCAATTATGAACCGATTTATAATCGATTAAGAAGTGGAAGTGTAGAAGATAATACTACATTCACATCATCATCAATGTCATCCGTTTAGTGGGGAAAACTCGTCGAGCTGGACGGGAATTTTTAACATTACTTATTGTTACTCTTCAAGACAAAAAAACGAAAATCACGTCTTAAGCTACTGGTAACTAGCGGAATTACACTGGCACACACTTGCAATGACACACTTCCTTTGACCACATGCCTAATTAATAATAGTATTCCATAACCGTGTTCCACTTCCACCCAAGCATAGATCAGGCCTGCTATATGAGAAATGATTTGAAATATTATGTTTGGCATTAAATGTCCATCAAAAAACATCTCGTTTTGTTGAGAACAGCGCCAGTAAACAGCCTTCACAAAACAAGTGTCTCAATGTAATATTTTCAAAAAAAAAAAAAAAAAAATGAAATGCCCACGCTACCTGGCAAGGGCACCCCCATTGAGTAACACGTTGAATCCATTGACAGTGAAGAACGCGGAGTCTCCATTTCCAGATGGAAAGATGTATATACAAGGATTACGTAACTTTAGGAAGCCTTCATGAATTGGAGGTTCCAACTGGGTGAAGATGCCTTGGGTCTAAAAGAAATAGTGCTTTGTGGTTATGGTAACGTCTGGTGTAAGAAAATAAAACATTAAAACGCCATTTAATGGTAAAGGACCATAATCGCGATTAGTCTACATACACTGAAAATTTCCTGCCTACTCCATCGACCACAATACAATAGAACAAACCAGCAACGAATTCAAATTGCTGATGTTATGTACTTTCAAATGTACCTAGGGTTGGAAGAAGCAATGATAGCCATATCTGCCCCCACTTCAGCCTACAATCAGTCGTTTTAATTGATTTAACGTCTGTACACGTTGAGTCAGTGTGAAAAAGGATTGGTTTGCAGGCTGGGACACCACATGCGTTGATTGAAAATATTGAGATGACATTTAATCAAGGCAAAGCAAAATGACGTCATTTTATTCTATAGCATTTCAATAGAAACGTTATTATGTTGACATCGGCCGTTGTAACAACGACATAAAACCAGCTTTCCTCACTGAATTGATAGCATCGACATTGAACAAAATCGTCAAAGCGTCACGATTCAACACAAACCAATACAACCCAGAAATAGGAAATTTTAAGAAAAATAAATGTTATTTAATGTTGCAACAGCGCTATGCGAAGGTTCACAAGTCACGTGCAATGCTGCGTTTTGGCCACTGATGAACAGCTGGTTGAAGAACAATCAGAGAAACAGAAAAAAGCAAAATGTCTTCAGGGAACGCACAAAGAAATTGCCAATGCGATATTCCAGCAGTCTGTTGCTACCTTGCAGTATTATTTGATCTTGTGACGTTAAATCTACGCGAAAACAGACTCAAATTGAAAAAAACCCACTTCCACCACTCACATTCTAGTTTATACCATAATTTAGGCTAACGCGCTTTGATGAACAACATTATGGCCGTTGAATCATAAACTTTTATCAAGTTATCTTTGATCTAACCCACGACGTGTATGTGGGACCTTTGTAGGCAATTGAATTTGTCAATTCGTACAAACATGACAAAAGATTTAATTGTCGTTGATGAATAAAAATGTCATAAATGTGAATGCATTGCCGTGGAAATAGCTGCCATGGTAATATAATTAATCAGATTACAACAAGATTGATATAGCTGTTTTAGCTACCTCAAATCTGACGCCTAGGCACAATGGTGAAAGACAATTAATTAACAGCACAATCGTGATCGACCTGTGGCCACCTACAGTGTACTGTAGTCAATAGATTGTAGACTGTACAACTGCAACAGTTTTAAAGTTATATTAATTATCGTGTGTTGTGCTGCGTACAACACGAAAAGCAACACAAAGGTTCATACCTCATCAGCCCGCGCGAAACTGAATCAATACCAATCGGTTAAAAAGCACCGGGTACCATCATTAATTAAATAGAATGCTTTGGAGATTTTAACATAAGGAAAGAACCGAAGATATTACAAAGAAATCAAATCAAAAAAAAATTCAATAAAATATCAATTTTGAAATGACCTTTAGTCTCAAATGATGAACGCAGAAGCACAATAGCGAGATTGTTGACTGCGCACTATCCGACGCACTTTCCGATATGGTACGTACAAAATCGGCTCAAAAATAACGTTTTATTCAGCAAAGTTAATTGAAGTTTTTCGTCGTGAAAAAAGAAGCCACTCTGTCTCTCGGGCGACGGACACTGGAGCCTAACCATCTTCTCAACTACAAGGTCTTTGCTCCCCCAAACGAGCATCCCCGTCGACTGAAATCAAGACACCCATTCGTGCCAGCCGCTCAACTTTTGAACAACGAAGCTGACGAACAAGACATCTCTGCGGCTACTTGGGCGGACCATAAATGGAATTCTGATCATCACCACATCATCAATGACTGTACCATCTTCAAGCCACCTAACCGAGTGGAAGGTCTGTGCGTTATTACAGATGATGAAACCAAAGACTAGCTGCTCTCTAGTAGCCTTCCAGTGTAGTCTGGAAACATCGTGAATATGGGGTGGTAAGAACATAGACTCTCGGCCTCTAAGGATCACACGACAACGACGAATTGAAGTTTTTGACATTCAGCAAAGTTAATTGTTGCTGAAGAAACCCCAAGCTCGGTTAGTTTTGAAACACAGCGACTAATCGATAATAGTTAATCTTGACCCTCGAGGGCGTTGAACGGCCTTTCGACAATTGGACTGACGAAGAAAGGTCCACTTGTTGAACAAAATAATCTCACTAAACCAAGAGGCTTTCGATTTAAAGTGCCACCAAACAAAACGATACGAAACAGCTTAACCCTTAGGCGGTTGGGCTCCTGGAGTCTTGCTCAGTTTGGGGGGGGGCTGTCGATTCTTCTTATGCTTTTGGAGTGATATCTCTGTTATTTTTTAAGGCACGGTTTCAAAATTTGGGATTCACTTTGTAAAATTATTCACGCAGAGCATATCCGAAAATTAAAACTATGTAAATTTTAGAACTGCTTATATACGTTGAAATGTTGATGTGACTTATGACGTTTGAATTATTTGGTATTTTTTGATAGAGTAATGAAAAACATGCATTGCAATGTTGTGAATAATTTTTTTTTACATAATCTCAATTTAAATCATTTGATTAACGAGACATGGGCCAAATTAATTGCTTTCATCCAGCTGGTGGGAAAATTTTGAACAATAGAATATGAAATATTTCAGAGGATGTGCTGAGAAATGCCTTATATCTCTCAATTTATAACCTTTATTCGCTCAAAATTTCAGCTCAATAGAGGTGAATAAAAGTTAGAAAAAGTCAAGAAATCTCGTAGTCGCAGCCTCAGTGGTTTTAGAGATACAACTGTTGATACAAAAAAGTTGAATTGACAGCCCCCCCCCAACCTTCAAAGGGTTAAGAAATTTGCATACCTGATCTGCCATCACGTCTTCAAGCTTTCCTATGAACTTATTTATTCCCTTTGTGACTGGACTTCTTTCCCCTTCGCAATCTGAAAATATTGATCAGTGAATCTTAATTCATTCCTTAGTAGTCATTATTCTAAAAGCAGCTACTTGACTTCAACGAATACCATATGGCCATAAATACTACAGTAGAACGGAATAATCTTGCATTGGACAACAAGAATCTGTCCAGTGCTCTTTAACCATTTTTTTTCACTCGTAGATCCTTCAGAACTGCTATCCCATGCACACTTGCAAATCATATTGATGTAACATTTGACAGACGCCTTCGGCACTCTGGCCCTAGTAAGGCGTTGATGATTTCATATCATGCACCCAATTATAGGCATCATGCACTGTATGCTTAAAATCCTTGTCGTGGTTATGGACACCAGCAACCCTGTGTCTGTTGTGCCCTCCATGGTGGGTTGAACTCCAGGTTGAAAAGCGCTAAACTAGCCAATGATCAACTTTCAGATTGTCTGTATTACCTACACGAGAAAAGCAAATCATGGCAGCTGATCAAAGGTTAAAAATTCTTTTGAAGTCTGACGAATCGGTCGATAAAACTAGAAACGTTATGACATCAGCACACTGGAGTGTCACTGGGAGCACGCCTATTTCTAATTCATAAAACACAAAAGCAACACTAATTATAAAACCTGGTGATTTGCTGTGAAACGGATCAATAGCTTCGATTTCCACACTCGATTCGCTGTCTTCTGCCAATTTAAAACCGGAAGCCTTGCAACAACTAATCGTCAATTTCGGACGCACATCAGCTCTTTTTAACGTAGCAACAATATTCGGATCTAAAGACAAGGACATGAAATTACAAGCAAAATTGATTGAACATTCAACGAACGGTTCGGTCTAGCAATCTTGTAAATAATTCCCTTGTTGACTGCATTGAATGTTTGATAATTATAAATGTACAAACAGCTGCTAATATAGTCCGGAACTAGCAAGACCTAAGTATTTTAACGTGGTAAAATAGTACCAAATATACGAACGTTACAAGCGGCGATGTCAAGGCTATCAGAGTGAACACTGAACAGGTACCAATTTAATTTTGATAGGCTGTTGTAAATAAAACTTTGGTCTATTACAGGGTTACACAACTAATCTTTGTGTTTGAATTCCTTCTTTTATTGTATCTTTATGCACCAGATGATGTTAAATATTGCAGCTGTTATGTTACGATAGCTTACGGAGCTCATCAATACCATCTGTAAGTTTAGCAAAAAAAAATTCACTTGCAACGCACATTTACATACTCCCTTTTGTTACCAGTATTTCAATAATACCACAGCCTTTCGTAAGAAACGTCTTGGATAAACAACTTTGTTCATAGCTTAAACTTGCTATGCCATCTGTCAGACAACTTCAAATGTCTATCACACAAAATAAAAAGTATAACCTTCTCGATTTCAAAGTTTAAAAAATAAAACAGAAAAAAAACATCGTTTGTGCTCAGCTGGGCATGCACTGCAATTTGTTTCTTTTTTAACGAGCCTACAAACGTATTTCCAGATATTCTGCACACAAGAAACAAGTGACTAACCGCACGTTACTCTGCAAAGCTATTCATCGATTTTTGTAAAGTCACGTAAAAAAGTGCCAGACGTTTTGCTTTCATAATGGGCGAAATTCATGAAATATTAATCAGAGCAGTTTTCCCGTTCTTCGAGACTTGGAAGCATAAATGCATTTTTTATTAATTTATGCAGGCCTTAACGTTTACACCATTATGGATATCAGTTCCACGTAGAAACTTTACAAGTCCCATGGCTGAATCTTTGGAGTTTACAATTCTTATAGCAAAAAAAAACAAACATTATGTGCGTCCAGTTATTCCCGATATATTGTACAATCTTATGCAATAATACAAGCATTGTAAATTAAACATCTGGTGGAAATACAGCAAATTTTGCGGAATGGCCCGTTTCGGTGAGTCCGATCCCTTAACGGGGGATTTTTTCAATTTTTTTTTTTTAAATTATTGGGTACCGTAGCCTAATTATCATTGCCGTTTTAGGGTTAGGGGTTACGAGTTAGGGGTTAGAGGTTAGGAACTCACCGAATCGGACTCACCGAATAGTAGCAGACCCCAAATTTTGAGTTAAAGTAACGCAATATGAAACTGGTCGTAATCTTTTTTTCTTTCAAACACCAATGTAATAATTGCATTCTTATAAACGGAACAAAAAAATGCAAGAAACCTTCTTAAAGAGTTTGCGGTTAAGGTGTACGACGTGAAGTGGGAATGAATCAGGGACATTTAAATTCTATAAAAAAGGCCGGCTAATTTAAGAAAAAAACACTATCATATAAAATTAAAGCACGGTGTTTGAGTTGACAAGTAAAGTAAATTAAAACCTTAACCTTAACTGTTAAAAATAAGGTTTGAGCAAAAATCATCACACAAACCTGTGAAAACGTAAAGCATATCTTCTACTGAAAATACGCCATCTTTGAAACACCAATTGGCCTGCGAGTTAATTGAGTGACCTCCATAAACTACGAGCCGCCAGTCACACTGAGGTCTCAAGATTCCAGCAATTTCCTGATTGACAATGTAGCAAGTTGGGCTCACCAACACAGTGATAGTGATGTTACTACGAGTGTGGGTAAACTTGAAATACGGAGCTGGAAAATAAATTATAAAGTTAAAAATTTAACAACATGTCATACCTACAAAATTTGTTCCTATTCTATTCATAACAACACGTTGACACATCATTTTTTATATTATAGCAATGGTTTCCAACCGGGGAGGAATTGTAACTGGAGAAGCATTTTTGTCATCAAGGTGGCATTGCCTATATAAAATAATCACACCATAATACTGTACAATTGGAGATTTTTTGAACTATTTTGGCGTTCCCGATTTATGTACGCAGTTGAAGATTTTTGATTGCGCAGACGGAAATCTTTATCCAGCTTAAAAGAAATGCATTAAGTATCATGTGTCTTACTGCATGCACACGATTAAAGATAAATTTACATGCTGGCGTTATTACAGACGATCGTTGCTCTCAGCTGCGCGGATGAATGTCAATTGTTCGCTTTTCCACTGACAGTACTGTTCAGACTTGCTTTTGTATGAAAGAGCGTGATAAAGCGTCTTACATTGATGACACCTTTTATTGTAAACAAGGTAACTTGTCTGTTCGAAAAAAGAAAAAAATCCAAAATTTATCTTGCAAGGTTAATTCTGTTTAAAACAGGCGTGTTGTTTGTAACGTTCTGTGACAACCCATGTAATAACTATCTTGGCTTAGGTAAAGGCGCAACAACTTGACTACAGTGACAGCAGCACAGCACGTACGAAATAAGTGATAAAAACCAACTCCAGCCATGTGCTGCCTACTTAATGTGACAGGAAAATAACGGAAAGCTCCAACATAAGCAAAAAAAGAATGCATCAAGAAATGAAAGGTTGCAAACCACTGTATCATGGCCTACTACAGCATTAAACAAAAACTAAAACAACCAGGATTAGTAAAAATATTTGATTAATATTGCATCCAATCTTCAATTGAGTTTGTTGTAAATGTCAAGTGTCATAAAAGCTAATAAGTCTAACTAAGATATTGTATAAACGCCAGGGCAGTTGGTGTTACAGAAAGTGATTCATGTTTGAAAAAAAAAGTTTAAATAAAAATAAATTTGACTAATAAATGTATGTTTGAGAGTAAAATTCCCTTTAATTTTATTGTTAAAAAAAAAAGGAATTTGCCACAGTTAAATCGCACAATATGATAAAACTTTTAAAAATAACAAGGAATGTCACCTAAACTTTCTTCATCAGCAATGTACTTGTTGGAAGCTTCAAAATCAAGTAAACATTCGTCAATTTCAGGTAAAACATTAAGCTTTTGGGACCAGCGTAGAATGCCTAAAAACATTGCAAGCAGAAATCTTTCATGATTGAAATTGTAAGGTAAAACAAAGTAAGTGTAAGCAAATTCTAAAACTTTTTAATGCATTTTCAAAAATAAGAGTGATATCAATAGATGCATTGTCTAATCACATATATGGCCTAGGTGTAAACCTTTCGAATATAATTGACAAAATATTACGAATTATTATTTGAATGTATTGTATATCAAATACTGATGCAGTACAACAAAACTCCATGTAAGTTACCACATTGTTTGAGAAATCTATAGTTGTGTTGTGTATATTGTACGATAGAAAGACGTGGATGGTAAGAGAGAATGAACCAGCAATCCTAAGATGGAAAGGGCAATATGTGGGGATAAAAATACCAAGTGAGAAAAAGACTGAACGATTGGTAGATATAGTAGAGATGGGACTACAGATAAAACAAATGGATGGGGAGAGGCAACAAGGATTTTCAAAAAGAACTTGTGCATGATAAGGCAAAAGAGGTTGGACTGAAGCAGGAAGATTGAAAGGTGTAAAGATAATGGTTGCAAAGAAAAAATCGGCCATTCACACTAGTGGGAACAAAACTAAATTTGGATGATAATGATGATAACAAAGTTTAAAATTGATATCCAGTAGATGGACTGCATCTTGGACATGTGAATCAATCTCACACACAGTTATAAAATCGACAGGATAACCAGAAATGCTTCCACGATGTTTTCACACAAATAAAGGAATTTACCAGACGTTCCTTTCTTTTACGATGTTATCATGCACACCTGGTTTTTTACATTTCCTTAAAGAAAAATGAGAGGACCTATACAATACATCTGTCGGAATGGCCCGTTTTGGAGAATCTGATTCAGAGAGGCCAATTCAAAAAAATTCCAATTTGGAGATTCGGTAATTTCTTGAACACATAGACGACTTCTATTTACTGTATTTAGAAAATTTGTAGAAATTATTTCGGTAGGTTATTGTTTCAGTAAGATGAATTAGATATGAATTAGATGTAAATTAGCTGATATCTTGCAGGTATTGGCTACAGCGATATCTAGCAACAATTTTATAGGTAAGGCAATTAATCAAACCTAAAATTCATGATGTCACAGTGGTGGATCATGCTCGTACCTTTACGTTGCGTACTAATCGATTCCTCTGCCTTGATAAAGTAACAACAACTGAAAGTCTAACAAACGAATGGAGTCATCAAAGGAATTTCAGGTCATGCAACGCCAAAACCCAGGTTTATTCTAAACTGCCACTAGATTTTAACTTAGTTGTTGTGATCATCAAACACTGTTTTATTTTTTTGCTGTGATTTTGGTTGAGATTTTCCACTGAGACTTTATTTGATGAACCTCTATTATAAACTTATTAATTTTAGACATGTTCTGGCCTTCCACATTCAGCTGCAGCAAGACGATGCCTTTCCATATGACAACCAAAGTTGCCCGCCCTGAACAGTTATTAGACATGAAGGGCGCATGCTATGGGTTGGCATCACTCTGTACAGGACGGACTTGCGCAGAGCTCTGTGAGCTATAATTGTTACAATCTCGATTCGTTGCTTGATTGCAAGAATCAATTACCAGGGCTCACCACTAGGACGCTGACAACTTGGGCCCCACTATAAGCCAATTCCTTTAAATAAACAGATGCAGCTGTGAGACTTTAAAAATCTCCAAAAAAGGCAGACTTTACTAGATCAATCTCTATTATAAGCTAATTCCTTTGAATGAACAGATGCAGCCGGCCGTGAGGTTTAGAAATCTCCTAAAACGACAGTCTCCAAATTAGGATTTTTCTGAATGGTCTTTTCCAAATCAGATTTGCATGACAAAATGTTTATTTTGAATAACTTAACATTCTAGAAAAACCATGTTTAAGTTTTCAGTAAAGGCTAACTTGACATCATTTGTTTTACTTTAATTTCAAAAAGGTTAAAATTTGTTACCTGCTTTGATGGAAGCAAGAACATATTTGACATCATCTTCATCATTGATGGCTCCAATCAAAACAAGTATTTGAAATATGTCATCCGATTTTGCAGTCATTGTTCTATTTTCACATTTGCACCATAAACACTGCAAAATATGCAATACAATTACAGAAGAATTCGTTCAATACTCCACAGATAATAAATCCATCTGCACATTAAATCCAATTTGCTTTAGGATGGAATTTTTATTACCGCGCCACCCCGTAACGCCACCCCGTAACCGCTATGGCGGGGTGGCAGCCACCCCAGTTAGGTTACATTACTTACTGCAAATAAATGTAATTTAAACGGAAGTTTAAATCTTTTTTTGATCATTGTTTTTCGCTTCAAGTCAACGTGAAGCAAGAGGTGAACCAATACAGTATTGCAAACAAAATGATTGTTTTGTCACAAGCATGATACTAGCGAAACATCAAGCAAGCTACGTGAAGATTACGCAACACGTGGCTACAAGTTTTTTCCTTGTTGTTGTTGCGATCGTTTTATTTGTTACTTGTCATAAGTCATTGTTACGTTAGGTTTACAATGGGATTTTATAATCAATAAAATACGATCTTTCCATTGCCTCCCTCAAAAATCTTTTTTGAAAATTTTTAAACTGCTCATAATATCGCTATAAATCATGACAGCTATAAAATACTTGGAAATAAACTTATCTGGATGATTGATAGCTCCACTCCCTAAATGAATATCTATTTTCAAATTTCATTAAAAAAATGCAATTTTCGAAACTTTTTGAGTTTTATTTAAATAGTGCACTTAGTAAATAGTAAAGTAGCAGTTTTAACGTTCTGCAAATTTACACGTTTATATGATTATATTCAAGGAAAGCTACACCCCCTGCCAATTCCCAATAATGAAAGCAACCTTTTTCAATTACTCAAGATTTTGCATTTTGAATTATTTTCCGATTTCAATTGGAGTGTACTGTCATCTACTTCATGCTTTAATTTCTACTTTGTTATCTACTTCATGCAATAATATTGCGTGTCAATGCGTGACAAACTGTGAGGCGGGAACTTATTGGTCTGACTTACTGTAGGAGTTGCTTGTTACATCATAGAAAAAATTACGAAAAGTCGTCCTGTAAAAGTCTGAGGCGAGAATTTATTGGTCTGACATAGGAGTTGCTTATTACATCATAGAAAATAAAGAAGACATAAACCCAACGCTTCTGCGTCTGGAATTGCAACAGCTGGAAAGTTTTCAACAGCAAACAGATTTTTGTTTCATTTATGTCGCAACTGCTTGATCTATTTGCAAGCAATGAAACAATTTCATTAATGCTTTCAAACGTGGTCTGCATTGTGAAAATATACTTATCGTTGCCTTCCACCACCTGCGAGGCGGAGTGATCATTTAGTGCACTCAGGCACATAAAAACCTACTTGCGATCTACCATGACGCAACAGCGATTGAACCACGTCCTAATTTTAAATGTTTATCAAGCTGCTGAAGCTTCACGGTTACAACTTGACCACTTGATTAGCAGTTGGATTGACAGAGCTGCTGTTCGCAAAAATATTTTTGCCAAATGTTAAGTGTCAGACCAGCAACGTAACAATAAAATTCACGACATACCTCCTGTGCTTTGTTTTAAAGTTGCTTTGTAAATTGTCGAGCTACAAATCAGGTGTGAAAAGACAATTGCATCTACGAAATACGCTTAGTAAAAATCAAACAAAAACATGCAGTTTGATAGTTTTTAGGTTGCCATATTGTGCTACTGCCACCCCGTGCAAAAATAAAAGTCGGCGCCTATGAACATGGGTTATCTGTATCCATGCGCCATTGACATATTGATACCAAGTGAATTTACAAACTGTAGGCTACTGCTTCCATGCTGGCTCAAGACAGTTGGAAGAGAGTGATTGATTTATGTCACTGTCATTAGAAGATTGTCTTAAAGTACTAGAAGGCTCTGCTGCCCTGATCGAGGCGAGACTACGTTTTGTCTGGCCTCTACCTTCCGACCAGCCTGGCTTGGGTGGCCCTTCCAGGAGCAAATGCCTGTACCGCTCAGCACTTAAAGATGTTTTGGAAGCTTTCACTAGCAAGCTTGATGATTGAAAGAGAAAAGTTAGAATGAACAATTGAACATGTCACCATATTTAAAAAATTATCATTGGTGTTGGTTGTTGACGGCAAAGAACAGGTTCTTCCAGAGTTGGAAAAAAAAATGATTTTGCAACATCTCACAGCATTAGAATTGGAATTCATTCGATATTTTCCTGAAATTTATGACAATGAGCTTGATTTAGTACGAAATTCATTCACATTGTTGATGGAAAAACTTCCCGATAAATTGCAGAATGAATTTTTAGAACTCAAAATGGATTCTTGCACAAGAGACTTAGCCTATTCAGAAAATTAATTCAATCACTGGATTTTGGCCAATAACGTGTAGGCTAATTCCTATCCCAAAGTGGCAGAGAAAGCTATTCGAAGTATCCTCTCTTTTGCTTTCACTTATCTTAGTGGTTAGCGCGTTGGGCTCACAGTCGAAAGCCTGCATGTTCGACTCCAGCCACCCGCACTTGCTGTTGTTTCTCTGGGCAAGAAACTTTACGATAATTGCCTCTACCCAGTGATCGATTTCGAGTAATGGGTAGTACCAAATTTAAGTCATAAGTAAAGTAGACAACTGGAAACAGACATTGCCGTCGGCTGCAGCGTGGGTCAGGTGTACGTCGGAAGGCGTACACCGATGCATAGCGCTCAAGTCCGCTTTCCCGCAATGCAGGATAAAGATAAACAAACAAACAAACAAATCTATGCGAATCAGGTTTTTCAACTCTTGCAGATAAAAAGAAAACAGAGAAACAGATTAGACGTGGAGAATGATATTCGTTATGCTCTTTCGAATACTCTTCCACTACATTTTGTTGTTGTTGAGTTGTCGAAACAAAAAAACCACAAGCTTCACACAGACTGTTATGCATTGACTCTTATATTTTGAATGTCGTTGGCTCCAGCTCGTGTCCGATCAAATTTGACTTTGGACGGTGATGTCATATGTGGCTTTGGAGGCCCAGTCTATGATGGGAAGGACGTGGGAAAAATCACATTGTATGGATGGTGGGGGACATGGTAGTTCTAGCTTTTCTTTTCTAGTGTTTCGTTTTTCATGGGCCTTTTGTATCTTGCTTTTTTCGAAAATTTTTGTGCCTTTCTTAGTTTTTTTTCTCCAGAGTTGATCTGTCACTAGCAAGTTGTTCCTATGAATCCAGAGCGATGTTTGCATGGTTGAGGGAGACTTTAAGCTAATCTTTGTATCTCTTTTTTTTTCTTTGAATAAAATACTTTTCAGCAACGTTCTTCATTACCGCAATTAAATTATTTAAGTATGAAAAAAAATATTACAGGCTAAAAAGCTTATTACTAGTGAAAGTTTAGTTTATCTTACAAGACTTAAATTAATAATGTAAACGAGTTTTTAACAAACTAAATTTATAGGGGGGGGGGGATTTAGATTTGGATAATGACTAAAAGGGTCCACCGGATGAAAAAGGTTGGGATCCACTGCTATAAATCATCTCCCTCCACCGTTCTTGATTCCTCATAACCTTTTTCGGCTCTTCCATGCCAATCCGGCTGTCATTCGTAACTTTATTTAGACATCTTGTTTTGGGACTACCCGGTCTTCTTCCTCTGCTAACCAAACCAAGCATGATGTCTTTTTCCAGTGATGTGCTTCTCATGATGTGGCCAAAATATGAAAGTTTCTGCTTAATGATTCCAGCTTTTAAGGATGTATAACATATCATTTAATTTGGTCTAAAATATGTTTATGAGCTCCATCACCCTTTTCATTATGAAGTAAAAAGCTCTCCATTGTTGGTCAATTCTCAGATTTTTTCTCAATTGTCAATGCCAACAAGCGAACGTCAATGCCCATGTCGTTCCCGGTGAGTGATTATGAATGAATAACGCTGCCAAATAGACTTCATATTTGGCAGGCTGTTGCATTTCAGCTCGAGCTTCAACGCCCATGTCATTCCCAGTGAGTGATTATGAATAACGCTGACTGAAAAGACTTGATATTTGCTGGGAATACACGTTTTTGCTGAAGCGTAGGCCACAAAAGCAGAATTGTGAAAGTAGGCTATTACATTTTAAATATTTATTGTGGTGTTTGTTACGTTATTCTTTCAGTTTTGTACAACCTGTGAAATTAGTTAATGAACAAACAAAAAAAACAATCAATTTGGTGGCTACCATTTTTAAATGTCTCTGATTTTATTCGATTACATCTCAAAAATAAAAATTAATTTCTAGACTAATTGTTTTTTTCAGATGTTTGCTAAATAAAAGGAAAAAGTGGCAAAATTCTGTTTCTACTTAAAAAGTTCGAAAAATCCTAATTTTTACCAACAATTAAATAGACAAAAAGTTAAACATCTGGCAACACCGTTTTCAAGGGATGACATCGACCTGAGACGACATCAGGGGGACGACGTGTTCAGGGGACAACATCGGTGGCATCCCAGCAACATGCGGATAAAAGCACTTCTCATTGACATATTTATTTTTAATTTGCTTGAAAGTCAGAATGCTATATTTTTTTATAAAAAGCAGAGTTTTTTTAAAACGTAATTTGAAAACCAAAATCAAGTCACATGGTTAGTGCGAAAAGATGAAACTTACACAAGTTCTGATTGCATTACTGATAAACACACAGTTAATTTTTCTTCTGACAAATTATTGTTGATTGCAAAGTATTTACAAATTTGTGAAGTGGTTAGTCGGAAATATGGATCATACATAGCCTACACGCATATTGCATATGGACCTTACATCATGTTCAATCCAATTACCGTACTTGTCTATTATCTGTCTGTGAAATTCTAAAATTACTTTTCCGAATCTGTTCTTAATAAAGTATCAACTAAAACTAGAATAATACTGCAGGTTTTTAAAAACTACATCAAAGTAAACCAACTCACCAAAAGACGACCAAATAGGAAATGACCTTCTATGCTTCTGGAAGGAAAATTGAAGTTTTTTCGTTTCGCGCGAGACTTGACCCCTGGGAGGTCATTACAGAGTTGCCAAAAAGTATTTTTTCATAAAATTTAAATTTGTAATAAACAACAAAATGACAAAAGTTTTTGTCTGTTCCAAATACAATAAAAACCAACTTGGTGCAAGTTTCGTTTGATGTATTTTTGATTATAATATTCAATTATTAAATGTTCTAATAATATTTATATAACATGTAGGCCACCAAACTATAATCGTAATAAATTTTAAAAAAAACACACAAATGCAGCAAATTGCAGTTACAACACCTGGTCTGATTTGGGATGGGCTATTGTAAGTGAAACCAAAATCAAGCCATAAGAAAGCCCTAAATCAAGCCCTCCAAAAAGACTCACCAGGTTGTCTTCATGCTTTCTGGAACGAATGAGTTTTTTTTGGTTTATTGCAAAAATAGCCTGGTTATAGTATGAGTTCGCCCCGTTAGCTCAGTGGCAACTCGCCCGGCTCAAGATCACGCGACGCTGGTTCACACTCTCGGGGTGTGCGCTTGAGCAACGTACTTTCAGGACTGCTTTCCATTCAGCGATACCTACAGCAGAGCTGGTTGGGTTCTTTTGGTCCTCTATGGCAAAGTCATATCCAGGCCCTGCGTCAAAAGCCTTTAGGCTACAAGTATGCGAAACTGCCAGAAATAACCTATCAAAGCTTTGCCCAATTCAAAATCCAAACCAAAACCAGCAGTATCAAAAAATGTGCCGGGAGTCTAATGCTATTCCCACCCACTTATAGATTAGGCTACAGTTGTAAGCATTTTTTTTCAGGCACGTGCATGATGAACCGATCTTGTGTCAGACTTTTAGTTGAACATACTTTAGCATACGCCGCGTAGGCATTTGCCTTTCTCAAACACTTTCCAGAATAGCTTTACTCGTTCGTGGAGAAACGCCAAGCTCATCTATTGCATTAAATGTGTAAAATGATGGTTGTAGGCAAAGTGTAAACAGAAAGTTTGTTGTTTTTGTTTTTTCGTTTGGGTAGGCTACACTTTATGCTATCGGCTACATTACTTTTGAAAGGTAAACTAGCCTACTCCATCTCCGTACGTAGGCTACATATAGATGAATCTAAAGTTCTAAACAGTAGGCTGAGGCTGCGCAGCTAAAACAAGTTAGACAACCGCTGGGCTACACCGACTCACGGCCTTTATCTTGAAATGGCATGCCCCCATAAGTAGGTTAAATACAGTAGAGTCCAGTGGTTCTCAAATCGTTTTTAAGGCGACCCATTTAAAAAAAAATTCAGTTCGGTAAAATCTTGCGACCCAAGCAAATTGTCGTAATATTTTAAAAGCCATACAAGATTGTGTTGCAAACAAACAGCACTACAAAAGCATAACTTTTTCCGAAAATAATATGTTTATCAAATCACTAATGAGATAGCTGTGCTGGCTTGCTGTCAGTGAGTTTTTGAAATCGAGGCGTTATTATTTTGCTTAGGCATAGCCGCATGTTGGCTTTAACTTCCAGCCAGTTTCGCTGTTCAGTTTTCAATACACACATGGCACTAAATCCAATCTTACAAAGCCAAGTTGTTGCAAATGGAATCTGTTTTTGAATCCCTAATTGTGAAACTGTGGGATACCGGTACACTTTGTACATGGAAGCCCAAAAGTGGATGTTTGCAAAATCTTTGGGGTATTTGTCTTTGAAGGATGCAAAAGAAATACGGTTTGCTACTTCTGTCGTTATGTCCATAAACTGTTCTGCAACATGGATGGAAAGTTGAGGCAGATCTTTTCCAACAAATGGATCAATTATCCAATCATTTTGGTTATTAAGTGTTACAGATTCTCCATAGTAGTGCACAAACTTTTTGGTAAACCGTTCCAGGTGTCTAATTATCGTTTACTTAATATCAACTTCATTGCCACAGATATATTGCGTTAGCTGAGGAAATATATCGTAGCCTACTCATCTCTGGTGACATAACTTTTCCAGGATATGAGTTTTTTGTGTAAGCAGAAACTTTTGCGACGCGATCAATCACCGTAAAATCGTTGCCTTACATATATAAATTTAGAGAATTCAGAGAGTCAAATATATCGGCAAGGTAAGCAACTTTTGCGTTGAAATCTTCTTGCAAAAACTTCTCGGCTAATCTCACACAGTTCTGTTGCCTCAGGAAGACAGCAATCTCCTCTCGCAAATTACAAACTCGCTTCAGGACACGACTGGTCACAGCGGTAAACCTAAACCATAATCTCTTCGTGGTGGTGGTAAGAAAATCACAAAGTTCAGGTTGTTTTAAAGCCTTCTTCCTTAAAGCAGAAGCTCTATCTGACGCCAACACAAAATTGTTAGGTAGATCAATATCTTCCTTCAACGGAACAGGTATCTCAAATCGACCATCTTTCAACTTAATATTCGGTTCAACAAGTTCTCTAGCCAAAATGTCATTGCGAGACAATTCACAGGTTTCATTTTGCAACGTCAAATCCTGAATGACTTTATTCAGGTCTGCTTTTTCCATATCACGAGACTCAATTTTACGCTGAAAGCCAGAGATAACATCCGACTCTGAAGACGTCTGCACTCTGCACACATTTGCAACACTTTCATCCAAGGGTGACTTACCACCACAAGCCAACCAACCGAGAGGAGTGAGCAAAGCATGTGGTTCACTACGATTTTCAGTAACACGCTCTTCTTTAGCACACATCAAATAAGCGTTGTCGTTGCCAATCAGCACATCTACAGTATGTACTACAATCATTCAAATGAAACATATTCACGTCATGAAAATGACAGAAACCTCTTACCCAGCCAGCAAGCCTATATGGGCCCCACATGGGGACCCATATGGGCTGATGTACGGGCCCCATGTGAGATGCCCATACACATTGTGTCCGCGGGCATCACATTGCCCCCATATAGGCTGCCCATATTCATTTATGGGTTGCTCACACTCAACCCACAAATCTAATATGGGCTGCCCATATGTAACCCATAAATCTAATACAGGCTGCCCATATGTATATCAGGTGTATAACTGCAGACAGATGCCAAAGTGCCAAACTGCAAGCAGTGAACTTAGCGCAATGCATAGCAAGGTGCCCCCAGTAAAGTGCTCAATCGGCGTAAGCCAAGAGCGTCAACTGCAGACAGTGCACACGATGATGAACTGTTTTATTTTGATCAACAACGCACGAGTAGGTATATAGCTCCATGTGACATTTTCCTATTTGTGGTACGTAAGCACAAAAAATAGTACTACTGCTAACCTTGCCAAAGTGCTCCAACTGCAAGCAGTGAGCTTTGCGCAATGCATAGCAAGGTGCCTCCAGTAATTTTGCTTGTTCAATTTCATTTTGTGTTTGTTTAAAAGATCAACAAAAGTCGTTTGAGACAACTAAAAAATCTCAAAGTCTAGACAAATGCTGATCGAGGTGTATATCATATTAGTATGGGTTGCCCACAAACCTTTGAATCACTGTGTGGGTAGCCCATGGTCTGCCCATAAAAAATGTGGGCAGTCCATGGTCTGCGCATAAAAAATGTGGGCAGCCCATGGCCTGCCCATGAAAAATGTGGGTAGCCCATGGTCTGCCCATAAAAAATGTGGGCAACCCATGGCCTGCCCATGAAAAATGTGGGTAGCCCATGATCTGCCCATAAAAAATGTGGGCTGCCCATGTTCTGCCCATAAAAAATGTGGGCAGCCCATGGTCTGCCCATAAACAAAGTAAGATCAATAATTTTATGTGGCTAAATTTCTTAAAATGCATTTATATGATCACGCATTTGAAGATTGGAAGTTTTATATTTCACCTTGTCATTTAGCAACACATTCTGCAAGAAAGCCCATATTGGGCGCATATGGCAAAAACAAAAAAACCCACATAAAACCCACATGCCCACAAGCCCATTAAAATAGTATATGGGGCCCATATGGGCTTGCTGGCTGGGTAAATCCTGCTTATGGGGTAAAGTTTTAACATCGTCAGCCCAAGCTGGGTTAACCACCGAGGTTATATCACAAAACAGTTCATCTGTCTTTAACGACTGGATGTTGAGTTTGACAAGGTCAGCACAAGTAGGTTTCTGACCAGCCAGGGTATCCATTTTAAACGACGCTTTGTCATACGGTTTAACGTCAAGTTCGCAGACCAAATCACTCGAAACAAAAGTCAACTGCGAACCAGGATCATGCTGACAATACACCAACTTCGATTTGCCAGTCATTGGATTCAAAACACGAGCAGCAGTAACGCGGTTAAAAGCTGCTTTAACATTTCCAATCTTAACATACGCACTGGAACTCTGGCACCAGCATCATCTTTGCCGATCGAATCCAGAGAATCACGTGACGTCACATAAAAATCATGCAGAAGAAAATAGTGTTTCCTATCGTTGTTAGGGCCACACTTACGACAGTTGTTTGCATGAACGCAATCCCAAACAATATGCTGGCGCAAACAATTCAAGCATTTGCCAGCTTTCACAATGACATCTCTCCGATCTTTAGGTGTCAAGCGCAAAAATTATTTACAATTAGACAAAAAATGATATTCAACTTTACCACGTGACGAACAATAAAAACATGCCGGTATGTCACTACGTCTGGCCACACCACCGCGCGGTGCGCCAACAGCAGTCGAGTACTGCGAACTCCCTGACATCACATCATGATGGGGTTTTACCGACGTCTGCCTAACCGGACAAGAAGGCAATTTTCCTTTGCCAAACTTTTTAAAATGCTGCGACTCACCAGAATCGCCCATTAGCATAATGCTAAAATCAGTCGACTTGCGCGTTTCCTCCCATACTACAAATTCAAACAAACTCTGAAAAGTAGGCTCATCAGTACCACCATACTGATCACCTAAAAAGTCAAGGTAACGCTGCTTAGCGTCCAACGGGAGTCGCTTAGCCAAATCCAAAACAAAACGTCCTTCCAATTTGTCACGCTGACCATAAGCTTGCGCGTAAAGCAGACACTGCGACAATTCATCTTTAAACTCTTTCAAATCACTGGAAAAGACCGAAGTCAATTTGCTACCATAGCGATACTTTCTAATTTCCGGTTCGGCGAAAAGACCTCCACGAACCCCAAAACGCTGGGACAAGCGAGCTAACGACATTTCTATCCTGCCTTCTTCTGACAAGCCAGGAGTGTCGGAAACTAAATTAGCAATCGTTTGCGCAGCTGTTCTAACACAAGCTGCTTGTAACAAAGTCAAACGAGTTCCTTTAAAGGGCGAAGCTGCCATTAAGGCCGTAATACGATTTTTAAAGAAGATAAATGGCATATTATTACCATCGTAACCAATCAAGGCCGCCTTATCGAAAAACGTCCTACTATTTTGGTATTCAAAAAAGCTATCCTGTTGTTGAGAACTCGATTTAGCGGGAGAAGACAAGCTATATCCCTTAAGGGGCTGAGGCGGCTCAGTCACATGCACAGCCCGATCACGATCCTCACAAACGTTAAAATCAGAAGACGCGATACGCCTCTCACAACCACCCAAATTACGTGTAGCTGGGCGATTAAAACCTAGCGGCGCAGAAAACTGTGAAGGGGGCAAGGCATTACTGCTAATGGCGGCCCCGTGACCTGCACGCTCTGGGGGAGGAGTTCTGTTATAATTCACAGGCCTTGGCTCTACAGCCTTCGGAAGATCCTTAGCTGCGGCCCTGAGACCTCCTGAAACAGCTTGAAAACGTGTGGATTGCACTGGTCCACTTACAGATTGAACAGGCGTTTGGAAAAGGTTATGTAAATTTAACTGCGATTGATGTTCACTTCTGGAATGCCTAGAAGAGCCCTTTTTAGAGCTACGCCGGGAGCCCAACTCTGAACGATACTCAGCTAAAACTTTACCTCTTTACGTTGTTCAGCCCTCAACTGAGCGTCTTTGAGTGCGAACTCAGCAGCTCTAGCTTCGGCCTCAGCTCTCGCGGCAGCCTCAGCTCGTATGGACTCAGCTCTCGCGGCGGCCTCAGCAGCTCTCGCTTCGGCCTCAGCTCTCGCGGCGGCTTCAGCAGCTCTCGCTTCGGCCTCGGCTTGTATCTGGAGCTCCTCTCGTCTTAGCTGCAGGTTAATTTGTGCCACTATCCGTAATGAACTCCTAGACATCCTAGTGCTTATATTTGAGGCGCTATCCTCAGGATGTATGTCAGCATCCAACATATCTGAGAACTCACTTTCTTTTTGTTCGAAGTTATTTTTTAACGAGTTAAATTCAGGATCTACCCTATCACGAAGTTTTGCCAAGATTGCAGAGTTAAAAATTTTAGTCAAAAGAGCATGGAAATGCCGTAATTCCTCTTCTAAAGTAGAGAACTTAGATCTAAAAATTAACAGTTCCTGCTTATCACTCAAAGAACCTAGGGCTACAGAAAGTTCCCCAATTTCAGTCAAAATATCCCGTCTAAGATGCCGGGCCTCTCGAACTGACTTAGCCTCATCGTTACTGGGTCCCTCCCCAGAATGGCTTGCCCGACCGCAAAGAACATCATCAGGCTTAAACTCAGTCGAGTCTACGGCGGCCGAGTCCCTGTCGCCACCGAGGGTAGACATATTAAATCTTGGGGCTAAATTTAACAATTAAAAAATTGACACAAACACACAAAATATTAAGTTATAAAAAACTTAACTGCAAAGACCGTAAAAATACAAAAAGAATTTAAATGCACAATACCGTAGTTGTAGGGGTATATAAAGTTCTAAAGTTCCACAAAACTTGCTTGGATTCGTTCACTTGAATCTTCAAGCACAGATGGATTGTCTTTAATCTTCTATCTTGCTTCTGTAGACTACCAACCAACAAGATCTTCTTTTATTATTTCTTTGCTTCTGTAGCCTATCAACCAACAACTTCGTCTTTTATTTTTTATGGTCACAGCGGTAAACCATAATCTCTTCGTGGGAAAATTGTAACATAAGATTCCCGAATCCGTTCGTCTGCATGTAATGACCGAAAAAGAAACACTCCTTTGAAACGTCTATTCAAAATTGTATTTCTGTAAAATTAGCCACCTGGCTGTCGAAAATGGAATGCAACGCCGTACACCACTAAAACTTGTCACTACAGAACAGATTACTTGGATAAAAGACGGAAAATTTGTCCAGCTAGCAAGCAATAAGCAAAACAGTTAAATTTGCGACTAACTCTCAAGCAACCATTTCACGAATGACCAGAATAGATAGCAATATCTCAAACTCACGTACGCAGTACTGTGACGGAATAGTGAAAGACAATGTCACGCAATTCAAACCGGTGTTCAAAGGTAGTGATGCAATATTTCATCAGGTCTTACGACCGATGGTGCAATATTTGGACATTTTCTAGCAATTTCCATGACGTAAGATGCCAGCTAGGTTAAGTAGACCATACCGGTTTTATATGACGTTTGATTTGTACAGAGATTGGCGTAACAACGACCTCGTGACAACTATCGTAGGCCACTTCTGTGTGCAACAGCAATGCTTGATAATAATCAGAATCCACAAAGACAAAAACAAATGCCGATTTAGTGGACTTGTTTTGATGAAATTTACACACTTCACATCATTCAACACTTCGTGCAGCTTTTGAGACAGCTTTATGGCAGCAAAGGCTTCTCTGTGGAGAAAGCAATAAGTTCATACAGCACTTGGGGCTTTGTCTTTGATGCGTTTTACCACACCAGACTATGCGTGGTCCAACGTGTGGAAAACTTTGTCATAGTTTGTCCGACATAGCGTTCGTGACATATAGTGCACGTTACAATATATATCCCGTAACTTTGTCAAGTTAATTTATGTTTGAGACTGAAATTTTTGTTGGGTTTACATTTAATATGATAATAATAACAATAATAAAAGCCAAAATTGTTAAAACTTCTTGCACTACGATCATGCTACAAAGCTTTCCGATGTCTCGACATGAAACGCTTCATGACTTGTATTTATATTTTCCAGTTTTCTGATCGATCTCATCACGTTTTAAATTTTTTTTAATGTTATTTTTTTCGCCCAAAATACAATATGCCTGAAAAACAAGCGACCCAAAAAAATTATCAGGCTACCCAACTTTGGGTCGCGACCTATGAGTTAGGAACCACTGCAGTAGACTACCGTTCTCAATTTTTTTTTGAGATGGAAGGACTAGTGCAATAATAATTTTTGTTTTGACTGGACATGCTAAGGCCTATGTGGTTTTTGAGTAGACCGGCTACATCTGAATCATCTTCAAACTATTGTCAGTGCTGTGTTTAGCCATTTGTGGACCTTGGGTCCAAAATAATTTAGGTCTCCTTTCAGCAAGCAGACCTATTATAATATTGTGTGTATTTTCACTGCACTGATATGGAAAGGTGGTTGACGTCAATAGATTTCTTTCCTCCTGACCAGTTTAGCTCAGTGGTTAAACGCCTGACTCAAGATCACGCGGCACTGGTTCGGCTCTAGAGGTGTGCGCTTGACCAACGCATTTCAGGGCTGCTCTCAATTCAGCACCTAGTATGAAACTATTCCCCGGCAACAACATTTCAACAATGGGGAAACTTCAAAGAAAACATGACGAGAAAGAAACGCAAAGTTTGATGGAAATTTTGTTTGTGTGAATGCAGCAGCGTGGGGATTGGGTTTTGGTAGGAGTTGTTATTATTTTTGCTTGAACGCCAATAAGTCACAGTGTTGGAGCCAGTGCGCGTAGAAAAATGGTTGAAAGCTTAAAACATTTACAAGTGCAAGTGAGCGCATTGCGTTCGATGCAATAAGAATGAGAACTTCATGTGCTCGTTCAAGGAAGCAATGTTCGTGTTGCTCATTATGACTTTTTCTTATAGCCTAGGTTTGACTTTTCATCACATCCAGCAACTGGCCGGCTTGATGCTCACTCATCCCACTGTGCATGAGGTAACAGAAAGCTTTTTAGTAATATGTTTATATTTGCTTGGAAAACGAGAATTTACAAAAGGTCGTACTGTTGTGTAATAGGCCTACGGGCTACGTGGTTTTGTGTTGAAGGCTACACCACTGGCAGTGAGACTATATTTAGGCTATAGCAAAGTTTAATAAAATGTAAATATAAAAGCCAGGCCAAAGAAGGGGCACATGAGGCCCACGGAGATTTAACTCAGGCAAATTTATGTTTCTGCGACAATGGGCAATAACTTTATTTTTTACTATTTTTGTACCGGTATCAACTTTTGTAGGCCTACGGTGTGATGTGTTTGTTATTTTGATTGTGTATTGGTTTTCGGTCTTGATTTTCTCGCCACAGTAAGCTTGCTAGTGTTTATCAACATGCCGCGGGTTTCATAAAAAAAATAAAAAAATTAGTAAGTGGCCCATATTTACCTCCTTTCAACTAATTACCAAACTAGGATCAATTTTCTGGCTGAATGCTAGAAGGGTCACAATTGGATGGCAGTCACTTAAAACATGTTCTGATCGCTGTGAAGTGTCATGTTTAAGTGGTTACCGTTCGAGAACATCGTGATTCCGGGATGATAAAAGGATAGACTCTCGGCCGCAGAGGCTCAAACGACGAAGTAAATCAACTGCAGTTCAACTATGTATGGTGACAAGAAGCAGTGAGCTTTCAATTAAACCCAAATATGCAGACATAATTGATTGCAATGTCAACTCTGCAATGGCATTAGCTTATTTTACATTTCACTTCGAGGTCTTGAGCTGGCAAGCAAGAAGTCAAATTCATTGCGACTGCTTCGACGTTATATCAGAAAGTTTGCTGCACTGAGCCGTCTGTCTTGGTAACCCTTCAGCGATGCCCTCGATTGTATGGCTTCCAGTCCGATGGCACACATCTCTTACTACGGTACGCAGAAAAGTGTGGGACCATTTTAAGAATCAACTAAATAGATCACTCAGGCAATCTCAACACGATTTCGGGAAGCAGTACAAAAAAACTACGGCACCATTAAACAAATCTCTTTTAAAACCTTAACCCATGCAAACTTCACCTTTCCAGTTTTATTCCAAGATTGTTATCGAACAGATCTTGGAATTCCAGCACCTAAGACAACAGCTTTGCGGTTCTCATTGGCTTACCTGTACAATCACCATACGCTACTCGAACGGGTGAGAAATGACATGTTTGATATATTGTACAATCTGATATCACTGCAAACTTCGAATTCACTCATTTCTTTTAGTATAAATTCACGTTACATTTTTTACGAACCCTAAACAATGACATTTAAAAGTTGAACGTTCAAACTTTCTGCAATCAAGGATACCTATTTGGTAACACAAATAATATCCCAGGACGCCAGGAGCATTTGGGCTACTTTAAACATACTCGCACAACTGAAACAGCGCATGCAACAACGCAAGCATCAGCGCTAAGCTGACGGAGTGTCACTTAACGCCCTCTGGTATTGACGATATCATCAATTTTCAGAATGCTTCGAACGGTTTCGGTGGCAAGCTCAATCGCACTGGTGGACACTAGAAGAGGCTGAAGAACATTTTCTTGAGCCATGTCTGAGATTCCGCCGCGGCGGACGTTTATGCCAGCACCCTTTTCACCATTGGCATGCCTGTTGCGAAGATCGGTGACCGTTGTAATTGGATTCAAGCCAGCATTCTCGGCCAAAGTATACGGCACGACTTCCAATGCATCAGCGTATGCCTGAGATATAATACAAAAGTGAACATCGCGCATGTACAAACTCAAGAAAAGTATTTTAAAACTCAATAAACATTTTGGAAAAACATGACCGATTTACCATTTATTATGACTGATTTGCGATTTTATTAGATTGACCATTATTATTGGGCTACCGGCCATTATCACTGGCCCAGTAATAATGCCAATAACTAGGAAGCTAAATGAAATGTAGGCTACTTACTGAATGCACCATACTAAAATTGCAAGTACTAAAAATAAAAACGCCAACAACTATATCCATTCCAACCTGAAAGCAGTAAGCTTCCATTCCACTCAGTGTTTGAGCATGCCTTGACAAGTGAACTGCTAGTTCAGTTTCAGGGGCTCCACCTCCTGCAATGATGGCTCGCTTTTTGACTAAACATCGGATGACACAAAGTGCATCGTGGAGTGAACGATCAGCTTCATGTAGCACCAACTTGTTTGAGCCACGAACCAAAATTGACACAGTGCTACTTCCTGCACTACAACCAGTGACCTGAAAAGATGCAATAAATTAGTCCACCTTAAAAGGTACATGCTGAGATGTGTCAATATTAGTAAAGAAAAACTATTTTAAATATGTCAGTGATGCATTAAATTAAAACAATACAAACAAAACTGGTTATCTGTTAGCACACAGTTTTATCACTACCGGTACATAACAGAATGAGGTCAAAGGCTAAATTATTTGCCACTGTCAGCAGCTTTTTAAATATGTATACATTTGAATTCTACTACCATGCTTAATTCATTGAATTACTTTAATAGTTGTTAGGACATTGGTTGGCAAACAAATGTATAAAATATGCAATTACTGCATTCATCTATGCAATGCTGTATTACCTTCACAACACGGCCGGTACCAACATTAACCTCTTCAACAAGCTCTGCTGTTGCAAGCATGTCAGGGTTGAAGTGATCAATACTTGCAATGGGTTTGCACCCTGTGCTCTTACACACAAACTCAATGTCTTCCCTTTCAATGTCCTTCACCACCAAGATCTTCATTTTATTGAGGAAATGCAAAGCAAGATCACTGAGAGCATCACGCAAAATTGATTTTTGAATAAGTAGAACATTGCATCCAGACTTTTTAATCTGTTTGACCAAATTCAATGTGTACTGGCGTTCTTCACGAAGAACACGATCCATTTGTGTGTAGTCAGAAAGAATGACTTGGTTTTCCATATCAGTTTTGGGTGGGGATAAGCAAAACTGTATTAGCCCAATGCGAGCTTTCTCAACATGACGAAGTCCACCACCTGGTCCAGTGACAGTCCTCTGAGTCAAGACTAAGCCTTCAACAAGTTCAGTATCCTCCACAGTCCCACCAAGCTTGGGAATCACCCGGATATCTCGTAGGTCAACATTGGTAGAATTACTTGAATCGATAACCTGTAAAAAAATATAGAATGAATGTGAATTGAAAAAGAAATATAGGCACCGATTCTTTAAGTTATACGATAGCTTGCAAGCAATAATGTAATCTGATAATCACACGCGCCGACTTCCGGGGGGGCCGGCGCCCCCCATAAACTAATGGTTGAGGGGCAACAAAACTGGTTATTACAAGTGGTGTTTCAAAGATAAAACACTTCGCGAAAGAGATTTAGATCATTTAAACGAACTTAAAGAGGGCCGAAAGAAAGTCTATGTTGCTCTTGCCCGCAAAACAGCAGCTGATCGCATGGCTTTCTCATTCGGTATGGAAATTTCAAAGTAGATTGTAGGGTAACTTACGCTGCTGGAATAGTCACGTAACTATTCACTGCAGTATTAAGTAAACCAGCTAAATTAGACGCGCTATTTTTAACGAAGTCTTCCCGCTGTGAGATCAACTATGATTCAACAGAACGCATTGTTTTGTTCGCAATGTGTGAGAATTAAATTGAAAACCGATAAAAGAAAATATGTTTAATGGTCTTGGTCGCAGATACTGCCTGCAAAAACGACGTCTCTGACCGCTATTATTACCTAGCTAACCTGACATCATTGTTTTATGCGGCCGCTTAGGTTTGACATCAACTTCAGCGATCATGGAATGTTACGTAATAAGAATGATTATATCCTACACGCAAAAATAAAAAAAAAAATTTTTTAATCCAGCTCTTTCTGTTTTGTCTCGTGAGCTTTGCATATTGCTCAACAAATGCATAAAGTTTAGAATTGACAAGAAATCATTAAATTTGAAAATTAAGTTTGAATCACTGGAAATAAACGGATTCAAAACTTTTACTTTTCGATGCCGTTTCAAACTCCGTAATCTACGTCAACAATGATTTTGCGGCAGTAAAAATGCGTTCATTTGGAAAACTGCCAAGCTGGAGACAATAGCTTGTCTCGAATGTCCCGTGTATAGGTTGAACCAGTCTTTTTGAGGTGAAAATCACTTGCGAAAATCTCGACTTATACTCGAGTGTATACGGTATTCGATAAAAGACTGTAAAGACTTTCGATAAAAAAAAGAAGAGAAAACACTTCGCCGTTGTTAACGCTTTTAAGGTAAGTAATTAGCAAAACGTGCAATACGAGGTTAATAAAACCGATAGCGGGTTTCCACTCTGCTTGAAATTATGATTTTTTGCATTTTATTTCGATAACTTCACTGTCGCGATCGTTGTTATTCACTCGCACAAAAAGGAAATGAATCGGCATGTTTTCCAACTGTTCCAATTATGAGCTAACAATATCAAAATATTTACTAGGCGTACTGCATGCGTAAAACTAATTGTTTCAAGCAGTGGTTTTAATAAATTCGGTTTGCGACCTAGGTGTCAATATAAACAAAACACTAAGCTTTATCAAAGACTACTTTAATTGAGTAAAATAGCGTTATGGTTATGACGTCATCACCTTTCTCGCCCCTTGAAGTTTTTTGAAAAGTTGGCGCCTATGCTGATAATACAAGCAATATTACTCACAAAAAGATAAACTAAAATTTTATATGCATTGAGCACATGTATTTTAACAATCAACACATGCAGTTGCTTCTAATTTACTGCAAATAAACAAATAAATTATGGTACCTTTAAAACAGCATCAACCGACATTGGACCAAGTATACCAGAGTACTGGGACACAACTTTTGAGTTTAAAGAAGTACTGGCACTCTTCAATAAAGTTGATCTATCAGAGAGTTCAATTGCATTGGACATTTCACCGAGAACTTCGACAGCTTTTGCAGCACATTTCTGAAAAGCTTCAGAAATAATGGTTGGATGAATACCACGTCCAAGAAGTTTCGATGCAGCGTTTAGCAAACTTCCAGCAATCACAACAACGGATGTAGTGCCATCACCAGCTTCAACATCTTGGGCCTTTGACAATTCAACCAGCATTCGTGCGGCTGGATGAAGCACTTTCATTTGTTTCAAAATGGTGGCTCCATCATTGGTAATGGTGACATCACCTTTTTCATCTTGAATCATTTTGTCCATGCCCTTTGGTCCCAGGCTTGTCCTCACAGAGTCTGCAACTGCTTTAGCAGCTTGAATATTACTTTCTCTAATCTGAACTGGCTTCTCCTTGTCTTTAAATTGCCCTCTTTTATTGGATTGCTTGCCACTAGCAGCAGGTTTTGCAAACTTGATTGGTGCCATTTTTATTATTAGTTATATTTGCATTAATTGGCTAATTTGAATCTATAAACCTGAAAATTTATAAAAAAAAACAACTTAGAATTGATTTGTTTTAAAGGTCATTTTGCCTTCATAAGGTATTATACCAGAATAGAGCATTCCAGGGGGATTATGAGCATCTTCATGCAGTCCCTTTTGTGAGAGCAATAATGTAATGCGTCGTTCCGTTCGGCAAACACGGTCACATCTTCTTAAAACAAACGGAAAATTACCCAGAGAAATTCTCAAATTCCAACAAATTAAAAAAACTCCAACTTTATTATTCATCAATCAATCATTCATTTTATTTTTCGTCATTAACGCGTCCGGGACGAAAAATATACTAGCTACAAAAATCGATATAAACCTACCAGCACGTTAACGAACGGGAAAAGGTGGCAAAACCTTGAAAAGACATAAAAAATTGGGCTGTAGGCTACTTAAACTAAAAATTGACCACAAAAATGCAGCAGCCTAACGATTGAGTCACTTCGGGTCAAATTTAGTTTAAAAAAAATGAACGCTTCCGGGTAGTATCGAACTCATTCTTTCAGGAACACCAGCCCGAGGACTATCGTACGCGCCACTGACCGATTTCAATATGATTGTCGAATTTAGAACTAATATAGAGACTTTTTTCTTCTCTTCTCGTCTTTTGCTTTGAAAGAAAAAAGTGTACTTATAGTGACATCATGACCGGTCAAATAGTGTTTCAGATTCAAAGACCGGAGCCGGTCAAATACCCAATGCCATTAAAAAAACTCTAACTTTATTACCGTACTCATATTTGAAAAGACATAAAGAATTGGGCTGTAGGCTACTGAAATTAAAAATTGACCCCAAAAATGCAGCAGCCTAACGATTGAAACACTTCGGGTCAAAATTTAGTTAAAAAAAAAGAACACTTCCGGGTAAAATCGAACTCATTCACTCTGGAACACCAGCCCGAGGACTATCGTACGCGCCACTAACCGAGTTGAATATAATCGTCAAATTTAAAACTTATATAGGGACTTTTTTCTTCTCTTTCCATCTTTTGCTTTGAAATAAAAAAAAGTGCATGTTTAATGACGTCATGACCAGTCAAATAGTGTTTCAGATTCAAAGACCGGAGTTGTCAAATAGCCACTGCCTTTAAAGCCCTGAAACGTGACAAGGAGGATATTCTTCCAAAAGCTCAAGCTCCACTATCAACACCCAGAAGGTCCGGATTTGGACCGCAGTCCGCCAGTTGAGTAGCCCTGTTCTATGTGTTTCATATGAGCTACAGCATCCTTATTCTACTTTTAACTTGATGTGTAGGCCTATCTGATTCAACAATTGCCTGGCATTTTCACACATGAATTCAACAGTCAGATTTTGAAGGTACTTAACATTATAGTTTTATAGCTTCCACTTTGAGAAAAATAAACACAACTCAGGGTTTCTAAGGACAGTTTCCTTTCAGTGAAACAGAAGAAGGCGTTCTCAATTTTAAAATCAGCAAAACCAAACGTCTGGAAGAATCCATGCTCTGTTATGGTTGACTGGTTTTCATAAATACGTTTCGTTCTCAACCGGGGTGCAGCTGCACCCTTTTTTTGTTTTGTTTTATTATCTTTAACCTGCATTGCGGGAAAGCGGACTTGAGCGCTATGCATCGGTGTACGCCTTCCGACGTGCACCTGACCCACGCTGCAGCTGACTGCAATGTCTGTTTCCGGTTGTCTACTCTACTTATGACTTTAATTTGGTACTACTCATTACTCGATCACTGGGTAGAGGCAATTATCGTAAAGTTTCTTGCCCAGAGAAACAACAGCAAGTGCGGGTGGCTGGAGTCGAACATGCAGGCTCTCGACTGCGATCCCAACGCGCTAACCACTCGGCCACTGCCGCCGACATTCCCGCCTCCGACCCTTGGTCAGTTCAGTTCAGTTGTTTTTATATCTAACCATCATATTAAAAAACTACCCGTCAACATAGCAAAGTTCGAGAAAAAGGTAGAAGCGACAAAACACGAACGTTAAAACGTGCTTGTGGCCGAAGTAAGTTATTGAGTTGAAAGAAATTTGGCACGGTCGCAACACTTTCAGAAAAATTTAAGATATAAAGGGAAAATGAAAAAATGAAAATGTCATTTACATTTCGGAAGGGTGCCGCAAGTTAGTGCACACTAATCACCAATCCAAGAAAACGGTTGCGTGTTGTGATGTTATGGTATAAATGCATACGGTAATATCAATGTTTCTTGTCAATTGCACAATTCACTTACAATGGAACCCCACTGTAAAGAAATGGGCGTTCTTGCCGGCTATCAGCACAAAGCTAAGCACTCACTAGTACAGCGAGCAGTTTAAGATACGGACCTGAAATATGCACCCAAACCAGGGGCGTATCCTCAATGGAAGCAAGGGAAGCATTGATTCCCCTGTCAAAAGTGAAAAAAGAGAACATGATATTTTTCAGTAAAATGATTTCGTAATTTCTTTGCCTGAATACGAATAAGAACAGTTTCTAACTCATGTGCCCTTATGATTTCAGCTCGGTTTTAATTTTTAAAAAGGTGGAAGCTTACGTAAGAAAAGATTCGTACAGTATCTCATCCCTTGTTCTTGTTTTTGCTATAAGAAGAAACAAGTGAGAAAGAAATGAAAAAAGCAGCGCAAAGTTTGCTCGATCTAACTTTCTTTTAACCAATCTGTGGAAGCAATTTTAAAATTCTTCAGCTTGTCGCAGGGTTGCCAGATCGGCAAAATTCCTTAAATTAGGCTTTTTTTTAAACTAACTCTTCAAAATGCATAATAATCAATATTTCTCAAATATCGTAACCTTAGCTGTTTATCTACTAATAAATTTCTTACAAGTGTAGCGCCAGAGAGCTCTGTCGTCTCTGACGTCAGACGTACACGTCACTAGAATTTTCCAGAAGACTCCGCCTTGAGCGCATAACTGCACGTCTCGGGAATTCAATTCAGCAATCGGGAATTCAACTTCTGTAATCAACGTCACTATGCCGAATTCCTACCTTGGTTCATCGTTATGTAGAATTGCAGTCGTGTTGCGTTGTGTGATCATATGTAAAACTCGCAATCTCACACTAGTACCTTCTTAAAGAAGTTAAGCTCATGATTTTAAATCAATCAGTCGTTTGTTAAGTTCTTGCAATATGTAAAATCAGTTCTTGCTATAAAATCAATCAGTCGTTTGCTATGTGAAAATCAATCAGTCGTTTGCCATGTGAAATTTAGTCTTTTGTAGAGTTCTACAACATGTAAAAATCAGAGTGTGTTAAGTTTTTGCTATGTGAAAATCAATAGTTTTTTGGGTTTTTGTTCAATATGAAAAGTCGGTTCTTTCAATATGGAAATCAGTTGAATGCAATACCAAAAGTCAGAACTTAAAACCGGTATCAAGAAATCAGTCTTGGTAATTCTAAAGCAATATATCAGTTTCGTTGTTGCTACCGCTTTCTATTTTTGGCACTGCCAGGATGACGTTTGGATCAGTTCATTGTTAATGTAGCAGCGACGACATTTCGTATCCAGTTGTTGGTGGTGGAGCTTTAATATTCCGGTGTTTTCCTTTACTTTCTGTGTTGCTGGATCGAAGATTAAAAACTATAAACAATTACGTTGTGAGCAAGCATTGATCTTCTGAGTTGAGTTAGTAAACAATACAGCAGCGTAATCGACCTCGTGTCCTATCATTTCTTGCCGATTTTTCCCAGGAATGTTGCCATCCCACTGATGGCTGTGTATGGGTGGATATGCTGAAAGCAGCGTCCGCTACACAAGTATTATTTCAAAAGTGTTTCCAAAAGTTACGATAATCTATTATTTTAGTGTAATTTTGCAAAAATTTTCCGGTGAGCATGCCCACGGACCCCCCTAGAAAACACATGCCCTTCGGCACGCTCTAATCATCCACTAGTTTTATTGCTTCCCTTGCTCAACCAACCAGGATACGCCACTAACCCAGACATTGAAAGGATTTGTGCTAAAACCCGAGCGCATACTTCGCACTGACTTTGTTTGACTGTGGATGCAGCCAAATTGTTTAGTTGTTTGCAGGGTGTCCGCGTAAACCAAAACAGGTTGAGAACCACTGATCTAGCCATTCATAGTGTAGGCTAGTTTTAACTCATTTCCAAACATTTGCTTTGGTTTTTGCCTCTTTATTCTTGAACTGACAAAGCCTTGATACGTTAGGCTATTCCTTGCAGTTTTGCATTAGGCTACTTGTAGGCCTATAGACTTTTGACGCAGGGGTGGTTCGGCGATTACCGAGATTGACAGAGTGATTCTTTCCGATTGTTGAAGTGCTGCTGGAAAATTATTCCATCCATTAGGTAGCCTACCGCTGAATGGATAGCTGTCCTTAGAATGCGTTGCCGGAACGCATAGCCTACCTCTACTAGAGTCGAACCATCGCCACATGATCTTGAAGCTTCTTCCTTCACAAAGTCACGCGCTAACCAACTGAGAACGAACTAACTGAGAATTGGGGTGCAGCGTATGAATGATTGGTTTGTAAAGATCCAGTGCTAATTTTACATTGTTTCCTATACATTTTCTAAGTAATGTTTGCGTCATTGAAGCCCACATATTTAAAAACAAAAATGGGATGATAAGTCGTAATGTCTAATAATTTTGAATTTGTAAACTTAGTTATGTGCGTGGAAGAATTTAGTGATGCAAGCCGCGAAGTGCCGCGCCGCGTACGCGGCCGCTTTTGATTTTTTCGCCGCGCGCCGCGTGGAAGGTTGAAATGACAAAGCCGCGCCGCGCCGCTTGCCGCGTTAACTTTCAAAAAATTAAACTTTTGAAGACGTAAACTTTCAAGAAATTAAATTTTTGTAAACGTAAACTTTCAACTTTTCAAGAAAATCAGTTATAAAACTTCAAATTTAAATTGGAAACACGGATCAGTTTTTTTTCCTTCGGAAACCCAAAGCTGGAAAGCTATGCAAATCAAGGATGCCAGAGCTTGGTTTTTCCACCTAGATCTGGGTTTTTTTGACCACATCTGGGTTTTAAGTTTTTTTTTCAAATTTAGGGAAATCTAGCTTTTTTGGTTTTTAACTTTGTACAGAGCTTGCACAGTATTAAGGCACTGGGATCCTCGATAAATGGTCCACACTGCAACACAAAAATGATAAGGTACGGTAATGTTTTTTGGGTCAGCTACTGCAGTCAGTGAGGTACAGGATGCTGAAGAAAGGATCCAACTTTATGAAAATGTGGATGACTAAAAATTGGAGTAGTAGGCCCTACAACTATTTGTGTTACTAAACATTTATTTATTGTGAATTTGAGTTATTCTTTTCAACATTATGTTCAAATGAAAAGGCTAAGCAGGGTTTATTGCTAAGAACCAAGTTACCGTAGTTGTACACCAAACTGTAA
The DNA here is from genome assembly GCF_918807975.1 of Aplidium turbinatum. Classification (NCBI taxonomy): domain Eukaryota; kingdom Metazoa; phylum Chordata; class Ascidiacea; order Aplousobranchia; family Polyclinidae; genus Aplidium; species Aplidium turbinatum. Next base: position 20,995,601 of record NC_137477.1, read on the forward strand.
GCACTAAGCAGGCATGATGATTCTCTTCAGCCGCAGTCTACAACTCAAACAGCAAAAAGTTTAGTTCAAAAGTCAAAACTAACCTTAATGGCTAGCCTATACACTCATACATCTAGTCAGTTTTAGACATTTTGGTTAAACACACACTGAACCTTGCTAGCTAGACGCTTTACGATAAAGGCAATTTTGAACCAAAATCTTTGCTGTGAGCCCATATAGGCCTACCAAGCTCTTGTTTTTGAATATAGTTGTATTCCATATATATTGACTACCATACCAACATAAGCATGTACGGTACAGTATGTTGTATAGTTATATATAGGCAGTGGCTATTTGACCGGCTCCGGTCTTTGAATCTGAAACACTATTTGACCGGTCATGACGTCACTACATAAGCGCTTTTTTCTTTTTCTCTTTCAAAGCAACAGACGAGAAGCGCCGATATAAGTTCTAACTTCAACACGTATTCTGCAACTCAGTCCGTGGCGCGTGCGATACGTCTCCGGCTGCCAATCTAGAGGGGATGAGTTCGATACAATCCGGAAGCATTCTTTTTTTTCATTTTTTTTTATCTAAATTTTGACCCGAAGCGCATTTTTGTGGTCAATTTTTAATTTGAGTAGCCTACAGCCCATTTTTTATGTCTTTTCAAATGTGAGTAATAATGTTGAAGTTTTTTTAATTTGCTGGAATTTGAGAATTTCTCTTGGTAATTTTCCGATTGTCATAAGTGAACGTGTGTTGCCGAACGACCCTACATTTTTCTCTGGCAGTGGCTATTTGACGGGCTCCGGTCTTTGAATCTGAAACACTATTTGACCGGTCATGACGTCACTGCATAAGCACTTTTTTCTTTTTCTCTTTCAAAGCAAAAGACGAGAAGCGCCGATATAAGTTTTAACTTCAACACGTATTCCTCAACTCAGTCCGTGGCGCGTGCGATACGTCTCCGACTGCCAATCTAGAGGGGATGAGTTCGATACTATCCTGAAGCATTTATTTCTTTTATCTAAATTTTGACCCGAAGCGCATTTATGTGGTCAATTTTTAATTTGAGTAGCCTACAGTCCAAGTTAGTTAATAGTTCTCAAGTATAGTTCTCAAGTTAGTTATATACAATACCGGTACTTCTTTTAAAAGAAATGATAAAGGTAAAACCATTTTTTAAAGAAGTATTGTATATAACTAACTTGAGAGAAAAATGTAGGGTCGTTCGGCAACACACGTTCACTTATGACGATCGGAAAATTACCAAGAGAAATTCTCATATTCCAGCAAATAAAAAAAACTCTAACATTATTACTCGCATTTGAAAAGACGTAAAAAATGGGCTGTAGGCTACTCAAATTAAAAATTGACCACAAAAATGCGCTTCGGGTCAAAATTTAGATAAAAAAAAATGAAAAAAAAGAATGCTTCCGGATTGTATCGAACTCATCCCCTCTAGATTGACAGTCCGAGACGTATCGCACGCGCCACGGACTGAGTTGGGGAATACGTGTTGAAGTTAAAACTTATATCGGCGCTCTCGTCTGTTGCTTTGAAAGAGAAAAAGAAAAAAGCGCTTATGTAGTGACGTCATGACCGGTCAAATAGTGTTTCAGATTCAAAGACCGGAGCCGGTCAAATAGCCACTGCCTTTTTCTCTCAAGTTAGTTATATACAATACTTCTTTAAAAAATGGTTTTACCATTATCATTTCTTTTAAAAGAAGTATTGTATATAACTAACTTGAGAACTATACTTGAGAACTATTAACTAACTTGGACTGTAGGCTACTCAAATTAAACATTGACCACACAAATGCGCTTGGGTCAAAATTTAGAAAAAAAAAATGAAAAAAAGAATGCTTCTGGATAGTATCGAACTCACCCCTCTAGATTGACAGCCGGAGACGAACCCTACGCGCCACGAACTGAGTTGAAGAATACGTGGTGAATTTAGAACTTATGTCGGCGCTTCTCGTCTTTTGCTTTGAAAGAGAAAAAGAAAAAAGTGCTTATGCAGTGACGTCATGACCGGTCAAATAGTGTTTCAGATTCAAAGACCGGAGCCGGTCAAATAGCCACTGCCTTATATATACGGTACGTGTTACTATTTGTAGCTTTCTGAGGCTTCTGTGTGATGATTTAAAATGGTGCTAAAGGCACACGCAGGTTTGTTTTAACCGCTTTACTACACATTTTCTGAACCTGGGTTTTTTTAGCACACAATCTAAGTTTATTGGAAATTTGTCGCTGGCATCCCTGATGCAAATGCAAATGGCTTGCAGTTGACAGGGTTTTGGGGCTGGCTTGTCAGGGAAGCTGTACGAATGTTTTTGGTTAATAGCCTAGCTGATAAGCTCAGTTACCAGGCTATAGGCCTAAAAGTGCAACTACCGCATTAGTTACTATAACAATTAGCCCAGTGAGTTCAGGCTATAAGTTTTACTCTTGATGTGTGTGTGTAGTTCATATAGCCACTGACATTTAAATTGCATTATTGCTTACAAAAAGTGTTCAAAAGTCCTGATACTGGATCCAGGAACATTCTATTTGTCTTAGTTTGTATTATGTCTTAGAACTTATATGCATTGCTGATAAGAGAATATGATTAGGTTACCAGTTATATGCCATGGGTGCTTTTTGCTACAATTAACTTTCTAAAAAATAATGCGTTAAAATATTTTTTTAAATTTTTGTAATTTGCGGTGTGCGGTGCAGTGTCAAAGTTCCAGATAAATTGTGGTGTGCGGTGCGCAGATAGATGAGTCAGTTGTGGTGCGGTGTGCGGATAAAAATTTTGGGTTTGCTGCATCTCTAGCGTGGATAGTGGATACCTCTCTTTGGACAGTTTTTTTGATAACGTTTTTTCATAACCTAATTTATAAATCTGTCTTCAATTTTTGATTTGGACTTTATTTGCTCTCAACCCAGACAACAAAATCCGTCACTATTACATTGATTCAATGTCAGATGATTTTGCTGTCTGAGAAGGCTCATATTGCGTAGTAAGCTATTATCTCGTCTTATCAGTCACTGTTAGTTTTGCGTTGATTCAATGTTGGCTAGAACAGGACTAATGTGCTATAAGCATATGACTTACGCACGTACAACTACAGACCTGTTCAAAAATAAATTCAATTTTTTGAGCTTCTCGCATTGATTCCTGTGATTTTGACAATGAGAATTTCAAAAAGAACAATCATTTTGCTCTCAGATGATGGAATACCCTGCATCAAGAGACATCTTTTGAAATTTCTCAATGAAAGTTCTGTCTGACAGAAAGAGACCTCAGATTTATTTTTGACATTGACGTCAGGGTGATGTCACAAAATTGATGTTGACGCCATCCTGAAATTTATAACTTGCCCTATAATGATCTATTTAAGGGCACGAGATAAGCTCATTGCTCTGCAAGACCACACAGTAAAATTAATATGCTACTTTGCGTTATTACTATTTCTTATGCTGTTAAATTGCAAAAGTAAAAACACTTGAATTGCGCAAATAAGAAAAAACACTCACTCTGAAAAAAAAAATTGTATTAGCAATATCGACACTAGGGTGGATCAAAAAAAACGAATTTTTAGGTTCAGCTTAGTGCATCTGCCAAAAGATGCAGTTTCGGCTATCTTTTACATTGGTACTTGAAAAAACATTTTTTGACCCCGTTTGACCCCTATCCAAGAGCTCTCTAGTGACCGCCGAGGCAAAATTCCTTAAATTGACTATAATTTTTTTTCTAGTGGTTTTGGTGTCTATCTCCACTAAATCAAGTCTTGGGAAGTCATTTCTGCAGTCTAAAATCATCTATGGGCTAGCAAAATGACATCAGAGCCTTTATTTAGCAAAAATGCTTGAAAAAGTTGGAAATTTATTGTTTTTTTTAAAAAAGGGCAAAGAAAAACAAATTCATAATGCTTCTAAAGGTATTGCTGTTAATACACTGAAGCAAACATATAAAAGCAAACAATTACCGTATGAAGTTAATTGCAAAAATGTTACCTTTAATTTGTGCATCCAATTATCCATAGCATTACAGTAATGGACACAAAATGCATGACAACGGGTTCAGGCGAAATCAGTATGTTAGTGTTTTATTGAGGAGCTTATATCAAATCCTGCAGACATGTCATTCTTAAAAGGAATGATGACAGACAGGACAGCCACAATAGCCGGATTTGACTCTATTTTATTCGCACGAGTCAGAAGGAAAGAAAGTAGGATTCTTATTGCAGAAAAACGACAAAAACACTCTAAAAAAAGAAACGCAAAAACTGCTTCTACTGTAGCTCTTAAGATAAGGAACTTCTCTGGTCAGGTTGTTTACATCACTTTGGTGAAATCGTTGTGTCATGTATCTTTGAAGATTTGAAGCTAGAGGTTTTAAAATAACCAGAAATGAGCATCTTCATAAGACTCCGCAATAACTGGGGTTCTATTCCACAGTGGCTAACTGCTAAGTACACTGGATATCAACAGTTTTCCAGTAACAACACACGATCTCATTCAGAACCTCAAAGATGACGTTGTTCAACTTGCACAAAGCAAATACAAGTTCATTTGAGGCGACTATAAATAACTTATGAACTTGTGCAATGTGCATTGCTTATATCAGTCCTGGTCTACAAAATGTGAAATTCTACCGTTCTGGGGCCACACACAAGGCCAGATGGATGGCCAAATTGATTCATTCCTATTAATTGGTGCTACTGGAAAATCAAATAGCTAAGTTACCTAAGGGAACTATCACATCAGGTTCACAAGTGGCTAAACTGAAAGATCTCATGAATTTTATTTCCCTCCTCTACTGTATATATTGGTTTCGGTGTAGTGTTGCTGTAGATGCTCCTTGGAACCGTTTGACTATGTACAAGAACATTCTCAGATATGGAGCAGTGCATAAGTTGATATCAGATGCTGCTGAACGTAGCTTCAAACGTAAATTTTGGTATCTCTCTGCTGAGATAGTACCACTGGACTGGCACTGTTCAGCTCTGAAGTTCAGGAAGAGGTAAACATCAGATGGCTGATGAACTTATACATGTAAAACCTACAGATCCTGTTTCTACACCAGCAGATCGGTTTGGCACTGGCCAGCTACGGACCACGTTTTCCACCAGAAATCAATCTGGAATCAAAACTGACAGATTTTATCACAAAGGACTCTCGGTTCTTTTTCTCTGTTTTAGAGATAAATGATGATTTTCTTCCTTTATCAGTAGAGAAATGGTCTGAATCAGAGTCGTACCAGAAAGCTGTTTACAATGTGGCTGAACATGGAGTTAAACTGAGCACCGATTACCTACATTGTGCCAGAAACGAGGAACACTATCAAAACACTTTACAAATAGTGGAAGCTAACAGAAAAGACACACCTAATTTGAGAAAGGAAAAAAACTAATATCCTCTTGCACAGATTAGACTAGTCGATCACATTGCCTTCTGTGACAAAATGTGTTAGTAAAAGTTTACAGTTACTGTATACATACAGATTACAGATTCAATACCAGGCTTTTATGTAGCAAACTTACTAGCCTATATTGGTAACTTTCTATGGTATTTGATCTATTTCGAGTGTGAAATTAGAATTTTAGACCACTTCCGCTCGCTGGAGTTGTATTTTTAGCTATTCCAACGCGTAAAAAATGTGAATTCACAGACAACTCGTATAGACAAGCATGTTCTTTTAATTCCCTGTACGATAGATAGTCGAACAGGCAAAAGTTTTATGCATATTATTTTGTTGAAACATACAAATTCTGTTGAGAAGCGTGAAAATACCGGTAATTCAATATTTACTTAATGGCAAACCTATAAATTTGAATGAGATGGTGGCCCACATAAACGTGCCCCAATTCTACTGATTTTTGGACCAGCAAAGATTTTTGGCTAGTGGAACAACCTCACAAATCTACAAGTCAATAGTACAAAAAAAAGTAAAAAACAAGGGGGTTGAGTGCACACTACCCAGGATGTGTTCAATGGGATGTTTATTCAGAAGCCAAATGCAAGTTTTGCCTCTATTAAACATTATATAAACTCAATTAAGTTAAGTGTGATCAGATACTTACAAACATTGAAATAAACAATATCTAAAGCTGTAATAAATGCAATAGTTAAGTTTACACTATCAAATAAATATATATGCGGCATGCAGCTGCCCTATCGTATGCTTCTGTAGTCTATTGGACCTCATATCACCTCAACCACCTCATTGGACTAGAGGCCAGTTTGCACACAAATGGTCACATCCTCGTGTGTTTTACCTAGGTTACACTTTTTTTAGTATTTCATCCATAAAACTGCCCAAAATATCTAAAAATGCCAATGTTTCTTTCCCATAAAATGCCTTTTTTAGAGCAAAAATGTCATTATGCAATTTTGGCTGCCCATGCATCATTTTAGACTGCAGAAGTGACTTCCTAAGACTTGATTTAGTGGGGTTAGACACCAAAATCATTAGCCTGCACCCACTAGAAAAAGTATTATGGCTAATTTAAGGAATTTTGCCTTGGCGGCCACTAGAGCGCTCTTGGATAGGGTCAAACGGGTCAAACGGGGTAAAAAAATATTTTTTCAAGTACCAATGTAAAAGATAGCCCAAACTGCATCTTTTGGCAGATGCACTAAGCTGAACTCAAAAATTCGTTTTTTTTGATCCACCCTAATCGACACTACCATTTTTCAAAACAGACTAAATTTCTTGCTTAAAATTAACGTTCAGAAAACAAAATACTGCTGAACCAGTGGCATATTCTCCATGCATGCACTGCATGATGAAATCAGATGTAGAAGAAATTATGAACAATGAAATCATGCGTAGAAGTTGAAAATGTTAATAGCAGAACCTCCTCACTCTCTTAATCGACATCTCTATATTCGAAACAACTGTTTGTTTTCAAAATTTAGCAACTTTGCTGACCCTGGCATGACTCTGACCAACTTTGCTGACCATGGCATAACCCTGACCCTTGCAGACCCTCAAGATTTTTTTGACATCTAAACAAAAACAAAAAAAACCTCAAAATTTTTATAATTTGTCAGAAACTTTAGTCATTTAAGGTAATTAAAATACAAAAAAATTGTTAACACATTTCTAAAGACTGTTGAAAATGCAACAACTTTCATGAAGTGATTTTTTCTGGCTAGTATTAATTATTATTAACAACTCAGCAAAATGCTCTCCAGGACCAATTTTAAAAAATAGACTAATAAATAATCAAGGCCTGGAGACACATTAAGTTGGAAAAATTTGATAAAAGGATTTGTTTGTGGTTACCTCGAAGAAAAAATTTTCAAAATTGATCAGGAATTGTTGAAGAAAAAGTGATTTGAAGAAATGTTAAAAATTTGCTGAAACAACAAGTGGATAAAGACATGAAGTGGGCTTACAAATGGAAATTGACTCTTGTAAAAAGTAAACTGTTCTAGACAAATTTGCAATTCATTATGATTAAAATAGTACTTTAAATTATACTAAATTTTTATTATTAAACTGTCACTAAACAAAGGTTCATTACTAGTCTCCTGTGTTTTGAAAGTAGTGTTGCCAGACGTGCTTAGATCAATTAGCCTATAATGTACTGAAATTCGTATTATCGTAACTGTTTTTTGTAGCCTTAATTTTTTGTGCAAACTATTAGAACAATAATCTTTCTTCTTAATTTGCTTTTAAATACTTGTTTTTAACTTTTTATTACTTATGGCTACCTTTTGGTGACATTGTAAATCGATTTAAATTGCAAAAAACTTGTTTTATTTGTGATTATCATAAAGCTTTGGAAATATTGAATTTGATTAATCCAACTTTATCTAAAAAAAAGTAAATAGCACCTATGTTTTTTTTTATTACGCTTAATTATATCTCACTTTTTATTATTTTGTTTTTCTGAATTCATATGGTCATACTAAGCCGGTTTTATGTAACTTTTTGTCACTCTGACTCATTCCTTTATGACAACACACTTTCATTTTGTTAATTGTCTTGAGACTTCATAATTTATAAGTTTGGGGAACTTTTCACGTCTTGAATTTTGAATTTGATAAAGTTTAAATCGCCCTTGTTAATAACTTAATAAAATTGTACAGTAGGCCTATGCACGTTTTTGTTTTCTTGTAAAACTAAGAAAAAAATTGTAATAGGGCTATGTAGCTTATGTATTTTTTTAAATATTTAATCGTATTTTTGCTTTTTTTCTAAATTTGTGCGGTCATTCTGAGCCGGTTTCCTGTAATTTTGCCTTGCTGAGTCTTTTATAACATCACTTTTTTTTAAATGCTTTTGATGACCCACAAAGCGAAAGTTCAGGAAACTTGTCACCTTTTGGATTTTTTTGTTTGTGTTGCATGGACAGAAACACAAAAAGAATTGATGAAAACTAAACTGAAGGAACGCATTAAAAAGAGCAGGAGGGAGATTTCTTCAACCACCTGGTGGATCAATGTAAGGGACATGGGGTCCCAATTACAAAAGTAGAAGAGCTCCAAGCTCTGCCAACAGCATCATCATTCATCATCCATGCTGAAAAAAAATCTCCGCATGGAGATCCAGTACCACCAGATGATTCATCCACGCGACAGCCAGGCAAATCCCAGCCTCTACAAAGTAAACAGCTTGAATGTAGATACCATGCTACTGAACCTAGCTGTGATTCTTGGAACAGAGGATGAGGAATGAGAATGTTGGGACCATCTTCTCAACAAAAGTTGAGGTATATGCCATCTTAACCTCTACTGCTTCAGCTTCCTCTGGTGACACAGATCAACCAGTGAAAATGTGTATTGCAGCGGCAATTCCTGAACTCCTTAAAGAATACCTTATAGGAACAAATGTGGCTCTGGTGTAGGACGGAGACAACAATCAACGTCAGTGGTTTTTGGCAAGGGTCTGCCATTAAAACAATGATGGCACTGTAGAATGTGACCACTACCAGCAGGTTGACGATAAGAACAATACCATGTGGAGGAGACCAAAAAGAGATGACATTCAGGATGTTATTCCTGTTCTAATCGTCCCTGTCACCGTAAAGACTGAATGGGTGTTCCAAGGTGTGACAACCAACTACTAATTAAGTGTATAAATGTTTCTCAATGATCTAGTGAATTTCATGACATTTTTATGTAAATTTCATATACCGTACCGGTAACAAGTCATGTGTATATAGTGTTGAAATTGTCATTGTTATTCTTGGATGCAACCAGTAATCTCAAGTTGCACCAACAAAAATGAAGAAATTATGAAAAATAATGACCAAGATATAATAGTAATAAAAGGTTTCTGCAGACTCTTAACCTCAGTTAGATGGCTTCTCGGTGTCATGGGAATTGCTAATCATAAATAATTGTAGGATCCATGTAAGAGGATTCTTAAACCAAACGTATAATAATTAATAAAATATATATAATAGTTTCAATGTTTTAGGAAACTTTCAAGCATGCTGGGCGTGTTGTTGCTCTTTTAAAATAGCAGGCTCAATTTGCTGCTTCTTTTGACACCAAAATCAGCTCAAAAGCTTGACTGGAAGCAAATTTATTGCAGATTTGTCAATTTGTATGGCGGCCATCTTGTATTTTTCACATAAAGTTCGGGCTATTATAGTAGCCTATACTATAGTAGCCTATACTCAATAGTAGCCTATGCAAAGCTGCACAATGTTACTGCTTCAAACTTGTCTGAATTCGAGCTTGGTGCATCGTAACATGATCGAAGATGAGGTTGTTGATTTTTTGGTGGGAGAAGAATAGAGATTGGTAACTGAGACTGATTGGTAACTGAGACCTTTTCCCACAACAGTCCTCAGTTATAAACATAAAACAGGAAAACAGAAGGCAACCACTGGCGCCGACTTACGGGGTGGCCACGCCACCCCATAACCGCTGTGGCGAGGTGGCAGCCACCCCGTTTAGCTAACTTTAGGTTACATTACTTCTGCAAATAAATGTAATTTGAACGGACGTTTAAATCTTTTTTTGATCATTGGTTTTCGCTTCAAGTCAACGTAAAGCAAGAGGTGAACCAATACAATATTGCAAAAAAAATGATTGTTTTTGTCACAAGCATGATACTCGCGTAACATCATGCAAGCTACGTGAAGATTACGCAACACGTAGCTACGAGTTTTTTCCTTGTTGTTGTTGCGATCGTTTTATTTGTTACTTGTCATAAGTCATTGTTACATTTGTTAGGATTACAATGGGATGTATTAATCAATAAAATACGATCTTTCCATTGCCTCCCTCAAAAATCTTTTTTGAAAAAATTTAAACTGCTCATAATATCGCTATAAATTATGACAGCTATGAAATACATGGAAATAAAATTATCTCAATGATTGATAGCTCCACCCCCTAAATGAATATCTATTTTCAAATTTCATCAAAAAAATGCAATTTTCGAAACTTTTTGAGTTTTATTTATTAAGTGCCCTTAGTAAAGTAGCAGTTTTAACGTTCTGCAAATTTACACGTTTACATGATTCTATTCGAGGAAAGCTATACTTTTGAAAAGAAAGTTTTGAAAATATACTTATCGTTGCCTTCCACCACCTACAAGGCAATCGTTTAGTGCACTCAGGCGCATAAAAACCTACTTGCGATCTACCATGACGCAACCACGTTCTAATTTTAAATGTTTATCAAGCTGAAGCTTCATGGTTACAACTTGACCAGTTGATTAACAGTTGGATTGACAGAGCTACTGTTCGCAAAAATACTTTTGCCAAATGTTAAGTGTCAGAGCAGCAACGTAACAATAAAATTCACGACATACCTCCTGTGCTTTTTTTTAAAGTTGCTTTGTAAATTATTAAGCTACAAATCAGGTGTGAAAAGACAATTGCATCTACGAAACACGCTTAGTAAAAATCAAACAAAAACATGCAGTTTGAAAGTTTTGAGGTTGCCATATTGTGCTATCCGCCACCCCGTGCAAAAATAAAAGTCGGCGCCTATGAAAGCAACTGTGGTATATATATAACTACTATAACTTGTATAGCTGAAGATTAAGAACTGAAGATGCACTGAATAAGTGCGAAATATATTTTCTGTAACATCTACTGACAACTGATCCCTGTTACCTTAGCAATTGAGGTTTTAGCTTATCCTTATTATAACTTGTGGTATATAATATACAGTATATACCAAAATTTTTAGGATTTATTTGTACGAAAAAAATGGTGGAAAAACTTTATTGTAAAAGTAAGTCAAAATACGGTTGAAATCGGCAAGAATATCTCATTAGAAAATTTGGTAATCTGAGGACAAATGTGGTAAGGGTGCAATCCATTTCGTACCCTGAATTTTTGCTCTTTAACTTTTGAAAGAGGACAAAATTGTTTGTGTCAAAAAACTGCATTAATAATTCTCAGGTTAATATTGTGCTTTAGGTTTTTTTTACTTACGCAAAGGCAATAAATTCTCATTCATTTATTCTTTCAGCAACTTGAATTTAAGTAAGTTTGTTGATTATTATCAAAAGTTAATGTTTGTGTTGCAAAATAATTAGCATAATGACAGAAAAAGCTGAAAAAGACCACATTGAAGGATGGCTATCAAAATGGACAAATTACATTAAAGGATATCAGATGAGGTGGTTTGTTCTTTCTAATGGACTTCTTTCGTATTATCGCTCTCAAGCTGAGATGGCCCACACATGCAGAGGAACTATTAATTTAGCTGGAGCCATAATTGTTCCTGAAGATGCTTGTAACTTTATGGTATCAAATGGTGGAGCACAAACGTTTCATTTGAAAGCTAGCAGTAAACATGAACGACAGCAATGGATATCTGCCCTTGAAGTTGCACAAACCAAGGCTTCCAGAATGATTGATACCGATGATGAATCTTCTGATGATGATTTAACTGCTATCAATTCACCTCGAAATGGAGAAACTCATTCTTCATCTGTTGATGCAGAACGTGGTGATCTTCGTTCCACATTGTTAACTTTAGCAAGCAAGCTTGATGACCTCACAACATGCAATGATTTGATCACAAAACATGGAACAGCATTGCAAAGAGCACTCTCTGATCTTGACATGTCAGAAGATGATTTAACTGGTAGTCAGACTGACTCTGCTTTGTTGTCAAATCAAATTAAAACTGTGAAAGAACGAGCTGCTCTGTTCCACATCACTTCGGCTGCTATGATTAATGCTAGTTCAGATTTTTTGCAATTAGCCCAAGCTCAAGGTAAGCGTTGGCACAAAGCCATCGTTCATGAGCGAGAACAAAGAATTCGACTCCAAGACACCGTCGAAACCCTTGCAGAACAGCACAATTCATTAGAGCAGTTCATTCATGATGAAGCGAGTTCCCCAAGACCTGGTCTGACTGAGGAAAGGGGAGGAAATGAAGTTGCATCAGAAGAAGATGACTTTGTTGATGCTTTGGATACTGATTTTAATGTTGAATTTGTAAAGAGTCACAAGAAAAATTCGTCCAGTTATTCATCTGTTAGTTCTTCAGCCAGTATAAAAAATGAGTTAACTGATATTGCTTCCACTGCTGTTAATCCTTCTATGAATGCCACTGTCAAGCCCACAAATCAGATCGCTGTTAGGCAAAGACGTACTACCATACCTGAAAAACCAAACTACAGTTTAAATCTTTGGAGTGTTATAAAAAACTGCATTGGCAAAGATCTTTCAAGAATACCTATGCCAGTGAATTTTAATGAACCACTTTCGTTTCTTCAGCGTCTTGGTGAGGACATTGAATACATAGAGTTATTGAACAAAGCTTCCAAATGCACTAATTCGCAAGAACAAATGGCTTATGTTGTAGCATTTTCTGTCACAACATATGCAAGCACATTATATCGCATTGGAAAGCCTTTCAACCCACTTCTTGGAGAAACATATGAAGCTGACAGGCGTGAAGATCTTGGTTTTCGACTGATTTGTGAACAAGTTAGCCATCATCCTCCTGCTGCCGCTTTGCATGTTGATTCCGCTGATGTTGGTCCCAATTCTGGTTGGTCTTATTGGACAGAGATAACTTTAGCTAGCAAATTTCGAGGAAAGTATTTCAACGTAACTCCACTAGGTCGAGTCAATGTCAAATTCCATGCTTCTGGAAACCATTATAGTTGGCACAAAGTTACAACAACTGTAAACAACATAATTGTTGGTAATCTTTGGGTAGACCAGTCAGGAGATGCTGAGGTTGTCAATCATAAAACGGGAGATTACTGCAAACACAAATATTTTCCTTACAGCTACTTTTCAAGAGAAACACCGCGCAAAGTATCTGGTATTGTTATGGATAAACATGATAAAGCACATTATGTTGTGTATGGAACATGGGATTTGCATATGGATTGTGCTAAAATCGACAGTGTCAGTAATGGAAAAGGCTCACAGCCAACGTATAAGACACTTCCAGCAAAGAGACTTTGGCAGAAAAGTGCGTTGCCAATTGGTGCAGAGAAGATTTACTATTTTTCTTCTTTGGCTGTGTCTTGGAATGAACCAGAAGACGGAGTAGCCCCAACAGATTCAAGAATGCGACCTGATCAACGAATGATGGAAAACGGAAATTGGGATGCTGCAAATGAACTGAAGCATGCTTTGGAAGATGTGCAGCGTAAAAGACGTAAGCAGCGTGAAACTGACGCAGCGTCTAAGAGAGCTGCAGGTCTGCCAGTAGAACCATACAAACCTTTATGGTTTGAGCCTAAACCTTGCGAATACACTGGTGAAGTTTCTCATGTCTGCAATGGAAAATATTGGGAGCATAAAGAAAAACAAGACTGGTCTGCGTGTGTGCATATTTTTGATCTTCCGCCAACACTTGCTTTACCGTCTTCTGAATCTTGAAAATTTTCAATAAGCTGCTGTAATATGACTGAAACCTGTGCAATATGTGTTCGCTAATTTTCAATAATGTCTTACATAGAAATACAGCAGTACCTTGAGTTGTAATAAAAATGAATACAAAGGCTGCAATTTGGAGAATTCTTTAAAGAATTACTTTCAAACATGCATTGAGGCAGATGCATCATAGTAAGTTTTCATAGTTATTATTGTGATTGAAATTTTCATTTGATGTTGTTTGTCGGGTGACGTGTCATTCCCTGGTGTCACCTGAGGTTTTGCCAGAATGTTTGAAAATTGCTAAAACATGTCCAATGACTTCGTTGTGGGTGGCGGCTTGCCCACTAGCATTAGAGCTGCACGACATTCTGCCGCGGCCGACCTGTCGCAGAGATATCTCACTGCGGGACTACTTGGCACGAATTCTATTTGCATTTAGAAGATATTTCGTGCAACCTCTAGACTTTTTGTTGGCCTTACTAATCTGATTAACGCTTCCTTATACCCTTGGCTTGTTTGACTGGAACCTTGGACACTTATTTTATATATAGACAACAGCAACAAAGTATTCTTAAATCTTCTACCGAATGTAAACCTCACAAGTGATAACAAATAAAAACTTCATAACGCACGGTTTACAATCGAGCAAATACGATATGTCATCAAACATACACTAACATTGGTGTTACTTGGTTTGGGTAGTTTTATAGCCTTAGTTAGGATTTTTTCTTATAACTGTTCTGTACACGTGCGTGATTTAAGTTTCCTTTAACAGTATTCTACTTTTGACCCACACAATGTAAACTGACATTTCTGAGTTTTTGTCAGAAACTTTATTTTTTTCTAAAACTTATTTTATACTTTGATTTTAAAACAGTAGAAGCATATTCACTATCACAAGATCGAGCTTTGCCAATAATAACTATTGTATTTAATTGTTCTTTCTTTTACTTTCAAGCTGAAATGCATAGTAATTTTCGTTACGATATCGTAACATCAATTCGATGTAAAAAATGCAGCAAGTGCTTAGTAAAAAAAACTTTGATAGCAATTAAACATTAGTAAACAAAAGTATCTGTGAAAGCCAAGATAGGCTATCCTAGATGGATAAAGTAAAATTCGCTTCAAGATGTCCCTACGACAGATCGGCTGCGACAAAATGTTCTGATCCCACTAATACAAGCCTTAAAGCAGCCGGCGGCCATCGCCGCTAAGCAGTGCTTGAACATGGACTTCTAAATAGTAGCACCTGGACTGGAAACTAACTGGACAACATGAGGCCAAACAGTTGGTACAACAGTTGGCCAACAGTGGGCCAACAGGGTTAGTTACTTGGCTGTTGGCCCACTGTTGGCCAACTGTTGTACCAACTGTTTGGCCTCATGTTGTCCAGTTAGTTTCCAGTCCAGATGCTACTATTTAGAAGTCCATGGCTTGAATGACCGCCTGTGCTACCTCCTCCGTCGGTCAAGTTTGGCCGCCGGTTTCTTCTAGCCAATTATTTAATTTCGCAATAGAATGATCGTGGATTAAATGTCGAAAATATGTAGTATCAAAGAGTGACGCAGAATTAGATCAGCGCATCATTGTCACTACTGTTGTATTGAATACATCCAGCTGCGATCACCAGCGCTATAAGTCTTGATGTTTATTTTAACAAAGTGTTAATCCGAAGTGCTAATTTACATCGGCTGGCAATATTGTCGTTTTTATATCGATTCAATGTTGTCGGACATTGAATCGTTGTTAAAAAGGAGAACTAGGTTAGTTCACATTCGTAGGTAAAACACGTGTCTTCATAGTTGAGAACGCTGTGGGTTAGTGACTTCACACCCTCAATGGTGACATCATAACGGAATAAATGGTCAGGTTTTATGAAAGGCGGTATGCAGTTGAAACAATTTACTGAGCTGCGAGCAGTTAAAACAATTTAGGGTCGTTAGATGGTCCCGCAATACCGGATTACAATCCCGATAAAGCATTTAATGTGTGGTACAACGATTCTATTGCAGGACGTCGCCCAGACTTCAACAACGCTAAGTTTCATTTACTTGTGCTATCGTTATTGTATTTTGGCCTCCAAGCACGCAGATTTGGCCGCCGAGAAGGAGCTCTCGGTAGGCCACGATGGTTGCCGGAAAAAAACACGAGTTTTAAGGCCTGTAATAGTGTCACTATTTGGGAACAAATGTGTTTGTGCTGATTTGACAAAAACTCTTGGTATTTTCAATTTTATTTCTCTGTGTTTTGTGCAGTAAATATTTCATATCGTAAAATTTCAGTCTTCGTTGAAGAGCTGTGACATGACAATATTTTTCAGATTCAAAGCTGTGGTTTCATGTTTATGTTCTCGTGAAATATAAATGCTCGTTTTGCAGTTAAAAACAAAAAAATATGTATAAAAAAAGTTACTGTGATACCAATGTTATAGACGTTTGATCAAAGCAATGCCTACATGGTGTTAATCGCTTATTATTGAATGCCACTGGTAGTGAATTTGACACACCTATTTTTGCCCGATTTCTATTACACTACCGTATTTCACTTAAAAAATACACCTTGCAGAAAACTACCTATCTGCTCAACTTGAGTTTAGGCTTGTAAATTATGCTATACTTTCAATGTACCCTACAGAAGTTGTATTTTTTAAAGAGAACAATTTTCTGTTATAACGTTTGTGCACTTGTGCAGGGGTGCCCAACCTGCGGCCATTGATAAGAAATTATGCGGCCGTCCATGTGTACGTTAAAAATTAAACTTTGGTCGATTATGCAAGCTCTTTGACTGTGAAATGCAGATGGCCGACTTCAGTACCGAACCCGATTGCTAGATAGCAATCTGGAATAAGATTAATAATTATTGATATGAGCAAATACCTGATTTTGCTTACCTGCATGCACGCAAGACGAAGAGAGTTATTAATACGGTGCAAACTATGCTTGAATAAATTCATTTACTGTTTGGCCTTTCCTTACTTTTAGGGTTGGGCTTACCAGTAAAATCGTATTTTTAAACACAGTTCATAATATTAACCTAGACTCACTGGCGGGCGTAAGTAGAAAAAGAGCTGCTGGTGTGGCCGCTGAAGTGAAATGTTTATGCACCCCTACGTTAGCCTACCATTTGTTAATTTGTTTAATCTATGTTTTCGTACTATAGACAGCTTACTCGTGACTTTGAGACGAGTTAAATTACGTTTAATAACAATGTGGTAAAATGTATTTCTACCGGTAATGACACTTATGTTTCGGTTACCAGTGAAGCGTCCGGAATCATTGTTCAACACTGATGTATAATAGGCATGAAAGAAGTTGATTTGTTTTGTAATGATACTTTTTCCGCAAATGATTGATCGCTTGACTGCATAATAGCCACCGAATGCCACGTAACTTTGGTCTTTGTAGCACTATTCAAATTATGTCGTTAGGAATTAATGGAATTTGGCTTTGCATGCAATGTGACAATGTTTGAACAAGCTTTTTATCGTTGAATTTGAACTGTTTGCTTAGCAAACAGCAAGCCTCTGTTGCGCAATTGATAAACTAAACAACTCCATGTTCATTATTCATGACATGATGATATCGAGTGACAACGTTTGCCATGCCGACGTGTTCCTGAATCAGGTTGTCATGTTAACTTTTTTGAACTTTCAAAGAACATGTTTCCATTTTTTTTTAAACAGTTTTTCGTGTTACTCTCTTCTGAAGTTCTATCAATAAAAATGAAGGAACGAAAGAGCACAGTCAACCAGTGGCGCTTTCCCAATGCAAGGCGTGCTTTAATAGGAACGGTTAAATGTGATTCTGTGAGCTGTTTGTTTTGTTCTAACGACTGGTTTTGTTTTGGACAATTGTAATTTTTTCAATGTTGCCCTGGTGAGCCACATAGTAGGCTTCTAGAATACAGTAGTAACACCATAAGCTGCTATTTGTATCCTTGGTACTTACGTTGCTACATTTTCTGTTATTGCAAATCAACTGGCATACTCTATTGGAATCTGTGGCATTTTCTCAAAATGATATGGTATTAATGAGTAAAATGACATTAAGGGCGATATAAATTACAGTACCGGTAGCCCACTTGCAACGCTCATATTGCAAAAAGCTTGGTTCGATTTTGCTTAATTTTACTGCGCTGATTCTGAACTCGTAGTCAGAATTCATCCATCACGTCACAACTTTTTTGTAAAATCAATTTTAAATTTTACCCAAGCGCACTAATTCTACATGTTCCAAACATTTTCAACAAAAATTTATTCAAATGACTTTGCATAGCTTTTCCTGTTGAATTAAGGTATAAATTTTCTTGAAATGTCACTATTTGTACAATTGCGTTTCAGGCTCCAACAGTGGTTTATACGCATGATTTTCTTGATGGGGGGAATTCGAATTGTTTTTTGTTATCAAGTGACCAGGACCCCTATCCCTTATGGTTTGATACTTCAAAATTTTAAACCAACCTTATGATAACACTTCAAAAAAATTATGTAATTTCAAAATGATTGAGAGGGCATTCCCTCCCCCCCCCCCCGTTAGACGCTACTTATTGTCAGTACCTTTAGCAAACGATACTTTCGGATCCGGAACTTTTCTAGGGAACGGAAAAGTTGAACATTGCGTATTTCTCTGTGGTATCATATATCGAATTTTTCAGGTGCCTTGTTCTGGGGGCCAGGATTGCCATTGGTACTACCGGGATTCACTTAGGCGACTGGGTGGACCGTTTACTATTGTTTTGAAACATGTTGAGATGTCAATTGCTGTCAGTGGGGTACACCAGTGATTAGGGCTAATATCGTTATTATGCTTGGCAGTCTACTACTGTGAAACAAACCATGCACTGGGGGTGTGTACTATGTATGTGTTTCAAAATAGCGTTTCAAAGTTTTTGGGTATTGTTATTCGACCGTCTGGGTTACACCATAGAGCCCTTATTGGTTTGTCAAGCACCGTTGTACAGTGAGTTATCCAACGAATAGCTCAAACGTAATTTAATTTTAACAGCTGAGCAGCTTTTCAATCGTAGTGTTGCAAGTCAGCCTTTTCATATTGCAGCTCTCGTGACTGCACGTGTCATCGAAAAGTTTGACCAAAGATCATTGTTGTGAATTCAAAACCATTCGACAATTGTTTCCATTTCCGATGCCTCATCCAGATAAACCTTAATGGGAAACCATCACAAAAACATAACCAGGCTTCACTAGAGTGACAATTCGTTGTTGCAACACAGCTCAGGCAAATACGTTGATCATTTGATTGCAGAATATATCATTAGTCAAAAATACAGTTTAAGTAACTTGAAGGTAAAGCAGTTTGTGCATCGGTAACTTTGTTTTCAGACAATGCAAAAACGTAAATTTCGAATCAATAAACAATACAATTAAACAGTAAAGTAGCCTATGTAATAACAACATTTCATTTTGACGAAAGGTTTACTTTTTGAAAATATAGGCTACAGCTATCACACACCAACACCACTCTACATTGCTTCAGTTTTCGTTAATGCAACATTACGGATCGTTGTATTAGCCAAAAAAGCCCAAAGTATCCAATGTCATAGCCTGCTACAGAATCATGTGCAATATTCAATCATGTCAAGCAACCTATCACAGACATTGCACAAATATCAAAAACTAATTAACTACGAAAAGCTTCAAGTTTATAATTCTTCTTTCTTTTCTTCGTCTTCTTTCTTTTCGCTTTCTTCTTCTTTCTTGTCATCGGTAGATTCTTCTTTTTTTACTATTTTGAAAGAAATTAAGTTTAATAAAGAACAGTTACAAATTTTCCGACGTCTAGTTTTCCTCTCAATGCTACACACTGAATTCCCAAGAGTGCATTGACTTTGAGAAACTACCAAACTACAATTCCCTTCGTTTTCCAGCGTAAGATCGTGCCAAGGAATTGGCGATCTGGTCTGATTTGTCGGATGCCCACCACAGGCCGGCCAAAATCAAGCTGAGAAAAAACATGAGGTTCCAAAAAATACTTCCCTTTGCCGCTGCCGTTCCAATCAAGCAAATCACGAAGGCAACAGCCAAACGCTTTTTATCCTCGTCGCTTAAGCTATCTTCAGTGTCATGAGAGTCTTCACTCTTTCCACCACTACTTTCTAATTTTGCTACAGCATCTAAGTACCTGTCATGATCCTCCTGATCATGACAATCTTCTTCCACGCAGTGTCGCTCACCATCATCTTCCTTTTTTTCTTGTTTCTTTGCGGGTCTTTCGGGAGCGTACCTGGAATAGATAGCGGGGTCGGGTTGACATTGACCGCTGACTGGATCCCGCCTGAAGAACCGGGCACATTCGCACTTGTAATGACCTGGCGTGTTGACGCATACCTCGTACATTCCCAGGCAGATTGTTCCACTGGCACACTCATCAATGTCTTCAAAGATGCATTAAAAGACAATAAAACTCGGATGATGCGCTAAAAAAGAACTTTAACATTGCAGCATTAAAAATACAAATCAAAAGAACACAATATTCAACGTTAAAACAGTGGAGTCCGCAAATACTTCATGTGCTAGGTCTATACAATAAAAGTGAAACGATTTGAGGCAAAATATTTAGCTTGAAAACACCATGTATAAAAAAGAAAAAAAAGTAATTTAAATACAAAAATAATAATTTAACACTACACACGAAACATTTTTTCATGTTATTACTATAAGTTATATTCTATAGAAAAAGTTAGTTTCTACAAATATCCTACAAGTGCAAGTGGTTAGTAGGCGGACAACAGTGAAACGGTAATAAGTGGCATGTGCAGCATGCCATGCAACGTAAAACATCTCGCAGTTGTATATCACAAATTGAAGTAAGGTACCAAGGTACCTCTGATGTACTAAGGTACCTCTGATCAGAGGTACTAAGGTACCTCTGATGACCAAGTTATCGAAAGTTATTGCAAGTCATGATTTGCATAAACTACGACGTAGGCTACGACATCAATTGCAGCATCTTGTGAAAATTTACTTCATACCAGTACCAAAAAACGTACTACACTTCAACTACAGTTTGGTGAACAGTCTCATTCAGATTTTAGCATACCTAATCTTTGCAATGTTTAAATATATCACTGTGGCTCTGTATCTAATTGCTCATACTCTAAATGCTTAGTGCGGTAAAACACGGAGCACCAAAGCAATAATAACTTGCTGTATAGTGACTTGCTACAAAGGGAAAGTGCTATCAACAAATGAAGGAGGCAAAATAAGCTAACCCTGACTGGATGGAACACCTTTATAGTTCTAAGATGATGTGGGTGTAAAGTTATGAACACATTATTTGCCCTATTCCCATGGGATGATGTCTAAGTGACTTTTATGTAAACCTTGGCACATATATGGAACTCTCATGATTGATCCACGTCCGCAGGTGTAGCAATGCCTCGCTGATGGACCGAAACAGGTTGCACACGTATCTCTACATTCTGCAATAGTCATGATTCATTAGAATATGAACTACAACTTGAACACTAATTTTGCACCTTGACACATAAAAGGATGTCTCATTATTGCCCCTTGCTTACACGAGAAGCAATTGGCGTGAGTTGGCCCATAGCATCGATCACACATGATGTGGCATTTCCATTCTGTTAAAAACATGCACAAACACATTCAGTTAGCAGTATTGATAATAGGTGATACAGGTACGGCACCACAGAATGAAACAGTCGGCAAAGTTTTTATTAACGCAAGCACTTGTGTACTAGCTTAAGCCAAAGATTCTTAATCGGATGAGTGAGGATTTAGAATAAATCAAGTACAACAGTGCATATTCACATCAAAATACTTTTAATTAACACTATAATGACCATGGTGGCGACCAGAATAAGACAGAGGATAACGGCACGTTTTTCTCGAAAAATAGAATGAGAGTATCCTGGTTAAGAACCTCTGTTTAAGCATTACGTAGCCGTAAAAAGCATGCTTTAAAAAATCCATTTATACAGATAAAGAACAAAGAAAAAAAGTGGCTCAGTGATATTAGAGTTTGTTTAGCTTACCTTCACAAGCATAAGAACCTTCAGTGTTGGCACAATATTGACCGACTGGGCACAAGTCGCGTTGCGCAACGCATTCGTTGATGTCCACGCATTTGATGGTCCCTTCTTTCTTATCTTTTTCTTCCGTGTACCCGGGTCGACAAGTCTCACAGTCAGTGGCATTGCCGCCTTTGCACGTTTGGCAAGTCTCGTGACAAACTGAAAAGATTGACGAATAAACTGCATTCCAAATGCGAGGCAAAGATTAACGTCTCTTTTGCTGGTGGACGCAAACCCTTTACGCTAGAGGGAAACTAGAAGGTTTGCTAAGTTTTATTTCCTTAGAAGTATTATCTTGCATAAGGGGTTGTCTGGAAAAGACGTATTCATCAAATTGTAAAAAATTGACTCTTCTCCCCCATGTTTTCAAAATCTACGCACTGTGTCATAGAAAAATATGCAATTCTCTCCTCCCCCCCTTGACCGCGGACATTTTTTATGGACAGCCCCTAATAAATTTTCATTTAGTGGTATCTTTGTATGGATCTGTTAAACAAAACAATTGAGTCTGATTTGCACAGCTATGTTAAGGCTTCAACGGTAGTTGAAAATATAACACGTGTTGCAGCTCAACAAGTAATCAAGTTCCAACCAACCGGCTTGTACGATTTGCTGTATTAATTTTTGAAAAGCCGTACTTACGTGTACATAAAGTATAAGTATCATTCGAGAAGCTTTTGAAGTGCCTGTCGCCGCATTCATTACAGAATTCTCCAGAGTAGCCATCATTACAGACGCATTTTCCCGACCCTTGTTTGTCACCGGCTCCCTGGATATGCCACGACGACAAAATCAATAATGACACTTCAAATATAAGTGGCTACATCCGTGTAACATTTTGCCGCTAAAATTGTCATCTGAAACTGATTAAAAATACTGACCTCGCATTTTCCTCGCCCAAAGCAAATATCATTCGATCCACCTTTTGGACATTCTAAAAATGTACCAGACCAGTCAAAGTTAACGTTTAAAGGAGCAAGATTTTCCATTAAACATCCCAAGAAAATAATTATTTTGTTTATTGTGCATAGCAAAATAAAAATGTCGAAATTGCAAAGTTAAAACGTAGTAAATTGTAAACAATAAAAAACAACTATTACACCACTGACATTAAAATGCATTTTGCTTTTACACTTGTTAGGAATGGAATACAATAGAATATAAATAAATTAACTTAATATCACAGCATAATTTATTGTTTATTGTCAAAAAATCACTAGTTTGACATGTAACCGACAGTCATCACACATCAGGCACCATCTTCGCTTGCAGCAGTCAGTGCGACTAACATGCCAAGAGCAAAATAAACATCTTAAGGCATGGTTGATGCATCAATTGTAACTACTTTTGTAGTATCATGTTCTACTGTGCCTACAAGCAAATAGTATAGCATGCTGTCACATGAAACGAAAAATGATCAGTATTATCAGGGCCAATTGAAATAATAGCGATAATCAAACTATGCTGTTAGCTGTTACATTTTGAGTTTAATCAAACCTCATTGTCTTACCTTCACAGTTTTCACCAAATGTATCGTCAGGGCAACATACTGAAATAAAACAATAATTCATTCAGTAAACTATTTTCAAAGAAGGGTACAATAAAAGTATCACATGCCACAGTTCTGTAAATAAGAGTTTATTTTTACCTTGGGCTGTTTCAACACAGAGAAAGTCTTGGAGGCTGATTGGCTCTTTCTTTTGTCTACAAAACAAGTGGGAGTTAATTACAGATACCATACCTACGAGGCTACGACTACGTCCTACATCAATGCCATGTAACTTATACCATGCAACTCATATATACTACCAAAAGAAAACAAAATATTGTAAAGCAGGGCCTCTTAAACTTTTTTTTAGTTCTGCTACTATTTCAGAAAATAACTTGCCATGCGACCCTTTGTTAGGCGGTTTCCAATGTAAACTACTAAGCCCATTTCTATTTTGTTTGACGGCCCTAAATTTTTAATTTGCGACCCTGTTTGAGGTCTTAACTCATAGTTTGGAAAGTGCTTCTGTAAACCACTTTCCTTACATAACACAATCCAACCAGCACTTCTACTATTATAACAAAGTATCAAAATAGCTGAATCAACAATGAAGCAAGAGCTTGCATGATGCTCTGGGCTATGGCCATATGAGTGTGACATAAAAAAAGAAACTTTAGAAGTCCAATGCAAGTGGTTGGGCTTATAAAGTGCAATTTTCACACGACGGCATTAAACTGCTAAATACTTACGATTTCTTGTACCATGTTTCAATCTCTTCTTCGTGTTCCTCAAGCAATTTGTTACACTGGAAGTTATCTTCTGCACAAGCACCTTCCAATATTTCAATTAATCTCAACTCACTGGTCTTGTATTTAAGATTTCTTTTTTCTTCCCAATTGACATCTCCACCTCCAAAGTTCTTATTTATTGTTTTGTCTAAACCCTAAAGCATTGCATAATGCATTAGTTCAAAATGAAATATATTATTATCACAAATTTAAAAACACCTTAAAATGAAAAATTTTCTTGTATAACAATTTCATAAACTGGGGTCAGATCTACATTTTATAAACTGGTAATTCAATAGTTTTTTTTACATATTTTATTGCAAATTGGGAGCTGGTATACAAGTCCCCCCCCTGGTAACTCATGACAAAGAGAAATTGACCAAAACATGTGGATTGAAGTGTGTGAACAGTAAAGCAAAGGTAAAGTAGTTTCACCTTAAATGTTTGGTCGAGTCCTGTCTCTGTAATAAGTTACCAGGGGGGGACTTGTATACCAGCTCCGCAAATTGTTATTGCACAATAAAGTTGTTGCTATGTGCAAACAACTATTTATTTATTTTTACTCACTATTTATTTTGACTTTACTCAAATATATTCTGAACTTGTGATAAAGCAAGATAGTTTGCACTTATAAAACATGTTCAAATACTGACCTTCAACAAGCCATCTACTAAATCTCTGCAACCCTCACATGGTGTTTTACTATCATCGGCATTAGAAAGGCCAAAAATTGATACAAACAAAAACAATTTACAATACAAAAATTTCATTGTTCTAGGTAATGCTGGGTCCTTTTCCTTGCTTTAACACAAGAGTTTGAAAATAAGAACAAGTTTGGTTACAGCACAATGAATTTTGACTGGTGACGATCAGGGTATGGCAGTTAATAAACAGCAGAACTTATAAAACTTACAAATATCTGAAATAGAAAACATATTTGAGAATATAAGCATAAATTAATGTACACTACCAGTTAATATTTTATGTGATACACTTCATCTGCAACATGCCATTGCTTATACTAAATGCATTCAGCAGTTTATTGTTACCGTACAATACAAATTCACTTAGCCTAATGCTCATTGCTCAGTACTAGATGCAAAATGTAAAAAAGTTTCATACACCTCATAGAAGTATCTACTGTACATAGAAGGGTTAACTTCACACTGTTTTGATATAGTCTAATGTTAGCTTTGCTGTTCCTTATAACAAAGATATTTGTAAATGCTGGCTTATTTAGCTGTTTATTATCAAATTGTCACATAAAACCCTAACCCGTAGATTCTATTTGAATAAGATCCTTGTGATGATCCTTATTTAGGTGAAACAGGCTGTTAAGGTTTCAGATCTTAATGACTATCATATATTTGATTTAAAACCCTAACCCTTAATTATTTTACCATTACCTGTTAAAAGCTAGGATAACCTTGTCAGTTACCGTACGTTGACTGAAAAAACTGTAGACTGACTGAAAAAGTAAAGACTACAAAGCTGCAGGCGCTAAATCTCTGAAACGTCTGGCTCTTCATACCTGAGTGGAACCGACTACGCAAACTTTAGAACGACGTAGTATTTAATTGCCAATTTAGGCAGAACATCAAAAGAATATCGATTTTTGACATCACAAGCACTTCCCGGCATTGCGTGTCCCTGAATTATCCAATCAAATATCTCCAGCTGAAAAAAAGAAAATCCGATATCCTTTCAGGATCGTTCGGGAAAAGCAGAGATCGTGAGCAGGCCCGGATTTAGGGGGGGCAGAGGGGGCAGTTGCCCCGGGCCCCCCAACTTTTGAAGGGCCCCCCTATGTGGTTAAAATGTGATTTGTGTTATTTTTTTTCCTTTTGGCCTTTAAAGTTTCTGCAAAATGCTGTGCAGTACTACTGGACTGATGCTACTGTAGACGTAGAGATGGTTTTTCGCGCCGTAGGCGCAAAAAAATTTTTTGCATGGGGGCCCCCCGATCTAAAAGTGCCCCGGGCCCCCCATCAGCTAAATCCGGCCCTGCGTGAGACACCACAATTTTCCAAAAAAAAGCTAATCAATAACTTTGTGCTTGTGACAGTGCATAAAACAAACTTTCAAGCATGTTTGTCGAATAAGTTTAATTTTCTACCAAGCAATGACAATGTGAAGAAAGGGGCGTTCTTCCCGGCTATCAGCACAAGGCTGAGCAGTGAGCACTCACTGGTACAGCGAGCAGTTGTGATTGGTGTACGGTCGACCAACTGACCGGGTAGCCTACCGTTACGATTCGCTAACCATAACGGTGTAGCCACAGTCTCTATATTACTGTAGCTTCCACGCTAGCCATTCAGACCATCCAATCAGCAATATGTTTAAGGCAACTGACTCAGGGCCGGATTTAGCTGATGAGGGGCCCGGGGCACTTTAAGATCGGGGGGCCCCCTGGAAAAACCACCTCTGCGTCTACAGTAGCATCAATCCAGCACTGCACAGCATTTTGCAGAAACTTCCAAGGCTAAAAGGAAGAAAAAATAACACAAAATCACATTTTTTTCCACGTAGGGGGGCCCTTCAAAAATCGGGGGGCCCGGGGCACCTGCCCCCTCTGCCCCCCCTAAATCTGGGCCTGAACTGACTGGTAAAGCAGCGGTTGAATACCTTGTGGCAAGAGTACGGTGCGACACTGATGAGCCCAGCCTCATGGGCGAAACACGTGTCCGTCGCTGTCAATTCTTGCTACAAATCGGCTGCCGAAAAGCAATGACAAGTTAAAAAAATGCCAAACAGTGTTCGAAACATTGTTTGTTTGTATATCATTATCCTGCATTGCGAGAAAGCAGACTTGAGCGCTATGCATCGGTGTACGCCTTCCGACATACACCTGACCCACGCTGCAGCCGACGGCATTGTCTGTTTCCGGTTGTCTGCTCTGCTTATGACTTAAATTTGGTACTACCCATTACTCAAAATCGATCACTGGGTAGAGGCAATTATCGTAAAGTTTCTTGCCCAGAGAAACAACAGCAGTGCAGGTGGCTGGAGTCGAACATGCAGGCTCTTGACTGCGAGCCCAACGCGCTAACCAATGCTTTCAAAGCGTGCTCTTTTGCTGACTTTTCCACTGTTCTCATCACTACTTTTTCAAGAAAATGGTCTCAAAAATGGATTTTAAAATAAAAACAAAAAAACTATCAAATATCTTTCAAAAAACTGCCTAGCGTTTTTATCTGTTAGTCATATTCTCAATTTGACAGGAAAACTGGCAACTCTGCTACAAAGCGCTTCGTGCAGTGCAACCACAGCTCTCTATATTACATAACACTGAGACTGTGGCGTAACCACCAGTGTTCTCATTTTTAGGAACTTTGTCGTTGTAGGAACTTTGTCTTTGTCGTCCCTAGATTGGGAAGTTTATGACCACTTGGGGACAAAGTTAGGGAAATGAGCTTTTTAGAGAATCTTCATGCATTGGTTCACTTGCTGCACTAATTGCATGTAGTCAGAGGTGGGCAAAAAGTAGCGCCTCTCCCGCTACCGCTACTTTTTTGGTAAAAGTAGCGGTAGCGGCGCTACTATTTAGTTGGAATAATGTCTGCAGTAGCGGCGCTACTTTTTTTCCAAAGTAGCGGTAGCGGGAGAAGCGCTACTTTTTGCCCACCTCTGCATGTAGTGTAGTTTGTGCTAAAATCTGTAAATCTTTTTGAACTGATTTATCCACCTCCAACTCCCATCAATCAATTTTCATCCAACAAAAGGGACTGTTATGCAATGAACTTGGGCAGTGGCGTATCCTGGTGGGTTGAGCAAGGGAAGCAATAATAATGGTGGGAGTTAGAGCGTAATCTGAGGGCACACATATGCGATGGGGGTCCGGGAGAGCATGCCCCCTCGGAAAAATTGCACTCAAATAATGGATGATAGTGCTTTCTGGAAACACTTTTAGAGTAATATTTGTATGAAATTTATTAGCAGATAAACAGCTAGTAAATTATTAAAAGTAGCACTTACACAAACAGGCAAAAACTGCAGCTAAAATTAGAGAATACCAAAAACTCAGCTACACAAAAACCCAAGAGTAAGCAATTCTGAAATTGCTTCCCCAGATTAGTTAAAAGAAACGTAAATTGCGTAAACTTTGCGCTGCTTTTTTCCTTTGTTTCTCACTAGTTTCTTCATATAGCAAAAGCGAGAGCAAGGGGTGCGAAACGAATATCTGCTTCCATGAGCTTCCAACTTTTTTAAAATTAAAATCGAGCTGAAATCATGCGGGGACATTAGAAGCTGTTTTAGTTCGAGTTCAGGACTCAGGTAAAAAAAGTATGAAATCGTTTTACTGAAAAATATCATCTTCTGTTTTTTCAATTTTGATAAAGGAAGCAATGCTTCTCCTGCTTCCATTGAGTATACGCCCGTGAACTGAGGACTGTAGTAGAGCATCTGTTGAGCACCTTGACATCTGTAGAGCACCTTTCCAATTGATACTGCTACAACACTGCATTAAATTCTTTTTGTTTTTTGCATATTTAGGAAATTTTGAACATAGGCTACTGTAGATCTTGGGGATTTTACATTTGCATTTTTTAAAACACTATCTAAGTGCCAAGCTAATTTCTGGAACTGCTTAGGAAACGTTCAAATATTACGTAACGTCTTCAAGGAGGAGGGGGGGGGGTTATGCAAAGCATTACGTTAGCGTCACATCGGGGGGGGAGAGGTTCAAGCAAAACGTTACGTAACGCTTTCGAGTACGGAATGGTAGTTTTTTTGTGCTGAATTCGTAGTGAAAAAGCGTTACATGGGGGAGGGGAGGTTGAAAAAAAACGTTGCGTTGGCGTTACATGGGGGAGGGGGTGGTCAAAAATTCGGAAAAAAAGCGTTACGTAATATTTGAACGTTCCCTTACTGCTGACTGAAGCTATTCGATACATCAATTGTCTCTTATTTAAGGATAATTCTGTCTGTTTGAAACTCAAGAAAAGGCAGTCTTCAAAAAATGTCAGGAAGTTTGTGTTTTGTAAACAATAAACTTTTCTCAATGGGATTTTTTGTTTGTAGAAAGTTCAAACAAGTTGGCCCAGACAATAAGACATAACCTTCTTTCGAGGATCATAAAGTGTCAAAAAAATAAACAAATTAGTTATTCTCAAGTGTTAAAAATGAAATATTCTATGTTAAAACCACCACCACCCTATCATTGTAATTTGTCAGTGCTATATCAATAAGGTGCTAACATCAAACTAATTGCCCCTCTTTGACATTTGATCAAATTTCTGGAGATTTAATTTGTGCATCATTGCCGCTTATTCTTGCATCACTAAAATGTCAGCAAAACATCAGTAACGGTATCAACCAAAAAACGTTTATTAAAGTAAGTGCATCTCCAGATACCATAGTATTCTCTGAGTGCATTCGTGCCTAATATTTTTGGCTGTTGTTTGCTAAGACATGCAAACAGAAGATGATTTGTTTGATTTCTGGCATGGTTATTGGGGATTTGGATTTGTTTGGGCAAAACAATTTCATGGCATGTTCAATATCAGAACATTTTCAAAACATTTTCATGGCATTTTCAATATCAGTCAGTTGGAGGTAGAGAACTAGAGATTGCCTTCTTGATTTCCATTTAGTGTAAAACTGAGTTAACATAATTTGAAAAGTAGCCTAACATTTTGCTTACGGTAATGAATGTTGTAGTTATTTGTTTTTTGTGGCTGTTGTAAAGTTGATGTGCTATTAGTTATTACATTGTTGCAGCCAGGGCTGTGGAGTCAGAAAGATTTTGGCATGTTTGGAGTTGGCCAGTTATAAATAAAGGAGTCGTATATTTCACCTGACTCCCCAGCTCTGGTTGCAGCTTGTCATTAGATCCTAATCTATGAACCAAACAAAGCATTTTTGATTTTTTGTTTTTCTAATATCTACTAAATTTAAAAGAAATGAAATACAAGTGTTTGTCACTGGCAATCAGAATTAATCAAATAGTGTTTGTGCCATTAGTATAATGTTTTCCACAAAGTAAAATCAATTGTTTCATGGTGATGATGCACATACCAATAGTCTTTTTTGTTTTTATATTGCTCTTCATTGTTGTGTAAGCATACAACTCTTATGTTTGATATTTGTAGGATATTTTTTTAACTGACCGTATCAAAGATGTCAAGTTTATGTCGAATGTTATACTGTGATAAACCAAGACTTCTTTTTTCTTTTGGACAAAGACTTGTTGCAAATGTTCATACTACTGGCATACTGCATAATGAAAAAGAACCTACTATCAAAAACAATGACCTAGCAGCAAAGGAACCAAAAATTGAAGTTCCTCCAGAATTTTCAAAATCTGCTTCTTTCCCCTCTAGGATGAAGCTTCATGAGCAACGTATGGAAGAAGCTGGTCCACAGTTTTCAAATAAAGTTGTTTATTCTTCTAGATTTATAGTATTTGGAATGGTATTATTTATGATTTATGCAACTTTTTTCAGTGATTATAACTTAGAAATTGAACAGAACCTGGGAAATCAGTTGCCAGGCTATACGGAATACATGAAGAAGAATTACCCTCAGTATGAAGAACGATTGAACAAGTTGAGGGAAAAACAGGCAGCCAAACCAGTTGAATAATGTTTTTGCCAATAAGATTGGTATTGTTTCTGTTACAAACACACTTTTGTTTTATTTTTTTTAATAACTAACTGTGAAATATAATATTTACATCATTCAAAGCGGTCTGTATTATACAGTCAGTAGAGTGCTTTACACCTGGAATTCAAATATAAGTAATTAAGTAGGCTATGCTTTCATGAAGGATGATACAGTCATTAATAATTTGCAATCTGTTCCGCTGCACCACACTTGTATGAAGAAGTGGTTTCCTCTCTCCATTGATGTGTAGATGCCTGGTGCTCATTGCCGGAATGGCCCGTTTCGGTGAGTCCGATTCGGTGAGTCCAATTCGGTGAGTCCGATTCCCTATTCGGTGATTTTTTGAATTTTTTTTTTAAATTATTGGGTACCGTAGCCTAATTATCATTGCCGTTTTAGAGTTAGGGGATAGGTGTTAAGGTTAAGGGTTAGGAACTCACCGAATCGGACTAACCGAATCGGACTCATCGAATAGTAGCAGACTCGCTCATTGCATATGAGAAGACATTTGAGATGCACCACGACCTCTCTTCACAGGAATAATCCAATGGGGAGAGTGATCGTGATTGCTGTAATATACATTCAACCAATACACAAAACTGTTTTGGAAAAACGTCTGAGTGCATAAGAAACTTTGATGGCTTGTTTAATAAACTACACACAATGGTCAACACACATATTAGTCATATAAAAATAGCTAGGTGGGAATTATGCACAGTGCTGGACTGCTGGTACACAGTGAAGTTGGATCATCGTTTTCCTTTTTACAAAAATGCAAGTTTGTTACAGGAACAATATTGCTGTATGAAAATTGGCTGTATTCGTTTTTGATGTATTTTTTTCAATAATTTGTGCAAAACATTTGCTCTCTTTACAAGATTATACAAATTTATGATGAGGCTACTGACTTATTATGAGATGTTTGGTGGCTGTAGGCTGGAATAACGCAACCACAACATCTTAAGTAATTGTTTGAATTCTATCTTATGTTAGGCTTGTTGAACATCCTGTTGTAGTTCTGGTAATGAAGCTGGTAACCTCAGTCATCGGAAAAATGCAAGAAGTGTAAATTTTCAATCAAGAAAATGTAATGTACAATTCAACTTGTATGTAATACATTATGTTACATCATTATATTGCGGTTATGATTACTGTTGCCACACACGAATTTTTGTGTTCAATATGTTTGTAACTATGCTGTACATTTTTCTGTTTGTTTGATTTGCAAAAACAAAGTATTTTCAATCACTGGTTTTGGTTAGTTGTAAAACTACAAGGTTCTGTTAAATAACATTTGCTGTAGCTTCTTTCTTTTATTTTATGGCGAAGTATTGCATCCTATGTCAGGTATGGATAAACGGAGCTTTGTGCGATGTCAGTACTGCTTTATTATTTTGGTCTATCAGGCTTACTGGGTAAATCTTCAGTACGGGACTATCTGTGCATCCTTTATCTTCCTGAAGGTGATATAACAGTAAACAGAGGTTTTAATATTTCACTTTAATATTGATAGGCTTATGATATACTGCTATGCTAGATATACTGCTATGCTTCACGACATCATGACGTGGTGCAAACAACTTAAACCCGAATGACTTGAGACTTGGTCATTTCTTGTGTCTATAGTTGATGTTGTACTGTTGAGGGATATCGCTTGCTGTGTTGTACAGCAATAAATCTCAAAATTCTAAATGACACGCTTTACTATTAGTTGCATTGCGCCATCGTTGGCACTCGACAGTCATGACCACTTTTTACAACATATTTTTATGATTCCGTTATGTTCATCTTGTAATGTTTGATGTCCAAATCATTCTTGGTTTGCCTTTGCTTCCTTTCCCTTGATCTTTCTATAATCTTTGTGGGAAAATGCATTTTTTCTTTTTGTGTACGTCCAAAGTATTTCAATGTTTTCTTTTGACCATTTGTGGTATCATTTTTTTAGTTGAACTTGGCTACTACTTTATTTAATTTTAAACATTCGACTTTGTCCAGTCCTGAGCTCGAAGGCATGAATCCACTTCTCTATTCACTGTGATATGAATTAACATTACAACTTACAAGTCTAATGTTTCTTGAAGATCTTCTTGTCCGGTCTACCTCTGTACTGCGCAACCTCAACGACAGACACAAGAAACCACCTGGTCTTGCGTCATTTGGGTTGACTTGACATCATTGACAAAACGACTTTAATCCGAGTGATGCGATGCCTAAATGCCACCTCGTCATATATTGTTTTGACCTTCCTTGTTTCACATTCGGCAGCAGTGGCCGAGTGGTTAACGCGTTGGGCACACAGTCGAGAGCCTGCATGTTCGACTCCAGCCACCTGCACTGCTGTTGTTTCTCTGGGCAAGAAACTTTACGATAATTGCCTCTACCCAGTGATTGATTTCGAGTAATGGGTAGTACCAAATTTAAGTCATAAGTAGAGTAGACAACCGGAAACAGACATTGCTGTCGGCTGCAGCGTGGGTCAGGTGTATGTCGGAAGGCGTACACCGATGCATAGCGCTCAAGTCTGCTTTCCCGCAATGCAGGATAAAGATAAACAAACAAACATCTCCTGAACAAAGCGCATTATGCCAATATGCCATCTCCACACACTGACCATAAACACTCTTGTCACCATTATAAAAAGTATCAGCTAATTAATTATTTTGGATAGCGACAGTAATATTTATGTTGATGTTGTGTTTTGGTACGTGTTACGGTTGTGCCCATTTTCATTTCTACCGAGCTCGTTTCATAGCTTACATGTTTTCTTCCTTTTTCTTTTTTGCTTTTGTGTGTTTATCGCAAGGTATCCAGTGTTTATGACGCAGTATCAACGGTGGAATTGCGCAGAGGATAAGGCTCTCGCTTTCCAATCATGCAATTCTGGTTCGACTCCGGCTTAAGCTGGTTGTTGAAAAATATCGCTCACCTCAACCCAAGGTGTAATAAATTGAATAGTTGGTGTAGTTGCTGAAGGAAAGGTGGCTGCGAGAAAGGTACTGGCCAGTGGCCACCCTATTTCAGGTACTGCCAAAGGCTCAGAACACTGAGAACCTTATCTTTTTTTCTCCAACGCTTGGATTCAAGTATGGGAGATCCAGTGTAATGGTTAGAAGCCTTATATTCTTGCATAAATTAAATATACTCCTGTAGGCTACATTCTGTTTTCGTGATGTCTTAATAGCATTTAATCAAGTAATTCATTTATTTAAAAAGTTCATTTTACGACGTGTCCCTATATTTATTTTGTGCGTCTTTTGTCATATAGGCATAGTCAACAGGTCAGTTCAGGTAATGTAAAATAGATGATCAGATATTTCAGTCGTTGCAACTTAACCCACTAGCCTAACGAGTTCGAAATAACTTATTAATGTTCGCTTTGTCTTTTTGCTTCTTACTTTGACAAATTGTCTGAAAGGCTGAGTAAATGTCCATTTTGTTGAATCTACAATTTGATGCCTTGTTAAAGAAAACGTATGTTTTTATTTGTGTCTCGATGCTTTCAATCAGAGAATAATTTTATCCAATCTCTGATGGCATGTTATTTTTTATTCCCTCACTGTCTTGAATAAAGTGCATAGTTCCAAGCATGGGATGGAATGGAAGGCAATTTTTGGGATGAAAAATAGATGATAGGATGAAAGACAATCTTCCATCATTAAGTTTACACCGCCATATTAAGACATACAAAAGTTGTAAAGTAAATTGAGTAAAATTTTCCGTTTAATTACGTTTTTTCCACAATCTTGGATTCTTTTGTAGTTGTAAGCTAACTTCTAACACCAAAACCGGAACGTAATCCTCAGAAAAATATTGCTGTAAAATTTTTAGCTGAAATGTAACTACAGTAGAACTCGGTTAATCCGGATTCGATTTGACCGGCGATTCCATCCGGATTAACCGATGACGGTTTTTATCAAGCCTGACGTTACCTAGATAGAAGGGTATCGGTAAAAATCACCGAAATTGAACGCATTAGTGTGGTCATCTGTCAATTCCGAGACGCGCGATCACCATATTAGCGATAGAATTCTTTTGAAATGCAGTAGCCTTTGCATGTAAAACGATTGTATTTGTAGACTCTGCGTCTAACGCAAGAACACACTGGCAAAAGTTATATCTTCAGACATGCGTGTCGGAATAATCTGTAGTCACTCAAAACTTTTGAAAACAGTTACGGAAGACGAGTTTCTTTGGAAAACTTACAAAAATCAAACAAAGTCTTCTATTGGAAAAACATCACCGACATACCGTACCGCCGAAAATTCCACCGACATCTTTTCAAGTTACAGTACGAGTTTGGGCATTTGCGCAGGAATTTTGCGTTAGGAGGGATTCTTATTCATGAAAAGAAGAAATCCGCAATAATTTATTGCGTCACATTAACGGAACAATAGATAAGAAATTTCTCGCAATAAGCCACGTTACGTTTTAGCATAAAATGGCAAAACTGTCTGGAAAATCCGGATAAAGCGATAGAGAAAGCGCAACTTTTGTCCGGAATAGGCGAAGATCCGGATTAAATAATCCGGATAATCCGAAGCTGTTTCTTAAGAAAAAGATTACAAATCATTTGTACTTCCAGTTTCATCCGGATTAGGCGAAGATCCAGATTAACCGAGTTCTACTGTACATGATTGCAAATGGAAGATTTTTTTGAAATGGAATGGAAAAAATCTTGGTATATATGGAAGATGGAAAAAAACGTCTTCCATCTCATAGCCTACCCTGTGTAGCGGACAGCAGATAACTTAACTTATCCGCCCATCTACCTAGCTGTAATACTAAGTCTACAGCAACAATGCGACAGAAATGATCCGAGAACGAGGTCTGGGCTTCGTTATTACATATATGATTTTATTGTCACCACATAACTTAAAGATTGCAATCGTCTTTCCACAACAGAACATAATTCAAATCATAAGTTCAACCCAGGAAACTGCACACTGAACGTTGACTGACGGAGCCAGAAGAAATATCACTACTGTACCAAAATCATATTATAGTTAGCTGCACCAAAATTATGCCATACTGGGTGCGGCAAAATCAGACTGTGCTCTGATAGCGGCAAAAATCTTTTGCACTGATTGCACCAATATCATGCCGTACTCTGACATAGCCTACTTTCTACACCAAAAATAATACTCTGTCTGTTGAATTGAAGGCCAGAACGCGATATACATAGTCGTTGAGGCATCTGTAGGCTATAACGTTGAAGAAACGAAAAACTACGTATATGTAATTAAAACTGCCAGTTGCAAGAATGCGTTTATAGCTTGTTGGCATGCGAATTCTTGAGAAGCACGCTTCAGAATCATGAAGCACAACTGCACAATTACTTGAATTCCTGGGTAGCGTTACTTCGTTACTTTTGCCTACTACTACCGTTAGCCTACTTTTGCCTATATGCAAAAGAACGACAAACGTTAAAAAAACCTAAGCAGAAACGCAGGGCGCTCAACCCTGGTTCCAAGTAGGCTATTTTTCATCACTGCAGACGGAACTTGGAACCGACGAGAGCTAGATCGGAAGCTAAGGCAGGCTATAGCCTACAACCACCAGTTTTAAATTTGTGGCTGCTTTGCATTATGTGGATTACGGTCCTAAACAACACTCAGTGATGAATGATCAAGTAAATGAAATATTTTCTGACAGTTGTCAACCTACAACAATGCTTGATATGAACGTCTCAGTTAGCCTACCCTAGGCTACATGTCTTGTGCGGTAATAGGCTATAAAGTAATTTTAGTTTCACACCAGTCAGTTCAATCATAAACAGCTAAAAATTGATTTCTAGCAGGTAGATCATCTTCAGTTAAGCTTATTCAAATAAAATCATATTTATAGAATCTTTTTCTATTTGAATAAGATTAACTGAAGATGATCTTATTCTAGCTGATCGATTTTTAGCTGTTTATGATTGAACTGACTCGTGTGAAAATCAATTTCTTTGTAATCACTGATGAATGAATGAAATCAAAGGGAGATGTAGCCTACGCTACAATAATCTAAGTAAGAGAAAGCTTAGAAAAGTAGGTAGGCTATACTCGTAAGCTAAAGTTGTAGAAGCAACTACGGTAGCCTATATCAATTTAAAGGAAAATGATTTTCTTTTCCTGAGGACGCAACACTTCAATGACTCCACTTTACCAGCTGAATCATTCAAACGAAATGTATTCTACCGTAGGCTATGCTGTAAACTTGTCGTTGGAATTGAAAAATCCATCAACAAACACAAACATATCGTCGATAAATGAATAAAAAAAAAATAACAGTAACCTCTCATGTAGCTCCACACAAAGTGAAATTCGTATGACTTTTGACTCTTTTTTCACTTCTGTAAATACAGTAGGCTACCGTAATGTCTTTTTAGTTTCGATCTTCCGATCTCTTCAGCGTAGTAAAATTCAAGTGAAAAGTTGTCTTGAAGTTTTGAGATGATAGTTTCTAAGGTTGATTTTAATAAGCCAATGAGAATTGATTTAATTTGGGACTCCAGCGAAACGTAATTTTATCGCCAAATAAGCCTACAAAGTGTAATTTATTTTAAGAAAAAATGTGCACAATTGCATAGGCTACTGCGTGACATAACCATTATGGTTGCTGAAATAACCACTCAGTGCATAATACCTACGGTGTCGGTACCGTAGCCTACTAGTAGGCCTATTGGCCACGTCCCACCAAAGACTTAATTAAGTTAATGTTTTTCTCTTTTTGCACAATTTTCTTTGGTTAATGAACCTATAATCGGCAGCATTGGGTAGTGAGCAGGCTACGCAATTCTTCAGCGGCAAGGCCTATGAGAGGGGGGTACGGCGTACCCTTGAGGGCCCAGGACTGTGATTGTTGGGGGGCCCGAAATTGTGATTTTGTAGTTTAGGCATAAAAATGTTTGGTTAAAACCATTCTAATCGACTAAATTCAAGCATAAAAGTTGTTATTCTTTAGTCCTGGAGAGGGCCCGTAATGTAGAAAAAGGGCCCGGAAAGGTAATTGAATGCATTGCGCGCAAATTAGGGGCCCAAAGTGGTGATTGAATGCTTTACGTGCAAAAATGTTTTGTTAAAAGCATCCAAAATTGACTAATTAAAGTTGGTTATTCTCCTGTCCATGGGGGGAGGCATAGTGTGGCAAAAGCAAAAAGGGGATGAGAGCTTCATCAACACCATCAGGACATCATCATCTACCAGCTCATCCATTCCATCACCCACCAGGACAAGAAACAATAACTTACACTGGATATCAAACCTCAATCGTCTTAGGCTACTGTGTGATGTGCAGTCTAACCATAGAAAGAGCTCAACACCTGCTCTCCTGGGCCACATTGAAACGGGCTTTTGCCTGAGGATGGGTTTCTTTTATGTCCGGTTTTCTTTCTCCATCCTATTATTATTATTATGACTGCTCATCCACATCAATATTGGAACTGGCAAATTCAATCCTCAACACTTTTCATTAGGCTGTCATTCAATACTACATGTGTGCTTCTCTGTTTTTGTTTTATTTTTTGCTACTTGTTTTTTTGGGTTTTGTGGCCGTGCTAACTACTGATATATAGCCTACTAAATAATTTTTCATTCAGGCAAGTTTTAATCCTTTCAAGGTTTTGCCATCTTTTCCCGTTCGTTAACGTGCTGGTAGGTTTATATCGATTTTTGTAGTTAGTATCTTTTTCGTCCCGGACGCGTTAATGACGAAAAATAAAATGATTGAATGATTAAATGATTGAGAAAAACCAGGGTTTTAAAAAAAAAAAATTATTTGAAAAAGGTAGTTTCGCGCTTATTTCACTTCAAAATAACAATGTAAGACACCATAGGTCAAATTTGTTAACCGCTATAGTGCTACACGACAGGCTGAACGCTAAAAATATTTTTTGTATCATTTTCGATAAAATCTTTTTTCTTAAGAATTAATATTTTAGGTTCAGAATTTTTATTCTCGCACTGACAAAGCCTCTGATTGGTTATTCCTGGCAATGCGGTAGCTTGTAGACTTAAAGGATTTGTATCACTGAGGTAGAGCCAGTTACTGACATTGACAGAGTGAAATTTCCGATAATTGTTGAAATGTAGTTGCCTGGGAATTATTCCATCATAGACTTGATTCCATCCACAAGCTATCGCTGAATAGAGAACAGTCCTGAAATGCGTTGCTCAAACGCTGAGAGCGGAACCAGCTTCGTGTGATCTTGAGTCGACCGCTTAACTGACAAGCTAAATTAACTAAAAGAATTTAAAAAAATGTATCACTTGCCATTGAATTAAAAAGTGGCCATAAGTAATGAACACTTTCCACAAAATTTTTGCTAAATCATGCATTTACCTTTTAAAATCAAAAGCTAAATTTAAGATATGTGTTTGGGAAACATGAAAAATTGCCGATGCGTGTAATCAAAATACAATTTTTGGCAGAAACAAAACGGTGCAAATTACAAAAGACTGTTGGGGTTGACATTGTTTTTTGTAACTATATGCTCCCCACACAAGGGAAAGTGTTGTTTCATCAACCAGCATTGCAGAATTTAAAAGAAAGCAACGTATTTGTTGCCATTGCATAGTGTTAGTATTATGATTGTGTAAAATTCCGAAAAAGGTTTGAGCATGTTGATATATAGTAGGCTACGGTGGTAGGCTATACCTTTTGTGAAATGTGCTTGATTTTTCAGAAAACAAAAATTTTTAAGCTGCAAATAATCTTTGATTTCTGAGATGAACTTTTCCGAGTTGTTTAAGCAATCTCAGTTTTTGTGCAAGTTCTCGCCTGATGGCCAGTATCTCGTAAGTTGCGTTTCTTACAAAGTAATAATCAGAGCTGTAGATACCTTGCAGATTCTCAGATTATACACATGTATGGATGCAGTGCAACATGTTGAATGGTCATCTGATTCAGGATTTATATTGTGTGCAATGTACAAAAGAGGAATATGTCAAGTGTGGTCTATTGAGCAACCTGATTGGACTTGTAAAATCGATGAAGGTTCAGCTGGTTTGATTCACGCTCAATGGAGTCCAGATGGTCGACACGTTTTGACAACTGCTGATTTCAATTTACGAATTACTGTTTGGTCTTTAGTGAACAAGTCCATTTCCTATATCAGATACGTAAAAAATTCGAAAGATTGCTTAAGCTTTTCAGATGATGGAAAGTATCTTGCGCTTGCAGAATGTCGGAAGTGTAGAGATTGTGTCAGTGTATTTGCCATCGACTCATGGCAGTTATTGAAGCTCTTTGAAACAGATACTGAAGATTTGGGTGGTTTGAAATGGTCTCCAGATGGAAGAGTAATTTGTGTATGGGAACACTGCTTGTGGTATAAAGTGTTGATATATACCATGGATGGTCGATGTTTGAACACATTTAAAGCATATGACTGGGCTTTAGGAGTAAAAAGAGTTGCGTGGTCCCCAACTAGTCAATTTTTAGCTGTGGGAAGTTTTGATAAGAAAGTTAGAATTCTTAACCATATTACTTGGAAAAGTATCTCAGAGTTTTCACACACACCTAATGTTCAAGCAGCTAATGCTGTAGTTTATTGTGAATCTGAAACCAAACCAGATGTACCTAAAGGTGAGGGTGCTGCTATTAGTTCCTCTACTATCTTCAGCACGCAAAGCAGATATGAACTACAATCTCCTCCAGTGCAAATTCCATTTGTTCTGCCAGATTCTGAAAAGCCAAATCCTAAAATTGGTATTGGATGGTTAGAGTTTAGTCCAGACAATAAGTATTTGGCTACAATTGATGACAGCATGAAAACAGCAGTTCATATTTGGAGCATGTTAAAACTGAACTTATTTGTTGTACTTCAACAAGCATCTCCAATTAAATGCATCAGGTAAAAGAAAACCTAAATGAAAAACACCAATACATGCTGTTGAAATGTGACATGATGTTTTCTTGGGACTCTTCATCCCCTTTTCGAAGATCTCATATGACATGTTTCAATAGCCCCTGGTGTGTTTTTGTGTGACATGTATATAACGATCAAATGATATGACAATCAGTGTTTGAACAATATTTCATATGATTGTTTTTTGTATTTTTATGTCGGAATTGCCAAAGAAAACTAACTTCACTTTGAGTTATTTTTCATGCTATTTAAAACCATCTTGTATATTTTTCAAACAATATCCAGTCGAACAGCAGAATCAAGAAAATGGTTAAAATTTATTGCAAAATAAAATTGTTCAATTAAACAACATGATATGTTCTACTGGTGAACTAAACTAAGCCAAACCTGGGTTTTTTTTTTCGCTGAGACTTTTCGGTCATTTGTCCGAAATGACTTGAAAAAATTTGGTCATTTTTTAGTTATTTTGGTCGTCGTCGTTCGTATGAAGCAGAAAGTTTGTGGTCAGCCGAATGGAAAGACTTGGAGCCAACTTTTCGTCAGGTCATCTAGTGTACGGAGGCCTGTTATTCCTTTGGGAGGGGAATAGATGGGACACCCAAAGATGATGTGGTTAGCTGTTTGCTCCGTCGCACCGCACTGACAAGCAGCAAAGTCCCTTGTGCCCCAGCGTGTCAAGCAAGCATTGAAGCGGCCAACTCCCGTTCTTATTCGGTTCAGTGTCACCCACTCCCTTCTCTGAAGCTCAGAACCAAGTGGGAGTGAAGAGGCAGGAGAGACATTGAATAGAACGAGGCGAGACTTTATTTTTGGCGCAGTGCTCAATTCCTTGGACCAGGCATCTGACGTGCTGAAATCAGCGAGCTGGAGTTTTGCAGCATGCCTTACAAAATGGCGCCGTGATAGTAGGCGTTGTATGATTGGGACATTGAGAGTGGATACGCAATCGTGTAGTATGTGGTTCGGATCAGCACAGGCTTTATTTATTAACGAAGACACCATCGCTTCTCTGCGTACATTAGCGGGTAGGATACCTGACAGCACTGGAAGGTATTGCTGTGGTGTTGGTTTTAAGCATCCAGTAATAATGCGCATCGTCTCATTCAGGCAGGCGTCTAATTTATTGGTGTGCTTGCTGCAACACCATGCCGGAGCTGCGTATTTCGCGGCGCTGTAGGCAAGCGCCAGGCCACCTATGTGGAGGGTAGATGGTTTTGCCCCCCATGTTGTGCCGGCCAAGCACCTCAAAAGTCCATTGCGTGAAGTTACTTTTGCACGCAGGCCTTGGTTGTGCTGCTTGTACGTCAGTTGCCTATCCAGTTTCACCCCGAGATAAGTTGGTTGACTCTTGAACGGTAACTGACAACCATTGACTTCGACCTTCAATTTCCTGTCGACTTGGTGATTATTGAGATGAAAAGTACTGACGGTAGTCTTTGTAGCACTGAGTTGCAGTCTCCACGTATTTAAGTATTCCAAAATTCTTTTCATATCTGACTCCAGTGTGTGCTCTACATTGGACCATATTCTATTAGTGGTTAGTAGGGCTAAATCGTCGGCATATTTTATTTTGGTCATTTTTTCTGATGAAAATATTTCCTTCAATTAGCTGATACAAACCAAAATTTGCACTTGCTGACTAG
The DNA here is from genome assembly GCF_918807975.1 of Aplidium turbinatum. NCBI lineage: Eukaryota > Metazoa > Chordata > Ascidiacea > Aplousobranchia > Polyclinidae > Aplidium > Aplidium turbinatum. Next base: position 21,037,830 of record NC_137477.1, read on the forward strand.
TTACAACATTAAGTTTCGCTGAGAAACGTTGTCGTGTTTTATCTGAGAAAAATTAGAACAGACAAACGTTTCTTCAACATTCATCAGCGAAACTCAACCTTGCAACACCTGGCCGACTTGACTATATATTTTTTCGGACATTTTGACCGAATTGACTATATTTTTTTCGGACATTTTGCTAAAAAATCGGTCAATGATCGAAAAAAAAACCCAGAGCCAAACTATTACAAGAGGTATAAGGTGATAATTCGATTTTATTCCAACTTTTCGTCAATCAGATACGACTGACTTCTTCAGGGAGCTAGATCACGTAGTGACTGCCTATTCAGCTAGGTAAAACACAGAACCTTGTTGCTTTGAATCAACTAAACATTCAAAATGAAAGTCAACTTTCAAACAAAGGTATCGTGCACATATTTTTAAACTAGAAAAAAGGAGTTTAAATGTTACCAATCAACAAGAAACTTAAATAACGACAGAGCAGCAAGAGAGTGAATGGTATGAGTCATGAAGAATCAAGTTGTATACGCACCACTGCACAGTTTTGAATCAACATGAAACCAACTTACGCCTACGGTAAACATGTCAAACAAGCACTTATATGCAATAGTTTTTTTTATACATAGTAGGAGAGGAGATGCCACCATTACCATTCTTTATATGAGGCTTTTGATTGATGAATCAACTTTCAGAAGATTATTAACTTTTAGAATTTCTGGATTGCCTTGTGTTATTTTTTGATCTGAAATTATTGCAGTTTCATATATGTTGGCCAAATAAAACAAATTCTTAAATCTCACAGTCACATTAATGAACATAAAAGAACTGTCAAATATCAATGCCGGAAAAATCTACTCCTTACAATTACATGCATACCATAACTTCAGGACTCAGGTCATAAAATAACATAATGGCAATCCAAAAATTCTAAAAGTTGAAAGTGATTATCAAAAATGAATGTTTTTTGAAGGTTGGTTTATCAATCAAAAACCTCAATGTAAAGCATTGTAATGGGGGCATCTCTTTTCCAACTATTTATCAAAAAACTCTTACTAGTGCTTGTCTGACATTACCGTAAGTTGGTTTTATGTTGATTCAAAACTGTGCAGTGGTACATATACAATTTGATTCTTCATGACTCATATCCTTCACTCTCTTCCTGTTCTGCTGCTGTTATTTAAGTTTCTTGGTCATTGATAACATTTAAACTCCTCTTTCCTAGCTTAAAAAGTTGCACATGACAATTTTTGTTTGAAAGTTGAATTCTACTTTGCATGTTTAGTTGATTTACACCAGTGTTTCTCAACCTTTTTAGGCCCAACGGCCCCCTTCATGAACTGGCAAATTTTTACCACCCCCCCAACAAAAACAATTAATTACGAAAATCGAATATAAAACAATAATACTATTAGTACTACAATGTGTGCTCAATGCCAAGCAAAAAGCCAAGCAGAGCGAATTAGCCTACATCAAACATAGGCTGGTTACCAGTTTCTAAAACACTTACCGTACAGCCTGTTTTACCCTAAAAGGGGGATCACCAGAAGGTCCTTATTCAAATAGAATTCTATTTCTATTAGAATAAGGACCTTCTGGTGATCCCCTTTTAGCGTGAAACAGGTTGTATGGGTTTTAGAGACTAGTAACTATATTTGATGAAAAGCAATTATATATTGGCCGGCATAAAAACAGTATAGGCCTACTGGTAGTCAGTGTGAACCTTGGGCTTGGTGAGAAAGTACCAGTTTCTTCATATCCAGTGAAAAGCCAGTGAGAAATATTCGGAGATCACCTCCTATGGATCACCTCTCATGCCAAGTGGGTTTCGCTGTTTGGTATGTAGCAGTAGCAGAACAACACAGCTGAATCCCTTTTCCACCAGGTATGAAGTAGGAAATGCTACCACGAAGATACAAGCTCTTTGACGAAATCGTTACGCTGGGCGGTAGATGGGTTAAACCAGAATGCCTCCTAATCTGCTACTATTCGGCGAGTCCGATTCGGTGAGTTCCTAACTCCTGACCCCTAACCCTTAAACGGCAATGATAATAGGCTACGGTACCCGATAATTTAAAAAAAAATCAAAAATTCACCAAATAGGGAATCAGACTCACCAAATTGGACTCACCGAAATGGACTCACCAAATCGGACTCACCAAAACGGGCCATTCCGTAATAATCAACACGCCGCCCTTGATCCGAGGTAATCATACCGCCCCCCTGCAAAATCAAAACGCCCCGTTAAGAACCACTGATTTACACCAACATGGTCCTATGTTTTGCCAAGCTAAACAGGTAGTTGGGTCATTCCATGTCAACTCAACAGGTTTTTGGAAAAGTGCAAGCTCGACCCTCTTAGATTTTCTTGAAATTCACACTAAAGTTTCATATTGATGTATAATGAACACAAAAAAAATTTCAGCTCATTATCTCAAGACGTTTAGAAATTACAGCCCTTCAAAGTCACCAAGGTCCCTCAAAATGCGTTCGCATGTAAATTTTCCTCCATGTTTGGGTCTTCACAACTTTTCATGTAAAGCATTTACAAATCTGAAATTTGGTATTCTGATTAAGAAGCAGCCCTAGTTTTCATATCTACCATCGAAATTGCTAATTTCAAATTAGTTTTAGATATAGAACCTTTCAAAAATTGAAATTTTTTACATTTGAAAAAATTACATCAATTTTTGATGTCCGCTATCTCCCAAACCAATAGTCCCAGAACTACCATTTTGCATATTATTATTCTATACTTGTTGGTAATTAACCCCCATGAGACTTACACTAAAAAAATGTGAAATTATTGAAGTTTGGAGGGTGCAAAGATGAAGCGCGAGCAAAAAAGCGCAAAATGCGCCATCTTGTGGTTAATATTTGACCCTGTGGACAGTCATTCAGGAAGTTGAAACTTTCAGAAAAAAATCTTCTTTGCCTAAGCTATAAACAGTTCAAGTTTCAAATATGTAACCCAACTCCTTCAATAGTAAATGCAGCTGTGAAATCATGAGTTTGACCATCACATGCAAAAGTCTTGGGGGTGTGAGGTAGTGTGGCTTACTTGGCAAACATGAAAATGTTTTGAATTTTGCTGAGGACACCCTTTTAAATTGTGAAGTTGTCAGAAAAAATAACTCCTTCAAAACATTTTTGAATTTGAAATTGATTTAGGGGTGGCCCTCTCCCCCTGAAGTTCTGCGCCCTCCCCCAAAATACCAAATCTTCATATCTCAAAAACTGCTGGAGCTAGAGATACAGTTTTTGTGTCAAAAGATGCAGAAAACATGATTTCCTATCTGCTTTCTGAACAGTGATTGTGTCTATCTTGAGTAGAAAAGCAGTTATTTCAAAAAACCTGTTTCGGGTATTCCAGCACAAAGCAGCGCTGAACAAGTATTTTGGTCCAAGTTATTCAATGCACAAAGTTCATAAACTAACTTGTATAGCTGGTTAGTTTCAAGGTAAAAATGAAACTAAACAAACAAGCAAGCAAACAAAGAAAAAAAAACAAATGAATCAGCAATAGGTAGTAGCAGCATCACATCAGAAGATGCTCTCACAACTCACGAATGAGTACTGGGTTTCATTCCTGGATATTTTGTGTATAATAAGTCCTCTACAGTTGCAAGGGCATGGTGGCAGACAGTACAGATTAAACACAATGGACTATGATCGAATTATGATTATTTTGCCATCACACTGCAAATGAATTGTAATGACTTGCCACAATCTTTTGTGTCCGTTACTTTGCTTCCAGTGTTTAAATCTTATGTAAGATGTTCTGACTTGCAAATCTCAGTGTTAATTTGTTTTTTTTTTATTCCTGGCCGGGGATGTCCTGTGACAAATATATCCTGTACACTTATGGAGTTATATTATTTTGCTGTGCAATATTCTTTGCCTCATACTGTTGAATGTGCTTTGCTAACTACAGTACCATACTTGCTTTGTTGTGTTAGTGCTGCTTTATTTTACTGTTACCAGCTCAATGTGCTATTGAGCAAGGCATTTAAAGATAATTATGCTGAAACACGGAAAGCCATCTACCCGTTGTGATGGTTATGCATGCTATGATCTTAAAAAGTCAACAGTAAATAGCAGAGATTCACAAAAACATGAAACAATACAACTCTCCTGTTTTGACTTAGTTATAGCTGCGAGTTGTGACCTATTACTGATTCATTTGACTTTTTTTTCTTTGTTTGCTTGCTTGTTTGTTTAGTTTCATGTTTATCTTGAAACTAACCAGTTATATACAAGTTAGTTTATGAACTTTGTGTATTGAATAGCTTGGACCACAATACTTGTTCAGAGCTGTTTTGTGCTAGAATACCCAAAACAAGTTTTTTTTGAAATAACTGCTTTTCTACTCAAGATAGACACAATCACTGTTCAGAAAGCAGATAGGAAATCATGTTTTCTGCATCTTTTGACACAAAAATTGTATCTCTAGCTCCAGCAGTTTTTGAGATATAAAGATTTGGTATTTTGGGGGAGGGCGCAGAACTTCAGGGGGAGAGGGCCACCCCTAAATCAATTTCAAATTCAAAAATGTTTTGAAGGAGTTATTTTTTCTGACAACTTCACAATTTAAAAGGGTGTCCTCAGCAAAATTCAAAACATTTTCATGTTTGCCAAGTAAGCCACACTACCTCACACCCCCAAGACTTTTGCATGTGATGGTCAAACTCATGATTTCACAGCTGCATTTACTATTGAAGGAGTTGGGTTACATATTTGAAACTTGAACTGTTTATAGCTTAGGCAAAGAAGATTTTTTTCTGAAAGTTTCAACTTCCTGAATGACTGTCCACAGGGTCAAATATTAACCACAAGATGGCGCATTTTGCGCTTTTTTGCTCGCGCTTCATCTTTGCACCCTCCAAACTTCAATAATTTCACATTTTTTTAGTGTAAGTCTCATGGGGGTTAATTACCAACTAGTATAGAATAATAATATGCAAAATGGTAGTTCTGGGACTATTGGTTTGGGAGATAGCGGACATCAAAAATTGATGTAATTTTTTCAAATGTAAAAAATTTCAATTTTTGAAAGGTTCTATATCTAAAACTAATTTGAAATTAGCAATTTCGATGGTAGATATGAAAACTAGGGCTGCTTCTTAATCAGAATACCAAATTTCAGATTTGTAAATGCTTTACATGAAAAGTTGTGAAGACCCAAACATGGAGGAAAATTTACATGCGAACGCATTTTGAGGGACCTTGGTGACTTTGAAGGGCTGTAATTTCTAAACGTCTTGAGATAATGAGCTGAAATTTTTTTTGTGTTCATTATACATCAATATAAAACTTAAGTGTGAATTTCAAAAAAATCTAAGAGGGTCGAGCTTGCACACCCTGTTGAGTTGACATGGAATGACCCAGTTCCTACTTGATCAAGCTCACTAAATAAGTCAGTCGTGTGTGATTGATGGAACATTTGAATAAAAGTGGATTATTACTTTATACATCTTGTGATAGTTCAGCTTAGTTTGCACCAGCAGAATGCATCATGTTATTTAACTAAATGCGTGGTGAACAGCTTCATTCAATTTTAGGATGGTTCAGTGTTGAGTTGTATTTGCCCACTTGGTTTCAGTAAAAATGTCTAAAAGAAAAAAAGTAGTATTATATGTATTTTTCTAATGGTATGAAAGACTCTTCCCACACAAGAGCAACTAATGTAACTGTAAATAGCAAAAAAAGAAACTGAATGATTGCACCAATCCAGAACTGTTATCAATGTCTAAAAGAAGTCTCCACTTGTAATATAGTTAGTTTCAAACATGAAATGTGTGTACAACTGTACATGTGTTCAGTTACCAAACAAACATTAACAACAATTCTCAAATTGCATCGGAAATACTAATTTGTTCCCTTTATCTCAGTGCCTTTCAATCCGTTGAGCGGTACGCCCTTGTGCGGATGACAATCGCGGGGCAGATAAAAATTGCCTATGATGTTTACTTTTCATTGTGTGCAGTAATTCAAATAAGGCGGAATTAGTATAATTGGCTACATAGTCTTTTGTCTTTGATTCCCTCATGCCAATTCAATCTTTTTATGTGATTGACTTCGTTATAAGGTTGCTGGCTCCGCGGTTTTCTTGCAGAATTGAGCTTGTTTGACTCAAAATCACTGGAAAAATTCAGTGGTTGCGGGACGCGGGTGTTTGGTCTAGTTTACTTTTTGATTGCCGTTTTATGGTTTATAATTTGGAAGTGTGCTACCTTTTCAAGTTTACACCTTCGTTGCACTAAAAATGAGCATGTGACTGTTTTGCAACACGTTTACGAGACAGGTGGTGTTAACCGTAAAAACCACGCCGAATTTTCGCTCGGAACTCGGGATGGATTTAAAAGAGACCTGGCCATCTAAGCACTTGAAGCTTTGTGCAAAATCCCATCCAATATCTATACTTGGTTGAAAAGGGGTTTATTGTACTAGTTAATATCAAAACAAGAAAAAGGAATTGTCTTAATTAAACACTTGGTGACATAATGCAGGAGGCTTTGCAGCAAGAAATTGTGCTTAACTGGTCTGACGTTTTCGGAAATATTCAGCAGCATGCGAGTCATTCATAGCCTATCTTTGGATGGTTAAATATGCAATGCTAATTCTTCTTCGAATCGAGGGTCTATCCTTTTACCACCCCAGATTTACGATGTTTTTGGGCTACACTGGAAAGCTATTAGAGAGCAGCTAGTGTTTGGTTTTATCATGCAAGACTCGCAGACTTCCACTCCGTTAGGTGGCTTGAAGATTAAACAACGTTGATGATGTAGTCTGCAGTCTGTTCCACGGCACCACATTTACAAGAGGAGGAAAATGCGTTTTCCGATTGGTGCATGGTTAAGCGGAAATGCCCGACGCCCGTTTGAAGACGTTCGAGGCACATCCACACCTATTTTGGTAGCATCAGGCCGATGGGACGGGGATGTCAAGGTCGGGGATGAACGAATGGAATCTAGTGGTACTTGACTTTCATTCAGAATTCCATTTGTGGTCCGCCCAATTAGCCGCAGAGATGTCTTGTCCATCAGAAGTTGGGCGGCTGACACTAATGGGTGGCTTGATTTCCGTCGATATGGTTGCTCGTTTGAATGAGCAGAAACCTTGAAGTGAAGACGATGGTTTGGCTCTGTCGACCGAGAGGCAAAGCGACGAAGTTCAGTATGTTGGATGCCAGCAAAAATGAGGAGATTGTCCAATGATGTGGGACGCAGGCATCCGGTCACTGTGCGGCGTGCGCAGGGCGCTGTTTATGGTAGTGTCAAATGCTGTGTTCGTGAGCACTGTGGCACCAAACTGGTGCACAGTAGCCTACTCTGCTGAAGAGTAGACAAGGGCTAAGGCAATGAGGCTGCTATTCGCAGTGTCAGCCTTCACTCCCCAACTGGACCCTGCCAGGCAATTTAGCGGAGCGCGCGATGTCAGTTTTATGTGCAAATGCTAATTTTTTTAATGTATAATAATTTTTGTTGTTACTGTAAATCAAAATTTCGTTCACGTGTCTTATAGTGTCTGACTGCAGTAGTTAACGATTGAAGTAAATCAAACTTGAATTCAGATCAATCCATTGCCATTTAAAAATTGATTAATTAAAGATTTTATTGAATAAACCTTCCATTGATATTCCACAAATGGGGAAAACAAACAGCTGCAAACTTTTGACACCGCAAAGAAGTATTTTTGATCTGTGCGGGTGAAGATTTTGCGAAATGATAAAGTGCGTACCGTTTCAAAGGTTGAAAAGCACTGATATTGAAAACAGGAGATTATTAATGAAGATTTAACACCAACCTTATTACTTACTTTCAGGTGGGACCCTCATTCAAGCAGACTCGCCATTTGCACAGCTAATGACAAGCTTTACATGTGGTCTCCATCTGGTTCTGTGTCAGTTCAAGTTCCCATCAGTGCTACATTTCATGTCCACTCACTGAGATGGCATTCTAGTGGAAAATCTCTGCTACTCATGAGCAAAGACCAAATGTGTGTATGTTACTTGGAAAACAAAGAAACCCGTTGAGTTAAGAGTTGATTAGTATTCTTTTATTGAGGTGTGAGGCATGCTTTTTCAATCTGTTAAACTTAAACCGGGTAATATCCCAATCTCTCTGCCTATTAAAATTTGACTTTCAATGGTGACACGCCAGTTTTGCCAACCGGATTAAAGATTCATATTGAATAGGATGAGTAACTTCCGCATCAACCTGTGTCTTTAAGTTGTACGCTATACAAACAACTGAGGTCATGAACTCTGTAGAAAGTTCTCTTTTTTGTATACTGTGTGGTTGAGTTTGCAGGCCAGTCTCTGGTTCAGGGCAGTTTGCAGGCCTTCAGCATTGTGTCAACGGAGTAAATTGCTCCTGATTTTATCGTGCCGCTATCTTAAAGTTTATTTTTTTTAAATGTCTTCACATTTTATGTATGCTGTTTAACATAACATGTACTGTAATACAAAAACAATGTAACTTATGTTGAAATTACATTATGAACCAATGACATTCTTCCTGTGCTTGTTCTTTTCTATTAAAAGCTTGTTGAGGTTGTTACAAGCGAAATTATATTCTTTTGACAACAAATTATATCTACCATAGGCAGTGCGAAATGAAGCAAATTGCCTTGCCGGCCTTGTTAAATCAAACGATATAAAAAGAATGCGACTTAACACAAAACAAACAAATTTTCTTAATGGTTGGTCCGAGTTTGACAAATCGTTAAATTACAAGGGTCTATTACTGTCGTGACGCGACAATTTATCGAAAGACAATTTATCGAACGACAGTTAATCGAACGACAATTTATCGAAACGACAGTTCATCGAACCGACTGTTTATCGAAACGACAGTTCATCGACCGACTGTTTATCGAAACGACAGTTTATCGAACGACGAAGCACATATGCAATGGAATACTCTGGGGTTAGGTTTTCGATTAACTGTCGTTCGGTGAACAGTCGTTTCGATTAACCGTCGTTCGATTAATTATCGTTCGATAAACTGTCGTTTCGATTAACTGTCGTCGATAAACTGTCGTAGTACCATTACTCTACTCTATAGCATTAATATTTGAATTATGCAGGCCTCCAAACTCCTTTGTTTTATGGCGACCAAGCATGGCCTACCAGAGCTTCTTCCAGGCAGCCAAATTCACGCGCCTATGTAGCCAAAATGAAAAAAAATTGTGTTTTTAAAAATTAATATCGTGTTTTTGCGTTCACTCAGGTAAAAACAACACAAACAAGGCCCTGAACAATTTTGCAGCTGCATTTAAATGCGCTGCTTCCCAACAATCCCAAGTAGTGCAGAGCTCGTCTTCTAGTTTTTATTGGTCGACGCTCAGCCTTTAAGCAAACCTTTTTTCCGCAATATTTTTCGGCGTGTGAGAGACGTTGCTGCCTTATTTGTGGAAAAGGTTGCCAGTGAAGAGAGAAAAGTTTCAAATGCCAACAGAATGGAGAAATGTTGGTTTTTGTAAGCCGCGGCCATGGCCGCTGAGAGCTTAGAAGCTTGATATACAACAACATACTGTATTATATAACCATCAACCACTCTGACTACATCCCCAGTTGAACTGCTTGAATTCAAAAACTTTCTAAAAATTTTAGACACGGTCTCAACACCAAGCTTCATCGGATTTAAATGGAAGATTTTTAATTAGTTTAGCTTTTAATCTACCTAATTATATTACAAAAAAGCATTTTTATGCGTTTCTGTATTGCTAAAATTTTTAAATTCAGTGAGTCGACCACTCCAATTATTATTGAATTTTGTGTCTACTGTACTTTAAGCAGTTAGGACCATAAAACAAAACCATACCCTCCATTCAGCGGCACCTAATGGATGTAATACTTCCCCGCCAACAACACTTCAACAATCGGAAACTTCACTCTGTTAATCTCGGTAACCGGACCTGCGTCAAAAGCCTCTACAAGTATGCCAAACTACCAGGATTCAAGGCCTATGAGAGGGGGTACGGCGTACTCTTGAAGGCTCAAGCCTGTGATTGTTGAGGGAACCGAAATTTTATACTTTACGCGCAAAAATGTTTGGTTAAAACCATCCTAAACGACTAAATTCAAGCATAAAAGTTGTTATTGGATAGCCCTTGGGGTGGCCCAGAAAGAAATTAGGAATTTAAAGTGGTGGTTTAATGCTTTAGCCTACGTGCAAAAACGTTCTGTTAAAAGGTTACAAGCACACTAAATTATAAATCATAAAAGTTGGTTAGGCTACTCTCCTGTCCGGAGGGGGGGGGGGGGCATAGTGTAGCAAAAGCAGGGTTGAGAAAAATCTGGGCTTATTTTAAAAGCGTTGGGCTTTTTAAAAATTATTTGAAATAGGTGGTCTCACGCGAGGGCGCCGGAACGATTTTTGACTGGGGGGCAGGATTACGAAAAAAGGGCACTTTTGTTTACTAAAAGGCCAATGTTTTTTCAAGTTTTAAGATAAGATATAGCGACAATGCTAATATAACAGCTCACTATTTAGGCCTATTGAGTAATGATAGCCTACAAGTGTCCGGTATACAAAGAAGGGCATCATATTATGTTACAGTAGAATTCGCCTATAACGGCAACTCTAGGGGATTGCAAAAACTGACGTTATAGCCGAATTGACGTTATAGACGAACTACCGCAAACTATTCCAAAACTGTCTTTTGATTAAAGAAAGAGGTATATAATCCGGTAGCCACTTTAACAAGTCGAAATTCTGCCACTGAAATTGACTACAATGCAACCGCCAACCAATCAGAACGTGTTATAAGAGGCTACCGTCCAATTGTGACCCTTCTAGCACTCATCCAGAGAGTTAATGCTTGTTTTGAACTTTATTTGGTAATTACAGAAGAAAAAGAGCAATAGCGTAGTGAGAATCGAACACGCGTCAATGAAATGACTACTTTCTATCCCTAACCCTAACCCCTAAGCCAACCAGCTGACAAAAAATCCATCACTTAATTTGCTTTCTATGATCTTCTTTTCGCCATTTTTTACGTCACTTAAACCGTAGCTTATGATTGGTTGGCGATTGCATTCTAATCAATTTCAGTGGCAGAATTTCGACTTGTTAAAGTGGCTACCATATAATCCAGTCAGGTTTACTGTGTACCACCCAACTGACAAAAGTCACGCAGAAAATACAGTAAACAAAGAAATTGTTTAAAAAAAATAACCTACAGCGAAAGGTACAAGAAATTTGCGCAATACAGCTCGTTACATACAGTAGCACGTACAACTGTCGCTTTGAGTTGTTTAGAGGTCAGCTGTAGAGCTGCTTTTTACACGTGATAGTTTTTCACGCGGGAAAAAAGTTAATTCAGTTAATTAAAGTCCCTGCTGCGAACGACGTAGCAAAATAAAGGGAAGACATTTTGCTAGCAGCAGCGCTAACTGGATTAAAAAACTGACCATTTGTGGTGAAGGGGATGGCTTAAAGTGACGTTATAAACGAACAAAAGACGTCTGGGGACCAATAAAGGGTGCTGTTACATGCGAATTGACGTTATAGGCGATGCTGTTGTAGCCGAACTACAATGCACGTAAAAGATAGGAATTCTGCAGGGACCGAGCGAAATGTGACGTAATAGGCGAATTGACGTTATAAACGAAGCCGTTATAGGCGAATTCTACTGTATAATGATGTAACCTACTGTCAAGCCTTAAAGCAGCCTGCGGCCATGGCCGCTAAGTAGTGCTTGAATGACCGCCGGTGCTACCTCCTCAATCGGCCAAGTTTGGTCGCCGGTTTCTTCTAGCCAGTGACGATCGGTGAGGGAAAGCAAGGAAAGCAGTGCTTACCTTAACAAAAACTATGCAAAATATAATGACTGAATTCTAGGTTTAACTTCTTATTATTTTTATCACGTCTATTTTAACTTGAAAATTACTGTATTCGTGACTAGAATTACTCGTAACGCTTGTGAGTAGTCTAAGTCCTCACCAAACCGCATGTCTTGTCTATAAATACCAATTGACGCAAACACTTCTGTCAGAAACAATCACTGAGGCTCCAGGTAAGCAACTATCAAACTTGCTTTCCCAGATTCAAAAATGTCAAAAAACGCCTTCGTTTTATCCAATCCTCTATCGTTTTGCAAAACGTCACCAGCTGCTTAGCCAATCAGATGTGTTATGGTTATGGTAGGTTAGTTGTGCTTTTCCAGTGACGTCAATGCGTACATTCGCTAGAGCGACTAGACTAACTCGTCAGAATGGTCTCTCGTCACGGTACAGAGCACAGCATCATAATGCCAAAAAGCTTGTTGCTGTTTTTTGATGTCTCCTCGCCATGTAGCCTACTTTAGCCTACTGTACTAGCTTTCATAGTCATGCCTTTGCCCTTTTTACAGCGTTGATATAACGTTACTTCGCCAATGAACGTTCAGGTGCGGATGCAATATTTAGTTTGTTAAGCTTCTATACGCAGGAGGCAAACTTATCCAGCTTTTTGTACAAATTGCTTGCGGTTGTAATGTTTAGGCCTAAGTGTTAGTTTTTGTAGTGTAGGCTTAACTGAATATCTGAGAATGAACATTCATGACGAATTAAACATTTAGACAACTATTATTCCATGTCTAACACAGGATTTTGGTCCTGCAACGTTAAAATTAAGATTGTTCATGACTTCTAAACAATGGATGTATGATCACGACATAGGCGAAGCACAATTTGACAGATTTTTATTTTTGATTTGTTTTGGAAATGCTCTCAGAGCGCACCAAATTAGAAGTGTTTTTCAAAAATTTCTGGGGGAGGCCCCCCAGACCCCCCGCTTGGAGACACTCGTGCGAGTGTCGTTAGATGGTCCCACAGTACTGGATTACAATCCCGATAAAGCAGTTATTGCGTGGTGCAACGATTCTATTGTAGGACGTCGCCCAGGCCCAGACTTCAACAACGCTAAGTGATCATTTTTGCATTGTTTCAAGCTTAACCCTATTTACTTGTGCTATCGTTATTTTTATTTTGTATTTTGGCCTCCAAGCACGCAGATTTAGCCGCCGAGAAGGAGCTCCCGGTAGGCCACGATGTCTGCCGAAAAAAAAAACGAGTTTTAAGGCCTGTAGCCTACTGTGTTGCAACATTTTGAGCCGTATATATTACTTTTAAGGTAAAAATGAAAGATTATAATTAAGCTAAAGGCGAATAGCAGAAGTTGTTATATTGCAAAATGTGCAGTAGCTTACATGAATTTAAAAGGGCGCCATTGCCCTCCCTGCCCCTCCATCTGCAGAAAATTTGAGGACAGGAGGAGCAACCCCCCCTCCCCCCTCCCCCGCTTCCGGCGCTCCTGGTCTCACGCCTATTTTACTTTACAATGAATTTCTGAGTTGGAGCAGGAGCCGGAGTCAATTCTTTCTGAGCAGAGTCAAAAAGAGTGACTTTGCTCATCTCTGTTAGGCATGTGGTCATAGCCGTACGAGCCAAGGGGGAAGGGGGGGCAGCTGCCTCCCCCCATGTTGTTTCAAAACGTCGCTAATTCGGGCAAAATCTTGCAATTATTAGGGCAAAAATTGCTATATGAAAAGCTACAAAATTGCATGAATTAAGAAAAACTATAAATTAATATCTTTTACCTGTCAAACTAAGTAGGTACAGCCTCTTATTTGCACAACAAATGTGCCGCAAAATTTTCATTTAGCACACCCGTATTGATGTAGCCTATTGTATTGCATGGTGATGAAACTGTAGTACGAAATGCATTTAACCAACTGCATCATGCCAATTTGGGCAGCCACCAAAATATGTCTCTAATACTTTTGTGAAACTGTCCAAATCAAAACGCAAAATTTGCTATAGCCTATAGCTAATTTTATTAATTTTCACAAATGCAACGTGTTGATTTGGGCAGCTGAAAACATGAAATTATCTGATGAAACTGATTAGTCTGTTTATGCAACTGCCCAAATTAACGTGAGGTAGTTTAGTTTCCCCAAAATGAACAAATTCATTAATTTTTCCCATTTACAGTACATAACTGTATCGTTTAGAGTTGGGCAACAAAAAATATGAAATTATATAAACCTGGTGAATACTTTTATAAAACAATTCGGGTGGAGAGGTTACAGTACTTTTTCAACCATAAACGGACGTAGCTATAAGCAACACCACAACATTTAACAAAAAAAATGTTATAGGCCTACCTGTTAAATGTAATGTTAATGTTGCGGTGTTGCTTAGCTTTGTTTGGTTCAGGGATATCTATAACTACGGGATTGGAAACTCTACAGTGACGATCGGTGAGGGAAAGCAAGGAAAGCAGTGCTTACCTGAGCGAAAACTATGCAAAATATAATGACTAAATTCTAGGTTTAACTTCTTATTATTTTTATCAAGTCTATTTTAACTTGAAAATTACTGTGTTCGTGACTAGAATTACTCGTAACGCTTGTGAGTAGTCTAAGTCCTCACCAAACCGCATGTCTAGCCTATAAATGCCAATTAACGCAAACGCTTTTGTCAGAAACCATCACTGAAGCTCCAGGGAAATCAACTTTCAAAATTGCTTACCCTACATTGAAAAACGCCTTCGTTTTATCCAATCCTCAATCGTTTTGCAAAACGACACCAGCTGCTTAGCCAATCAGATGTGTTATCTGGTGTTATGGTTAAAGTTGCTTTCCCAGTGACGTCAATGCGTATCTCATAGCGGCTGCTTTTGGTTTCAGGCGAAAGGAATACAGCCTCTACGCATGAGTGATTTTCGGGCTTGTAACTATAGGCTACTGAGTACGCTGAAAATAAAGCTGGTTCTCTTACCAAAAAAAACATAGATTCTACAATGAAACATGCAATTCCAAAGGGTAGCCTACATTAACCAACCAGTACTGAAACAGCACAAGTGTTTTTTAAATTCTTTGGGTCAATAGACTGACATCACAAGTTCAGAGCAAACATACTTGTGTTCTTCAAGAATGGACTAGCTTAATTTATAGGCTAATTGTTTGCTCTTTACTAGTGCACCAGTCCAATGCATGTCGTAAATGCTTACAGATGACATTGACAATAAGTTTTTGTGCTCAGTCTAAAAAAGCAGCCAACATTCTAGACTAGTCCCAGTTTGATTGATTGATTGAATCTTTATCCTCGGACTGGAAAAGTCCGAAGATTTTGTTTTGGAAATGCTCTCAGAGCGCACCAAATTGGAAGTGTTTTTCAAAAATTTCTGGGGGAGGCCCCCCAGACCCCCCGCTGGAAGTGTTGCCTTCGGCAACACGCCTTCGGGCTTCACCCGACGGTTACGCCCCTCGTGCCTACTACCTTGCTGCAGCATATTTCCAAGTTGCTTTCCCAATGGTTTAAGCCACCGAACGTCACTGAAACTCTATTCAGTGTTGTACATCAGTAGGGTCATCACATTACTACGACTACAGAAAGATTAACAAAATAAAATATCGACTAAAAGATATACAAAATTATACTTTACAATAATATACAAAATGTACAATCACATTAAAATTTAATTGATGTATAAAAGTACATTTACGATTCTAGAAAAAAAAAACGATGAATCCAAAAATGAATGAATGCAACGAGTCCACACCGCCTACTGTTGTTCTTTAGCATTTTGCGTACTGCAAATCGGATCAGAAGTACATGAGGAGTGTTCAGCAATCAGTGAATATGCTGTTGTATCATCAACTTGTTCACAGACCAATCCATACGAAACCAATACGTTTACGATGTCATCTGAACTAAAACCAATAGTCATTCTGGAAATTTTTAAGGAGCAAACAAAATATAACATGACTGCACTAATAAAATACAAACAAATAAACAAACCAGGCAAGCGTAGACCTTACAATTTACAGCAGGTGAATTGATTGTTACGCTTTTAGTTGTTCGTTTAGCCTACTACTTGCTGCCATTTGAGGTCAATTTATGTGATTGTTTACCACAGCAGCGCACAAAGAAAAATGACCCTACTGGTGTATAAAATGGTTTTCAGTTCCACAGAGTTTCCAATCCCGTAGTTATAGATATCCCTGGTTTGGTTACTTTTATAAAACTACCCAAATTAAAATGATGCAGTTGCGTCCCAAACTAAAATAAAATATTTAGTTTGTTTATGCAACTGTGTCATGTTAATTTCACCAACATTTAAAATGCTACTGCTGAAATACATAATCTCAAACCAATCATAATAGGCCTATATTCATATATTTCAAAGCTTTCCAAATTCAAAACCTGCCATGTAAGCTGGCAAAATCTTTGCTTTGCAAGATCTTGTGTGAAACATGGCAGCTCCCATTTTTTTCATTAATAGCCTATCTTGACTTCTGTTTTGTGGAGACAGATCCAGTTGTTTGCATTAACCTGACCTGCTTTTTCTGGTTGCAAAAAAATGTTGGCAAGCTGCATGCATAGAAAGTGTTTCTTGTGATAACGCAGAAAGCATATTTTTATAGTTTTATGTGTATGCCTATCTTAATTTTGATATTACCTCATTGGCATAGATATTATAAAATGAAGAATTAATTAAAGCACTTGAATGCATACTCAATGAGGCGTTTTAACGATGTGTAAACCAATATTTGTTACTCCTACCTACCATGCCAAAGTGCACAAGCATCGAGCAATGCACAAGCAAGGTATCTTCAAAGATGACTTCAGTTGTTCTATCTTGATTACTTTGATAAGAAATTCTAACTAGCTGGTGATCTTGTTATGTTAGTTTTTCATTGTTATCATGCACCGCATACACTATAGTTGGGAAATTTCTATAAAAGCGTGCAGATTTGGGCAAATTTACGTTCTGCCCCCCCAAAATGGTTTGGTCTCGTACGGCTATGCATGTGGTGAATGCAAAAGTTGAAGAAAGGTTATTGGTCAGATGATTAGTTTGATTATATTTTAACAAGATGCTATGTTTGAGCCTTGGGAGAACTTGACTTGTTGTATCAGATACATATAACACTCTAAGGCCTTCGCGCACCGCGTCTCATGAGATCTCCTTTGGGATGTAGGCTATTTTCTAAATACGGATGTCCAGACAAATTTCTTCGTATTCTGCGTCTTCTTCATGATGGTAGGCTTATGTTTGCCAGAGTCCAGACCAGCAACAACAGTTCTGAACCTTTCCTGGTTAACTCTGGAGTGAAACAGGGCTGCGTAATAGCACCAACTCTTTTTGTAATTTTTATTGCATCTATCTTGGAAATAGTCCACCATGACCTTCCATCTGGCATTGACATATCTTACCGCATGGATGGAAAGCTTTTTAACCTCGCCCGCCTTAAAAGTAAATCAAAGACTACAACACGGAGTATCATGGAATTTCAATATGCCGATTATAACTGTGTAACAGCACTAAGTGAAAACCACCTACAGCAGATTCTGAATGCTTTCCATCAAGCATACAAGAGGCTTGGACTTAGCGTCAATATTAAAAAGACTCAGGTCCTCTTTCAACCATTTCTTAAAGATCGTACCAGTGCTCTGCCAGAAATCCTTCTCGATAGTAGCCTACACTTCTAAAGAATGTGAAACACTTCTGCTACCTCGGAAGTGAAATTTCAGACAACGTTGACCTTCAGGATGAAATACAACATCGGTTAAATTGTGCTAGCACCGCTTTTGGAAAACTTCGCTCACAAATATTTGACAACCATAACATACGAAAAAGTACAAAGCTCGCCGTCTACAATGCAGTAGTTATCACAACACTACTATAGGCTATGCTTCCGAAACCTGGACCACCTATCGAAATCACATTACAGCTCTTGAAAGATTTCAACAACGCTGCCTGCGCAAAATTCTGAATATCAGCTGGAAAGAGAAAAGAACAAATTTGAGCGTGCTAGAAGAGGCTGAAACAACAAGCATTGAGTCCCGCATTATTCAAAGTCAACTCAAGTGATGCGGACATGTAGTGCAAATGCCGGATCAGCGTCTCCCTAAGCAAATGTTTTACTCGGAATTGGCTAAAGGTAATCGTTCAGTAGGTGGACAAAAGAAGCGGTATAAAGACTCACTGAAGAGTAATCTTAAAATGTGTAACATCAATTACACAAACTGGGAGGAAACCACGCGAGGATAGACTGCTTTGGAGATCTGCCACTCATGAAGGTGTTGCCACGTTTGAGAAGAGCAGATCTCAAAGGTTAAAAGAATGCAAAGAAAAGAACGACAATCACACCCTCAACCAACTCTCCCAAAAGATCTTAAATGTAGGCCTACCAAATGTAACCGAACTTTTAAAACCAGGACTGGACTCATTAGCCATTTAAGAACTCACCGTTAGCTTTTATTTTATTGCGAAGGCCATCATCCTCGAAGACGATGAGGGATAGCCATCATCATCAACACTTAGCAACGTAAACGGATTTAAGATTTTTTTTATTAAACACACAAAAAAAACTACTAAATCCAACGTTTTCGTCACCACATAGGCTAGTATCCTCATCAGAAATAATTATTAGCTACATCTAAGAGAAATAAATAAGTGAATTTGTAGCCTAACTTTTTGTTGTTGATTAGATTCATAACTGTTGTAGGCCTATTGTTATAGTCGTCATTTTATTTACGTTGATTTTATGTAACTTGTGACCTGCCTCACTACTTAATAACATTCAGCGTTTTCTGGTACAGACGCTGGAATTGATTACCACCGCACAACGCGTGTAATCAATTAAGCGTTCTGTACCACGTTCCTTAGTTGATTGTTTTGCGTTTCTTTCTTGCTATATATTGCGTTGCTTTGATACACTGAATCAGTAAGTAACAAGAGGTAAATGGTTTTCTCACTTGGTTGGCTATCGCTACAATTATTATTGTTTATTTTATATTAAACGTCTGGAAATACAATCCAGCAGGATTTTTTTTACAGAATTTCTACAGGATTTTAGAAACATGGAGAAACTGATCGAAGTCCTGCAACAACAAATTGCCAACCAAGAACGCCAGACGAAGGAGCAAATGGCCAGACAAGAAGAACGTCACCAAGATCAGACGAAACTACTCATGGAACAACTACGAGAAATACGAGCCCAAACTGCGAGATCACAGCCAACAACAATACAACAGCAGGTATCTTTACCTAAGTTCGTAACGTTCGATGCCACCCCTGAACTGTGGGCAGACTATTGGAAGAGGTTTAACACCTTTGTAGCAGCACATTCAGTCGCACAAGACAAAATGCCGCAGGTTTTTCTCACCAATCAATCACCTACAATCTACA
Source organism: Aplidium turbinatum (assembly GCF_918807975.1). Lineage (NCBI taxonomy): Eukaryota > Metazoa > Chordata > Ascidiacea > Aplousobranchia > Polyclinidae > Aplidium > Aplidium turbinatum. The sequence goes on from NC_137477.1 coordinate 21,057,017, forward strand.
AAATGTTAACAAATTTGGCTGCGCAGGAAACAAACCCAAAGGAAGTCAACGATCTCACCATGACGGAAATTACAAATTCGCCTACATGGCTCAATAATTCGACCAAAACGCTTCATCGTGAGGGAGCGATTCCGTTTCTGGAGCGAAATGAAGCGCAAGCCCGGTGAAACAGCTCAAGAACTAGCCGTCCGCATACGCCAAGCAGCTGCCACATGTGACTTCTCGTCCATTTCAAATCCATTGGACGAAGCTTTACGTACTCGTTTTATTTGTTCAATAGGTAACGAGGCGGTGCTTAAGGCGTTATTCAAAATCAGAGTTGATGAACTTACTTTCAAACGTGCGGTGGAGGTTGCATCAGAAACCGACCCAGTAAACATTTTTCCTTGGTCCAACGTTGGCTGACGGTTGTTCGGGTTGGCTGAGGGTAGTGTAGTTTTGCCAACTTTTGAAATATTTTAATTGAAGATACCTTCGAAGAATTGTTTAAGTTTGCGTCATGGTATTCCCTTTACAATTGTAATGGGACTGTCGCCGTTCCGTGTATGGATGGGTTGGGGTCACCAGCTTAGCCCTTTGCTAAGCGCCACACGGTCTACGAAGCAACTGTGATGGAATTCGCTTCGGCGACGCGACCGTGTAGCTGTATAACAATAACTGTGTAGCCTACTTATTACCGTATTCACTGTTCACTGCGTCCAGTAGTTTATTCCACGTTACTGTACATCCAAAGGTTGAGGGTTGTATCTCCAATATATAATCATTACTTTGATACAAGATCCGAAATAAATCGATTATGCATTTAAACATATATCCAGTGCTTGACTGTAATAAGCGACCGTTAAGCAGACGTCCAAAACGAACTAACTTTCTTTTTCAAGTTTCAGAAATAAAAATGGCTTCTTACAAGAGAGGAGCGCATCTCTCATAACGAAGAAACAAACACTGCGCTCTCACTAAATCTAACGTCACATTCCAGAACTGTGGAAGAGCGGACCAATCACGTGCTACTACGAGCTTGTCTCCCAGTGATGCACAAAACACATTATTATTTGGGTTCCATGGAGGGGAGTACCGCGACATAGCTCCCCCTCTAAGTGGGTACGAAGTTATGCGAACACACGACAAGAATACAAAACGAAATGACAAAAATATTGGTAGTTCTGGGTGAATCGGCTGATGGTCGTTGTTACGGCATGAAGCAGGCGGAGAAAAATGATCGTTGTTCTTCTAGCATGACGGTCATTCCGAGTAGCAATCCGGATGTGATAAAAATCCCGCGGAACGGCCGCAGTATCGCGTGAGCGATCGACATGCAGAGTATCCCTGCTCGCGATGACATAATGTCCGTAATTGTCCAATCAGTCCTTAGATTTCTTCTGATCTTTCAAAGTTGTGTCACCCAGTCTACAGCAGTGTTGGAGGTGAATATCTACAAAGTATATACAAGGCAGTAAGAGTCCTTCATAAGGAAGGTGTCTAAAGTAAGTCAAAAATTTTGAATCACACTCATACTCAAAAATGTTCAAGACTCACCAGAGAAACGAAGGGACACGAACACAGAATCCCTAGACTCAAGGTAAGGTAAAAAAAAGGAACTGTGTACAGCAGAAAGGTACGGTAAAGGCAAGGGTTCATCACTTCCGGAAACGAGTAGGTAACCTGACTTCTCTGCCGGTACGTGTCACGTAGTGTGAAGCGGTCGATGAGACTGGGAGCTCATCGGAAACCCTAGGATCATCCTGGGAACGAACGTACTGCATAGAAGAAGTCGAAGAAGTTAAGAACGTATCGTCTCGAAACGGCAGTGACGTTTCGGCATGACTTGAAAAATCCTCATCAGGGGAAGTGTCCATATAAGCAGGTTTTAATCTGTCAATGGTAACTGTATCAGTGCGACCAGCGATGTCAACGGTAAAGTACTTCTCACAACGATCGATTACACGGTAAGGCCCGTCGTAAGGTGGACGTAACGGTCCCTTCACTGCATCATGTCGTATAAAAACGTGTGAGCATGTGTCAAGGTCAGCGTCCATATAAACAGAGCGTTTGCCATGACGCGGGCGTATGTAAGGAAAATTGTTGACAAAATCACGTAACTGACGCACGTAGTGGGAATTGACAGGACCTACAACGGGGTCTGCAAAAAAATCACCTGGTAAACGAAGGGTGGTGCCAAGTGTGGCTTCAGCAGAAGAAAAACCAAGATCTTCCTTTATCACTGCACGAGTGCCCAGGAGTGCCAATCCGAGGTGGGAGAACCAGTTGTTTGGGTTGGATTGAGCTCTGATGGCAGTTTTGAGTGTGCGGTGCACCCTTTCAACTAATCCGTTGCAAGCAGGGTGGTAAGCAGTAGTTGTACGATGATCACACCCAAGGTATTGGCATAGCTCTTTCCACAGGAGAGAGGTGAATTGTCGACCACGGTCAGTGACCATGGTGACAGGGGCGCCAAAGCGTGATACCCAACCCCAGAGAAAGGCATCAGCACATGCACGTGCAGTAATGCTGGTCAACGGTAGGGCTTCGACCCAACGCGTGTGGCGGTCAATAACGGTGAGGAGATACGAATATCCGCTGGACTCAGGTAGTTCTCCAACGATATCAACATGGACATTCGCAAAACGTTTGTCAGGAGTAGGAAAATGAGTTAGAGGCGCCGAGACGTGCCGTTGAATTTTGGCGCGTTGACAAGAGACACATGTCTTAACCCAAGCTTTAATGTCAGCCTTCATGTCAGGCCAAACGTAGCGTTGAGCAATAAGGCGTTGTGTTGATTTGATTCCTCCGTGGTTGAGGTTGTGCAGTTTGTCAAAAACTGTTTGGCGATACGTCGTCGGCAACAGGACTCTAAAGCGTCCAGTTGAGGTATCCCCCTCGATGGAGATGCCGTGTTCAGGTAGGAGTCGTTTTTCCAACGTAAGAGAGGTAGGACTCATACGAAAGTCAGCTAAGGAGGTGTCATCGTGTTGAGCAATGGCCAGGTCACAAAAGTCGAAGTTGATACCATCTTCATAAATGGCATTGACTGCAGCGCGACTGAGACAGTCTGCGACCAAGTTTTCACTACCCTTTAAGTAGCGAACATCAGTGGAGAACTCACTGACGTAGGCCAAGTAACGTAACTGTCGTGCTGTGGCTTTCGCCATCGTTGCGCTGAAAGCTGCAGCTAGCGGACGGTGATCTGTAAAGATTGTGAAATCACGTGACTCAAGGAAGTAGGAGAAATGTCGGACGGCGAGGTACATGGCTGTAAGCTCCCTGTCAAAGACACTATACTTCTGTTGAGCTGTATTAAAGAAACGAGAAAAAAACATGAGCGGCTTGGCTTCGCCATCGATGAGTTGTTGAACAACAGCGCCAGCGGCAGTATCTGACGCGTCTGTGACTAGTTGGATGGGAGCACCATGAACGGGGTGAGAGAGTAATGTGACTTTCGCGAGGCTCTGTTTCGCAGTCTCAAAAGCATGCTTCATGATGTCAGTCCAGATCAGAGGTTTCTTTGACGACTTACCAGGCGGTAAGGAAGTGTACAGAGGTTGAAGGATTTCCGCACAGTGTGGTATGAACATGCGGTAGAAGTTGAGCATACCCAGGAAACATCGTAATTGTCTTACGGTGGTGGGTAGAGGAAAGTTCAGGATAGCTGAGACTTTGCCAGGAAGCGGCCGTATGCCGCTCGAGTCGAGCTGGTGTCCCAGAAACTTCAGTTCGGGTACCGCAAAGGAACATTTTTCCTTGTTGAGGATGAGACCGTAGTGGTCAAGACGTTTGAACACCTGAGATAGGTGGCGTTTGTGCTCCTCTAAGTCTCGAGAATGGACGAGGACGTCGTCAATGTAACAATAGACATAGGGAAGACCCCGCAGCACTTCATCCATGAAGCGCTGAAACGTCTGTGCGGCACCCGAGAGACCCATAGCTGTACGTTTGAAGTTGTAACTCCCCATTGGAGTCACAAGGGTTGTCTTGTGACGATCCTGTTTTGCTATGGGTATCTGGTGGTAGCTCTTCACGAGATCCAGGCTGGAGAAGATAGTGGATCCAGAGAGGTGGTCTACAAAGTCGTGAAGATAGGGTATGCGGTAGGAGTCTTTCGTGGTTTGTTTGTTGAGCAAGCGAAAATCACCCGTAATTCTGTACCGCCCATTTGGCTTGGGTACAAGGTGTACTGGTGTACCGTATGGAGAGTTCGCCGGTTCTATAATGTCCAAGTCAAGGAGCGTCTGCAGTTCCTTGCGGAGACCCTCCAGCTTTTCTGGAGATAGTCGTCGTGCCCGTTGGCACACAGGTGGACCATTGGTAGGAATATAGTGTTCCGTTGTGTGGCGAACTGGACGGTTGAAGTTCTCCAGCTCAAAAACAGAAGGAAACTCTTCCTCTAGGAAAGCTAGTTCAGCAGGAATCTGTGCCGTGCTCGCAGAAGGTGAACAGGCATCAGAATAGAGTTGGACTTCAGAAGCATCAGTAGGTGAAGTAGACAAATCCGTATCAGGAGCAAAGTCAGTACTCGATACACAGGGATCGGCTGGGGTCGTCTGTAGGAGACGGCCGTTAACAACGTCAGGTGTTAAACAAAAATGGCGTAAGAAATCCAGTCCAAGAATGGGAAAATCTACGTCTGCAACGCGGAACGTCCACTCAAATGTGCGGTCAAAACCAAGCGACAAAGTCAATGGTCGTTCGCCAAAAATGTTAACCGCAGTGTGATTAGCTGCGCGTAGACTGGATTGCGGTTCGGAAACGTCGGTATAACAACGCGGCAACAACGAAAAGGTCGATCCTGTATCAACACAAAAGTTAATGTCAGTAAGAGTGTCAAGAATCATGAAAAGAGCGGAATGTGTGGTAGGTCCTGCGGAGCCGAGGCTGCCCACTCGTCCATCCCTCGGCGTTATTCGTTTTTTGGCTTGCCTCTTGGGACCCAAGAGCAAGGTTTTTCACAGCGATGTGCCTTATTACCATATGTGAGGTGGTAATAGCATAAAACACGCCTTGAGTCATTGGACCTCGGTTTGGGTTTGAAGTCGGTGGAGTCCGTAATTTTCGGAGTAGAGGTACTCGGCTCCGAGCGCCTAAAATTCGCAGGCGAGCTCAGTGTAGACATCGAGGTTGTACATGAACGAGAGTCAGAAGAAGCAGTAATGGAGGTTTGGAGCTCCTCCAGGCGGTCCGCGAGTGAAGAAATGCGGTTCTCCAAGTAGAAGTTAATTTCTGGCTGTTTATTGGTATCTTGCGTGGGAGCAGAATTAGATGGCTCTCCCGCAGCAATGATGTCATCTGCTCGTTCGGCGAGCGTTTGAAGATCGTCACCCTTACAGATGGTTAAAAGTTGTCGCACTCCAGGAGGAAGACGGTCAAGAAAAACTATGCGAAGGAGAGGAAAAAAATTCTCAGGAACACGACCGTTTATAGCAACTAACTGACGTAAACGCTTTAAGAGCTCGGTCGGCTTAAGGCCTCGATCTTTGTTACCATGTAAGAACTCGTGAAGTCTCTCCGTAGAAGACTTCATATTCTCGGCAGTGATCAAAGTTTTAAAATTTTCATACGGTAAATCACAATGTACACAATTATCCAAAATTTCTGTCATATCAGCCAATTGCTTAGGATCAAATTTTTGTACGATGCAATCGAACTTATCACGTGAGCTCATGTCAGGGTGCTGCATGAACGCAGATTCACACAATGATAACCATAATTGCACATTGCTATGAGTAAACACAGGTAATTTAAGTTTTTTTGATACTGGTACGTTTGCCGACAAGTTCATAATATTTTGTGCAGCAGTGTGAAAAGCCTCTGTGGCGTTATTATTTGCCTTAGTATTAATGCTACGCACTACGAAATACAGTAAGGTAGTTAAAAATGACGTCACAATAGCCAAAAGTGACACTACAATAACAATAAACTCCATGTTGGTTGAATTAGGCCAAGTTAAGTTACATAAAAAATTGTTGCAACGTTCCAAATCCAATCACGTCGGGGTCACCAATGTCGCCTTTCCGTGTATGGATGGGTTGGGGTCACCAGCTTAGCCCTTTGCTAAGCGCCACACGGTCTACGAAGCAACTGTGATGGAAGTCGCTTCGGCGACGCGACCGTGTAGCTGTATAACAATAACTGTGTAGCCTACTTATTACCGTATTCACTGTTCACTGCGTCCAGTAGTTTATTCCACGTTACTGTACATCCAAAGGTTGAGGGTTGTATCTCCAATATATAATCATTACTTTGATACAAGATCCGAAATAAATCGATTATGCATTTAAACATATATCCAGTGCTTGACTGTAATAAGCGACCGTTAAGCAGACGTCCAAAACGAACTAACTTTCTTTTTCAAGTTTCAGAAATAAAAATGGCTTCTTACAAGAGAGGAGCGCATCTCTCATAACGAAGAAACAAACACTGCGCTCTCACTAAATCTAACGTCACATTCCAGAACTGTGGAAGAGCGGACCAATCACGTGCTACTACGAGCTTGTCTCCCAGTGATGCACAAAACACATTATTATTTGGGTTCCATGGAGGGGAGTACCGCGACAGGACAATGAAAATGCAAAAAAACTTAGAATTAGGAAGTCGTTCTTTCCAATGTTGGTGTGCAGTTGTACAGAACGTTGGGCCAACGTCATTATTTGCGGGCGAACTACGGTAACCCCTCAATTTCTTTACGTTATTGCTATAATACAATTTGGGTAGAGAGGTAGCTCTTTTGAAACCATAAACAAACATAACTCATCAACAACACTACATTTAACATTATAAAACAAAAAACAAAAGCGAACGTTTTCGGTTAGTCACACTAGTCAGCTCAGTGGCCGAGTGGTTTCGCCTTCGGCTCTGGTGATGGTAGATCTGAGATCGATTCCAGGTCGGGTCAAACCGAAGACTTTAAAAACGGTACCGATTGTGTTCTATCCTGCGTAGCGCAGTGAGAATGAGTCCGGTAATAATGTGATAACATCCTAAACCTGATATGGTTTGATATGATATGGTTTTGTGGCCGTGCTAACTACTGATATATAGCCTACTACATAATTTTTCATTCAGGCACGTTTTAAACCTTTCAAGGTTTTGCCACCTTTTCCCGTTCGTTAACGTGCTGGTAGGTTTATATCGATTTTTGTAGTTAGTATCTTTTTCGTCCCGGACGCGTTAATGACGAAAAATAAAATGATTGATTGATTGATCGAATTAAAAATGAGCCTTGTCGCTAAAAGACCTTAGCTGTTGTAGAGCGACAATAAATAAAACCATAACATTATTATTAGTAAGTAACAAGAGGTAAATGGTTTTCTCACTTGGTTGGCTATCGCTACAGTTATTATTGTTTATTTTATATTAAACGTCTGGAAATACAACACCTATTATGTTATTTCTAACTGTTTACACCAGGGCTACTCAACTAGAGGTCCGAATCCGGACCTTCTGGGTGTTGATGGTGGACCCCGGGCTTCTTGAAGAATAACCTCATTGCCGCGTTTCAGAGCCTTTTTAAACAGATTTCTACTGGGAGGAAGCAAATTTTTCTGTGATTATCTTAGTGTTCCAGACAATTGTTCACCTAATCAAACGTCATATAAAAACCGTTCAAGTCTACTGAATATTACGTCATGGAAATTCCTAAAACATGAGCCAAAATTGCGCCATCGTTCGTAAGACCTGTGTCAAACCTGTTTCAGTTGAAACCTGTTTAAACATGAAATGTTGCGTCGCGCTACTGCTGGCGTGCCTTTGAGTTATCACAAATTTTTCTGATTCATTCTCGAAGTTGTTTGTTGGAAGTCGGTAGCACATTTAACTGGTTTATTTGGTGCTTGCTAGCTGGACAAACTCTCCGTCTTTTATCCAAGTAATCTGTATCGTAGTGACAGTTTTAGAGGTGTACGGCTTTGCATCTCGATTTCGATAGCCGCGGGCTAATTTTACAGGAATACACTTTTGAAAAGACGTTTCGAAAGAGTGTTTATTTTTTGGTCACCTACATGCAGACGAACGGATTTGGGAATCTTATGTTACAATTTTCCCACGAAGAGATTATGGTTTACCGCTGTGACCATAAAAAAATAAAAGACGAGTTCTTGTCAGTTGGTAGGTCAAGAAGAAATTAAAGCAAGAAAAATAAAAAACGAATTTGTTAGCTGGTAGGCCAAGAAGCACTTGAAGGCATAAAAATAAACGACGTGTTTGTTGTCAGCTAGTGTAGAAGAACTACTTAGAAGTACAAGAAATAATAAAAGAAGATTTGTTGGTTGGTAGTCTACACTCTTACAGAAGCAAAGAAAAGTAAAGACAATTCTTCTCAGTTTGGTACAGAAGAAAAATAACTTTGACATTCATTGGCAAGAAAGAAGATTAAAAGACAATCCATCTGTGCTTGTAGATTCAAGTGGAAGAATCCAAGCAAGTTTTGTGGACTTTAGGACTTCATACCCGTACAGCTACGGACCTACGGTATCGTGCATTTAAATTTTTTTTTGTATTTTTACGGTCTTTGCAGTTAAGTTTTTTATAACTACTGTAGCCTAATAATTTTGTGTGTTGTGTAACTTAATTTTTTTAATTGTTAATTTAGCCCCAACATTTAATATGTCTACACTCGTGGCGACAAGGACTCGACCGCCGTAGACTCGACTGAGTTTAAGCCTGATGATGTTCTTTGCGGTCGGGCAGGCCATTCTGGGGAGGGACCCAATAACGATGAGGCTAAGTCAGTTCGAGAGGCCCGGCATCTTAGACGGGATATTTTGACTCAAATTGGGAAACTTTCTGTAGCCCTAGGTTCTTTGAGTGATAAGCAGGAACTGTTAATTTTTAGATCTAAGTTATCTACTTTAGAAGAGGAATTACGGCATTTCCATGCTCTTTTGACTAAAATCTTTAACTCTGCAATCTTGGCAGAACTTCGTGATAGGGTAGATCCCGAATTTAACTCGTTAAAAAATAACTTTGAACAAAAAGAAAGTGAGTTCTCAGATATGTTGGATGCTGACATACATCCTGAGGATAGCGCCTCAAATGTAAGCACTAGGATGTCTAGGACTTCGTCTCGGATAGTGGCACAAATTAACCTGCAGCTAAGACGAGAGGAGCTCCAGATACAAGCTGAGGCCGAAGCAAGAGCTGCTGAGGCTGCCGCGAGAGCTGAGGCCATTCGAGCTGAGGCTGCCGCGAGAGCTGAGGCCGAAGCGAGAGCTGCTGAGGCCGCCGCGAGAGCCGAAGCGAGAGCTGCTGAGTTCGCACTCAAAGACGCTCAGTTGAGGGCTGAACAACGTAGAGGTAGTTTTAGCTGAATATCGATCAGAGGTGGGCTCTCGGCGTAGCTCTTCTAGGCATTCCAGAAATGAACATCAATCGCAGTTTAATTTACATAACCTTTTCCAAACGCCCGTTCAACCTGTGAGTGGACCAGGGCAATCCACACGTTTTCCAGCTGTTTCAGGAGGTCTCGGGGCCGCGGCTAAGGGTCTTCCGAATTCTGTAGAGCCAAGGTCTGCGAATTACAACCGAACTCCTCCCCCAGAACGTACAGGTCACAGGGCCGCCATTAGTAGTAATGCTTTGCCCCCTTCACAGTTTTCTGCGCCGCTAGGTTTTGATCGCCCAGCTACACGTAATTTGGGTGGTTGTGAGAGGCGTATCGCGTCTCCTGATTTTAACGTGTGTGAGGATCGTGATCGGGCTGTGCACGTGACTGAGCCCACTCAGCCCCTTAAGGGATATAGCTTGTCTTCTCCCGCTAAATCGAGTTCTCAACAGCAGGATTGCTTTTTTGAATACCAAAATAGTAGGACGTTTTTCGATAAGGCGGCCTTGATTGGTTACGATGGTAATAATATGCCATTTATCTTCTTTAAAAATCGTGTTACGGCCTTAATGGCAGCTTCGCCCTTTAAGGGGACTTGTTTGACTTTGTTACAAGCAGCTTGTGTTAGAACAGCTGCGCAAACGATTGCTAATTAGGTTTCTGACACCCCTGGCTTGTCAGAGGAAGACAGGATAGAAATGTCGTTAGCTCGCTTGTCCCAGCGTTTTGGGGTTCGTGGAGGTCTTTTTGCAGAACCGGAAATTAGAAAGTATCGCTATGGTAGCAAATTGACTTCGACCTCTTCCAGTGATCTGAAAGAGTTTAAAGATGAATTATCGCAGTGTTTGCTTTACGCGCAAGCTTATGGTCAGCGTGACAAATTGGAAGGACGTTTTGTTTTGGATTTGGCTAAGCGACTCCCGTTTGACGCTAAGCAGCGTTATCTTGACTTTTTAGGTGATCAGTATGGTGGCACTGATGAGCCTACTTTTCAGAGTTTGTTTGAATTTGTTGTACGAGAGGAAACGCGTAAGTCGACTGATTTTAGCATTATGCTAATGGGCGATTCTGGTGAGTCGCAGCATTTTAAAAAGTTTGGCAAAGGAACATTGCCTTCATGTCCGGTTAGGCAGACGTCCGTAAAACCCCACGATGATGTGATGTCAGGGAGTTCGCAGTACTCGACTGTTGTTGGCGCACCGCGCGGTGGTGAAGCCAGACGTAAAAACCTACCGGCATGCATTTGTTGTTCGTCACGTGGTCAAGTTGAATATCATTTTTTGTCTAATTGTAAAGAATTTTTGCGCTTGACACCTAAAGATCGGAGAGATGTCATTGTGAAAGCTGGCAAATGCTTGAATTGTTTGCGCCAGCATATGGTTAGGGATTGCGTTCATGCAAATAACTGTCGTAAGTGTGGGCCTAACAACGATAGGAAACACTATTTTCTTCTGCATGATTTTTATGTGACGTCACGTGATTCTCTGGATTTGGTTGGGAAAGATGATGCTCGTGCCAGAGTTCCTGTGCGTAATGTTAAGATTGGAAATGTTAAAGCAGCCTTTAACCGCGTTACTGCTGCTCGTGTTTTGAATCCAATGACTGGCAAATCGAAGTTGGTGCATTGTCAGCATGATCCTGGTTCGCAGTTGACGTTTGTTTCGAGTGATTTGGTGTGTGAACTTGATCTTAAACCGTACGATAAAGCGTTGTTTAAAATGGATACCCTGGCTGGTCAGAAAGCTACTTGTGCTGACCTTGTCAAACTCAACATCCAGTCGTTAGAGACAGATGAACTGTTTTGTGATATAACTTCGGTGGTTAACCCAGCTTGGGCTGACGATGTTAAAACTTTACCGCATAAACAAGATTTAAATGGTTTCCGTCATTTTCATGACGTGAATATGTTTCATTTGAATGATTGTAGTACTGTAGATGTACTGATTGGCAACGACAACGCTTATTTGATGTGTGCAAAAAAAGAGCGTGTTGGTGAAAATCGTAGTGAACCACATGCTTTGCTCACTCCTCTCGGCTGGTTGGCTTGTGGTGGTAAGTCACCCTTAGATGAAAGCGTTGCTAAAGTGTGCAGAGTGCAGACGTCTTCAGAGTCGGATGTCATCTCTGGCTTTCAGCGTAAAATTGAGTCTCGTGATATGGAAATAGCAGACCTGAATAAAGTCATTTAGGATTTGACGTTGCAAAATGAAACCTGTGAATTGTCTCGCAATGATAAGTTGGCTAGAGAACTTGTTGAACCCAATATTGAGTTGAAAGATGGTCGATTTGAGATACCTGTTCCGTTGAAGGAAGATATTGATCTACCTAACAATTTTGTGTTGGCGTCAGATAGAGTTGCTGCTTTAAGGAAGAAGGCTTTAAAACAACCTGAACTTCGTGATTTCTTTACTGACACCATGAAAGATCTTAAATCAAATGGCTATATTGAGCGTACTGGTGAAGCAGGAAATGTCAAGGGATTTGAATGGTATTTACCATACTTTGTTACGTCACAATTAAAAAAGCGCATTGTTTACGATGGCAAGTCTGAATTTCGAGGAACTTGTGTTAATGATGTAATGTTTTCGGGTCCTGACTTGTTAAACCCTCTGGTAGATGTCTTGGCTAGATTTCGGCTTGGTAGATTTGGTCTCATGGCTGATGTGACTAACTGCTTCTTTCAAATAAAGTTACCCGAGTTGATAGAATCAGCTGAATTTCACAACGCCCTGAGACAGAGAGAGATAAACTGGGAATTTATACCTCCGTATGCTCCGGCGCAAGGTGGCGCCTGGGAGGCAATGGTTAAACAATTTAAAATCGCATTTTTTCACATTTTGGACTCTTCAATTCGTAAGCCCAATTTTATTGAACTGCTTACGTACACAGGCAGTGCCGTTCGGATCGTGAACGAACGCCCTTTGGTACCTTTGAGTGACGACCCTAGGGATTTTACTGTCATCACCTCTGCCTCACTTTTTACCCCATACTTAGACCCATACTGTGCTGTTGGGCAACCACATGATCGTGACCAATTAAGAAGGGATTATCGGTTCAATTTGTCACTTTCTCATCAGTTTTGGAGTAAATGGATCGATTTTTACTTGCCAGGTCTTCAGGGCCGAAAAAAATGGCTAAAAATGGCCGAGAATTTGGAGCCTGGTCAACTTGTAGTGGTAGGTTCTCTCCAGGACATTGGTAAACGTGGGAAGTATCAACTTGGGAGGGTGCATAAGGTAGTTCCACAAATTAGGAAAAGGAAGCCTGTGGTTCGTAGAGCTAAAGTTGCCGTCTACAACTATGATGAGAGTACGGGGAAAGTGAAAGTAGACTATGTGTTGAGGGATATTTCGTGCCTCGCCCCCGTAAAGAACACCCAGGGGCGCCGGAACGATTTTTGACTGGGGGGGCAAGATTACGAAAAAAGGGCACTTTTGTTTACTAAAAGGCCAATTTTTTTTTCAAGTTTTAAGATAAGACATAGCGATAATGCTAATCTATCAGCTCACTATGTATTGAGTAATAATAGCTTACAAGTGTCCGGTATACAAAAAAGGGCATCATGCTATTTTATAATGATGTAACCTACTGTCAAGCCTTAAAGCAGCCTGCGGCCATGGCCGCTAAGTAGTGCTTGAATGAACCGCCGGTGCTACCTCCTCAATCGGCCAAGTTTGGCCGCCGGTCTCTCCTAGCCAATTATTTAATTTCGCAATACAATGATCGTGGATTAACTGTCGAAAACATGCAGTATCAAAGAGTGACGCAAAGTTAGATCAGCGCGTCATAATCGCCACTGTTGCATTGTGTGGGGAATATTTGTTATTGATGGAATATCCATCTGCGATCGCCAGCGCTGTAAGTCTTGTTTGTAATTCCCGACGTTTATTTTAACAAAGTCTTAATCCGAATTGCTAATTTACATCGGCTGGCAATATTGTCGTTTTTATGTCGATTCGATGTTGTCGGACATTGAACCGTTGTTAAAAAGGAGAACAAAGTTAGTTGACATCAATCGGAAAACATTTTTTGATCATATTTTGCAAAAATTATGCTTCTTTAAGTAATGTCTTTTAGTAATGTACATCATTAAAATAGCTAAAACCTCAATTGCTAAGGCAACAGGATCAGATGTCAGTAGATGTAACAGAAAAAATATTTCGCACTTGCTAGTGCATCGTCAGTTCTGATAAAGGGCAGTTAAAGCCTACAAGTAATGTTTTAATCATTGAAATACTTATTTCAGGGGTGTGCAACCTTTATTACAGGAGGGCCAGATATGAATAACTGGGTGAAACCGCGGGCCGCGCGTTTATTTAACATATGATTTTTAGTAGTTGCAGGGACAAAAGAGTATTTTTTTTGTTATTCATATTATTCTTATATTAGGGGTTATCTCCTTCCAGAAATAATAAGTTAGGACGCATATATTTCTGAAGAAAACTGCTATTCAAATTTATTGTCACACCGTCTTTAAACGAGCTCAGTGAGAAGTTTGCAGCTGGCTTCTTTTCCCGACGACTTTTTCCAAATTTACTTTAATGGATACTATCATCATCATCATCATTTTCAGCCTGTGAGAGCCCACTGCAGAGCGTAAGCCTTCCCCTTTTCATGCCAATTTACATGATTATGTGCTAGTTGGTACCAATTGGTTGTATTGCATTGTTTGTCAATGTCGTCCCTCCATCTCACTTTTGGTTTTCCTTTTTTTCTTTTGGTTTCTCGTGGTGTCCATGTTGTTAATTTTTTAGTCCATCTATTGTCCTGATATCTTGCTATATGACCTGCCCAGGACCATTTTAGTTTCTTGATTGTGCTTAATATATCTCGTAATTTCGTTTGATTTCTGATCCATTCGGCAGTCTTTTTATCTCTCCATGTTAAACCCATCATGATTCGTTCATGTGCTCTCTGCATAGTTCTTAGTTTAAATGTTAATTTCTTTGTAAGGTTCCAAGTTTCTGCACCATATGTAGCGGTTGGAAGGATGCATTGATCGTAGACTTGTTTCTTGAGGGAAAGAGGCAGTTTTGACTTAAATATCGTACTTGCTCTTCCGAAGGCTTGCCATCCAAGATGAACTTTAACAAAACGAAAGTTATGTTTAACAAACTGGCAGACATCGGCAACAATATTCTTTTGGACGGAGCGACTATCGAAAAAGTTGATCACTATATACCTACCTTGGCCAAAAAATTACAACCAACTCCAATAAATGGATACTATACTTTACTTTAATACGTACTTTACTTTAATGATCGCAATTCGAAGTCCATTTTCCAAGTGTTTGTCTGTCAGAACCGATCAATAGGAAGATTTCATGACGCCCGTTTTAGAAAAAAATGTTCGCACAAATAGGCTACGTTGAGCCAAAAAGTGCCATTTTTGAAGCCATGGATTTTTCAAATGTGGAAAGTCATCTTAGTTGAAATGCTTTCGATAAAAATCGCCAAGATTCATTTCTAAATACTTTGCTTTCAAATCCGTTTTCTCTTGAAGATCAATCAGTTCAAGTTATATCTTCTGGTGCTTTGTTAATGTCTGTGTTGAATGGCGAAGCGAATATACCAAACAAATGTTCATGAGATTTGAAGTCCTTGAAACGAGCCAAAAATTCATACAACAATTTTTCAAGTTGGTCAGCAAATTCAGTTTTCTTCTCAGAATGCATTCCATAGTCTCTTAAAGTTGGAAAGTGGAAAAGATTTCCGGTCTGTACGTGAGCTTTCCAAAGTCGTACTTTGTTCATAATGCCTTTTATGTGACCATACATTTTTACGTTCCAAATAATTAAATACAATGGCTTAGCGGTGGCCGGTGGGAGACTTCTAAAATGGTTAACAGAAGGTGCGAAATCTACAATAATCCACTCCACAAAGAATTGTTCATACGTACCAGACTAAACTAAATTATAAACTCGTTTCGCGGGCCGCACACAATTCAAAATTGGCACATCTTCGCGGGCCACATAATTTTTCTTCGCGGCCACATTTGGCCCGCGGGCCGCACGTTGCACACCCCTGATTTATTTTATTACCTTGCCGTCATCGTCAACACATGTCGAACGTTGTTTTTCGTTGCTAAAAAGAATTCTAGGGTAGTAGCGAACTTTTATAAAATCAGCCACATTGTAGACACTCGTGCGAGTGTCGTTTGAATAGCACTGGATTACAATCCCGATAAAGCAGTTATTGCGTGGTGCAGCGATTCTATTGTAGGACGTCGCCCAGACTTCAACAACGCTAAGTGATCATTTTAGCATTGTTGCAAGTTTAATTCTATTTACTTGTGCTATCGTTATTTTTATTTTGGCCTCCAAGCACGCAGATTTGGCCATCGAGAAGGAGCTCCCGTTAGGCCACGATGGCTGTCGAAAAAAAACGAGTTTTAAGGCCTGTACTGTGTTGCAAAATTTTGTGCCGTAAATATTATTTTGAGGCAAAAATGAAAGATTATAATTAGGCTAAAAGCGAATAGCAGAAATTGTTATATTGCAAAATGTGCAGTAGCTTACATGACTTTAAAAGGGCACCATTGCCCCCCTGCCCCTCCATCTGCAGAAAATTTGAGGGCAGGGGGGGCATTCGCCCCCCCTGCCCCCCCGCTTCCGGCGCCCCTGAGAACACCTAAGTGTTAGGGTTTGAGCCTGGTTTTGTCTGCGGTGGCCGACACTTGTCTGAGCCCAGAACAGTCGGTTATTATCGCAACCATTGTATATAGCGTCATTTTTTGCGTGTACCTAATACCTATGGTACCAATTTCATGTATCGTCGTGTTTATTCTTATTGCTGTTCATTCTTTGCATGCCCTTTGTATTTGCGTATTAACTTAAACGTGAGTGATTCAAACAATTTGTGTATCATGTGTTTTTATTCATTGGCTCTTAATTGTCGTCAATTCTTTTTTAGTTATGCCATGTCAGACTGTCATAACTAGGGGCCGCTATGTTCCAGACAATTGTTCACCTAATCAAACGTCATATAAAAACCGTTCAAGTCTACTGAATATTACGTCATGGAAATTCCTAAAACATGAGCCAAAATTGCGCCATCGTTCGTAAGACCTGTGTCAAACCTGTTTCAGTTGAAACCTGTTTAAGCATGAAATGTTGCGTCGCGCTACTGCTGGCGTGCCTTTGAGTTATCACAAATTTTTCTGATTCATTCTCGAAGTTGTTTGTTGGAAGTCGGTAGCACATTTAACTGGTTTATTTGGTGCTTGCTAGCTGCTGGACAAACTCTCCGTCTTTTATCCAAGTAATCTGTATCGTAGTGACAGTTTTAGAGGTGTACGGCTTTGCATCTCGATTTCGATAGCCGCGGGCTAATTTTATAGGAATACACTTTTGAAAAGACATTTCGAAAGAGTGTTTATTTTTCGGTCACCTACATGCAGACGAACGGATTTGGGAATCTTATGTTACAATTTTCCCACGAAGAGATTATGGTTTACCGCTGTGACCACTTAGTACCTATAAGCCCCCCAGACCCCTGAATGCTTAGTCAAAAATTCCAGTCGAGTCACATTTTGCGTAAAAAAAATGGTTCGGTACCAGCGTTGATAGTTTATGTTCGCTGTTGCGTGTGAAATAATTTAATCACCGGACCGCTAAACAACAGTCAACTTGTCAAACCGGACCTTTGTTAACATTTGTCGGCAGCCGTGGCCGAGTGGTTAACGCGTTTGGCTCGCAGTCGAGAGCCTGTATGTTCGACTCCAGCCACTCGCACTTGCTGTTGTTTCTCTGGGCAAGAAACTTTACGATAATTGCCTCTACCTAGTGATCGATTTCGAGTAATGAGTAGTACCAAATTTAAGTCATAAGTAAAGTAGACAACCGGAAAACAGACATTGCTGTCGGCTGCAGCGTGGGTCAGGTGTATGTCGGAAGGCGTACACCGATGCATAGCGCTCAAGTCCGCTTTCCCGCAATGCAGGATAAAGATAAACAAACAAACAATTAGTTGAGTAACCCTGGTTTACACTCTTAGGGTTGGTATGCTGCTGTGAAGTTTTATTGCCTGCTTTTATACGAGCTTATAGTGCTGTATTCTACACTGTTTAGCTGGACTTGTGTTTTGATCTTCATCTTTTGCTATTTTATATAGGCTGCGCGTGCTTATTCCTGCTTGTGTCTTCAACACGTGCATCTTTTTTTTTGAAAAGTAAAAGGATAGCTTACATAATTCACAACAGTTCAATTTTTTCAGTTGTCCTTGTTTCGCACTTGATTTAAAGTTTTGGTATTTGTACGTTACTCATTTTATCAGTACCGTGTTACTTAGGCTACTGTGTAATCACAACCTATGAATTCTTTCTTTTTCATGCTTGGCATTTCTGTAGTGTAAGAACAATTTTTGTTGGTTGGTTTTGAATCTTTATCCTCAGACTGACAAAACCTTGATAGGTTATTCCTGGTAGTTTCGCATACTTGTAGACTGTAGAGGCTTTTGACACAGGGCCGGTTACGGAGATTGACACAGTGAAATTTCCGATTGTTGAAGTGTTGTTGCCGGGGAATTATTCCACCCATTAGGTGCCGCTGAATGGAGAGCAGTCCTTGGAATGCGTTGCTCAAACGCACACCACGAGAGTCGAACCGGCGCCGCTTGATCTTGTTCATTCACGAAGTCACGCGAATCGGGGGCGGACATCCATCCATTGAACAGCAGCTCTTTGTCGTTGTATGAATAGATTAGTCGAGAACTGTAATCCACAAAATGCAGAGAAGCATAGATTTGAAACTTGTCGGCTGCTTGGATGAGACAACTTTCTTTAGAATTTCTATCTGGCCGAGTTATAATATATTGAAAATGACACATGCTTAGCCTACAGAGTTACAGTCGATCAATTACTATATGACATCTCACATCTGATCAACACTATGAACTCCAAAAATTTAGCAATGGCATCCATAAGCAGACAATAGGCAAAAGGGTTTAGCTACTTCTCTTAAATTGAATGTTGCTTGAACATTTTTAATCTTTCCAGGCATGTCGAATCAATAAGCCTGGCGAACGCAGTTTTTGAAATCAAGGTTCAGTTGGTCAAGCAAAAATTGCAGAGGTGGGCAGTAGCGCGCTACTTTTATAGCGGTCCTACTTTTTAGTTGGAGTAGCGGCTGCAATAGCAGCGCTATTTTTTTTCCAAAGTAACGGTAGAGGCGCTACTTTTTAATTTAAAATGAAAAAAATACTCGTTTTTTTGGCAACGCTGACGTGGTCACGCAGCTATATATACTGTATAGCCTAATCAGTTTGGTTGCAAAGTTTCGGTCTATTGGGAATCTCGTTTTCTGGTGTGGAGCTGCGATCCCGTGAAACGTCGGTGCAGAAGGAAACAATTGTGGACGCCTTTTTTACGGACAGGAGCAAGTCCTTGAGCTTTTCGAATAGGCCTACCGAGTTAAAACATCTGTTCATTAAATACAACACCCCCATTCCTTCCAGTGCTGCAGTGGAGAGACTTTTTTCTGTTGGAAAAGGTGTGCTTAAGCCAAAGCGGGCAGGACTCAGTGACTCTTATTTTGAAATGCTCGTGGTTTTGAAAGATGCGTAACAATAAACTTCCCTTAGAATGTGTTTTCTATAACGACGTTAAAATGACAACGTAAACGAATGATAACATTCGTTTTCAAGGTCATTTTTGCGTCACTAGGGACTTGAAGAGTGTTTCCTAGTGTCATTTTAGACAAAAGTAGTGGTAGCGCGCTACTTTTGTAAATTGGTAGCGGGTAGCGCGCGCTATTTTGGTCCAAGTAGCGGTAGCGCGCTGCTTTAAAAGTAGCGGGTGCCCACCTCTGAAAAATAGTAACTTAGGCTACACGCTTAGCCAAACACAGCAGTACCCGTTTTCAAGTTAAAACAACAGAAACTCTTTAATGATGCAGAAATCAATAAGCTTTACAGCATCAAATTTTACGTCTTGAAGCAGTTTAACATGGCCCCCCACTCAAACGCGAAAAACTACTCGTTTTTCCTTTACAATGTTATGCCAGAGGGAAAGTTGCTCGACTTCCCTCCTCTCGGAGCCCCTGACCCAAGATGATCAGGCCTCGAAATTCCGGCGGTCATGACCTCCGGAATGACCTCAAATGTCTGCCGAAGCCGACTCATTGGTCGGTCATAACTGACCGCCGCAAAATTCTTGACAAAAATAGAGCTAATGCAGCAAAAATATATTTAAAATTTGAATTGTTACAATTGTTTGTTTAACGCGAACAAATACGGAGCTGAAACAATAATAGTACAGGCAATTGCTTTAGAGTGGCGTGGTTAACGAGCTGATGGCCAAAGTAGCCATTTTTACATCATTTCAACGCCTTGCAATGTTGCCTTGAAATAAAGTTGTCTGAACTTTTCGGCAGGAGATGTATTCTAATTTTAACAATGAGGATTATTGCGTTACATTGATCGTTTGTTAGAAAGAAACGTCACAGAGTAGCAAGTCTCAGCCGGGTTCCGCACTTGCTTAGTCGAACGTGGCGACCTTATTCACGCTGATACTGATAGAAATAGAATTTCTGCACATAAGGGAGGGTGTTAGACTAAAACACTATTGTGTTAGTTAGTTAACACTAACACTATTGAGGGCTAATACTATTGAGTCACTAATGCGCATTTGTCTGGACAGTCCTGACATGGAGATTTACGACCCGCGCCGGCAGTAATCGCTTGGCACGATTCTATAACGCGAAAACCACCGAATAAATGATCGGAGTTGCTTTTGTAATAAGGAAATTTGGATTGTTGTTTTCAATTGTGTTTATTGCATGATAAACACGACTGTCATTAACGCACTGATTTATTTGCAAGCAAAAAATATGTCCGGTTGAGATATTAAATGTCCGCTGAAAGGGCCAGTCCGGTAGGACATGCTTGACCGCCGGAAAAAAGTACAAATTTCGAGGCCTGATGATTTTAGAAGCCCGTGTAACCTTTTCAAGGGGACCAGAGACTTGAAGAAGCCAGTAGGCTACGTATTTTTTTGGATATAATGAGATTTTCCTAAAACTGTCTTAAATGAGGGCCTGAAGATCTTATTGGCACATGGCCCAAGTTATCCTTTCAATGGACCTGAGACACACTGCAAGTGCGAATCGGCTTTTTCTAATCAAGGCCCGAACCAACGGTATTTGTGCACAAAACCAGGCACACCTTTCGCATAATTGCAGTAGCATAGGAGGAGATGAATTTACTGCCATATATTGATTAAACGATTTAAGCTAACTTTAAATAACTTCTTTCTATCTATAGTTTTTCAATAATATAACAACTTCGATCAAACAGGGTGTGAAAAGCAATATTAAAAAAACATTGGCGTAGTAAGAATCAATGTGACGACTTGGATGCCGAAATTCTTTGGTGTGCCAGAGTACGGAAAAGTTTGAAAACTACTGCCCTGGACACCATGCACATTGCACAAGCCTTCAAAACTAAACGCTGATTTACCAGTTTGTGGTGAAGCGAAACGTCTCTATGAAGTAAGTACCGCTGTAGCGGTCTAGAGTTCACTGCAGTCCAGAAGTGACTATGAGTTGCCAAATACTTCATTTTTTTTTTTTGAAAATAATAATTTATAACCCCCCCCCAAAATTCACAGTGAGAAGTTTCAGCATTAATTGATTTTAACTGAAAACTTATGCAATATTTTGAGAGCAGTAACTCCTAGACCAATGGTTCTCAACCTTTTTTCTTTCGTGGCCCATTTTCTTTGCACAAAAATCTTATGGCCTATTAATTGTTTATGCAAGAAAAAAACTGCAAAATAGATTTAACAAAAAACAGCTGAAAATGTTTCAGAACAGATTATACCGTGCAACAATAAGATGCGTGCTCCTGAACGTTATTGACCAACTTGTAGTGACAGTGATTCTTAACATTAATGTCGTATTCCTTCTTTGAAAGGCGCAACTATTGTCAATTTTCTACCACAATATTTCATTCTGCAGAAAATTACAGCAGCACCATTCATTGTTGCTACAATCAAAAAAACTAAACAAAACACACAAGTATAAACTTAACTATAGTCCCACAAATGAAACTAAATTTTTCACTAACTCTGGTAAATTTTAAAATAGGTCTGTGGCCCACCTCAAAATCTTTCCATGGCCCACTAGTGAGCCATGGCCCACCGGTTGAGAACCGCTGGCTTAGAGCGTTACACCGGTTGTAGCACAAAAATTAGAAAAGGAAAAGGTTTCATTAGAAAAGTAAGTTTAAAATACATCGATACTAAATAAATAATCTTCATTATTGTCTTCATTGAATAAAGTCGATTCAGCGATATTGTTATTCCATTCCTTTCTTCTGCATGCAGTTTCTTTTTCAAACATTTTATCAGAAGTAGATAATGATTTCCCTTTTGTCATCACATACAAAAAGTATTCTAAGCAACCACTTAATCCCAGGGAAAATCTATTTACATTCCAATAATACCTAGATCTACAGTAGAGCTGTTTACGAAAGTGTGGCTGAGAAAAGGTTACTGACATAAATCTCCCCCCTGGCTTCATGACTCTAGAAACCTCACTTAAAATTTTTTCCGTCAATACGTATCCAGATTTACTGATATTCCAGACATCTTTTTCATCAGCAAGGATAGAGTCTAATGTTCCTTTTTCAATAACAATATCAAACGTATGCTCTTTGAATTTTAAACCAGATATGTCCATTATCCTCCATTTCATCTTTGGACAATCACTGTGGGTTTTTATCATCTTTTCTATACAGACAGAGGAGTAATCTACATTTGTTACACTTGTAAAGCCATCTTCATACAGGTGTCGACTGAAAGGGCTGTTTCCACATCCTAACACCAAAACTTGATCCTGACATTGGAGATGAGGCAGCAAATATTCCCTTAGTTCGTTATAATCTTTAAACCATTCAAAAGAGTTTTCATTTTCGTAGCGGTTATCCCAATAGCGTCTGTTTTTGTAACTGCTGTTCAGCATGCTTGATTCAATTACATTTAGCTAACTGATCTTTAAATTCAGCAATTTTTCTTTCACTCAACCTGACATGCTTAAAGCCTGAATTGAATAGTATTAAACATTTAAAAAATATCACGACGTCATTATAAATAACATTAAATATAAACAATAAATACTAGTACAGTAGAATTTGCCGGATGCAACCTAGTTCGTACCCTGAACAGTTCGTACCCTTAGTTCGTACCCTGAAAAGATCGAGAGAAAAAATTAAAAAAAGCGGAAGTCGCTGATCGCAGTTTCCGCAAACATTTTAAAATTTTCCCCTTCAAAAGATTGAGAGAAAGATAGCACAAAGCCGAAGTCGCTGATCGCAGTTTCCGCTAACCCTAACGCTAACTCTCGCTGATCGCAGTTTTTGCAAACATTTTTCCGCAGTTTCCGCTAACCCTAACCATAGACTAATCTATGCTCTAACCCTAACCTTCGCTGATCGCAGTTTCCGCAAAAATTTTTCTGTAGTTTCCGCTAACCTTTACCCTAACTCTAACCATAGAGTAATCTATGCTCTAACCCTCGCTGATCGCAGTTTTTGCAAACATATTTCCGCAGTTTCCGCTAACCTTTACCCTAACCATTAGGGTGGAGTGAAAAAAATAAAAATCACTAATTCAAAAAACGTCCCCTCTCAATAGTTGCCTTTGGTCCCAAAACTTATTTTAAAAGTGGTTTTGGGAAGTTGCCTCCAATACTCAGGTGACAACCTTGATGCAAAGGTCATGCGGGGGTCAAATCCCATAAAAATGTCATAACTATGTGAGCGGTGATGGTAGGGAGCTAATTTTGATGCCAAAAGAAGCAGAATGTGCACTTTCCTATCTGTCTCAAAAGAATTTTTTTCGAAATTTCACTAGATATATGGTTATTTTCACAAAATGTAATTTTCAGGTCAAATATGAATAACACATAGCATTATGCACAGTTTAACATCACCATAACATAATCACTCCACAAGAAATCAGCATAATGAGTATGATATATCTCTACCCAATGAAACACACATTTGAGTGGTTTTAGAGCAAGCACAAGCACAGGATGGTAACAACAAACAAATAGAAATTGGGTTTCATAATATTACAAAAGCCTAGATGACGACATTAAATGCCAGTTTTATGCAGGGGGAAATGGTATCGGCAGGAGGACCTAAGATTGAAATTGCTTTTTGGTATTGAATTGCTTCATCAGTTTTCGTGACCGAATCTTTAGCTTGATTAGACCGTCAGTCTGTTGAAACCAGCTACTGCTGATGAAGCTTCGGTTACAAGCTTTATGTGGCGCTCCACAGCTTGATTGTGGCATGGGTGGCGCATAATGAGCTTTTCTTCTCTAATTTTTTTGATGTTGCAGTTACTCAGGTGTCGAATTTCTGGTGGTTCGTTAGTTTGGTCAGAATTTAAGTTCACAAGTTTGTAGAAAGATTTAGCATGAACGTCGATTGCTGGAACATTGAATTTTCTCACATGAACAGAAGCTATGGATTTTTTCTCATTGGATAGCTCGTTTTGGACTGGTGCTGCTTCGCTTTCAGGCACTTCATTTTCGATTGAAAATTGTTCAATGACCCCTCTCAAACTAAGGATTTAGTTCACAGCTAAATGACGAACTGTCTCATCATCATCTGCAAACATATCCAAGAGAATGTTTTCTTGGTGCGCAAAGAATGCATTTCGCTTAAGGACATCCAGTGCAATCTTCTTGACTTTATTGTTTGGAAATTTGACAACTCTTTGTAGATGTTGAAAAAGTTTTTCGGTCCATCTGTGATCGTGTGGTAGTGCTTGATTTCAATCCATGCCGGAAAGTAAACTCTAATGCAAAATTCTACAATTGTTGTCAATGTTGTGGCTGGTCGTTGTACAGAAACATAGAAACGGGATGTGCGACATGCGAAGGTCAGCCACCTTGTATCTGAAAGTCCTCCAACTTCGAGAAGCTCGAGATCTTCATCAACAGTGCCCAACATTACGGCCATGCAGATTCTGTACCCATAATATTCGTCATTTAGCTGTGAACTAAATCCTTAGTTTGAGAGGGGTCATTGAACAATTTTCAATCGAAAATGAAGTGCCTGAAAGCGAAGCAGCACCAGTCCAAAACGAGCCATCTGATGGGGAAGAATTCGTAGCTTCTGTCCATGTGAGAAAATTCAATCATGCTAAATCTTACTACAAACTTGTGAACTTAAATTCTGACTAAACCAACAAACCACCAGAAATTCGACACCTGAGTAACGGCGACATCAAAAAAATCAGAGAAGAAAAGCTCATTATGCGCCACCCATGCCACAATCAAGCTGTGGAGCGCCACACAAAGCTTGTAACCGAAGCTTCATCAGCAGTAGCTGGCTTCAACAGACATGACGGTCTAATCAGGCTAAAGATTCAGTCACGAAAACTGATGAAGCAATTCAATACCAAAAAGCAATTTCAATCTTAGGTCCTCCTGCCGATATCATTTCCCCCTGCATAAAACTGGCATTTAATGTTGTCGTCTAGGCTTTTGTAATATTATGAAACCCAATTTCATATTTGTTTGTTGTTACCATCCTGTGCTTGTGCTTGCTCTAAAACCACTCAAATGTGTGTTTCATTGGTTAGAGATATATCATACTCATTAATCATTATGCTGATTTCTTGTGGAGTGATTATGTTATGGTGATGTTAAACTGTCATATTTGACCTGAAAATTACATTTTGTGAAAATAATCATATATCTAGTGAAATTTCGAAAAAAAATTCTTTTGAGACAGATAGGAAAGTGCACATTCTGCTTCTTTTGGCATCAAAATTAGCTCCCTACCATCACCGCTCACATAGTTATGGCATTTTTATGGGATTTGACCCCCGCATGACCTTTGCATCAAGGTTGTCACCTGAGTATTGGAGGCAACTTCCCAAAACCACTTTTAAAATAAGTTTTGGGACCAAAGGCAACTATTGAGAGGGGACGTTTTTTGAATTAGTGATTTTTATTTTTTTCACTCCACCCTACTAACCGGGTCTGCTACTATTCGGTGAGTCCGATTCGGTGAGTCCGATTCGGTGAGAGCCTTTTTCGGTGAGAGCCTTTTTCGGTGAGAGCCCTATTCGGTGAGTTTTTTTTTTTAAATTATTGCGCGCCGTAGCCTAATTATCATTGCCGTTATAGGGTTAGGGGATAGGGGTTAGGGGATAGGGGTTAGGGGATAGAGGTTAGGGGTTGGGGGCTTTTGGGGTTGGGGATTTTTGTGTTTTTTTTTGAATTTTTGTTTGAAAATTATCGGGTACCGTAGCCTAATTAAAACCCCTAACCCAAACCCCCAAAAACCCCAAACCCCCAAAAACCGCAAACCCTAACACCAAAAACCCCAAAACTCCAACCCCAAAAACCCCCAACCTCAAAAACCCCCAACCCCAAAAACCCCCAACCCCCTAACCCCAAAAACCCCCTAACTCCAAAAACTCCCTAACCTCTATCCCTTAACCCTATAACGGCAATGATAATTAGGCTACGGCGCGCAATAATTTAAAAAAAAAAACTCACCGAATAGGGCTCTCACCGAAAAAGGCTCTCACCGAATCGGACTCACCGAATCGGACTCACCGAATTGGGCCATTCCGCTACTAACCATAGAGTAATCTATGCTCTAACCCTAACCCTCGCTGATCGCAGTTTCCGCCAACCTTTACCCTAACCATAGAGTAATTTCTGCTCTTACCCTAACCATGCCCTAACCCTCGCTGATTGCAGTTTCTGCAAATATTTTTCCGCAGTTTTAGCTAACCCTAACCCTCGAGTTTGTTTTCGGAAATTCCGATCAGCGAGTTTGGCTTTGTGCTATTATACTGCAATCAGCGACTTCGGCTTTTTTTAATTTTTTCTCTCAATCTTTTCAGGGTACAAACTGAGAGTACGAATTGTTCAGGGTACAAACTAGGTTGCATCCGAATTTGCCTATAACGGCTTCGTTTATAACGTCAATTCGCCTATTACGTCACATTTTGCTCAGTCACGGCAGAATTCCTATCTTTTAGTTTTACATACGGTACATTGTAGTTTGGCTACAACAGCATCGCCTATAACGTCAATTCGCATGTAACAGCACCCTTTATTGGTCTCCAGACGTCTTTTGTTCGTTTATAACAGGGGTCACCAAACTTTTTTCTCTGAGGGCCGAATTGCTGCGAGATTAACAGCTATGGGCCGGATGCAAATTGCGAAAAAATATACAACTATTTAGAATCTCCATTGACTTGAATTGAGCACAATAAATAACAAAATCAGCGATGGAATAGCAAAGTTGTGATAAAATTCGAAAGGTTGCTGGAAAACTTATTCCCTGCTGTGATACAATACAGGGCTTCGTGCTCTTGAAAAAACATTACATCTTTCCAAATTTGGCCAAGGCTGTCCCCATTTGTGGCAGAGTTGCCAGATTTTGAAAAAAAAGTAGCCAAAAAAGTAGCAAATTTGCTCCCAAAGTAGCCCAATTTATAGCAGGGAGCGCGGGAACTATGTTTTCCAACTTCTGGGGGGCTTCGCCCCCCAAACCCCCCGTGAGGCGTTCTAACACTGACACACCCACAATCTTTTGGATGTCTCTGTTAGGCATACTTCATGCAGAACTGCTTAGCCTTAGTTTTGTCATGTGTTGGTTTTTTTTCACTGAAGGACAAGGCGTACAATTATCATTACACAAATTCAACAAACATACATTTTCATCAAGCCATTCATTCTTATTCCAATTATTACTACATTGATTAGTAAACTATGTAAAAACTACATGCCAGTCAGTGGAAGAACCCGAAAAAAATGTTAATTAATAACATACAAGCCGTCAAATGCTCTTGAATGTAGTACAGCTAAGAAACACACATATGAAAAATCAGCTTAACAAACCCAGTGAAATTGCACAAATTACTCTGCTGAATAGCAACAGAGTTACTGGTACAGTAAGGCACGTTCGTCGTTCACAGCAGGCTCTATCGGGTACAGATTAGACTCTCACTGCTTTTTCAGCACACTACTTTTCAAGCACTTCAGCGTTCTGACTTCTACAGTAAAAGTAAACTGTAAAGACATAGAACGGAGATAACGTAACGCTAGAATAGACTAGAAACCCACTCATCCATGTCCCTTGCTACGTCTTGGAAACATGAGAATGCGCTGTAAAATTTGTAAACTACAAATAAACTGTCAGACTGCAAGCGAAACTTACTGCAGTAAGAAATTTCCGATGTAAAAAAGTCGCAATCTTGTTATATTGTCGCCAATCTAAATTTAAAAGTAGCCCAAAAAGTCGCAAGTCGCCAAGCTCAATTTTTTGTCGCAAATCACATATGGAAAGTAGCCCAATTGGCGATAAGTCGCCCAATCTGGCAACACAGATTTGTGGTGGCCTAATGATAAACAGTAACGTCACTCCTTTACAAAAAGTTTGGTAACTTTTTTCCTTAACAGTTGTAGTGCAGCTGTTATTTCCGCAGCACATGGCGGGCCGTAGTTTGGTGACTCCTGGTTTATAACGTCACTTTAAGCCATCACCACGTCGGCTGCATAGCGGAGTGGTGAGAACACTGGAAAGGCAATCGAAAGGGCACCGGTTCGACACCGCTCATGAGCATGCGGCTGTGTCTGTGGCAGGACACTTAAAGGCATGTCTGAAGGTGGACATAAAGATGGGAAAATGTTACATGGAGATTATATCTCCCTGCAGCGCTTGTTCAGTGATGCAAGAAAACTTTTTTCTGAAAAATCTACATCATAAAAAAAGAACAAGCAACACCGGACCTGCAAAATTTGCAGACCAAGAGTTGCCAATTAATTTTTATAATACAATTTTTTTTTTTTTTACAAAAAAAATTAATATTAAGAGTTTTTTTAATTCTTCAAGCGAAATAAATTTAAAAAAACATGGGAAAACTATCTATATGTAATATAATTGACATATGCACAAAAATGTTGGGGGGCTGCAGTCCCGCAGTCCCTTATGACGAGCCGCCACTGCTGGTAAGTATATACCAAATATTTGAATTTAAACTTCATTTAGTAGCCAACTTAAAATTCAATTTATAGCAAATAGGCTACAGAAAAGGAGCATCTGGGCCTTCTTAGGCTGCTTGCATACGTTGGCAAAAGGCCCATCATATTTAATGCCACCAAATAAGGTGGCCCAATAAGGCCCACCAGTAAAACTAGCTTCGATTCTATATCAAAAATAATGCCACTTGCATGTGCAAGTTTCTCAGGCTATCATGACTGACTGACAAGTGACAATGTATCACAACCCTCCAGAATCTAAAAAAGCATCTGCGAAATTTTGCTCTCTTGACAGAACTAGATTTATCCTTCTTGTATTTATAAAACTACTAGAAGTTGGTCAACTCTACTTCACCAATTAAATTTACTTTAGTCATACTTTCAAAAACAATAAAATTTTGTGCTATTTAAATTTAGCAGATAGGTGAAATGGCCCTTATTATCAACTGGGCCTTACTAGGTGAAGGTACCTCATTAGGTAGGCTACTGCTGAATAGAGAGCATTCCTTAAAATGCATTCCTCAAGCACACACCCCCGAGAGTCAAACCAGCGCCGCTTGACCTTGAAGTTTCTTCGTTCACGAAGTTACGCGCTAACCAACTGAGCTCTTTACTCTGTACATTACTAAAGCGATTTGAGCAGTGAATGCAACAGTTGATAAACAAAACCAAATGTTCAAATCAGCATGAAATGACAGTTTTTTGCTGTATATTTAATTTGGCTATGAATGCTTGAGTTTATTTGTTCATTTACAGCAGGCCATAAACTCAGTGTGTCAATTAAAAAAAAAGTTCCTGCATCGGCAATAAAATTTTGGCTAATATTGCGTCATTTCCGTTCACATGTAGCGCCCTTCATCGCAATTGGGTTTGGCTGCAGTGCTGCCATGTTGTTAAATTGTTGAAATGTTCGATGGTGACGTTAACACTTTTTAACTGTCTGACAAGACTTTGTGCAGTTTCGATTCGTAATCATGCCATTGCATTGAAATGGTTTAAGCTGAACAAAAAACAATTTTGAAAATACCGTACGAAATGGCAATAGGGCTCTGCTAATTTTCCATCTATTTTGTAATAATAATAAAGAATACTTGATGGAGAATCGCTGGTCCGCTGCTTCTTAGTCAGGAGATCCCCTAGCATATCCTTAATGGAAATCAATATATCGTCGTTAATAAGCTGAAATATCGTAAGTCCAAATTTTTCAAAATTGCGTTTTTGATTGATTTGGTATGTTTATAGACTACAGTTTATTGTGTTAAAGCATCGTAACTCTATCTAGTTTAGTTTTGATGATACAGAACGATGAACTGTCGTAAATGGGAGTTACAATAGTTTTGCAAAAAAAAAATAATAAAATGGGACTTACGATACTCTGATCTGAAAGTTATTTTACACGTTTCACGTTAACACTCCCTTTTCTGTGAAGAAAGGCGTTCTTCCCGGCTATCAGCACAAGGCTGATTACTCACTAGCACAGCGAGCTGCAGTGACGCTTCGCTAACCAGAACGGTGTAGCTTCCACGCCAGCCATTGAGACCTCCAATTAAACGTTTAAGTAATTTTGGCAGCCGATTGTAGCATCGAATAGACAGCGATAGACACGTGTTTCGCCCATGAGGCTGGGCTCATCAGTATCGCACCGTATTCTTGCCACTTGAGTAATCGACCGCCGCTTTACCAGTCAGTTTAACTCTTCTCTTTGTGGAAAGAAAGAGCCAACAAAACCAGCAGGTGCCAGGGGTAGGTCAATGTGAAGGTCTCAATGGCTGGCGTGGAAGCTACACCGTTCTGGTTAGCGAAGCGTCACTGCAGCTCGCTGTGCTAGTGAGTAATCAGCCTTGTGCTGATAGCCGGGAAGAACGCCTTTCTTCACATTGACCTACCCCTGGCACCTGCTGGTTTTGTTGGCTCTTTCTTTCCACAAAGATAAGAGTTAAACTGACTGGTAAAGCGGCGGTCGATTACTCAAGTGGCAAGAATACGGTGCGATACTGATGAGCCCAGCCTCATGGGCGAAACACGTGTCTATCGCTGTCTATTCGATGCTACAATCGGCTGCCAAAATAACTTAAACTCCCTTTTCTTTTAGTTAATTTTTCTTTCAATCGTTTTTTGCATGTTGATGTTTAAGGCTTAGTTATATATATTTCTTTCTATTTCACATAGGATACAACAATTTTGCTGTATTATTGTAACTACATTTCGACAATTTCTTTTTTGCTAAATTATCGTATGTCCATATTCATTTTTCTAACGTTCAATTTTTGCAAAAAAGAATTATCTTTTTTTTCAACAACCAAACTCCATGAAAAACAATGTTTAGTTTTTATGTTTTTCCGTTAGAGAACTTTTAGAAAGATCAAACAATGTACAGCAAACACAGTGTGAACTTTAAAATTCAATTTTCTCAAAACTGCATTTTTGGAGTTACGATAGTTCAGCTTGTTAGCGACGATATGTACCGTACGAAATGGTTTTGACTAAAATTGGATTCAAACTACTAACAATTTTTTTACAATTTGAAAGTTCAACCTTTATTGCACTTAACAAGACAAAGTTAAAAGTGCCACTAATGCATTTTTTTATAAAATTTAAGTGTAAGTCTGGCTTCTCGCAGTAATCTCCTTTCTGGCTGCTTCCACTACCACAAATATTTACGGTAACTTCAGATGAAAATTTAGTTAGACGATAAACAATTAAGTCTTGTTTCAGTCATGGTTTTGACACTGGGGCATGTTTTTGAAAAATAGGTAAATTGAATTGAATTTTGCCTCTCACTCTTGTGAGATTTGTGTTTTGTGGCCTAGGTTGTTTTTTTTCGCTGAAACTTTTCGGTCATTTGTTCGAAATAACTTGAAAAAATTTCCATTCAACTAGCACAGGGGTTCCCAAACTTTCTGTTCATCGGTACCCTTTGGTCAATTTATAGATTCGCTCGTGTACCCCCAAAATTTTCTCATATTTTTGGTTTTAGAAAGTTTAGATGATGCAACAAATTAACAGTAGAGCTGCATTAGAAGACTGTATACATGATATTTTGTACCAATCAAAGCACACAAAGTTATTATAACAATGTAATCCAAGGTTAAACAAACACTACAATCAAACAAACAATATATCGGCTTTAGCCCATCAACTTTATCAAATGTGATGGATGAGCCTGCTTTTTAGTAACAAGCTCATTAATACGAGGTGAAACATTAGCAACAGCACAACGAAGATCATGTTCAGGTGTTTTGAGCTGTGATTTGTTTTTTTTATTTGATTCCAAGCAGCACTGAAAATGTTGACTCACACAACCATGTTGATGGAAACAACAACAATGCATGAATAGCAGGTTCCGCAATCTTTTGGTAGTTACTGTAGTTGTAGTTAAAGCTTTTACTGGGGTGAAAATGTGACTTACTAAGGAGTTCTTAATCTCAGGTCTTCAAATTATTAACATCATCAGGTGATAATAAATATTTTAAGGCAGATTAGAAGTTATGAAAAGAATATCCTTATACTGTAGGCTACTTAATCTAATGTACCCCTTGAAAAGTCGAAATGTACCCCTGAGGGTACATGTACCCCAGTTTGGGAACCCCTGAACTAGCAGATACAAACCAAAAATTTTTCAGACATTTTGACCGAATTGACTATATTTTTTTCGGACATTTGGCTAAAAAATCGGTCAATGACCGATAAATTACCAAAAAAAAACAACCCCAGCTTGTGGCATAGGGATCACGTTATTCATTCATGTTCCCCTCATTCAGACGGTGGCATTAGCCTCAGAAATTTGGTTCTCTTTAACTGTAGCCACTGCATAAAATCAGTTACAGACAGTAGCATAGTACCTATTACCTAGGGTATGGCAGGCATGGCTCGAGCCATGGGCGCCACATTGATAGGGGCGAAAAAATCAGTTGGTAAAAATTAAAATCTGTGAGTTACAGTACACTTTCTTCAAAATCTAATTTGCGCCCCATATAATACAATACAAAGGTCAAAAAGGAGTCTCTCTTTTAGTATAGCCATTGTTAAACAACGGAATTGTGACGTTGCAAAAGCAACATTGTGCCTCTCCTGGCTCATTTGCATTCAGTCAGCAACAATTGGAAGTTTAGTAAAGTCGCTAAGCAGCGATTAGTTGAAGCTTAGAAGTAGCATCAGAACTTACTTATATATTCATTTTTATTAGAATTAATAAATCTAATCTGTTGTAGGTCTATGACTGCAATTTGGGGTCCACGTCTTTTAGGCGTAGACAGTTAGGCGCTGGTGAAATAGGCACGCACAGCCGCACACTAGGGTGGTCAAAAAATTTTTTTTTTTTTAAATGTTAATGTCTCACCCTAAAATATTATTACCATTGATGAGAAAATGGCATATGTGAATTTTCATGAAGATTGGTTGATATTTAGAGGTTGCTACCGGGGTTCAAAGTTTTGTCGTTTGCCCCTATTTTAACGCTTTGAGAGGATATGATACGGTACAGTAAAAAATACGGTACAGTGCCATGGTATATTGCAAGAAAAATACAGTTTAATAATTACTCAATAGCCTGTGCCGCCTAACTGTCTGCGCCTAAAAGACTTGCTCCCGCAATTCGGCCTGACCTTAGCACTCATTCTGTTCTAGGAAGAAATTAGCATTAAAGTATTATTGAGCCTATAAGCATGATTATATGAAAATTTGAGACCAAGAATAGGCTAGGTATGATTTAATTTTACGTGCTGTGCTGACACTGTCTAGCACTTAGCAGTCTGGCGTTTTGAGGTTTTTCACAACTTCACAAGCTGTGGTTTATGTATATACAGTACTGGTACGGTACCATACTTTTACCTAACTTCCTCAAGTTATCAAACGGATAAAATGAACGCAATACGTAGTAGAACAAACCAGTGTTAGGATTGAAAATGATTCGTTACGGTATCAGTTTCTTCAATCTCTAACTCAGTTAGCATACAACCCAACGGTCATAAAACCCGCCGACATGCCAACAAATGTCGGCAACAAATTAAATTAATTATGTGATCAGTTATGTTGACTCTTTGCATTGATCTAATGTTTTACCATTCATCAAAAACCGGAATGGCCCGTTTCGGTGAGTCCGATTCAGTGAGTCCGATTCGGTTAGTCCGATTCGATGAGTCCGATCCCTTAACGGGGGATTTTTTCCATTTTTTTTTTCCATTTGGTACCGTAGCCTAATTATCATTGCCGTTTTAGGGTTAGGGGTTAGGAGTTAAGGTTAGGGGTTAGAAATTAGGAACTCACCGAATCAGACTCACCAAATCGGACTCACCGAATCGGACTCACCGAATAGTAGCAGACCCATCAAAAACACATAGTACAGTTGCAAGCATAGGCGCCTAAGCCATGGGGGCCAGGCCCCCACGCATATTTCTGCATGGGAGCAACTTCTTATGCTGTATTGATACATAAAACAATAGATGAACTAGCGATCGGCAGCAGGAAAACATTTTTTAAATGCAAACCGCAACAGCTTCGCGATAAATAATCACTAGAACGAGTAGCGATGCTACAATCCCACCCTGGGTTTTTTTTTTCGCTGACACTTTTCGGTCATTTGTCCGAAATGACTTGAAAAAATTCGGTCATTTTTTATTTATTTCAGTCATTTTTTCTGAGGAAAATATTTCCTTTCAAGTAGCAGATACAAACCAAAATTTGCACTTCCTGACTAGCTACAACATAGGCGCCAATTTTTTATGCTGTATTGATACATAAAACAATAGATGAACTAGCGATCGGCAGCAGGACAACATTTTTTGAATGCAAACCGCAACAGCTTCGCGATAAATAATCACTAGAACGAGTAGGATGCTACAATTCCACACCAGACAAAATCTGTCATTTTTACATTGATTTAACATCTGCAAACGTTGAATCAATGTAAAAATGACTGATTTTGCTGCCTGCGACATAGCAAAAATCTACCATTTTGTGTCGATTCAATGTCATCAGATGTTGAATGCACCCAAAATCAACATAATTTGCTACGTAGACGGAGCGTGCGTTTAGCTTTACGCGCTTGCAAACAGACTCGATGTTACTTTCGAAAGTCGAAACCACTGCAGTGAATTGTCGCGGCAGTGAACCGCTCGCTGTGAAAATGAACTTGAACTCTCGGCACGACGTAAACACCAACCAACGTAACAAGGGCTGGTACAAACCGCATTGCGCACATGCGGAATAATCAACGCAACAACGGACTCGCGCAAACTGCATGGCGCACACACGACTGTTGCCATAGAAACCTGATCAAAGGCGGGAATATGCGCATCTTTTGTTTCATCTGCAACACGAAAACAGGTCAACCATAAAGTTGAAAGCAGGTCAGTCATAAGTTGCAATATTGTAGTGAAAAGGGAGCTATAATCAAACGTCTCTCCGTAACTATTTTTCAAGAGCTGTTTACGAATGTCAGCAACTTCTAAATTTATTCAAGGTGACGTGCTGTTGAATTGATGTAAACGTGAATTATTTTACCTTCAACAGGTACATTTTCAAGCGTATAATCAAGTTAGTACTTGCATTTCATTTTCAAGACATTGTCATTCCATTTACAGTATACCTTTTACTTTTTAGTAAACCTTTTCGTCTCTTATATTATGGTAATAAATCTAATTCGTTGCTAAATTTTATGTTGTGCTTAGCTTGAAGAGTCGCAGTCCATTAACCGCTAGTTTACGCAGACGCATGGCATGTGTTTGCTTAACCGAAGTGGTCGAGTTTTGTTTATAATAATTAACGGTACCGGTAGGTCGAACGTAGCGATAACTCCGAGTGTGGCAATAAAAGCAATCCTAGTGTGACGACATAATTATGTCATCCATCTGCGTGACATTTTGCTGAATTTACGTTGCTGCTGATGAAACACGCTTTCGCCTCCACGGCCAAAAAAATAGTTAGGCGCCTATGAGCTACAACCTACAACATTAAGTTTCGCTGAGAAACGTTGTCGTGTTTTATCTGAGAAAACTTTCTTCAACGTTCATCAACGAAACTCAACCTTGCAACACCCGAATTGACTATATATTTTTCGGACATTTTGACCGAATTGACTATATTTTTTTCGGACATTTTGCTAAAAAATCGGTCAATGACCGATAAATGACCGAAAAAAAAACCCAGATCCCACCCCAGACAAAAAAATCTGTCATTTTTACATTGATTTAACGTCTGCAGACGTTGAATCAATGTAAAAATGACTGATTTTGCTGCCTGAGACATCGCAAAAATCTACCATTTTGCGTCGATTCAATGTCATCAGATGTTGAATGCACCCAAAAACAACATAATTTGCTACGTAGACGCAGCGTGCGTTTAGCTTAATGCGCTTGCAAACAGACTCAATGTCGATTGTCGCGGCAGTGAATCGCTCGCTGTGAAAATGTACTTGAAGTCTGGGCCCGAGGTAACCACTACCCAGCGCAACAAGGGCTGGTACAAACCGCACTGCGCACACACGGCATAATCAATGCAACAGCGGACTCGCGCAAACTGCATGGCGCACACATGGCCGTTGCCATAGAAACTTGATCAAAGGCGGGAATATGCGCATCTTTTGTTTCATCTGCAACACCAAAACGGGCGTTTTACAGCGAATTGAAAGCAGGCCAGTCATAAGTTGCGATATTGCAGAGAAAAGGGAGCAATGTCAAGTCGAAAACTTAACCAAACGTCTCTTCGTAACTATTTTTCGAGGGCTGTTTGTGTTTACGGATGTCAGCTACTTTTAAATTTATTCAAGGCGACGTGCTGTTGAATTGATGTAAACATAAATGATTTTGCTTTCAACAGGTATATTTTCAAGCATATGATCAAGTTAGTATTTGCATTCCATTTACAGTATACGGTACCTTTTAGTAAACCTTTTCGTCTCTTGTTTCATGTTGATAAATTTAGTTCGTTGCTAAACTTTATGTTGTGCTTAGCTGGTTGCAGTCCATCAACCGCTAACCAACGCAGATGCATGGCATGTGTTTTGGTCGAGTTTTGTTTATAATAATTAACGGTTGGTCGAACGTAGCGATAACTCCGAGTGTGGCAATAAAAGCAATCCTAGTGTGATGACATAATTATGTCATCCATCTGCGTGACATTTTGCTGAATTTACGTTGCTGCTGATGAAACACGCTTTCGCCCCCACAGCCAAAAAAATAGTTAGGCGCCTATGGTTGCAAGCTATACCACGTGTTTTTGCACCCAAGGTAGAGGTGAACAGTGTTTCCAACAACCCTATGCTCACAGAATTCATTGGTACATACAGTACACAACTGTCCCATGTGTTTTTGATATCATCATCGGCCATGCCTGAATAAGGCGTCGGCTACCGTGAGTCTCCACAATGATCGATTGTCCATAGTTTTTATTAATTTTTCAAAATTTTGGTTTGTCCATGTTGAGAGATTTTTAAAGATTTCCAAACGTGGACGGCCCCGGTGCCGCTGACCAGGAAGTCGCCCCATCATTAAATGTGTTCATTAAATGTGTACGAGTGTTCAATTCTGCGTTTGCGGTAGACATGTCTGATAAATGTCATTTGCCTTTTACAAAAAGAGTCAACATGCTTGATTTTATGCAGTGGCTACAGTTACAGGGAATCAAGTTTCTGAGGCTATATTCTTTTTATGTCACTTTTGCATGAGCTTGTAAAATTGCGTTTTTCTTCAGCATGAGTTGCTCCTTTATTAACACATTACAAAAGCAGAGTTGATAGCCATAATTGTTTTCTTCTTTTTTTTTTTGCTTGTTCCCAGCTTAGTGGTACTGGTACAGTGTATGACTGTATGTGTGAGGTTCTGCACTTGTTTGTTTTGACATTGCCTAAAAGTGTTGGAAGCATTTTTTGGCTAAGTAGTTAATGTCAAATGAAGCATTTCATTAGGACTAGGTAGATGATTGTTTTGCTCAACAGTTGCTATGGTTTGTCACTCAAGCATGAAGTTTCCCTTTTTGTGTACTTTTCAACTTTGAAGAAAAACTGACTGAAAAGCCTAATTATATGGCGCATCGACAAAGTCTGTATGCAAATCCCTTAAGATTTCGAACGCACTTTTTTTAGTAAAGTTGATTCAAATGCAAAGCAACTCCTGTAACTGTTGTGTTGTTTTGCTGGTTTTAGCTCTTTTTACGGGTCTGCTACTGCAGCCGATTCGGCTGGTCCGATTCGGCTGTAGTCTTTTTCAGCTGGTTTGTTGGATTCAGGGCTGCGATTTTTTCTTCCTTGTCGAACGACCAAAAATTCTGTGTTTGTTTGTCGAATAGTAATATGACGTCCAGGCCTGGAAAAAATGGGGAATCCGGGAATGACATTCCCTGGAAATTTGTTGGTTCGCGGGAAATTTTTACTGTAAGAATCACGTTACTAACGTCTTTCATTCAACGTCATGACACACATCGCAGTTCCAACACTGATTCGTATCACTGTGTATTTATGAGTTAGTTATACGTTTACGAAAGTAAGTTAATTTTGGGTTGATTCTCCGTTTGAGTCAGCACAAATCGATTTAACTTTCCCGGCGGGTTATATTGCGTAACAATGGCCAATGAGAAATTTATGTTTGTTTGTTTTACATTAATTCGACATCTAGCGACGTTGAATTATCATAAAATATGATAACGTTAATTGCTCAACCAGGTACGGTAACAAATTAATAGCTCCCTGCAAGAAGATTGCCTCGATTTACTTATAAGCTAACACAATTTCGGCACAATTGGGATACTGCAAGCAACACAAAGTCTGTTTGATAGAGAACTAGTCAGAATCGGTATCATCAGATGCTGTATCAGCTGGACGGGATAACGGAAAGCGAGGCGCGATAAAGAGTAGATGGTTATAATAATTTATACCAAAGACAGGCAAGACACAACAATACCACAGGGTTGAGCATTACAACAGTATACAGGGTTCCCACGCAGTCGGGAAAGTAGGGAAAAAGTAGGGAATTTGAAAACCCGTTTTCCAGACCGGGAAAAGGTCGGGAATTACGTGAAACCTCCTCATGGTATTGAAAAAGTATGGAAAACCTTGATGACTAAATTGTAGATAAAAAATCATGCGATATGGACTGGATTAAACCGGATACCGTACAATACCGTCCTTGTCAGCTGGGTCAGCTGTTAAAATAAATCACTACTGCACCAAGCGGTTTTCTGAGTTTGTGTTTGGGTTCTAAGGTCAATCCATCCAGCATGGTTTTACTGATTTAATTGATCACAATTACAGAAGTGCCTGCCGTTGTTCAGACGTGGAGTGCTGGTAAGCTAGGCCTAGGTTAATAGCTGATGTTCAGTGACTATGTGGTCAGATGGTAGGAGAACTAACCCAACTACGTGTAGGCTAGTTCAGGTCTTCCCAAACTTTTTTGCTCGGGACCCCTTTTAATCTCCTAAAATTTTCCGCGACCCTTTACAGTTAAAAGGATAAACAATGCAAAATAAACGTTTTTGATAGGATTTATTGATAGGCTTAATTTAAACGAAAACTAACAACAAGTTATCTGTAATCGAAGCCTACTACTTGTAGCCTGCTGGAAACAAAATCAAAAAGTAAACACATTTGTTCAGTATGATGGACTGATGGGTGCGACTGTTCTCTGCTACAAAGCAAGCCTGGTCTTGGCCTGATGTTTGTCAATGCTGGTTTCAAGGCAGTTTCAATGTAACTTACGCTGGAACGGTATTTTATCAACGTTGAAAACACTGACACACACATAGCCTACATGGAGATTAACGGCAGGAGTGCGGTTACTGCTGAGCCATATAATGGTGAATATTCCGCTCTAACGTTCGGCTAAGCCAAAAAGTGTGAAACTTTTTTCCAGAAAAATCAAGCCACAACTTAGAATCAAAAGATAGATCTGCAAATTTTTCCGGGGATTTTAAAAAAGAGGTGTTCGGTAGTTTGTTTTTGCATAGGCCTACACGTAGACCTATAGCCTACATATTACATAACCATTTATCTGGACTTGGGAATCCGCTGTTAAAAATAATAATTTTGGCGCTTAAAGGGATACTAAAGGAAAAACCTGACTTGGCGATTTTCCACGTTCTTTCTGTTTAACATGCTAGGAAGGTGGGGTTAGTTGAGTCATGTTTCAGACTTTTCCTTATATTTTTTTACCTATTGTAGATACACCTATGAAACTCTAAGTGAAACAAAGGTAATGAAGTATGCTTGCTACTTCCCGTTTATCAAAATGCTATCTCATGTTTAATTGCCATTTTTGTTACCTCAAACATAGAGCACGGTTTGACTCAACCAACCCCGCAGGCAGGGTTAGTTGAGTCAGTGGGTGGGGTTAGTTGAGGCGCAATGGCATTCATGAGGTGCATAACTTTTTGGGTCTATATTGGGCACCGCTCCCATCTGGCATCTCTGATCTATACCATCAATGAACGTTTGTTGTATTCAGGAGTGGGTAATAACCTACTTTGTACTGTGGGCCACAAAATTTATTAACAATACCAGGCGGGCCACATGACCCCAAATTCGCCCGTTTTCACAGTGTTTCCCTGAAAAAAGAGTCTTCACTGCAACCAGACCCAAATTTTCCTCAGTTATTTTACCCGACTTTATGTCGTTTCTCTAAGAAAATAAAAATAGGTCTTTACCGCAACCAGGCCCTAATTTCTCTCGATTTCGCCCTACTTCATGCCATTTCTCTAAAAAAAGTCTTCATACCGCTTAGACCCAACTTTCACACATTCTATCGAAATTAGTGACGTGAAATCTAATACTTTTAATGCTTTTCCCGCTGGCCACATTGTATTGCTTCGCGAACCAAATTTGGCAAAATTGGAAGTATTTCCATTGGAGACATATAAGTGGTCTCTGAACTAGCTGAATTCCGAACAGAAGTTACGCTGGAACAATCTTGATGTGCAGCACTAATGTTGGGTGTTTCGAAGGTTGCGGACAACTGATCCATGTGTTCATTGATTTCTGAAGCACAGTTTTCAGCTTGAATCCCAACACGTAACTCTAAAGGTCGGTTGGTCATTTCTGATGGAGCAAAATCTATGTCAGTGAAAATGTCTCTGTACACAGGATACATCCCTGTTCTCAAAACCGGCAGCAATATTTTTGTGGGAAAAAGCATTTTCATAGGCTTGGTTTGTAATGCCAGCCACATCATATAGGTAGCCTACTACAAGCCTTCCCAGGATTATTTATTTGCCAGGAACTCAATGCTCTGTTGTAGTAGGCCTTAAACGGGCCATACACAGCCCTGTCCAAAGGCTGTAATTAATGAGATGTGTGAGGGTGTAAAACTAAACAGAAAAGTAGGCCTAATGGATAATTTTAATCAAATAATAGCTCATTTTGTCCAAGTAACTGATTTAATAATGCACGTTTAGCAATTTAAATTTAGAAGTAAGATTTCAGCAGCCTGCAACTTGAGGTAGGGTTAGTTGAGTCACTGCCTCAACTAACCCTGCAGCTATTGACTCAACCAACCCCAAACCTTCCTCATGACAATTATTGAACATATTATTTATACGTAAAGCTTTATCGGTCTTACACAAATGTACTGTGCTTAAGATAGCTATAAACTACATGAAACTTTGACGCTATCTTCGCTTACGCCTAGCATAGCTTCAGCATCCCAATCAACTTTGAGCTGAAAATATTTACTTTTTAGTCCAAAAAATGGCATTTTGCTGACTGTATAACCTGTATAACATGCACGGCTGCTAAAGCAAGATGGACGCAGTTACCCATAATGCTTATTGTTTCTAGCAATTAATCTTCACAAAGTCATGCTTGGTTAGTCAGAAAACAATGGTGACTCAACTAACCCACTGACTCAACTAACCCCACCTTCCCCTACCATAAAACGATTTTCAATAAAATTTTGCGTGCTTTTGTCAGAGCTTTCAAAACGGAAATATTAAAAAGCGGAAATGTTCTTTGCAATTATTGTTTAATCGTTGTAAAAGTTGTAGTCACTGAAAGTTGCTTAATGTTAATTTACTAAGCAGAGAGAAGTAAATTCCAAGTATAGGCCT
Organism: Aplidium turbinatum; assembly: GCF_918807975.1. NCBI lineage: Eukaryota > Metazoa > Chordata > Ascidiacea > Aplousobranchia > Polyclinidae > Aplidium > Aplidium turbinatum. Next base: position 21,098,371 of record NC_137477.1, read on the forward strand.
ATTACGCTTAATGCGCTCAACAAACAATCGTGTGATTGGGCAAACGTCAAACCAGCTACCTTGTAATCTTCAAGTGTTTGCTAAGCAACAAGATTGGCTGCAACTCTGCGTTCGAAAACAATACTAATTTCTTTACAAGATGTTTTTCTTTTTTCGCTTATTGATGCACAAGAATCGGCATCGGCAAAAATTTTGTAATCGGCACATCCCTACTTTAAATGTTTTTGTGATTCAGTGTTCAGTAGCTTTTTACTTATTTCATTTTTGCTAGTGGTGTGAATTTTAATTGTTTTAGTTTGACTTATGGCAGGTTGTCCCGTCCTATTTAATGAAGCTTTGAATTGTAATTTCAGTATAAATGTGACAGTTTATCCCGACTGGTTTCAGTTTGGGTCTTTTGAAAAAAACAAAACAGTTTTTTGTTCAAACAGGAATCTTTTGACATTATTATTTTTTCATGCTGATTCGGATGTAATAGAGTTCGGATATAGGCTACAATTTTAAACCTATGCTATGCATGATCGTGTTTAGAAATAATACAGCACAGAAATTTTCATTGATTTAACACTGTTAATGCGCAATTTAGATCGAAATTAGGTAGGGAATTTTTAAAATTTAGTATTGAATTAGTATTGAAAAAGTAGGGAATTTGTTTATAAAAAATGTGTGGGAACCCTGAGTATATATTTTTTACATATTTACAAAATAGTTTAACATTCAAACGTTTTCGGCTTAACCTAAGCCCTCATCAGGAATCTGAAAATATTGATAAAATGCAATAAATTTCAACTTCTTGAAGGTAACTAGCTAACTAATTGTAAGCATCAAGAAATACGCAGCGGTTAAAAGCAATAGTGTGGAAAACAAACAGACGGACGGAAAACAAAATTACATTAGAAAAAGGCACACATGACTACAAACGAATTAGCACCACAGGGAACGTGATCCATCTAACTTAGTAAATGTTTAGTAGAATGGACGCGCCGCCAGCAAATAATTGTTTGTTTAAATTTGGGTTGTAGCGTTTGATTAATAGCGCTTCCTGAATTTTTGTGTCAAATTGGGATTTGCCTTTGCGTAAAATTTTAAATGAGTCAGCAGAGAATTTTCGATTTGTGCAAAAGGAACACTCCATAATATGGTCTTTGATGGCACTTTTCTTTAAGTCTCCAAAGTTCAAATGCTCCCGTACTCTCGTGGTCAAATGTCTGGTGGACATACCGATGTATGTCAATGCCGAATCACACGGACATGTAAAACTGTATACGACATTTGAACAGAGAGGCGAAGGCGTCTGGGAATTTAGTTGAAAATACGAACTGATTTTGAATGTTTTATAAACAGGAAAAACGTCCACATCAAATTTACTTTTCATAAAATGTCCGATTTTGCGAGCAAACGTTTTAGAATCTTTTCCCACAAACGGAATGGACAAACAATGCTTCATATTTAACTCATTTTCAGCCTTTTCTTGTTGGTCGGAATTCGTGGAGATAAAGCGATTCAATATTTTTTCAAAGTGTACATAATTTTGGATAACCATTATTATAGAACATTTGTTTTAATTTCTCTGTTTCAATATTAAAAAGAGCATCATTACAGCAAATCATTTTAGCCCGAGCTAATAGGCACATGATCAGACCAGATTTCCATTTCGATGGGCATAGTGCATCAAAATTCAAAAACAAACCAGTATGGGTTGGTTTGCGCCAAACCCAAGTATCAAATTCGGTAGCATTAATTTTAATTTCAACGTCCAAAAAAGGCAAAGTTTCGCGTGCTTTTTCAATTGTAAATTTGATGTTTTTATGTTGAGAGTTCAGCAATTCCAAAAAGGCCGCACAAGACGTCTCCTTATTAAATACCGCAAAAATGTCATCAATGTACCGTAAGAACAACTTTGGGTGAAATGTAAGATGCTTTTTAAATAGTTTTGTTTTCAAATGTGCCAGAAAAAAATTAGCAATAGTAGGGCCCAATGGAGATCCCATGGCAACGCCGTCAATTTGTTTAAACAATTGGGTTTTATACATAAATATGCCTTCGGTAGCTAAAGTCATTAACTTGACAAATACGTCACGCTTGAAAGGTAATTGAGTGGGTTTTGTTTCCGAATAAATGTAGTCAGCAATGATGTCAACAGTCTCTTTCAAAGGTACGTTCGTAAACAGAGATTTAACATCAAAACTAACCATCATCTGTCCGGAAGACGGAGAATAATCTTTTAGTTTTTCTAAAAAATGATTTGTGGAGTTAAGCATATACGAATTTGGAATGTACGGTTTCATCACGCTATCTAAGAATTTTGCCAGTTCATATTCCGGAGAGCCTATCATAGAAACAACAGGCCGAAGAGGGTTACCTTCCTTGTGCACTTTTACCAAGCCGTATAATTTACCGGGGTTACTGCCCGATGGAATTAGTTTCGTTATCAATTGTTTGTCGAAGTCTTTAAAGTACTTACGGATGTAGTACGCAATTGACTTTTCTTTCGAAGTGATGGGATGTGATTTGCCGCTGTCTGAAATTTGTTCAAACTTCGATTTATCATTGACTATAGAGTCCAGTTTCAGATAGTAATCCGAGGTATTTAAAATTGCTGTTCCTTTTCCTTTATCAAATTTACAGATTTTGATGTCTTTGTTTTTTGATAGAGTCTTCAGAGTTCGGTGCATTATTTGATTTCGTTTTGACGAGCAAGCTCGTTTTGCATCAGACATGAATCGTTTAACCATAAACTTAATTTCATCCTTAGATTCATCGTCAAGCGTGATTTCTTTTTCTTTCCTTGCTGAGTAAATTAATTGTTCCATGTTCGTTTTCATGCTGTCAATTTGAACTTTTTCCGGCAAAATGTGATGGTCTAATCCAAACCGCAAAGCATCTTCTTCCAATAGACTGAGTTTCTTGCTACTCAAATTTATAATACAATTAGGAGATTTTTTTCGCTGTCGTCGCCAGAGGTTGGTGAGCTTTTTTTGGTGAACATCAAGAGTTTGTTTTGCAAAGACTTTAAATTGTTCTGACAACAAAGATATTAAACATGTTTTCTGTCCATTCTACTAAACATTTACTAAGTTAGATGGATCACGTTCCCTGTGGTGCTAATTCGTTTGTAGTCATGTGTGCCTTTTTCTAGTGTAATTTTGTTTTCCGTCCGTCTGTTTGTTTTCCACACTATTGCTTTTAACCGCTGCGTATTTCTTGATGCTTACAATTAGTTAGCTAGTTACCTTCAAGAAGTTGAAATTTATTGCATTTTATCAATATTTTCAGATTCCTGATGAGGGCTTAGGTTAAGCCGAAAACGTTTGAATGTTAAACTATTTTGTAAATATGTAAAAAAGATATACTGTTGTAATGCTCAACCCTGTGGTATTGTTGTGTCTTGCCTGTCTTTGGTATAAAAAAGCAAACTCTCTCCCGAAACTATATTATAATAATTTGACGTCTACTGGCGTTAAATCAATGCAAATAGGGTGATATTTCTACAAAAGATTCAATTCTTCCAGCTGGGCACCTGGTGAAGTAGGAAGTAACCCAAAGAAAACATCCAGCAATAGTAAGATTGAATCAACATCCTAGTCTGGTGTAGTCTAAGAAAATTAGTTTTTTTTGTAATCTTGTGGTCCTGACGCGCGCTCGTGTGGCGTCGGCATTTGTATTGCTGATGCTAATGCGCCATTCATGCAGCTGCGACGCTAATTTCGATGACTGGCTGTGGTAGATAGACCAAACAACAAGAAATCGTCACCATCTTTTATGTCCTGGTAAGTGGTACCGTGAAACCTTACAACTTTGCCCGGGTGGACAACTTTGCCCAAAATTTGTGACTTGTATATCTGACCACAATACGGATTTCATGATTTAGTGGTTTTGTTTAATGGATGATATTGTTAAATATGAATATTTTATCAATTGTTTCAGCAGAAAAAAATAACTTTTTAAGATTATTTTCATTAAGTTAATTCCAAATGAAAATACAAGAGAAAAAAATGCAAAAATTATGTGTCGGAAATTTCACATGGGGGTCAAAGGTCATTTACCCATGCAGAGTGTTTTCCATATGGAAAGCTTCTATATTTATTCATGAGTAGAGATGTACCGATATATCGGTATCGGTAATATCGGCCATTTTTTGAGTATCGGCATCGGTATCGGCAAAATTTGGCCGATACTGTGGCCGATACTAAACATGTATATAAAAAAAGGCGTTTGCTGCGGATTTTCTGCGGAAGCAAAGATATAGATTTTTTAAAGTAGTAATTAACGTCACATTGAAGTAGAAAAATAACAACCTGTTCAAATTTTTGATACCTCACAGTCCCATGATTCCCATCATGCAGTCCCATCATGCACGCACCTTTTGGCATTGTTTGCTTACAGTGATTCTTTCACTCAAACAAAACGTTTTGTTTCAGCAGTTTTGCGTTGTTCGATTCTTAAGTTGTGAAGGAGACTCAATTTCTCCAATATTTATCATTTGTGTTTTTTTTCTTACTCTCAGCAGAGGATAAAACCAGGCCAAGACTACCCAGGTGGCGGGAATGTGTAGTTTTGCATCGTTTTTGCGTTGCTGGACGTTTGAGGGACCCGTGTGGCTTGGTTGTTTTTTGGTGGGCTGGTTCTGTCAGTTTGTGATTTGGTTTCCGCCTTTCGTTGTGGTGGACTCACCAGGCTTGAACAATGTTGTGGCGGAGTGGGTGGGCTCGGGGTGGGGCGGTGGGACTGCAAATCCTCACTGAACAAATCAATAAGTAGTCTTGTTGCGCCTGGGATGGCAGCCTCATTGTGGGGGGGAGTGTCCTTTCCTGCTGTCGGCACGGGGCTGGGCGCTCACTGGTGCGGCGGGCTGTTGCGATTCGCTGGCCATAACGGTGTAGCTTCCACGCTAGCCATTTAGACCATCCAATCAACTATATGTTTCTCGGCAGCCGTTTTGTAGCAAGAATTGAAATGGCTAGTGTGGAAGCTGCACCGTTGTGGTTGGCGGGTCACGGCAGCTCGCTGTGCTGGTGAGTGCTCAGCCTTGTGCTGGTGGCCGGGGGGGACGCTCCTTTCTTCGCAATGAGGTTGTCATCTTGGGCGCAACAAGACCATTTTGATTGGTTTGGTGAGGATTCGTGGTCCCATTGCTTTCTTTTTGGGCCTACTTATTCTGCCGTGACATTGTTTTGGCTTGGTGAGTTTATTGCGGCTAAGGGTGGAAGTTGAATCGCCGACTGGTGGAGCCGGCTTGCTGGGGGCAGCCAAGTTGCACGGGTTTTTTGAGCATTTGGCGGGGTGGGAGCGATGCAGAATTGTGCATTTTTGCCGCCTGGGTAGTCTTGGCCTGGCAAAAGCTTTTCAACCAAACGACAAGCGCCCTTAGGTTGCACATTACTTGTCAAATAGTTTTTTGTGCGACTACACAAATCACTTGGTTTACATTTTACATCTTATTATTAATTATGATAGCCTATTTGGAGAGTTTGCGCAAACACTTTATTAATTTTTCAGAAACCCCAATTATGATGTAATGTTTCTTTCCTTATACCCCAATCATCAATTACGGTGGCCTTTCATTACTAAAACTTACTATTATGACACAACAATGCGGTTGAGATTGGATTCTTGAATCTTTAATAAATTATGCCAATGCAAAGCTTTCTTTAATAGTTTTATGCAAATAAGGTAAAACTTAGCATTTGATATAATTCCTTGCAAATACCAAAATTGCTTCTTTTTGTAACATCAAAGTATCGGCCAAAATATCGGTATCAGTATCGGTAGCGGCCTAAAAAAGTGATATCGGTATCGGGATCGGTATCGGCCAAAATATTGGTATCGGTACATCTCTATTCATGAGTATGTGCAAATGAGTTTTTATTCAATTTAAAGAAGTTTGATATTTTTTTGGGCATTTTAGTGGTTGTGACCCCTTATTTTGTGCTTTGGGTACAACTTTGCCCACTCCTCATGATCACTCCAGCGAACACAAACTGCCTATTTCTTGCATATAACTTTTATAAAGTTTGTACGTAAGGTCATGAACTTGATTACAGGTCACTAAGAGACACATTGCTGTGATTGATTAAAATAGCATCATGAATATGAGCCATGAGGTGATACCTCATTCAGCTAAATCTCTAATTGCTAGCAGTTTTTAAATCAGCTGGATTGATGGCTATGATTTTTTCTCTGTTGTTTAGTTATAATTTTTAGGATAAGCTTGCACACAGCTCTGAGTCCAGGGCTACAACTTGCTCCATCACTAGTGCTGTCTACCAGGTTGACGTTCCAAATCACCACATTTTGGCACTACTGTATATGACATCTGACGACGTTGTGCAGAAAAAATATGGGAATCTATATCAATGCCGACATGGAAACAACAGCAGCTCTTTCAAAACCAAACAAAGATGAATTAATGGTGTCTAATTGGGTAGTGGACAGTGGTGGAATTTAATATTGGTTCAACCTCCCAAAACACAACGGGTGACAATAGCAAATTGTATATTGATTTCCATTAAGGATAGGCTAGGGGATCTCCTGACTAAGAAGCAGCAGGCCAGCGATTCTCCATCAAGTATCAATTAATCATTCTTTATTGCAAAAAATACATGGAAAATCAGCAGAGCCCTATTGGCATATGCATTTCGCTCTAACTATAGAGCATCATTAGTGCCTTATTCTAATAGAAACTTTTATTTAAACAAATAGATTCTATTTGAATAAGGCACTAATGATGCTCTATAGTTAGAGCGAAATGCATATGCCAATAGGGCTCTGCTGATTTTCCATGTATTTTTGTAATAAAGAATAATTAGCAAATTGTATGCGGGCCAAATCACAAGAAAAGTTTCCAATTCAGTTTATGAAGTCAAATTCTTAATGCCCCCATACAATTTGTCTTGTGACAAGTACTCATGGCCCTTGAATGAGGATCAGACCTTTGTGGACTTTGATGCCATATCTCGCGTTCTTCCAGAACCAATCGTTGATCGACGAAACAATATTTTCTTTTCTGTGTAATTTGTCACAAACTGTAAAACATGTACTGTAATCGTTCTGCTGTTGGTATCCAAAAATTCATTTTTGTAACATCCACTGTTGCCGCTGTGTCACAGAAAGGTGCATGATTGATGATACTGTCGTTCAGTAGTTGTTCATATTTCTTTGCTGTTTATATTAGGAATTTCTATTCAATAAACAAGTTGATTTCAATATATAATCGTTAAGCCTGGTGTGGCCAATCGCGACCATGAGGGTAACCAATTGTATAAAGTCCCTACCAATTGGGCAGAAAGTTATTTTTCTACTGTAAGTTAATTTTAAAAACACTGCTTGTGGGCAAAGTTGAATGATACCATGTTAAAATTACTTGATCCACAACTAAATGTGTAAAATATAGCCAAAAAACTAGCTGTGGGCAAAGTTGCCACTTTGGGGACAACTTTGCCCAGCAAAATAAAACAAAAAAAAAATTATGAAAAAGATTACTTCTGATAATTTAAGTTGTTGCATGCTTTAGCACATGTCTTTGCAAACCAGATAAGCCATTGCAACAAGAATTACCTCCTTTACAACAAAATTTACAACAAATAATTGTCAGCTAACTCATGATATCTGGGCAAAGTTGTAAGGTTTCACGGTAATGTATTTGTAGTAATTTTGCATGGGCAAAACTTTCTTTGATTTACAAAAATAGAAACATCCTACTTTTCATAAAAAAGTTATATACATACTTCCAACTATGGCACAAAATTTGTTTTTGGTGAAGAAAAGAGCTACTTTGAGGCTTGATTACTCCATTATGCTGCAAATTAATTGTATTTTGACAATGCAATCATGTAATATAGCTAAAAGTGAATCATCTTACCAAAAATAAACTTTATATAACCTTCGGACAAAAAGATATGGTTCATTGAAAATGCCCCAAAAAAACGAATGCGAAAAAGTTTTGGGGGTACCTAAAACTTTAAAGCATCCTATTACCAAAACTATAATAGATACTGAGCTAAAATTTGTAATGCATGGCTAAATGATGCCAAATAACATTTTGACCAAGTTAGAGCAAAATCAAAGAGGGTCAAACTGATAGGTCTAGGACGCTTGGCATGGAATGACCCTTATGCAAGTAGGCTATTACAGCAAGATGCAGCAAAATTTGTTCAGTTTTGGTGTTACAGTAAGAAAGAAAAAGCCCATCACATGACACGCAAAAATACACCTAAAGAAAAAAGCCTAGTGAAACTTAGCACAGCAGAAAATAGTAACGTTTGTGTAGAAGTTTTCCGACTTTTGCCCAGAGCATTGTAACACAAGAAGCCACACAACCTCATTTGGTGGAAGTTGATCAGTTATGCGACGTAATAAGCAGCTACACGGTGCTTTGACTCTTCAAACGCACATTGTTGGTATGGTGAAAGCCTTTCAGAGTGACTTTGCTGAAATTTTAAAAAGCCTTCTAAACTATAGCATAGTTCTCAAGTGGCGAAGAATTATCAAGATAAAGTGATTAAGCATGATGATCGACGTTAAAACTGGTGTGTCTGCTGTGAGACTTAATTTGTCTGCCGAGATAGCTGCTCAGACTGGACACATTTGTCCGCCGTCAACAAAAACGAATTTCGAGGCCTGCTCTTCTAGAATAGTTAGGCTATCGATAAGCATGATTAAAAACGTTTTTTGCAACCTTATTGAGGGTTAGAAATGTTTCTATTTGTAACCCTCAGTAAGGTTGCAACATATTTCTCCAACTAAAAAGATCGAGAGAAATTTAGAAATGTTTGCAGCAACTCTAATCAGCGACTTCGGCTCTGTTGTATTTTTTTCTCAATCTTTTCAGGGGACGAAGTGTTCATAGAAATGTTCAGGAAATAGAAACATTTCTAATCCAGGGTTTGGAATTAGGTTAGGGTCAGGGTTAGAAATAGAAATATTTCTCTTAATAAGGATTCAACCTGTTTCGGGGGACAAAGTGTTCGGGGGGGCCAAATAGGTTGCATCCTTAAACTTTAATTTCGAGAAATTTCAAAAAATGTGTGTTATATAGGTTCCCTGAAATAAGCAAAATGTATTTTCACCACTAGTCACACTAAGTAATGCTTCTTATTCCCCCTACACTTTTCAAAATGATGCCAAATATCCAAAAGTTGATTTTCACAGTTTGTGAGCTATCAGCAAGGCATTGGATAGGAGTGTTCTCAGTTAAAATAAAGGCTTCCACCATCAGAATCATCCCTTAACAGGTCAAAAATGGGTGATTTGGGCAAAACTGGAAATGTTTAGCCCTCTTGAGGCAGGGTAGGCTATCCCATTATCTGAGAGCAAAATGGTTATCATTTTCTGGAAGCTAAAAAAAATTTGAATAGGTCTAATGCAGTATGATAATTGATAATAGTCTATGTGCGACTTCAATTTTTTTCAAGGTGTTATTATATTTGTTAACTTAACAATTATTCTTTTTTTGTTACAAAGATATTTTCAAACTCTTAAGCATGTAATAATTTGGTGGTATTGTATTGTGTAGTAAAATCACACTAGCATATTTTGTAATTGCTGTTTTAATTTCAAAATGTGTCTAAACACCTAGCGGAACAATCTGCCTAATAAAACGATCCGTAAAACAACGCGCAGTAAGTAATGCAATAACAGCAACAACACGTGGACCCTAATAAAGGCACTTCTCGTTAACATATTTATTTTTAATGCCACTTGAAAATCAAGATGCGATTTTTAATTAATTTTTTTATAAAAGATGGAGTTTTTCTAAAAACGTAATTTGAAATCCAAAAACAAGTCACATAGTTAGCATGAAAAGATAAAACTTGCACAAGTTGTGATAATTATTTTGATAAATAAACTGTTAAATTTTTTGTGTCAAATTATTTTCAATTGCAAAATATTTACAAATTTTTAAAGTGGATGCAACTACCTCGATGGTTGCAAATACATACATCGACCTTACTGCTTTTTTGCGTTTATCAAATGCTGGGCTGCTGGCGTTTGCACAACAATCTAACCTTTTAACGTAATTTATTCAGAATCAATTTTGCAATAATAATAACATCTTCAGCTAGCATAGGTAAAGAAAAATTTAAAAACCCGTAGAACGGACAAATAAAGCAGACTCCGATATCAACACGCACAAAAGTTTTATTCTAATTAAATGGTTACATAATGTTTTAAAGGGTTTTGTTATACATTTTCACAATTTGCCGGTGGTTAGTTCTGTATATAATGGTAACAAATAAAGTGTCAACTCACACAATGTAGCGTTGAATACAATCGCTGTTCCAATAGCGTGACAGTCAACATTCATCCGTGCAACATCTGCTAGCAAGATTTTTTTTTGGTTAATATATACAATACAAATTTTTAAACAAAACAACAGAGAACCTTTTTACATGGATTTCTCGTCTGCTAATGTTAAGCAATATAAAAAAGACAGATTTTTATCTGTCCGCGGTGTTCGTACCATCCCACGACCCACATAGGAGGTAGACTTACACAACACACATATGGTATGCTTTACCTCTGAATGTTTCTACAAACACTGGCATAGGTGGATTAAATTGTTGACTAGGCTACTTGGATGAGCAATGTGTTATACGTCAGAATTTTGTAATATTTTTTCCTCGCATTAAAAGACATAAAAGTTCACACCTCTTATATATCTCTACAATTGGCTACTACTGAAAACATATGATTGTTATACTGCTGGTTGATTCAATTAAATGTGATCGAGTGAGTAAAGCAAGTGGGAAGCATACAAAATTTATATACATGATTTTTTCTCGATTTTGAGATGTGTATAACTGCATATGACCCATTTTGAACTACATGACTACCAGAAATAACTTTGGAATAAGACAAGCCTCACAGACAAACATTAGAAATGGCATAGAATTGTGCCTAATTAAATAAGTGAAAGGTGATTGATTTAAAACAAACTGAACAAATGTATGAAGCCGACTTGAAAGACAAGCACAAAAGTTACCGTGGACCGGCGATCGGCGTTCAAGAACTAGGCTACTCATCTAGTGCATGCATCATCATTATTTAATTCATGACAGGAATTGGTTTGTTTTGAGAGCAACTGAAACATGTATCTGAATGTTTCCCTTCAAACTGAATCACTAACACAAACATCATGTTTGGACTTCAAAATGGCATTTAATAATTCATTTATTAGAATCCTCTCTGCTGGGTTAACCGTTAAGTAACTTATTCGAGCTTGCTTTCAAGAAAAGGTCTCTCATGCTAGGTAGTCGGCCATTCTAAGACTACTGCAGATGCCATGATGTTTCGTACAAACATAACTTTGGAGTATATAATTGAGTATAACAAAAATACATAATGTATCAACATTAATTGAATTTGTAACGTATTTTTGTTAAAACATGCTGTTAAAACAACCTTTCTAACTGTCTTTCCAAACTATCGACTAACTGTTGTGATGATAGATGACTTGTTTTATTGCAGACATCTTTACAGCATTTTCTAACGGGTTTTTTGTTTATTGCTGAAAAAATGGATGAAGAATATGATGTGTTGATTCTTGGGACTGGTCTAACAGAGTGTATTTTGAGTGGGCTTTTCTCTGTTGCTGGTAAAAAAGTTCTTCATATGGATAGAAATGATTATTATGGTGCAGCAGCAACATCTTTGTGTCCCCTGGAGAAGGTTTATGAAAAGTTTGGAAAAGGTGCACCTCCTGAATGTATGGGAAGAGGAAGAGATTGGAATGTTGATATGGTTCCAAAGTTCTTAATGGCTAATGGAAAGCTGGTGCAACTCTTGATTCACACAAATGTAACTAGGTACCTTGAATTTAAGTCTGTAGAAGGAAGCTATGTTTTAAAAGGAGGTCAAGTTTACAAAGTGCCAAGCAATGCCTCAGAAGCTCTCAATACTAAATTGATGGGCATCTTTCAAAAGCGAAAATTTAAGAACATGCTGGCTTATGTGAATGATTATAAGAAAGATGATGCTTCATCTCAGAAGGGTATCACTCCGTCAACTAAAATGCAAGCAGTGTATGAAAAATTTGGTGTAGATCAGAACACAATTGATTTTACTGGTCATGCCATAGCTCTTCATCGTACAGATGATTACATACAACAACCTTGCTGTGACTCGATTCAACGCATGCAACTCTACTTTGCTTCTGTAAGTCGTTATGGTACCAGCCCTTATCTGTATCCACTGTATGGTCTTGGTGAATTACCACAAGGTTTTGCTCGCCTGAGTGCAATCTATGGAGGAACTTACATGCTGCAAAAGCCAATCACAAAGATCGAACACGTTGATGGAACCATTGCTATCACTTCAGAAGGTGAGACAGTAAAAGGTAAGCTTGTTGTCGGAGATCCTTCCTACTTTCCAGATCGAGTTCGCAAAACAGGTCAAGTCATTCGAGTCATCTGCATCTTGTCGCATCCTGTTCCCAATACTGCAGACAGTCTTTCCTGTCAAATCATTATCCCACAGAACCAGGTTAATCGCAAGCATGACATCTATGTCTGCTGTGTGTCATATGCTCATAATGTGGCATCAAATGGAAAGTATTTGGCCATAGTGAGCACCACCGTCGAAACAAGCACCCCCGAAGCTGAAGTGGAGGCAGGTTTGAAATTACTTGGAAAGATTGATGAGAAATTTGTTGAAGTTTCCGATTTGTACGAACCAACTGACGATGGTCGTGAATCAAAGATGTTTATCTCAAAGAGTTATGATGCCACAACCCATTTCGAAACAACTTGTGATGATATTCTTGACATTTATAAAAGAGTGATGGGTGAGGAATTTAAATTTGGAGATCCGGTCAACGTTGACACTGTCCATGGTGATTAATTTTTGGATTCCAAGCAATTTCAAAACCTGATGTGTCGACTTAAAGATTTGTATATATTGGCATTTTCTTGAGGCAAATTATAAACTTTCTTTCATGACTACATTTTATGTTTATTACGGTATGATTGGATGGTGATTGTATGTAGATAAACATAGAGTTGGTTTCTGCTTCTACCAAAGAAAATAACATGTTTGTGTGATAGTGACAAGAGTCTGATTGTTTGCCTATTGTTTCTATGAAATAAAAATGTAGCATTACCCTTATGATGTAGTATTGGTGTCGTTATATGGCTAATACCACGCTTGTTGATCTACTTTTGGTTGATGTATGAGTTTGTATGAAAGTGAAAGAACATTCAAAGTTGTGAACATCATGTCACGATATATATCGCTTTGTGATGTGTCGTATTGTGTTGCAAAACATTTGTTATCATTCTATCAGTGTGGCATGATGCCGTTAATCAGCAATAGTATTTCAAAGTTACTTTATGTGGCTGCTTTGTTGTTTCAAAATAATTTTAAAAATGATAATATCCAAAACTTCTCTGTTAAATTTTGTGATTTAGAGTGCTCAAATAATTAGAGAATTAACATTAGCCCAATGCATGGTATATCATCAATTTTTCATTGTCAATGTTTATTATGCTAAACATCAGAATTCAAGTTTTTGTGGAAGAGATTTGTAAATGTTAAATACATTGCTTTCGCACCATATTATTGTGTAACTTTGGCATATATTAACTTTCATTTCCAAGAATCACAGTGTGAGGGTTAGATAACTTTCTTGATTACGATATTGAATTTGGCGTCCCAAAAGACATCGACGTTTAAGTTACTTTAGCGCTTGACAACAATAAAACACCAGATGTGCAAAAATTCGTCGTCATAAATTGACCCATCTTTTAGTTCTGTTAATAATTAATGGAGGAAGTCTTTGCCAGGCTCAAAAAGTTGAGTGGCGCTGTGATGTAATCAATAACCGATGCTGAGCCGTTTTCAGAAACAAAGATGCTTTTAAATCGATTTTGTGTGATTCACTAACAAAAAGATATTTCTGGAAAAGAATTAAATCAAACTCCGCGCAAAAACTGGAATAGTTTTCAATTCGGGACAAAATTTAAAAACTCAGGCTTTCGGTGTTTCTGTCAGGGCCGGCGCGTCCATTAGGCGGTCGCCTAGGGCGTAGCCTTCAAGGGGCGCAGTAGGCTACTTTTTTTCTTGCATTTTTTTTAAACTTATATTTCTTTGAATAAAGATGTCTTAGTTTTTCGAATATTGTCGTATGAACTGCAGCCCTATACTTTACAACAGTGATTTTGAACCGGTGTTCCGTGAACGATCGTCAGGGGTAGGCACTTTTACGTATTACACTGCCCGAAGAGGTAACCGCAACCATGCGCATCGTATATGACATTACCAGGCCTCGAAATTCGTTTTTGTTAACGGCGGACAAACGTGTCCGGTCTGAGCAGCTATCTCGGCGGACAAATTAAGTCTCACGGCGGACACACGAGTTTTAGCGTCGATCGTCATGCTTAATCAGTTTATCTTGATAATTCTTCGCCATTTGAGAAAACCAACGATGTGCGTTTGAAGAGTCAAAGCGCCGTGTAGCTGCTTAATATGCCGCATATCTGATTAACTTCCACCGAACGAGGTTGTGTAGCTTCTTGCGTCACAATGCTCTGGACACGAGTCGGAAAACTTCTACACTAAAGCTACTATTTTCTGCTGTGCAAAGTTTCACTAGGATTTTTTCTTTAGGTTTATTTTTGCGTGTCATGTGAGCGAAAGTGAATTTTCCCTGACCTTTTTTAACTTACTGTAATACCAAAACTTAACAAATTTTGCTGCATCTTGCTGTAATAGCCTACTCGTATAATCTAATTTTGTAACCAACCTTGGCTTATCAATATTACTCGGAGATCAAAGCCAGACATTGTGACGTAAAGACTTGAACTAAGTTGCGCGTGATTGCTGTAGAAAAATCGTATCGTACTCCTATTGATTCTTAACGAAGAATTCACCTTTGTTGCATTGATTCGATGTCATCAATCGTTGAAGCAACTTAAAAATCGAAAGTTTTCCTGCTTGAATGGAAGCTAAGGGATACAGTATTCACATTTTCTAGATGCGCGCTAGAATGCGCGGGAAATTATATTCTCGCAAGTCGCAACAATTGTTCGACATTCGTGCTATGCAATGACGATTTGTATCGCTAGTTCCTGTGTTATTTCTCGGCGGACAAATATGACCGATCTAAATGGTACTTCCCGCGGACATCACATGCTGTGACGGCGGACATGACCGCCGTGTCCGCCGTGAATTTCGAGGCCTGCATTACTGGTGTTTTAGTCACAAGTTTTCTCATAAACTCCATTGTTTGCAGTCACTACGATTTTTCTTGCACTCAGTTCAGTTGAAGAAAAAATAGTATTAGCAGAGGGTGGGAATCGAACCCATGCAATCGAAATTACTACTCCTCTGCCCTAACCCATTAGGAAACGTTGGTTGTGGCGATGCATTCAGTTAAATTTCTTTGTATCAAAATCTTTCGATAAAGACGACCAGTTAATCACGTGTTGAGTCATGTCACGCATGAAAGCGCTACCAACATCAGCGATGTCGTATGTCACGCATGGTTGCGGTTACCTTTTCGGGCAGTGTAATACGTAAAAGTGCCTACCATCGTCAGGTGTTCCGGATGAAATTTATTAGTTTGACCAGTGTTGCGTGGAATACTGGTCGAAAATCAAAATCGTAACAGCTTCGAAATTGCCATTCTTGCTCGAATATCAACTTAGTGCTTATTCAAACAGACTCAGATATCGTACTGAGAACTGGAAGTGAATGAATTGTTGTGCTGTTTATTCTATTGCATCGCCATTATGAAATTTTATTTGATGTTCCACAAGATTGATTGAATCTTTATCCTCGGACTGGGAAAGCTTCTTGCAGAGCTTAATCCTGGCAGTTTCGCATAGGCTACTTGTAGTGTAGATTGTAGAGGCTTGGCATCACCGACGCAGGCCCGATCGCGAAATTTTTTTTCCCCACGAACTTTTTGTATCATTTGCATATTTCTGTAAGTGTAGCCATTACTGGTTACCGCGCGGCGCGCGTAACTGTTTTTACCGATTTTCGCCCTCACCGCAGCCGATTTTCGCCCTCCCGGTCCAAATCTAAACATTGAACTTGAAAAAACGTAGCATGGAGACACACCTAGTCTAGTCAAGTTTAAAAAAGTTAAGAAAAATTGATTCTGGTCACTAGTCTAAATGTAAGATTTTCCGAATTGATTAAGAATTAACCCTTACCCTTTAATCCTAACCTTAGGCTACTTTTTTTGAAAAGCTTTTATGCGCCGCAAAAATTAATGTAAAGAAAAAAAATGTCTTTAATGGGTGTCGAACCTATGTCCTCACGAATATAAGGCCAAAGACGAAACTACTGAACCAACCAATCCAACGAAAAATATTTGCATTTACACGGTATAAATACAAATCTCTATGCAGCAAATGATACAAAAAGTTCGTGGGAAAAAAATTTCGCGGCCCGGTCATCGAGATTGACAGAATGAAGTTTCCGATTGTTGAAGTCTTGTTTCCGGGGAACTATTCCATCCATTGGACGCCACTGAATGGAGAGCAGCCCTTAACGTGCATTGCTCAAGCGCACACCCCGAGAGTCGAACCAGCGCCGCTTGATTTTGAAGCTTCTTCATTCCAGAAGTCACGTGCTAACCGAAGAAGATTATTTTGATATTACATGAAGTGTTCCGTAGCTCAAAATAGTTGAAAAACACTGCTTTAGTGGTACCGTAGTCCAGTTTTAATCCGGTAATGTCCACGTTACCGAGGGTGGCGCATTCACCTCCCAATGCCCCAATCGCCTTCACACCCTGCCTTCATATCGACCTGTTTAACACGTCCTCTCTTGTCAAGCCCACCTTGCTGCTTTCAACTTCCCTTTTCCACGTTTTCTTCGACTTGCAACTCCAGCTCTCTTCTCAAAAGAGATGTTCTTTACAAAATGATAAACGAGAAGGTCGCCCTGATGCATTAAAATCGCAAATTTTATGAGCTCATCGGGAAATGAGGACTTGCATTTGCAAAGTCGTCTAAAGAGCCTGACATTGTTGCAATTTTTAGAAACAAATGGTAGGCTACAATCAAGCAGGCGCATTGACGCCAATGAGTTAACCGTATCTGTTACTGGCGTAGACCCTATGGTCTCGCGCCCTCTGCTAATTCAGCAATTTCACATGGAAGCAGTGACGCTAGAAACCTGAGATTTCTTGACTTTTACTTTTTTTTCTCGCCCCAACTTTTAATCCCGATTATGTTGGTATCGGATGATTGTGAAGTTCACAATAAACTTTTTGTCACAGCCAGTTATGAAATGCAAGAAATTTGCGGATATTCAATAGCTTGATTGACAGTTTACTATTAGCGTGCGGTTTCATTTTGTGTTTGTTATTCATTACGCGACGGCGCTAAAATTCCATTCTACACCCAGGCAGCAAAACTTGTCATTTTTACATTGATTCAACGTCGATTTTGCTGTCTGGGTAGGGAGTTGGTCTTTGACGCGATATGAGTCATTCTTTGCTGGCAGACAATAATTAGGAAGGTAATTTGTTATTTGAGCAAATTGCTTTGTAGTGCAAAAAGTGCATGGAATACTGTTTGCACAGAAACGGAAAAACAAAATTGATAAAATTCTGTGTTCAATGCAAAAAGACTTTCAAAATAAAATGTGAACTGAGAAATTTGACCAAGAAATGGCGAAATTAGGTCAAAAACCAAGTCTTTATCACCTTTTTTACCTAAAATACACAATCACGAATATATTTTGCGAAATAAATTGATTGAAGTGATATGTTTGTTTGTTTGTTTGTTTGTTTATCTTTATCCTGCATTGCGGGAAAGCGGACTTGAGCGCTATGCATCGGTGTACGCCTTCCGACATACACCTGACCCACGCTGCAGCCGACGGCAATGTCTGTTTCCGGTTGTCTACTCTACTTATGACTTAAATTTGGTACTACCCATTACTCGAAATCGATCACTAGGTAGAGGCAATTATCGTAAAGTTTCTTGCCCAGAGAAACAACAGCAAGTGCGGGTGGCTGGAGTCGAACATGCAGACTCTCGACTGCGAGCCCAACGCGCTAACCACTCAGCCGCGGCTGCTGATAGATAAGGCTTTTGACCAACGGCATACTTTTTCCCGTTGTTATTTGATATAAGCCGACGGAGTAATTAGCAATAAGAGAGACGTAGACCTGATGGTCTCGGCCAGTAACTCTTGACGCCAAAAGGAAGCAGTGACAGATACGGTTAAGCTGTGAAACTAACAACAAAAAAATCCCAAAATGTATGACCAGGGCAATGAGAAGGGTACGGAGGGTACGGCGTACCCTTGAGGGCCCAGACCTGTGTTTGTTGGGGGCCCGAAATTGTGGTTTTATAGTTTAGGCTACGCGCAAAAATGTTTGGTTAAAATCATCTTAAACGACTGAGCATAAAAGTTGTTATTCTTTAGTCCTGGGGGGCCCATAACCTAGCAAAAGGGCCCAGAAAGGTAATCGAGTGCCTTTCGAGGAAATTAGGGGCCCAAAGTGGTAATTTAATACTTTACGTGCAAAAATGTTTTGCTAAAAGCACCCTAAATTAAATCATAAGAGTTAGTTATTCTCCTGCCCTGGAGGGGAGGGGAGGGGCATAGTGTAGCAAAAGCACGTTTGAGAAAAACCCAGGCAAAAAGCCCGGGTGTTTTTTTTAAAACTATTTGACAAAGGTAGTTTCACGCTTATTTCACTTCAAAATGAATTTTGAAGTTAGGGCACGAGCCGGAGAATACTTTCGGAGCGGGACCGGAGCCGGAGTCAAAAAAAGTGACTTCTCTCGTTCACCTAGAGCTGCTAGTGCTGGGCAGTGGTGAATGCAAAAGTTAATGAAGAAAGGGTAGGATTGGTCAGATGATTAACTTGATTATGTTTAAACAAGATATCTTATGTTTGAGCCTTGGTAGAGAGCTTGGCTTTGTACCAGATACATATAACACTCAGTAACGTTAATGGATTTAACATTAAACACACAAAAAAAAACATGAAAAAACTACTAAATCCAACGTTTTCGACATGACATACCAGTAGTGTCCTCTTCAGAAACAATTATAAGCTAGGCTACATCTAAGAGATATAAAAAAATGAATTTAAAAATTTTACATTAAAGATGTAGGCTACAAACAATAAGCGACACCTCTCAACAGCAGTACAGCACCATTAATAACGGACACACGAATTCAATGCAGGATACAGAAATTGGCGAGGGTCAGATCACATGATATGCACAACACAAAATAATAGTTTTATTGCAGCCTGATAGACTATTACTACGCACAGATGTCCAATTCTGCAGTAAAATGTTGTGTGGTGTGCAATACGCCTAAGCAAACATCACACTTTTTGCCCAAGACAAAGGGGGCCGGAGTGAGGGGGGGGGGGCCCGGAATGACTCTTCGTACCCCTAGTGAAAATTTCTCTCAGAGGCCCTGTGTATGACAATTGACAACTGAATGTGCTATCGTTTTTAGTACAATAAACACTTTCAGGCAATATACTAAACACTTCAATGATTTGCATATTCCACAGACCCTTCCAATAAGGCAATAACCGTGGTTAGCGCTGAGCGAAGCTTTTCAAAGCGGAAACTCGTCACAACGATTCTAACCTTCGCATTGGGCCATGATCGGCTTGCCCAGTCAACAAATCTGTTTTTTTTTACCCATGATTCAACGTCCAGAAACGTTAACTAGGGTGATAGCCTACTAAGAAAATTACACTAAACTTAGGCCTACTTTCCATTTATAATCATTTTATGTGCACTTTGATTCATTTCAGTTGTGCGTGCATCAGTGGGTTTCAGTTAACTTACTTAGGCTACTTAACGTACCAGCCTGCATGACAACCAGAGATGTAGCCTACGTAGGCCTATACGCCACAAATTCTACGCCGTAGAAATTTTGTTTACGCTAACGCTTACAGCTACATTTTTTCGGATAACTTAGTTGTCGCTTGAGGCTACGCCGTAAAGTTTTCGCGGTTTTTTAGCGCATAGCGTCAACGCATAGCCTACTTTTTAATGTATTTTTTTCGCTACAACACGCCAATAGGCCTACCTTCCAGCGCTGCAGTTGAAAGAATGTTTCAATGGGCAAAGACATATTGGAACCAAAACACAGCAAAATGTCAGATGAACACTTTCAGATGCTTGTGTTTCTTCATGGAAATTCAAAATAAAACTTGTTTGTTTCGAGTGGTTTATACCGTGTGAATGTTTGGCACCTAGCAAACAAAATGAGTTTACGCTAGTGTATGCGCTGATGCTGACAACTTTTTTTTACAAGTTACGTTGACGCATACGGCGTATGGTTTTTCGAACGTTTGCGTTTATGCTGACGGCGTCAATATTTTTTGTATATCACTGACGCGTACATTACTGAAGACAACCAACAGACGACACAAAAGTACGTAAGAAAACGATACGACTTCTGATTGGTCATTTGTCGAGATAGGGACCAAACAGGGAATCTTTTGTAAATATGCGACCGGGCCGCAACTTTCCAAAAGGTACCATTAAAAAATCCCTTTTGAGCAACAAACGAAATCGTAGCTAAATTAAATCATTGGTTTGCCATCGGCTAACTTGGCGCAGAGGGTTAGGGCGATGGTAGTCAATTCATTGACGTGGGTTTGACTCCCACCACTGCTGTTGCTTTTTTTCTTCTGTAATTACTAAACAAAGTTCAAAGGGGATTGTTTAATGGTACCTTTTGGAAAGTTGCGACCGGGCCGGCGTCAGTGGTTCAAAGCCTCTTCATGTAGGCTGTGCAAAACTGCCAGGATTAATAAGGTATCAAAAAAGCTTTCTCAGTCCGAAGATAAAGATCAAATCAATCATATATCGATTTGATTACCGGTACCCATCAGCAAAAGCACAAAGTTTGTTTGCAACGAAATACAGACCTATTCTTCTTCATCGTGTGACAACGCCATAGCCCAGAGCATCATGCAAGCTCTTGCTCTATCGTTGAACTCGGCCAAATCCTGTGAAGAGCACCTTGCTTTTAGGTCAGGACATTCGAGTAGATGTTGCATCGTTTGCTCATGTCCATATACTGTGTTTACAACTTGTGGTTCCCATGGAATATCCCCAGTGTCTCATCAAAGTTTTACACCTGCCAATTCTTAATCACACCTGCCTGTTCTTAAGTGGTTGAGGCATCGCCAATACTTCCACGTAGTGGCGTACGCAGGATTTTCTCAAGGGGGGGGGGGGCATTGAAAATGCTTTTGAATCGAAACAAAAAAAATTAAAAAACGCCCATTTGCTAATGATAGCCGATAGGCTACTGGCATCGGTAGCGTAGCCAGGAATTTTGAAGGGGGGTGGTTTTGATGGCTGGCGGGCGAAGCCCGACGGCGTATTCGCCGAAGGCGACACTCGGCGGCGGGGGGTCTGGGGGGCCTCCCCCAGAAATTTTTGAAAAATTACTTTGAATTTGGTGCATTCTGAGAGTATTTTCAACTAGAATGTGGGTATGAATATTCCTGTAAAATCGTGCTGTCTGGTAGCATAGCAAAAGAATAAGATCATGTTTTTCTTCGGTAATACGGTAAAGGTAATACGTTTTTGGCATTGCTATAATATTATAATAGGCTATGCTACATTGGCATACATGGGGTGGGGTAGGTGGATTGGGCCATGTATTTCGTATTGGCTTAGTCTATAAAACAACATTATTGTTAATTGCTTTGACAATGCAATCCAAAACATATTAAATGCCTTAATCTACGTCGTTAACTACTAAAAATTTTTAAGGAGGGGGGCCATGGCCCAATGCCCCCCCCCCCTGCGTACGCTAGTGCTTCCACGGTTCACATAGACCTATTGAAAAATTGCATGCCGATCACTGCGTTTTCGTTTAATTTTGTGTGCCGATGCAAAATTTGTTTGCGAGCCAATGACAATTCCGGCTCAAATTAATTACCGTATGCTAAAACTATAATAATTCCGTAAATGATTTTCTCATACCTACTGAATAACAGGGATATCTAAAGGGAGGAATACGAAAGCTTTTATTACATCTGACAATAGAAGGGCTTCTGTTTATCATAAATAATCTCTGTTTGTCGTAAAAGGGAAAATTGGCACGGCGTGACTACCATCACAACGAAAAACAATATTATGTGATTTTTGCTTGAGAATCGCTAACATAACCTTTTCCTTCCATCTTTTCTTTTGTATTGAATTAATCCTAAATAAAACGGTGAAATCGATTCGTAACAGTTGGCATTTATGTCACAACGAGTAACCAGCAGTACGAAACAGTTAACAAAAGCAGAAAGAACCATCTGTTGTAAATAGCTGAACCACGCAGAACTATGGCATTAGGGGAGTGTTCAGTTCACATGACAAAAGTGGTGTGAATAAAGTCGCCGGATCATGGTATATTTAGTTTACAGATTGAAATGGGATGAATTGATATGCTAAACTGAGAAATGAAAGTAAAACAAGGCTTAGCTATTTTTGACAACAGGTGCTATTTTAATTTAATCTTGGAAAATTATTTTGGACAAATTATCCCATTTATGAAACTATATAATAAGAGTTCGATTAACTTTCAGGACCCTGTCAAAATACGTTCTCAACCCCCCAACAGGTATAAGGACTCCGTCCTAAAGGCATGCAATGTGTGATCTAAGTAAGAAACCAAGGTGGGCACATAGACAACAAACCTACCTGCTCCAAAAAGTGTGGAGTAGGTTCGCGCTTGATTTCAATTCTAACCAAATAGAGGCATAGCACTGTTTAAATTTCAACAAAGCAGCAAAGCGTTAAAACATTAATAAAACACAGCGATTGCAGTATTATGAAACTACAATTTTGGTTAAAAATGTAACAATGGCTTTCCGTTTTTCAGAATATACAGTAGAAAGAACGCAGGGTTTCATGATCACAAAAAGTCAAATACAAAAATAAAAACAATGGCACACTTCTCCTTGAGGATAAAAATAGAACATTTAAAAGTAATATAGCAAGAAATATAGCTACCAAACGCACGCACTGGCTTGAATAAAAGTCTGGTAAAAGTGTCAAAAAATGTGCTGTATACATTTACGAAAATTTAGTCCAAAAGCTGTCATGAAAATCGCCAGGTTTTGAACACAGATTTATGGAACAATCACTGGTTGACTAGAAGGGTTGTATTCATCCTCTTCATCAAAAAATATTTCTTCCAATTCATCTTCTGCTTCGTCCCCATCACGAACCATCATCGAGGCAGTTTGTGTTTTGCAGGTAAAGAAAAGAATACGCTTTTTTTTCGAATTATAAAAGAAGAAATTGAAGGACCATAAGCATCCAGCATCTCCATATGGATCAGAATTAAGATCTGGATTGTAACTGTAAACATTGCAATCTTCAAGTGTGATTTCTTCATCTATTGTTGACCATAAAGTTGAACTTAATCTGAAAATATTTACAAGACAAAAGTTTAACTTTTAAAAACTTTTTTAACTCAAGCATCGAAAATACAGTACTGTACCTGAAAAAACTTAACAAATCGTTTTATATCAACAACTAGAACAAGCCTTTTTTTAATCAAGCCAGCTAAGTAAGTAAGTTTGCACAAAGCGATTTTTGGTAAAAGTTCTGTATATTAATAACAACATTGAAATAATTGCTTATGGATAAAAGTTAAAGCCTTTGAAAATACGATGAAACATGTTTAAATATTCCAACTGTGTGTATTCTTCCTTCTTTAAAACAACTACAAGTAATTACTTTGACTGGGTTACTAGCAGCATTTAGCATATGAACAACATATTTGAAGAAAGTGAACTCACTTGTTGTAGCTATCACCGAGAACAGCACCTAAACTGCTGTTAATAAAATTTGACACATAATTGACGCTTGGTTCTTTGCTAAACTCATCACTTTTAGCATTACTGAAGTCATAATCAGGACGGAAGGATGCATTCAAGGTTGAGACCAAATAATACAATGTCTTTCGGCTGCAGGCTTGATTGAATGGACTTTCCGATTCATCTGCACTTGAAAAGCTGCGACTGAAAGATGCAACAGGACTTGCAGACAGCAATGTCTGGGGTGGTGACAGAACTGCCAGATCATTGGGATTTCCTTCATGAGATAAGACTTTAAATAGCCGCTTGTCATCACCTGCCATCTTGCATGAATAACTTTCAACGCGGCCAACCACTCTACAGTCACCATTTTCAATTGTCAAGGCACTGCTCAAAGCTTCAAGCTGCGTATTTTCTAAATATTTCATGTTGTAAAAAAGTCAACTTTATTATCAAAGATTGACAGTTCAAAATTTGATTCTTTGTTTCACATGTAAACTGTTCACCCAAAATCTTTTGCAGCTGATAAAAATGTGATACCACAAAGCTGAAACCTTGACAATGTTGATTCACATAAAAACCATACACATGTTACATTTGCAATTAGAGATCACACACTTCTGCAAAGAAAATAGTGAAAAATTCAGATAATCATAATATGTAGAATATGCTCTGCAGGCCTTAAAACTCGTGTTTTTTTCCGGCAGCCATCACGGCCTACCGAGAGCTCCTTCTCGGCGACCAAATCTGCGTGCTTGGAGGTCAAAATACAAATAACGATAGCACAAGTAAATAGAATTAAACTTGCAACAATGCTAAAATGATCACTTAGCGCGACGTCCTGCAGTAGAATCGATGTACCACGCAACGCAATAACTGCTTTATCGGGATTGTAATCCGGTATTGTGGGACCACTGAACGACACTAAATTGTTTCAACTGCATACTGCCTTTCATAAAACCTGACGATTTATACCATTATGATGTCACCATTATGACATTACCCTTGTGTTGTGTGTAGGGCCGGTGTGGGCACAAACTCCATCCAATGCCACACTTGCCTCCTCTGGGTTCACAAAAAGTGCAGTGGCCTAAGAGGAGGTCTGAAACCCGACCCATCCCTCAGGTGTAAAAGATGTGCAGGAGAAGCCCGGCCCATAGAGGGTAGAACTATCACTGACATCCAAATAGATGATGGAAAGTTAGAAGTGGTAGACGCTTTCTGTTACTTCAAAGGTGACATGCTCAGTGCAGGTGGAGGTACCGTCCTCAGCTCCACTACCAGAGTGAAGACAGCCTGGGCTAAATTCAAACAACTACTGCCCATACTCACCAACAAAGATATCCCTCTTTCCAGTAAAGGCAGGGTATACAACAGCTGTGTCAGGAGTGTGATGTTGTTTTCGAGTGAATGCTGGGCTGTGACAAAAAAGGTATATACTGGGAAGAATCAAACGAAATGACAACGCAATGATACGGTGGATCTGCAACATCAGACCGCAAGAGAACCAGTACACCAGCTCAGACACTCTACTCGCCAGGCTGGGCTGGGCTTGCGAAAGATTGAAGATCACCTCCGATTCAACCGTCTCTGCTGGTTTGGACATGTTGAAAGGAGCAGCGGATGGATAAATCAATGCCGAGATGTGCCAGTAGGACAAAGAAGCCTGGACGTCCCAGGAAGACATGGAGTGACACCGTAAACGATGACAGGAAGCGGTGGCGGATGACCAATACTAGCCCCCTAGATCGTGATGAATGGAGACTGAGGATGTGCCTTGCCAGATCCCGTCCTACCCTGATTCTAGGAAATGAGACGTAAAACAGGAAGAAGAAGAAGATTGAGAGTGTGAAGTCACTAACACACAGCGGGAACATTTCTCAACTATGAAGACACGTACGTGTTTTCCCCTCGGATGTCAACTAACCTAGTTCTCCTTTTTAACAACGATTAAATGTCCGACAACATTAAATCGACATAAAAATGACAATACTGCCAGCCGGTGCAAATTATCACTTCGGATTAACACTTTGTTATGTTAAACGTCGGGAATTACAAACAAGACTTCCAGCTGGATATATTCCATATATATTATACAATAGCAAATGTTCCCGCACCATACAACATTGGTGATTATGACGCGCTAACCTAATTCTGCATCATTCTTTGATGCTACATATTTTCGGCAGTTAATCCACGATCATTCTATTGCGAAATTAAATAATTGGCTAGAAGAAACCGGCGACCAAACTTGGTCGACTGAGGAGGTAGCACCCGGTACACGACAAGTGGGCGAGACAAAGTGGGTGATACCCACTTGGGCGGGACCAGGTGGGTGACGAGCCAAGTGGGCGACGAGTCAAGTGGGCGACGGGCCAAGTGGGCGACGGCCAAAGTGGGCGACGGTAGCGAAAGTTTAGCCGTTGGGAACGGTGATGACATATATAATTTATCTAGTTGCTTTGCGGCGTCACGGTTTATCGTGAAGCTTAAGATAAACCCCTCAGACAAGAAACAAGCGAATGGCCAAAGAGTGATTGAAGTGGGTAGCACGACAATTCAAAGCAGACAATTCAAAGCCAACAATTCAAAGCCGACAATTCAAAGCTGACAATTCAAAGCCGATGATTCAAAGACGAAATGTTAAGGTTAGGGTACTAAAGGTCACTATGGGTTACCATAGGTTAGGGTAATGGTTAGGGTTAGAGTTAGTGTAAGGGTTATTGTCTTTATCGTAAGTAAATTATCGGCTTTGAATTGACCGCTTTGAATCGACCGCTTTGAATTGCCGGCTTTGAATTGACGCATAACCATTGAAGTGATTATAAAGTCATATTTTCTGTTTTAGATCATGAAGTGTGACTTTTAATTTTTACTTTATTTTGTGGAAGAGAGGCAATGAGAGTTCTCGCGCTGAGTTTCACGAAGCATTGGAAGCAACATTTTTATTATTTTTTGCAGTCTAGTAATAGCGCTTGCTGTTTGATGTTAATTTGCATTGTGACATCATCTTGACACATTATTTTGCAATTTGCGGCGTCACAGTTTATCGTGAAGTTAAGAGAAACCTCTCAGAAAAGAAACAAACGAATGGCCAAAGAGTGGTTGAAGTCGTCGAAGTTTGTCAGTCGTTATAAAGTTGTATTTTCTGTTTTAGATTATAAAATATGACTTTTAATTTTTACTTTAAAATACAATGATTGAGGCAATGAGAGTTCTCACGCTGAGTTTCACGAAGCATTAGAAGCAACATTTTCATTATTTTTTGTAGTCTAGTAATAGCGCTTGCTGTTTGATGTTAATTTGCATTGTGACATCATCTTGACACATTATTTTGCAACTTGCGGCATCACGGTTTATCGTGGAGCTTAAGAGAAACCCCTCAGAAAAGAAACAAATGAATGTCGTGGCCTACATATACATAGCCTATATGTAGGGTGATTCAGAAATTGAAATTTTTTTTTTAATTCAATGGGGCACCCTCTTGTATCGTGTCAATACCTGAAAAAATAATCCTGTCAAATTTTTAGAGCAATCGAAAGCATTTTTAAGGTTGCTACCGACTTTGAAAGCTGTATATAATACACAAATGGGTCATTCCCTGTCAACTCAACAGGGTGTGCAAGCTCGACCCTCTTAGATTTTCTTGAAATTTACACTAAAGTTTCATATTGATGTATAATGAACACAAAAAAAAATTTCAGCTCATTATCTCAAGACGTTTAGAAATTACAGCCCTTTAAAAGTCACCAAGGTCTCTCAAAATGTGTTCGTATGTACAATTGTACATTTTCCTCCATGTTTGGGTCTTCATAACTTTTAATCTAAAGCATTTACAAAGCTGCAATTTAGTATTCTGATTAAGAAGCAGCCCTAGTTTTCATATCTACTACCAAAATTGCTAATTTCCAATTAGTTTTAGATATAGAACTTTTCAAAAATTGAAATTTTTTACATTTGAAAATTTTTTTATTAATTTTTGATGTCCGCTATCTCCCAAACCAATAATCACAGAACTACCATTTTGCATATCATTAATCTATACTAGTTGATAATTAACCCCCATGAGACTGACACCAAACAAATGTAAAATTATTGAAGTTTGGAGGGTGTAAAGATGAAGCCCGAACCATCTTTACACCCTCCAAACTTCAATAATTTTAACTGGCAAAATGGTTGGCCACATCTCTACAAATCTATACCGTACATTACAAATATAAAGAAACTTTGTTTGCGCTCAGGTTGCAGCGTTTTTGATTCATAGCCATGAATGCCTTCCCACTGCAAACAAACATTACTATTGTGACTATATCACAATCTATGCAGAAATCGCGCTACAGTCCATTATCAATTCCCAATCAAGCTCCTCATCAGCATCCAGCATGGAGAAACGGAGATTTTATGGTGTTGACTGTTGATTCTCAATCAGGGTTGCCAGATTGTAAAGGCAACAATATACCAAACTTTGAATTAAAATATACCAAATATATACCAAACCTATTTTTACCTGAAAAAAACAAACAAACTATGAGCAATTAGAAGCACATATACAAACAATACATGTTAACAAAACTTAACGGTTATTTTTCGTCAAGAACCTTGAAAAATAAATGTTTGACAATGCATTAATAATATGAATGGAAAAGTTTAGTCAAGTAATTCAAACTCATTTCCATTCTCATTTTCTAGATCATACATATTATGTAAATTAAAGTTTTCGAACATTCGTTGGGTAACATCAAATTTCTTACAGCATTCTCCTTTCATAATTAAACAATGCCTTACCCTCAGAATTGCTTCTAGCATTGGAAGTTTAAGCCTATTTTGGAATTTAGTTTTTACACAAGTGACGTGGCTAAACATTGTCTCAACAATAGCGTTACTGACTGGAGTAGCCAAACAAGCAAGAGCATAATGTGCTAACTCTTTGTAGGGTTTACAACTATCAACAGTTTCAAAGTTTCGGATACCAAGCCAAAATGGAACAGTTTCTTTTAGTAATCCGTCAGGAAAAGCAGACTTTTCTTCTTCCCATAAATGTGACACATTAACTTTCTGTACTGGCTTTCAAGGGTTGCCAGATTGTGCAGTAAATCTCTGGTAGAAATTCAGAAACAGTTTTTTTAATTTCAAAAATATACCAAGAATATACCAGTTTTCCAAAATATACCAAACGAAAAAATCGCATACCAAACAGGTTTGAAATATACCAGATTTCTGGAATTTGGTATATAAATATACCAGTTGGCAACCCTGTTCTCAATCTCAAATTCTCCATCTCAAATCAACAGCAGTGTTGCCAGATACTACAAATAATTTTTTTCAAAAAGTATAGCCTATTTATTTTGGTTCAATCAGTTTTGAATCTTTTTCCTCGGGCTGTCAAAGCCTTTGTAGGTTATTCCTGGTAGTTTCGCATACTTGTAGAGGCTTGAGACACAAAGCCGGTCACCGAGATTGGCGAGTGATGTTTCCGATTGGGAAAATGTTGTTGCCAGAGAATTATTCTATCCACTAGGTGCCGCTGAATGGAGAGCAGTTCTGAAGTGGTTGCTCGAAGGCACACTCCGAACAGCTCCGAGCTCCGAGAGCCGAACCAGCGCAGCATGATCTTGAGTTAAGTCCGGTGTGAGGGTAAAGTCTGGGGCGTCGCCACTGAGCTACTAATCGCTTTATATCAGACCTGATGTCATCTAATTGTTTTTATTGTTCTGAATACTTTCAATTCTTCCAACGCTGATTGTATATAAATTTGTAACAGTATCCAAAGTGGCTCTCTGTGACCTTTGTGCATTTGCGGTTTGTGTATTATTTTGTTGTTTTTATTTTGGATATGGACAACTTTGTCTGATGCAAATAAATAATAATAATAATAATAAAGCTCATAGAATTCAAAATTCACAACAGCCATTACACAAAATGTAAAATACAAACAGCACCACGATAGCTACATCAATCAACATATAAGGTAATGTTACACTTTTTTTCTGCATGTAGGAATTATAAATGAAGGATGTATAGTTTAACCTGGCTTAACAGTGAAAAATGCAAAATTCTTTTTCAAACTAAACAGCAAAGTTTTCGGTCTAAATCAGAGGTGACGAACCTTTTTGCGGTCGCGGGCCACTTTATCAATTACACATGAGTTATCGGGCCACACAACTTTTTAATCGTAACCTACTATGAAATCTTTTAAAAGCGACTCAAGATGTTATTCATGAAAAGTAACAAACGGCAGATGAAAGTAATAAAACCCACACAGTTGAAATTGTCTTACGCTTACGCAGAATCGAAACATAGCCTACAGCAGTAAAAAGAAAAACAAATCAACTTGACCAAAAAAGGTAGAGAAACAGTAGCCTACTTGCACTGATAATGACAACAGTTTAATTTTCGAAGTGTTTGCTTTCATATGAGTATGAAATCTTCTTTTTTTGGCTCTATCCTTTTTGCTCAAGTTGACAAAATGTTTCGACCATTATGCTCCGAAACAACAAATCAGTTAATGAAATTTCTTTTTCAAAAAACAAACAAAAGCCCATGCGAATCATACAGCTAAAGCTATCTAATGCAGTATTGAAGCATAAAATATTAAAAAATAACATTGAAGCATTGAATTTTTTTGCTTAGTGGGATTTTAATGGGAATAGCTTTGAGATGTCTTTGTCTTCAATGCATGAGAGATTGTCAAAATGTTTTGCGGGCCGCACAAAATTCTTTGACGGGTCGCAGGTTCGTCACCTCTGGTCTAAATGCATGTCCTAATATAAAAATTGGACCCAAGAAAAAATAAGGCCTGAAGAAAACCCAAATTTAGACAAATCAAAAAAAAAATTTAATTGTGGTTACTTCAGTTGCAAAATTTTCGAAATCGATAATGAACTCGCAGAGAAAAGACAACTAAAAAAAAATTGGAAAAATGTGAAGGCAAGAAGAAAAGAAAGTGAAAACATGAAGTAAGCATAGCCTACGCCATCGGAAATTAAATCATATAAAAAAGTATACTGTTTTTGATTGAGATAAAAATAATTATTATTGGAATGCAACTTCAATTCGCGCTATAATTGTTTTATCGCTGAATTGGCTGAATTGTCACAAAATTAAATGTTAAATGTTATTGCTCATAAATTCTCTGTGATCTTTGTGCATTTTCAGTTTGTGTATTATTTCGTTGTTTTTGTTTTGGATATGGACAACTTTGTTTGACGCAAATAAATAATAATAATAATAAATTAAAAGTTTGTTAGTTCAGAATCTGGCAACTCTTTTCCAGAAACTTCCAGACTTCTGGTTAATCAATCTAGTTCTAGTTTTGTTTGGCAATTTGCATTTGACTTCTCGGTCTGGGATATTGCTTGGTTGAAGTAGAAAATACTTGCATTTTCGCGGTCAACTGTGCTTGCTAAGTTGAACTAATTGTAAGATGTTATTTAGAATACTAACAATGCTAGGTTTAGCAGATAAAAAGTAGTAGAAAAAAAAGCGAAGTTTGCAGACAGCCCAACTTCCATACAAGGAAACATAGTCTCGTTCTAATCTTGTAAAAACTTGTTACATAGCTTTTTTCTTCAGCTGTATGTTCTGCTTTTCAACAACAAGCAAAAGATCAGTGAACTATATAAATAAAGTTAAACGCATCAAAATTAGTGCTTACATAGTTCAGCGGTATCGGAACAGCCAATTGTCAATGCAAAAATCTGCAAATGGTCAAATGCTACATTGCCAATGCAAATATCTGCTGGACCACAGTTTGACACAGTCCTTAAGCGTTTTATTTTTAAAACAGGTGAAGCAGTGTTTTTTAGCAGGCAATTTAATTTGAAATAAAATGCTTCTGGGTATTATCGAACTCATACCTTTGGGGATACCGTAACGTACCTTTAAAAACACCGTACGCGCCGCTGATTCAGTTATATAAAAACTATTGAATTTAGAAGTTACATATATATATATATAAGCACTTTTTTCTTTTCTCGTCTTTTGCTTTGAAAGAGAAAAACAAAAAAAAAATACGGCATGACCGGTCAAACAGTGTTTTCGATTAAAAGACCGGAGCCAATCAAATAGCCACTGCCTTTTTTAAATAAATTGTTTTACAGGTTTTTTTTAGTTTTTTCTTTTATTTGATGATTATGCGTTTTCTATGCTTTGCATGCATGAAATTACATACTTACTGTAAAATATACACTGTGCACATATAGCCTATATACTTAATTCTCGATTAGTATTGAAATTGTTTTATGGTGGTGCAAGGTGCATTTTTATTATTTTTATATACCGGTACTTTAAATTAAAAACTTGTTTTCAGGGATATTTTATAAACTCATACCATTTCAGCTTGTAATCATGCTACGAATTGTTCGAAAATCGATGCTAATGTCTAAGCGTTTTGCGACTCCAGTTATGGCACGCACAATGTCTGATGAAGGAGCTATTAAACAGGAAGGTGGAAAACTTGCTAAAAAGGCCGCTGCAGATGAGAGTCAGTACATTCGACAGCTGGAAGCTGAACAATGGAAAGCATTGAAACAACATCACCAAGAAGAAATTGAAGAACATATGGAAGATATTAAGCGTCATCAGAGAAAGATACAAGAACATGAAGATCGCTTAAAGAATTTGAAAGGACCTACTGCCAAATAATGCAATTTGTTTTCTAAAACTTTTGCTATTGAAGAATTTAAAAATATCACATATTTTTTGATGTATTATTGTAATGATATTTGATCTTCTGCACGTCAATTAAAATTTTCATTTTCATGTTGTATGATATGAGTTTTATGCATAAAAACAGGCATGTGGCATATCATTTTGTAGTTGCAAATCGTTTTACAAAGTGCAGCTTATATGATTGGTGACCAAAAGTGTATAAATTATCGTGTGTGTTTCAGAAGTTTAGGCCAGTGTATAATTAATACTACTTTTCATACTATATATAATTTACAAAAGATAAACAAAATGACGAATTTGTCAGCTTGTCAGTTGAAACAAGAAGGCAACAAACATTTCAAAGCAGATGAATTTGAAGAGGCATTAAACTGTTATACCAAAGCTATCTCCCTTGCTGGGGACAAAAATGAAAAGTTGGTGTATTTTAAGAATAGGGCAGCATGTTATTTAAAACTGGTAAGTTCGATTTCATATATGATATTATTACGAATCTTAAACCAACACTCTATAAACAATTTCTTAGTAAGCTAAACCAGTGGTTTCCAATCTATTAGTTGCGGCCATGACCCAAAGTTGGATTGCCGGAAATTTTTTCTTGTTTTATTTTCTTCAAACAAGAAAAAAGTTTAGTATATATAATGTAGCTGTTTGTATGATATTGTAATAAACCAAATCTTACAGGTGAAGTTGAAATTATAGATCGTTTCTATTTCGCAAGTACCTCTTATCATTCTTACCTCATGTTGCTTCAAATAGCCGAACTAAAACGCTATCAGCACGTGATGTTGCCATCATTTTTTTTCTGGCTGCCTTCAAAGTAAGATATCTGGTAATAATTTGGTCGCAAAATTTCTATAGTTTATTTTTCAGAAAATTTGAGTTGCTTTGAAAAAAGGTTGAAAACCACTGAGCTAGACAACTGACCAAGTAATTTTTAATTAAGCCATGTTTAATAAAGATGTTGCGGAGCTGGTATACAAGTCCCCCCCCCCCCCCCCTTGGCAA
Organism: Aplidium turbinatum; assembly: GCF_918807975.1. Taxonomy (NCBI): domain Eukaryota; kingdom Metazoa; phylum Chordata; class Ascidiacea; order Aplousobranchia; family Polyclinidae; genus Aplidium; species Aplidium turbinatum. The sequence continues at coordinate 21,131,819 of NC_137477.1, forward strand.
CTCATGACAAAAAGGAATTGACTAAAACATGTGGATTAAAGTGTGTAAACAGTAAAGCAAAGGTAAAGTAGTATCACCCATAGGCGTCGAAATAGGGTGGGCAGGGTGGGCGACGCCCACCCTGCCGTGAAACGAGGGTGGGCAAAATATGTTTCGCCCACCCTGTTTTCATGACACTTATGAAGTGTTTGTTACAATTATTTCCGTTTTTCTTAAACGCTGGATTATCCAACCAACAGCAGCGCAACTTTTTGTTTTACGCTATGTCTCTCGCTAAGCATCCGACAGAACAAAGCAATTCCGCAACAACGCTGTGTGGAAAAAAAGGGGTAGCCTACTCACTGCACTGTTGTTGTTACGGCAACTGCCACAGCTGGCAATTCCTAGTGAGATAAAGCCACGTTTGATCTTTTTTCCGAATGGACTCACTTTCGTTACGTCACAATCAAACTTCAGTTCCCAGTCAGCGTAAGGGAATGTGAATATAACATCATAATGAACATGACAATAAAATAACTGATACAAACTAAAGACGTACTGAAACAATTGCTTTTACTGTACAAATCAAAATGCGGCAAATCCGAAGGCGCCACTTTAAAGATAACAGGTCACGAGTCACGCGCTTTTTAGGTCGCAAAGGAAAACATAAGAGAAGTTTGTTTAGTTTAGCAGCGCTCATAAGATCGCAAGGTGCAAGAAAGAAAACATCCAACCTATTAAAGCTTAGCCTAATTGCTGCAGCGACGCTAAACGCAGTCTTTGTGAGAAAGACTAACCAGTAAACCACACTCTTCAAAATTGCCGAGGTGATTGTAAGGACCACAAGATTACAAGAAAAAACTAATTTTCTTAGACTACACCAGACTAGAATGTTGATTCAATCTTACTATTGCTGGATGTTTTATTTGGGTTACTTCCTACTTCGCCGGCGCTTAGACACGTGCCCAGCTGGGAGAATCTTTTATAGAAATATCACTCTATTTGCATTGATTTCTACGTCAAATTATTGTAAGCATCTACTCCTTGTTGCGCCTCGCTTTCTGTTATCTCATCCAGCTGATATAGCATCTGATGATACCGATTCTGACTAGTTTATCACACAGACTTTGTGTTGCTCGCAGTGTCCCAATTGTGCCGAAATTATGTTGGCTTATAAGCTTACGTAAATCGAGGCAATCTTCTCGCAGGGAGCTCTTGATATGTTACCTGTACCTGGTTGAGCAATTAACGTTATTGTATGATAATTCAACGGTACAAGATGTCGAATTAATGTAAAACAAGCGTAAATTTCTTATTGGGCATTGTTGTTACGCAATATAACCGGCCGAGAAAATTAAATCGATTTGTGCTGACTCGAACGTTGAATCAACCCAAAATTAACTTACTTTCCTCCTCCCCATGAGTTTTTTAACGTGAATTACCGTAACAGCGTGCGTATCGCGTTGCTCGCTTTATCACTACTTTTGGTATTATTACATCACAACAAATCAAACAATGCGTTCGTGATAGACTACTCTAGTATATTTTTCGCTTCTCGTTTTACATGTTTTAGTATAATCTTTTCCTACTAAGTGTTCACAGCAATTGCCGAGGCAATTTCAACTTTTGCCGTTTGGCCTCGGCAACGTTTTTGCCGAAGTGAAAATATGCTAATTTCGAACACTGAACCATTGCGAATTTGCAAACATATACAGTGCAAAACACATTCAATGAAATCTGTTTGAAAACTCTCGCCCACCCAGAATTCCTCTTTTCTAAGAAAAAATCGACGCCTATGGTATCACCCTATATGTTTGGTTGAGTCCTGTCTTTGTCATGAGTTACCAACGGGGGGGACTTGTATACCAGCTCCGATGTTGCTTATGGATATTGGGTAAATTTGTTTTCAGTACTTCTTCCTGAATTTCATTTCAAATATAATTGAAAAGTTTGGGTGTTCACTGTTCAAATATAATTGCCATATGTTTTTTTTAAAGATTGTAAACCATAAGAAATGATTTTGATTTGTACAACCTTTTTCAGTTAGGACATTTTTTTTTAGGATCGATATCAAGAAGCAGCAGATGATTCCTCAAAAGGTAAACAGTAGGCTACCGGTACCATACATAAAATGTTTGTTGAATGCATTTGTGCCAAAGCTTTTTTAATTGATCGTTAAAAATTATATTACGTTTTTGCCTGAAAAATGACAATTTGTTGTTAAATAAGTGCAGCTGAATTGATTGGTAGCAGTTAAGGAATAAGGAAACAAAATATAAAATGCTCAATTCAGAACAGTCCAAATTCTAATGCTACATGAGATTGAGAACTTCTTGATCATCTTTGGAATAAAGTCAACTGAATCACATTGAAGATGTGTTCAGCAGTTTAATTTTGCCATAACATTATATAATTTAAAAGCATTCATCTTACAAACATTCCCTAATTTTTTATTATGTGTTTATTTGAAGCATTGGACATTTCAAGTGTTGACACAAAAGCATTATTTCGGCGAATTCAAGCTCTTGAGCATTTGGGTCAATTGAGTGCAGCTTATGCTGATGCGCGAAGGTTGTTTCAGATTGAGCCGAAGAACAAAGCTGTACAAGATGTTTGTTTTCGATTACGCAATGTATTGGAAGTTAAGGTACAAGTGTAGTTTATTTTGTTTGGTTTTTGATCGGTTGGGTGCTTTTGAGTTTGATTTACCCTTTTCATGCCCTGATAACTACTATAGTTTAATTTAATTTTTTTAACAGTAGCTAAAACGAAATTTCTCACTTTTACAAACTATGGAATAATAGCACATTACACATTGTTTTGTGTTTGCACACCTTGCAGTAAAAGGTAAAAGTCCCATACTCAGTAATTGAGCTTGATGGGGAATGAGAAAATACGGTTCTCATTAATCATTATACTCAATCTTTGGCACTAACAATAGAGTAGGATGGCCAGTTCTTCTCTCTCGGACTCCTTGAGCAACTATCCCCACCCAATTTATTATACCTTGGGTAGAACGGAGCTGTGTTTTTCAATAACCATTTGAGCCGAGAGTCTAACCAGGTTCACATAATTGGAAAACCAGACGCCTTATCCTCTGCTCCATCCCACTTGCAGTGCATGATATGAAATGAAGCAATTTTCTCTATTAAGTCTTTTGCAAAGTATTTTGTACTATTGGTACCAACAATGTTTCATTTCATATGCTAGATACATGTTTAATATCTTTAGTGTTAAGTAATTACGGGAGTCTTTTTCCTTGGCATGGCAGAGCACCTTTTGAGGTTTCATCCTGACAGTTTCACATACTTGTAGACGTAGAGGTTTGAAGCACTGATGCAGACCCACTCACTAAAGTTGACAGAGTGAAGTTTCCATGTATTGTTGAACTTTTTGGCTGTAAGTTATTCCATTCAAAAGGTGCCATTAAATAGAAATTGAATAGTGTACTGTTAAGGGGACACTCTTGATGGAAATAACCTTTTTATCAATTTTTTTGTGCCTAAAAAGCAATATTAGGATTCTGAATGTTTTAAAATTTTGACTCTATCCAATGTCTTTGTGTATCAAAACTTACAGTGATAAATGTGAATAATGTAGCTTGTGTTTTAATGGGACTGTTTCCTGTGCTTTTAATCCTGTTTTCTTCGCAAGTCATTTTTTAATGTTTTCAACTACTCAATTTACTACTGCTCATTAATTTTCGTCAGAATGGCATGAAATTTTTGCATAATCAATGTATAATTATATATATACACAGTACTGGAGAAGTGATCTATGAGAGGATTTTTGCTATTTCTGTGTAGTTTTACTTAAAATTAAAAAAACAATCGCAAATAATTATATCAAGTTTTTCTAGTACTGTACATAAATTCAAAATTCATTTATATATATTCTTTAAATATACACCTGTGGAAGAAAATTTCTCATCATTATATGGGTAAAGGGGGTCTGCTACTATTCGGCTAGTCCGATTCGGCTAGTACCCTATTCGGCTAGTCCGATTCGGCTACTATTGCTCAAAATACATGTAAAAACTTACATACGAGTTATCAATTACGGAGATTAGCATAAATTTGATGATCTAAAACAAAGTTATATATTGTCATATATTTCAAAAAATAAAGTCATATTTTTCAATTTTTTAGGTAAAAAAATGGCCCTAGCAATAAGTAACAGCACAACGTCACTATCAAAGTAGTTGTAATTACTAGGGTAGGCCAGTCCGTGGTGCATTCCCAGGTCCAGCGTCAATGCAGGTAAACAATGGTTGCGATTATTACAATTCAAGTGCTTGACATTTCTTGGGATAAAATTTTCTCAAATGATCAAAATATAGTCATCATAACACACAGTATTACTGTACTTGATTTGTTGTCGCACAAGTGTGGATGCGAGCCTTGCCTTTCTCGTCACGTCGAGAACAACGCCAGTATTTCTTAAGCCTGTCTGCACTATATTGAGCTAGTTGAAACATGTAGCCATCATGTAGAAAAACCTCACCTTTGCGTTGCTTACTAATCGATTCCTCTGCCATGATAAAGTAACATCAACTGAGAGTCTAACAAAGGAAATAACCGAAGGAATTCCAGGTCATGTAACGCCGAAACCCAGGTTTACTCTAAACTGCCACTTAGGTTTTAACTTCATCTTTTATGTCAAACGCTATTTGGCAACTGTCTTTTTTTCGTTGTTTTTTGTTGTTTTTTGGCATTTTTTTTGTTGACACGTTTTTGCTGAGACTTTATCTCATTAACCTCTATTGTTAATCATGAAACGCTGTTGGAGAAAATCGGTGTTGCAATTGATGGGGCGCAGCGCCAGTCAGCAAAACAGTTTTTTTGCATTTCAAAGACTGTAGAAAAAGACTGTAGCCGAATAGAGAACTAGCCGAAGCGGACTAGCCGAATTGGACTAGCCGAATCGGACTAGCCGAAACGGGCCATTCCGGGGTAAGGGGTGGCGACAATGCCAGTAAAAAGTTAGGGATGATATAAGTTCTCCCTTGAAACTTATTAAATTTTTTCCCGGTGGTGAAATTAAAAAAAAAAATTGGAAAAACTTTTACATTTCTTTGACATTTTTTTCACAGAAACGTTTTTCATCTATTTAAGTTCCATATTTTGATTGCAATTTTCATACCCTTTCCAAAGATATGATAATATGTAGGATTTTCTACAAATTAAGCACATTTTTGACCAATTTATGAAGCACGTGCTGAAATTGATATTCCATCAGGAGTGTCCCCTTAATGCACATGCTCTAAGGGTTTATTTGTTTGTTGCTTGATCCTGTCATATATCGAATTGCAAAGTGGAATGTTTAATTGACCAAGCTATTGAAGTTTAACTTTTTATTTCAAAAGTTTATCACAGATTATAAGGGGATAGTGGCATGTTTCCTAACATGTTTCTCAGAAACATCAAAAAGCTATTGCTTAATGCTTATGTGTATTTGAGAACAAATAAAGGTAAATTTATTTTTATTTTTAGATGTTTGAAGAGAATTCTACTGAAAACAGAGTTAATTCTATGCTGAAAATATTGTTTACAAGTGTTGATGACATTGAGAAACGGCACAAAGCAGCTGATAATCTTGTCTTCCTCTCACGAGATGAAGCTGGCGCCGAAAGAATATTTAGGGAAGGTGGCCCAACAGCTCTCACTGATCTTCTTGAACAAGATGATCCATATGTTAGATTGTGTGCCATTCGAACACTTTCTGCCCTTTGCAACGGCCACCAAGCCAGGGTAAATCTTTGCTTACTGTTCTCTAAGAAGTGCAAGTTAGCGTAAGTTAGCTGATATAAAGTGTAGTTGAAATGTTTGAACCGTGAATTACAATATAATGTGAACTTGTGAAGTAAATTTGTTTGATTTCAATCTTTTTCAAGTTGTGTAAGTTTTGGCAGGGTAAATGTGATATTTTCTCGGATAGGCTCTATGGTACTTGAATAGCTAGTCATAGCAATGAGATGTTGTTATTGTAGCTGTCATTATTACATCTAAACCACTGTTGAGAGTAATGTGTCTAGTTCTTCTGTTTTGCTCACTTTTACTTGAATTAAGTCAAGAGGTGTGTTTCAACATACAGTACATACTTGCAGACGCAAAATTTTATGGTTGAAAGTGAAGTGCCATTCCCACTTGGTATCACTGCACTTAAAACAGATTTTTTTTCTATAGAATGATCTGCAGCAATGTATTTAAGATACCCAGGAAAATGACGGATTTTTCTGTTTGGGATAGCCATCAGGAAAAAGTGTGTGCATTCTAATTGTTGTTTCTAAATGAAAAAGTTTTTTCTCACATTTAGTCGCTGGTGATACTTCGTGAAGTGACCACAGACCGGTTGATGAAGTGCCTCGGCTGTGACAACGAAAGCGAGGAAATGTCAATGGCTACGTTTCATCTCATCCAATCCATCGTTGATTCATTGCAAGGAGAAGATAAAAAAGAACACAGAGGAAAAGACACCGCTCTCCGGGCAGGTTGGTCACCAACCTCTCGATAATGAAATCACAACAGATTTTTACTTAGAACAGAACTGTTTTTTTTTAATGAAAGTTGAACTTGTGCAATATTTCAGCTATACAATTTTGTGCGTTTTTATTTAACTTGGGTACATTGTTTCACCTTCACCACCGGATGTTCAATTGATTTTAACTTGATTAATCTTGTGGGCAGATTTCGCGAAAGATCTGATGGGAATTTTGCTGTCTTTGAAAGACATGTTGTTAGACAAGAAAGTGTCGGCAGACGGTCGAGACAACGCGATATCGCTGATAGCGAAGAACGTTCCACGTCATGACGTCAGATACGGATCCAACAGCCGCACTATGACATTCATTGACATTGGAGGTATGGATATTTTTGTTAGTCAAAAATAAAGTGCCACGGTGTAGGATGTTATGGAAAGGATGTCAATCACAAATATTAGTAGTTTCGCAAAGCGTCACGAGTGGACATATCCCCAATAACGACAAACCGAATCAAAATGCTACAAAAGATTTTTAAAGAAAACCTGAGGATAAAAATCGTTCGTGTCATACAACTATCTTATACCATCGTAATCTTATGATTTTTGTCAATAGCGTATCAGAAACGAAACTACTTAACTAGCTGCATGGTGTGATAAACCACGACGCTAATGAACTAGTATGGGGTGGTAAAGCCTAGTAAAATTTAAAGCGTGCATGATCAGCTATTTGGGTAGTCCAGTTCATGTCTGTAGCGAGCTACACAGCCCTGACCCGTTTTATGATTGATTTGTCAATCAACGCAAGCATATCGGCTGTTTGATCGAGTAGTGTGAGCGACTGGCAATCTTGGAAAGACGTCGATTCGATGCTTGTGAAAAGCACATGGCTGTGTCTATGACAAGGACCTTGATAAGAACAAGATAAGTTGAGAAGAAACTTGGTTCTCTTGCTCATCTGGTTTAAATCTTCAATCACCTAACATAAGCTCGAGGGGTCTGCTACTATTCGGTGAGTCCGATTCGGTGAGTTCCTAACCTCTAACCCCAAACCCCTAACCCTAAAACGGCAATGATAATTAGGCTACGGTACCCGATAATTAAAAAAAAAAAATTGAAAAAATCTCTCGTTAAGGGATCGGACTCACCGAAACGGGCCATTCCGTAAGCTCGAGTACAGCAACAAACACCGGGCATGAGTTTTTGTCGTCTTATCACAGGCTTGAAATCAATGCTTCAAGTTAGCAGCTATGGATTTCAACTCGAAGCAGCTCCTTATCCTTTATCAGCCAACACAAGATTAAATTGTTCTGTTGCCCTCACAAAATTATACGACGACTTAGGAGGTGACAAAGCCAGGGGAATTTGGAATGAAAAAATCACTGAATATCTCCAGTAAGTCTTCTACTATCGCTTTAACCGCAGTATGTCGGCTTTTCAAAAAAAAAAAGCACTGACTTAAATCTTTGATGATACATTCTTTTTGCTGAATCATCAGAATTCACCAGCCAAAAGTATATATGCACGAACCAAATAGTCGCGTAAGCTGGGTGTTATTTCATTTCAACATATTCTTAACCTGATTTGACATTGTAAGACTATTTCTTGACATTTACTCATTATTTTTTGCATCATGTCAGGGCCCTTTTTGCGAAAGGTGAAATGCTAGCGAATATGCGAGCAATGTCAGTGCTGACTTGTCTCCTGCAAGGTCCGTTTGACTGTGGCCAGGCAATGCTCGGTTTGAAAGGTGTTCTTGAAATCATGGTTGCTATGACAGGAGCAGAAGAAGACATAGCCCAGGTGAAAGAAATTATTTCCCTATTGATTTTGTAAATGGATTAGTTGCTAGCGTGGTAGAAAATTTGTATAAAATTTAGATAAAATAAAATTTATAGAAAATTTATATAAACATGATTTCAGTTGTGTTTGTGTGGTAGTTAATGTTTTATTTTGGGGATTTTAAACTGCTTTAAATTGCTCACAAAAAAAAGAAATAACAATTCTTTTCTTTGTGCTCAACTTTTCGAGATGTTGGCTTCAGTAGGTTGGCTGAAACGTTGGAAGTTTCAGTCGTGGCATTCGACTGTCTTTTGAATGGCAACTGCAAATTGACAACAACTTCCATTTTACTGCTGCACAAGTGCACACTGCACAGTGTAGTTTGCTTTTCCGAAATGTCTTCTAACGACATACTATTTACTCTTTGTCCTATTTAGTTAAAACTTGATGCTCTTTGTCAATGTCCCATCAATGTGACTCCATCGATTTGTGAATATTTTTTTTAACACTCTCGATGTCTGACCTATATCATTTCTTGATTTAGATCGCTGCCATTGAAGCAATCATAACGTCAGCTTCAAAGCACAGCAAAGCTACTTTTGTAGTTGAAAACGGCGCAACTCTGCTTAAAGAATTGTACAAGAAGAGTTCATCTGACGGCGTTAAAGTTCGAGCTTTAGTTGGATTGTGCAAATTAGCTTCATCTCACGGTTCCGACATCAGCCTCCGGGCGTTTGCAGACGGCTCAAATGCCAAGCTAGCCAAGCAATGCAGAAAGTATGTACTTGTTTAGCTTTCACTTCTGCAAATTAATAAGTTTTTTTTTATCTCGTTATGGAACTGACTAGTTAGTTTAATAATCTTAAATTTAAACACGAAGAACTTGCCTTTTGTTTGCCATCTTGACACAAGTTTAGATATTTGTCATCTCACTTGATAAGAATATTCTTTCTAATACTCTTATATTTAAGCGGTGCTTCGCAGTTTTAGACCAGAATTCGTCCCTAAGAACGAGCTGCATTGTATCATTAAAACTGGCATGCAATAAGATATTCCCGAAAAAAATACCAAACATTTTCCATTTTCGCCCCAGATACATTTTATAAAATAGATTTTAACCCTGTTTTTTAGATAAGTATAATTATTTAAACTCTTTAGCCATGGTGTGACCGTACGTTGTTTTGGAAGCACTGTTAGAATGCTCTTACATTTCAGATACTTGACAAACACGGCCAAAGATTTCGATTTAAGGAAATGGGCGGCAGAAGGTTTGTCCTACCTCACTCTGGACGCAGAGGCGAAGGAAGAGCTCTGTCGCGACCCGGTGGCTTTGCAAGCATTATTCGACCTCGCCAAATCGAAAGACAAAACTGTCATGTATGGAGTTGTGTCATGCCTTGTTAACTGTACGAACACTTACGATAAAAACGATGATGTTTTGCCAGAGATGATAGAACTTGCCAAATATGCAAAGCATCATATACCAGAGCAAGACGAAAAGGTAAATTTTTTTAGACATGCAGTATAAAGGTTGTCTGGGCTAGTAATTGACCATTACCTTTCAAAAGATCAGCTGTGTTTGTATGCCTTCATTGACATTGCCGTCGAAGTGATAATTGATATTGAGCGATACTCAGTCACTTCACTCAGCTGTTTTCGCTTGAAGCGCTTGAAAAGTTCTAGAAGCGTCTGTCGATCCGTTTTGAAGTTTACATTGATTTAACATTTTCATGCTTTAAATCAATGGACCTTAATTTTGCAAGTTCGGATGAGAAACAATGAACTTGTGAAGCTACAACACGCTGTTGGCCAAGTGACGTCACTTGGTGCTGATGGTTGGTGGGATATCAGTGCAAATCCCAGTGGTATCATTTTTGACTGCATGTCATTGTATGAAAGCGCAAGGATGCACATTTACATTGGATCAACATCTTAAAAAATATTAGAAATTTAACAGTGTGTTCTATTGATGATTCCGACGCACTGTCTTAGCACAGGAATTGGAATGGTTGAAATCGTTTGTAGCGTATAATATGTCACTTTTAATTGGCAAGTAATACCTAAAGTTTTGCGTTTTTTTTTTCTGTGCGACACATCACTTCTTGTTCGAAGGTTTAAATTCAAGCCGGGAATCAAGTTTTCGTTGTCTTGACGTTTTTAAACCTTTTTTCTCAGGACCAACCGAAATATGTCAAAGAACGCGTTTGTCGGCTGGTTGAAGCAGGCATGATTCACGCCTTGGTAGCTCTTGCTAATCTTGATGCTGTCATGTTAACTGATACCACCAAGGAATTGCTCTGCAGGTAGTTTGTCAAACATTTTAGCACTTTGACTAGAAGATTGTTTTTGTCTTTTTGAAACGACACGCTATCACAACGACATGTCTCTCTAACCCACTTTCAACTGATTTCAAGTTTTATTTTCTTACCTTTTTGTCCTTTTAGCAGTAGCTGCAGTATTTACATTCAGATAGTAAATGCCAATAAAAGTAAAACGGTTTCTGTGTTAAGTTTTCAATTTCGAGTTTGTCGCTTTCTTTCGCTTTATTTTTTCAATAACTTTTGTTATATTTATAATTTTTCTACTTTGTAATCTTCACAAACAAGAAAGGGTTTCCTCTTCTTTCAGGGTGTTTCTCGTCAGTGTTGAAGAAGAATCCAACCGGGGAACGGTCGTTGCTGCTGGTGGGGGTCGCTCTTTGCTCCCCCTCAGTTCGGATGGGACGGAGAAAGGGAAACGGCTTGCCGCTCAAGCTATTGCTCGCATCGCGATCACAACAAACCCAGTGATGGCCTTCCCCGGCCAGAAGGTTGGCTGCGTCCTTGTCTGTTGTGTAAAGTAGCTTGAAAAGTAAAACTTTTGATCCAATCTACGAGGATTTAACCTTTAATTTCATCGATATTCCAAAGTTTCGCGTCAATTTGTTTTTGTTTTACCACATATGGCACAATCATTATTGTAAAAGGGTTAGTTAGATACTTGATCAACTGCAACAATCGATGAGAATTTGTTGGTTGTTTCGAGGTATTCTTATTATAGTACATTTAACTTGAAACGTAAAGCGAGATGGATGTTGCTCTTTGTTAATCGATGATAAAAGCTTGATTTTTGCTTCACATCTTACGCTCTCGATGGTCGAATTAATTGTTCTTATCACTAAATGTCTGTTTCTGCTCTTTGACATTGCTAGCCAGGTCTAATTCACAGAATCGCGTAAACTATAAGACCCAAAATGTTTTCTTTATAGTCGCTGGAATGTCCAAGAGTTCTCAAGAACCTTCTCCATCCAGATTGTGACTCTTTGCAAAATTTTGAGGCTCTCATGGCTCTTACCAATCTCGCTGGCATTGATGACGTACACAGGTGAGGAAGATGATTGTTTTGTGACATCGTGCTGACACTACGACTCTGCTTTCTTCTAAAAGAAAATTTCGATTTGCCCCTTTAACAAAAGGTTAAATGAACTTTTTTCAAAGATAAAGTCCTTTAGCAAAAAAGACTTGCAAATTCGATTGTTCGTGTATTTTGCGACGTCTCTTATATCCGACGCCACATTACTATATTTCGCAATGCGGCAACAGCTGAGGAACTTGCTTCCGCAGGCGTCGCATTCTTCGGGAGAAGATGTTGAGTGAAGTGGAGAGTTATATGTTGGAGGAGCACCAGATGTTGAGGAGGGCGGCCACAGAGCTAATGTGTAACATGTGCATTTGTAAGGAGGTCAGTTATGGAAGGAAGTTCGCTGCAATTTCCTTAGAATTGTTTCAAGCTATGGTGTTAAAAATATTTTTGTTTGTTTTATATTGTATTATATTAAATCAAGATATTTTTATTGTAGTTCGTTTGTATTAAGCCACTAAGCATAAGTCTGCATTTGACAAAAACTTGCGGTTTTGTAATCTAAATTGTCTTAATGGTTTTGAGTTGATATTTTAAAGAAAAGTCACGTATCACTCTGACTCTTGGTACACACAAACACCGCTTCAAGTAGCCAGCAGTAAACAACTGGCTTGACTGACATTAGTTTTCTGCTTGTGTTTACTTCATAACGTCAAAAAAGAAAAATGCTCTCACTTCATTACATTTTCTGTTCTGCTTATGCCAATATATTCGGGATTACATGCAAAAGATAGCAATAAATTTATGACTTTGTTGCTTTTTATGTTAAATATGTTTCAAAAATTTGGCATGTTCAAGGAAACCAAGGTAGTGGCTACAGGCTCTACAGCAATTGAATTAAATGGTTTGACAAGTTTGTTTTCAATGCAATGGTGTTACTCAATACTCATCTTTGGAGCTTTCCAACAACATTTGTGTCGCTTTGCAGATGATTGAGGTCATGGAGAGTGATAGTCATGAGAGGGTGAAGATATTTGTTCTTCTCTGCGGTGAAGATGATGATGCCACCAGGCGCGCTGCTGCGGGAGGACTAGCCATGTTGACATCCAGGAGCGAGAAGATTTGTAAGAAGATACGGACCTGTGTAAGTTGATCATCACATTGTCATGAAATTGTGACTATTGCTACCCAGACAGCAAATCAACCGTTTTTTACATTGATTTAACGACTGCAGACCGTAGCTGTTCATGAAGAAAAAGAACAGCTGTTGCTGCACGTGTTAAAATCACCAGATTTCTTTATTCATTCACGTGCTAATGTATCGCATACACTGCAAGGACAAGTATGATGTTCTCTCCAGTCACGTTTACGACGAGATATGAAATTAATCGAATGCTGCATTGTTTATGTTTTTGGCTTTGCTGCAAACTTGCCCGATTTTCTCTTTGTTAACTTTACAAATTGCCATTCGCAACTTCCTTTCGATGTCAATCCACGCTGGTTAGTTCTGCATTAATATTTGCTTGCATTTTGTTTACTGGTGTGAACGTGAGCAACAGCACATGACTCTATTCGTAACATGACGCTGATGTGGTTGATAGCGTGTTTCGAGAAGTTTCTTTCAATCGCTCAATCTGCTCGAGCAAAATGAGTAATTCCCTTGATGTCACTCTCAAACTTTTACAAACGTGTTGTTACGTTAGTTTATGTCAAATGATTGTAAGAAGAAGGCAGGCAAGGTATTGTGGCGACGATAGTGCTCGGTTGCGCGACAACACACGCACGCCTGCCCTCCAAATTAATATATTACTTTCACCTGTTTGAAATGGTTTTGACTTTCGGTTTGGTCACGTTGAAAAAATGTAAAGTGACGACTTGGTGATCATACTAGAATCGATAAGCCAACCAACCATTTATAATGCTTTGATATTGTCGTTTAGCGACGTCAAAACTTTGCAATAAGGACAACTTTGACTCTCTTACTGTGATGTGTAGTGGACGTTGATTCCATTATTCTTACTCAGTACTCATTACAAGACAAGTCACTGTATCTAATATTAGCAAAGCGTTTTGTTGTCATTTTGCAGTTTTTCTAATAACATTGTATTGGGTTTGCGGGCTTCGTGTCATTTAGAATATTTTCTTTGTCTCTCAAAGCAATTTAAAGTTGAGAGTCTTCTCCTTAAAACTTGAATTCTTCGATTCTATGTTGTTATTCTGCATGACGTCATTTTATTTTCTTGCCAGTGTAAATCATGGATAGAGAACCTGTCAATTATCTCGCTGGACGAGAACATCGACATCCAGCACAGGGCGATGGTGATTGTCAACAATCTCGTCTCCCACTGCAAGTTTTCTTCCGAAGAAATCGTCGCTAGGTTCGGTGTAGACCATCTTTTTGTTTCTTTTGTAATTTGAATACTTGGCTGTAGTGTGGAGTCGGGCGAAAAATTTACGACTCTGACTTTTTGGTTTATAACTGGCCGGCTTCAGTGTTACCAGATTTTTTTATAACTTTTGTCTTTTGTTTATTTTTTAAACTTTGATTTCACTTAAAGTTGTGATAGAAATTGAACAACCGCGATGGACTTTCACAAAAACTGGTAAGAACAAATATTTCTCTGTACTCATAATTTTAGAGCGCAATCTGGAGATCAAGAAGCAATATTTAAAAGAAAAGGTTGCAAACAAAATTTTGTAACAAGTCGAAATCGGCCTTTTTTAACGACTCCAACTACAAACAGCTTCCGACCTCACAACTCCGACTCCACAGCCCTGCATTTATCACTCACATTTTTTGCTTCTGTGTTCACTTTGTATCAAATTCTTGATATTTATAATACTTTCGCCGCATTGCCTGAATGTGTTTTATGATTAACAAATATGATGTTGAAATATTTATGCTTTTAAGATTTTTTTTATATTTTTTTTATGCAGCAATATTTTGGAAATTCTTATGTCCCTTTCAAGAGACGAATCCCCTTCGAAAGCGAAAGTAAAAGAAGTTGTTATCGCCACCTTGCGACGATTAGAAGATGATAAATTCATCCAAGCCACAGGTTTATAAAGTATCCGCAAAAAAACAAAACATTCTTCAATTTCATATTGTGAAAAATGTACCGTAGACCTTGCGTAAAAGAATGTGTCCGTACAGCATAAAAAAAATGACCCAGAAGGCCAAAACAGTATATAATTATCTATTTTTATAATTTAGAAAACGAATACTTTGTAACTTATAATGGTTTAATGGTGTAACCTCCCTGACACCTGTCCACGTTTTAGTACAAACACAATATCATCTTGTTTCAAAAACAGGCCGCAAGAATACGGCTGTTAAGTCATTCACCATGACCTGCTGCCTTTCAGTTTTAGCTTTATTCGCATGCATGCTGCTTTGTGTGAAGTTGTGAAACTTAGGACGTAAAACCAACGTCTGGGAATGGATAATGAACGCCACAAGTCAAGTACATGGTTTTGTGTCGAAGTGGTGTCTTCAATGGTATATAAAATATGTTTTCCTCGCCTTTTCATATCGTAGTGTGTCTCAAAGGTCCCTGTTCATTACCTCTTCCAATTTAATTGCAGTAACCATCAGTAACCCAGACAACAAATCAACCGTTTTTTACATTTTTGATTCAACGTCTGCAGTCGTTGAAGCAATTCGAAAAACGATTGATTTGCTGTCAGGGATTGAGACGCGAAATAACAAATGCTTGCTTTTTAGACATTGCTCTACTTTATTCTAAATTTGTTTCTGAAGGGGCGTAACGATCATGATGGCCAGCTTGCTCCATAGATTAAGGCTACGTTTACATGATAGGCGAAATAAAAATGACCGAAATGAAAATGACCGAAATGAAAATGACCGAAATGAAATCTCAAAGCGGCGTGAAAAAAGTTTTGTTCACATGCAATCTCACTGCGGCGGCTTTTGGTTTCGGGCGAAAGAAAAGAAATACAGCCTCTACGCATGAGTGATTTTTGCGCCTGTAACTAGGCTACTGGGTACGCTGAAAATACAGCTGGTTCTTCTACCAAAAAAACAACAACATAGATTCTACAATAAAATGTGCAATTCCAAAGGGAAAGCTGAGGGAAAGGGTACATTAACCACTACTGCAATATCACAAGTATTTTCAAAATTCTTTTGGGTCAATAGACTGACATCACAAGTTCAGAGCCAATAATTTACTTGTGTTCTTCAAGAATGGACTACGGTAGCTTAATTTATTGACTAATTATTATTTGCTCTTTACTAGTGCACCAGTCCAATGCATGTCTCAAATGATCACAGATGACATTGACAATAAGTCTTTGTGCTCAGTCTAAAAAACAGCCAACATTCTAGACTAGTCCTAATTGAAAATGTAGGCTATATCATGCAGATGGCTGGTTCCAAAGCGCAACCAACATTCTAAACCAGTGGAAAAATTCTATTATTATGACTTCAAAAACAAAACTATTTTATTTATGTTATATTCAAGTTCTTTTTACGTGTTACACTACAGATTATCACATTACCAGTTAACTGACTATAATCAAACTACTAGGGCTAATTTCATTGCTAGGATCTCATTGCGGCGTGTTTACATAGCCGCAACCACTTGATATCGGTTTCATTTCTGTCAAAACTACCGATGTGAAATCCAGACCGCCATGAATCTCACTTCGGTCGCCGCGTGTAAACAGATTACGCTTCCACCAAACGAACCGAAATCTTTCATTTCGGGCGCAATGAAACGTCATGTAAACGTAGCCTTAGTTATAAACACAAGGATCTCCCATCGTTCCGGTGTGAAAGTTGACGGTTACTATGCCGTCGTAAGCTATTATAAAGTACTCATTGCTGTGTTGAAAAAGTCAATTTTTCTGATTACTTTTAACTACAGTATACTGTGACGTTAAAATAAAATTGTTTAGTCAAATTCTTTTATTGATATTGCGTTTTAAAACGTAAGTAAGATGAAAAATCGGTGCCTTAATATTCATAGCCCTGCCGCTATGCATCCAGTCATTGGAAAGACAGTAAAGATCGTTATTTTTTCTAAGTTTGTTCACTCGTCTTGGTTTGAATGTGCATGTCGCTCAGTGTTACCCCCAATCATGTGTGTCCTTGCTTGCACTACTTAGAGAAATACAATAAAAGAACTTTCAAAATAATATATGAACTAACTCGTACAGCATTTACAAGCAGTTTTAAATAAGAAAACAATCATTTTCATTCTCTTCGCTGTCAATTTCTTCGCTTACAGCAAAGAAAATTTTCATTTTCATTTTCTTCGCTGTCAACGAGTCGTTGATGCTTGGTCTTTAGATGAACATGGTAAGTGTAAGAAGTTTCAGTGAATATAATCATTAACCAGTTCGGTTTGTTTATATTTTTTTAACCATTGAAACAGGTTGTTTTATGAAGCCGAGTGTAGTAAGAATTGACAGCGATGGACACTTGCTTCGCTCATGAGGCTGTGCTAGTCAGTATCTACCGCTGTCAATATTCGTTACACTCTGATGCCGAGAAACATTTGACGGTCTTGATAGCGAGTTTGGTGTGGAAGCTACACCGGTATGGTAAGCGCAATGCTGTTCTGTAGTGAGTACGCCAGGTAGATTGCTCCTTCTGCACAAAACAATACTGTATATGTCGTCACATTACAGACTTTGGTTATGAAAGCTTACTTAGCCTTCTTGCGTAAGAGGAACTTCTCTCATTGGACACCGGGGCCGAGGGTTTATCCTTTTACCACCCCGGGTGTCCTATGAGTTGCTGTCTCTAATTTACTTAGGCTGCAAGGGGAAGTTGGAACTACCAATCTCGGCGATTATGCCTCGGTTGGAGGTTTTTGAGGATGAGAAAAATATTTCTATTTAACTTTTTTTTTTCTGTGAGTGACTTTCTTACAGTGGGTCGAAATTGTGTGTGCCTAAAGCTTCAGCTTTGTGGGTAATCCGGCTACACAGAATGATGGATACACAGGACTCAAACTTTTTAAGAGCAAGTTTACCTTCTGTTTGAACCAGTAAAGAGCGACTGTGTATTGACATGTAAATTATGTCGCCCTTATTTTTTCCATTATATGTTGTCCTGGTATTTTTTGCAGTGTTGGTTGCCGCCTCATAGCCTACCAACTGAAACGTTTGGTAAGCGTTTTGCCCAACAAGGTAGAGTTGGTGTTTTCGATGTGTGGGCTAGTATAACTTATTGCTGAACTCTATCAAAGTAAATTTGTTTTGCTGTCAACAAGTTAAAATCCACAAACTAATCCGATTTTTACATGAACGTATGAAGTTACTTTTTTGCTGTCGTGGATGCACTAATTTAGCTGGTGCCTAGCTTGATGGTCGAATGGTTGCCGATACGCTTGACTAGCACGATGTCTAAAACTACAGATTAGTCATTTGACCGTGATCTCGATTTCGCAATCAACACTTGACAGACTGTAGTAGACCTATGCAATTTTTTTTCATTTTTACGATCTTCTAAAAATACGCATGGACGATATTAATGTTAAGTGTTAACCAAGGGAAAAAAATCTAATTACCAAATAAGACACATCGTTTGAAACCAAGCAAAGCAATAAGCTATTGTAGTAAGCTATAGTCTCATTAAAATTGCAGTTTGACTTCGAACAACCAACCATTAATCCTTTTCTTTAATTTCCGTTTTTGTTTCATTTGACAAAAAATACTATCCTTTATCGAAACTTCAACTCGTTAAAGTTTTTTGAGCTAGCTCAGCGGCGTTGCATAAGATAGGTTACCACGATGGGAGTCATTAAAAATTAATTTTGTTGCCTGGAAACATATAACTATAGGCTGTAACTCGCTAACATGCAAAATGCATAAACCAATGAACTAACCTGACGAGTTTAATAAATTAGTTTTAGGGAACGTTCAAATATTACGTAACGCTTTTTTTCCGAATTTTTGACCCCCCTCCCCCATGTAACGCCAACGTAACGCTTTTTTCAATCCCCCCCCCTCCCCCATGTAACGCTTTTTCACTACGAATTCAGCACAAAAAACTACCATTCCGTACTCGAAAGCGTTACGTAACGTTTTGCTTGAACCCCCTCCCCCCCGATGTGACGCTAACGTAACGCTTTGCATAAACCCCCCCTCCCCCTTGAAGGCGTTACGTAATATTTGAACGTTCCCTTAGGCAATTGACAATGTTTCGCTGAATTCTTCTCGGGCTATCTTCAAGACAGACGGTTCAAGAAACTTTTTGTTTTGTAAATCAGAACATGACATTAGATAAGAAAGAAAGTATCATGTAATATTGATGCAACGTAATACACATTTTAACACAAGTCGGCTAAAGTATAGCCTACATTATTCTGGCAAAGTAGGCAGTAAGACTGCAAACAGTAGGCTAGCAGATCCAGGAGACTCACCAAAACGTGGCAGAATTTTTAAAAATTTTCTCGGGCATCCCCAACCTACAGCTCTGACCCGATTGGCTTCCTTTCTTCAGCCAAACTGTGGTGCCACATAAAACATGTTTTTAGATCCGCTACTGTTCGCAATTAGAAAGTTGGTTCAATAGACTATTGAGCTTGGCAAATTAGGCTACGCAAATTTTTAAAATCGAACATGTTCGTCAGTTGCTGCTTATAGGCTAAAGCGAAAGTTGGGCTTAAGTAAAAATTTTCATGGAAAAAGGTCGAATAGGATTAGGGAACGTTCAAATATTACGTAACGCCTTCGAGGGGGAGGGGGGGGTTTATGCAAAGCGTTACGTTAGCGTCACATCGGGGGGGAGGGGGTTCAAGCAAAACGTTACGTAACGCTTTCGAGTACGGAATGGTAGTTTTTTGTGCTGAAATCGTAGTGAAAAAGCGTTACATGGGGGAGGGGGGGATTGAAAAAAGCGTTACGTTGGCGTTACATGGGGGAGGGGGGGGGGGGAGTCAAAAATTCGGAAAAAAAGCGTTACGTAATATTTGAACGTTCCCTTACGTAAAGTTTCTTTCGGCAGTGTTCTGAGCTAAAGGAAATGTGTTGTCGGAATGTTTGTCATCTGCAAACAACTCAAAAACAAACGTTTTTCTATAAACTATCATGACTAGGCTACATCATACACTTCAAGACTTAAAAGTACAGTAAAAAAGAGAAAATATAGGTCTACTCTACTCATTGTGCAAAAAGTCTCTTCTTTCTACGCAGACATATCAGTATGAAGTCTGCGTGAATCAGCAACCTATAATTAATCGATGGCCAGATAAAAATATTAACAAAGCTGAGAACTGTTTCAAGTACCAGGCCCATTGAGGAAAAGCTCAACTTACGATTACACTTGTGCTATTTTTGTTCCAAAAATATATTGCAATATCATACTCGATGACACCTTTGTAAAAATCGTTTACAAGACGTCTATTTTATTAGGTTACAACTTTTGCCACTTTTCCTAATTGCACGTCTTGCTGAATCCACTTTTTACTCAAAGGGATAGCACACGCTTATGACGTCAGTTAAGCATGGCGTCATAACACGTTTGCCACGTCACTGCAGTGTCATTGAATAAGGCCATCCATAAGCATTTCCAGAGAGAAGCATGTCTCTGATAAGAGTTTCGATGGGGGTCTTTCCGACAAGACGAACAAAAAAGAGCTGCTCGATGGCACTGGCACTGACCGTGCGCAAGGAGGGAAGACGAAGGAGGAGTTTGCCGAATCTCGATGGCTGACTGGGATACTGATGACGCACGTACTCCTCAAGGGCGCACTGCGATTTTTCTTGAACGTTTTCTATGTGAACTGGATCGCTTAAGCCATGTGAATCTGAACGAAAAACAAAGATTTTTACCAACCATGCCATCACCCACCTAGTTTATTGCTTATATTATGCAAATAGGCAATTATTTTAGAAACTTGACTCGTCGTTTTGTTTCTTACGCCAAAGATAAGAAACCAGCGCCAAAAATAATGAAACAGCTCACTTATTTACTTAAATATTCAAAGTGGAGATGAAACATGATACCGTCTTTGGCACAGCCTAATCGTATTTAGCGTGACAAGACCAAACCTAACCTAGTCTGGTTGGTTCGAAAACAATTAGGCTACTATCGCTCCTTAATAACTAAACGAATAAGTTACAACCTCCAGCATGGTTAAAATTTTAAGGTCATTATATTTTTGTGATTTAAAGCGATAAGTTGTACATTTTATACCTTTTTGGCTGACAAGTAATAGGCTAACCGTGGGTAGGCGGCAAAACCTTCTTTCACCTTATTTCAGTCAACAAATCGAATTTGTGGCATGCTTTATTACTTTGAAAATTTCGATTCATACTGTATCATTATATCACGATGGTCTAGACTAGAGATAACAACCCAACCATCACAATATCATTTAATTAAATTTATAAAAATATAACTAGTGAAGTAGGCTACTATAGTAACAGTCCACAATGAGGCAAAGCTTAGCCATGTTTTATTTACAAAATACACAATGTTTTCCTGTCACATAACAGATTAAATATGGTAGCATTCCCTTATTGACATAAAACTTCCGAAATTTATGGCAAAATTAAGACAGCTGCGAAAAGTAAGTTAACAACTGTTGATTCAAATCCATAAGTTTCTGTGATTCTGTAACAATCAGAAACTCTGTGTGAAGAGTTGGTTAAAATGGAATCTTGGTTTAAATAAAATTGATGTAAATATATTGCTTCATTGTTGTTTTTTGTACTTTTGTTTGTTAGAAGTGAGGTTATTCTACCCAATCAACAAACCAGAGTTTTTAACACTGATTTAGCATCTGGTCTCGACTTTTTGACTTTGACTTCTCGACTTTTTGCTTTCTTGGATATGTGTTGTAACACATCACGTGAAAACTGCAACAATTTATAGCAGTTTCTGGTTCACTGATGCCGTAAGGGGTCGCGCTTGATTAAATTTCAAGTTTGATTATAGAACAGAGTCCATCAGACGAAGCGATGAAAAAAAATGCGTCGCTTGTGTTGTCAACATTGCCTACAAATACATTAAGCCAATGGATCTCAATATTGCAAAAAATTGTTGAAGATTTTGAAAAAGCACCTTTTGCTGCATCTACTAAAACTAAATTATAAATTTCCAAGTCCTTCGAAAATTCTGTTTTTGTTGTTACCTATCGTAAATTTCTTTTTGAAAAGAAAAATCTTTATTTGAAAATTCTTAGCGTCGAGTTATTGTTACATCCGTCAAAACTAAAAACCAAGTAAAGATCAAAAGCTGAGCTTTGTTTTGAAACGGGCGTAACCGGACGAAAATTCGACAAAAAAAGCAAAACGTTTTTGACTTTTGAGTCAACGTCTAAACGACTGCCCAGGCAATTTACATGGCAATCTTTAGCTTTGTTTACAGCCCAATCGGCTTCAGTAACCCGAGTTATGATCTTATGATCTTTGCTGTGACCCTATGGGAGACCACCGCCCGCCTAAGGACAGAATGTAAGCTGCTTATGGTCTACAAATTACTTCATACTTTTTATATAAATTTACTAGGCTACACAGTTTCAAAATGGGTTTTTAAAGAACGTAGATTTATTTGCACTTGCTTTTTAAGTTGTCCTGTTTATTTAATGACTGTTAGTGCTACTATATTTTGAACAAAACCTTAGACTATCAGGACTTATCCTGTAAAGTTTGGAAGGTAACCATTTTACCTTTAAGGCTAATATGATGAAGAAAAGTTATTGCAAATAGCCCATGCAACTGTTACGATTGGTTTCAATTATTACGCATATTATTGTTGCTACTTCATCAGTCATCACATTTTTACGCTTTCGATGCATATTGTAGTTATGCTGTCGGAAACGGTTGTTGCTTTGCATTTTTCGCGTTACGTTTCATACATTGAAGACCATTTTCAAAGCATTGTACATTAATGCAAATTGCATTTAGTCTGAATTTGCGATGCATTAGGCTACAACACTTACTGTTAACTGCATTACAACATTACAACTGTGTCCAGGAGAGTTTTGTTTGTCATATATCCAGGCTTATGCCCGGTGATTGAAGCTTTGGATTAAGTGGACGAGAAGGCAAGGAAGCCAATCTTTGTGACCACCTTCAGGCATGCCTTTAGTGTCTTGCCAAAGACACAGCCGCATGCTCTTGAGCGGTGTCGAACCGGCGCCCTTTGGAACGTCGTTCCAAGGCTTTCACCACTCGGCAATGGATGCGTCCAGGAGAGTGACATTTGGTAACGTTCCCAACCACACAAAAACCATGAAAAAGTAGACTACACATTTTTCGTTTTGTGCAAAATTTTCGCTCTCGCTTCGCTCACTTACTCACATTTCATGGACCTAACTGGTAGCATAAACCAAAATAGTTTTCTGCAGTGCATTTTAAGGGGCAGAATGTTTTATGTGCTCTTCAAAAGTGAAAAAGTAGTGCAATATTAAAAAAAACACAAAGCAATGACCAAACCATCTTTGTCAATTGTTTTGAAAGTCAAGCTCCTTCAGACATTCCATGAAACTATTTTGGCTTAGCCTACTCCTTCGTATCTTAACTTTTTCATTGGTCGATTTCTCTGAAAGTAGGCTATTTGCTTCGATAGAGTTCCAATACGCTTTATTTTTTCTCGATCAACAAGTGGCAAAGACAATTGACATTACCGTAGAAAAATTTCAAAAACGAGAAAAATATCTAAACTTACGGTTACTAAATGTTGTACGTTTCTGTACTGTATGGCTTAATATAACAATGATGTTATAAGCATGATGTTCAAATTATGTCGCAAGTAGTAGGGTACATTTTTTCTGCCGTAACACATTCAAAACAACTACACCGAGCTGTGAATTCTTCAACTTGACCAGTCCTTGCCTATAAGGACAACAATTAATGCATAAATATTTTATTGAAAAAAACACAATCA
Organism: Aplidium turbinatum; assembly: GCF_918807975.1. Lineage (NCBI taxonomy): Eukaryota > Metazoa > Chordata > Ascidiacea > Aplousobranchia > Polyclinidae > Aplidium > Aplidium turbinatum. Next base: position 21,155,262 of record NC_137477.1, read on the forward strand.
AATTTATCAAATTCTATCAAATTTATTGCATTTTATCAATATTTTCAGATTCCTGATGAGGGCTTAGGTTAAGCCGAAAACGATTGAATGTTAAACTATTTTGTACATATGTAAAAATATATATACTGTTGTAATGCTCAACCCTGTGGTATTGTTGTGTCTTGCCTGTCTTCACAAAGCGTCTTCGTTTATGGTGCTACCGCAAAGGGTATATCACATGCTACATTTTTAATTGAGGATCAGTTGCAGCAAGCAGACAACACTTATTGGCAGGATTGTTGAAGCAATAGTTGTGGCCCGAAACCAATGAGAGGCCAGGGGTCCCCAAACAAAATGCCTCGAAAGCAAGCAAAGCCCTACAAAGAATACGTTGTGTTTTCGTTGTTCTCGAGCCCTCTGAAAAAAATTCTGGGCCTTAAAACGATCTTTTTAAGCTAGGATCTTCTGTAGAAACACGAAAACAATGTTCAAGAAAAAGACATTGAAAAAAACACAATCTTTGAGCCACAAGGAAAAAATAAACCGACAAAAGAAACAAAACCGACGTTGAATTAGAAAAACAAAAACGACTAAGGTTTTTCGAAGGTGAAAAATCAAATGCTTTCTGAAAGAAAATATTATTGCTTAAAATGAACTACCACATCCATCGTTAACTCAAAGAAAACGTCACAGAAACTACAACAAAAACTTTCTCAGAAAGCTTCAGTTTATTTTCATTCCAATTTAAAACTTACTTTCATCACCTGACTCATCAATTTCTTGAATTGAAATTAGTAGGTCTAACCTTGCCACAGCGTCGAATCAACACAAACACAGCTAACAATTTTAAACGTCTGAGACCATTGCGCTCATGCAAAGTATTTATGTTTTCCAGCTAGGCTACTGCGACTCTTAGCTAAAGACCGACAATTTCATAACTAGAATTAGAAAGCCTATGAGTTTACTTTTGGTGTTCTGCCATAGCCTGGTAATAAAATTAAATATCCCTTTCAGGTGCCATACCAGGACAATTGCGATTGTAAACTTTCAAAGAATCGAGTTGTGAAATCACAGCGCGATCGACTTCAACCGTGGTGCCTGCAACAAATCCTTCTCATCGTGTTTAAACGAAACAGCTGTTTAACGAAGCATTTTAGTTTGCGTAAAAAAGTTGGATAATTAAGTTTCTAAGATTACAAAAACGTGTTATTAAAAACTTTCCAAACTTTAGCAGTTTGAAAGCTTATGTACCACAGCTTGTTTTGGGATTTACAACAAGCAAAGGTTGACCACAAAGATTGAACTACGTTTAATTAACATCTGCTCAACTTGGTGGAAAGATGAAATAAAAATTTGTAACTTACTTGCAATTGTAAGTTGCGCACCAGGAACTGTAACCTCCACATTTTGAAATAAGCCAAAGAACAATGTAGCCTAGGCTATAAGGATTTTCAAGAAAAAAGATGCATAAAAAAAAGCTTAAACATCAAAATTTAGAAAATCTAAGAATTCATGAAAGTTGGATATGGTCCAGCCATGACAGTTTCATGAATAGAAACGATTTGTTTATTATTTATAACAAAATGCTTGATTTCTGATCCATTGCTCGTATTGACGAACAAACTAAGTTTAGATATGAGACAACTAAAACTCAATGCAGCATTAGAAAGATTGTTAAGAGAAAGATATTTTCAAACAATGAATGATTAAGAAAGATAATGTGTGGTTTTGTTATCAAATGCACTGCACAAATTTAAGTGTAGGTCATGCACTGTGTCACGGAATCCTTGACGTCTTACTATTTCTTGATGAAGTCTGATTACTGTACTCAGACTTCAACATAAACTAGCAACGTAAACGCCCACATGACTGTGGCACCAAAACGATTGAACTAATTATATTGGAACTAGAGTTGGAATTGGAATATCGCAACGCTGTGAAGAAAGCGTATTTAACAGCGGCCAAACAAGAGGTCATGGAAAACGCGTAAGGCAAATGCGAAACACAAGGTAGGCTACAAACTTAAACAGCAAGTTTTTACAAAAATTAAAGGTTTAAAGGCACATTTCAGATACTACCTGCCAAAAACATTTTCACATGCAGCCCATAATTGTTATAGCCTATTGGCTGGTCTAGTATAACTCACTTTCTAAAATTGGAGTTAAAGGGAGACATGCAATAGCTGCCTAAAAAGCAATGACAGCAAATCTTGCTAGCCGTACAAAAAGCGATAAAGATGGACTTTGTTGCGACCGTTGAAAAATTGAATTTAAGTGATAAACTCAACATTGTTGAGTCATGGAGCAAGTTGGTATATGAGTCACCTTTGGAGCGGCATATGAGTTTGAGATTGTCTTGTGACTTCAGAAGACTGATTCAAAAGTTTTTATCATGTTGATCTAGATTTGCCGGAGGCTTGAACGGCAATGTAGATGGGGAAAAATATTTTCAACAGTGCATGAACATTTACAAGTCTCATAACCACAAAGAAATTAAACCTTTCCAAACTTGTAAACGGAGCAGCAGGTTGAAATTGTCTCGATAAGTTAAAACAAAACAGGTTTTGCAAAATAATGAAGTATTGCTTGACTAGATACAAACGGTTTCATTGCGAGTGCATCTTACTAATTTTTTGAAGACGATATGTAAAATAGCCAGCACAGTAGGCTATAGATTAAATTATTCTCACTGAAGATACAACCTCCCTGAAGGTTTTAGTTTGTGGTGATAAAATGAACTCATCTGCATAGAAATGTTGAACTACGACAACTGCTATCCATTGCTTTTAAATTCTCTAGACCTCTGCTCTGTTGCCATGTATTGGTTTTCGCTATGACTGTAAAAAAAAAAACTGTGCGAAACTGAACTCAACTTATCAGCTGAACAAGTTTGTTGAAACTGTTTTGTTAATTGCAAAAACGTGAACGTTTACCAGGCCTAAAAGTAGCCTATCATTTGTATCACAACTGTTGATGGTTGTAGCTTATATGTCCTCAGGTGCAAATCGAAATCTCAATTCTCATCTTTGATAGTAAAAATTTGATCATTTGTTTAAATTTTACCAACCTGAAGTAAAAAGAACAATCGCCTTGAGACAGGAATATTCCGCCGAATCGACACGAAGCGTCTTCAATCTTTCAACTTGCTCTTGAAAGATGCGAATATGATCCATGAACGACATCACTCTGTCCGCAGACATGGAAGTATGAAAGCCTGCTGCCGCCAGTAAAGGTGCCACGTGCAAAGGCATCTGACTCTGCGCAGCGTTTAAAACGAAAAGTTCACTCCAAACCCACTTTAGCATCGCAACTTGATCAGTCACTTGAAGCTCAGGAAAAAAAGGGATATTTCGAGCCCACTCGACGGCCGAAAAGAGGAGCCGGGCGGCTAATTCGCAGATATTGTCAATTCCCATGATTTGATTTGGAACAGGACATTGCAGAGAAAACCGTGAGGTGGGATATGGTTCTGCTCGTAGCAACATAGATATGAAGCTTGACGTATAACCCGGGCCGAAACTTGATTCAGAACCGTTTGTGATGGCATACTGTCCCGGATGTGGTTGGGCTGTCTGCATTCGGCCTCTTTGGACAGCTGCGAGAAAAATCAGAGAAGTCAGTTAGCAATGATAAAAAACTCCTACAACAAAAACGTTTGCTTTCTGATAAAGTGAAGAAGTTATCTGATGGAATGGTTGTTGCTAGCAACAGAAGTTAAAGCTGAGTCTATGTGTTATTATGTTTTTATTATGTAGCCGGTGGCACGGAATTGTGAGGCTGTCGTAGTTTTGCTTGTATCAGTTCTATCAGCAAAAACAAAGAACATCAAGATATTCATTCCTCCTCGACGGTAAATCAATCTGGTCTATTCGTAAACAACCCTGCAACGAATAATATTAGCTGTGTCAACCATACTGGTGAAACACTATGAAAAGTAACCTACAATTTCCGAACTAGTTCAATAATAGGCTATCCAATTCACAGTGATTATGTTATTTTCAAAGTCAAATGGGTTTGGACAAATTTGTGATATAAGTGCTACTCAGCAAAGAAACCTTTCATTTAAAATTGCTTAGTGCTGTTATAAGCTAATATTATTTGATTAATAACTTTATCTCACCTCTAAGTTAATAGCTTACTTCATAACCTTCAATCTGTGACTTCAACTCGGATTATAAAAATGAGTGGAAAACGCGTAGCCTAGCACATCTCTTTTTAATTGTTTTTTTTGCAACAATGCCATGTTTTTTTTATATTTTATTGTTGTTTTGTAATTATTCGCCAAGTCTTTCAGGGTTATATTTTAAATGTCCGCCCCGTTAGCTCAGTGGTTACGCGCCCGGCTCAAGTTTAAGAGGCGCTGGTTCGACTCTCGGGGTGCGCGCTTGAGCAACGCACTTTCAGGACTGCTCTCCATTCAGCAGCACCTAGTGAATGGAATAATTCCCCGGCAACAACACTTCAACAATCGAAAAACTTCACTCTGCCAATCTCGGTAACCGGCCCTGCGTCAAGAGCCTCTACATAGTCTACAAGTATGCGAAAATACCAGGAATAAGCAACCAAGGCTTTGTCAGTCCGAGGATAAAGATTCGAAAACAAAACCAAACCAACCAAAATGCAAACACACATTTATTCTTAAATAACTTCTATGTTTCAAGCAAGAAAAAATATCATTGATGCTATTTTGGAAGCCTTCGAAGTTATTTGACCTGATACGAAATCAAGTGTGCGAAAAAGAAAAGATGGTATTCACCCAAGTCCGTAGCCTATGCACTTCAGAAATTTAATTTTGAGTTAAGCACTCTGGTGTCTGGAAGATATTTTTTGCGTGTGCCCGAAGTTCCATGTACACTCTGAAACCTAGCATTAACGCTGTAAGCCTATCGTCACAAAGTACTGAAAGTCCAACAAGTGCCCTTTTCAATAAAAGACCGGATCTAGCGATGTTTTTGGTCTGGGTTCGATACTCGGTCGAATCCTATTACCATTAATTTTTTGCAAAGAAAATGAAAATAAGTCAAGATAATTAACCTGCGTTGTAAAACTAAATATGATACAACAATTGAAATTTTTACAGTTGCCAACAAGCCTTAGCTCCAGTAGAGCGGCAAAAGGTAAAACTATACAGCACCAATCGACCACTAAGTCTATGCTAGAAGAAACGAGGCATGACTTGTGAAGTAGCTTGCTTCTCACCTTCTCGACGCATTCCAATCTTGACGCATTTGTTAAGCCTGCAATACTGGCACTGGTTTCTATGGTGTTGGTCGATTGGACAGTTCCTATTTCCTCTGCAGGTATACGATAAGTTCCTTCTTACACTTCGCTTGAAGAAACTCTTGCAACCTTCGCAGGTATATTGGCCATAGTGTTTTCCGCTCGACTTATCTCCACACACCTGATGTGAATTGTAGATAGCAAGAGTAAAGTGTTGTGCAAAAACCTGGACACCAACAAGTCACATCTATATCAAGATGCAAAACACTAACAGTGGCATTAAAAGTGAAGCGATTAAACTTAACGCTTTGGTTATTTGAAAGTAGCCTAGACCGCACAGAATTATAATGCCAATTTGAGATCTGCTTTACACGTATGGCTATTTGTGTATTAACGTTTTTATATGAGTCCCAAAAATGCACAATGCTGTGTATATGGTTCGTGTGGATGAGATGTAAGACAAACTATGTTTCAAAATGTTGTTCAAGGTCAGTTAAAAAAATATATATTATAAAACTGCTTTAAGAATTGATCATTCGAAACAGTATATTAATTGTTGCGCAACATTGCGCTACAAGAATGTTCCCCAACAATGTTTTCTTCCATATTAATGACATCTCGAAGGCAGTAGCTCATTTACCAGAGACTATTACGTGCAGTTTTAATTTGTTAAGTGAGAAACCATAGCTGTTCACAATTTGACAAAATCATGCCATCAAATGTAACCACTTATGAAAGTTCCAATATTAAAGTTAACTTTGAAATCAAGGCATAATTTCTAAAAGTAATATCAAAAAAATTACAGTATTAAATGATGATAAATCTGGAATTCTCGACTGCTATTTGCATGGTTTGACTGTTGTCTCTTGTCTGTCACATGCAACACACAGCATTGCTTTCCCAGACAGCAAAACCCGTTATTTTTACATGTGATAGTTCTGCTGCAGTGTGTCTGCAGACGTTGAATCAACGTAAAAATGGCAGATTTTGTTGTCTGGGTTGTCTCTGCCTGGTCGATAAACGTCTAATTGAAACGTATAAACACATAATATGGTGTTGTCATGATACTTCCCTGCTAAAAAACACAAAAAGAAACACAGTGCAATGATAATAATGATAAAAGCAAATTATCTGATTTAAATTTAATATAAATAATATTTTTTGACTAGAATCACACTGATTCTTGCTCGATATTGTCAATTTTTACAACGATAGTGCGTTGCCAATATGATGCGGCTCTTGTTAGAGGTTCGAAAAATAGATGATTATCTAGCAATCTGTCTTGCCTGCTACTCTTCACTCTTTTAATAGGTGTGATTTACACTCAAGAGAAGAAGATTGCTACTGAATGTGTATGCCTGCATTGCGTAACGTCCATTGAGCATTCAAGGTTGATTTTAAAGTCTCGAAGTGAAACGTTATACCAGAAGCAGTCAGTATGCAAAAGTATGACAAGTTTACATTGACCACAAAGTTTTTTTTTATTCATATTTGCATTGTTTTTGACAATACGATTTTTGTCAAACGGATCACAAAAACGATTTTACCGCTTTGTTGCGCAAAAAATCACTTCATGGAAATTTAACATCAATTTAATAAGACGAATAGGAAGCCAATCTTCGTGTCCACCTTCAGGTACGCCTTTGAGTTTCTTGCCAAAGACACAGCCGCATGCTCTTGAGCGGTGTCGAACCGACGTCCTTTAGCAACGCCTCTCACCACTCGGCTATGCAGCCGACGGTGAGTCGACAAGTTGAAACGTTTAATGGATTCATATGGAAATGGTCACGATCTTCTACATTTCATCTGCTGTTAATTTGAAAAAAAAAACAATGTTTCTTGAAAACTGTTCGACTATTTTTTCAAGGTTTTCCTCAGGCTTTAGGACTTCTTCTTGCGTTTGAGGCCGCCACAGATCACGTTGTTACATCCAGGCGCAGCAGCCAATGGGTTGTGTATTTCATCGAGCGTTGTTAGGTCCACATGTCTGTCTTGTGGTCGGTATACAGGACATTGATAGATAATGTGGTGTGCAGTTTGAAAATCTGAGCCACACGCACAAGATGGTGAATCGGCGAGGCCCCACTGGAACATGTTGCTGCTGAAACGGCCCACTCCAGTCCGCAGGCGATTGAGCTTCACCCATTCCTTCCGGGGTAGTTCTGCTCCAGGTGGGGTGTTGGTATTGCCATTGGGAAGGACTGTGAATTGGCTTTAGGACAAAATTATACTTTGATTGTTCATGTTCGTTTGGCATCAATATTTGCAGTTAAGTAAAAATTCACATTTATGTATAATTGATAAAGATGGTATTTTTTTTAATTTTAGCATGTTGTTGTATTGGGCACATCGTAGACCTGAATTACAAAAGTAGTTCTCTCAACTTGGATAAGCTGCATGTCTAGAACTACCGTTTCCAGATACAGTTTAAGTCAGTTTTTACCGTTGTCAGGTACGGTTTAGCTTTATTTTGTCATTTTTTTATTATCTATTTACTTCGGGTTATTAGTTTTTATTTTTCTGTTTACATTTCAGCTTTTGAAAAATTGCCATTCAGCGGTGTTACGTTGTTACGCAAAAGCTTTTTAAAATGATATGCGCCACATACATGAGACTGCGACCTTTCTGTGAAAATATGCTTGTGAAATAAGTTTATTTTCTGTGAAATATGCTTGATATTGAACATGAAAGATATTGTAACTGCATAGTTTACTTTGCATGCATCTTTCAATATATTAATTGCATGTTTTTTGATTGTTCAAAGAGCATGTCGTTTTACACTTTTTTCAAATTAATTTCAAAGTAGGCTACCGTACTGCAATAAATATGCCTACTTACAAATTAAATATGTTTTCTATTTTACTTCAGATCCCCAATATATTGAATTAACGAATTCCTGTTGCATTGCTTTCATAAAAACAACCGGATTTTTGGTTTTCCCAATTTCGTTTCGCTGGGTTAAAAGTAAACTTATCGGCTGTTGTATAATTCTTAATCCTTCTCTTAAAATAAACAAGCAGAAAATATTTGTCGCAAGCATCATATCAACATAATTTAGAATAATAACGTATAAACAAACAAAACTTCAGGGTAAGTTGTACGATGCGGCAAGTTATCAAAATCAAAAATGGCGTGCATGATCGCCCTGGGGCTAAACGGTTTCCTAATGTGCTAGAAAATTTGTGACAAGTCGGCGTACAATAAATGTCAGTAACTTGAGTGAGAATTGGTGTTAAGGTGGCGGCCATAAATAATAATTCGCATTGTTGTTCGGACAATTATGGTTAAAAGAATTTCTGTTTCTTCGGCCATCAAAAGCTGTACCTAATTTCTTGAAGTGAATCACCTTTCGTCAGCATCTATATGTAGGATTTCAACCGTGTTGACTACACAGAAAAGTATTTAAAGATAGAACTTAGTGTCCATTAAACTTTTCTATTATTGCAGACTACTTTCTGCCACATCCTATCACTCACCGCGCATTCAATGTGAGGCTTTTCACTATTGCCGGTTGTAGCTAATGGTTGAATGCTTTGCTGACTGGAACAATCTCCCAAGCTTGTGGTGTTACTTCCGTCGCTCAACGATCCATTTTCAGGAGTGGTAGGTGTTTGTGGTGGCCCAGATAAGTTCTGGTCAGGTGGTTGGTGCATTTGTAATGCTGGGGTGGTTTGGTTCATATTCGATATGTGAGTGGGAGTTGTCACTGGAGTCAATGTAGTTGATGGTACAGCATCAATGTTATTTGAATCTGCTTTGACGAGGTGATTTGGTGGGTCTGGCCAGGGATTTGCTACCATAGCCATGCCAGACGAGGGTCGGGTGATATCGACAATATAAATCCAATCGGCGGCGAACTGAAGAAAGATTTCCTGCAAAGCGTACAGACAGCGATCCAGTCAAACACCTTATCAAAAATCGTTTTTAAACAATTAAGAAAATAACAACACCAAGTAGGCAAACCTTGGTTTGACCTAATTCTTTACTAAACCGCGTTTTCGGTAAAACGTCAAAAGAATTAGTTATCCCCGAAACAGTTAGTTTCCTGAAACAAGTTTTTATTGCCATTCAATGAAGTAGGCTTTACTAAAGGATTAAAGCCGCCATTTGCAATATCAGCACTACAAATCGTAATAGCCTACATTTCCTTTATCAGTATAATATATTATAGTATAATATACTATAGGGCACAAAAACAGAAAGCCTGGATAGGCTTGCTGAAGATGGTTGAGCATCAAAAGTTATTTAAAATCAAATCAAGAACATTTAATGGTTTCAACAATAAGTTATCGGTAAAAGTAGCTTACCTGACTAGGAAACGAAAACCTTCGTGTGCATCAGTTGTGACGTTCTATAACTTTCATAGCGATATGAGGATAACACAGTCTTGTTGTGTTCGATCTTCTTATCACAGCAACGTTTAAGTAGGCTATCTGAATGAGTTACTTATGACCAACAAGTCTAAAAGCTACACTTATCTTGCAAATAGGCTTCTGTTAACCAAGCAGTAAATCCAAAACTTCAACCAACCTTTCTGCAATCAAAATAAAACTTAAAGCTTGATAACAACCAAGTTCAGCGTTTTGTCAGCCACACGTGGCGAAAAAATACCTTTTGTTACAATGAGACAGTTGAGAAAAGGAACAGAAAAACGGAGAAATAGCAGATGAGTGAGAATATGAAAAAAATTGCTCCGATCGTAACGAGTTCCAAAAACCAGTTGTGCAAACGTATTGTAGGAACAATAGTTCAAGAATCCATGTATCAAACCATCATATCATACAATTTTTTGTTTACTTTAGTAACTTTTTTAATAGTCTTGCTACTTCTGCATTGTATCACGCATTTTGTTTTTTAGCTTTGTAAACACAAACAATAGGACTTATTTTTAGTCTGCAGAAAATGCCTGATCTGCAATCATGTAGGCTAATTCACCAAGAATTTTTCTGAACGTAAACGCTGCAAATAACACCAACACCTATTTATTACCAGCCATACTAAGATCCTAGAGACCTAGAGTTTCGTTTAATTTCACTTTTTGAAAAATTGTTGGCGCGTCATAATGTAGCTGACCTACTTGTCAGAGATGAACATGTTTACGACAAACGTCACAATGCAAACGATCAAACTACGGCCACTTTCAGTTTCAATCAAGCCAAGTACATTGATAAAAAATCACATAGCCTAATCATCGAATGTAGAAATATAATTGGCACAAGCGTTAGGTTTGTCCAAGGCAACAAAGATCTTTATTACCAACAGATAACGCAAAACCAACTCAAAACCAATCAATACAACTTTGGTAGAGACTTTACTTTCTTGCATTGCATTCCGTGCAGGCAAAAGTAAGCAGCAACACACGTGTAATCGAAAACGCTTGACAAGTTTTTTCTCATTTAGTGTTTCGTCTGAATAAATAATGTTAAGTTATGGGTTACTTCTTAATTTTATATACGTGTTTGTTGTAAAAACTGAAACTAAACTTACAAATGTTGAAAAAGCTACGTAGTTTCACCTAACAACGTTTTCCTGATACACTGACGTAACTAGTTTTTCCAGTTGTAGAAATCACTTTTGCCCTGGTTTGACCAGATCAAACTTGATGCAGTGGTAATTTTAATGCGATTAGTATTTTTTTACCGTATTTACTTTCCATACAATTAGTTAACAATATTACATTAAGTATTAATGTTGTGTTCGCTATTAATCGTAATTGATTTTAAAAATTGTATTGTACGTTTAACTTTACAATCACAATAAATGTCGTTATTTCTGAGAAACCTTAAGATTAAATGCATATAAAATTTACTATTAAATAAATTTAGATTTGGGTTTGTTTTAATTTGAAACGTTCCCGAGAAGTAGGTTATTACAACAAGTAGCCCATAAATGTTATTTTTGTCTCTGTTGTGACTCTGACCGTCGGACCCAATGAGGATGCATTAAAGTAAAGGCCAAACTACCTGTTGAGATTCATTAAACTTCAACAAGAAAGAAAAACAAAATAATAACGAAAGACGCTACAACGAAAGATTGCTTCCATGTCTGATAAAAATATTACACGACATTGTTTTCTTGCACAATTTTAAGTTCTCGGCAATTACCTACAAAACTTCATTTGAACGCAAAAATGTCAAAATCGCGGTTTGTTCACAACTACAGTGACTGACAGTATGATGCTCTTGTAAAGGCTCTGTAATCGGATTGACATATCGCTGGGCAAATACTCTCCTCAACAGCCTCGGCAGTTTAACCCCAGCTTAAGTAACACAGACTTCAATGCAAGAAAAGATGATATTTTGAGCCACCCATGACGAAGGTTTCAGCAAACTGTATTAGAAATGTACAAACTCTTACGTTGTAACAACGTACGTTGGCGTTACTGGTGGACATTGGCTTAGATTTTATTGGTGCATAAGTTATGCACCCATGTCTAATTCCAGCACGCTTGAAAGTTAAAAGATTTTAAAGTCTTTGTAACGCTTGTGCAATGTACGCCAATGGACGGTGTTTGTAAGACACACGATTGAGCGTTGCAGATTTTATGCCATAATAGCCACATATAACTGTATGATTAGAACAAGGAAACAAAAGAAAACCAAGGATTTTCAAAAGTTACGCAGATTTATAAACGCTATTGCGCCTTCGTAAAAATTCTAAAAGTAATAACTCTTTTGCTGCGATCACAGCAATACAATGGGGTTAGTTTTATCTTTAAAGCTTCCTTGTTAAAACTTAAAACGCTCAACCAAAAGTGAGCTAAGTGAGCTTTCGAAAGCGTGAACAATGAAGCATAGGCTATTACTTGAACTTCAGTCATTCAGTTAGATTTCACGAAAAGAGTTGACGGTTATTTGAGAATCACGTCAGGTATTCAGGCTGCATGTTACAAGATGTAATCACTTCATTGCTGATCGCTTTGCTTTGTTTTCAAAATCGAAATAAAGCGATTGATTTGACATTACAGCAACAGGACTCAGGATATATTCACAATTCCCTTTCGTTGTACCATAACTTAAAAATAATAATAGTTCATTTAAAATTACCCAATTTTGAGTTTTCATGCAAGCTAGAATTTTGTTTAATTGTTTAATAATTCTCAAAATTATGCAACTTTACACCATCTTTTGCATGGTTGTTATTCATGCAGCGTGACCGGCATCGAATATTTTTGGTCAAACTTTAACGAAAAGATTATGAACGTGATTGCCATATAGTTTAGTAAGTTAACGAACAGGGTTTGCTTGAGTTCAAAGATCACTTAACTACCTTATGGCTTTATTGTGAGTTTATCACTTTCACATGAATAAGAGTTTCTACGGGCTAATGTTTCTGTAAAGTTAGCGACTCAGCAAGTTCTCTACCAACTGTAAAGTTTATTGATATAATTAACAACCTGCTATCACAGTAGCCTACAAGCCCATTAAACCACAACTGGATTTTGGAGAAAAAAATTTCTTTACGTGATGTGCATCGTCAAAAGTAAACACAAATTACAAAGTAATTGTATTTGATCAATTAATTAAAGGCATTGAAACTGACTCTGCGTTCAGGCAGAGCATTTATTTCTGTCATATCTGATATAATATTATTGAAAAAACAACTTGTAACCGTGAGGAAAACCGTACCCTGATTTAAAGATGGCGTCATAAATGCTGTGCTGCTGTTGTTCAGAGCCTAATTTTTTTCAGCATTCAGCATAACTGCAAAAGCAGCCAGGTTGCGTCCTATGTCTGACCTTTATACTGAACAGCAAATATTTTCCTGACTAATATTTATATCCGATTATGACAAACGTCAGAGATCAAATTTCGTCTTGTGTTCGACCCCTAGTCTTGTTTTACAAATGTATTTTTTCCTTTGGCATGACATTCCCTTCATATACACTACTTCTTGTATTTCACCAAAACACAATGCGCCCGTGACCAACAATACATCAAATAGGTTGCTTATTGTTTAGAAAGATCTTGATTTCCGTCTTGAATAGATTTGCCCTGGGTCATTTCATCTATATTTGTACATCTTCCACATTGCATTGCTTGAAAAATTAAAAAATATCACCCATCCGTTTGTCATTGACTGTAAATAGTGTAAGCAAGATTTTCTTCATTGCATTTGACTGTTTTTATAAAAGTTTTAAAATTTTGTACTTACATTTACAAGCATTATTAAATATTTTGACAAGACACATGCGGTAGCTAACTTATAGCAGTGGTAGAGGTCTTGAAGTCAAAATACTGTAAAAAGATCCAATGACGTGATCTTAACTTGAGGTTGGTGGGAAGTAGCCTTTGCTTCGCCTTATTGTTTTATTTTTAACAAGTTTTTTGATATTTACAAACATGGATATGATAACCAGAGGCTAAATTGTTTAGCTAGTTTATTCGAGTATTTTCTGATTTCACATTCTTTTCGTTCCTATCACCATTTCTACGCTAATTATAAGTACTGTATTATCCATTCCTTACAGTGAAAATTGATTCACTGCGGTAGTACAGCACTGCTCTTAAAGTGGCCAGGACTTTGTGATAGTAGCCTATTGCCTTTTTGCTTGACTGTTTTACGTTTGAATAAGTCTAATATTATTTGAGCAACGAAAAAATGGTGGATTCAACGCTAGAGATCCCTACTTCCACTTCTATCGACTTTTCGTACCATCTGTGCCATCCACAACGTCTTCATTCCAATTTATACAGTCTCTCGTTTTTGCTTGCTAAGGTATATTATGTCTTTTATTTTGCAGCAATTTAGATAAAAACTGAAACAAAAATATCTTTTTACCTAGGTCAAATTGAAATGCTTTTTTCCTGATGGTAATTAAAATTTAAATCCAGCAAGGGAGCATGCTAACCGCTATTGCAACGGCTAAAATTAGTTAATCGTTAATGAGACGATCTTTCATGAACAATGATTTGTAACGTTCAGAAAACGTTTAATCTCCATATTCATCTAGAAAAGTTTACTTTTTTCGTCTTAATCTGAAGAACAGACTTGTGACTGACAAATTAAACCATGGTTAAATTACATCAACTAAATCCTCGACTAAACAAACACGAGCAAAATGCAAAAGCAATCATATAAAAATTACTTTTGTTTTCAGACATATTTTGGCGTATTTGAGTTGGTAAATGTGGATTCTCCGGTTTGCAGTTGTTTGCCAAACATGGCTTGTTTAGGTCAACCATAAAATAGCTTCTAAATTCTGATGACCTTGTTGTATACCATTTCATATTACCCTTTCATTCTGATCGCCAAAGAGGGTCGTAAACATTATTTCTTTAAGCTTTTAGTGTTGATTTTACCAGGCATCAAACCAAGGCCTAGGCTACTGCTTATAAATCAAACGATCGAATGGTCTGGTTACTGGGCTAGTGGAAACAAGTAAGTTAGGTTACGGAAAATCGGGACTAAAGTTTATTCTAAACAATCCGAGGTTTGATATGTTTGAAAGTTTCGGTTTTTAATCAGGGTTGTTTTTTCAAGGCATTGTATCCTGCAGTTACCATGACTTGCTATTTTTTTATCACGCAAATCAGGCGGAATGGTCTTGTTTAGACATCTAGCGGTTACTAAAAATGCTTGTTATGTCAGTAGCAAATGCTGTAGGAAAACAAAAAAAAATTGATACCTAGGAAAATGAAATAGAGAAACTGTATCTCGCAGTGATTGTGGCGCTCATTCAAAAAGTAAAAAATAAGATTATAATCTAAAACATGTTTCAGTGGTTTACTGACATTTAGCGAATGAAGTGTAGTACTTCAATATAATATACTTATATTACAGTACGTTGCTTGCTCTAAAAATGTAGAGTGCTATGATGACCCAAATAGGCTATTATAGAAAAGCGCATAAGCAATTTATGTGTTTCTGATTTGACGTTTTAATTCATTGTATCAGCAGTTCAGCACGACATCTACTGCTGAAAAAGTAAGTTAGATAGGGTTACCCTCATGAACATCAAAGCTTTTAAATAAAGAAAAAAAAAATGTTTTCGTGTATTAAAAATTGTTCAAAACGCAACAAATCTGCAAAACCTCTATATTTTTGTGAGCTTATAAATGTTATATGCTTGTGTGAACCTAACTATTCCATTTACTACTGGGCTATACTGCTTTTGCAGGGTTTTCATCAGCATTGTGCTTTCACAAGTAAGAAAAAAAGCAATCAAAGCAAGAAATTTTGTGCCGAAACAAAATAAAGTATTTAAATTACAAAATATTTTACTTCTCTCAAAAAAGCTATTGATTAGCCTACTCTGCTGTTAGAGTCTCTGGCTATTCTCAACTCTATTGAAATTGAACTGTAGCCTCATGTTCAATTATAACTTAATACACTCTTTGCAGCATAGATTGTACAAAAACCTATATAAATCTAAATTTTGTTTTAGCTTGCTGAAAATATTATCAAAGTAAACGCGTATAAATCATTGTAAAAAAAAGAATAACCCAACTATTTGCCTTTTTGCAAGAGCCTTGCATCAGCGTCTCCACAATTTCTGTTGACGAAAATTCTTTGCTACTTTTTACGTTTGTAAATGACTCAAGAACAAAAACCATGGTTGCGTGACAAAAGCTTAAGTGCCCAGCCGTTCCATTCTGCAGTTTCATCAAAGAAACCACTTTTCAATGAATGCTCAACTTAGCACGGTTTTAAAGTAGGTTGCCACTTCCTAATTTACCTCATTTTTTCTGTTTCAAGCTAACTGCGGACAGCTAAATTTCATCACGAAAAAGGCAATATTTTACGGAAGTATTCACAGTAGACATTTTTTTTAGCCAAACACTATTTCAGAATTAAGACAATTTGTTGATGCAATGTCACATAATTTATTTAATTATAGATCTACTGCATTGTAGCCTATATTAAATTGTTCAAACTTCTTGTTGTAGGTTTATCCTATAATCCGCTTTGCTATACGAAGGACAATTGCAGATTTAGGTTTATGACTTGCGTCTGCACCTTCTACAAAATAATACCAGGTAATAACTTAAGTTCAAACAAAGGTTTTGTAATTTGCCATTTCGACATTAGGCCAGGATAGGAAAAGCCTACATTCAGCACCGTTGAGACGATATTTTGGGACCGGTACTAATGAGATCTTCGGGCACCAAGTCAAGACACTTCTAAGAAAAACGGACTATATCCAAACAATACGCGAAGTTTTTTTTCAAATTTCCATGCCCCTTAGAAAGGTTCCAGTCACCTAAATTTATCCCGGGCCAAGTCCAACGTTGCCTCCTGAATCCTCATGTCAACGCTACTGCCTACACTACTGCAACCGTGACAAAGGTAAAGTCAATTCAGCTCGAAAGCAGAAGGTTGTTTTTGAATAAACTTTTCGGTGGTTTCCGATGACACTTTCACAGCGCCCTTTTAATTTCAATCTCCTTACGTGGCTGCGTCGGTAGATATTTCATGGAGACCACACATTTGCAATCTTATGCGTGTGGCAACTTAGTCACCGACAGGCGCGAATCTAAGAGTTTTTTTCGGGGGGGGGGGGGGGCCAGAAAATTTGAAAATCAATTAAAAAGAAAGAAAAAGATAAACAGATATGAACAATGATACTACGACATATACGATATGCTAGAAAATAGACATTAAAACAACCATTTTCATTAATTGTGATGCCGAGGGACTAATATCAGCTGTTTAGAAGCATATCAAACCATTTGATGCGGAAACATACAATTTTTCACAAAATTTCGGGGGGGGCCCGGGCCCCCTGGCCCCCCCCCATAAATCCGCGCCTCGATAAATACAAAGAATTTATTGATAATCCTATGGACTATAATATCACGCATAAAGTATAACTTGGGATGGAATAAATCATTCAGTCTCACACATAGGTGTACGGGAAGCATATTTTTTGGGGGTGCGAAAGAATTTTTGCCCAAATATAATCAACTGCGCCTAAATCTAAACTTGTAAGAAAAAGCAATAATATAGCCTTCAAGAAAAAAAAAACAGCATAAGGCATCAACTGACAAGACTTCCACAAAGCCACTGGTATGATAAGTAGCGGCCTATACCATTATGCAAATTTGCAAAACAACAAATTTATCACAAGACAATTGAAGGGAGTAATTGACACTACACTAACGAACCAGTAGAATGCAGTAGGCTACTACCTGGCTCTAAAACTGCAAAACTAAACTAAAAAGTATTGATTAGTAGATTAAATACAGTGGTAGACTTTGTGGTAGGCTATTAGCCTATAGGCTACTGGATATAAACAAATTTAAAAGAAGTATTATATTTGTTTCGCCCACATCGTTGTCCAAATATATCTACACTACGATTGACATCCACTTTATTTGTTGTTGGTCTTTCCAAGTGCAACAAAGCTAAGTTTGACAGTCGTGTTTGGCCCAATATTGATCTCAGATATGTCTTCAGTCGTCGTAATCCG
Organism: Aplidium turbinatum; assembly: GCF_918807975.1. Lineage (NCBI taxonomy): Eukaryota > Metazoa > Chordata > Ascidiacea > Aplousobranchia > Polyclinidae > Aplidium > Aplidium turbinatum. The sequence goes on from NC_137477.1 coordinate 21,172,872, forward strand.
GAAAAAAGACCTCTCAGCTGAACATGAAGTTGCAAGAACTGTAGCTAGATTTTTCGCAGCTTTTGCAAAGTGGGACATAGTTTTATCTAATCCATTTGAAATTAGGAATTTTTTACATTGTGCTGCTGTACAGCAGTTTTGATTTCTCTGTTGCGAGTGAGATGGTGAAAAGGTTGACATTCCGATTCCAGAAAATCCTGTTCAACGGTGTAGAATTCAGATATCAACTTCAAGCTTTGTTGGTTGACATTATTTTTCAGCACTACATCTGCAAGAGAAAGCAGTATCTTCAAACTTTTGTTCGTAAATCTTTCACATAATTCTGCAGTGACCCTGTCAATCGCGTCATAGTATGCATCAGCACGTGTTCTTTCCATGTCAATTTGTTCATTTTCTATTTGGAGCTGCATTTTCACCACACAATGCTTGCATCCTTTTTGAAGGTTTGGATTGACGATGCAAAGAAATACCGGCACTTGAGTCTCGTTCACTATGTGTTTGAAAGCTTTATGAACATCATTCCAAATGTTAACGAACTTTTCCTCATTCCTGTGATTTCTTAAAGTGGAAATACAGTAGTCCCAAGTGCAGTTTGTTGGGCTGTTGCTATGTTCATATCCTTTCCCTGGAGGTATGTTGCCAGCCAGGGGATTTGTAAATGAAAATATAAATTTCAAAACTTCTAGTCCCAGAAAAAACTGGATAGTGGGCATCACAGCTACAAATAGACCCCTGCCATCAGAACAGGTTTTCGGGTCCTTTTCCTTTTCTCCATCTCCATCACTCTGATATGTGCTTCCCCATTATCAAATTTTGTCAAGAACTGTACTAAACAAGGTAAAAGCTGCATTCTCCAGCAAGCAGGAATTTATACGTTCACTTTTATAACTTTTTTTTTAGCAAGGTATCTTCCAATTCTCTTTTTGAAGACTAAGTAGGGTAGATAGGTATGAGATCTTGCCCAAATATGAAATCTTGCCCAAATTCTCGACAGATTGGGGGTGCGGTTGCACCCCCTGCACCCCCGGCTCGTACACCTATGGTCTCACAGTAATCTATAGGTTTTTGTTTATTTATTGCAACATATTTACATGTCTTTATGTGGGTCTAATAGTAACATCAATATATGCATTTCTGCAGTAAAAATAGAATGTTCACTTTTGTTTTATGATATTATTTTTGTTCAATTGTTTATTAGCTCGGCGAGGCAGTCATTAAAACGTCGTTGTACATTCTCATAAAAAGCTGCAATACACGGAAATAATTAGTTTGTTTGAACTGGTTAATTTGTGGCGCATTTTTTACTTGATGTAGGCCCTACTCAAGCAAAGAGAGGAAAGTGTGAATATTTTTAGTTACTCTGCGTTAGGTTGATGACTCAAAACAACGTTCTCGACCACAAACAGTAAGAAACGATTTCCGATTACATCTGGTACAACGCAAAACCTGGTCCCGTTGATCTTTTGCGGCAATAATGCAGCAAACAATTTCATGTGACATTTGAGTTAGGCAAAAGTAAAAATAGATCAACAACTTTCCAGTTGATTTGTTTCAAGCCAAATAGGTAAGTTATGCAGTTACAGCCTATCAACATGTGACTGTACAGTATACTGTACGTACGTTAAACTTTCTACCTTATGTTAGCCAGGGGCGGAACCAGCAAGTAGCATTAGGAGGGGGATGATTTTAACAAAACACTATTTCTACAAATCTGACCTTGCAAATAAGCCATGAATGCGGTTACTTTTCTGTGGTTTAGGGTGGGCGGTTATTTTAATCACATCCTAGATCCGCCACTGACCTAGGCTACATGCTGCAGCAAGATACTTGAGAGTATACTAGGCTACAGGGTGCGCCAGAAAAAACCTACCACTTTTCAAATTGTTACTGTACCAAAGCTGTAGCAGTCTGACAGGAGGTTAGATTGAAATTTTGCAGCAACGGACTTACCATTTATGTTTCAGGTTTTAGTTTTTATCAATCCCTGGTTTTTATAAGTAAATAATTTTTTGTGCAAATTTTTAAAATTGTGTATTGGTAGCCTATGTAAAATGACCTGGACTGGAGATCACTGTAGCCTATAATACTCGAGTAGATTTTTCCATATCCTGCAACTAGCAAACCGCAGATAGAATTGAAAGAATTTTCTCGTTAAAACTCTTTGCAGAGAAAAAATGATGAGCCACTGCTGCACAGTTTATGAGGGTCGTTTTTCATTTCATTTAGTTTTAGTTTTTAAGGCAGTACAAAATTCATTTCATCTCTAAAACTTGCAAACTTATTTTGCAATGAAAAACAAAATATTGCTTGATGAATGTATAAAAAAAACAACATTAGTAAATCAATAGATATCGAACACTTAGTAAAGTCCTTTGATCAAGCCCCATCCGCAGTTCCATCTATATAACAGTGTATTTTCTGCCTTCCCATTTCATAGCCTCAGTTAATGGCCGGCCTGAAAAGGCCACATTGTTGACGAAAGTCTCACAAAATCAATCTTTCCGCAAGTGAGAGACATTAGTTCTTATATACCTTCCAAAACACCATAAGCCTCATTTTATCTGGGAAGCCATTTTTTCGTTTTGTCTTTTTTGCAGTTTTATTTTTTGTCATGCTATGTTTTCAAATTGAAACTTTGATAATATAGGCTGTAGGCTATTTGCATGCATAGTTTCGAATTTTCATCTACAATATAATCGTGATTCTTTTTTCCCGAGTCTAGTCTTTTTCTTGTCTCGCTCCTGACAACCTCGGTTGGCGTGAGAACTAATTAACAATACTCCGCCTCGATAGTCCGCTTCGATAGCTCAGTTGGTTAGCGCGGACTTCGTAAACGAAGAAGCTTCAAGATCACGCGGCGCTGGTTCGGTTCTCGGGGTGTGCGCTTGAGCAACGCATTATAAGGACTGCTTTAGATTCAGCGGCACTTATTGGATGGAATAATTCCCCGGCAACAACACTTCAACAATCGGAAACTTCACTCAGTCAATCTCGGTTAAAAACCATGCCTCAAAAGCCTCCACAAGTATGCGAAACTACCAGGAATAACCTATCAAGGCTTTGTCAGTCCGAGGATAAAGATTCAAAACCAACCAACCTAACAATATTGCCATGTTAATAACAAAGTTTAGAAAATTTTCTGCCTTGGTTCAAAGAAGAAATGTAGAATATAATATTTTACTATACGGTACTAGTACAATACTCAATCTTGTTATGACCAGTGGTGGCCTTAAGGTTTTGTGGGCCCTGGGCAAGAAGTAATATGAGGGTCCCCTACAGCCCGGAATCGACAAATTAAAGTACGCAAACTCAGATAACCATAAATCACAATAACACAAAAAGGAATTAACATGACACAACAACAAACAGCGATGGTAAGCGAGAAAGGTGTATTTCATGCTGTGACATTTTCACATCACTCTGATGCTATGTTGTACCACCGCACCCAGTGCCCTCCGAGTCCTACACCACCCGTTTGCAGCACTTACACAAAATGCACCTTTCTAGTTTTTATTACGGCAAACTCTTTCATAAGAGAAGCATTGTCCAATGTTTTGTTCACGTTGTGCTCAAATGAAACAACAACTAGTTCAACCAAGCGTTATTTGGTCATTGTGGAGCGAAGGTAATTTTTTATCAACTTTAGTTTAGAAAATGATCTTTCCCTGAAGCTACAGTAACTGGCACAGTAAACTATATGGTGGAAAAGTTTAAGTCAGTCTACTGTTTTCTGTTAGTGCTTAATAAAGATTTTATATGTGCATATTTTGGATAAGCGCGGGCTCCATAAACTTGCGGGCCCTGGGCGGTCGCCCAGTTTGCCCACCCCAAAAGCCACCACTATAGAGATTATAACTTACTTACTCAAATAACAGGATTCAACTTTGATGGTAGCCTACCTACTACCTAGCTAATTTCAAAGTGGTAAATCTCTAACCATTACCGCATTAAATTTACAAGATTGAAACACTACAGAATCACAGATACTGTCTTTCATGGGTTGTTTTTATTCATACAAAACATAAATTTTAAATTTGCATAATTGGTAAAGTAGGCTACAGCACTAGCCTGTAGCAGTATGTAGCTCAGTATGTAGCAATATCGAAAATGTTGGAATATATAAAATAGCATGAAAGTCTACAAACAAAATGAATATTAATTGGTTGATTAATTGTGGAAATTTTCGGAAATAAATATTTGCTATGTGATCAGAAATAAATTTCTGTTTTGTAATTTGCACCCAGGCGGGTCATCAATAACGATATGCTTATAGTTTACCTACCAATAAAAAGCTGAAACAAACGCTGTTATAGCCTGTTACGGCTGAACAGCAAACACAAGAAACATAAAAGAATAACTACGATTTTTCACTAAATTTAGATGGGTAGAGATTACTAAGAAGAAAAAATTGTAAAAGTGTGTCTTTGTGATACCCACGCAATCGAGGAAACTACTTGGCCTACTTTTGACGACACAACTTTTTTAGTTGAGTTTACCTGCTCAATTAAAATATGTTTTGACCGTTTCTACGTAGGAATCTGCCAAAACACGTCAATTGATCACTTATCCCAAGCCATCTGACAAATGCTATGTTATCCTTTGACAATGGTGATCCTTGGAAGTATACCGACATACCATATTTGTATATTTTTTACTAGAAGCTGTTTTATTTTATTTCGGTATGCAAACTGGGTTGTCTATTAATACATTGTGGGTTTTCAAAGTGTGATTTTACAGAGTTACTTAAATTAAAGTATGTTGTGTACCACATCATTAAAGCTTCTCGGAAATTATAGGACTTACTTACTATTGCATGAGTAACCCACAGATAATAGACTGTATCATTCATTTCTGCGAGCTGAAAAGTTGGCAAGATTTTCTCACTTATTTACAAGAGCACAAACTGACTGCTTTGTGATTAAAACGTCCGCTTAATTTCAAATAAATAAAATTTCTTAAATGAATTTACAGCAAAAAGTTTAATTATATGACCTAATTTACCAATCTTAGCTAATACGAAGCTAAAACAATTGTTGACTCTATTACTTCTCCACAAAGGATCAGCACTGCATGAATTTAGGAAGAATGCAGCTAATTTCAAGCATGCTTATCATTGTCGCTCACAAGAGATATAGTTTAATCTGATCTAGAATGCACGTGGATCAGAAGCGCAAATTTCCCCTGACACGATATCAAGACACCAGCTGGTACTGTGACCTAAGTCTGCAGACGTTGAATCAATGTAAAAATGATTAATTTTGCTGTCTGGGCAATTCAAAGTTATCACCGATAGAGATTGTTCGTGTAACCGAGGTTTTCATATTAGTTTCAATTAGAAATCGTGGGTACAAATTACACAATTTCAAGAAACTTGCGCTATGCAATAGAGTTAGACTAAAGTAGTCAGGGCTGTGGAGTTGAAGTGGATTCGGAGGGATTTTGTCGTGTCTAGAGTTAGAGTTGTTAAAGAATAGCAATGCAAACGATAAACGATAAAACTTTTGCAACAGATTGCGTTTCGCTTTCAGCAGCATGATCGTTGTTTACTACACAAATGTAAATACAAAAGACCTGTTTTTGACTTATGCTGCAGGTTCGCTATGATAGTAACGGTTTACTCTAGCTTTGGAAACACAGTTTCCAAGTCATGTGGAATGACACAGCCCTGAGTGTAGTACTTGTGGTACAACCATTACCAGAATGATCACCTTCTATATCTCCACAAAATTTACACAAATTTGATTGACATACACAACTGCTGAAGTGGATTTTTAAACTTGCAGATATGAAAGTGTATATATAAGCAATTAAATAAATCAAATATAGTAATAACTATATTTGATTTAATTCGCTCTGTTTTGCTTTTTTGCTTAGCATTGAGCACTTTTTGTAGTATTAATAGTTTTTATTGTTTTTAAGTAAATAAATATAAATAAAAGTAAAATAAATATAAGTAGCAAATGAAATCGCTATTATCAAAGCTCTTTTTTATAATTATATATATCATATTTTGTTAATTTAATTAATTTATGTTGGAAAAATATAAACGTGCAATTGAACAAATTTATGTATTCTACAAAGACTATAGGAAATCGAAGATTTATGATCGGATTGAAGCAAGTGCATTGTTTGATGCGACATTTACAGGGAGCGTTTAACGATACATGGGTTACAATAGCCTGCAGTAACCATTTACACTGGTTCGTTGCAAACCATGATTGAAAGAATTCTTTCTGCAAAGTGCGTGACAAGTTGGAGAGGTCGTGAGGTTCGCGACCTCTTCGTCGATCTGTCGCGTTTAGTATTGCCACCATGATAAGCTAGCTCAGTTCAGTAGATTGCACGCGAGAAGTCCGTTAGTTTATTTATTCTGGTTGCAGAATTAGCCAATCACACACATCATGCATGTCAATCTTGCTATATTTAGCACAAAACATCAGACAGATTTGACCAAATATGAGATATCTTCTGAACGGACACCAAATCTTATCAGCCGGAGAAATCTTAAATGAAATTTAGTGACGCATTTTCAAGCTTGGTCGCACGACAGCATGGCGTGCAAGGACATTGACTTAGTTATGCGAATTAGGTTGTTACGATCAATTTCAATTATAAAGCCGGTAAAAATTCTTTTGACTTTTCACACGCGATGTTGTATCCATAAACTTGAAAACCGCAAAGCATATAATATCTTTTAATCATGCGACATGTACGCACGCACTTGCATTTGCTTGGTACTGTGCAATGATTGATAGTTTTAGCTGATAGGTGCAAGTATATTTTTAGTTTAACTTCTAGAAGCCGTACGGTACCTAACAAATTTTCGATATGTCAGCGTTGTTTGTCTAACTAAAACGACAACAATCATCACTAACAGATTTTCACGGACAAGTTTCCGAAAATAAAGTTCAGTAGCTAAATTCCGGGTTTGTCATGGACATTGGACAATCGTAGTTGAAAAGCCCATACTGGAAATTTCGATGTTGATTCCTTGTCTTTACGTACTGCAATGCATAGTGCAAACAAAAGAGCCCTTAAGTTTCTGTATTTTGCTTATCAGAAAGTGTCAGTTCGTCGCTATTGAGAGCATGCTTGAGATGCATTTTTGACTAGGTTTGCAATCGTAACCTGTTTATCGCAATAAGCGTTGCAATTTATGCACAGTTATTTTGAATGATAGTACACTACTGTACTTTAGTTGTGGGATTTATTGATACATGCTACGAATCCAAATATTTGTAAGCATTATCTGTGAAAAATGCCAATCGTTAGGCTACAGCCAGCAATTTACTCATAACATAAAGTTCCTAGGCTTCAATCCCAAAAAATTAATCTTCCCATCATAATAGCTTTGGTTTACCAATACTTAGAAAATAAAAAGAAACAAAACAAATTGCTTGAAGCAGTTGATGGAATTATCAGCATTTTATATGATTAAATTTTCTATTCATTTTAGAGTACGTTATTGAATCGTACATAGTAACCTAATTAAAGTTTCGCTTTACTAGCGCAATGTTGCGTTTAATGAGTTATGTTCATACACTTTGAACGTGTGCAAGTTCAAACTGGCAATTCATAATGACCGTATTGTTCGTTAGTTTATTCATCCTCTCTCCCTTCCCAGGAGTCGAAGATGAAGAAGCAAACTTTTTCAATCAAACATTCTTTTATTTGGTTTGACGACCACATCTTAATTCATCAGTATTACAAAACCATGTAGCATACAAAAGAACCTATTAAACCATTTTCTGTATTATTTTGATAACCCACTTTCTCAATATATCGCCAATACAACAATGCTTGTTGTCACCCCCCCTTTCCTCATAATATAAACGTGGCACGAACATTATTCTTTTGCTGTCCACGAAAGATCTCGAAGCTTAAAGCCATGCTTTTGTTTTACGGAAGACAATCTCAGTTTTTAGCCTGGAAAAGCTACGCGAAGTCTTTAAAGACCTACTAAATAAAATTTTCAAACGGGAGATAAGCATTAAAATGCGTAAACTGAACATTCAAGAACACATTTCAAAAAAAATTACCGAATAAAATTTGTTTTCAATGGCACTGGCAAGACCCAAAGTCCAATGTTTCATTTAATTGTCATTTTTTTCAAAATAACCAAAAAGTGGAAAACTGCTCGAGAATACGTCACTATCGACAGCAATAACAAAAGCCACGTTACCACATCTGATGTTTTAACATCAGATTTAATGTTTTGAGCAAACTGTGTGATGTTTTGATGTTGAAATCTGATGTTTTGATGTACATGCATAGCCTACAGTTAAATCGCCGCAGTAACAACTTTTGCGCGATCAGCTGATTGCTAGTCTATAGTGACGTAGACTGTAGAGTAGCACGCTTCGCTGCTCACGCCCATTCCCGTTTTGAAAGCTCTGACAAAAACACGCGTGGAATGCTGATCAGACCGCAATAGGGCAAAATTTTATTGAAAATCGTTTTATGGTAGCATGTTAAACACAAAAAACGTGGAAAATTGCCAAGTCAGGTTTTTCCTTTAGTAGGCTATCTCTTTAACGATACAAACTCACAAGTTTCCTAAATCTCAAGTCCACTAAGTGGCAGGCTAGCTTAAAGTACCCACGAGGAACATCCACTTACGAAACACGTTAAATCAAAAAAGATAATTCAACAGCTTGTGTAATGAGGAGTTTCACATCTCCAATATGCTATAGGACGCCAGTCACGTCACCATGCTGATTCTGATAAACCAGCTTCTCCAAAATCACCATGTAACACGGGCCTACAGCCCTACAACCCTCTATCGAATTCTTAGTCTACACTCTACAGTGAATTATTATCCAGAAGAAAATTGATTGAAATATCCACAAATGTGCAAACATGCTTTATAACTCCAGCAAAGAAAAATAAAATCGTGACAAAATAAAAACGATTGGAGAGGAAAAATCTAAGTTTGCACAACTCGTTAAAAAAAAGATATGGTAGGCAGGCCCGGATTAAGGTCAAATGGGGCCCCTGTGCTAATGAATTTTATGGGGGCCCTTACCAGCTTACGTGGAGCGTAATGGAAATGAGCTGGTTTCGCTGGCAGAGGAAACCGAGCGTTGCTTAGGTAAGTTAGATAACTTTGAAATAGCACGTGATCGATGATTAAATAAGCATGTGCAAATTAAGTCAACAATGTTTACGTTATAATGGATGCAAAATCACACACATTAAATCAACGAAACCGTGCAAGGGAAAACATTGTAGCAAGGGACCACGGTTAGTACTGCACACTACACTGCAAATTGCAATGAAAGGTTATTCTGAATTTCTATTCTAAACTGCTCTTTCATTCACTACTAACTACCAATAGGATTTAGAAAACTAACATAAAATTCAGTCGAACGACTTTTTTCTGGCTTTCTTTGCTGCAAAGTCTTAAAGAAAAAATACAAAAACCATATTTTTATTTCACGTGAAGGGGGAGATATATTGATAAATGTGTTACTTTTTTTAGACAGAGGGGCCCAACTTTTTTTAATTTTTTTTCTTGAAATTTTTTTTCAGGGAAAATTTATGATTTTATTTTATTTATTTCATTTTTAGGAAAAGTGAGGCCCTCTGTCTGCGGGGCCCCTGTGCTTTAGCACACCCTAGCACAATGGTTAATCCAGGCCTGATGGTAGGCCTATAGCTACAGTCGTAGACGTCGCTATAAGGGCATCTGGATTGGAAGCCAAACCCTAGGCCTCATCTTAGCAGGAAACAGGATTGTTATATTGGTGATTTTAATGCCAACTTTTAAAAATTTGACATTTTTTTAATCGATTCTCAGGATAAAATATGGCACGGTCGTAACACCTTACGCTATGGTAGGCTATGTAATCATGCTGTTAAAAAAAATCAGCCCAAAATGCAATATTATGAAAAGCATCATCAAGATTCGGGAAAAGTTGCCCTTTCAAACTTGATGTTTTGTGAATAGGCTACTGTGCATTGATAAAACAGAGTTTATCTGTTACGAGCCTGACTCAATATCACGCGGCGCTGGTTCGGCTCTCGGAGTGTGTACTTGAGCAATGCATTTCAGGAATGGTTTCCATTCAGCGGCATGTATAGTGTGTGAAATAATTCTCGGGCAACAATACTTTGAGAACAATAGGAAAACTTCACTCTGCCAATCTCGATAACCGACCTTGTGTCAAAACACTCTATAAGTATGCGAAACTGCTAGGAATATCCTGCATCATAGTTTTTGTCAGTTTTAGGAGAAAGATTCAAGCCAACCAAAGATCACTCACAAAATAAAGCTTCTACAACAAGGGTTCTCAACCGAGGATCCGCGAGGGTTCTCAAGGGGTCAACGAAGCGTTTTCAACGAAGTGGGGTCCGTGAAAGTTTCCCAGTTGGCAGCATGATGGATAAAATACGACATTTAAAAAGTAATAAAGATTTATTTGTATATTACGGAAAAGGGCATCCACTATTTAAATGTATCGCGCTACCCGATATCGCTACTCGGGCTAAAGTAGCGGGGGCTAAAGTAAGTAGCTCGGGCTAAAGTAGCGCGGGCGCTACTCGGGCTAAAGTAGTAGCCCTCAGAATTTTTTAACAAATTTTACCTTATTTTGTGGTCCATACACCGTCTGTTTAATTAACGCACACGATTTTGGTTAATTAACCTGTGTGGTTTCAATAAGATGGTTTTGGTCAATTCTAATCCAAACGAAAAAAGATTATGGTAGAAGGAAAGTTACAAAGAGTATAATTTGAAGCGAGGAATTGTAGAAGTAGCAAAGGGGAAGAACAGTTGTTTTATTTTCACGTGAGCCCAACATTCAAGTTACAGTTTTTGAGACACTTTTTTATAAGCACCAATCAAGGACGTTGACAGGGGGGCCTAGGTGGTACTTTTGGACCCGGGCCCGGAATATTTAAGGGGCCCAGACTTAAAAAATTCCCCGCGTCTTCAAACATTATCAAGATCTTAATGATCAGATCTAAAGAAATTGCTATCAGAGGTTAAAACAGCCATTTCAGCCGTCAGATGGTAAAGTACTGGGCCCCCTTCTGGATACCGGACCCACTTCAGCCACCAAACAGTAAAATAAAAATTTAGTCTAGTAGCTTACAGTGATTTCCCTAACCACGAATATTTCCCAAAACACGAATTTAAAAATAAACGGGCAAATATTTGTTCAAACTGAAAAACTGAAAAGGCACAGGTAAGAAGATTGCTATCCTTATTTCTGCACTAAAAGTTAGATCAAAACCTCTTTTCAGATTGCAGCAATTAGCAAATGTTTGACCTAGGCCTAAACAACTTTCCCAAATCAAATTGAAAGCTTTCTGACGGTTTGCAGTGCTGTAAATTCCTTTCTGGTGAGCCTAGAATGACCAGTGAAAGATCAATGGAATCGGGAAGTAATACTCTAGCGCCATGTGACAAATAAAAGTTCAAAAAAGCAGCCGCTAAATAGAGATAGTAAGTTTTGAAGTTCAAGAAATTTTGAGATTGCACAAGATTTGTTAAATGACCATGCTTAAACGACCACAATAACAGTTTGTGCACAACCTTTATATTTATAACTTTGTCGATAAAGGGGACCCTAAAATAAATTGGTACCGGGCCCAAGAAATCTTGTCAACGGCAGGGCCTCTGAGAGAAATTTTCACTAGGGGTACGAAGAGTCATTCCGGGCCCCCCTCTCACTCCGGGCCCCCTTTGTCTTGGGCAAAACGTGTGATGTTTGCTTAGGCGTATTGCACACCATAGGCCTACAACATCACGTCGCCAGCAGTGGCACACCACGTCGCCAGCAGTGGCCGAGTGGTTAGCGCGTTTGGCTCGCAGTCGAGAGCCTGCATGTTCGACTCCAGCCACCCGCACTTGCTGTTGTTTCTCTGGGCAAGAAACTTTACGATAATTGCCTCTACCCAGTGATCGATTTCGAGTAATGGGTAGTACCAAATTTAAGTCGTAAGTAGAGTAGACAACCGGAAACAGACATTACAGTCGGCTGCAGCGTGGGTCAGGTGTACGTCGGAAGGCGTACACCGATGCATAGCGCTCAAGTCCGCTTTCCCGCAATGCAGGATAAAGATAATAAAAACAAACAAACATTTTACTGCAGAATTGGACTTTGTGCGCAATAATAGTAGGCTATCAAGCTGCAATAAAACTATTCTTTAATTTTAATAGGCTATGCACATAATATTGAATATGAAAGAGGATAAATATGTCATTTCCCTCGTATGATATAGGCCTACCCCGTAGCCGGTCGTTTGGTCGACAGGACATTTGGGTTAGGGTTAGAGTTAGGTTTAGGCTAGGTTAGGGTTAAGGTTGGTTAACTAACTCTAAAATGAATCGTTCTGTCGACCTAACGTCCTGTCGACCAAACGTCTTGTCGACCAAATGTTTGTCGACCAAATGACCAGGTACCGGCCTACCCTGCCCTGCTGCCAGATAAGATAAAACTAAGCATCATAAAATACAAGTTTGTAACAACAGAGAATGGCATTGGCCTACCCTAGATTAAATTCTATCCCATGCATCTGAATAATGACATAATGTAAGGTTTAAGTCGCCCCAATAGCTCAGTTGGTTAGCGCGTGACTTCGTGAACGAAGAAGCTTCAAGATCAAGCGGTGCTGGTTCGACTTTCGGGGTGTGCGCTTGAGCAACAGCAACGCATTCTAAGGAATGCTCTCCATTCAGTGGCACCTAATGGATGTAGTAATTCCCAGGTAACAAGACTTCAACAATCGGAAATTTCACTCTGCCAATCTCCTTAACCGGCCCTGCTTCAAGAGCCTCTAGAAGTATGCGAAACAACCAGGAATAGCCTGTCAAGGCTTTGTCAGTCCGAGGATAAAGATTCAAAACCAAGTTTGCCCCCTTTTTCAAATAGTTTCTAAAAAACACAAAAAAGCCCAAAAACACCCGGGCATTAAAAAAAACTAGCGGTTTGGGATTTTTTTTTTTAAATCCCGGGTTTTTCTCAATCCTGCTTTTGCTACACTATGCTAGGCCTACCATATTTTCATCGCCTAAAAAGAGGACACGTTTCGTCAGCAAGTACAATTTTACGCTGAAAGAATCTTTTACATTTTTTTTAGATCATAACAGTATAGGCCTACGCAGCAAAAGTTACCAAAGAAATAATAAAACAAGAAAACAGATTGACAGGACGTTTAACTTATTTTTCCTCATTTAAAATTTTATAAGTTATTATTAAGAGTCAGCAAAAAGTGAAAAAAGACCTAATTTTTAGACAGTTTCAGTCAGACAGCAATGATCTCAAAAATTTGCAAAATGTGACAAATCAGGCACGACCTCCAGGTAGCAAAGCCTTATTTTTTTTTCAACAAGGAATGGTCAGCCTTAACGAAATTGTTAAATTACTAGCAAGAAATATGATTAAAACAGTAGGCTGCACATAACAGTAAGATGCCAAAAACGGCGGGAACTAAAAATCTGTCTCTTGCCTTACAAAGCTGTAGGCATATCCATGCCACGATTTCTTGCTGTAGGTTAGGTGTTATACACATTGCACTTTTAGACATTCGTTTCGATTTGTTTCAAGTAACTTAACAAACGAACCAAACTGAGTTGGTAATCAACAACGTCTACAAGCGTTGTATCAACATAAAGCGTATGAAGGTAAAAGAATTTTTTTTTGTGAAAGTGTGAGCATGGCCTTTAAAATGTCGTTTAATATCTTATAACAAACCAGGCAATGAACGTTCAACAACAGTTCCATAAAATGCGCCAATTTCTTGTAAAATCTATAAATCAGCATGCTACATTGATATACAAAATGTTTAGAAAACAAATAGTCTACAAGCCGTTGCTGAAACGTCATCAAGCAATATAATCCCATTGAAAATATAAGCATGAAAACCCAAACTGTCAAAAAAGAGGACATTTGAGCATTTTTAATTGTCCTCGGAGGATAATTCATTTTTCTTGAAAAAAGAGGACAAATCCTCTTAAAAGAGGACGTATGGTAGCCCTACACTATGCCCCTCCCCCCCAGGACAGGAGAATAACCAACTTTTGTGATTTAATTTAGGGTGCTTTCAACAGAACATGTTTGCACGTAAGGCTTTAAGTCACCACTTTAGAAACCTAATTTCTTTCCGGGCCCTTTTGCTACATTACGGGCCCCCCAAGGACTAACGAATATCAACATTTATGCTTGAATTTAGTCGTTTAGGATGGTTTTAACTAAACCTTTTTGCGCGTAAACTATAAAATCACAATTTCGGACCCCCCAACAACCACAGGCCTGGGCCCTCAAGGGTACGCCGTACCCTCCGTACCCTCCTCTCGTAGGCCCTGGTCAATGGTCCTGGCACCAATTATGCACTGACATCATGGTTTAGTACATTTGCACTTTATAGAAATATATATTAAAACCAGACACATGGACCCAACAATATAAATGTCTTGGTCACGTAGTCAAAAATGCAAAAAATAAAACTTTTTTTTTCACTGGTTGTTGAAAAGCGGGAACCTGGCAAACAAAAACAAGTTCATTCGAAACAATTTCATATCAAGGCAGAAACAAATTTTAGATAACATGTGACAGGAATAGCGGTACGGTAGGCTACGTGGACCATTTATAACTTACTTATCTGAATAATTAAGGTTACGGTACGCAAGTTTCTTGAAAACTTTAAATATAAATCAAAAAAATTCTTTGAAGAAGCTAACTGCCACATGTATGTTCCATCAGTAATTTAATCTACATGTAATAATTAATCAAGGCTTTTTATTTCAATTATTAATATTTGTTGCATCAGATAATAAAATAATACAGCACAACAGATAGCCTAATATCATGGCGACCTATCGCCATGCCTAATATGTACGCAAGCTGCATAGGCACAAGCACAAAAACCACTTTTGATCTCGTCAATGTAAACGCAAGATCATTTTTTATGTGTTCTCTGTTTACTATTTAGCAATTATGAGGTGAAGATGGAAGAAAATATTTTTGTAGGAAGCATTTTTTGATGATTCAGATTTGATTTAGATTTATGCACTTTTCAGCCAGTTGTATTGTATTTTGTTGACATCGATGACTTGGCAACATGTCATACATTTTTGATTAAAAACTTGGAAACGCTTGTCGGCCTGGAATAATTTTCTGGAAACATTAGAGACTTTGGGTGAACTGATTTTGCAACAAACTTTGCATTTGCAAATTGCAAACTAACGAGCCGTGTACTGCGCAATCCAATAAAAGAAGATCCAGGTTTAACGGTTTGTGACAAAGCAGTTGAATTAAGAACTGAGTTAGCAGATAATAAAGTCTAAAATTGTCCAAAGCTAGAAAAAAAAAAGTAAACTGTGACGCCTTTTTACACAAATTCAAGCAAACGTCATCGAAAATTGGGCATCTAAGCGGGCTTTTGACTTATTAGCAGGTTTTTTATTTGCAGTTGTTATTTTTACTACATATTGTTAATATAGGCTCTGAGCCTGAGGCTATATGCACCGGTTCACTTGAGCATGATGTATTTGTTTGTTTTTCATATCTTTATCCTGCATTGCGGGAAAGCGGACTTGAGCGCTATGCATCGGTGTACGCCTTCCGACGTACACCTGACCCACGCTGCAGCCGACTGCAATGTATGTTTCCGGTTGTCTACTCTACTTACGACTTAAATTTGGTAGGTACTACCTATTACTCGAAATTGATCACTGGGTAGAGGCAATTATCGTAAAGTTTCTTGCCCAGAGAAACAACAGCAAGTGCGGGTGGCTGGAATCGAACATGCAGGCTCTCGACTGCGAGCCCAACGCGCTAACCACTCGGCCACTGCTGCCGACACCTCTTCAATGTGTCATTTTACCTTCTGTGTGTCTTTTTACCTAGTCACATTGATATTATATAGCTGTTTACTTTTGCGTGTGTATCACTGTTGATACCTCTGTTAATCTTAATATTGTTATTATCTTTATTAGTTGTTTACTGTACGTGATTGAAAGATGAATAAGCACTCCGCTTTACAACATCTCATATATTATTATTATTATTATAATAACTAGAGAAAAACAATGAAGAAAAAGTGTGGATATTACCTCTAAGTTCAAGAGTTTTGTCAAGAGAATCATTGGCTCGTGCAATGTGTCTGCAGTTGAGATTTGACATTGTAATTTTACGTTTGTCAAAAAAGTATGTTTGGTGGCTGTAAAAAGTTACTTGTTGAGAGCAAAAACTAAACTAACTTGTTGAAAAAAAAAATGTAATGCATCGTTCGGCAAACACGGTCACATCCTCTTACGATGAACGGAAACTTACCCAGAGAAATTCTCAAATTCCAGCAAATTAAAAATACTCTAACTTTATTAGCCTACTTATATTTGAAAAGACGTGAAAAAGCTATTCGAATTAAAAATTGGCCACAAAAATGCAGCAGCCTAACGATTGAGTTCAGTTTGGGTCAAAATTTAGTTAAAAAAAAAGAGTTTTGGGATAGTATCAAACTCACACTCTTGCGAACACTAGGGATGGGCAAAATAGAATAATTGGCTATTTTAGAATATTCTAGAATATTCTTCTAGAATATTCTAGAATACTGAAACCGAATATAGAATACAGATATCTATTCTAGAATAATTGACCGTTTTTACCATCAACACATTTTAATGATTTTACAATTTAAACAATGAACATCACAAAATTGCTTATTGCAGTGTAACAAATTTAGGCTTTTTAAATGTTCACCAGTCAAACGGGATCTCATCTTGGTGGCAGTTAGTGTTGGGCGATATATATATATCGAATTAAAATTTTCTATACGATATCTTGTCAATATCAATATTTATTTCAATATCGTTCGATGTTTTAACTATCACAGCCCTAACTCGTAACTGCAAACCCTTACAAAAACGTTGCCGAGGCCAAACGGCAAAAGTTGAAATTGCCTCGGCAATTGCTTTGAATGTTTATTACCAAAAAAATTGTTCCAAAACATGTAAAACGAAAAGCGAAAAATATACTAGAGTAGTCCATCACGACCGCACTGTTTGATTTGTTGTGATGTAATAATGCCAAAAGTAGCGATAAAGCGAGCAACGCGATACGCACGCTGTTGCGGTAATTCACGTTAAATAACTCACGGGAGGAAAAGTAAGTTAATTTTGCGTTAATTCAACGTTCGAGAGCACAAATCGATTTAATTTTCCCGGCTGGTTATATTATATTGCGTAACAACAATGCCCAAAAAGAAATTTACGTTTGTTTTACATTAATTCGACATCTAGCTACGTTAAATTATCATAAAATAACGTTAATTGCTCAACCAGGTACTGGTAACAAATTAATAGCTCCCTGCGAGAAGATTGCCTTGATTTACGTATGCACTAACATAGTTTCGGCACAATTAGGGTACTGCGAGCAACACAAAGTCTATTTGATAAAGAACTAGCTGTCAGAATCGAAATCATCAGATGCTGTATCGAGGATGAGGTTGTCGCGTCATCACTGGAATCAGACACATCAAGAGGCTCATTGCTTGGCTGCAAATCTACACTGTCTTTGCCGTTCGCAATGAAGCGTCCACATTTTGCGGCTTTTGTGCTTTGATACCCATCCACACGCCTCTTTCGCAGAGCTCCATCAGGGTATTGACTAAGGAACAAATCTATGGCTGTGGCATAACGACTGGCAGGAATGTCTAACCCTAACCTTACAAGCGCTCGTGTGGCCTCGGCATTTTTATTGCCGACGCTAATTTCAAAGACTGAGAAACTCTTTTCTTAATTAGAACAAAAATATCGAAATATCGAGTATTTTTCAAATATTGTATCGTTTTGTTTTTTTCAATATCGCCCAACACTAGTGGCAATTTAACCTGCACTTGAAAAACATCTCTCTGAAGAAGCAGATGTGGCAGTTATACAAATATTGCTTGACAAGAAAGATCTCTTTAATGCGAACACGTATGTTTTTCCTATGCCGGATTGCACCAAATCGATCAACAATTCTACTTTCACTGCAGCGAATTCGTTGCGACCAGACGGAGCGGAACGGAGTCGTTCGTTAAAGCGGTTTCAATTATCCGATTTCATATGCATTTTGAAACCGGTTAGGCTTCACAACCGGTTATTCTATATTCGGTATTCTATTGTGCCCATCCCTAGCGAACACCAGCCCGGGAAAAATTGCACGCGCCACGAACTCAATTGAAAAAAACTGTTGAATTTAGAACTTATATAGGCACTTTTTTCTTCTCTTGTCTTTTCCTTTGAAAGAGTAAAAGAAAAAAGAATACGTCATGACCGGTCAAATAGTGTTTCAGATTCAAAGACTGGAGCTGGTCAAATAGCCACTGCCATAAAAAAATTTGGCTGTAGGCTACTGAAATTAAAAATTGACCACAAAAATGCAGCAGCCTAACGATTGAGTCACTTCGGGTCAAAAGTTAGTTTAAAAAAAGAACGGTTCCGGGTAGTATCGAACTCATTCCCTCGGGTACACCAGCCCGAGGACTGTCGTTGACGGAGTTGAATATGATTGTCGAATTTAGAACTTATATAGGGACTTTTTTCTTCTCTTCTCGTCTTTTGCTTTGAAAGAGAAAAAAAAGTGTACGTATAGTGACGTCATGACCGGTCAAATAGTGTTTCAGATTCAAAGACCGGAGCCGGTCAAATAGCCACTGCCTTTTTCCTTTGCTGTCTGGTACTCTTGAATGTCAATCAACTCCTTTTGCTCCCTAGTCCCAACAAGTAAATCAGTTGGATGAACTGAGAAAGGATCAGTGATATAGACACAACTTATTACATCTAGAAAATAAGGTGGCAATTCAGCATTAAATAATGATGATGATGAATGATTTCCTGGTAAAAATCATCACTGATATCCACTTTTTCCTTGAAATGACAGATTTAAATTGATTTAAGTTGAAAGCTTCGAAAATGTATTACAGGTATTCCAATCTTGCGATGAATTCCTCGTCCTCTAAATCTTATTGAAAGTCGTGATCTTTCTCTTTGAAAAATAGAAGTAGTTCATCCATCAATTCATAAAGACGCTTTGTTGTGTTTCCTCGAGAGAGCCAGTGCACTTCTGTGTGATAGAGGGGAGAAGTGTGGCCTGAGCCGAGGTCTTCACAGAGCAGCTTCAACAGCCGAGTATTTAAAGCGGACGTTTTAAAAATTTTTACAATTTTGACAACTCTGTTCAAGCACATTAACAACTTTCAGGCAGAACCTTAGTGCAAAAGGCAAACCTATGTATGAAGCAATGAACACTTGTGACATTTAGTGACACAGCATTAATATATATGAGCTTGAAACTCAGACTTTTGGTCAAGCATAAATGGAGTCCCATTTGTCGTGCATCCAACAAGTTTTCCCCAATCCAGTTCAGTTTTCTTGAAGGTATCTAGAGTGTTAAAAATATCTTTTCCTTTTGTTGTAGTGGACACCTCATGGCTCAACAATAATTCAGTTTTTACCTGGCTTGTTCTATGTAAAGCGAACGTAGACAAGTAATTGACAGTAGTTAATAACATCTGTACTCTGTATATACTGTAGCTTCATCAAGCTCTATTGTACAGTAAATCCAAACTTCCAAGCTCTTACCCCTGCAATCACTTGGTTGGTGATTAGGGATGGGCAAAATAGAATACCGAATATAGAATAACTGGTTGTGAAGCCTAACCGGTTTCAAAATCCATATGAAATCGGATAATTGAAACCGCTTTCACGATCGACTCCGTTCCGCTCCGTCTGGTCGCAACGAATTCGCTGCAGCGAAAGTAGAATTGTTTATCGATTTGGTGCAATCCGGCATAGGAAAAACATACGTGTTCGGCTGTTCGCATTAAAGAGATCTTTCTTGTCAAGCGCAATATTTTTGTGTAACTGTCACATCTGCTTTTTCAGAGAGATGTTTTTCAAGTGCAGGTTTAACTGCCACTAGTGTTGGGCGATATTGAAAAAAACAAAACGATACAATATTTGAAAAATACTCGATATTTCGATATTTTTGTTCTAATTAAGAAAAGAGTTTCTCATTCTGTGAAATTAGCGTCGGCAATAAAAATGCCGAGGCCACACGAGCGCTTGTAAGGTTAGGGTTAGACATTCCTGCCAGTCGTTATGGCACAGCCATAGATTTGTTCCTTAGTCAATACCCTGATGGAGCTCTGCGAAAGAGGCATGTGGAATTGTGGATGGGTATCAAAGCACGAAAGTCGCAAAACGTGGACGCTTCATTGCGAACGGCAAAGACTGTAGATTTGCAGCCCAGCAATGAGCCTCTTGATGTGTCCGATTCCAGTGATGACGCGACAACCTCATCCTTCGATACAGCATCTGATGATTCCGATTCTGACAGCTAGTTCTTTAGGTTATCAAATAGACTTTGTGTCCCAATTGTGCCGAAACTATGTTAGTGCATACGTAAATCGAGGCAATCTTCTCGCAGGGAGCTATTAATTTGTTACCGGTACCTGGTTGAGCAATTAACGTTATTTTATGATAATTTAACGTTGCCAGATGTCGAATTAATGTAAAACAAACGTAAAATTCTTTTTGGGCATTGTTGTTACGCAATATAATATAACCTGCTGGGAAAATTAAATTGATTTGTGCTGACTCTAACGTTGAATCAACCCAAAGTTAACTTACTTTTCCTCCCCGTGAGTTATTTAACGTGAATTACGGTACCGTAACAGCGTGCGTATCGCGTTGCTCACTTTATCGCTACTTTTGGCATTATTACATCACAACAAATCAAACAGTGCGGTCGTGATGGACTACTCTAGTATATTTTTCGTTTTTTGTTTTACATGTTTTGGTAAAAAAATTTTCGTAATAAGCGTTCAAAGCAATTGCCAAGGCAATTTCAACTTTTGCCGTTTGGCCTCGGCAACGTTTTTGTAAGGGTTTGCAGTTACGAGTGATCGCCCAACACTAACTGCCACCAAGATGAGATCCCGTTTGACTGGTGAACATTTAAAAAGCCTAAATTTGTTACCGTACACTGCAATAAGCAATTTTGTGATATCTGTATTCTATATTCGGTTTCAGTATTCTAGAACAGTGGTTCTCAACCGCCGGTCCGCGGACCGGTGCCGGTCCGTGTAATTTTTGTGCCAGTCCGCAGAAGATCTTACTTTCTGCAAAGCATATTTTAATGTGAAGTCATTATCATATTGTAAAATTGTGATCGCACTGTGAAACATGCACAGCTGTAAAACTGACATATCTCCACGTAAAATTGATTGATAATAAACTTGAACTTTTTGATAACCTAATTCTGTGCTGTTGATAATGTTTTTGTGACGAATTGCGTGTAGTTTTCAAAAAGTTTTGAAACACATAAACACATAACCAAATAGGGAATTTTGTCCTTGATTTTGAAAAATTTCAAAGTTGTTGGAGACGAAAATTGGAATTAGATAAATTTTAAGTTTCGGGATAAAGTCAGGCCTGCAATAGACATTTGCCAGAACCGGAGTTAGAGAAAGCAAAGATCTCGTTTTTTAAAGACTATGCGGAAAATAGCGCTTTGGAATGGAATGAAGACAAGCCGATTTGCTGTGGCAAATGCTGGTGAAATGGAGTGGTGAAAAAAGTAAAAAGAGGTGCTGAGCATTGTGAGTCAACACTTGAAAGAGTTGGCTAACATTTTTGACGATCATTTTGCGTAACATGAAGATCCTCGACATGGAAACTTTTGGATAAACAATCCATGCATCGATGATGTCAACACATGCGACCTTAATCTTCATGAAAAAGAAAGTCTGATGGAATTACAATAGCCCATGTTGTGCTTTTACTTTGCAGTCCAGATTCGAAAAACATCATTGTCACACTTCGGGTTATCTTTTGCAAACGAATTCCTGCCTAACTTTCAAAACAATCGATTTGATTGTAATTGCTTCAACTAGCAATTTAGAAACGACAATTTTTTTTCATTTCTAGCTTTATATAATTAAAACAACGCAAAGAAATCGCTTGGATGCCGAAACAGAGCTTGGTGTTTTAGAAACTTCTTTGATATCTCGTTTTCCCCACATGGGCTACTGGCAGCGTAACAGTAGCGAATTTCCCACTGACATTAATTTTGTATGCAAATGGGTTGACATTTTTCTGTTTGAGTTGATTTGATTGCCGTTTTATTCCAATTTTTGTCCTAAATACAAATCATATGCTAAAACCTTGCATTATGGTACGCAACGACAACTTTGGTTAACAAAACGTTACAAATATTCATTCTATTCACTACGATCTTTGGTGCCGGTCCGCGAAATTTTTTTTAAAATTTTGCCGGTCCCCCACTGTTAAAAGGTTGAGAACCACTGTTCTAGAATATTCTAGAATAGCTAATTATTCTATTTTGCCCATCCCTATTGGTGATATGACTGACATTTCCTCGACACGGCATTTCAAGTTGTTGTTGGAGAGAGAAACATTCTCTAACTTTGCCACTGCCTGCTCTTCAATTACACGCCTGACCAAGACTAGTCGCCGGCATAACAAGAGACTCTGCAATCGTACCGTATACGCTTCATGTTTTTAGCCACCAAGAAAGCGACTTCATAAGATGCCTTCACAATGACTGCACTCTTCTGCTGAATCTGGCCAGTTTTATCTATACGTTGCCACTTCACATTCTCGCCCAATCGCTGGAAGTAGCTCTGATCTCTGTTCATTTTATCTACATGTTTTATTCCAGATGGCGTTTGAGCAGGCTGGGTTTCATATACGCATTGGACAATGTATTCATGCAGACCACACCACTGGCGCTGACTTACGGGGTTACGGGGTGGCAGCCACCCCGTTTAGGTTACATTACTTACTGCAAATAAATGTAATTTGAACGGACGTTTAAATCTTTTTTTGATCATTGGTTTTCGCTTCAAGTCAACGTAAAGCAAGAAGTGAACCAATACAGTATTGCGAAGAAAATGATTGTTTTTGTCACAAGCATGATACTCGCGTAACATCAAGCAAGCTACGTGAAGATTACGCTATACGTGGCTACGAGTTTTTTCCTTGTTGTTGTTGCGATCGTTTTATTTGTTACTTGTCAGAAGTCATTGTTACATTTGTTAGGTTTACAATGGGATTTATTAATCAATGAAATACGATCTTTCCATTGCCTCCCTCAAAAATTTTTTTTGAAAAAATTGCTTATAATTTGGCTATATATAAACTGCTTATAATATGGCTATAAATTATGACAGCTTTAAAATACTTGGAAATAAAATTATCTCGATGATTGATAGCTTCACCTCCTAAATAAATATCTATTTTCAAATTTCATTAAAAAAATGCAATTTTTGAAACTTTTTGAGTTTCATTTAAAAAGTGCACTTAGTAAAGTAGCAGTTTTAACGTTCTACAAATTTACACGCTTACATGATTCTATTCGAGGAAAGCTACACCCCCTGCCAATTCCCAATAATAAAAGCAACCTTTTTCAATTACTCAAGATTTTGCATTTTGAATTATTTTCCGATTTCAATTGGAGTGTACTATCATCTACTTCATGCTTTAATTTCTACTTTGTTATCTACTAATCTACTTCATGCAGTAATATTGCGTGTCAATACGTAACAAACTGTGAGGCGGGAGTTTATTGGTCTGACATAGGAGTTGCTTGTTACATCATAGAAAAAATTACGAAAAGTCCAGTAAAAGTTTTCGCCGACATTCCAGTTTTATTCAGCTTAAAAAATGCCACCGAAAAAGCGTTCAAAATTGCAGCCCTCAATTAAGTCATTTTTTGTTGCTTCTAGTCAGGATTTCAGCCAGCATGAAAGTGACCAAACGCCTGAATGACACGAAAGTGTGCCACTGCCAAAAGGCGTTAGCACGATCAAGGAGGTGGAAGAACCGAGCACGAGCAGGATAATCGCTGTTGAAGGGAGAAGCTATCCAAAATCGTGGGAGAGCGAATTCGCTTGGCTAAAGTTTTTAGGTTGCCATATTGTGCTATCTGCCACCCCGTGCAAAAATAAAAGTCATCGCCTATGGACCACACACTGTGGAAGAACTTCTCCATTGTGCTCATTTAAGATGAAACCATATTTTATGTATGCAGTATCATACTTTCACTTGGGTATGATACAAGGTTGAGTAAAATAAATTAACAAAAGTAAATACAAAACCAAACCTACAGTACAAATGTGATAGTCTAAAGTTGGTAACAAAATGATAGGACTACTTGTAATTTTACGACTTTTTCAAAGCTTGTTTCTTGCATTTTCGCTGCTCACCTTCTCGCATTATTATCTTACCACCAGTTTCGGTACTTTCATAGCACTAGCCTACTATGAAGCATAAACTACCTTTGCAAATGTAACTGTTATTGAACATTTTATTCCGATCTATTTTTAGTTTACAAGTAGCATTATTCAACGCTATTTGTAGCTTCTATAAAACAGGAGGTGATATCTATCAAGAGCAATCGTTTGACATAATTAATGTCCACTGTCCCACAGCGTTGTATAGCTTTTCAAAGCAGCTGTGCTCCTTGTTGACAATTGACATGACCTGTATTTTGAAGATTGTAATAATACGAAACAACAGGAATAGTTACATAACAATAAGAATAAACTTCGAGCTTTTTTTTTGTGTAAACAAAACCAGATAAACAAAATATAAAGTTGTAAATCCAGGTTTTTGTGAAAAAAACGGAAGCGACCCTCGTACCACCAGAAAAGCCTTCGTGTAGCACTAGTGGTACGCGTACCACAGGTTAGGGTCCCTTGGACTAATAAAACAATTCGTAAAAAAGGCGCAGTAAATAATGCGATGACAGCTATGATAAAAAGCTCAGTCAGGATGACAATTCTTTTTTTTTTTTTTTTTTTATAAACGAGGTTCTTCTAAAATCATAATTTAAAAATCAAAAAACAAGTCACATAGTTAGCGTAAAAAGTAAAACTTTAAAAGTTGTGTAACATTACACAAGCCAACACACTTTTTGTGTCAGCATAGTAAATGTCATTTTAGGGTATATTTTGGGTGCTGAATTCAAAAATCGCATCAGATTTTTTGTATCACATTATGCTGTTTTGGTAAAAATGGGTAAAATCGACTTCTGATCTACATTGGTAGACTATGGCGTTTCATGGAATTTGAACTCTTTTTTGTCAACAAGGTCTGTGATAATGTCTAAATTCATCAGGATAAAGTCTAAAGTCTACACAAGAGATACAAACATAATATTAATGAAAACATTGAGGTATTTCAAGACCTGTTTTATTTTTTTAATTTTATTGAAGTGTGGTAACGTGAACCCAATTCTTCAAAGTTTATCCGCTAACACTAAACGTTCAATGTCATTTTTTTTACAAGAGTAGACTACATTTTTATTTGTTTCGTGTTAAGAAGTAGGTTTGGTGGCTTTGCAAATCCCCAATACATATTTTAAACCTTTTGGTTGTGCCATCTTTTTCTTTTGTTGGTGCCACAGTTGTGTGTTTGTAATGTCATTCTCTATTATGTTTGCACCAGCAAAGAAAAATAAAACTGAAGAAATTGAATAGAATAGACACTTAAAAATAGGTTCAATTCTGCAGAAAAAAGGAAATTCACATGCACATTTGGGAAACGTTACTCTGGACAAACTTTCGCTTGCATGATTTTTGTGAATGTTGTGAGTGGATTTAGGATTTCCATTGATCTATCGTCTTAGGTTTTCCACACAAGCTTTAAATGCAGCATGTGTGGAGCCCATGATTTGTCCTGATCACCCAGGCGAAGTTTAAAGTATTAAGATATGCTTGTTTCACAAAACTTGTTATGGTTTGGCTTTGGTTAGGAACAGTAGCCTATAACTGCCACATATGTAACAAAGAACATCAGGGTCATTTTCACACTTTTTTGAAGATGTCATTCTGCTACTTATTCACACCACAAACAGAATTAACACCTGGCTAATATGAAAAAATCTGAATACATGAAAATTTAAATAAGAATAAGTCATAGACAAGTTTCACATAAGCTTAAATCTCCACGTTCAGCGAAAAAGATAAAACCGATGTTATATATCAAAAAGTAGAATGGTACTAAGCATTCAGGTGAAAGTGAATGTAACCCTGCCTGTAAGGGGTGGTTTATGGCGGAATGGCCCGATTCGGTGAGTCCGGTTTGGGTTTTGGGGGGTTTGGGGTTTTTGGTTTTTTTTGGGTTTTTTGGGTTTTTGGGGTTTGGGTTTGGGGTTAGGGGGTTTGGGGTTTTAATTAGGCTAGGGTACCCGATAATTTTCAAAAAAAAATTCAAAAAAATCACCGAATAGGGCTCTCACCGAAAAAGGCTCTCACCGAAAAAGGCTCTCACCGAATCGGACATACATCTCCAAATGTTACAAAATAAAATCATTTCCATGAATATGACAAATTTTCAAACACTATTGGCTCATAAGGTCTTGATAAAACGATAACAGTAAGAGAAAATTCGGCCAAAAAGCCAATATTATGAGAAAAAATATCATGCAAAAATCTCAAAAACCTGATGTGATGGGTAAAATCTGATGCGATTTTTGAAATCAGCAGCCTCAATATACCCCAAATCACTTCTTACATTGCAGACACAAAATTTTTTATCTTTTTTGTTGGCCTGTGTTATTAATACATAAACTGTTGAATTTTTTTCTGTTAAATTATTTTCAATTGTAAAATATTTACAAATTTGTGAAGTGGTCGCATAATTGGGAGTAATTCTGGACCGGTGTAGCGGTCCAGAGGTTACTGCAGTCTAGGAGTGGCCAGTCTTGCCAAACATGTTTATATTATTTCCATTTTTTTAGAAAAAAAATCAAATTTTTGACTCTTCAAAAAGTCACAGTGACAAATTTAAGCATTGTTTTATCTGAACTAAAAAAGTTTGCATCAGTATGAGACCAACAAGTGAGTTAAACCTAGTTTAAAATTTTTGCTTTTGTATATATATCATTTGCAGACATGCCTGGCAATCCTTGTCAATTCTGGTCTGACTAACTTTTGGACTGCAACTCTATGGTAGCAGTCTAGAAGTTACCGTACTGCTATTGTAAGAGGGCATGTTGATTCGAAATTGTTTTGAGAAAACTTGCAAATAGGTAGAAAATTATGCAGTTGAAATTTCTTTTGCATATTTTACAACTAGACTACAGAGTAAGCTTTAAAACTAGGGCTGAAGAGGCATATTGGTTGGTAATAAGGAAAAGTTTAAAGATTTTATAGACATCTTTATTTTATAAGACTTCTTACAAAATTAAACAAGTTATGTTCTCATACTTTGTCGATAAGTGTCTTGACTTTGTATAAGCCAATACACAAAATTAATGACCTATAACTTTGCTTTTACCTTTCACAAAATTAAAAAATATTTCACTTGCACCAGTATTGCCAGATTGTCTCATGAGTTAAAGTTTCAGCAGAAAGAGGAAAACCTTTTATTTTGTCTGTTGCGAAAACACTTTGCAATAAATATAGACTGGTGATTAAAATTCATATTGCTGCATACGTCGCAATTCCAAGTACCGGTATTCATCAAATATATCTGTAAAATCTAGTTCTATTTCAGGTTTTGAGCTGCAAATATTTGGTAGACGATTGCATTAGATATACAGTATATTGATTTTTAGATATCAAATACTATGGTTTATGAAGTTGAAGACTTTCCACATTTTTTTGAACTTTCTCTCATTGCTTAAATTCTCAGGTAGGTTTTACAAATGGCATGTTTATATTGGCTTGTGAAAAAAAACTGATTGTACACTTATTACAATAATTACAGTTAATAATTGGATTTAATTTTTTAAAAGGTTAAAGACGTCTTGACCACTTTTTTGTATTATCAAACTATGTATCCTACCTACAGTACCTACCAACCAAAAAGTATTTTTATGCTAAGTATCATAGATATATAATGAAAGTAATTAAAGTATAATATAATGTACTTTGAAAAAATGGTGTACTTTCATCACATGCTAAACAAAGGAACCTTTAAAGTTTTTTGAACTGTGCTTTTAGCTACAACATGCTGTGAATAGGGCTGCGATTTTTTATTTCTGGTTGAACGACTAAAAATTCTCCATTTGTTTGTCGAATAGTAATATGACGTCACAAGAATCAGATAAGCGCTTGGCCGCGCACAAGTTGTGTGGATGTACTGTACGTCAGAGTCACTTACTTAAGTTTTTAATCGCACGCTGGTTGAGTGATTGCAAAGGAGTATCCAGCGCTGAGTTATGTCGGAATGGCCTGTTTCGGTGAGTCTGATTCGGTGAGTCCGATTCGGTGAGTCCGATCTCTATTCGGTGATTTTTTCAGTTCTTTTTTTTTTAATTAATGGGTACCGTAGCCTAATTATCATTGCCTATTTAGGGTTAGGAGTTAGGGTTAGAGGTTAGGAACTCACCGAATCGGACTCACCGAATCAGACCCACCGAATCGGACTCACCGAATAGTAGCAGACCCGAGTTATGTAGCCTACCTACCGGACGTGTATATTGTTTGTTTTGTTCCAGGAAGAACTGTTGTAAACGCGAAACTGAGGATCGCAAAAGAAAAAAAAACGTTAGGCTATACCGCTAGCGTAACCTACTGCGTGATAGAGATTTGTTCCTTTGGCATCTCTTTAGTCTCGCTTAGTACTTAAATGGTTATGCACGTGTCGTACTCGCTCGCAAACACAGTTAGGAGCAAAATATGCAAGTTACCAAGAAACACAGCAAATTTAAAGCCAAAAATGAACTGCAGATGAAAGAAAACGGAACAGTCAATACCACGATAATACTAGGGACAGTACATTACGGGACGCGCAACTCCGTTGTTCCACCAACATTAGAAGGGTCAATTGCCAATTTGACATTTTTTTACACTTTGCTGCTGGCTTGCTTTTAACTAAAAACCTTAAATTACTTTAAAACCAGATAATACAAAACAACAGCGTAATGCTACAGCGTTTAAGCCTTTAAGGTGTGCCGAGATGGCAAACAAGCCTCTTCGTACAACATTGCAACAAACTAAATGCCATCACAAAATGTAACACAAGAATGAATTAATTAATAACAATATGCTTGCTGCTAGATCTTGATTTTGCTGCCTCTGTATGACTTTAGACAGGAGATGTTCGCATCAACCAGCGAATTTGTAATGGCGAGATGGTTTGCCTTTTGAAACAAATGCTTGATTCGTAGTCGCCGTTTGCTTTTTGGCGGAGGAAATTGGCCTTTGCGTCGAATAACGCCCACTATAACGCCGGTAATTTTTCCATGATTTAGTTTTTTTCTGTGTTAAAAACTCTTAAGAATGGATATACAACACTGCAAGTTACAGAAACCAGCCGAAGATGTTAGATGTATTTACCGTAGTTCGCTTCGTAACTCGTTGGAGAGCGTTCCAACTTCAGACCTAGATCTTTCGATTGTTGGTGATACTTCAACAATAACATGAGAGGTCGTTTCAACTTCCTGATCGTTTCCTGATGAGCTTGAACATCTAGTGAAGCCGTGCTATCTGGTGCTATCGCCAGGGCCTGACCTTATATTTGCAGATGGAAGCTCACCGACCGAACTTGAACTGCTTGTTGGTTGTGCTTGGGCAAACTCTGAAACGTTATGACTGTCTCGTCTAGAAACGAATGTATCGATGCGTTGTTCCTTATGCACTTGAACGGGTTTATCTATAAAATTTTAGTGTTGAAAAGTGCAAACGTAGTAGGCGCATTTTACTAAGCATGCTTTTGCTTACCACTATTAAATTAAACATGTTTAAAATTGAAAATGCTTTGCGACGTTAGGCTACTAAACGCTATTAGCCGGAAGTTTACCCGAATGATAAGTTCCAAAGTGACGTGGCAATGCTTCTCTCGATAGCTCCTTCGAACAGATCCCGCACTTCACTCGCTGTTTGCTGAACCTTAACCGCTTCTCGGTAAGACCGACCGAAGCTGTTGCCATCCGTGTTGTCGGAAAATTTTTTTGTTTTTTAGTCATTATAGGATACTGACTAACTGAAGACTATCCTATCTGTAGTTGGGCAGAGCTATGCTGTTCTTACAACTCGCCTATTACCTTGCCTTGTCCACGCCCAGTGACTACCTACTGTTCTTCTAGAAGAGAACTCTTATAGTGGCCTTTCTCATCTGTGTTTCTGATTCTGAATATCTGGTCGGAAACTAGGCTATTTTCTTGAAGTAAAAAAACTTGCGTAATAACTAATAAGTATCCCACTGAAGACGTCAATTTATTGTGTTCTTGTATTGTGTGCTTCTGCGATTATTTTCTCCTGTATTAATCACCTGCTCTAAGTTATATAACAGAAAGGAAATCTTAATTTGTTTTCGTTATCATGCACTGGCTACATAAATCCATCATTGTTAAATCTTTCAAAGAATGGCAGCTTGCCTGGTGCGAGACAAATTTCCTGCAGATGTTCAGAGTTCCCAGCCAGCAAACTTGTTTATACATGTCATGCATTGTGATTCAACGTCTGCAGACTTTGAATCAATGTAAAAACGACAGGTTTTGCCAGCTGGGTTGTGTGCTTTTGTGAATGCAAGTGCAAAATCGCCAATTACGTAATCACGGAAACCCTTTTAGTGGAAGGAAGTCGAGTTGCAACCGTGTTTATCTGTCTACTTTCACATTGCAAAAGATTTCTCCGATCTTGGAACAACAAGTGCATTAAGTCAGACATAGATACAAACTTGCATAGACGTTGACAACTAAAAGTAGCCTACTTCGGTTATTTTATCTATAAAAGAAACTCGTTGTGTCGAAAAGCACGAAACGTGTGTGGCGAAATGTTTGATGCCCGGCGTGAGAACTTCAATCAAAGCATTTTTTCCATAACTTCTTCATTTTTTCCATAACCCCAGGGGTACATTTCGACTTTTCAAGGGGTACATTAGATTAAGTATAAGGATATTTTTTCCATAACTTCTAATCTGCCTTAAAATATTGCGAAGTTGCATATCTTAGGAATCCTTTCACCGCGAACGCTCAGACACTGCAGGCTGGGACAGGGATGCAAGAGGAACTGATTGAACTCCAACATGATGGCTTTGCACGCGATGTGTGCTCTGAGAGAAATTTAGTGATTTTTGGTTTACGAGTCGTAAACCAAAAATTTTTGGTTTGCAAGTCGTACAAAAAGATTGCGGAACCTGCTATTCATGCATTGTTGTTGTTCCATCAACATGGTTGTGTGAGTCAACATTTTCAGTGCTGCTTGGAATCAAATCAAAAAACAGATCACAGCTCAAAACACCTGAACATGATCTTCGTTGTGCTGTTGCTAATGTTTCACCTCGTACTCGTCGTCGTCGTGTGAGCCTCTGGGGCCGAGGGTCCATCCTTTTACCAGCCCAAATTCACGATGTTTCCGGACTACACTGGAAGGCTACTAGAGAGCAGCCAGTCTTTGGTTTCATCATCCATGACACGCAGACCTTCCACTCCGTTAGGTGGCTTGAAGATGGAACAGTCATTGATGATGTGGTCTGCGGTCTGTTCCTCGGCACCACATTCACAGGAGGAGGAAGAGGAGGAGTATTAATGAGCTTGTTGAGCCTCGTGTTAATGAGCTTGTTGCTAAAAAGCAGGCTCATCCATCACATTAGCTAGGATTGCTGGGCTTATTCAGCCGATATATTGTTTGTTTGATTGATTGTAGTGTTTGTTTAACCTTGGATTACATTGTTATGAATAACTTTGTGTGCTTTGATTGGTACAAAATATCATGTATGCAGTCTTCTAATGCAGCTCTACTGTTAATTTGTTGCAATATCTAAACTTTCTAAAGCCAAAAATTTGAGAAAATTTTGGGGGTACACGAGCGAATCTATAAATTGACCAAAGGGTACCGATGAACAGAAAGTTTGGGAACCCCTGAGCTAGAAGCTAGATCATCGTCAGCTGAAAGCAAACAGCACAAAAATCAAATGATGAAAGTGCAAAGGAATGAAAAATGTTTTACTTTAGCGACGTCAAAGAATTGATGGAAAAACTAACAATCAAAGACAAAATAAAAGGAAAATGGCACGAAAGAGTATGGTATAGAATTGTACTATCATAAGCCTAACCAGAAACACATCAACAATACGAAAAATATTGGTTAAAATGACAAAAGGTATAAAGTCTGTGCTTAAACTGATCATGATGAAAAGAATTAACTACATCAAACGATATCCAAGTGGTAACCTGACAACTACCTGCACAAAAATTTTTTTTACTAAATAAAATTGCAAGATGTAAAAGTAGATAAAATTATCCTGCACGTCCTACAACTGTACTTATAAAACAAGATACTTCATTTTTTTGACACATAAAACATAAAATCTTTACCTGTCTACTGATTGATCACTGGTTAATGGCACCCTTATCAGTGATGTCATTATTTTCTTATGTATGTTTGTTTTATTTTATGCAAATTATTTACATTTTTATGTTTTTATGGGTAGTCTCTTTATTGAATAACCACACAATGGAGATTGGGCAAAATAGGAAACCTTTTGACTCCACCTTGTAAAAAGCTTGTAAGCTCACTGCTTGCAGTTTCAGTACTTTGGCAAGGTTGGCGGTAGTACCATTTTTGGAGCTTAGGTTCCACAAATGGGAAAACTTCACACGGAGGTATGTATATCTCCGTGGCCATACCCAGTGTACTTACTGCACTGAGGAGGCGGAAGGCCGTAACGGTGTGCACTGTCTGCAGTTATACAGTATTTATATGCAATCTACTTTATACCTTTTTTGTTTCTTGAACAACCATGAGAAGTAAAGTTCAATTAAATTCAAAAAAAGTTAAATCCTATACATATATTTGAAACAAGTATATATTTTTTGTTTGTGTTGTTTAACTCATCTGCATGGATTTCAAATTTGTTAATTTTTATACAATGCAAGTAAGCCTAAGACATAGATAGTTGTTTGCATGTTGTCCTAAGATGTTTGATGTAAACCATATTGGTGGAAGCGTATTATATGTTGATAAGCCTGGTGAGTTAATCAACTAACATCCCTTCAAGAGTTAGCTGGCTCTTGCAGGAATGTTTCTTGATTATTTTGAAATAAAAAAATACATTGCAGGTTACACAGTGTTTTATCTATCAGTAATTTTAAAAATCTTTGTTATATAATTATGTGGTTGGAAGTTGTCAACATATATAAAAAAATTTTTTTTCAGAGACTGTTTTTAGTGTTTGGAGTTTTGCATTTTTTTGATTTTTTTTTCAAAAATCTATTTTGCTAACTACAAATGGCCAAAATTGAGACATTTTTCTAATTAGATTCCTTCGGTTAATATATGTGCCAAACAATTTCAAATTTGGCATTATCAGCAACAAAAATGGCCCTGAAAAGCATTTGTTTGGTCACTGCAACCCAAAATCATGTTGTTTACAACATTAAAGTTTAATTTGTCAGGTGAGGTTTCAAAGGGACTTTGGATGTGGATGTTTTTAAGTGTTAATTGGAATACTTATACGAATACACTCTGGTCTTTGATTGGAAATTTTTATTGGTATCAAGTGTACAAAAACTGAACAGTAACACGGGTTCAGTTGTCTTGTTAGCATTAGAGATGTACCGATATATCGGTATCAATATCAATGATATCGGCCAATTTTGGAGCATCGGATCGGTATTGGCTAAATGTGGCTGAATTGTTGCCGATACTAAATATGTGAAAAAACCGCATTTGCTGCGGATTTTTCACATTATTTTTTGAAGTGGTTAGTAACGTCACACTAATGTAGAAAAATGACAACATGTTTAAATTTTTAATATATATAATACCTTACACCCCTATGACTTCTTAGGTGCACCTTTTGGCATTGTTACTTGCAGTGATTCTTTCACTCAAACACAGCGTTTTGCTTCAGCGGTTTTATGTTACTCGATTCTTAAATTGTGAAGGAGACTCATTTATCCAATATTTATCATCTGTCTTTTTTTACTCTCAATGGTGCATAAAACTTGTGAAAGTTTAAAGTTTTTCATTCAATTGGCATCATGAAATTACATGTCAAATCGGCGTAATGCCTTACATTATCCCAACATTTTATTGAATAATGAAGTAATGACTTTGATCGTCAGAGGTGGTTTGGTATATGCAGTTTAGTATTATATAAACTTTAATATGTTAAACTTGATAACGTTGCTCAGCTTCATATGCCTATGGTTCAACAAGACAAACTCTCTACCGAAGGTCTACAGAAAGGACTTGGTTTAAATTTTATATCTTGTACTCAATTACCAATATGATAGGCTACGGTATTTCAGTATTTGGAGAGTTTGCGCATATCCTTTATTAATTTTTCAGAAACCTCAATTATGATGTCTGTTTCTTCCCTTTATGTCCCAGTCCCCATTCATGGTGATTTTTTATAACTAGACATTACTGCTATGACTAGGGCAACCAATTTTTTTGACCTAAAAACTTGAAATTTTGACTTTATAATTTACAAATTTTGACCTAATTTTGACCAATAACTTTTTGCGTTTGCAACCCAAATGCGAAATACAAAGCATATTAGAAATCAAACCGTAAGGTAAGGATATCTTCTTTTTCAAATGAAATAAAAGAAAAATGTGGAAGACTCAACGACACCACAGCTAACAAACAGGTAATGAAAGTCACTCGAAAGTCGAAACACTTCAAAAGATAAATATGGAGTGTCTTTAAATATCCCAAAATTACTGAAAGGGTTCTGTGGTATTATACTTCAACATCAAGTAATGTTTCACATTATCGCCTTTGAAGTTCCTGTCTTCTGTCATTCATCTTTAGGTGTTGAGGTGAATTCAGAAGCGTAATCAAGCAGTGTACTACAAACTTTAGAAAAATTTGATTGTTTAACCATAGGCATAATTATAAGTTAGCTATAAAGACAAATTTGAGAACATCAGGAAGCTAAAACTCAATGTTATATGTATAATGGTTTGAGCATTGATCTAACCAAGAACAAAGATGAAAGACCACATTACCTGCCTTCCACGCCTAGCCTACTTAATATTCAATGGTCAGTAGTGGGCAAAACAAGATTATTACTGCAGCAATTGCAACAAATGGATTATTACGTCAAAATAGCAACAGAAATTGCAACAAAAAATCAGTATCTGTGTAGCTTTAATAAAATATCAATAGAAAGAAGAAAAACTACGTTAAAAGAATATTTTGACCTAACCATGAAATTTGACTTTTTTTTACTTAATAACTTTGAAACCTCTCTTTGTGTCAGCCTAAAATTTAGTTTATGGACGGTTTTATAAACTTTGAACAAGGCAGAAAAATTTTGACTTTATTGACTTTTGGTTGCCCTAGTTATGACATAACAATGCGGTTGAGATTGGATTGCTTGAACTTTTAAAAAGGAAAATAAATCTTTGCAAATAAATTATGCCAATTCAAACTTTTTTTTGTAGTTTTATGCAAATATGGTCAAACTTAGCATGCAATCTAATGTCTTCCAAATACCAAAACTGCTGCTTTTTACAACACTACAGTATTGGCAGAAATATTAATATCGGCCTAGAAAAGTGATTTTGGTATCGGGTAAAATATTGGTATAGGTACTTCTCTAGTTAGCATAACTATTTTGGTGATTCTTTTTGCTTTTGGTTAAAATTTTTTCAATCACCAAACCACACTTAATTACTATTGCAGACAAATGAGCTCTGGAGAAAACGTCAAGGTCTCATATTTTTCTGCTCTGTTGGCTAAAGCGCTTAAGCAAAACGATGGCGATCAATTTATTCAGTTTTATGATTTGATTTGCAAGAGAGCAACTGAGGACGAAGTAAATTGTGTTTATAGTATTTTTAATTGCCACATTTGAAACACTAACACAATTGCACTAATTACACTGTAGGTGGATACAGTGAATAGATGTAGTTTTGTTTAGGCTTTGTCAGCCATTGGTCTTTTAATGACTAGTGTGATATTTTATCTATAGAAGTTTGTATGGGGTTGCCAACACTTGTTCTTTATGGCAGCTTACATTTTCTTCAACTGTGAAACAAACTACAGTAGCTATTGTATTGAAAGTTTGGTTGCTTGATAAAATATGCTTTTTCCTTGAGTAACTTTTTCTGTTCGGATACCTTCACAATTATGCTTTGCTGCAAAACATTACTGCAGTTCAAATTATTACTTGTTTCAGAGAATACAGTTCTGAATCTTAAAAGGCTTTTTATGGAAAGGAGCAGTAGATGCAGTTGTTGTTGATCATAAAAGCAACTTTTATCAGCCAATCTCACTAATCACTTTAAATTGTCTGTGCAACCCCTTTTTGATACCTTTTCCCATTCAATAATTTAAAAAGCGTTGAAAGAGACATTTTGTCTCTCCTAATTTATGTGTTTGGACGAATTTTGTATTGTTGTAAACAGGGTTTTTTTTAAGGTTTGGTTTGGGTGACCGCTAAGTAGTTTTAAGAGACCGCAAGTGTTTCATTTAAATACCAAAAAATAGCCATATTTGCTTAAGACATAGCGAGAAACAACCATTACTTTTCTACTGTAGTTGCAAGTCCAAATTTTGGGAAACCGCTGGAGAAATTTGGGGGACCGTTTCGGTCCCCCAAAACACCTTAAAAAAAACACTGGTTGTAAATATGTATTCTAAAGCATGAGATATTGCAACCCAGATTTTTTTTTTAGTCATTACAGCAATAACTACAGCATCCTATTGTATTTTTTAATATTAATTTATCCATTTCACTGTTAGTTTAGGCAATGAATATTATTACTTTTTTTATGCAGCATTGTACTTTTAAGAGTGACGAAAGTTAAATGTCTTGTCGACTCCTGCATGGTGTTTGTTTTGTGAAATTATAATATTGCGGTCTGAGTTTATTGCATGAGTAGATGTTTTTAATTAACCCACTTGCATGTGCTGACATATTGAGCTTTGTCATAGCCTCATAGGTACGGTATATAATGTTGCAGATATTACTTTTTGTCGTGTTTTTGTGTAGGTTTCCTCTTAAATGTGTTGCTTTCAGTTGTTGCATAGTGTTCTTATTTGTGTATATATTTTTTTAAAGGTGAACGAGGCCAAAGAAAATGCAAGGAATTTATCAAATCTTCCCCTGCAAACATTGATACACAAAATATCTTGGTTAGAAAAACTGGGAGTGAAACCTCTTCGTCTTCCTGAGCAAGAAAAAGTGCTTCCGAAAATGATAAGTGCTGCACCAAAAAAAGAAATTTCTACAATACAAAGTGATTTGTCAGAGCCATTATTTGAAGATGACAAGGCTTTCACAAATAGGAAGTTTTCCTTTGGCGATTCAAATAAAGCAGGATTTTCTGGTGAAACATCATTGGTGGAGTTAAGGAACAGAATGGCCAGTCGTGATCCAGCACAGACAGATTTCAACTTTGCTTATATAGATGAGAATGAAGAAGACGTTGTTCGTGACGAATCTCCACCTCCTCTTGCCACACAGGACCCTGGAATTTCAATTTCAGAAAACACTTTGCCTGAAAAATCTAAGAAAGAAGGTCACCTCAAGTCGTCCACTCCAAGGTTTCAATCTGATAATCGACATCAAGACTGTGTTATTGATATGTCCGCAGCTGAAGATCTCATGAAAGACTCATGGGAGTTTTTTTCACCATGTACCAATGAGACCAGGCTTAAAGTAGATTTGTTTAAAGTGACAAACATGACAAAGTAAGCAAAGAATTATTATAATGTACCAGTCGGTATAGCAATGACAGTTGTACATATTTTCTTGAGAATAATGTATTAACAAGTTTCAGTTTATCATTATGGAAAGGTTGAAAATTTATTTCTAAATGTTTGTTTTATTGTACCTTAGAAGTGATGATACGTCCAATGTTGAACAATCCTTGGAGAATCCCTCTGTAAAGCATGAAGACAAGAATGACGATGCTCCTTGTTCGAGCAAGACAGACAACAAAGGAAAAAAATCTAAACCCAAAGGTTTTTAGTATATTTTTGTCTAGGATTTAATGGTCTTCTTTGCTAATACGTTTGAATGTAGTGCCGGCGCAATTCCTGTTGGATTTTAGGCTAATGAGTTCAGTTATATTGGCATTATTTTTTCTTCTCGCTGTGAGTTTTGTAGTTCATTGTGATAGTTAAAGCTTTCCAATTTAGGTTGTGCAGTCCTACCTCCAATAGAGGCCCTTGCGCAGTCAGGACAGAGATCGCTACCTTAGAAACATCAACGGCTGTCAAGATGTGCTGCAGTTGTTTGCCAAAATAGGTTCTATTGTTGCGGCAACCAATAGTTGTATATATATTCAACACGTTGCAAAATAAAGTTTTTTTGATCAACAACTGCAGCACATCATGATTGTTGTTGATACTTCTAAAGTAGCGGCCTTGTTTTTGCTGATAAATTATCCCAGCACCTCATTGCTTTCGATCAATATCGTCTGCATTTGTGGAGCGCATAAGGAGCATGCGACTGTTATTTTCACGATTTAGTTCACTTTGTCACCCGAATGCACGCAAAAACAATATTAATGCTCAGGCAGTGTAAAAATATATAATTATAATATTGAATTAACACCTTGCTCTTGTATTGAACTAAAAGCAAAATATAAAAACATCTAAAGATGTACGACAGATGCACACGATTTCTAAAGTAGGCTATTGTCCTCATGGTAAATACGCGTGCTATGGACATATCTTGCAAATTCTTTAGGATTTATAGTAGAATATTTGCTTAGTCAAATATCTTACCTCTTGATAGGCTAATCACTGTTTGCTACTTTTATCCTCTCTGGTACGTCGTTGGTGAAACTTCCGTTTGAGCAAGAACTATTGTCAATTTTGCGATTTCAGTGCGGCCTGTGGGGTTTACAGCATTTATACGTAAATTATAACTTTATTAATGGAGTGCAAAAAATGTTTTCGTTTAATCGATTTATGTCCCTCCTTCTTTAGGCTCAGTTAATGAACGGAAAGACGATGTTACAAATTGTACCGAAATAAAACAATGTCAGATTACACATTTGTTCTATGTTACCATAACAGTAAATTATTAATTTGGTTTGATACATTTCCTGAACAACAAAATGGAATTTTTACTCTTCATTGGCGCTGATAGATTTAGTTGTATTGACATTGCTTTCTCCAGTGGGTTTGGCCTTTAGGTTTCTATACAGTGGTTAAAGTGCACTTGTTTTCTGTAACCATTTGTAGAATAGTTCTATTGGTCGTATTGAGTCAAACACAGTATCGATTTTAGTTCAAAATTAACTGTTTCACAGAAAGCAACGTCCGGCAGAGTTTCGATAAAAATCCAAAGAAAGCAAGCGTTCCTGATGTGCAGAAGAGTTCGAAACTTCGTAAATCAATCAGCTCTGAAACACAACCGCTGTTGGGAGGTGAACACAGCAGAAGCAGAGACTACGGTACTGAGAGGCCAGCCAGAAAAAGAACGATTAAAAGTTTTCTACAAGAAGAGAAGAACCGACCTGTTCATTTGGTCTCTGAATCAAATGGCGCACTGCAAGGCTCCCATCGAATCAGTAAGACTGAGCAACGGTTAAAGGAGGAGAAGAGAAAGGTACGGTTATGGTTAGCTGACAAATATCTTATGTCCTTGGAATGTTTTACTTTGATATTGATCCATTTTAAAGTAACTTTAATGCTGTAAATAAATCCAAGAGAATTATTAAGTTTTGAAGTAATTTTGAAGTCTGCTTACAGATGCTTTTGTTTTATTGCTTTATAAGTGAAATTATACTCTTTAATTATTATTGAATGTAAACTATATCATATGTATACCAGAAAAGGACTATTTTTAAATGAAAAGGACTATCATGTAATGAACAAAAAAAAAATGTAAATTTTATCTCCATTCAGTATCACATTCTCTACTGTTAAACATCGTAGTTTCGTCGGAATGGCCCATTTGGGCGAATCCAATTTGGAGAAATCCCTTTATTTCGGAGATCGATGAATTTTCGAAAATTTTATTTTTTGTGTTTACTTTTTCATACCCAATTACCCATGCAAAAGGTTAGGTAATTAACTTAGCTATAACAGTGGTCAACAAGAAATTTTTACAAGTCAAAGTAACAATCATTTCCTAGTAATTCTAGCGCAGATTTACCTTCTGATTCTATAAAGCTGTCCACCAGCCACCACTTTGCCTTGGTTAGTAAAGTTAGTTTATAAGGTATTAAGGAAGCGATTGCCAGATATGTCGGCCGAGATGATGATGATGATTCATGCGTAACAAGTATGGATGGGCAATTTGGAATAGGATCTTTGCATGCATGTATTAAATCATTACGGCTTTGCCACTCTTTTCTTGGTTATGCCACTGTATTTTATTTCCGCATTATCGTTTCCTCTGCATCCCGACGAAGAAAAATTAATGTACACAGTGTACAACTGCAAAAAATGTATGATACGTTTTAATGGGGAGTCTATCTATTCTGTTGTCGCAAAGAAAACACTGACTTCATTGTGCGTTTCCTTCATATCCTATGGCGGAAATGTATCGGATTCGATGTAGGCCTAACTAGGCTACTCTAGAATAGATTCGAATCCTCAATTATTCGAAAATACCCATCCTTAGACTAACAAGTTAATATAAAAACGCCAGATAAGTTTCTTGTATGTAGATTCAATTCAAAGAAAAAACGCAGATTTGTCAGTAGATGTAAAATAACAAAACGAACAAAAACAAACAGCAGTTCATGCGTCCATTATGAAAATCAAACACTGTTTGACCAGTTGACCAAGTTTGGCTGAGAGTTTATTTAATTAACCTCTATTGTTATTCATGAAACGCCGGCCCGTTTGATAACTGTTTATTTTTTTCTCCCTGAGACTTTAATTGAAACTTTTTGTGGACACTTTAATTATAAGCTAATCCTTTTGAATAAATGCAGCTGTGGAATTTTAGAATTCTTCAAAAAAGGCTATCTTCAAATTGGATTTCTCCGTATCGAATTCTCCGAATAGCAGCAGACCGTAATTTTCTACGGTGTTAGGTATTATAATAGGCCTACTATATTCCTGTATACGATATATATTTCCAGAACGAAATGTTTCCTGATGAAAAAATCAACGAGATTCTCCGAATCCTTGGAGATGATTCAACTGTTGAAGCTTCCTCCAAAACTAAAAAGAAATCAAAAGAAAACAAGCACAATGCTCCCAAGAAGAATAAAAAGAAACTGACAAAACAAAAGAAAGTTGACAAGACAAAAGATCTTAAAGTTTCCGGAGAAACAGCAAAACCAAACTCAAGTTTGGCTTCAGTTCATGTCAATGCAGTACAAGAAGATTTTTTGTCTTTGGTTCCCTGTTCGGGTGTGTTTGTGTTGTCTATATTTGTTTTTGAAGCATTTAAAATTAATTGCACTTTGAAGACTCAGTAATTTATAACAACGCATTGCTTTTACGTCTGCACATTAGTCGTACTGATTCGAAACTGGGATCTTGCATTTAATTCTGTCTAAATACTTACATTCCCAGATTTTGCGATGGCGTTAATCTCCGTGTTTGTAAATGCTTTTTTCTGAATGTGCTTTCCGGATAGTGCTTTCCGCAATGCTATACTTTCAAGACGAAACTTACTTATATACTACTGCAATGTGCCATATTTCTTTCACAAGAAAGGTTTCAATGAATTTTTTAATAGAATCTTGCAAGATTGTGTTAAAAAGAAATCATTTCTACTTTCAGCCGTAAATGAAATGACTTCCGAGGATGATGTCAATGAATTCGTTACTCAGAAAAAGCGTAAAGGTGTCCATAAGCAACCAACTAGTGGCCATGTATCTCCAAAGAATATCGGTATGTTATGTTGCTCTAATGAATGATTTTGCTAGATTCAAAGCGATATATTTGAGCTTTGCCTGCTCATATTTCCTACTGTGCCGGATGTTCTGTGCGGTGTATCTGTATATACTTTGCCGCTGTGGCGTACGTGTCATCTTTCATACTTTTTAAACAGCGCTAATTTTTCAATAGAGGAAGATTACCAAAGTCGAAGTTTTTTTACACATAGGACTACAGCACCCTGCACCTTTCGTAATCGCAACTCCAAATGTTGATAACTTTGCTTTTTGTGTAGATACCTTAGTAGTGCCATTAGTACCAGCAATGCATTATCTTTATTTTTACTTGTAATATTATAATAATATTTAATGTTCCTGTGCTAAAGACTGGATTACGACAAAACTTGTTAGCTTTTATAATATTGTAATTATTTTTGCTATAACAATGTCTTGACATATTTTAGCTGCTACAAACAAGCGAAGATTCAGTGATCCTTCCCCTACGATCAGCAAAAATCCAGGACAAGCGTTTTTCCAAGGTCGCCGTTCTCCTTGTGATCAAGATAGAAATGTAAAAGACCACAACAACGTGTCCCTGCGGTCTGATCCTCCGTTCGACAGAGATTGCCAAAGTCATTGGCCTACCTTGCCGCTGCTTTCAGGTACTACGAATTGCAAAAGCGTCAGCGGTGGCAATGCCGCGTCGTATGCAAGCAAGCTGAAGAGCAACTTGGACAGCACTGGCTGTAGTCTAGCCAGCAGTAGTGAAGATGGCTCATCGACCTCTTCAGCCTCTTCGAATAACTGCAATGCTTCTACTGGCTTCATCAATTCAGCCACCGAGCGTCACGTGTCCGCTCTTTCAAACATGCCTCTCTTTATAGAGGCAGCAACCCATATTATGAAGAACCTGACCCCAATGAACGATTGCAAAGAAACTCAGTATGACCACCCTTTGCCACCTATTAAGCCTTTTTTAACTGAAGTGGAACCTATTCGCATTCTGGAAAGAGTTGTTCATGGTACCAATCAAACTGAAAGTTTTGACTTTGCCAAAACCGGTGCTAATGCTGAGAACGCTGCAGAGAGTAAAGCCAATCCCACCGATAGTCTAGCCGCTACATCTGATGATCAACATGAAGCCATCAAAACCAGTTGCGATACGCCACGTCCAACTGTACCAGATGAGCCAGCTTTGCCAAGAGACGTTGAAATCGATGCAAACCGTTCACAAGATCGGCTCTTGTCCGAATATGAAATAACTAATGACGTCATATTTGAATTTACTAGTGACTGTGACGACACGAACTACACTGATATTCAAATTTTGTCCGAGCTGGAAAATAAATGGGGGCTAGGTTTTTTTACTCAAGACTTTTCTGAGAACAATTTGGAAACCGCGCAATCGCCCGATGTCCCTGTAAAACTCTTAGAGTCGAGAAAAATGAAAGTGTCGTTTGGCGACAACAAAGTGTTAAGCGACGTCGATTCAAAACACACTGCTCCCAACTGGGATGATGTCAATGTATCCAAGCCATCCACAGATAATGTCGTGTTCCTACTTCCATCTATGCGC
The DNA here is from genome assembly GCF_918807975.1 of Aplidium turbinatum. Classification (NCBI taxonomy): domain Eukaryota; kingdom Metazoa; phylum Chordata; class Ascidiacea; order Aplousobranchia; family Polyclinidae; genus Aplidium; species Aplidium turbinatum. Next base: position 21,216,165 of record NC_137477.1, read on the forward strand.
ATCAGTAGCAATATGAACGAGTGGAATGATCCGGGACATTTTCAACTACGATCAGCTGTGAACGTGCTATTGCAAGGTGAGCATATCATGTCATACTCATTACTCATGCTTTCTAATTTGATTTTGTGCTCTTGATTATTATGCTTTTTGATATATTGAACCCCATTGTAATCATAGTGCATTAGCCAAACCCATTAAACTTAAATCACAAATAGTCTTAACTGTGTAATTCTCCATTTTCTTCAACAGATTGATCATGTTTGATCAGCTGTAATCTCCCATACTGGACCAATTAAACCAAAGACCTATTTTTATTCATAGAAGAACATGATTAATTAAATTATTAAACCTATCTTTATGAATACTAACTCCAAATCGCCTTAAGATGCATTTGAAGTGTCCAAAGTGCTGTGATAATAAATTTCATTTTCTATTTCAGAATGGAATACTGCTGTGAGCGAAGGAAAATATTATCAAGAATAATTAGACATTGTGATGTTTCTTTTAACGGTGTTGTGTGTTTGCGTCCAACTATTTATAACTTGGGCAACATAGTCCTGTTTTGTCCCATCACTTTTGCATGCATTGTATGTGACCGAGCACCAAGTCTACTGAACGACCTATTTCTTTGTTGTGCAGCAGCACAGTTGCTTTAACCTAAACCGCGTCAAACTATATAAATGTTCTTAATCTTGCATGATTAGAAAATGGTTCTTTTCCATAAAATAAGCCATTGTTTCACTGAAATATTGTTCGTGTTTCGATCCTGAATGTTCTACCGAGATTTTCTCACTAATTTTTCCTAATCCCAAGCAGAAAATGTCGCTATTTTTACATCGCTTTAACGTTCGGCGACGTTGAAATGATGTAAAATGACAATGTTTACTAGCTTAAGCATCGTTTCGCCGAATAAAGGCAATGACGATTTTAATACTTAGTACGCAAATTTAAAAGATTTTCCCTCACGCACAATGCCTAGTTAATAATCTTTTTTCCCATTGCGTCGTAACAGCTACTGTGCTTCTTAAAGGTTGTCCAAAAGCTCTTTGTGGCATGGCAGTTATACAAGATTGAACTCGGCAATCTTGCCAACCTGGCTTGAGAATTTTTGTCGAAGTCGTTATCAAGCATCGTCTACACTCTACGTGTCATATGGCAGAACGATTGCACACAATGTGCATTTTTTTTAATCTTACGATGCTGTTTAACAGCTTAAAATGACGGCTTAGCCAGATAATTATCCGCAAAATAATTTTAAAATTATGGATAGCTTTAAACTATAGGAATCGGTAACCACCGATCCGCAGCCCGGTAACGGCCCGCGAAGCATTTATTATCCGGCCGCACCAAATTATCTTTTCAAAAATAATATGGACAGAACTATCGTAAATTTCTGTGCAATAATATACGTTGCTTAATTTTATGGTTTGTTAGTTTATCGCAGTTTAATGACAGTTCGATGAAAATATCGCCCGTCTTCAACCAGTCAGTACTTCAAAAATGGTGACTTTGTCTACCCCTGGTTTAAACGCTGTTTGCAGTAAAAGTGATTTTACCACCAGCCCTATCCTGAGACGTCTATGAAGGTCTGTTATCTGTCTCTGATTATTATTTATTTCATGCAAAAACTTTTTTTCCCGGATGGCGCGCTTGTGCGGGAAACCGTCGTTGGTAATACTTTATGGGGTAACCAATTTGCCTTCAACTTGATGACAGTGCTGAACGTGGTTTCGATGGCTCGCATCCCCAAAGCCCGTTTATCAATTAGGCACATCAGTTTGTAGTGGAATTGAAGCCAAGTCTTAACAAATACGACGCCACAGTTTTGATTTAGCACGACCAAAGCATTCTAACGGGTGAAGGCTACTTTGTTGTTTTGTTTTGTGGGCCTATCCCAAGAAAATTAGTTCTTTTGTACATTGATTCAACGTCTACAAGCGTTTAATGAATAAGAACTGATTTCCTAGCTGGAATATTTGTCATTTACAGTACTTCTCTGTTATTGCCATCAGGACTTCTTTAATTTGCGCTCTTGTTTCTGTTGATGCAGATTTTCTGTTGAGATGTTTCGCCACAAATCGGTTGTTGCCAGACAACGTGGTGCTCAAGTCCTTCGAGCTTCACAATGATATTGTTTAGTTTGTTATGCTGTCACAAACTTTGTTCGTCAATATATATCTGCCTTCTGAACGAAGCGCACCTGGTTCGGAGCTTAGACAAGTTCACAATCTACCTTCGTCATATTTCGTGTATCAGTGAATTTCACTGATAACTGAGCTCCCCTTTATGTTCAATGCGCGATGCTTTGTCATTGTGGATTTGTCAGATTGCCCCTGTACACGAATTCAACAGAGGCAGATTGATCATGTAGCTACCTGACGTACTTCACTCACATTGTTGCAAGTGAGTGATTAGCTCGCTTTTTGATTATTGCACATCCCCCTCTACTCAACCGTATAAACGGAGTTATATGATTGTTGGTTTCTTTCATGATATCTGGATCGTTTATTTTCGAACCGGAAAATCCACTAAACAACAATACAGAAAAAAGTACGTGAATGAAAATTTTGAACCTCATCAACTTGAAGTTCTTCATTAAATTCCACATAACCTCGCTGGTAGAGTCGTGGCGGTTGACTGTGCAGTGTTAAGAAAAAGTATAACACACTGAATGTCTGATTATAATTTATTAGATAAACTGTCGCCTTTAATCATAAACCATAAGCATTTTTGACGAAACACCATATGTTTATGTATGGCAAAATATTGCAAAAGGTGAATTCAAAAAAGCAAGGTCAAGTGTCGATGTATTTATCTCCAAAGGCCCGTCAAGTTCCGCTAGTTCATCGTTTTATTTGTCGTATCCAGGCTTACAAAAAAAATCTTTTTCTCATTGGAAATTCCTTGAAGAACAACTTAAACTTTGGTAGTTTTTCTTTTCATGTGGTGCCGGCATTATATTTTGTGGCATTATAAGGAGCCTTTACACAAAATATCAGATATATTCTCTCAATGCTGAGCAATTGTAGTGTATTAGTTTCAAATGATATCTTTTTTGGCCGAATTTGCTATGAATGATTCTGCAAAGATCTCTCTCGACAGTCACTGCTGTAATGTGTCTATACTTTATCAAAATACGTCACAATTTTGTGCCGTCATAAAACTATTTCTGAATAGAATATTTGTGAGAAATAACTTTTATCATGTTGTTTTCTGTGTTGTATGTGGATTATAGAGTCGATATGTGTGATATTCTGATCCCAGAAAATTAATTTATTTTGTCTTTACTGTGATTGCTCGACGTCCTTCCGTGCAAATTAATCCTTCAAAGATTTGCAAGGATGCAGCTGTTTGGGTTGTGGACTCTTTTTATGTACGTTGAAAAACGTCTAACTTGCTTGTGACAGGACCAAGACGACCATCTTAAAAGTCAGGGTTTTCACTGTTCATTCTTGAGTTCAGGCGTATATTAGTTGTAATGAGAGCATGATTTAAAAGAGGTAGCTCTAAACAAATTGCATGTTTTTTTAGTCTGAGTTATCTTTACTTTCAACTAATCGTTTGCAAGTGTTTCTATTGCGCATGCAAAAGCACTGAATTTATCCGCTGTCAATATTTGACGGTTGTTGTTTGGTGAAGTTAATGGAAGAACATATTTCCAAGCCTCGTTTAGTCATTGCTTTTTTACTTGCTGCTCGTTTTGCTGACTCAGTTAATATAAGTCGTTTGAATGTGTTTGAAGTTCAACGAGTTTAATGATTTTTTTTATGCAACTAAATTAGCTGAGTCAATGCCCTGCTGACAAAATAATTATTTTTTTGCATTAAGTTAAAGTGTGCAAATGTCCCACCCACGCAAAGAGGAAGAAATTTGGTAGCAGCTGTCTTGTTCATCAGTTAATAATACGTTATTGACAGAAATTGTACTGATCACTTATCTTTCCTCATATCGATATTTTTACGACGGAAGCACGCTGTCTTTAAGACACTTTCTTAAGTTTCATCCTGCTGTGCTGACTTTATTGGTAAACACTTGTCGCAAAAATTGCAACTTACAGTTTGATTTCAATGTTAGCTTACTTCATTTACCTCGTTTTTCTGCATGCTTCTACTGCGTGGCAATTTTTGAAAAAAATTGAACTGCATCAAAATCCAAAATTTTGTATTGCAACAGCCATGCGTTACCTTTATGACGGTTTGGCTTTTGAATGGGTGTGAGAGCTGTGAACTTCAGTATGTTAGTTTGTCACTTACTGAGCTTATGGAACGTATTATAAAATTTTCATTTTGAAAAAGTAATTTGGCTTTATTTTGCTATTTCACCGAAGGTGTGTGGATGTTGGTACTGGCTGTGCTTCGCTCACGATTTTGATCTTAATATGAAAAAACCACACCTTGGTAACCTCATTTAACAATACTATATATATCAATAATAATATCTATCAACAATATTATATGATGCTATTTCATTGCTTTTTGTCATCAAAACAGCAAATCCACCATTTTTAATTTGATTCAACACCATTGCAGACGTTGAATCAATGCAAAAAATAGTTGATCTGCTGTCTGGAACCCCACCATTTGGCGTTACATTACATTTGAATTCCCTTCACTCTGGTACTGTTTTACAATGTTGGTTCAAACCCCTGGTTTCCATTACCAAAGACTGCACATTTTTTAATGCTTCAAACTATTAATGTGAATCTTAAAAGGTCTGGATAAGCAAAACCGTGGCAATAAAGTTTAGGAAGATACCCAAACAATTGCAAAGTGGTTTGATTTTTTTATTCGTATTGTTTGTTTTTTTTTCATAGCGTACTGAGTGAATGAGATGCGTGGTACTAATTTATTTTGCTGATACGATCTCGATTTTTGAAATACATGACCATAGCCTGCAACAAATCGGTGTGAAATATTACTTTTGCAACTTGCAAGATACAAGCATTGTCCTGAGTGGATTTCACCGGACTAAGAAAGTAGGCACTGTAGGTCTGATGTTCGGTATTCTCGCAGGGCTTTGGAGCCGGAGCCGTGCATTTTCAACGGAGCTGGAGTCGGAGCTCTACGTAAAATTCAAGCGGAGCAGGAGCTGAAGCCAGTTGTTTAAAAAATAGCTCCTGCTCCGATGTATTTCATAAGATGCCACTACTATTGGCTGAATTTACATAATCTAACAGCAACCCTTCACAAAATTAAGAAATTATTTGTGTAATCAGACGTCGAATTAACAAATATGTTTTGAAACGTAGTTCCGCATAACATTTTGATGAAAGTACCTAATTAAATAATTAATTAAATAAATTTCATAAAGTTGTGAGATTCTTTAACAACAGTTGACTGCAGGCAATTTTAAGCTTTAGAAATTGATATAGATATGTCGTCATTATTTTAATGAAAGCACTGGAGCCGGAGCAGTGGTATCAATAAGCTCAGGAGCTGAAGCTAGTTTATGATAAAAGAGAGCTCCGGAGCTGGAGCTACTTAACATTTACGTCTGCTTCAAAGCCCTGATTCTGTGCTCTTGAGCTTTGTAGCTTGTGCTCTTGAGCAAGACATCCGGAGTGAACTCGACACTTGCAAATAGCAGCGCTGAAATTAACAAGCTTTGCTGACAGGGCTGTTCAAATAGGTTATGACATCAGCTTCTTGCTCTTGTATTTCTTTCCATAGGATTTATTTTGACAATTGTCACCAAATAGCGTCACGTAATATTTGAACAAATCCCTTTATCTTTCCCAGTCAATAACAAGCTGCATTTTTTAACAATTGTCTCTAAAACGTGTTTGTACGCAATTATTGTTAAGCTCTTTTGTAATTTGTCATCGTGCAACGTGCTTGCCCTCAAAGTAGTTTGATTTCAGAAAAATTAAACAGGTGACGGAAACGAACAAGATTAAATTGGCATTGCTCTCAGTCTCACGTATCCACTTCATTATAAACTAAATTTTTCATCCTAATCATCAACAGAAAGCTCAGCAACCGATCCATCGCCTGGTTGAACGATTAATTGATTTAGCTGTGTCGACTGAACGTGAAGTGAAAAGACCCCGTGGATTTGATGGTCAACTGGAGTTGTGTGGGACCCTGTGCATGTACTTTTGATGCATTCATGATGTAGCCTACTAGTACTACTACAGTAGAATTAACCTATTCGAGGGGAAAAGGAAGAAAACGTGTCGATATAAACAAACCAGTATGGTTTGCAGAGGTGGGCACCCGCTACTTTTAAAGTAGCGCGCTACCCGCTACCGCTACTTGGACCAAACTAGCGCGCGCTACCGCTACCAATTTACAAAAGTAGCGCGCTACCCGCTACCGCTACTTGGACCAAAGTAGCGCGCGCTACCGCTACTTCTTCCGCTACTTTTGTCTAAAATGACACTAAGTTAGGAAACACTCTTCAAGTCCCCAGTGACGCAAAAATGACTTTGAAAACGAATGTTATATCATTCGTTTACGCTGTCATTTTAACGTCGTTATAGAAAACACATTCTAAGAGAAATTTATTGTTACGCATCTTTTCAAAACACAAGCATTTCAAAATGAGAGTCACTAAATCCTGCCCGCTTTGGCTTTAAGCACATCTTTTCCAACAGAGAAAAGTCTCTCCACCGCAGCACTGGAAGAAATTGGGGAGTTGTATTTAATGAACAAATGTTTTAACTCGGTATTCGAAAAACTCAAGGACTTGCTCCTGTCCGAAAAAAGGCGTCCACAATTGCTGTTTCCTTCTTCACCGACGTTTCACGGGATGGCGCCAACAGACCAAAAAATTCATCCTCGGAGTCGTGACTGGTGTTGGTGTCACTCTTCTAAGTATCAACCTGGCTTGATGTCTCTCGCAACAGTCGAATTACATCTGTCTTGACTTTTTATCGCAGTGCGTCAGCATCATCCGTGGAAACGTAGTGTAGAAATTGTAACCACGAAGTCTTGAAGGAGGGATGAAGACATGATGCCATAACGTATTTCATGTCGTTGAAGCACTTGTTGAATCGTTTCTTCACCCCTTCAAGGACTTTCACTCTCAACTCCTCACAGCTCACAAGATCACTGATCTCGGTCAACTTCTTCGCGCAAATTGTAATAAGCAAGACTCCGTAATACGCCTTGGACTCGCCCTGGAGAATGTCTAAAGCCTGGCAGATAGGCTTCATCACACGGAGATGTTCGCCGAAGTAGTTGACGTCAGCTAGAAATAAATGAGCTGTTTAGAAATAAGACAAACTACGTTGTAACTTCAAAGTTGTAAGCGAAACAAACCATATAAAATTACCCTGTAATGATTTCTTTTAACAAAAACCATCGTGTAAGAAAATTTTATCAGCAACAAATATCTTAGCTAACCATTTGTCAACAGTTTTACTTTCATCAATACGATAAAACCTTATTTTTGGACATCTTAGCATAGGTGATGACTGATGAGGCAATGCTCACTGTATGTAGTCTATATTCCATAAGCTATATACAACTTTACTGCGGGTATTATTAAAATTAAAATGAACATTATCGGTTTCATACCTTGATTGCAGCATCGCAGCTCCACACCAGAAAACGAGATTCCCAAATAACCGCAACTTTGCAACCAAACCGATCATATAGGATTATAGGCTATATGATATAACTGCTTGACCACGCCAGTGTTGCGAAAAAAACGATAATTTTGTTACTTTAAAATAAAAAGTAGCGGGTAGAGGAAGTGCAACTAAAAAAAGTAGCGCCTCTCCCGCTACCGCTACTTTGGAAAAAAATAGCGTCGCTACTGCAGCCGCTACTCCAACTAAAAAGTAGCGCCGCTACCGCTACTTTTAAGTAGCGCCGCTAGTAGCGGCGCTACAAAAGTAGCGCGCTACTGCCCACCTCTGATGGTTTGTTTCCAAATGCCTGTTTTAGTTCAATGTCAGGGCCTGAAAAGGGATAAATATGTACTTCCTCAAAACCTCATGTTTTTGCGTAGACTTTAGAAAAGAACTACAAAACAAGATCATGAAAAGTGGGTTAATGGTAGTTGTACTTAAGCTTAATATGCTTGCAGACAGTAGGCTACCAATGCGGAGGATTATGACGTCACTACACTTTAAGGTACGTACATTGTAGGCTAGTATTTGTTTCTTTGCAAAAGTTTTGTTAATTTTTTTCTATTTTGTTTTTGTGGCACTAGCTTGAATTAACACGTAGGCTACTTTGTTGTTAGCGAATGTAAGACTTTGACTGTAATCCCTGCTTCTGAGGTTGCGATCTAATTTTCTGATTACGGTCAGCACTTCTATTGGTCAAGTTTTTATAGGTCAATCATCCTACAGTTTTATTGCTTTTACAGACCAGACGCGGTCTATTTCTGCAAAATCTTCCTCATCTGCGAACGACTCCCGTAGAGGTGCTACAATTTGCCACAAAAAGGAACAAAAATGCTATGGGGATCAAAAAAGTGTTGATATAGGTGAAGTTAATATAGGACATAGGTGAATTCGAACGTGCGTTAAAAATAGGATTTTAGCCGGATTATTTAGAAAAAATTGTCGAAATAAATCAACTGGCGATATAAGCGAATTCTACTGCATCAACAACTTTTGTGGGGAGAAAGACAAGCACCTTCACGTGGTCCCCCCCGTCAGTAACATACGAAATTATACAAAATACGTATGCGAAACGAAGCTTGTCAAACAAGAGATAATGAGACTGTTCAGCGCAGGGTGGGTAGGGAAATGCCCTTTTCAGGGCACGGCAGTGCTCGCACTGTCGAAAAGTACCGACGACCCACCGTACTGCAGCTGAACACCGAGGGCATCACGGCCAGCAAGGTCAACATCATCGAGCACCTGGCCACCAAGCATCAAGCCCTCATCATCCTCCTCCAGGAGACTCACTGTACATCTGTGGATAAGTTGGTAATAACCAACTTCACACTCGCAGGCGCAACCTGCAGCAGGAAACACGGCCTCGCCACGTTTGTCCATGACCGGCTGAGCTGGTCCTTGGTTGACCAATCCCAAGCTCAATCGGAGATCGAGTGGCTTTGTGTAGATGTAGCAGGCTACAACATCGTCAATGTCTACAAGCCCCCACCTTCGCGGATAACATCAACAGCCATCCCAGTGTTCCCCCACCCCAGCCTCTACGCTGGCGATTTTAACTGCCACCACACTGACTGGGGCTACAACTCCATCAACAACGACGGAGAAAGTCTGGCCGCTTGGGCAACCAACAACAACCTCGCCCTCTTATACGATCCTAAGGGCGCACCGAGCTTCCACTCCGGTCGTTGGAACACTGGCACGAACCCAGACCTGGCTTTCGCAAGTGATGACCCCGATGATCGCCAGCCGGACAGACGTGTGCTAGAGAAGTTCCCAAGGTCTCAACACCGACCCTCGCTAATCACGGCCCCCTTGCTTGCCACACCTATTCCGAGCAAGCCTGTCAAGCGATGGAACTTCAGAAAGGCCGATTGGAAATACTACAGCTTCCTCACAAACGAAGCTACGCAGTACCTCCCATCCCCACACACCATCAAAGTGGATGAAGCCTACCAGGACTTCTGTGATGCAATCATATCTGCGGCAAAAGACTCCATCCCGCGAGGTCGACGGAAAAACTACATACCTTGCTGGGATGTGGAGTGCGACAGGCTCTAACGCGACTTCCTCCGTTCCCCCCAGGGCACCGCCTCCACCAACTCAGCAACAGCCCTTCTGGCAAGATTGGATTCAAAGAGGAAGAAGCGCTGTACAGAAGCCATAGACTCAATCGACTTCACGCACTCCAGCCGCACAGCATGGAGTACACTCAACAACCTCACTGGCAGATCACGTGCCTCTCGTCGCCAATGCCCCATTTCAGCAAATGCCATCGCCTCACAACTTGTGAAAAATGGAGTGCACAGAACGAGAGACCGTGAATCAGACAAGTCCGTCCTCAAGGAAATGACGGACCTCTGGAAGGTCCCAACACCTGCCGAGGGCAACATCTCTGGTGAGTTTACCCCAGAAGAATTTGCCTCCGCCCTCCAGCACCTAAAGCCAGGCAAATCCCCGGGCCTTGACCACCTATGCCCGGAACTAATACTCCAAGCTGCCCCTTCTATGAGGTCCTGGTTAAAAGACTTTCTTTCCTGCTGCTTGCGTCACCTGCGCATCCCAAGAATCTGGAGAAGAGCCCTAGTGGTTGCAGTCCCAAAGCCGAAGAAGCCCCCAGGGGATCCGAAGAGCTACCGCCCCATCTCTCTGCTCTGTATCCCCTTCAAGATACTCGAGAGACTTATCTACGCCCGTGTCGAACCGATAATAGACCCTCAGCTCCCTCGGGAACAAGCCGGCTTTCGCCACGGAAGATCAACCGTAGACCAGGTTACTCTGATGACCCAAGAAATCGAGGACAGCTTCTCGGCAAAAAAGAAGGCTGGCGCCGTGTTTGTCGATCTCACGGCTGCCTACGACACTGTATGGCACAGCGGCCTTACCTGCAAACTACTCCGTCTCCTTCCTGACAGGCACATGGTCCATATGATTATGGAACTTGTGCAAAACCGCAGCTTTACCCTTTCCACCGGTAGCGGCCGACGAAGTAGACTACGTCGACTCAGGAACGGCGTCCCACAGGGCTCTGTCCTGGCTCCCCTCCTCTTTAACACTTACATCTATGACCTGCCTGACACCATCTCCAGGAAGTATGCGTACGCAGACGATCTGGCTCTCCTGCATCCAGCCGGAGATTGGCAGTCAATGGAGAGAAACCTAAGCCAGGACATGTCAACTATATCAACGTATCTCCAGAAATGGAAGCTACAGCTCAGCAAGGCAAAGACAGTGTCGACGGCCTTCCATCTAAACAACAAGGAAGCAAAACGTGAGATCAACATTACCACCGATGACGAACACCTCCCCTACTGCGCCGAACCCACCTACCTCGGCGTAACCCTGGACAGGTCACTCACGTACCGACGACACCTGGAGTCACTGCGCAAAAAACTATCTGCGCGCGTTGCACTTTTGAGGCGGATGGCGGGTTCCGGCTGGGGAGCTGATGCGAAAACCCTTCGCACAGCTACCTTGGCCCTCGTCCATTCTACCGCCGAGTACTGCGCACCGGTGTGGTGCCGCAGCTCTCACACCCGCCACATTGACACCGCCATCAATGACGCACTACGCACTGTGACTGGATGCCTGCGTCCCACTCCAACGGACTGCCTTCCCATCCTTGCAGGCATCCAACCTGCTGAGCTTCGCCGTAAAGGAGCCATGATTTCCCTTGCTCGTCGCGCGCTGGACCCCGGCCACCTCCTCCACAGTACACTCCAGCGCCTACCTGGAGGACAGCAGCGACTGAAATCAAGACGCCCATTTGTGCCCGCCGCACGACAGCTCCTGAACAATGTTGAAGATCTTGGAATAAGTGCGGCACACTGGACGAACTACACATGGAACATGGAGTGGCAAAACAACACCTCCCGACTCCGTGATTTCCTACCCGACGTCGATCCCCACCCTCCGGGAATGTCCCTCGCAAGACTTGCGTGGGTCCGGCTTAACCGCCTACGAACCGGCGTCGGTCGCTTTCGTTCAGACATGTGCAGATGGGGCCTGGCTCCCTCACCGGGATGCGAGTGTGGCGCCACAGACCAGACAGTAGATCATGTCGTCCATGACTGCCCAATCCATCAACCACCACATGGAACGCTTGGACTGAAGGCCCTGGATGACGAGACTGTCGAGTGGCTGATGACATCATGCCCAAACATATAGTCTGGAAGAACAGCTCATACGACGAAGAAGAAAACAACTTTTGTTTTTTAAAGTTTACAGAAATAATTGTAATGTTTCGCGCTAGCCTTTACGTCTGACTATTTCGGACGAACTCCCAAAGACGAACAGATAACTTTATTTGAATCTCAAACATAAATTGGCAATGTACACGCCCACATAGCTGCGGCACTAACGATTGACTTTGACAACTAGTTGAACTCGAGTTGGAGAATGCCGCAACGCTGTCAGGAAAGCGTATTTATCAGCGGCCAATCAAGAGGTCATGGAAAACGCGTAAGGCAAAATGTGAAACACAAGGTACAAACTTAAAGGGCAAGTTCTCAAATAAATTAAAAGTTTAAGGGCACGTTTCCAATATTACATCCCCCTTTGTCTGAAGAAAGAAAACTATTTCACAATACACAAACAGATTAAAATGAACTTATGAAGAGTGGTACACTGCCAGATACACATGAAATAACGAAATCACATCTACTACACAATTTACTTTCAAAAAACTTGGATGAACAGTAAGAACAACTTATAGCACGTTGCACAACACGAAATCTAAACGTACCACGATACTATCACACTATGTGCACTACTACTTAGGTTGCACAGACACCATATCTCTCAGGAGGCTTTACTACCCGGCCAGAACGGGTCATATACGGTGCTGGCATATTATTTTGGCGTGGCGCATTGGGCTCGTCGTTAGATTGATCAAATACATGTGCATCAGGAACCAAAGGATTAAATTTGAATGTCGGCTCCACATTAATTAAATATCTCCGGTTTCTCCGGTAGGTGTTGCCATAAGAATCACGCACATTATAGGATCGCGGTGAATTGTGACGACCGGTTACGACAGCTGGCTCCCATTTTTTTCCAACTCTGTGGCGAACATTTTGGCCATTAACAAGAGGTCTCATGGGTCTACTTGAGCGATCATAATACCTTTTGTTGCGAGTACGACGTTTTACAAATTGTTTCTTCACAAAAGCGGGGTCAACTGAGACGGGCTGTAATTGGTCTTCTGTCATTGGTATTAGTTCTCGCAATCTTCTCCCCATCAACAACTGAGCAGGTGATCCTTCAGGTCCAATGGGTGTGTTCCTGTGTTCTAAAATACTGAGATAAGGGTCACGGTTGGTGCTTAAGGCTTTGTCTAATAAACGTTTAGCAGTTTGAACAAACTTTTCTACAAGCCCATTTGACTGTGGGTATAATGGGCTGGAAGTTTTATGATTAATTTTCCAACTATCACAAAAATTTGCAAACTCTTTTGAGTGAAATGGAGGGCCATTATCTGATCGGAGGGTTTTTGGAATACCATGTCTGCAAAAGAAGGATTTCATGTGATGAATTACGTTTTGACTAGTGGTCCTATTTAACAAAGCGGTTTCAAAAAATCTACTGTAATAGTCGACGACAATTAAATAGTTCGCATTGTTCCAGTGAAACAAATCTGCTCCAACAATTTCCCATGGGTTACTGGGTGGTTCGTGAGGAATTAAAGGCTCTTTGGGATTGTTGTACTGCAATTGTTTACAAATGTCACAAACAGAGATCAAATCATTAATATCAGAGGACATACCAGGCCAATAAAACAGATCTCGGGCTTTTTGGGTACATTTCACAATTCCTAAATGACAAGCATGCAACATTTCAAGCATTTCTTTACGAAGTGCAAATGGCACAACGATACGTTCACCTCTCAAAATTAAACCATTATGCAAAGATAACTCGGATCTGAGTTTCCAATAAGGACAAGCATGGATATCAAGGCTCTTTTTATGTTTGGGCCAATTGTTCAATAGATACTTTGTTAAGATTTGTGATGTTCTGTCATCTTTTGTTGCACTTCTAATGTTTTCTAAACAGTCAGTCTGAACAGGAAACGATTCTGCTATCATTAAAACTTGGCTGTCTGTATCAAATTGGGGCTCACCAACGTCTTCAGGGTGATTTCTAGACAACGTGTCTGCAACCGATATAGATTTTCCAGGTCGAAATTCGACGTTGAAGTCATACGGCTGAATTTTGATCATCATGCGTTGTAGCCTTGGTGGCGCACTTGAAAGTGGTTTCTTGAAAATGGACTGTAGAGGCTTGTGATCAGAATGAATGGTAAAATGTCGGCCATAAACATACTGGTGAAATTTAACACAACCATAAACGATGGCTAACATTTCTTTTTCGATTTGAGAGTAGTTTTGTTCAGTAGATGTGAGCGCGCGGGATGCATAAGCGATTGGTCCTTTGTGTTGCAATAGCACTGCACCAAGTCCATCTTTAGAGGCATCAACTTGAATACACACAGGTTTTTTCGGTTCAAAGTATTGTAAGACTGTACCTGGTTGCCTTGTGATGTAGTCTTTCACGTGTTGATACTGCTCGTCGTTTTCTGAATTCCACGTCCACGTGTCTTGCTTCAGGAGATTTCGCAATGGCGCTGTAATCTCTGATAACTGTGGTGCAAATTTTCTCAAAAAATTAATTAATCCCAAAAAAGTTTGGAGTTCTTTCTTTGAATTCGGTGGCTTCATGTTTGTAATAGCATTGATTTTGTTTGGGTCTGGTTTAATACCATTTTCGCCAATAATATGTCCATAGTAAGATACTTCGGACAAACCAAATTTGCATTTATCCAGGTTTAGCTTTATACCTACTTTTCTGCATCGATCAAGTGTTGTTTTCAAGTTCTCGACTGCTTCTTTTTCGGTATCAGCCCACAGCAAAATGTCGTCAATAATAACGCCTTGCTTCGGAATTCCTTGCAGGGATTCTTCCATACGCTTCTGAAACACATCTTGTGAAACCTTTAAACCGAACGGTAGTCGTAAAAATCGGTAATTTCCAAAGCTTGTTGAAAATGTTGTAAGTTTAGAACTTTCTTCGTCTAAAGGTATTTGCCAGTAGCCTGATCTGGCATCCAAAATTGAAAAATAGTTAGCTCCAGAAATGTTACAAGCAACGTCTTCAAACGTAGGTAACTGGTGGTGCTGACGCTTTACAACTTTGTTTAACGGTCTCGGGTCCAAGCATAAACGCAACTTGCCATTCTTTTTACATGTAATAGCAATAGAATTTACCCAATCAGAGTGTTCGTTCACAGGTTCAACAATTTTTTGAGAAACTAATGAATCTAATTCAGCTTTAACTTTGTCTTGTAGGGCAATTGGTATTCGTCGAGGTGGAATTCTAACGGGAGTGGCATTTTCCTCAATTACGATTTTATAAGGTTCAGGAAAACAACCAATGCCATCAAATACATCGTTATATTCTCTAAGCAAATCTTGATATCTATCAGCGACTTTCGGCATGCGATGTTCAACTTGTAAAACAATTTTCATCAGACCCATTGAAGTACTTGATTTTAGACAAAAAAGTGGCGGTGAATGACTATCTACAACGTAAAATGTGTGGTTTTGAACGATGTCTCTATACTTGCAATTTAAGGATATTTTTCCAAGTGGGTGAATGATGGTTCCTCCATAAGCAGTTAGCGTAGCGTTGGTAGGAGATAGTTCACTTAAGTGAGAAAACTTTTCATACACGTTTTTTGGAATTACGTTAACTTGAGCTCCAGAGTCCAATTTAAACTTCACATTGAAATTGTAGTCAGCCATTAAGATATTTACAAACATTTCATCAGGGTTGGAGTCATTTTTGTCTATGCAGCCAATTAAAATATGATGACTCACCATTGTTGTCTTCGATTGTTAGCTGATGAATTGGTCGATTTCTGCAAACGAAAGAAAAGTGGTTCGGCCGTCCACAGTTGTGGCATTTTTTTCCTTCTGCTGGACATGTCCTCCCATGCTTATACCCGCATTTGGAACAGTTCGGTCCACTTCTTTGTTGTCTTCGATCTTCTAACTTGAAGTGACGACGATGGCTGGAGAACTTCGCGTAATTGACGTGTGAGGATTCAGGGAACACGTGAGTGATTTGTTGTTGGGAAATCTCCTCGCCTTGCACAATTTCGATGCAACGTTCCAGCGTTGGATTCAGTTCTTGTAACAATCTTTTGCGTACATCGTCAGACCGTACGCCTCTCACCACATTATCACGTATCAGGCTATCACGTAGATTGCCAAGCTCACAACGACCCGCCATCAAACGGAGATCGGTAACAAACGAATCGAATGGTTCATCCAGTCCTTGACTTCGAGTGAATAACTTGTGACGTTCAACGGTAATGTTCTTTCTAGGCTCGCAGAACTGCTCAAATTTGTCCAGAATTGATTTAGGATTTTTCTTTTCGTCTTCTGTCAGTGTCCATGTGTTATATATGTCACGGCCCTCCTGTCCAATGTACAGTAGCAAGTAGCTGCATTTTTCGACATTTGACTTCGCAGATAGAGGCCCACTAAACGTCAACTCGATCATCTGCCTCCATTTTTTAAAATTATCAGCGACGTTTCCTCGTTGAAAGTTCATTTCATTCTTCGTTGCTTGCGTCGAATCCATCTGACACCATGTAATGTTTCGCGCTAGCCTTTACGTCTGACTATTTCGGACGAACTCCCAAAGACGAACAGATAACTTTATTTGAATCTCAAACATAAATTGGCAATGTACACGCCCACATAGCTGCGGCACTAACGATTGACTTTGACAACTAGTTGAACTCGAGTTGGAGAATGCCGCAACGCTGTCAGGAAAGCGTATTTATCAGCGGCCAATCAAGAGGTCATGGAAAACGCGTAAGGCAAAATGTGAAACACAAGGTACAAACTTAAAGGGCAAGTTCTCAAATAAATTAAAAGTTTAAGGGCACGTTTCCAATATTACAATAATAACGGACTAACGTGTCTATACTGTATACAGCTGCATAGTTTTTTTTTCAAGTAAGCTCGCACAACATGCCTTGACATTCTGCCAAAAATGAGATTGATTAACAAAGTGTTTTAGTGAGGGTATGCACTTTCAAGACAGCTTTCCAACCACTGCTGTAGCGCACCCAGCATGGGGCTAAGGGGCTCAGGCCCCCCCAAACCAGCCATCAAAAATGAAGTTTTTGTATGTTCCCCATAGGGACAGTAGAATATCGGGATGCGCAACTACATCCGCTTTTGGCTTATCCGCAACACTAGAAGCAGTGGCGTAGCAACGCAATATGCCGCCCTTGGATTTTTGCACGAAACGCCGCCCTTACCCTTGACACCGTCGTAAAAGCTGATTAAAATTCCACACAACAGAAGAATTAAAGCAGTTTTGTTTAATTTTATTGAAAGTTCAAAATAAAGCCACTTCTTACTCAGACAGCTGAAGGATTTTTTGTCTCCTTTAATTACTCTAATCGCTGGCTTGAATGGCCCTTTTTTATTCTGAAACCTTTCGGGCCCTAATTTGATCATCTCAACTCTCATGTTATGAGTAAATGTTTCTGGCCAAGTAGCCACATCGTCATGAGAAAAATAGATAGCATCTGTTTTATCTTTATCTGACAGTGTTTCATTTACAGGCTGACTTCTTTCAATGATCACTTTGTTATTGTTTTGCTCGAGGTAGCTGGTCACAGCGGTAAACCATAATCTCTTCGTGGGAAAATTGTAACATAAGATTCCCGAATCCGTTCGTCTGCATGTAATGACCGAAAAAGAAACACTCCTTTAAAACGTCTATTCAAAATTGTATTTCTGTAAAATTAGCCACCTGGCTGTCGAAAATGGAATGCAACGCCGTACACCACTAAAACTTGTCACTACAGAACAGATTACTTGGATAAAAGACGGAAATTTTGTCCAGCTAGCAGCACTAAGCGAAACAGTTAAATTTGCGACTAACTTCAAGCAACAATTTTACGAATGATCAGAATAGATATCAATATCTCAAACTCACGTACGCAGTACTGTGACGTAATAGTGAAAGACATTGTCACGCAATTCAAACAGGTGTTCAAAGGTGATGATGCAATATTTCATGTTTAAACAGGTTTGACACAAGTCTTACGAACGATGGTGCAATTTTGGCTCCTTTTTAAGAAAAATTCCATGACGTAAGATTCAGTAGACCTGAACGGTTTTATATGACGTTTGATTTGTATAGAGATTGGCCGTAACAGTAGCCTACACTTCTTCTTCCGTCTCAACTTGAGGTAGAGATTTAGGGGAAAGGAAGGTGATTTGATACACTTTTGACCTTATGAACTTTCAGTTGCAAACCGCCTGGCCGAGAAATCTACATTAAGGCTTCCTGAAATAAGTAGGCTTTTTGGCAACTTTATGAATAAATTTCAACGTTCTATCTCAATTACTTTTTCTCATATTGATAATTAAAATATCTCACATACATGTATCAAATCACCTTCCTAAGAAGGTGATATGATACACTCAAAAGGTGATTTGATACAGTTGCAGTCGAGGTTTAATTTTTGCTGTTACATTACGCTTAGGCACATGATTAATGCGCACTAAAGATTTTGAAAGGTCACACACGCTTACAATACACTTACGTAGCTATATAGACAATTTAAGGGGCGAATCAAGTGTTAAGGGGGGGGGGGGGATAGTTTACTTAATATTGGAAATAAAAAGTTTGTGTAAACATATATCGATATAGGCCTAATGCAGCCAAACAACAATGAAACGTCATTCAACATGTAATGCAATGTCATTAAAACATTGAAATAGTATTATAAACCCATTTAGGGTTGAGGGCAAGATAAAGGTTTAGGTGCTGAGATTGCTCTCCGTGGCTACTTCCTGGTTCCAATAACTCATACACAAGAAAGAGACAAAAACAACAATTTATTACAAGAAAAAAAATCAGAAGCATTATGCAACCAATTTTAGTTACAGAATTGTCTTTTTCTCAATATAAGGAGGAAACTGAAAACAGTTTTATGGTGCAGTAAACAAGAAAAGTTTTCGAAGAAACCGTCTCGTGGGTAACGATTGGCAAATCTGGTTGCATTAGGATTAAGCCAAATCCAGGGTACCAAAATTGAAATTAAACCTTAACTGATTGCTTTTCCTTGCTGATCCACCAACAACAACCGGAGCAGGAAGCTTTAAGACGATGTCTCCTGGTGCAAATGAAGCACTATCTTCTTCATTCACAACGAAAGCAGGTTCTTCAGGGTCACCTGGGTTAATTTTTCTGTTAACTTTTTGCAAAAATACCCCTTCGTATTCCTCGCCATCAAAATCATCAACACGAGCAATGTACTTTAGTGCTCGCGATTTGCCAGCAACAAGCACAACAACAAAATCTCCTAAATTAGCATCTTCAATTTCACTCACATCACCATCGCTGTCATTATCATACTGAATGTCTTCTTCAGATGATGATGTGTCTACTTGAACTGGTGCTTTTTTTGATTTGCAGAAAAGCTTTCGTTTTACTGTCTTAGAACTGTTGTTCGACATTTTTTTTGTTTCTCCATGGTTCGTTTCTTTACTGAATCTCGTACAGGAATATCGGTGTATATTCTGGTTTACCTCTTCTTCTGTTTGATTTTTTCCTAGGTGCCGCTTTTGGGATTGGCAAAATGTCTCCAGGAGAAACATAAGCAGAGGAAACTACGTCGACACCCAAATTGTCGTTTTCTTCTGTAGATGAGTGAACCACCTCGTCATCGGGGTTAGAAGTGATAGGAGATTGTGAAGTGACAGCTTGGTTAGGAGTAGGCTCAGTGATAAAATTTCTGTCAGTCACTGTTGCAGGAGCAAAGTCAGCATCCGTGAAGACATTCGGATTGTAAGGACAGTTGCCAGTAGACGAAAATCCTGACAAAATGTTTCTTGGCACCATTGCCATCAGCTGAGCTTCGTTAACCAATGCAGAGATCTCATAAATGGTTACTGTTTTTCCAGGGTTTGACCTCAACCAGTTGTCCATTGCCGAGTTGTAGCTAGCTTTAGATGGATCGTACACGGTTTTATCTAGTGGCTGTAATTTGTGAGAGGTGTGTGGTGGTATTGTCAATAAAACGATGCCACAATCCCTTGCTTTATTAATTGCAGCAAGTGAGATGTGCGTTTCATGGTTATCCAAAATCACAAGGATCTTGCGATCTGGACAACAGCACGTTAACTTAGCAATGTGGTCAAGAAAATCTACAAATACCTCTTCGTTTATCCAGCCAGATTTCGTTGCCTTTCCAATACAACCGGGTGGCGCACCATGAATGAAATGGTCTCTGTAACGAACTCTTGGGAAGATTAGCATTGGAGCCAAAGCATATCCTGAGGCACTAATAGCATAGAGAGCAGTGACTAGCTCTCCTCGTTCTCCAGAAGTTATGGCACCTACAATCTTTGTTCCAGTTGTTGTTAACAACCTTTTTTGGATTTTGCACGGTGGTAACACCAGTTTCGTCGAGGTTAAATATACGATCTGGTGTAAAGTGGTATCTTTCCATAACTCTAGCAAGATTTTCAAAATATTCTTTGACCGTATGTCGGTTAAATGCTGTAGCACGGCCAATTGATGTAGCTTCTGGTGACCTAATAGACAAATGGTGTCGTATTTTGAAGCCCATCCACCATTGCTTTCCAGCTTTTCTGTTTTCGTTCCAGGAATCTGGTACTTCAACTTCATTTTTAATTGCAAACTCGTACGCCAATTGCTTGCATTTTTCCAGTGACAAGCCAAAGTACATATCGGCCAAGTAACTTATGTGATTTGCTAAGTCTTTTTCCATATCCAATGAAAAGACCATGTTTGCAAGAATTGTTGAATCATATCCAAAAGCACGGTTTGGATCAGTTTGGTTTTTCTTCATGTAGCGAAGCAAAGTCATTTTATCCACACCAAACATATCGGCAGCCTTTCGATAAGACAGGCTATTCTCACGGACTTGCTTCGCAGCCTTTTCAAGAACATCTAAGTTAGTCTTGAAGAAACACAACGCTTTGTTTTTCTGACATAAGTAGAAGGCATGGTAATTTTTAACAATGTATTATTTAGACCCTACAACAACAAAATGAATCAGATATCATATGCTGTCCGTAAGATCGCATTAAACAAAGAACATGAGGAGTTCCAACGTTTATTGACAATGTAGCTTGCTATAAATAACAATATTTACATATACGAAAGTTATCTAACCTCCACACACTTAATGATTTATCTTCTTGCTAAGGAAGGTGATTTGATACAGTGTATCAAATCACCTTCTCCAAGGTGTATCAAATCACCTTCTCTGAAATTTTTATAGAAAATCGATGTTTCTGAGCTAAGACACACATTTGCAAAAAGTTAACCTACATGACTTTGCAGCACTAACTAAACACTAACAACAGACCACACTTTCATCTTTCTTAAACTTCCCATGATTTGTCTGGACGAGGACAAAAAAACTCTAGCAAATTTACAAAAATCTCTAAAAACTGAGCTTCCGCCATTTTCAAAGTTTTGGGAAAGACACGAGGTTCGAAAAGTAACCCGGATGTAGTTATTTTGATTTTCTGTCAGTTGGTGGCGGTATTTATCTTGTGTTGGTTTCGGTGAATACCCCAGAAGGACTGTATCAAATCACCTTCCGTATCAAATCACCTTCCTTTCCGCCTACTGTGCTAATCTCTTCTGTTTTTTTTTTTAGCAGAGGCAATTTTTACGAACTTCAAAATGACTCCTTCATTCTTTCTAGTGTTATTTGCTGAGTTAAGCTAAGTGATCTATTTCAGACCTGAAACTTTAAACCTTTTACAAACCTAACCCATCTTCACACATGAAGATGGAGGAATCCGCCTATCTACCACAGACAGATGGTAAAGGTGGCAGTTGACTCGATGACCTCACGGTCCATTCCTGTCTCCTCCCGAAAGTGAAATAAACTTAACCATGGCCACCTGGAGGTCTTTAGGTGGCCATGACTTAACTAATCTGAACTTAACTATCAAAGCTAAATTGACTGAACAATGCTATAGCTTACAAGTTACAACCGACATTCTATCATTCCTTCAACATTGTCATGAAACTAAAGATGACTTTATTGATAAAGTTTTAACCAACTTAAAATGCGGCCACCCCAACTTAAAACATACTAAAAATGAAGGCAGGTAGCTCACAACAACAAGCAACACAAAATAGAGAACCGCCAGAAGGACAAAACACGCCAACAAAGTAATCAGTAGAACAAGGACCAGTACAGAAACAAAGTACGTAGAAATAACGTAAAACAATATATTATAACATTTACCCACTCTAAAAGGTAATGGGATCCCCATATCTAACGGGAGGAATCCCTTTGGTGGACCTAGACGATCTTCTTGGATTTTCATTGGAAAGGCTTGATCGGGTTAGGTCACCAGTCGTTGTTGATTGCGGATTGATTGCTGGATCGCAGTCGATCGCTTGGTCGCGAACAACTTCTTCGACTTGATCGAAATTATTTCCCGGTGAAGCGCCACTGCAAGGCAACCTATCACTCGGTGTGAATGACTTTTCCTCTGTGTCCGATGATTGAGGAGAATCCACAATATATTCCGATGATTGAGGAGAATCCACAATATCCCCGTAAGAGGTATTATTAGCAGGATGTGGGGCTAAGTCTCTTAGAGACACGTTAGACTCTCGGCCGTCGCTGTATTTGATCCGAGCGTATAATGGGTTGGCTTCGGTTAAGAACACTTTTGTGACTTGATCGTCGTGTTTGCTAGACCTGTTAAACTTTCTCAGTAAGATTGGGCCAGGAGTGCTTAACCAATCAGGAAGGGACTTCCCGTGTGACGACCGTCTAGAGAAGTTGAAGAATCGCTCATGCGGGGTAGAGTTTGTTGATGTACACAGTAGCGATCTCAATGCGTGTAAGGCGTTCGGAAGGACATTTTCCCATTTGCTTACAGGCAGGCCGAATGACTTGAGGTTACATTGTATCGCCTTCCATATTACTCCGTTGTAACGTTCAACTTGCGAATTGCCTTGCGGGTGATAGGGTGTTGAGTGGCTCACAGCTACACCCCTTTCCAACAAGAATTGTTTAACATCCCTAGACATGAAACTTTGGGCTCGATCAGTATGAATAAAACTACAGGTACCGAACATTGCAAACAGTTGAGAAAGGCACTTGATTACTGTGCCAGACGACGTATCAACACAGGGAAAACAAAACGGAAATCGTGAATACTCATCAATGACACACAATATATATATATTACGAGAACATGATGGTAAGGGGCCCTTAAAATCTAAGTTTAGCCTCTCCATGGGCTGAGTCGCTTTGATTAAATTACTCTGGACGGGTTTAAAGAAACGTGGCTTAACTTCAGCGCATACATTGCATGATTCACATATTCTTTTAACATCAGTTGTCGAGTAAGGCAAATTTTTCGAACGCACATAATGCAACAAACGAGTTAATCCCGGGCAACACAATTCTTTATGAATATCCATCAAACTTTTAATGTTTCGAGCAGGTACCGTTGCGCAAAATGCTCTCGATAAAGCGTCGGGTGCTGTATTGTCTTTGCCGGGACGGTAACGAATAGTATAAGAAAAGGATGCCAGTTCGAGGCGCCAACATAGCACTTTATTGTTTTTGACTTTGGTCCGCTTCTTGCTGTCAAACATGAAAGCTACTGATTTTTGGTCTGTAATTAATGTAAAATGCCTTCGAATCAGAAAATGGTCCCATTTTCTTACGGCTTCAATAATACTCGTAGCCTCCTTTTCCATGGCAGGGTAGTGTAGCTCGCTCCCTTGTAATGACCGAGACATAAATGCTACCGGTCGCCCACTTTGATTTAGAGTAGCCGATATTGCTACATCTGATGCGTCACATTCTACGGTAAACGGTGAGTTCTCATCTTTTGAGCAGAGATGAGATGGGCAAAATCACCAGTAGGCTATTGGTGATCTTGAAGTTCAAGATCAAGATCACCAAGAATAGGTGATCTTGAAGATCAAGATCAAGAATACCAAAACTATGTGATCTTGAAGATCAAGATCGTGATCTAGAAGATCAAGATCACTTTCAAGATCACTTTTTGTGTACTTGAAAAAAAAATGAAGTTTTTGATCAATGATGTTGCAAAAAATAATTACTACAGTATAAGCAACCTGGGTAAAAGTATATAGTTGGTATTGCTAACTTTTACTTTTAACTACTCGATCACTGGCCTAAGAATTGTAATAAGTTAGTGACTGATTGCTATTAGGCCTATCAATTGCTGACGTAGTTTGCGTAGAACTGCAACGTCACATTCAAGGCCGAGGTTAATTACAGTAGTAGGCTACTGAAAAAGTCGCAAGATTTGCAATTAGTTTTTACTTTATATTTATAATAAATAAACAAAAATAATTTTTAAACTGCATCATTTTTTACCAAATTTTTGTCTGGTTCATGTGGGAGTTTTTATTCGTGTTACAGTAGGCCTACTAAGTATTTTAACTTTCACTGTATTATGTCAATGTTTATTACACCGTTTACCCATCTGGCAACCTTGATACTGTTGTCTGCTATCAAAAAAGTTCAGGGGTTTGCAGTCAAGACAAACCGCTCCATACTCACCTCTTAAACAAGTCTTGGTTTGTTTGATTTGCTGCAATAAACCACTTTGCATGACCAAAGTCGGCTAGAGTCCAGATTTTTTAACACCGCCATTCTAGACTTTTGAAATATCTAAAATTGAGTTAAAGAAAGCAAACATTTCTTTAACATTCACACATAAAAATTGTGAACAAGTTAGATCAATTTAGATCATTTTTTTATGATACGTCAACCGGGGATATAGTGAGCTTCGGGATACGAAATCACGTGACCTCGCGAGAGCACTTCTGCGCACAGTAGTGTCACTGTTTGGCAAGTATTCAAAGTTTAAACAGGGCTGTTGGTGGTTTGGCTGCACGTTGAAGACTAGTTAGTAATGAAGTTTAGTTGTGCAATAGGGACTGAAAGGCTAATGAATGTCTTTTGCATGCTGGTTTTCTGTAGGCTATCTGCAAATACACATTTAAATACTTTACAAGTGGATTTAGACTAGGTTTATAAAACATTACGGTATTTTGTATTGTCCATTGAAGCAAATTTGTGTGATCAGTGTTGTTTTCTGTGCAAAGTGGAATAATAAGAAACAAAACAGGCAGTTCTGAGATTATTAAGGTTTATTTTTTGTATTAAAAACATGACTGAGGTCTGAGGATACTTTTTATACAAATGATTAGTTTGTGGGCCTACGGTACATTGGATATGTAGCCTTGTCATTGTAGTGAGAGCTTTTAAGAGTTAATTTGTCAGAACAAGAGCTAGTAGTAAGAGTATGGGTTAATTTCAATACATCACAGCATCCATACACTGAGTATAGTATCATTGACTAATCCAATGTAGCTTTGTGCATATTAAATTGTGCTAGGCCATAGGCAGGTGAAGCAGTTGCCCAGGGCTCTATCATCAACAAAGTCACTAATTTTGGCAAAAATGTATGTAATTAAGTAATGTTTGGGAAACTACAAAACTAGCACAATCTGATAAAGTAGGCTATGTTAATTCGTTGTTTGTAGGCTACAACTTCATAACAGGATAGCAATATTTACACCCACAGACATGAAATCATTTGTAAACCTTTGTGCATCTGCCCAAAATAGAAATTGCAAAAACCTGTCAACATACTGAATAGGCCTACACTTTTTGCTACCTAATGTCCACCTGAAGAATTGTTTACTTGATTAAAAATGTTAAAAACTTTCAATCACTCCTATATGAAACAGAAACATTTCTTCAGTTTAGGAATAAGAAATATATATTATGGAAAGACCTTGTTTTAGAGAAAATTGACATGCAGCTCTGCTCATCAGTTTTGAATACCATATATACTTTGTTTGCTTAATACTAGCTAATACAATATGATACTTTGTTAATATCATACTGACCATAGTTATTTTTTTATTCTAAAGGACGAAGGTCTTAGTAGTCTACTGCATAACAGACAGAGTGAGTGTAAAGTGCAGAGTTGGCCAGTTTCACAGTAGCGTAGTTGTAATATACGCTAGGCCTACATATTCTTAAACTCAGTCGATGGCTGTTTTGGTATTTGGGCTCTTTAATAAAATTGCACACATTTTTACCCCCTAAAGTGGCTCTGTACGGATATAGCTGTAGGCCTATGCTATAATATGAAGTACCGTACATCAGTATAGGCTAACTAAAGGGCTAGCTTTTTAGTAGTCCAGAAAGTTATTTATAAACAAAAGTATACATATGTTAAATTTTAGTAGCAATCCAAGGTTTTAATCTGATCTTTCATTTAGGTTTTATTGTGATAAATTCAGTGCTTTAATAATCTATATTTGTGAAATATTTGTGAAATATATTTTGTGTGTTGTGTAATAAGCTGTAAAAGTGGGTACAAGTCTTGCAAGACTGTAGTGAAAGTACCAATGTTTTGATTTCCGAAAGATGAAGAAATGAAAAAAAGATGCTGCTTGTTTCATAAATTTAATTGCAATGTGTGGAAAATCATGTCTGTTACAACACCTACAAAAGGTAAAAATAAGATGAAAAGAATGGCTTTACTTTAGTTGTTAAATTTATTTAATTAGGTTGAAATTGTGTAGAGTGACAACAGTACTTATTACGGCCCAGCAAATAAGTTTTTTTTCTCATTTATTCACCGTCTTCTGACTTTGATTCGAGGCAAATAAGGTTCGTTCTGGCGAGGATAGTAGGTCTACATTGTATGTTGTGTACCAATGGGTTGGGTGTACTGTACAGTAGTACACTACTCAGAAATTACTAATGTGCACTGCATGTTTTCAGCTTTTCGAAAAAGAGATGAGATGTGTTCTCCAATTGAAGCTGATGGAATCAAACAACAACCGAGTTTGACCTTCTTGGGAAAAGCTAGAGATCTATTTATACTTTGGAAAAAAGAAACCTTTCTGGGCTCACTTCACAGACATTTACTGCATGCATTTAGACCATGGGTGTGGTTCCAGAGTTGGCGCAACATTGATAACCAACCATCATTTCACCTATGTTCTCACTGGAAAATTTTTGTCCAATTCAATAGAAGGACGGTTTGGGTGGTATCAGCAAGCCAATGGTGGTAATTTTTTCATGTTTGTAAAACAAGTTCTGGAAGCTGAAAAAAAAATCGCACTCTTAGTTTGTTGCAGCAACATGATCTTCTTGCAGCAGGTAACCTCACAACCCTTGATGCTTTTCCACTCGGCTTTGACGTTTCGATGTCAACTGTTCCGTTTACAGATGTTTGATGGTTTACTTTTTTTTCTGCGGTTAATGTGAATGACCTCTCTGATGCTAATGTGACGTATTTTGTGAGCGGATACATTGGCCACAGTATCTCTCGAGTGCTTGTAAGATGTTATTGGTAAAAGATGTTGATGGGCCGAGTCTCCTTGAGTCGGTACCACATTATCGTGCACATCTTCTTGAAATAGCTGATTGTGGTGGTTTATCCGCTCCCACAGAATACTGCTTTGCAGTGACAGCGCTGGCTGTTCAATATTACACTGCTATATTGTGTGATGACTTGGCTAAGTCGAAACTGTTTAGTTTGTTGAATTAGCGTTTTATTTTTACTTCTTCAATCTTGAATGTCGAAGA
Source organism: Aplidium turbinatum (assembly GCF_918807975.1). Classification (NCBI taxonomy): domain Eukaryota; kingdom Metazoa; phylum Chordata; class Ascidiacea; order Aplousobranchia; family Polyclinidae; genus Aplidium; species Aplidium turbinatum. The sequence goes on from NC_137477.1 coordinate 21,243,425, forward strand.
GTCTCGTGATATTGGCGATTTAGTTCAGCAAAAGTGTGATAATGGACATTCCGACGTTAACTTAATTGTGTGCACTGCATTTAACTGTTTCGCTAAAAATGAACTGAAACGATTTAATGCCCCGGAGATTGCACCTTCCACAATGGTGACTAATCGAAAGGTTCGAAAACTTACTTTAAAAAGCACACACAAAAGTTAGTTATGTTTTGTTTACACGTTTTTATTGCTACTTTATTCTTATTTGTTATACCTCACAGCCAATAGAGTTGCTACTCTCATAAACGCCTGAACAGTTTTTTCAAGCTTACTTGGTATTGTACTGTAATGTTTATTATATGCTTACTTCACATTTATTTACAACCAATCGTATGAAGTGAGTATTGGTGAAGTTGCTGTTGTATATTTACGTCTACTTGTCTATATTACGAAACATAGTGTAATCTAAATGGCGATATAAAGTAGACATTTACACTGTAGAATATTTGACTTGGGTAAATTTGATCAAGGTGTTGGAAGCATTAATTACGTTGTTCAAATTGCTTGTATCATCAATCTTATCATTTACTTGCTTCCTTGATTGTCACTATTGCATGGTATTGCTCTGTCATGTTACACCATCTGATGTATCTTTTTGAAGAAGTCAATTATATTGATTGACGAAACGTACAAAAATAGATGTTATCGTTTTCATTACTGTGTAGCTGTTAATAGTGTTAGGTAACTTGCGTATTGCGTAACTATAATGTGTCAATGACAGTAGTCTATGTACGACTTGTACGTGCTTCAGTGCATTCAATGTTGTGCTGGACTAGTGCGCGTATATATTAACACCGTATAATAATGAATACCGTATAATATAATGTTTACAAACCTGCAATAAATTTATATTTTCAACTACAATAGTCATGTGTGCTTTTTGCGCATTAAAATGCAGTGGAACGGTTACGAGCAACCTATTTGTGCAAAAATAGTTGTTTGCTACAATCGCCCTTCTCCCAACAACGCCTGAAATCGCCTTCGCGTCCCGATACTCACTATGTCCCCGACGTCAACATAAAGTACACGGAAGTTGACTTCTTTGTTATGACCAACACAGAAAACTTTTTTAATTTTGAACTGGCAACACTGACCAGATTTGATGGAGGCTTTTGTTACGGCCAATCTCTGTACAAATCAAACGTCATATAAAACCGTTCAAGTCTACTGAATATTACGTCATGGAAGTTGCTAGAAAATGTGCCAAAATTGCACCAGCGTTCATAAGAATTGTGTCAAACCTGTCAGACCTGTTTGGGCCTGTTTAAACAGGAAATATTACATCAGCTTTAAACACCTGTTGGAATGACTTCATAATTGTCTTTCATTATTGCGTCACAGTACTGCATACGTGAATTTGAGATATTGCTATCTATTCTGGTCATTCGTAAAATGATTGTTTGAAAGTTGGCCGCACTTTTAACTGTTGGCTTAGTGCTTGCTAGCTGGACAAAGGTTCCGTCTTTTATCCAAGTAATCTGTTGTGTAGTGACAGTTTAAGTGGTGTAGGCGTTGCACCCCCTCGTTTTCGGTAGCCTCGGGCTAATTTTACAGGAATACACTGTTTGAAAAGAAGTTCAAGTGTGTGTTTCTTCGGTCATTATATACAGACGAACGGATTAGGGAACTTTATGTTAAAATTTTCCCAAGAAGAGATTATGGTTTACCGCTGTGACCATAAAAAATAAAAGACGAAGTTAGTTAGTTGGTAGGCCAAGAAGCACTTAGAAGCAAAGAAATAATAAAAGAAGATCTTATTGGTTGGTAGTCTAAAGAAGTAAAGAAAAGTAAAGACATTTCTTCTCAGTTTGGTACAGAAGAAAAATAACTTTGACATTTATTGGCAAGAAAGAAGATTAAAGGCAATCCATCTGTGCTTGAAGATTCAAGTGGAAGAATCCAAGCAAGTTTTGTGGACGTTTGGACTTCACATACTCGTACAGCTACGGTATCGTGCATTTAAATTCTTTTTTGTATTTTTACGGTCTTTGCAGTTAAGTTTTTTATAACTACTGTAATTTGTGTGTTTGTGTAACTTAATTTTTTAATTGTTAAATTTAGCCCTAACATTTAATATGTCTACACTCGGTGGTGACAGGGACTCGACCGCCGTCGACTCGACTGAGTTTAAGCCTGATGATGTTCTTTGCGGTCGGGCAGGCCATTCTGGGGAGGGACCCATTAACGATGAGGCTAAGTCAGTTCGAGAGGCCCGGCATCTTAGACGGGATATTTTGACTCAAATTGGGAAACTTTCTGTGGCCCTAGGTTCTTTGAGTGATAAGCAGGAACTGTTAATTTTTCGATCTAACTTATCTACTTTAGAAGAGGAATTACGGCATTTCCATGCTCTTTTGAGTAAAATTGTTAACTCTGCAATCTTGGCAGAACTTCGTGATAGGGTAGATCCCGAATTTAACTCGTTAAAAAATAACTTCGAACAAAAAGAAAGTGAGTTGTCAGATAGCCAGGATGCTGACATACATCCTGAGGATAGCGCCTCAAATGTAAGCACTAGGATGTCTGAGAGCTCGTCACGGATAGTTGCACAAATTAACCTACAGTTAAGACGAGAGGAGCTCCAGATCCAAGCTGAGGCCGAAGCGAGAGCTGCTGAGGCCGCCGCGAGAGCTGAGGCCGAAGCAAGAGCTGCTGAGGCCGCCGCGAGAGCTGAGGCCATCCGAGCTGAGGCCATACGAGCTGAGGCCATCGCGAGAGCTGAAGCCGAAGCGAGAGCTGCTAAGTTCGCACTCAAAGACGCTCAGTTGAGGGCCGAACAACGTAAAGAGGTAGTTTTAGCTGAATATCGTTCTGAGTTGGGCTCCCGGCGTAGCTCTAGGAAGGGCTCTTCTAGGCATTCCAGAAGTGAACATCAATCACAGTTTAATTTACCTAACCTTTTCCACACGCCTGTTCAATCCGTAAGTGGACCTGTACAATCCACATGTTTTCCAGCTGTTTCAGGAGGTCTCGGGGCCACGGCTAAGGGTCTTCCGAAGGCTGTAGAGCCAAGGTCTGCAAATTACAACCGAACTCCTCCCCCAGAGCGTACAGGTCACGGGGCCGCCATTAGCAGTAATGCTTTGCCCCCTTCACAGTTTTCAGCGCCGCTAGTTTTTGATCGCCCAGCTACACGTAATTTGGGTGGTTGTGAGAGGCGTATCGCGTCTCCTGATTTTAACGTGTTTGAGGATCGTGATCGGGCTGTGCATGTGACTGAGCCCACTCAGCCCCTTAAGGGATATAGCTCGTCTTCTCCCGCTAAATCGAGTTCTCAACAGCAGGATTGCTTTTTTGAATACCAAAATAGTAGGACGTTCTTCGATAAGGCGGCCTTGATTGGTTACGATGGTAATAATATGCCATTTGTCTTCTTTAAAAATCGTGTTATGGCCTTGATGGCAGCTTCGCCCTTTAAGGGAACTCGTTTGACTTTGTTGCAAGCAGCTTGTGTTAGAACAGCTGCACAAACGATTGCTAATTTGGTTTCTGACACTCCTGGCTTGTCAGAGGAAGACAGGATAGAAATGTCATTAGCTCGCTTGTCCCAACGTTTTGGAGTTCGTGGAGGTCTTTTCGCAGAACCAGAAATTAGAAAGTATCGCTATGGTAGCAAATTGACTTCTATCTCTTCCAGTGATTTGAAAGAGTTTAAAGATGAATTGTCGCAGTGTTTGCTTTACGCGAAAGCTTATGGTCAGCGTGATAAATTAGAAGGACGTTTTGTTTTGGATTTGGCTAAGCGACTCCCGTTTGACGCTAAGCAGCGTTATCTTGACTTTTTAGGTGATCAGTATGGTAGCACTGAGGAACCTACCTTTCAGAGTTTGTTTGAATTTGTAGTACGAGAGGAAACGCGCAAGTCGACTGATTTTAGCATTATGCTAATGGGCGATTCTGGTGAGTCGCAGCAATTTAAAAAGTTTGGCAAAGGAAAATTGCCTTCATGTCCGGTTAGGCAGACGTCGGTAAAACCCCATGATAATGTGATTTCAGGGAGTTCGCAGTACTCGACTGCTGTTGGCGCACCGCGCGGCGGTGTGGCCAGACGTAGTGACATACCGGCATGTTTTTGTTGTTCATCACGTGGTCAAGTTGAATATCATTTTTTGTCTAATTGTAAAGAATTTTTGCGCTTGACACCTAAAGGTCGGAGAGATGTCATTGTGAAAGCTGGAAAATGCTTGAACTGTTTGCGCCAGCATATGGTTAGAGACTGTAATCATGCAAACAACTGTCGTCAGTGTGGGCCTAACAACGATAGGAAACACTATTTTCTTCTGCATGATTTTTATGTGACGTCACGTGATTCTCTGGATTCGGTCGGTAAAGATGATGCTGGTGCCAGAGTTCCTGTGCGTAATGTTAAGATTGGAAATGTTAAAGCAGCCTTTAACCGCGTTACTGCTGCTCGTGTTTTGAATCCAATGACTGGCAAATCGAAGTTGGTGTATTGTCAGCATGATCCTGGTTCGCAGTTGACCTTTGTTTCGAGTGACTTGGTGTGCGAACTTGGTCTTAAACCGTATGATAAAGCGTCGTTTAAAATGGATACTCTGGCTGGTCAGAAACCTACTTGTGCTGACCTTGTTAAACTCAACATCCAGTCGTTAGAGACTGATGAACTGTTTTGTGATATAACCTCGGTGGTTAACCCAGCTTGGGCTGACGATGTTAAAACTTTACCTCATAAACAAGATTTAAGTGGTTTCCGTTATTTTCATGACGTGAATATGTTTCATTTGAATGATTGTAGTACTGTAGATGTACTGATTGGCAATGACAACGCTTATTTGATGTGGGCAAAAGAAGAACGTGTTGGTGAAAATCGCAGTGAACCGCATGCTTTACTCACTCCTCTCGGTTGGTTGGCTTGTGGTGGTAAGTCACCCTTAGTTGAAAGCGTTGCTAAAGTGTGCAGAGTGCAGACGTCTTCAGAGTCGGATGTCATCTCTGGCTTTCAGCGTAAAATTGAGTCTCGTGATATGGAAATAGCAGACCTGAATAAAGTCATTCAGGATTTGACTTTGCAAAATGAAACCTGTGAATTGTCTCGCAATGATATTTTGGCTAGAGAACTTGTCGAACCGAATATTGAGTTGAAAGATGGTCGATTTGAGATACCTGTTCCGTTGAAGGAAGATATTGATCTACCTAACAATTTTGTGTTGGCGTCAGATAGAGCTGCTGCTTTAAGAAAGAAAGCTTTAAAACAACCTGAACTTCGTGATTTCCTTACTGACACCATGAAAGATCTTAAATCTAATGGCTATATTGAGCGTGCTGGTGAAGCAGGAAATGTCAAGGGATTTGAATGGTATTTACCATACTTTGTGACGTCACAATTAAAAAAGCGCATTGTTTACGAGGGCAAGTCTGAATTTCGAAGAACTTGTGTTAATGATGTAATGTTTTCGTGTCCTGATTTGTTAAACTCTCTGGCAGATCTCTTGGCTAGATTGCGGCTTGGCAGATTTGGTTTCGTGGCCGATATGACCAAATACTTTTTTCACATTTTGGACTCTTCAATACGTAAGCCCAGTTTTATTGAACTGCTTACGTACACCAGTAGTGCCGTTCGGATCGTGAACGAACGCCCTTTGGTACCTTTGAGTGACGACCCTAGGGATTTTACTGTCATCACCCCTGCCTCACTTTTGACCCCATACTTAGACCCATACTGTGCTGTTGGGCAACCACATGATCGTGACCAATTAAGAAGGGATTATCGGTTCAATTTGTCACTTTCTCAGCAGTTTTGGAGTAAATGGATCGATTTTTACTTGCCAGGTCTTCAGGGCCGGAAAAAATGGCTAAAAATGGCCGAGAATTTGGAGCCTGGTCAACTTGTAGTGGTAGGTTCTCTCCAAGACATTGGTAAACGTGGGAAGTATCAACTTGGGAGGGTGCATGAGGTAGTTCCACAAATTAGGAAAGGGAAGCCTGTGGTTCGTAGAGCCAAAGTTGCCGTCTGCAACTATGATGAGAGTACGGGGAAAGTAAAAGTAGACTACGTGTTGAGGGATATTTCGTGCCTCGCCCCCGTAAAGAACACCTAAGTGTTAGGGTTTGAGCTTGGTTTTGTCTGCGGTGGCCGACCCTTGTCTGAGCCCGGAACAGTCGGTTATTATCGCAACAATTGTATATAGCGTCATTTTAGCGTGTACCTATGGTACCAATTTCATGTATCGTCGTGTTTATTCTTATTGCTGTTCATTCTTTGCATGCCCTTTGTATTTGCGTATTAACTTAAACGTGAGTGATTCAAACAATTTGTGTATCATGTGTTTTTATTCATTGGCTCACGATTGTCCTTCAATTCTTTTTTAGTTATGCCATGTTAGACTGTCATAACTAGGGGCCGCTATGTTACGGCCAATCTCTGTACAAATCAAACGTCATATAAAACCGTTCAAGTCTACTGAATATTACGTCATGGAAGTTGCTAGAAAATGTGCCAAAATTGCACCAGCGTTCATAAGAATTGTGTCAAACCTGTCAGACCTGTTTGGGCCTGTTTAAACAGGAAATATTACATCAGCTTTAAACACCTGTTGGAATGACTTCATAATTGTCTTTCATTATTGCGTCACAGTACTGCATACGTGAATTTGAGATATTGCTATCTATTCTGGTCATTCGTAAAATGATTGTTTGAAAGTTGGCCGCACTTTTAACTGTTGGCTTAGTGCTTGCTAGCTGGACAAAGGTTCCGTCTTTTATCCAAGTAATCTGTTGTGTAGTGACAGTTTAAGTGGTGTAGGCGTTGCACCCCCTCGTTTTCGGTAGCCTCGGGCTAATTTTACAGGAATACACTGTTTGAAAAGAAGTTCAAGTGTGTGTTTCTTCGGTCATTATATACAGACGAACGGATTAGGGAACTTTATGTTAAAATTTTCCCAAGAAGAGATTATGGTTTACCGCTGTGACCATAAAAAATAAAAGACGAAGTTAGTTAGTTGGTAGGCCAAGAAGCACTTAGAAGCAAAGAAATAATAAAAGAAGATCTTATTGGTTGGTAGTCTAAAGAAGTAAAGAAAAGTAAAGACATTTCTTCTCAGTTTGGTACAGAAGAAAAATAACTTTGACATTTATTGGCAAGAAAGAAGATTAAAGGCAATCCATCTGTGCTTGAAGATTCAAGTGGAAGAATCCAAGCAAGTTTTGTGGACGTTTGGACTTCACATACTCGTACAGCTACGGTATCGTGCATTTAAATTCTTTTTTGTATTTTTACGGTCTTTGCAGTTAAGTTTTTTATAACTACTGTAATTTGTGTGTTTGTGTAACTTAATTTTTTAATTGTTAAATTTAGCCCTAACATTTAATATGTCTACACTCGGTGGTGACAGGGACTCGACCGCCGTCGACTCGACTGAGTTTAAGCCTGATGATGTTCTTTGCGGTCGGGCAGGCCATTCTGGGGAGGGACCCATTAACGATGAGGCTAAGTCAGTTCGAGAGGCCCGGCATCTTAGACGGGATATTTTGACTCAAATTGGGAAACTTTCTGTGGCCCTAGGTTCTTTGAGTGATAAGCAGGAACTGTTAATTTTTCGATCTAACTTATCTACTTTAGAAGAGGAATTACGGCATTTCCATGCTCTTTTGAGTAAAATTGTTAACTCTGCAATCTTGGCAGAACTTCGTGATAGGGTAGATCCCGAATTTAACTCGTTAAAAAATAACTTCGAACAAAAAGAAAGTGAGTTGTCAGATAGCCAGGATGCTGACATACATCCTGAGGATAGCGCCTCAAATGTAAGCACTAGGATGTCTGAGAGCTCGTCACGGATAGTTGCACAAATTAACCTACAGTTAAGACGAGAGGAGCTCCAGATCCAAGCTGAGGCCGAAGCGAGAGCTGCTGAGGCCGCCGCGAGAGCTGAGGCCGAAGCAAGAGCTGCTGAGGCCGCCGCGAGAGCTGAGGCCATACGAGCTGAGGCCATACGAGCTGAGGCCATCGCGAGAGCTGAAGCCGAAGCGAGAGCTGCTAAGTTCGCACTCAAAGACGCTCAGTTGAGGGCCGAACAACGTAAAGAGGTAGTTTTAGCTGAATATCGTTCTGAGTTGGGCTCCCGGCGTAGCTCTAGGAAGGGCTCTTCTAGGCATTCCAGAAGTGAACATCAATCACAGTTTAATTTACCTAACCTTTTCCACACGCCTGTTCAATCCGTAAGTGGACCTGTACAATCCACATGTTTTCCAGCTGTTTCAGGAGGTCTCGGGGCCACGGCTAAGGGTCTTCCGAAGGCTGTAGAGCCAAGGTCTGCAAATTACAACCGAACTCCTCCCCCAGAGCGTACAGGTCACGGGGCCGCCATTAGCAGTAATGCTTTGCCCCCTTCACAGTTTTCAGCGCCGCTAGTTTTTGATCGCCCAGCTACACGTAATTTGGGTGGTTGTGAGAGGCGTATCGCGTCTCCTGATTTTAACGTGTTTGAGGATCGTGATCGGGCTGTGCATGTGACTGAGCCCACTCAGCCCCTTAAGGGATATAGCTCGTCTTCTCCCGCTAAATCGAGTTCTCAACAGCAGGATTGCTTTTTTGAATACCAAAATAGTAGGACGTTCTTCGATAAGGCGGCCTTGATTGGTTACGATGGTAATAATATGCCATTTGTCTTCTTTAAAAATCGTGTTATGGCCTTGATGGCAGCTTCGCCCTTTAAGGGAACTCGTTTGACTTTGTTGCAAGCAGCTTGTGTTAGAACAGCTGCACAAACGATTGCTAATTTGGTTTCTGACACTCCTGGCTTGTCAGAGGAAGACAGGATAGAAATGTCATTAGCTCGCTTGTCCCAACGTTTTGGAGTTCGTGGAGGTCTTTTCGCAGAACCAGAAATTAGAAAGTATCGCTATGGTAGCAAATTGACTTCTATCTCTTCCAGTGATTTGAAAGAGTTTAAAGATGAATTGTCGCAGTGTTTGCTTTACGCGAAAGCTTATGGTCAGCGTGATAAATTAGAAGGACGTTTTGTTTTGGATTTGGCTAAGCGACTCCCGTTTGACGCTAAGCAGCGTTATCTTGACTTTTTAGGTGATCAGTATGGTAGCACTGAGGAACCTACCTTTCAGAGTTTGTTTGAATTTGTAGTACGAGAGGAAACGCGCAAGTCGACTGATTTTAGCATTATGCTAATGGGCGATTCTGGTGAGTCGCAGCAATTTAAAAAGTTTGGCAAAGGAAAATTGCCTTCATGTCCGGTTAGGCAGACGTCGGTAAAACCCCATGATAATGTGATTTCAGGGAGTTCGCAGTACTCGACTGCTGTTGGCGCACCGCGCGGCGGTGTGGCCAGACGTAGTGACATACCGGCATGTTTTTGTTGTTCATCACGTGGTCAAGTTGAATATCATTTTTTGTCTAATTGTAAAGAATTTTTGCGCTTGACACCTAAAGGTCGGAGAGATGTCATTGTGAAAGCTGGAAAATGCTTGAACTGTTTGCGCCAGCATATGGTTAGAGACTGTAATCATGCAAACAACTGTCGTCAGTGTGGGCCTAACAACGATAGGAAACACTATTTTCTTCTGCATGATTTTTATGTGACGTCACGTGATTCTCTGGATTCGGTCGGTAAAGATGATGCTGGTGCCAGAGTTCCTGTGCGTAATGTTAAGATTGGAAATGTTAAAGCAGCCTTTAACCGCGTTACTGCTGCTCGTGTTTTGAATCCAATGACTGGCAAATCGAAGTTGGTGTATTGTCAGCATGATCCTGGTTCGCAGTTGACCTTTGTTTCGAGTGACTTGGTGTGCGAACTTGGTCTTAAACCGTATGATAAAGCGTCGTTTAAAATGGATACTCTGGCTGGTCAGAAACCTACTTGTGCTGACCTTGTTAAACTCAACATCCAGTCGTTAGAGACTGATGAACTGTTTTGTAATATAACCTCGGTGGTTAACCCAGCTTGGGCTGACGATGTTAAAACTTTACCTCATAAACAAGATTTAAGTGGTTTCCGTTATTTTCATGACGTGAATATGTTTCATTTGAATGATTGTAGTACTGTAGATGTACTGATTGGCAATGACAACGCTTATTTGATGTGGGCAAAAGAAGAACGTGTTGGTGAAAATCGCAGTGAACCGCATGCTTTACTCACTCCTCTCGGTTGGTTGGCTTGTGGTGGTAAGTCACCCTTAGTTGAAAGCGTTGCTAAAGTGTGCAGAGTGCAGACGTCTTCAGAGTCGGATGTCATCTCTGGCTTTCAGCGTAAAATTGAGTCTCGTGATATGGAAATAGCAGACCTGAATAAAGTCATTCAGGATTTGACTTTGCAAAATGAAACCTGTGAATTGTCTCGCAATGATATTTTGGCTAGAGAACTTGTCGAACCGAATATTGAGTTGAAAGATGGTCGATTTGAGATACCTGTTCCGTTGAAGGAAGATATTGATCTACCTAACAATTTTGTGTTGGCGTCAGATAGAGCTGCTGCTTTAAGAAAGAAAGCTTTAAAACAACCTGAACTTCGTGATTTCCTTACTGACACCATGAAAGATCTTAAATCTAATGGCTATATTGAGCGTGCTGGTGAAGCAGGAAATGTCAAGGGATTTGAATGGTATTTACCATACTTTGTGACGTCACAATTAAAAAAGCGCATTGTTTACGAGGGCAAGTCTGAATTTCGAAGAACTTGTGTTAATGATGTAATGTTTTCGTGTCCTGATTTGTTAAACTCTCTGGCAGATCTCTTGGCTAGATTGCGGCTTGGCAGATTTGGTTTCGTGGCCGATATGACCAAATACTTTTTTCACATTTTGGACTCTTCAATACGTAAGCCCAGTTTTATTGAACTGCTTACGTACACCAGTAGTGCCGTTCGGATCGTGAACGAACGCCCTTTGGTACCTTTGAGTGACGACCCTAGGGATTTTACTGTCATCACCCCTGCCTCACTTTTGACCCCATACTTAGACCCATACTGTGCTGTTGGGCAACCACATGATCGTGACCAATTAAGAAGGGATTATCGGTTCAATTTGTCACTTTCTCAGCAGTTTTGGAGTAAATGGATCGATTTTTACTTGCCAGGTCTTCAGGGCCGGAAAAAATGGCTAAAAATGGCCGAGAATTTGGATCCTGGTCAACTTGTAGTGGTAGGTTCTCTCCAAGACATTGGTAAACGTGGGAAGTATCAACTTGGGAGGGTGCATGAGGTAGTTCCACAAATTAGGAAAGGGAAGCCTGTGGTTCGTAGAGCCAAAGTTGCCGTCTGCAACTATGATGAGAGTACGGGGAAAGTAAAAGTAGACTACGTGTTGAGGGATATTTCGTGCCTCGCCCCCGTAAAGAACACCTAAGTGTTAGGGTTTGAGCTTGGTTTTGTCTGCGGTGGCCGACCCTTGTCTGAGCCCGGAACAGTCGGTTATTATCGCAACAATTGTATATAGCGTCATTTTAGCGTGTACCTATGGTACCAATTTCATGTATCGTCGTGTTTATTCTTATTGCTGTTCATTCTTTGCATGCCCTTTGTATTTGCGTATTAACTTAAACGTGAGTGATTCAAACAATTTGTGTATCATGTGTTTTTATTCATTGGCTCACGATTGTCCTTCAATTCTTTTTTAGTTATGCCATGTTAGACTGTCATAACTAGGGGCCGCTATGTTACGGCCAATCTCTGTACAAATCAAACGTCATATAAAACCGTTCAAGTCTACTGAATATTACGTCATGGAAGTTGCTAGAAAATGTGCCAAAATTGCACCAGCGTTCATAAGAATTGTGTCAAACCTGTCAGACCTGTTTGGGCCTGTTTAAACAGGAAATATTACATCAGCTTTAAACACCTGTTGGAATGACTTCATAATTGTCTTTCATTATTGCGTCACAGTACTGCATACGTGAATTTGAGATATTGCTATCTATTCTGGTCATTCGTAAAATGATTGTTTGAAAGTTGGCCGCACTTTTAACTGTTGGCTTAGTGCTTGCTAGCTGGACAAAGGTTCCGTCTTTTATCCAAGTAATCTGTTGTGTAGTGACAGTTTAAGTGGTGTAGGCGTTGCACCCCCTCGTTTTCGGTAGCCTCGGGCTAATTTTACAGGAATACACTGTTTGAAAAGAAGTTCAAGTGTGTGTTTCTTCGGTCATTATATACAGACGAACGGATTAGGGAACTTTATGTTAAAATTTTCCCAAGAAGAGATTATGGTTTACCGCTGTGACCATAAAAAATAAAAGACGAAGTTAGTTAGTTGGTAGGCCAAGAAGCACTTAGAAGCAAAGAAATAATAAAAGAAGATCTTATTGGTTGGTAGTCTAAAGAAGTAAAGAAAAGTAAAGACATTTCTTCTCAGTTTGGTACAGAAGAAAAATAACTTTGACATTTATTGGCAAGAAAGAAGATTAAAGGCAATCCATCTGTGCTTGAAGATTCAAGTGGAAGAATCCAAGCAAGTTTTGTGGACGTTTGGACTTCACATACTCGTACAGCTACGGTATCGTGCATTTAAATTCTTTTTTGTATTTTTACGGTCTTTGCAGTTAAGTTTTTTATAACTACTGTAATTTGTGTGTTTGTGTAACTTAATTTTTTAATTGTTAAATTTAGCCCTAACATTTAATATGTCTACACTCGGTGGTGACAGGGACTCGACCGCCGTCGACTCGACTGAGTTTAAGCCTGATGATGTTCTTTGCGGTCGGGCAGGCCATTCTGGGGAGGGACCCATTAACGATGAGGCTAAGTCAGTTCGAGAGGCCCGGCATCTTAGACGGGATATTTTGACTCAAATTGGGAAACTTTCTGTGGCCCTAGGTTCTTTGAGTGATAAGCAGGAACTGTTAATTTTTCGATCTAACTTATCTACTTTAGAAGAGGAATTACGGCATTTCCATGCTCTTTTGAGTAAAATTGTTAACTCTGCAATCTTGGCAGAACTTCGTGATAGGGTAGATCCCGAATTTAACTCGTTAAAAAATAACTTCGAACAAAAAGAAAGTGAGTTGTCAGATAGCCAGGATGCTGACATACATCCTGAGGATAGCGCCTCAAATGTAAGCACTAGGATGTCTGAGAGCTCGTCACGGATAGTTGCACAAATTAACCTACAGTTAAGACGAGAGGAGCTCCAGATCCAAGCTGAGGCCGAAGCGAGAGCTGCTGAGGCCGCCGCGAGAGCTGAGGCCGAAGCAAGAGCTGCTGAGGCCGCCGCGAGAGCTGAGGCCATACGAGCTGAGGCCATACGAGCTGAGGCCATCGCGAGAGCTGAAGCCGAAGCGAGAGCTGCTAAGTTCGCACTCAAAGACGCTCAGTTGAGGGCCGAACAACGTAAAGAGGTAGTTTTAGCTGAATATCGTTCTGAGTTGGGCTCCCGGCGTAGCTCTAGGAAGGGCTCTTCTAGGCATTCCAGAAGTGAACATCAATCACAGTTTAATTTACCTAACCTTTTCCACACGCCTGTTCAATCCGTAAGTGGACCTGTACAATCCACATGTTTTCCAGCTGTTTCAGGAGGTCTCGGGGCCACGGCTAAGGGTCTTCCGAAGGCTGTAGAGCCAAGGTCTGCAAATTACAACCGAACTCCTCCCCCAGAGCGTACAGGTCACGGGGCCGCCATTAGCAGTAATGCTTTGCCCCCTTCACAGTTTTCAGCGCCGCTAGTTTTTGATCGCCCAGCTACACGTAATTTGGGTGGTTGTGAGAGGCGTATCGCGTCTCCTGATTTTAACGTGTTTGAGGATCGTGATCGGGCTGTGCATGTGACTGAGCCCACTCAGCCCCTTAAGGGATATAGCTCGTCTTCTCCCTATAGCAACGTGCCGCTCCTGGATTTATCCACAAGATCCAATGAGTAGTTACGCCACTGACTAGAAGGGTTACGATTTTTTCTGATTTATATAATAATGTACATTTTATAGGTTATATAAGAAGAATGAAGTTGGTTTTAAAGTAATTTAACGTTTTTAGTTGAAAACAAGCGAGCAACAAAGCGTGAAAAATATGTCAAATTGGCAATTGACCCTTCTAATGTTGGCGGAACAACGGAGTTGCGCATCCCGGTATCTACCGTCCCTAGTTCCCCATTAATACCTACCCCTTCTCGTACAGTGGCTACCAGCACTGTACGAGTTAGGGTTATTCGCTAAGGGAGGTTTTTGGATACCTTAGTAACTAACGCTAAACTTGGCTGTTGGCTTACTGTTGGCCCACTGTTGCACCAACTGTTTGGCCAACTGTTGTACACTGCGTAAAGTCGGTTTCCAGTCCAGATTCTACTATTTAGAAGTCCATGCATCAAGTAAATGTTGAGGAGAATAGACTCGCCTTCAGAAAATGTTTAAATGCTTGTTTAAATTTGGGCTGTAGCGTTTGATTAGCCTAACACTAGTAGGCATCCTTCCATCTTTTCAGATGATGGTAGCACTCTGGGTACGGCAGCTTCTCATATGGCTCTGAAGTCCAATCCTGGCGTGGCAGTCTCGTCCACAGTTTGGACATATGAAATCAGAGGAGTTCTGAGGCTGTTGTCTCTCTTTTCTTCTTTGTCTTCTTTCCTCTAGTTGCTTCCTCCGCCTCGACTGACCCTTTGCTAGACCCGCACTGACTTCGTAGCGCCATCTGTTGCGATTTGCTGCGATCAGTTCCCAGCTGGCAGGGTCTATGTCAGTCTGCTTCAGGTCTCGTTTGCAAACGTCTCTGTAACGCAGTGCGGGTCGTCCTACTGGGCGTTTCCCTGTGGCAAGTTCACTGTACAGAATGTCCTTTGGAATGCGCCCATCCTTCATTCTGGATACATGCCCCAACCAGCGTAGACGTCGCTGGCATAGGAGAAGGTGTATGCTCAGGGAGCAAGAACGTTCCAGAACAGTGGTGTTGGGTATTCTGTCCTTCCAGGAAATACCAAGAATGCGCCTCAAGCAACGAAGGTGAAAGCTTTCAAGGCGGTTTTCTTGTCTGGCGTAAGTGGTCCAGGACTCACTACCGTACAGCAGAGTATTAAGAACACACGCACGGTACACTTTGAGTTTTGTATTAAGTGTCAAAAGATTATTGTTCCACACTCTCCTCCTGAGTTGAGTCATCACACCTGCAGCCCTGGCTATCCGTCTGTCGATTTCCTTATCTAAGGACAGGTTGCTGGTGACCGTTGAACCAAGGTAGGTGAAGTGGTCTGTCACTTCGAGCACTTCTGGTCCTATGGTGATGACAGGTAGCTTGGGGACATCTTGGTCCATGACTACTGTTTTCTTGATGCTGATGGTCAGTGCGAATTCCCTACAGGCGTGTGCAAACTGGTTGAGCAACTGCTGCAGCTCGTGCTCGGCGTGTGCTGACAATGCTGCGTCGTCGGCAAACAGCAGTTCTCTGATCAGCACTGTGCGAACCTTCGTCTTGGCTCTCAGTCGGGCCAGGTTGAACAGTTTCCCATCACTGCGGGTGTGTAGGTGGACACCTTGTGTGGAGTGACCGAATGCAAACTTCAGTAACAGAGAGAAGAAAATCCCAAACAAAGTCGGCGCAAGGACACATCCTTGTTTCACACCAGACCGAATTGCGAAGGGTTCAGAGGTCTCCCCGTCGTAACTGACCACACCCTGCATGTCCTTGTGGAAGGAGATGATGATGCTAAGCAGCTGTGGAGGACAGCCAATCTTCTGCAGTAGCTGAAACAGGCCTCTCCTGCTGACAAGGTCAAAAGCCTTCGTCAGGTCAATAAAGGCGATGTATAACGGCCTCTGCTGCTCACGGCATTTCTCTTGAAGCTGTCGTACGGAGAAAATCATGTCTGTTGTGGACCTCTGGGCGCGAAACCCGCACTGAGATTCAGGGTAGACCCTGTCGGCCAATACCTGAAGGCGCCTAAGGACCACCTTGGCAAAGACTTTTCCCACAATGCTAAGCAGAGAGATGCCTCTGTAGCTGTTACAATCAGTGCGATCCCCCTTGTTCTTGTACAGAGTAATGATCTTGGAGTTGCGCATGGACTGCGGTACTTGGCCCTCTTTCCAACAAAGACGCAGTAGCTCGTGCAGTGGTTTTAGCAGGACAGGTTTCCCACACTTTATAACCTCGGCTGGAATGTTATCCTCTCCCGGTGCTTTCCCACTTTGCATAGAGTCAATGGCTTTACTCAGTTCTTCTAAAGTAGGTTCTGCATCAAGCTCTGCTATAACAGGTAAATCTTCAATGTTGTCTAGCACTTCTTGAGAGACTGAGTTTTCAGAAAATGTTTAAATGCTTGTTTAAATTTGGGCTGTAGCGTTTGATTAGCCTAACACTGCTTCCTGAATTTTAGTGTCAAATTGTGATTTGCCTTTGCGTAAAATTTTTAATGAATCAGCAGAGAATTTTCGATCTGTACAAAAAGAACACTCCATGATATGGTCTTTGATGGTACTTTTAAAGTTCAGATGCTCTCGTGGTCAAATGTCTTGTGGACATACCGATGTAGGCTACCGTAGGTCAATGTCGCATCACACGGACATGTAAAACTGTATACGAAATTTGAGCAAGAGAGACGAATGCGTCTGGGACTTTGGTTCAAAATGCGAACCAATTTTGAATGGTTTGTAAGTAGGCAAAACGTCCACATCAATTCACTGTTTACAAAATTAGTGTTTTGTTTCAAACTGTTTTCGTGTTAGTTGTTGTTTTCGCACTTATTTGTGGTGGCAAACAGAAAGCTAATTCTATTTTGTCATACTTGAGGAAAAAGTCAAGATCTATAGAAGATTGCGAGAGTAGACGTAGGAATGAGGATGCTGAAGGTGCTAGTAGCATGGAATTCACTATAGGCCAACTTGTAAACTGATTGAGAGAACAAATCCTGATGTATCGGCAACTGGTGGGTTGTGGGCCGTGAGTGCCTTTAAATAATCAAAGGGGTGAGTATTGGCCCATTGTCACTGTCACTATTATCGCAAATCACTCGGCCGACATTTCTGAATTAGCCCTCCCCTAATTTTTTTTTCTGGGTGCGCTACTGCCAACCAGCAAATCCTGATAACAACTACAAACAAAAACACTTCAACTAGAGCAGCCTACTTTAGCAGAAAGTCGAATTGTCATAGTGCGTGATATTTACCATAGTTTGCTTTCAAGATTAGTTGCATCTGCAAAAGGCTATAGCTTATCAAGGATTAACTTTTGAAAAAGTTTATTTTTAACGCAGAACATTGTTTACTTCAAACAATCTTAAAACGTCGCAAAAGGTCCATAGGCAGATTTTGGTTTATGTGTCCGCGAATGCTACCAATGCTACCATACGTGATTAAAAACGACACTATCTGTCACTATTTTTTTTAAATCAAACAATTTTTACAACGCAATAAAACTTCAATTAAAAAAATTAGTTTCAAGAACTAACGTAGCCTATATTTTGTTGCAAAAATGCAGTGATGTAACGCGCATACAAAAAATAATGACGCCGTCAGCGCAAACGCAAACGTTCGAAAATCTATACGCTGCATGCGTCAACGCAACTTGTACAAAAAGGTTGGCGGCGTCAGCGTCAGCGCATACACTATAGCGCAAACTCATTTTGTTTGCTAGGTGCCAAACATTCACACGGTATAAACCACTCGAAACAAACAAGTTTTATTTTGACTTTCCACGAAGAAACACAAGCATCTGAAAGTGTTCATCTGACACTTTGCTGCGTTTTGGTTTCAATATGTCTTTGCCATTGAAAACATTCTTTCAACCTCAGCACTGGAAGGCATTGGCGTGTTGTAGCGAAAAAAAGTATTTTGGAAATCTTTCGTTGGAAATGCGCCCACGGTTAATGGTCCTTTGTGTGGCCTCTCTTCCAAGTAGGGCCGTGGGTTTGTATTATCATGCTCCATTTCACTTGGAGATTAGTAATACCATAAGTTATTCCATGAATACAATAGCGTAGTGTAAGAAACTGTAGCATATGCCTATCAAGAAAATTCTAGTATTATACTAACTGTCGCTCCTAGTAATATACTAACTGTCGCTCCCTAAAAATTCATTATAAAAAACACTATTTTTAAAATGATTCCGTTTGAATAAGACTAATGTTGCTTTTAATGCCATAATTCTCTCAGTAGCCTAAGCTCTATGCTTTTTTCTGATAAGATTTTTAAAAATTGGGTTAATGGAAGACAAAACTGCCAGACACAAGCAAGTTTAGATTCTGAACTGCACAACTCTTTGTTATTAGCATTCAGGGATAGTTAATTAGCATTACTAGTGTTATTAGCAGTAGGCTACTCAAAAGCCTCTCACAATTGGCCCCTGGATGGATGTTTTGCTAAACTGCTCATCAAGTTACAAAACATATATAATTACATACTTACGCAACAGAATGTATAAATTGTCAAGTAAAAATTACCTTAGCTTGATAGCCTACTGTATGTAGGCCTACACATTACTACGCTACATAGCATACAACAAGAATAATCGCAAAGACAAAGTAATGTACTACATATAACGTACAGAGTAGCCTACTACATCATGCAAGCAATCACGGTTGGAGACCAAATATTTGAGTTTGTTTAGATACATAGGCTGCACTGCTCATTCCCTGAGAAGTTTCCGACTTGCCCCAAAATGCAAGACTTAACTAATATAAATTAAAGTGCTCACAATTGCTTACAAACGCCTTCAACACGGCTTGACTAAAAAAACTTCACACTATGAAGCCAAGTCGGCAGGAGTGGCCGAGTGGTTAGCGCGTTGGGCTCGCAGTCGAGAGCCTGCGTGTTCGACTCCAGCCACCCGCACTTGCTGTTGTTTCTCTGGGCAAGAAACTTTACGATAATTGCCTCTACCCAGTGATCGATTTCGAGTAATGGGTAGTACCAAATTTAAGTCATAAATAGAGTAGACAACAGGAAACAGACATTGCAGTCGGCTGCAGCGTGGGTCAGGTGTACGTCGGAAGGCGTACACTGATGCATAGCGCTCAAGTCCGCTTTCCCGCAATGCAGGATAAAGATAATAAAACAAAAAAACAAAAAAACAAAAAAACAAAAAAAAAAACAAGTCATTGTTTACATTTTACATGGAGCGACATTACCGACCTACCTTCTTGCTTGCTTACATTGCATGCTTACATGCTTGCATGTCATCTTCAACGGAAAAAAACTAGAACATCACACGGCCAGGGCGAAAAAGAAAATTGAATTGAGTCCTGTCTTTGTCATGAGTTACCAAGGGGGGTGGGGGGGAAGACAGGTTATACCTGGGGCTGGTATATAAGTCCCCCCCACCCCCCTTGGTAACTCATGACAAAGACAGGACTCAATTCAATTTTCTTTTTCGCCCTGGCGGTGTGATGTTCTAGTTTTTTTCCGTTGAAGATGACATGCGTGTTGCATTGTCAAAAACTCAACCACAGTTCAGTCGTTTAGTTTAGGAAAGGCAACAACAGCACTCTCATTAAATTTGCTTACGTTTAAAAAGTTTCGGCATGGCACTTTGGGTCACCTTAATATTCAAATACTGCTAACATTTCTTGATCAATTCATTCATTTTTTTATTTGAGCAACTGTTTAACCTGATATTTGCCGCAGGAGTCATAGCGGCAATGCAATATGACACAGTACAGTAGTTGAGTAGCATAATTACAATAGTCAATAGTATGTTAATTGAGTTTCAGGCCAAATTTAGGTAGGGGTCCGCAGAATTAATAATTTGTCTAAAGGGGTTCGTGACAACAAAAAGGTTGGGAACCACTGCTGAGTAGTGCGATATAAAAACAAACTCCAGCTGACTGAACAATAGATGACACTGTGACACAACATTAGAACAATGGGCAATTGCAAGACGTCAACATTTCGCAGTTTGACAAAAAAAATTGCAAACAACAACTAAGACATTAAAAAGTATGCGTTGACGCTATGCGCTAAAAAACCGCGAAAACTTTGCGGCGCAGTCTCAAGCGCAAACTATCCAAAAAAATGTGGCCGCAAGCGTTAGCGCAAACAAAAAGTCTACGCCGCAAGTATGCGGCGTAGAATTTGCGGCGCATACGTACATCTCTGCAAAAAAGTTACTTCATTTTTAGCAAGAGAGACTTTTTCACGCATGCTGTAACTCGATGATAGCTAATGAAGGCTAACAGCTTTCACGTGGCAGTGAAGGTAGCCTAGGTCTACCTCATCTTTCCACCCAGTGGTGCCGAAGTTAGTTGAAGATTGGGGGGGGGGGGGATAAATCAACATTTTATCAAATTTTAGACGATTTTGAACATTAGGGAATGCATATTTTTATACCCAATCTTAGTGGTAGCCTACCAGTATTAACTTAAGTTTATTAAACAATCACCGGACCTCGGAAAATTAGCTGCTAACAGCATAATATACAGATAAGAAATCTTGGAGATAAAAGTGCTACCAGTGCTCTTGTGAATGACTGCTGCAAGATGAAAAAACAAGCAAAGAAAAATTGATACCTCCAGTGAGATTCGAACCTATGACCTTCCAATGAACACTTAGTTTTCAAAAAAAAAGTTATAGGCTACTTTTCTTCTTGTCCTCTCCTTCACTAGAATCACTACACTTGGTGCACTATTATAGGACAAAGTCACTAGTGCAGGAGACTGAAAACAATCGAAGCTACAGAAGAACATCTGCAAATTTATGACAAAAATAATAACTTTCCAACACATCACAAGAACTTGTTACAACCAAACATATTGCGTCAGGGCCGGATTAAGGTTTTATGGGGCCCTGGGCTGAGCTGAAAGTGGGGGCCCTTATCAAGTGACATTTTTCGCTAAAAATTAATGGTGGAGTGGGGCTACGATACGGGCCCAGTTGCATGTATCGGTTTCACGGAGTCCCAAACAGCGGACCAGTGGCGTAGCCAGAGAAAAATTTTGGAGGGGGGGCGAAATATTTGATGAATTGAAGAGAACAACAAAGTGTTTGATTTAAAGCCATCGCTACTTGATGTGCAGTGGCGTATCCTGGTGGGTTGAAGCAATAAAAGTGGTAGGGGAGTTAGAGCGTGCCGAAGGCACGCGTATTCTAGGGGGGTCCGGGGGCATGCTCTCCCGGAAAAATTTTGAAAAAGTACACTCAAATAATGGATTATAGCGCTTTCTGAAAACACTTTTAGGGTAATATTTGTATGAAATTTATTAGCAGATAAACAGCTATTAACTTATTAAAGATAGCT
The DNA here is from genome assembly GCF_918807975.1 of Aplidium turbinatum. Taxonomy (NCBI): domain Eukaryota; kingdom Metazoa; phylum Chordata; class Ascidiacea; order Aplousobranchia; family Polyclinidae; genus Aplidium; species Aplidium turbinatum. Next base: position 21,264,571 of record NC_137477.1, read on the forward strand.
CTTACACACGAACGGGCAAAAACTGCGGCTAAATAAGAGAACACCAAAAATTCAGCTACACAAAAACTCAATAACTACACAAAAACCCAACAGAGTAAGCCATTCTGAAATTGCTTCCACAAGTTAGTTCAAAGAAACGTAAATCGCGTAAATTTTGCGCGATTTACGATTTGGAAAATTTATTGGTGTCTTTCTGTGTGTCTGAAACAATTAATCCTTGGGGGTGTTAAAAGCCAGATGTCTTGGAAAACGATATAAATTTCTACAAACTTTATTATATTTTCAACAAAGGGCTCAACTTCGAAATCCAAACTTGGAAAATTTGGGGGGGCATGACCTCTTTCGCCCCCCCCCCTGGCTACGCCTATGCAGTGGATCACCTTCTTGTTTGCCCTCGGCTTGCCACCCGGTGCAGTAGGTGGGACCTGTCAGTGTATAACTCCGTTGCGGAAGAATGTGTCAATCTGTGGTGTATCAACGAACTTTAGAAGACTCGATAGAAGAAAAAGAACTGCATTATATCTAACTGACCATCTTGTATCAGATAATGTCTTCAAAACAGGAAACTATCTAGGAATTTTGGATGGACTTGCCAACGATGAGTAGACGAGACGAGCCATGAATAAAGGCTTTGCAACAATTCAAAAAGCTCAGCGGCAGAACGGCATGTTTCTACAGGACATTTAGGCTACCGATTAAACTAAGTGAATGTGCTGTGCAAGGGACATAATGAGCTACACTACATTTCTCGCACAGAAGAGCTTGAAGACCGTTATACTTGCCACTCATATTGGCAGCATTATCATAACTTTGACCCGTAATTCGTACCATTTTCGGATATGAAAGTATCAAATAAATATGTTTTTTGTTAACAAAACGAAGAAAAATTGAATAACTGGGGCTGGGCAGGGGTGCTGCAGCACCGCAGCACATATGGGTGAGCCGCCCTTGCTTGTTTGAGATACGAATTAAAGCAGTAATCTCCAGCTGTGCAACTAAAAAAATTAGTAGATTTTTTTCTTTGAGGTGGGGGCCCCCAAAAGTGGGGGCCCTGGGCTTCAGCCCAGTCCGCCCCCCCTTAATCCGGCACTGTATTGCGTCTTACGGTAGTGCGCATTGAAAACTCATTAGCAATGTCATTTATGCTGATGTTTTAAGAATATTTTGGTAAATGTTGCAAACAATGCTAGCATTCAACCTTTCCTGTCCCAAAGTATTTCTCAGCAAGGTTTTCAATCTACGATTGGAAAACGACCTCTCTCAAGCAGCAGAGCGTAAACCGGGTAAACTAAGAGGATCTTACCTATTTACTTGATTGTAAGCCGCGGCTTATAACGTTTTTTTTTCCATCATGTTTGCGGCTTAAATTCAACGGCGGCTTACAATCAAAGGCGGCTTACATTTTTTCTTTTTTGTTTTTGCCTTTTTCCTTGTCGACTTTGGCACTTTACCATAAATATTTTGCCGTACTGCGTTGTCTGATGCCGACAATTGTGAAGTTGTGACGTGCATTTTAAATTGTCACATGCATTTATGACGTGCTTTCGAAAGAAAAAAAGGAGTTGTCAGTTTTATTTATGGTACTTAACAGTAAACAGTTTCAGCTTTGCGTGTAAACAGTATTTGCGGCTTACATTCAAGGGCGGCTTACAATCAAGTAAATACGGTAATCAGCTGGAGTATTTGAGAAAAGAGAGCTTTTTCCAACTCGGACAATGCCTGGTAAGCTCTTTTGGCATTGTACAGAAATTTTGCTCATGTTGCCTTTCTGAATGAATCAATTTGATAGCTTATCGATTGTCTATTCAGCTCTGGAAAATTTTGACCATTTCAGGAACTAAGTCGGTCTTGAAAATTTGTGCAACTTCTTTATACTTTGCCAAATCTAAATTCCGGCTACTTTCAAACCGTTCAGTCAGTTCAGAGATAACGCTGTCCATAACTGACTGTAAAGTATTTTATAATGCGGTTGAGTGTTTGCAGTAGCTGCCATTGAGCCTCTCCCCAATCTTTCAGGGACTCTTCTTTGCCGTGGTGCTTGCAAAGACTTGCTAAAATTAGCAGCAAATTTTCCGGAAGTGAAACTGCATTAAATACATGAGTCCCCTCATAAGCATTACTGCAGTGCAGTATATCTTCCCATCCCCCCTACTGCGGCACCACTGTTTCCACCAGATTAGGTGTGCACAGCAGTTTCTAAAAACTATCAACCACTGACACAAAGCCTCCTCCACTGGCATCTGATACTAGCCTATAGCACACTGAAAAACTTCTCATAAAGAATCAATTCGTTAATGTGGTGCTTTTGTAGACTACGCTAGTTTGAATTATAAACGTCACACACGCCCCTAAAGGGATGGAAAGTTGGTGTTCTCCCAAATTTGCCCTGACTAGCCTATTGAGTATACCGGGGTTTATAAAAAAGTGTCTGTAATACTGTTAATAATTTAGATATATTTATTAATTATTACAAAATTTATACTAAATCACATCAAAACATGTTTTTATTAATTCACTCAATTTGGCTCAAACCTTTTAGAATTGGAAAGACTGTAGGCTATAACCCATGTGAACTATCTGAACTGTTGCTCACTTGATGAAAGTGATGAGGTTGGAAATCATCCATCCCGTCATGCAAATTGACTATTGACACGAAAATAGGTTGTTTTTAGACTATTTATGTATTTTTGTGAAACTTTTCATAAATCGAAAATAATAATAGTGCAAAAATTAGAAACAATATGTTTACGGTAGTAGCCTACTACAAAACCGTAGCACTGATTGGCTTACGTAGGTTATTATAATAGGCATATGTCATTCCAAAGTTGTAAACTCCTGGGTTAGAAATTTGGTGAATGGCGACATCAGTAAGCTGCTGATAGGCCTACTATAGCTCTCATTAATAGCTCTGTTTTCAACTACACCCTTAAGAAAGATGAGTTTAAAAAAATTGCACAGTAAACCAGTGGCTGAAGAGTGAAGAATCATCATCAAAGTTAATGCAGGACTTCAAAAATACGTATCAACGTCAGAATGCAATAAACAAAGAGGCTATGAGTAGCCTACTGAGTAGGCCTAGACTATTTTTCAGCACTCGTATATAACCGTTGTTGTATATTAATTTTGTAAAACATCGACATCGCAATAGCAAACCTTTTTTTATCTTTAATAGGACAAAAGTGGGTCATATATTTAGGCTACTGTAATTGCATGTTAATATGAATGGGAAACTTGCTACTGCATCTCTGCAAATCTTATTATCCTTGATTTGTATTTTGTAGTTTTTAACTTCACACATGCAGCAATCGTAGGCTATCTTAGCCGAGACAATTCGCATGCCTAATTGCATAAAATTCATGCGCAAAAATAACGATTCTCAGGAATATGAAGAACCGAACAAAGCTACCACCCCAATCATTTTATGGTTTCAAACGACTTTACAGGAGGTTCCACTTTATAAGGATTGTATTTTGAGCATGGGTATCAAAAGCAGGAAAGTCACAACTATCCATGTTCGTTTTTATTATGAATTTATTTTCGGAGCACATTAATTCAAAACAAACGAAAGCATGTAATCACGCTTTGAGCCAAAGGGTACAAAAAAGTAAAGTGATTTGCTAATCATCAAGATCACAATAGAATAAATTGCTGTTTGTGTATTATTTCATCCACTAGGCTATCGGCGCCGCTAAATGACCATCTGTCCTTAAAATGAGTGTTCAAGCACATAAGCCTACCCTAAGAGCCGAGCCATCCAGGCCTGATTTCGCCGTTTCTTCGTTTATACGCCAAGTCGATAGTTCAACCAACTGAGATACCAGGGAGCCTACTCCAGGTAGAAGCTGAGCCAGCTACGCTTTAAATCCCGCTGTAAATGAGTGGATTCATCGGATTGTTTAAAAACCATCTAACAATTCTTGATACAAACATAAAAATCATGCATTCCTTCTTTCAGCCACAAGAATAAGGAAAAATTTTAGGACGATAGAAGTGTGATAATTAGCTTAACCAATTCTTAAAAAACTTTAATAACTTCTTTCATTTCACGTTTACTCCATTTTCCAACAACTTCTAAGTTTGGAGGACTTTTATTCCAGATCCAATCTTTTTTGGGAACATCCCAATCCTTTCCATAATTTGCTTCGATATACTTTTCAGTGTTGCACGGGACCCTGATTTTTACATTCAAAAACTCAGTCCAGCAAAGTTTGAACTTTGGCAATTTGTATTTATATTTTTGACCATCGTAACCTCGAACACCACCGAACCAAAAATGATCTTCTTCTTCATAAACGAAAAATACATCTAGTTTGATATGGTCTTCTCCAATAAAGCTATATTCAAGACTGTCATTTAGTCTGCCAAATTTATATAATTGCCTTAACCCTACATTGCGCATACCATCAACTATTCCTTCATTGTAATTTTGTATTAGAATGTCAAAGTCTACATCAATTGTATATGGAATAATGTCACATTGTCTAAACCAGCCCAAGCAACTTCCACTGCTTAAGGAAAACGGCACATTTAGTTTATCCAAAGCAGATTTTGCTTTGAGAATTAATTTGTTAGCTTTCATTTTAAAATTTACATCTTTTGAAGTTAAAGACTTTTCATACTTTTCTTTGTATCTCTCTGCTCTTTTACGATCGCATTCTATAAATTCCGAGTTTTTGTATTCTTTCAAAAATGCTGTAATATCTTCCGGTACGCTTATGTTATAACTACCAATGTCCACAGTAGAAGAAAAAAAGCGATGTGATTTATCAAATGCTTGAGCATATGTTGAAATGTTTTTCCTGATGTCTTCTATGTTATGCTTGATATCACGTAAAGCTGGAGCCAACGTCTTCGAAGCAACTTTCCAATCATTTGAATCAACGGGTCCCAGCCACAAGTAGCCACCTGACCTCTCATGCAGAATTGCAACTCGAATGAGGTAATTATCTTTCGCTACCCACAGGTGCGTTGGTATCAGTTGCGTATCTCTGTTGGTTGGAAATTTTTGATCCACAGCAGTTGATAAATGTACAAAATACCCAAAAGACTTCAGCTCGCTTATAATTGTAGCGTTTTTATTTTCAAAATTGTGAGCGTTAATTGCAAATGTAATAAAGTTCTTGTTTTGAAAATACAAATTTTTCAAAGTCTTGTTACAATATTTGGAACTATCCTTGACTTTAAAATCAGGTCGAACAAGTTCAGACAAAACGTCAGGATCAAAAAGCAGAAGAAAGACTTTGTGCTTGTGAAAGATGGAAAGAAAACGATCCAAACGAAACGCTGGTAATTCAATTGACAATCTGCCTGTGGTGTGGCTAAGTGACGAAGTCTGGTCATGGGTAATGTTTTGGAAATTATATTTATTTCTATAAGGACTGATGAAGACCCATGATGCAACAACAATCCCGAGGATAACAAAAAGCAATATTTTTGCTTGTTTGATTTGAATCTGTTTCATTTTCTTAATCTGATGGTTTCTTTCTGCAACAACAAAGACACAATTAGAATTTGCCTAAATGTGAGGATTAGAGGATCTCATTCTTGCAAAGTCGAAACAATTCTTATTCAAGTCAATAATTGAAATACCCTAACAGTAAAGCAGCTTTTTTTTAGGACGTTGAATCAATGTCAAAAACGGCTGATTTGCTGTCTGAGACGACTCGATACCTATCCAGAGTAGGAGATTACGTTTGTCTTCATCAGTACAGTGATGTTTAGTGATTTTAAGCCACACAAATATACTGTCAACATACCTTTCTTTTAACGCGCTTTTGTATAATAATAATGCGATAGAAATAAAGTGGAATTGGTGTAGCGATTGATGTGATGTAAGCACAGATGGGCAAGATCACCAGTATTGGTGATCTTGAAGATCAAGATCAAGATCACCAAGAATAGGTGATCTTGAAGATCAAGATCAAGATCACCAAACTATGTGATCTTGAAGATCAAGATCAAGATCGTGATCTTGAAGATCAAAATCACTTTCAAGATCACTTTTTGTGTACTTGAAAAAAAAATGAAGTTTTTGATCAGTGATGTTGCAAAAAATAATTACTATAAGCAACCTGGGTAAAGGTATATAGTTGGTATTGCTAACTTTTATTTTTAACTACTCGAACGCTGGCCTAAGAATTGTGATAAGTTAGTGACTGTTGCTATTAGGCCTATCAATTGTTGATGTAGTTTGCGTAGAATCGCAACGTCACACCCAAGGCCGAGCTTAATTACAGTTGTTCTGAAAAAGTCGCAAAATTTGCAATTAGTTTTATACGTTTTATTTATAATAAATATATAAAAATAAACTTTGAACTGCATCATTTTTTACCAAATTTTTGTCTGGTTCGTGGGAGTTTTTATTCGTGTTACTAAGCAGTTTTAACTTTCACTGTATTATGTCAATGTTTATTGCACCGTTTACCCATCTGGCAACCTTGATGCTGTTGTCTGCTATCAAAAAAGTTCAGAGGCCTGAGGTCAGACAAACCGCTCCATACTCAGACCTCAAACAAGTCTTGGTCTGGTTGATTTGCTGCAATACACCACTTTACATGACCAAAGTCGGCGTCCTAGAGACCAGATTTTTTAACGCCGCCATTCTAGAGTTTTGAAACATCTAAAATTGAGTCAAAGAAAGAAAACATTTCTTTAAAATTCACACATGGAAATTGTGAACAAAATTAAATCATTTTTTATTATGCGTCAACATAAAGTACACGGAAGTTGACTTCTTTATTATGACCAACACAGAAAACTTTTTCAATTTTGAAATGGCAACACTGTCCAGATTAGACGGAGACTATCGTCTTTTGTTGGACACATATTATATTAACAGTGGCTTAATGTTAGTAGTTGCCACTAACTGCTTTATACAGTACGAGTTCTAAAAAAATGCCTTTATTTAGGAAGTAAAATTCAATTTTAAAGTGATCTTGATCTTATTGTTCTTCAAGATCAAGATCACACAAAAAAAAGTGATCTTAGATCAAGATCAAGATCACCAAAAAAAAGTGATCTTGAAAATCAAGATCAAGATCACGATCTTGATCTTCAAGATCACTTGTGATCTTCAAGATCAAGATCACGCCCATCTCTGGATGTAAGTATAATTCACCACAAAAACATTTTTTAATTCCAAATGTGGAGCAAATTTTTTTTATCTTGGGTTTTATTTTATTAAAATTTTTCTAATATTTGCAAAAACTGTTCAATGCGTTTATTTTCTTTGAAAAATTAGTTTTTGCAAAACGTTTTATACAAAAATGGTTGAATCGATATGATACTTCATTATACAAATGTTCTGTGAAAAAGTGAGTTCAGTGGCCTGGATTAAGCCCTAGCTATTTGCATACTTTCTCAAACTATTTGTCGCGACCCATTTTTGGATTTTGAATGCAGTTTGTGATCAATTTCGAATTATTTCAATCATCATTTTGACTAATAAAAAATTAAGTTGTCATAAAATTAAATTAAATTGTCAAGTTAAAAAGGGCAAAGGCATTTTAATTGTAATGTACAATAATCAGCAATCCTACAAATCGCAATAAGCCACTTTGATAGTAAAACATTTAAGATATACCCTTCCAGACAACCACTTTATCTGAAACATATCTTTATAAGATCTGGCACGGATCTAACTCATCATCATGAGCCGTTTCCGAAAGGGATGGATCTGACTAGATATGACAAAAACCATAGGCTACCAGATAAAGAGGTTTCTACTTCTGCATGAATGACAGCTTTCATCCTATTCTGTTCCAGAGTCTCAAAATAAATAAAAAAATGCCACAACCAAAATATGCGTTGTTACCACTGTTATTGAAACCGAAAAACTCTGTTGCAAACCACGACCCATTACTTGGACTTAATTGGCGACCCACCACGAAAAGACTGGCTACTCAATTTTGAGTCGCGATTCATACTATGAGAACATAAGTTTTTCGTAATTGTTAAGGCTACATCAATTGCCTCAACTCCTAATATGGTATGTTTCTTGGCAGCCGATTTTAGCACCCATGAGGCTGGGCTCGTCAGTATTGCACCACTAATTCTGCCACAGACTGGTTATTTAGTTGTTTATGTAGACGTAGTTAGGCTATTTAGTTTTGTAACTCGTTTTAGTCGCGATATATAAATGTGATGTAGCAGTGATTACATTTTTCCAGTAGGCCAATGTTGTGTGTTATGTTATCTGAATTCAAGCAACGTGCAAACATGAGATTACTGAAGATTTTATTTACTTTTAGTCCTATTTCCACTTAAGTTTCTGACAGTTATAAGAATAATTACCAGAAACGGATCTAACTGGCAAGGAAAAGAAAGTCCTTCCTATCACAAGTCAGATATTGAAGCTTCTTGTTCTCCTGGTTGCTTGCTTAGACTTTTAGTTTTGCAACTAACCTTAATCATTGTGTTCTTACGTTTATGTCAGATAGGCTGCATTTTATTTGGTTGCCAGTAGGCCTATTTGTGCTTTCGGAATAGAGGAGCTGAAAAAGACTGAGCAATGATGTTTTAAAAGTAAGTTCTCTATTTAAACGCAAAATGTTAATGAGATTATTTTTTGACTCTTTTTAGCACGCCAAACAGCGATTCGCCCTTGACTCTGGTAACTTAAGCCTCTGATTATTGTGCAGTTGTCAATTCTCATATAAGCTTTCTTTGTGTATGCTGAAATCTCTCTGAACTGTTACAACTGAATAGGTTTTACCTTTTGTTAGATACCACTTTAGGATACCGTACCCTAACTGAAAGATAACTTCCAGTCAAAATTTTATTACACCGGGCTGCAAAAACTTGCTCATTTTACGTTCTATCTCTTCCACTGAGCTTTTGTCAACATTATTTTGTTACAAAGGGTGCTTGAGCCATGAACTGAATACCATTTGGAGTTGCCCAATCTCAAGTGTACTCAACTCCTTGTCGATTGCCTACTGACATTATTTCCCTGTAGAGTGATTAGCAGGTTGTTCTAAATCTTTTAGAAAAATAGAATAATTATTACACAAAACGAAAGATAGTTTTATCTTGATAAATATTATTTTGACAATTACCGTTTGGCTATATATCTATAGTATACAGTATTGGTGTTACAGCAATCTCAAGCGCCATTGGTTCTTTTTTCGATTGGTCTGTCTTGTACGATCAATGACATGGCTTCGGTATTGTACTAAGCAGAAGGTGTCGGCAAAAAGAGCCCCACTGATCACACTTCTGACGCAAGGGCTGATTTTATAATGCAAAATGTAATCAAACTATAACCTAGGTCTTATGTTTATTTTGCCAGGTAAGGGCGCTCGAACTCTATCCTCCCAGTTTCTATGGTAAATTATTACACATGACCATAGAGTTAACAAGGAAGAAAGAGAAGCATGATCTGGAGGGAAAAAATGGGTTTCGGAAAGGTGAACCATTGCACAATTAACAAGGAAGAAAGAGAAGGATAAGCTGAAAAAAAGCAGTGTGAGTTTCGAAAACGAGAATTTAAAAAAATTTTCTTGGTAATTCTATGGTGATGTGTAATGGTTTGCTGATTCGAAACCGCTTTATAAGAGTAGGCTATAGACCAGGAGCCAGGTCGATTTATTTGACTGTCTGGATCAGTAAGGTTTGACAAGTGTTTCTAGATTGAAATTTTACATAGATTTCAAAAATAAACTTCTTATTTGCACTGGTCTGACCGTTTTAGTTATATTAGGCATTTTCCGAGATGATACCTGGCTATATCCGTCTGTCATGTGACTGAATGCTTATCAAGCTGGTATACATCACAGGAAACAGTAAGAGGCAATAAAAGATGATTTTAATGAAAAGTAAATTCTAAACTAAAGATATAGGAACAACATGACTTGATATTATGATTAAAATGAACACTTTTTATTTGATTATACGCAACATGGTAACATGCAAACAGGGCCAGATTTATCAGTAGGCAGAGTAGGCAGTTGCCTGGGGCGGCAAATTATTGGGGGCGGCAAAATATACGAATAAACTACATTGATAATACTGTACGTGAATATAATAATTCACAACAGATATATAGCAATTAATAAATATGTTATCACATCACACACATTTATAAATAGTGCAGCAAGTCATGTAGGCTATAGCAAAGCATTAGATCTTAGATGGTAAAAATGTGGTAAAGAGTCTTTCGATTACGAAATGGTCACAACGAAATGATGTTTGCAATGCCTTGTTGCATAGTTATGCGGAAATTTTAGAGGCTCTGGAGACTTTTGAAAATGATCCCATGCAGAAGGCAGCAGCTAGATGTGAATCCCGTGGATTAATTACCAGTTTGTACAAACTGGAGACAGCATTTTTGACAGTGTTTAGGGCCTATATACTGCAACACTTTTCACGATCGTCAGTGGCACTGCAAGCTGCCGACGCTGACATTGGTCTTACAGTATCCCAGTATGATACAATGGGGAGTTTAATAGCCGATATTCGATCAGAAGCACATAAATTTTTCAACAAATTTCAAGATGCGCCAAAGAACCTGCTTCCAGGAGTAGATTATGAAGAGGGACGGCAGAGAAAAATGAAACTTTTACCCGGTGAAACTAGAGACAATGATATCACTGTCACTGTCGATAAGCGAACCAATCGCATGAATGATCTCATATTTCTGAGCATTAACTCATCTTTACTTATTTCTACAGACTTTGAATTATTGATTTGTTTGCAAGAAAAAAAGCCTGTCGGAAGCGATTTTAAACAATTAGTTCATTATACAATGACATTCATAGATGTATTCAAATAAACAGTGCAAATAACTTTTTTCTAAGGAATTGAAAATATAAATCGTAGCGCACCATCGAAAAAAATTTATTGGGGGCAGCACTTTTCTTATCTGCCTAGGGCAGCACTTAGGCTAAATCCGGCCCTGCATGCAAACAGTTTCAATCACATGACAAAATATTTTGTCATTTCTATATAGGGGAAGTGCGGGACCGATGGGACACGGGGACCGAAGGGACAGCGCGATATCTTGCCCTCTAGTGAATAGTTTTTGGCAATATTGATTTTGGACACGAAATATGTATCTCAGGTTGCGCACGTGAAAAGAGTAGGATCTAGCTCAACTGTGTAAACAATGGCGGCAAAATATTAATTTTAAGACACTAAAATAACTTGTAGCTATAGGATTAAAAAAAATCTGTGGAAAATATCAGACATAACAATGATTGACAATAAAGTTGTTTTAAATCAGTGATATAAGAAGCAAGGTTTGTGATACTAATGGAGTTTCAGATGTCAACAGCATGGACAGCAGAAAAATATTTTCCAAAATTGTTGATTGCGGGACCGATGGGACAAGGGCATTTTAAATAGGCATTTTAATTTGTCTTTGCAAACAATGAGGATGTTGCCTCAATTTCTCAAAAAGATAAAGAAAAAATAATTCTTGCCACAACCAGTTGATATGACAACACGTCTAAGCGGCATTCCACGTTTCTCAGAGATTGTTTCGTCTGTATAGACAATCTATACATGGATATTGCAATTGCTTACGAACATTGATGAAGGAACTTGACTTTTCATGTTGATTTTTCACTTTTAATGTAAATAACCAATTTCAGTTCATAAAATCATTTTTTGTACTTCTTTTGTGCAATTTTGGATATGTCCCATCGGTCCCATAACACTGTCCTATCGGTCCCATAGGTATGGGACCCATGGGACAACCAACAACATTGATAAAATGTTGAATAACTCAATAACTAATTATAACATTTCAATAATTTTTACATCATAACTTGTAAGTCTGTGGATCTACAAACTATGAAAAAATGGACGACGTAGTATTTATGTTGGAGTCGCTATTAACAAATAAAAAAATCTGTCCCATGGGTCCCGCACCTACCCTACTCGTATCTTGTACATTCAGTAACTATGGAAGGTAAATAGATGCTTAGATTTTATATTTTAGATAGAACATATGAACATAGACATGTCAATGTTAGTAAAGTTCCAAGACCTGAAGCAAATCTATCACAGACCCTTGTAGTCACCGTAGCCACTTATACGATACAGGTCAAGTGGAAAGATATGCAGGTTCCATCTGCATTTGGATTGTTGAAAACAAAAAGGTTTAAAATATATTTTCTTATGTTAAAAAAATGCTTTGTCTTGATTTAATTTCATTATAACTCATTTTTACGACAAAGTTTTGTCTCAACAGCTTAGCCTACTGTAAAGCCTACAGTACTTCTAAAATACTTTTAACTACTTTTGGTCCCAATTTTTCACTCAAGTGCTTTTTTCATACGAGACAAGCTTTTTATATTTTACAAAAGTGGTGAAAGTCAGGTTAGAGTATAGCTCCATCTACTGCGTCCCATTTCGTACCCTATAGATGAGGCACAAGTATGGCATGGTTCACAGTTTATTTGTTTCTCTGATCCGCGTTCACAAACCGTTGAGGTCATCACACTTTCTTTCTAGATATTACGGTGTAAGCTGACCAACTGCAAGATGTTTTAGGAAAGACAGGCATTTGAACAGCTCCTTTTTGGAGATGCTCAACATTTTGAATGCATGCGAGAATTTTAGAAGTAGTCGGTCATATGTTCGAGTAATGCGCATTGCGCAGGTATTTGATCGCTAAAGGCCACGCCTAAAATATTGTAATACCTATGGACACAAAACGGAAAACAAATCAGAAAATTGTATCCTGCGGCTTGCCTTCTGTGGCTGTTGCAGAGATGTGAGTCGTTTTTTGAGATCGTTCAAAAACATGTTTTTTTGTAAAAAAAAACGAAAATAAAAGAAGCGATTGCTTTTTTTTGCATCAACAATCTTTCTAAAATTCAGTGATGTACGCGCATACAAAAATATTGACGCCGTCAGCGTAAACGCAAACGTTCGAAAAACCATACGCGGTATGCGTCGACGTAACTTGTAAAAAAAGTTGGCGGCGTCAGCGTCAGCGCATACACTAGTGTAAAGTTATTTTGTTTGCTAGGTGCCAAATATTCACGCGGCATAAACCACTCGAAACAAACAAGTTTTATTTTGAATTTCCACGAAGAAACACAAGCATCTGAAAGTGTTCATCTGACAGTTTGCTGCGTTTTGGTTTCAATATGTCTTTGCCCATTGAAAACGTTCTTTCAACTGCAGCGCTGGAAGGTATTGGCGTGTTGTAGAGAAAAAAGGACATTAAAAAGTATGCGTTGACGCTATGCGCTAAAAAACCGCGAAAACTTTACGGCGTAGCCTCAAGCGACAACTATCCAAAAAATGTGGCCATAAGCGTTAGCGTAAACAAAACGTCTACGCCGCAAGTTTATCGGCGTAGAATTTGCGGCGCATACGTACATCTCTGCTAAAATTTAAATGCTGGAATAAATTTGCAGTTTTGCTGCTCTGAACTATTTGTTCTAAAATAATCAAGACATTATAAGTGACCAAAATAAAATTTCGTTAATTAACTTTTTATTAAAATTTTCTTTTGATTCAAAAGAATACGCAGTGTAATTAAATAGACTAATAATTGAAAAAAAACTTGACTTTGCTAATTTAGTGTTTGGCTATTCTGTAGTTTTTTCATTCGACAGTTAACGTGAAGCCTATCAATCGACTAGACTGCAGATTCACCAATTAGACTTTAAAGAGTATTTTTAGCCATCATAACCCAGTCAGAAAAATCCGTCATTTTTACGTTGACTCAACAAATGAATAGCCTAAAAAATTAAAACAAGCGACAAAAGAGGTTAACTGTTGATGTGGTCACTACTGGGACCATTTCCCAGGAATCATCATTCAAACAATCCTCATCCTCTTCATTGATAGCACTTGCAGTTAGATGGTTTATTGGTGCCATTTTCTGAGCATGCTCCGCACGCAGTAAACTAATTTATAATAAGTTATTCAGCAGCTATAATGTTACAGTTTCTTTTTTAATTTTTTTGTTATAATAAATGAAAACAGTTGTTACTTGAAAAAATAGCATAAAAACGAACAAAATGTAAAAATAAAGAAACGCTGAAAAACGATTAAAAAAACGGCAACAACAAAAAAGTTTTTAACCACCCCAAGGCAGTTGTAACCATGCAGTGGTGGTCTTAAGGTATTGTGGGCCCTGGGCAAGAAGTAATATGAGGGTCCCCTACAGCCCGGTATCGACAAACTGAAGTACGCAAACTTAAATAACCATAAATCACAATAACACAAAAAGGAATTGACATGATACAACAACAGCGACGGTAAGCGAGAAAGGTGTAAGCCTATTTCATACTGTGACATCTTCACATCACTCTGATGCTATGTTGTACCACCACACCCAGTGCCCTCGGAGTCCTACACCACCCGTATGTAGCACTTACACCAAATGTACCTTTCTGATTAGGATCACCGAACTAACTATCTTGAGGAAAAAAAACACCTATATAAAAGGAAAAAAAACGAAGCACCCTCAAACAGGGTTGCCAGGTGTTGGTTGAAAAAATATACAAAACCGACTTTAAAAAAAATAGGGATGCAAACTATAAACTATGGTGAAAAAGTTTAAGTTAGCTTACTGCTTTTTGCTAGTGCTTAATGTAAATTTTATTTGTGCATATTTTGGATAAGCGCGGGTCCCATAGATTTGCGGGCCCTGGGCGGTCTCCCAGCTTGCCCACCACAAAGACCACCACTTGTTGTAACATTACGGTTAAAGATGCCTACATTTTCATAGAAAACGTTTACAAAAGTACACAAAAGAACACTGCTGCAAGACATAATTTATTGCAGAAATGTTAAATTCCTAAATAATGCGAATATTTAAAGCAGTGGTTCCCAACCTTTTTGTTGTCACGGACCCTTTTAGACAAATTATTAATTCTGCGGAGCCCTACCTAAATTTTGCTTGAAACTCAATTAACATACTATTGACTATTGTAGTAATTATGCTACTCAACTACTGTACTGTGTCATATTGCATTGCCACTATGACTCCTGCGGCAAATATCAGGTTAAACAGTTACTCAAATAAGAAAATGAATGAATTGATCAAGAAATGTTAGCAGTATTTGAATATTAAGGTGACCCAAAGTGCCATGCCAAAAGTTTTTAAACGTAAGCAAATTTAATGAGAGGGCTGTTGTTGCCTTTCCTGAACTAAACGACTGAACTGTGGTTGAGCTTTGACAATGCAACACGCATGTCATCTTCAATGACTAGGCGATTTCGATGTTTAGTTTTTATTGTAACAAGAGCTGAGAATCCTGCCTCGCAAAACTAAGTGGTTATGATGTCTTTAAATGGAGAAGGCTGCGTTGGTACCGACACGTGCAACCCATGAAATAAGACGCGAGGACAAAGAAAGTTTTGTTCTTTAATGTCCATAGATATAACCCTTGTGAGTGTCCTAAGAAGGGTTGACTAGACCAGTGGTTCCCAACTCATGGGTCGCGACCCAAAGTTGGGTCGCTTGATAATTTTTTTGGGTCGCTTGTTTTTGAGGCATATTGTATCTTGGGCGAAAAAAATAACAATAAAAAACATTTAAAACGTAAAGAGATCGATCACAAAACTGGAAAATATAAACACAAGTCATGAAGCGTTTCATGTCGAGACATCGGAAAGCTTTGTAGCATAAGCGTAGTGCAAGAAGTTTTAACAATTGTCGCTTTTATTATTGTTATTATTATTATAAAATGTAAACCCAACAAAAATTTCAGTCTCAAACACAAATTAACTTGACAAAGTTATGTGATATATATTGTAACGTGCACTATATGTCACGAACGCTATGTCGGACAAACTATGACAAAGTTTTCCACACGTTGGACCACGCATAGTCTGGTGTGGTAAAACCGGTAAAACGCATCAAAGATAAAGCCCCAAGTGCTGTATGGACTTATTGCTTTCTCCACAGAGAGGCCTTTGCTGCAAAAAAGCTGTCTCAAGAGCTGCACGAAGTGTTGAATGATGTGAAGTGTGTAAAGTTCATCAAACCAAGTTCACTAAATCGGCATTTGTTTTCGTCTTTGTGGATTCTGATATTATCAAGCATTGCTGTTGCACACAGAAGTGCGATAGTTGTCACGAGGTCGTGTCCTGAAGCGAGTTTGTATTTGCGAGAGGAGATTGCTATCTTCCTGAGGCAACAGAACTGTGTGAGATTAGCCGAGAAGTTTTTGCAAGAAGATTTCAAGGCAAAAGTTGCTTACCTTGCCGATATATTTGACTCTCTGAATTCTCTAAATTTATATATGCAAGGCAACGGTTTTACGGTGATTGATCGCGCCTCAAAAGTTTCTGCTTAACACAAAAAACTCATATTCTGGAAAAGTTATGTCACCAGAGATGAGTACGATATATTTCCTCAGCTAACGCAATGTATCTGTGGCAATGAAGTTGATATTAAGCAAACGAAAATTAGACAACTGGAACAGTTTGCCAAAACGTTTGTGCACTACTATGGAGAATCTCTAACACTTAGTAACCAAAATGATTGGATAATTGATCCATTTTTGGAAAAGATTTGCCTCAACTTTCCATCCATGCTGCAGAACAGTTTATGGACAGAACGACAGAACTAGCAAACCGTATTTCTTTTGCGTCCTTCAAAGTCAAATACTTCAAAGATTCTGCAAACATCCACTTTTGGGCTTCCATGTACAAAGTGTATCCCACAGTTTCACAATTAGGGATTCAAAAACAGATTCCATTTGCAACAACTTGGCTTTGTAAGATTGGATTTAGCGCCATGTGTGTAGTGAAAACTGAACAGCGAAACCGGCTGGACGTTAAAGCCGACATGCGGCTATGCCTAAGCAAAATAACGCCTCGATTTCAAAAGCTCACTGACAGCAAGCCAGCACAGCTATCTCATTAGCATGGGCTCCGTTAGAGGGGGGGCCGCGGGGGTGATTACCCCCCCACCAATCGGAGTGGGGGGGTAACTAATGCAAAATTACCCCCCCACTAATGCAGACATAAAATTTCATTTTTAATATGTTTTTTACTTTTGTGTTTTATGTTCATGTTTTTATTCTGTTGCACAATTTTTGAGGTTTTTGCTTGGAAACTCCGACTCGCACGACAACGCCAAGTCATCTATGGCCAATGCAATGCATCCTGTCAAAAATATAGGCTACGCTTCCCAATGCGCTATGTGTGACGTCATAGTTCCTCACTGTTACAAACTGTTTAATTTTGTTTTTACCACTCACGAACGAAACCCACTACAGCAGCACTGTTTCAATGTCTTTATATTTTCGGTTGTTGTAAAAGTTAATACATTTTAGCTTTTATTCTATTTTTTTCTGGATTGAATGTAGGCCTAGACCAGGGGTCACCAAACTTTTTTCTCTGAGGGCCGGATTGCTGCGAGATTAACAGCTGCGGGCCGGATGCAAATTGTGAAGATATACAACTATTTAAAATCTCCATTGACTTGAATTAAGCACAATAAATAACAAAGTGAGCGGTAGAATAGCAAATTTGTGATGAAAATCGAAAAGTTGTTGGAAAAGTTATCCCTGCTGTGATACACCATACAGGACATCGTGCTCTTGAAAAAACATTCCATCTTTCCAAATTTGGCCTAGGTTGTCCCCATTTGTGGTGGCCTAATGATAAAAACAGAACACCAACATGTAGGTTGCCTGGTGGAAAAATGTACAAATTCAACATACAACAACGAACTATAAGAACGAACAATTTTAGCAAAGAAGTCTCTATTACACAAAAAGGCAAAGCCAAAGACGGTTGCTAATGCCAAGGGAAGCACATGTACAGAATTGTAATGCAGCTTTAATTTCCGCAGCACGTGGCGGGCCGGATGATATCAGTTTGCGGGCCGGTTCTGGCCCGCGTGCCGTAGTTTGGTGACCCCTGGCCTAGACCCTAGATGCTGAAACTTTTTCTTTCACTGCGGATGTTATGGCACAGGTTATCGTGTTGTATTCATGCAATTGCAAATTAAGTTATAGAAAACTTTCGTCTTAACGCTTTTGATCTTTTAAATCTAACCATTTAGCATCTGAAGTGCAAAATTTGGAGGACTTGAGCCAAGGAAGAATACAGAGAGGAATTTTTGCGTACGCCCCCTTCCCTCTTCCTGTCAAAATTGTCTAAAAACCTCAAAAAATGTGGCAAATGTTAAAGAGCTTTTGCTCGCGATTTTAGATTCGTTGAAATAATTTTTATATTTAAATCGTGCTAAAAGGCAAAATTTTTGCGTCTAAGACGCTGTATAAGAAACTGAAGCTTTCAGTAATGCGAAGGAGGGTCTGGGTGGCGACCTCCGAGAAGTATATGTGATGCGATAATTCAATAAGCCCCCTGTCGATGTCAAAACATCGTTCCCATCCCTGCTTAAATTACCCCCCCACTCTCAGGAAGTGTCCGGAGCCCCTGCTCATTAGTGATTTGATAAACATATTATTTTCGGAAAAAGTTACTGCTTTTGTAGTGCTGTTTGTTTGCAACACAATCTTGTATGGCTTTTAAAATATTACGACAAATTGCTTGGGTCGCAAGATTTTACCGAACCGAATTTTTTTTTTAAATGGGTCGCCTTAAAAACGAGTTGGGAACCACTGGACTAGACTACATTGGAGAAGATCTACGGTTGGCATAACTGCAGATTTCGTCTCGGTCGAACCTCGGGGACGGTGGAATGGAGAATGCCATCAGAGAATAGAACAGCGGTTCTCAAACTTTTTCAAAAAAATTGTTGAACGGTCCCCTTGCGATTTTTTCAACGACCCACGGTCCTCCGAAACTAAAGGCAAATTAGCGCAAAAACGGTAAATAATAGTTTATTTGTTATATGCAATTAAAAATGCACACGTCAATAAAATGGGTGCACCTGCTTGGGTGTTATCAGTTCTATGTTAGGTTGTTAGGTTCCGTTTGGTTTAATATGATCTTGATGTGTTATCAAATGTCTTTTCAGCTTGCTAGGTCCTAGAGCAGAACTTGCTAAAACTTTACAGCACCGCACGCACTGCGGCTTTTTTTTCTCTTCCAGAATGTATCACAGTGAACTGAAACCAACTTGAACATAGGAATCATTGAATCTTAATTTTTTTCAAGGCTGAACCATTTTCACTTTTTGTACTCAAATTTAACTTAAAAATTCAATTAGTATAGTAAAAAAAGTTCTTAATTTTAGGCTAATTTGAGTTTGACTGAAGCTAAAAAAGCTAAAAGTTCGGAAAAGCATTCAATTCAAAACTTAAATCAGTAAAAATAACCAGCCTTAATCAACTTCGCCTAACTCCTTTTTAGTCAAGTATATTTCGTAATTCTGTTCTTGATCTGGTAAACACGAGTGTTGTAGGAGTACGTCATCACCACTATGCACTCCTTGATGTCACAAAGTCGATAGAAACGAAACAAAGGCTATCACCATCAAACGAAAGGCCAGGCTTAAAAAACTGTGTGGAGGGATGACAAACCAGCTTAGGCCTACTAAAATATACCTGTTAAGTTTGGTTTGGAAAATAACTGGTCTGAAAATTTTTACTTTCCACAAAATTGTTTTCTTCGGGATCGTGTTAATTTTGTTGGAAGGCGCTTCGCGGTCCCAGAAAATTGTCTCGCGGCCCCCAAAAGGACCGCGGACCCCAGTTTGAGAACCACTGGAATAGAAGATTGTTGGCCACCAACTTTCGCAATGCGGGGAACAGGAGATGTTAAATTGTAGAGATGAATAGAGGCAAAAATCATAAAAAACGCAATTTTCAGATCCCCCGTAGTCTATAAGGAAAGTATATTATATTGTGTTATTTTACTGTCAGTTATATGAATAAAGATTAAAGAAACACAATGGTTTTGTTATTTATCTATGAAAACAACATTACTTTTGAGATTCTAGAAAGGGTGCGAGAACTTGTCGGTGATTTCAAAGTGGTGCCAAGGGGGAACAAGGTTAAGAACCACTGGTTTAGTCAGAACTATTGTTTGATATCTGATTGAAAGGGGGTTTGAAAGCCGTAGTTTTGGCTATAGGTCGTACACAGGGAAATAATTACTCAACAATAGATGTTTGCAATTGCTTGCTGGAAGTGCTACAGGAAGCTTATTATCAGATCGAAATATTATTACTGGCTGAATAATACCACTGAGCAAGTATTAGCAGTCTTTATTGCGTAAATATGTTCTTGAGAGCATTTATGCAAGGAAGTAGTCGTGGGGGTCAATTGATCCCTTTGGTAGTTGACGTAAAACTGGACAATAATGCACAATTTTTTTTATCAATTTTTTCGCTATTCAATTGGAGTGTGTAATAACCAAAATAAGAAATCCAAAAATATCAACCTTCTATTTTATGTAAATTAAGGTAAAGGTCCCATACTCAGATACTGAGTGAGTTTTGGGGAATGAGAAGATAAGGTTCTCATAATACTAAGCCTTCGGCACTAAGGAGAGCAGGGTGGCCAGTTCCTTTCTCTCGGCGCCTTTACTTCAGCAACTACGCCCACCCAATTTATTACACCCTGGGTAGAGGTGAGCGATGTTTTTCAACAACCAGCTGAAGCCGGGAGTCAACCAGGTTTGCATAACTGAAAAGCTAATGCCTCATCCGTTGGGCTAACCATTAGACAACGACTACGATTCGAATGATTGGCTTATTGCAACCTCTGCGTAGATAACGCTGCCATTCTAAACACAAAATTGTCTTTTGTTTTACCTCTTATAAGAATTATTATTCTAATCATACTTTTTAACGTTGTGATTTAATTATTGCTGATAATATAAAAAATGATAAATTTTATGAAGGAAAACGCGGCAAAATGACTTTCAATGACGATTCTTAGCTGTTCCGCTCGTCATAAGGGCCACACCTAGATCATTAATCGCAAGCACAAAATATCACTGTAGTTTTATATGTTCCAACGCAACTCATGGAAGATAACGGAGCAAGTAAAAGCAAGAAAAGCTTGTGACAATTACGCTATTGATATTTTATCTAAATCACTGGGATAAACACCGTTTCCGAGATTCATTCGAAAAAACTGACATAAACACTTTTCATCTTAGTCATCTATTTTTGATAATAATAACGTGACTTCACTTTTAAGCAAAAAAACATGGAGACATTTAAAAAGTCTGAAATACGTCAGTTCTATCATTTGCATGGAACTGCCCATTTTTTTCTATGTTTGGTGGGTTTTTATCCCATGTCCAATCGCTTTTGGGAACAGTCCAATTCTTTCCATAATTTGCTTGAATGTATTCTTCAGGGTTACATGGTACTCTTATTTTCATGTCCAAAAATTCAGTCCAACATAATGTAAACATAGGCAATTTGTATTTATACTTTTGGAGATTTCTTCCCACAATACCACTAAACCAAAAATGATCTTCTTCTTCATAAATAAAAAAAACGTCCAGTTTAATATTCTCATCCCCAATAAAACTATATTCAAGACTGTCATTTACTCTTCCAAGTTTATACATTAATTTCAATCCAGCACTTTCCATTTCATTAATTATTTTATCGTTATAGTTATGCATTAGAATGTCAAAGTCTACATCAATTGTATATGGAATGATGTCACATTGTCTAAACCAGCCTAAACAACTTCCACTGCTCAAAGAGAACGGTACGTTTAGTTTATCCAAAGCAGATTTTGCTTTGAGAATCAGTTTTTTAGCTTTAATTTTAAAATCTTCATCTTGGGTCGTTAAAGACTTTTCATACTTTTCTTTATAGTTTTTTGCCCTTTTATAATCACATTCTATAAACTGAGAGTTTTTGTATTCCTCTAAAAACAATCCAATGTCCAACGGTAATTGTATTTCTTTCTTATTTCTTTTCAAGGGTGTTCCATGTAGCAATCGAGATGACTCAAACGCCCGTGCATATTTAGGAAGCGTATTACCAATTATTTCCATTCTATTTTCTCCATTTGTTAAAGCTGGTGCCAAATTTTTTACAGTCGTTTTCCAGACGTCGGGTTTCAGTGGACCACTCCACATATAGCTATCTAATCGTTTATGCAATATGACTACTTGAATAACATGGTCATCCTTTGCTGTCCACAAGTATGTTGGTATGAATTGAACATTGTCATTGGTAGTCAAAAGTCTTGGATCAGCATCCATAGATAGATGAACAACAAAGCCTTGAGATTCGAGATCCTTTACAATAGTTTCATCTTTATCTTGGAAATTAATAGCTTCAATAGCAAATATTATTAGTTTGTTTTTGTCTAGATACGATTTGTATAAGTTATTTTGCAAATAAAGGGAACTTTTTTGAATTTCTGCGTGAGGTTGGATTAATTCTGACAAAATATCTTCGTCGAAAAGAAGAAGACGAATGGTGTGTTCTGTAAAAACTGAAAGCAAAGGATCTAAACAATCTTTCAAAATGTGATTTGTTTCAAGGACACTTGAATGTTTTTTGAATAATTGTCCTGTTTGATAAAGGGGTAGGCTAAACGACTCTTTTGTTAAATTAGTGCTGATAATTGCTGTAAAATTTCTTTTGCATTTGAATATGTAAACAGAAAACAACGCCACAAAACACACGACAGTTATACACAAAACAAAAACCAGCCTTTTTACACGTTTGAGGTAAAAATGAAACATTTTCTTAAAACGTAAAATTCTGAAACAAAAACAAAGGAATATTGTTAGTACTGTGTCGTTTCAAAGTATTGAACAGAAATGCATACTTCTGAAACAACAACAAATTATAAATGTTTTCGAACTGTCCCATGTCATCTTATTACGCTAAAGCTAAAATGTTGGTAATTCTAATTCTAATCTAATTTAGTAAAAGCTTGTTTACTCTAATTTTAATTCCAACCTAATCTCCAATTTTGCTAAAAAATTTGGTTTGTCCAACAGTGCTTTTTCAGAAAATGAAAGAAAACTGCGCTTTCATCTTCTTCTTGCGTTTGAGGTCGCCACAGATCACGTTGTTACGTCCAGGTGCAGCAGCCAATGGATTGTGTATTTATCGAGCGTTGTTAGGTCCACATGTCTATCTTGTGGTCGGTATACAGGACATTGATAGATAATGCGCTTTCATCCACCTTATGCAAGGAAAATGCAATAAAGCGATCCCGATCAAAGTGTCATACTGTCATTCCATCGCGCAGCGAAGTCAATAAAAACTCGTTTAACTCATCAATACACCTACATCACAATATTTATTATGACGTAAGTGGTTTTGATGCTTTTATGGTGGAATGATGCTTTGATCCAGAGTTACCATCCTGGCGTTTTGATTCAAATAGAAAAAGATATAGGACAACTGCGTCAAACTAATTCTATTTTAATTTAAATTCAACTCTAATTTGTGAAAGCTTAGATATCTCTAATTCTAGTTCTAGTCTAATTTGTAAAAACTTGATTAGCTTTATTTATAATTCTAATCTAATTTTAAAAAATCTAAAAAATTCTAGTTGTTCAAGTCTGCGGTAGAGGTCCTAGTAATGAATGCAGTCGATGAAAAAGATATGTTTAAAGAAAGACTTTGACGAAGCAAAAATATGAAAAATTAAGTGGTAATTTTTTTTAAAAACTTTTTAACTCTTTGAAGGTTGGGGGGAGGGGGCTGTCAATTCAACTTTTTGCATCAACAGTTGTATCTCTAAAACCACTGAGGCTGCGACTACGAGATTTCTTGACTTTTCCTAACTTTCATTCACCTCTATTTAGCTGAAATTTTGAGCGAATAAAGGTTATAAATTGAGAGATATAAGGCATTTCTCAGCACATCCTCTGAAATATTTCATATTCTATTGTTCAAAATTTTCCCACCAGCTGGATGAAAGTAATTAATTTGGCCCATGTCTTGTTAATCCTAACTGCTTCACAGCGTGAAGGAAATTGGCAGTATGCGTAGACCTTTTGTGCTCACCACGGCTTCTAAGCGACGTCGATACAGGAAAAGCTTCAACTTTGATACGATGAGTTACCGTCGCTTGCGGTTGAAATTGCGTAAAATTAAACATAAGACTTGGTGCCAATGCATCTAGAGCAGGGGTGGGGAACCTTTTTAGTATTGCGGGCCACATAAAATGAGAAATAACAAAGGCGGGCCACTAAAAATTTCGAAATTTTAGCTAGTAGCTTGACAACGGTGACAATGCATTCTTTCACGAATTCTCCATCTGCATGTGGTTTCAGCTTCTTTGTTATCAGTTCAGTATGGTAACTTCATAACTCGTTCTGACAATATCTTCACCCTGTTTGCAGTAGCCTACCTTGACAAAGTGCTTTGCTGCGCTTGTAACTCTCTTCTAAGGACACTAATCTTATCCTGCCTCGCCTGCCCTGTTAGCTGTTTCAAATAGCAGGAGTCATAATGACGCTCTAAATGTGATTTTTTCTTTGCTGCTACAGATTTACCACAAACAATGCACACAGGTTTGCCACTTAGGCTACTTCAACAAAGTACAAGTTTGTCCAATCTTTCTGGAACATTCTGCCTTCATCACTAATCTTTCTTTTCTTTGCAGAAGCCATTATACAACGTAAAATTTTGCTAATTTGAGAAGTAGGCTACTCTGCAAAACACTTTTCACGAATGGCATAACTGACCGATTAACAATAACTGGTCACATTGTTGTTACAAATTGCCTTCTATGATGGATTAACTAGTCATAGAAAGCCATTCGCAATATACCGAGAATGCAGAGCCTAGCCTACTCTTTTTTGAGCTGTTGTTTCAATATATTTTGGGTAAAGAAATATTGACGCGGGCCACATGGAACAGTCACGCGGGCCGCATTTGGCCCGCGGGCCGCAGGTTCCCCACCCCTGATCTAGAGCGACAACTGTTTTTCGCAGACAATGATGTCCTTTCAATCAAACAAAGCATAGGCTACAACGTTATTGCAATGACTCAGCGTCATTTGGAGTAGATTTGACGTAAAATGTGAGATAAGTATTGAAAGTGATCGACTTGTTTCTTTCACTCTCATTTCTCGTGACATATTCAACGTTGTGGACTGTTTTTAGATTGTTTTGTTTGGGCCACAACGCTTTTTTGAATAATTAGAAATTTAGCTACTGTAGAAGCTGCGCTGTAACATATTATGATTTTGGTTCCAAATCTTTCCTTTTGTCCGACACACTATCAAAAGCAGAAAAGGCGTCGATGTTCCCAAAGCTTCTCACATACACTTGTAAACATTTATTTCCAAGTCGACATGTAAAGATTTGAAATGTAAAGATTTGAAATGCAATACGCTTCTCATTTGTGTAGGATAAACCAGAACATCACGCTTTTGTGAAAAGGACGATCGTTCCACCACGTTTATACGTGATGCGGCTTAGTTGAATCAATATATTCGAGGCCACTTGTGCCAGGTTCACTGCCACTGATAAACTAAACCGCAATGCAGTACCTCGCAAAGCAATTGTAGCGTAACATTTCCATGTGCTAACTCGTCATAAATTGCGAAAACTTGTGTATTTACTTGTCAAGTTGTCTCATGTGAAATATAAGTTTACATAGCAATGTCACAATGAAATCTTACCTCCGTTTACCAAACTAAAGATATGAACTTATGCGACGTCTTGCAACGTTGAATCGACGGAAAGGCGGGTATAACTGCCAACCTGAACTGAGAATGCATGAAAGAAATCGTTTATTGTCGAATGGACGTGACGTCAGAAAACGGTGAATCGACGTAGGCTAGCGGCGAGAGATATTTTAGTTAGATAATGACACGCGGCAGCGCATTTACATTGAATAAAAATACCTTTATTTTATCCATTTCTATTTCCATTCTTCCTAATTTCGTCTCACAATAACAAACAGATGAAGTTACGCATATTTACTAAATTATTCAATAAACAATAATACATCATCCAGCATTATGTCAGCGCTGATTGACTAGACATATTCACGATTTGGCCGAGTTGTGTGAGAATTGCATTCAATTAATCGCATTATTTATTGTAGGTAACACCTGCAAAAATTCAAGTGATTGCAGACTCTGCCTTCATAAGTGTAGTTTAGAAGTAGCCATCTCATATTGAGCCAATCGAATCAATATAAAATAGAACGCTTTTACTTGTTAGCGCGTGTGATATATAGGTTTTATCTAACAACTACTTTCAGTTACATTGAAAGTGAATGAGTAAGCATTATGCAGTCTGTGACAAGGACTGGAAATGTATAATCAGAAAATAGAATATCATAAAGTATATTGCGTTATGTACATCTAGTAATTTTTATGAACATGGTAGCCTACCATTTTGCAGGCAGGCGTTTTTATAGGGAAACAAACTTATTCCATAGTTTGATTTATGGCACTTATCCAACTGTTTCATAATGCGAAGAGCTGTTTTAGTTGAATTTAGAAAAAAATATAACTTATAACCGCAGACAGATGCAACTTTTTTCGTGCTTTAGTTTAGGCAATCGGCAGTACGGTGAACCATAGTGGTACATAACATAACCCATATGCGGAGTAATCGCAAGGGTCAACCCAAGTAATGGAAAGGTTCTTTTTGAATTATGGTGATGGAATTCTTGTAATGCTATTGAACTTCATCTTGTTATGAAAAACTTATATTGTTTGCATTTGCAAGAAATATCAAACTTTTGGATTTTTTTATCACTGAACTGTCCGTTAGTAGAATGTTTCTTTATTACTTTAGTTAGGCCTATTGGTAAGTCAGGAAAGTATTTGTTGATGTGACATATGAGAATATTCTAAGAGACCGAGTTATTTTGTAAATAATATTTGATTTTTGGACATCAAAATTTTCACACAATACACAAATGCTCATCGAGATATAGTGCTCATAGTTGGGAAAAGTTAGATTGGGATAATTACAACTTGCCTGAGTAGGCCTACAGCAAGGGACAATCAAAATAGATGAAACCGCATTCATGGTAATATAGACGTTTTGCAAACTGCTGTTTTCATTTTCAATATAACAACAAGAATGACAGCTTATTTCACTAAACATATAAACAAATATCAAAAATTATCGATGAACAGCGCATCTATATTTTTCGGTTTAGGTTCAACAATGCATTCTAGCCGTCAAAATGATAGAATATTTGATAATTTTGTTGAGACATACCATTGCCCAATCGTTGAATTTACATCAGAGATAATTTTATTGGATAGATTATCAGTTTCATGCACATGGTTCCATTCAGCGTTATAATGTTGTTTTTCAAGCCACGTGGCGTTCATGGTCATAACGCAACATTGCAGAAACAGCCAATTACCAGGTAGGCCTACTAATTATTATGACGCTTTCGTCGAATCTATGTCGCTAAACGACGAAATTGTGCAAACACCTGTTGGATTTCCCTTTTACGTGTAGTTTATCATGAACGTGAAAGCATTGCTCAAGAAGCTAACCTGAATCACCAGAGATAGCCTAACCATAATATTCATATAGTTTCAACATCAGTAAATATGTAAAGTGCACTTCACAATTTTTGACAACTGTCTGACAATTTATTATATTGCAAAGTTTTGGTTTATTCTTGACTTCTATAATTCTGTGTAACAGTTTTTTTCTAACTAGTTTCTATGTGACTAACAATTTGTTTCATTATACATTTTCTTTAGTATTTCAACGCCATTATTAAAAAAATTACTTCTATTTCACTTTTAAATAAAACATGGCAAGGCAAGAATTCAGTGCTGAAGAAATACTGCAACATGTTTTACTGGATTCTGACGACGAAAGCCAGGCGAATGATTTAGACGATTTATGGCACTCCGATGCAGATGAAGAAGCGGATTCTGCTCCGTCAACTTCCGCAACAGCGATTCCGATCGAGATTGACGACCAGTTACCTTCCATGGGCGATGTTCAACCCGCGTTTGCGCCACCACGACGGGTTATAACATCGAAAAGACTGGTCAACAGCATAGATTCCTCTCTCGACATGAACAACTACGATGATGTTGAGTTTCCCGATACACTGAAGTCTTATACAACTTTTGTAGAAAAGCCAAAGAACAGACAAGAGGGCGGCGTCAGCATTACTTGGTCTAATGCGAGACTGGTGCACAATGGGAGAAGGGGTGGGGCTAACATTATATCTGGCCCGACTGGTGTTAGAGGAGAAGCCAAAGAAGCCAAGACTCCTCGGCAAGCATGGGAACTATTTTTTTCTTTAAACACTTTGAACATTATTTTGTTAAACACTTTGAACAATATTACGGGTGTAAGCCTGGATACGACAAACAAACAAAACAAACATTATTTTCAAGAAACAAATAGAAAAACTGCCACACTCATTTCTCAATTGCCAGAGAAAATTTTAGATGACAGCAGGTACTGCTATTTTGGCCCAATCAACAACGAGGAGATGCTGTCCTTTGTTGGATTGGGGTATTTTCGGGGGCTTTTAGGACAGGCTGGTCATTCCACGGATGTATTGTTCAATCAACTGCAAGGGCATCCCGTGTTTAGTGCAACAATGAGCATGAACCGTTTAAATTTTTATTTTCGAACATTTCGTTCGACGACCAAAATACTAGGCCGCAACGTTGGAAGAATGACCGGTTTGCCGCATTTCGAGTCGTTTTCGAAATGTTTAACGAAAACTGCGGCAAACATGTCATTCCAGGTGACTACTTGTCGTTGGACGAAACGCTATACTCCATGAGGACACAAATTGCCTTCAAGCAATATAATCCAAACAAGCCTGCGAAATATGGCCTTCTGTTCAAGTCGGTAAACGCCAGCAGATTCCCATACACATTTGCGGCATCGGTCTATTCAGGTAAACCGAAGGATGATCCATTTCATTTTTACGTTCGTGGAACAGAAGAAGTGGTAAAAGGAATGGTGATGAGCCTGGAACAACACGGTGACCTTTAAGGTCGAAATATTTCGTATGACCGCTTGTACACCTCCATACCACTCGCGCAGTGGTTGCTTGACAGGGGTATAACGTCAGTGGGAACCCTCAACGCTATACGTAGAGGAATACCCCTGGAAGTGAAGCAAGTGAGTGGTAGGGAGGAATTTTCGTACGAAATTTATTGGCAGACGAGTGAAGCTGATCTCAGCCTACATTCTTATGTAGTAAAAACGAAGAGTTCTAGCATGCGGAATGTGTTGATGTTGGCGACCATGCAACCTCTATTGGGGATTACCAAGGATGACGGCAAAAAGAAGCCAGGCTTGTATAAGCTTTACGACTTCAGAAAGGGTGGCACCGATATCATCGACCAAAGGATGGGTTCATTCACAGGCAAAGCGAGGACAACTACTGCGTTTGCTTATTTTTTGGATACTTGCCGCGTCAACGCATCTACAGTTTTAGCACTAAATGAAGGGACTGATCCACGCAAGCGAAAATCCTTCGACTTCGGTTGGGAACTTGCCATGGAACTCGTGAAGCCATTCATAAAGTCGCGATCTCTCCAGGGCCTGAACTATCACACCATACATAAGATTGAAGCAGTAATAGGGAAACAACCTTCAACAACAACTCCAAGCGGCAGAAGGGCCACTCTGCCCCAACTATCGTCGACACGACGTAGATGCGACGTATGCAAACACGCTATTATGGGAGAAGGTGCCAAGACCATAAAAAATTAACTACCAAAAAACCGTGGCCAATGTCAGTGCTGTGAAAAGCCTTTATGCCCTGCACAGTGCACATTCCATACGAGTATATCAAGCTTGCTTTTGCGCAGAATAAACTATTTGAATGATTGCGGTTTTATAAACATTGGCTTCAACCACAGCCTAAATAAAACGCGGAGCTCAATGAAAGATTTTCCTTTTTTCCTTTTATTAGACAGATAGCTATTTTTACGTTGATTCAACATATCAAGACGTTGAATACTTGTAAACATGCGCGGTTTTGCAATCAGATTGCTTATCAAAATCATCTATCTTTTTTTTGTATAAAAAGTGGGTCATAAAACTAATCGTAATACTCGATGTAAAATTCAGCATTTTTATATGCTGAAACAGTATTGTATTCATATTTTATTAATCCATTTTCTATTTAGAAAATAGCAATATAATGCGGTTTGAACAAAGCTGAATTTTAGTACGGATACAACGACTGATTTTACGACTTTTATACAAACAAGGACAGAAGAGAAGTAATCTAATTGCAAACCCGCGCATGTTTACATCGTCTTGCATTGTTGAATCCACGTCGAAATTTCAATGTGCCTCTTTGCATATTCCTAAATATTACTGAACTTGTGTGTACATAACCTGACAGAACACAGGTTGCTTTACCATTGAATCAAGTTGAAAAACGTTGCTGCAAGAGCCTTGTGCCAATTGCTGCAGTCCGGTATTACTGTAACCAAATCAAAAATACTTATAAATAAATATTGAAATATTGATGAAATACTTATCAATATTTTGCTGCCAAACTGACATTTTTATCGCATAAACGCCCATTAGGCGTCTAATTCTTTGTAAAGTATTTCTCCAGGTTCACAATGATTTGACGCATGATAAATACTACTTTGAATAAATCTAAATATTGTTTGGATTTTAGTGTGTGACGTATGAATCTTAGAGAGCTTATTGAATCCACAAGAAAATGACCCGAGGCATTACAGATTTTCCTTTTGACGAAAAGCGTTGTGACGTTCTGTTAATTAATGAACCGTAACTGTTTTATTTTGAATTTCTTTCTGACTTCTGTTTACGTAGACTAGAGCATCATCGACTTTATCGGGTAATCTTACTTCTAGTACTAGCCTTGTATGTAGCCGAGTTCACATTGAACTTACATTGAGAGACGCTGTTGCAACTACAATACATTGCATTTAAACCGCGTTTTTTGTCGCATGATCTTCCATTCGTTTCGTGGATTACATAATAATATTTGATAACGCCACCCTGCTTCTTCAGCTGGTCTACATTTGTTAATAAAGCGTAGGAGTTGCTGTTCTTGGAACCGAGGTCACAAGATCATAATCCAAATTGGTGTGACACGCGTTCAGAAATCTCATTACTGCATGTAATTGATGAAGCATTGTTCTTTTAGTCAAGGAGCGAGCTTATGTTTGAGCGTGGGAAAAGTTATTATTTTGCATGAAAAATATAGATTCAAATTGAGATTATGTAAAAAAATTTAATCACTACATTGCAATGCATGTTCTTCATTACTCTACCAAAAAATAATGTGTAAACTCACGCTACAATTGCTTTAATCGCAAAATAATCCAAAAGTCATAAGTCACCTCAACATTTCAACGTCTATGAGCAGTTCTAAAATTCACATAGTTTTAATTTTCGGATATGCTCAGCGTGAATAATTTTACAAAGTGAATCTCAAAGTTTGAAACCGTACCTTAAAAAATAACAGAGATATCTCTCCTAAAGCATAAGAAGAATCGACAGCCCCCCCCCCCCAAAAAAAACTGAGCAAGACTCCAGGGAGCCCAACTTTGTAAGGGTTAAAGCCTTCGTTTTATTATTCATGCATGCATTATACGGTAGGGGATAAAATGACATGATTGACTGAACCTTTAGCCTATCCTCGAACCAGGAAAGATTTTTGCAGAGCTTAATCCTGGCAGTTTCGCATAACCTACTTGTAGAAGCTTCGAACGCGTTTTTCAAACAACCACTGACGCCATCATGCCATAGTAATTTATTATTGGTGACAAAAAGTATGCACGCAAGTGTTGAGTATGAGAAATGCTAATAACAAACTAATTATTAAACTACTATATAGCCTGCGTGTAGGCTACTTGACAACAATATTGGTCACATGGCCTACAGTAATGCATAAAATCATAGATCCTACCACATATGTTCTTACTAAATAGTCTGGTTTAACACACAACAAAGAACTATTTTGTCATCAAAAATGCTTAGACTGACTTTTAAAAATGTTTTCTTGCCTTCCTCGTAGCAAAATTATTCAAAATCTCATCACAATTTATTTTCCTCATTTGTCACTTTTGATACACAGACTAGGCTACTTAGTGCAAATAACCTGTTTTGAGATATTATGGACTTCACAAAACTTCATCTCTGACAGTGGCCCCCACCCAACCGGAATGCTTTTGCCAAGAAAGCCTGGGCGTGGTACAATCGCCTGCACAACAGCATCAAATTGTTTTGCTCCAATATGCACAAATAGAGTATGACGTGCACCATCCTCGATCTGTGAGTGTGGCAAGAAGAAAAATGCCACATATCACACTATCTGCAACTGTGCCATCTATCATGCGCCAAATCATGTGAGTGAATTAAATCAAGTCAATAACTGCTCGATACCTCCCCAAACATCCATTCAGAGTCACCGCCAGTGCTCAAGGGTGGTGAAAAGCGGAGCCCCTTGGAAGGGCAAAGGAAACAAAATATTTAAGCAATGAAAAAGTTTATCTTCATTTGTTTTTAAGTCTTGAAAAGGTCGTGCGCATCTGGCAACCATTAAGCTGAGAAATAGCCGAAAGATTGATTGCACATTTGGGAAAGTCATTTGACTTGTTTTGCTGTAGACTATATAATTCGATAAAGGTCCTAAGCCTATGAAACAAAACATGCTCTTCTCTTCTGCAGGCCTGTAGTTTGGTCTCATGTTGGCAACAACGCGCGTATTAGTCCACAACTTGAGGTGTGTAAAAAATCACAGTTGGTTAAAAATTAGCAGATACTTTTTTTAATCAATATCAACAGTTAAACCATTTGCAAATTGACAGTTAAAAATGTAGGCTGTGTTAGCCTATAGGCTACTAAATTTCCGTAAAAAAAATAAACACACCGGAAATTTAACTTGCATTAGGACCTCTTTATAAATACCAACTTTATTAGAACTGTTTGTCAGAGCATTTCACGTTGTTACCAAGTAAAAGTTTCTACAAATATAATGCTCCGGAAGTTTGAGCCTTAAGGTCGAAATAGTGGCGTCCTGTCTGCAGTTAGGCTATGCTTAAATATTGTTAAATAAAAGTGGTTTAATTTAAAGTTTGAGGCCCTTAAATCTTGAGGCTTTAGGCTTCAGTGTTTCTGATCTAGTGGTAAATCCGTTACTGACTGTATGTATGGTAGCCTATGCCGCCATGCTTTTTTCTGTAGCCTAAGCTTATTAAGATAAATCACAAATCAAACGTTTTTCTAAATGGAGACTGAAACATAATTTTAATCAAAAACTTAAATTTCCAGCTTTAATTTGGTAACTTTTGCTCAATTTTTGCTCTAAAAACGTTACAAAATATCAACTAAATCTTTCACTTAACTGTACGATTGCAAGATTCAAAGAAAAAATCACACTGCTTTGATGGTTATTTCTTTTGCTCTTCTGCTCAGTATTTACATTCAACTTTAGTCCTTAAGTGACACCTGCAACATTGGCCTGCTTGTATCGTTCTATTTTTGAGTTTACAAAGCTACCTAATGGAATGGAAGGTCTGCGTGCCTTGGATGATAAAACCCAAAACTGTCTTCTCTCTAGTAGCCTTTCAGCTTAGACCGAGAACATCGTGAATCTGGGGTGGTAAAAGAATAGATCCTTGGCCCCAGAGGCTCACACGACGACAACGATCTCTGAAATCAGGTAAGGCAATGCCGTCCAAGTTGATAAATTTAAGATTTATCCCTAAAGTTGGCATATACCATCGAAAGTCGATATTACAAACTTTTTTTTTGCATCCAAACCAAAACAAACGACCATCCATCCAAACCTGCTATGTAATATGTATGTCAATAACTACCTAACTAACGTAGGTCTCACTGGCAGTTCAACAAAACTACTTTCTATTTAACCAAAGCATAAACGTTGAGTCTTTTCAGAAAAGTGAAGCCATTTTAAATTTTATATCTGTAGTAAATTTTTAAAAAGTTTTTATTTTCACACACCCTGGTTCGTCTGAATAAGTTGGGTTTTTAAATTTGGCTTCTTTGCTTACTTTCAATAGGCTCCTTGCAGACGTTGAAGCTATATGGAAACGGTTACTATTTCTGAGACTCCTTTATCTACATTTTGTAAAACTACAATTTTATATAGCCTATTTTCTTTCTCAGCGTTTAGTGCCTGTTTAGTTTCGTTTTTAATGAAAATTGCTAAAACGTATCAATGCATATCGAATAGCCTACGTGAGATTCAGTAAACTTGCGAAAATGTTTTTCATAGCTTGAAACTGCAATTTTGTTTGAAATATATTGAACGTTTCACGATTTTGCGTGTCATCCTTGTGTAGGGGCCATGCTGATCTTTTCTGCATCGTTCCAATTTTAGTAGGCTATATTAACTGCCGAAGCTCGAAACTGCAGTTTTTTCCTCTAACTCTTCAAAGACTTCAAGAGATATCGTCAAAATAAAGTAGGCTAAATGTGGTGAAGTACTTATAGTTGTTAGGGAAGAAGAGAAACAGTGTGTAAATATTGAATGGATCAGAGTAGGCTAATTCACATAAACGAAGAAATTTTAAGACTTTGATGGCAAAGATACATTGGTTGACGGTTTTAAAAATGTGATTTTTGAATTTTCTGGAAACAAAATTACATTTCTAAAACGGTCAGCCAATGTTTTATGCCGTCAAAAGAGAAAAGCCCCTTATCTTTCTCATCACTAAAGAGATTTTCTATTCTAACAACAAAGACGGCTTGCCTACCATAAAATACAGTAACGTAAATTACCAATTCAAGTGCCACTGCGATACTTGGTATATGTAGGCCTCATGTTCCAACGTCTGGAGAAAAGAGTTAAACAACATGTCCCAAAAGTAGCCCAATTAGAGAAGAAAACAAGAAAACCAGAAATCAACCAAACCGTCTATGCAAAACCGTTAATTACAAAATTATACTTTGTGGCTCTGCATTCGGCAATAGACCTTTTGCATAACAAACCAACAGAGCGTGACGTTGGAGTCGTGAACGACCAGCCGCTGTTCACAATGCTGTGCGATAGGGTTAGTGGCGTAGTTTGCAGGCGAATAAATTGTTTAACGTTTGCTTTAGCTGTTGTTTTGTGGTCTTTACAGGCGTGCATCAGTGTTTCAGTATAATTTGCCAGAAAATAAAACTCTTTTAAGTTGTAAACTTAGGCTACAGAAGTGTAAACCTTCGACCAGTTCTTTGCTGTATTGGAAGCGATCTTGCCAGGCAAAGATAGGAAGAATTTCTTGTATTATACAGCTTCAAAAGCTAAGCATGCAAATCAAAATGTTGATGCAGAACTTAATGACGAGGCTACTTTCGAAATACCTCAAAATGCTACAGGAGCACTGCATCTACATAGATTAGCGGTGGAAGATTGAATTTTTGCTGGTGTTGAAGCTTCGCCTGGGTTTGTTTTATACAGACTTAAAGCACAAGGTTTGGTATTAGTTCTGCATTCGTACTGTACTGTACATCGTATTTTTCATTCATGAATGCACCTCATGTATTTAAGGTTGATTGGTTTAAGAACATATTCCCTCATCGTGACGTTATCATAGCAACCATGAAGCCAGACTTCTAAAAGGACTACCCAAGCACCATGATCATCATCGACTGCAGTGAAGTAGGCCTACGTCTCGAAACACTGTCCTCACTTCACCGTCAGTCGCAAACGTACTCGAACTATAAAAGTACGAACACTGCAAAGACATTATAGTCATTAGTGGGAGTTGATCCAAATGGGAGTAATATGTTTGTATTTCAGTTGTACACTGGTAATGTGAGTGACAAAGAAATATATCAGAGGAGTGGATTTTTTCACCTTTTGAAGCAGAAAATAGCTGCTAATGAACTGCACGTCATGATGCTGTTATGGTATAGAAAAAGACTTAGCCTACATGGTATTGGTCTACATTTGAATATCTCACCGTTCCTAGGCAGAAGGCCTCAAATGAGTGAGGACAAAGGGTTGAATAAACGAAGTATTGCACGCCATCGCATTCATGTAGAGAGGACCATAAAAAAATTTGTCAATTTCACATCTTCGACAGGAAAATACCAGTGACTATGCTTGGTATCATCAATAAAATGTGGTTGGTTCGTTGCATATTATGTTATGCAGAATGAAAATAAAATGTTGCAAGACAAGGTGCCACTATCGTGGTCCATAATTCCCCGTCAAAATGCACACGCTTCACAATGGCGTCCTAAATTGCCTTTCCTAGTCTGTTAGCCAACACTATGATTAAAACGAACAAGAATTGAAGTGTGCCGATAATCTACAACAATTCATAAACACAAAAAATTTACTTTCACCTGCCACCGACCTCACGCTTGCTTGCAATAACAAGAAACGCCTTCATAAACCGTAGTAAACAAGCGATTCTCAACCCTCAGACTCCGCGTAACTCAAACGTCACGCTCTGGTGATTTTGAATGTGCAAAAGGTCTATTGGACAATACCTGCCGAACAATGAAGAGTGTGCATTAACTTCAAAGAAATGTTTTTCATTCTAGGCCGTTCTTCGTTTCACCTTGCAGCACTGAAAGCAATATTCATCTACTCTTAATCCAGTCTCACATCACCGAAACAGAAATTGCCTATACCTTAAAACTCCTTGGTTTAATTGAATTACTTTGAATTAATCAATATTTACATTATGTGTGAAGAAAGGCGTTCTTCCCGGCTATCAGCACAAGGCTGATTACTCACTAGCACAGCGAGCTGCAGTGACGCTTCGCTAACCAGAACGGTGTAGCTTCCACGCCAGCCATTGAGACCTCCAATTAAACGTTTAAGTTATTTTGGCAGCCGATTGTAGCATCGAATAGACAGCGATAGACACGTGTTTCGCCCATGAGGCTGGGCACTGGTAAAACGGCGGTCGATTACTCAAGTGGCAAGAATACGGTGCGATACTGATGAGCCCAGCCTCATGGGCGAAACACGTGTCTATCGCTGTCTATTCGATGCTACAATCGGCTGCCAAAATAACTTAAACGTTTAATTGGAGGTCTCAATGGCTGGCGTGGAAGCTACACCGTTCTGGTTAGCGAAGCGTCACTGCAGCTCGCTGTGCTAGTGAGTAATCAGCCTTGTGCTGATAGCCGGGAAGAACGCCTTTCTTCACATTGACCTACCCCTGGCACCTGCTGGTTTTGTTGGCTCTTTCTTTCCACAAAGATAAGAGTTAAACTGACTGGTAAAACGGCGGTCGATTACTCAAGTGGCAAGAATACGGTGCGATACTGATGAGCCCAGCCTCATGGGCGAAACACGTGTCTATCGCTGTCTATTCGATGCTACAATCGGCTGCCAAAATAACTTAAACATTTACATTATGTTTTTTTTACTGTAAATACGGTAGCTTACTTCACCACATTTAGGTTTACTTTATTCTGACGACAATCCCAGCTCAGTGAGCAGTGACCAAGGCATTTCGCTTTCAGCTTCAGGGCTAGTGCTGGTAGGCTTGAAATCGATTCCAGGTCGGGTCCTACCGAAGACTTTAAAAACGGCACCAATTGTGTTCTTTCTTGCATAACCCATTGAGGATAAGTCAGGTAATGATGTGGTGACATCTCTTTTCTTGCACCATTATGGCTGCATTATAAAGGAAAAGACAAAAAATGTATTAATAAGCATTTTCAGCAATACAAATTGTTTTACTACTGCACAATGCACATATACTTAAAGTATTATCATAAAGTAGACTGGCTTCCATTTTGGTGGCATAGCTAGTAATAGGTTACATCAAACTAAATTTTATCTTTAAGAGAATATGAGTTCAAACAATTTAAGTTCAAATAGGCTACTTTGTAGAAAAAAATCCTTTTAATTATGCCAGTCTAAACAACTAGCCTCAACAAGATACACCAACGTAGGCCTCTGAAGAATCTAGGAATTAATATGTTGCATTTTAGTATCCTGCAGTAAATTATCCTACTGTTTTCTTAGTTAGCTGTTTTCTTATAGACGTTGTCTAGAAGTAGAGCGAAGTTTTGCTTAAAAACCTGGCTATGAGCCATTGCAAGCTGGACGGCTGGTAATAACGACTTTGCAAATCAGTTCTCTGAGATTTACTTCCTGATGTTGAAACCTTGTCAAGGTTAAAAGTTTTATTGATCTGGTTGATTTGATCCATTTGGTTGGTTCTAAACAAATTTTAGGTCTAGTCTTGGTTTGGTTTTGAGTCTTTATCTTCGGACTGACAAAGCTTGAAAGGTTATTCCTGATAGTTTCGCATACTTGTAGAGGCTTTTAACGCAAGGCCGGTTACCGAGGTTGACAGAGTAAAGTTTTCTCGATTGTGGGATTGTTGTTGTCGGGAAATTATTTCATCCACTAAGTGCCGCTAAATAAAGAGTAGTCCTGAAATGCGTTGCTCAAGCCCCGAGAGCAGATCCAGCGCCGCTTGATCTTAAAGTGCCCCTGACAGGTTGGACCCAAGTATAGTAAATTTTCTAAGCATTTTCTAGCGCAAAATTATGCTTAGCGAACTTTTTAATCTTAACCTCGAAGCTCGACTGGTTAGGGCGAAATTTATACAAAACGACAGTTCCGCAACGCCACCACAGGCGAAACTCCATATTTCACTGCTCTGGGACGACTTTGGTGGTATTACGTCATCGTGGGTGGGCGTTGTTAGCGACGGATGAAACAAATGCTTTCTAGATGTAATTGGTGGATCACAGTTTGGTCGGAGTTGGTACAAGCGGTTGCTTTTTTCAAAGATTTATTGTTTTTTGCAGTTTAATAAAACTGTACTGGATACGTTCCTACAAAACCTAAAATATACTTGAAGTGAAAAATGAAGAAATCGTACGAATCCTCATTCATCACTATTCATAAATAAATAAAAGTTCTCTCTCTCTCCCTCATAATGTGCTTTCAGTTGGCCATTGAAATCCGGTGTAACGGCCATCTGGACTTGAAAATTGTTTCGGATTTGCCAAACAATGCATGACAGCAGCACAATCCGATTGTTGCTTCCGAGAGCACCACCTTGTAGTATCTACTCCAATACATGCCTGTAAGCGACTAATTACCGATACTGCCTGCAAGGAAATAAAATCACTTCGTTTAGTGTGCATTCTTTAGCGTTTAGGGTATTTTTAGCCTAATGTAGCATCCTTACTCTTTTGATAGGTCTCCGTTTTCTCCTTTCGGTTTATTGTTTTTTTCTCGAGTTCTTCCGGCTTCTCATAAAAAAAGTCCTCAGAACTGCGGGATGTAAGTGTGCCTCAAAATCGGTCAAATTGGTAACACAGCTAGATGCGTCTTTCTTCAAAAGTTCTTTCGTCTATGGCACTTCATGGCAACATACACATTCATTGGGCTGGGACATAGACTCGCACATAGACATAGACTGTGTGGCAAACGCGCCACCTACAGTTCCCATCACG
Source organism: Aplidium turbinatum (assembly GCF_918807975.1). Lineage (NCBI taxonomy): Eukaryota > Metazoa > Chordata > Ascidiacea > Aplousobranchia > Polyclinidae > Aplidium > Aplidium turbinatum. Next base: position 21,303,745 of record NC_137477.1, read on the forward strand.
CCACTCATTGCTGAGAAGATCCAAATCGGGTTGGTGGTGTTAACAAAATCATCTCCAGTGAAGTGAAGAGAACATAATACGACTAGTTTTGTATGGTCCAACCCACTTTCGAACACTTGAAGAAAACTTTGACTATTTTCTTCTCATCACCTTGTTTTGCTTGAAAGCATGAAAATATAGCACACGTCTTTGTCACTGACTCTGTCACATAAACAGCAATTTCCAGGCATTAGGCCTACCTCAACCATAAATTAAGTGTACTGTCTGTGAGATACTGCTGTTACACTGCAAATGGCTATAGCCAGATTAGGACAAATAAAAAATTATCCAAATTGTAGCCCTACAAGAGTTTAGAAAAACTGCAATTTCAATTGAATTGAGATGCTGTTTGATAAAAATAAACTCAATCTATTTGATCTAAACCTGATAGTAATAATAAGTTGACTTTTTCCTTTCGGTAATTCTCATTATGCACATGCTTTAGACCAATAGAGCCCCACACATTGACGTTTTGGAGCAGTCGTACCATACCTTACCAACTCACCACAGAGAAAGAATGTATCCTTCCCACCCACGGTGACGTCACAGCGAGGTTGCCGTTTTTATTTTCGCAATTGAATGAGTGCCAGATTCGCCGAAAGTGAACGAAAGTTTGCAAGCGTGTAACTTATTAGCCTGTTGATATTTTTTACTATTTGCTGGTCAGGGAAGTTTGTTAGTGTCATCTCTTTGGTATCTTAGGTAAATTTAGCAAATTTATTTTCCTGTCAGAGGCACTTTAAGTTTAGCGCTCCGGCTGTTTGGTTAAAACAAAAAAAAATTCTTAATCAAAAACCTAATTCGAAAAGCAGCAAAATTTAAACAAAAATTTTCAGTCCACACAAAATGTTTTGCCATACATTTGTGTTTAACACTCGTAAGCCTGAACAAAATTTGACAATCAACAAAAAAAAATAGCATTCGTCTTATAATTCTGGTAATGTAGCTTACCCCTGTGCTAATGTTGGCCACTTTAACACAACAAATCTTGTCAGAGCCAAATAAAACTTTGAACCAAACAGAAGTTACAGGCAGAACAGAGAAAAAAAACGCAAAACATTTCTGACAGAAAGTAAATCGATTGAACGTTTAGCCGTTGGCAACGTAGCCTAGAGCAGAGGTCACCAAACTACGGCCCGCGGACCGGAAGCGGCCCGCAAACTGATTTCATCCGGCCCGTCACGTGCTTCGGAAATAACAGCTGCACTTTTTGTGTAATAGAGACTTCATTGTTAAAACTGTTCGTTCTTATAGTTCGTTGTTGTATGTTGAATTTGTACATTTTTCCACCAGGCAGCCTACATGTTGGTGTTCTGTTTTTATCATCGGGCCACCACAAATGAGGACAGTCTAGGACAAATTTGGAAAGATGTAATGTTTTTTCAAGAGCACGATGCTCTGTAGTGTATCACAGCAGGGGATAACTTCTCCAGCAACCTTTCGATTTTCATCACAACTTTGCTACTCCACCGCTGACTTTGTTATTTATTGTGCTCAATTCAAGTCAGTGGAGATTCTAAATAGTTGTTATCTTTTTGCAATTTGCATCCGGCCTGCAGCTGTTAATCTCGCAGCAATCCGGCCTTCAGAGAAAAAAGTTTGGTGCCCCCTGGCCTAGAGGGTTAGGATTAGAGAAGTAGTCTTTTTGATGACGTGAATTTGATTCCCACCCTTGCCAAAACTTTTTTGGTGATTATGTGAAGCAAGAGTCCATTTTTGGCTTAGTGCCAAAAGGATCACGATGACGTAGCCACTTAAACATGTTCTGATTGGTTGGTGGTGTCATTGCTGTCATTAGGATCTTACTGGGATTAAACCTGTTTAAGTAGCTATCTGTACTTAAACATAGAGCTCGACCGATATCACTTTTTCAGGCCGATACCGATATTTATGAAATTTTTAGGCCGATACCGATATATATCAACTACGAAAAATTTGTTACCAACAAGGTTATCAAACCAGTCCAAGAAAGTTTATGCATTGGTTGCTGTCATAGGCGCCGAGTTTTCAAAATAGCTGGGCGGACAAACACATACTGTCACGTCACGTCGTGATCACCAATAATAATGTAGAACTCCACTGTTGTTTTCCTACCACCAAGGCTCCTTTGAAGTACAATGCTACAGTTTTTACACCGATTTAACATCTGGCGATGTTAAAACGATGTAACAGCAGTGGAAATTGCGGTCAGACTTTTGCTGCGAATGAAGTTCCTCACAGGTTTGCGCACTTTACTTGATTTATAGCACTGGGCTACGAGTGGCAGAGTGGAGACAAACGGCGTGGCTGGACACTGTTGCTCGTTTAACGGCGAATCAACGTTGTTTAACGTTGCATGAATGTAACATGGCAATAATTGACGAAAACTAATCGCTTAATTAGTAGGTCTAGTAGGGCCTATCATATGGCGACAAAACCTTGCGAATAAGGTAAGTAGGCTAGTATTAGAAGGTGGCAGATGGTTACAGAAGTTTTTGGACTTAAGATTGAATTAAATTTTTTTTTAAATTCCTGAAATGTCCGGCGGGCGCGGCCCACCCGCCCGGGACTCGGCGCAGGTAGTTGCTTGCTTAATTACGCCGCATAACTTCAACCGAAAGAGGTCGTGTGGCTTCTTGCGTCACAATGCTCTGGGCACGAATCGGTAAACTTCTACAATGACGCTACTATTTTCTTCTGTGCAAAGTTTCACTAGGATTTTTTCTTTGGGTTTATTTTTGCATGTCATGTGAACGAAAGTTAATTTTCCCTGGACCTTTTCTTTCTTACTGTAATACCAAAACTTGAAAAATTTTGCTGCATCTTGCTGCGATAGCCTACTCGTATGATCTAATTTTGTAACAAATCTTGCCTTGTCAATATCACTCGGAGATCAAAGCCAGGCATTGTGACGTAAAACTTGAAATAAGCTGTGCGTGGTTAGTGTAGAAGTACACCCGCACTCCCATCGATTCTTAGCGAAAAATTCACCTTTGTTACACTGATTCAATGTCATCAATCGTTGAAGCAACGTAAAACTCGAAATTTTTCCTGCTTGAGTGGAAGCTAAGGGATACAGTATTAACATTTTCTAGATGCGCGCACTAGAATGGGCGGGAAATTATATTCTCACAACAATTGTTTGTGCTATGCAAGCACGTTTGAGCAACTAAAGGCATGTATGGCTGGTTTTGAGTGTGCTTTTGCTGGCCGATGTTTATCGGCGAAAAATAGCCGATACGATATATCGGCTACACCTGATATCGGCCGATACATATCGGCTGACCGATATATCGGTCGAGCTCTACTTAAACACACACTGCCATTCTGTGATCAGCATTTATGTTGTTACATTGATGCTCGCTGTTGTATCATTTCGCTCTTGTGAAATGTTTATGAGCAATTGGATCTTTCGTTGCTATAATGATAACAAATTAGTATAGCCTACCTAGCTTGCAGTGTTTAAGATCAATTCTTTTTCCAGTTATCCATCATAGGAAGACATTGATTTAATGCGAAACATGACTAGATTGTTGGCTGTTGCCAGTGTTGGGCGCGATAACTCATTTTTCAGTTAAGCGATAACGATAATCGATAAACGAAAAATGCCTAAAGCGATAACGATAAACGATAAATTAAAAAAAAGTTAAGTGATAACGATAAACGAGATAAATTATCGCCGATAACGTCCGATAACGATAATTTTTTTTTCTTGAATAGCGCTGCCCCATCCCATGCAGCACGAACTGTTTTCATCAACATGACGAAAAATCGAACATAATATACTGTAGTGTAAAGGGACAAAACTTTTTGTAAGTTATGTATGAATAAAATTGCAACAGCGGCAGTTGGTCTCGAATCTTCAACCTCTTGATCCAGAATCAAACCACTGAGGTAACCGCCGTGCTTATAATTATACCTTTAGATACCAGTTGGATGCTTTTATCAATTGAGTTACACTGCCGCTTACGTGCAGTAGGCAAAATAATTAAATCAAATGAAAATACCATAAAAAATTTCAAACTTTGTATTTGCTTTCTGCTTAAAGGGCTGTTTACAGCAAAGTCAGCAATAATTAATAAAATTCCAAAAAACGCAAAATCAAACGAAATTTATATCGGAACAACAATATGGGATTTTTTAATGTTAAAATTAGCCATTTAATGCCATGCACTCTCTGATAAACTCCCTGAGCTTCCGATCCTCGGATTCCACTGAGTGAGTTTGTACGCTTCCCCAGTTCTCCGGCTGAATTTTAAATGATTTTTCATTCAAATTCACTAGGCTATTATTTGTTACGTTTTTGTCTCTGTGGCCTCTCCTTATAAACCGATTTCATATTATGTTGAATATAGTTATTTGTTAACTCTGATTTGCAGAATTACCATTCAGCATTCATAATATTGTTGTCCCACGAAAACTTATGACGTTTATTATGCGACCGGCTTTTTTATGACTTGTTTATTAGGTTAACATTTTGGTGCTCCCTCACTTTGGGCAGGTTTTCCCCCTCCCTACTTTTTTCGCTCTGGTGAGAGCACTGAACTATAGGCCTACTGCATTGTTCTTGCATCTTTTCTCGACGGTCATACATAGCTTATATACTTCATACTTACTGCATGGCTAATTTTCTTTAACTTTAAACAGAAACAACTTTTAACTTGCTACGCCCCTTTTCTAAGCCGAGGCTATGCAATAAAATCCCACCCACCAGAGTCTCGATCTTGAAAAGTGCGGTAAAATGCACGATACTGCAATCAGAGTTCTTTTTCTGCTGCAATGCTTACTTGAAAGCGGCCTCATATTTTTAGGCGTAGCCAGGGGGGCAAAAGGGGCCGTGGCCCCCCAAATTTTGCAAGTTTGGATTTCGAAGTTGAGCCCTTTGTTAAAAATGTAATAAAATTTTTAGAAATTTATTACGTTTTCCAAGACATCGGGCTATTAACACCTCCAAGGACTTGTTTTAGACACACAGAAAGACACCAATAAATTTTGCAAATCGTAAATCGCGCAAAATTTAGGCGATTTACGTTTCTTTGAACTAATTTGTGGAAGCAATTTCAGAATGGCTTACTCTGTTGGGTTTTTGTGCAGCTGAATTTTGGTGTTCTCTAATTTTAGCCGCAGTTTAGCCCGTTCGTGTGTAAAAACTACCTTTATAAGTTAATAGCTGTTTATCTGCTAATAAATTTCATACAAATATTACCCTAAAAGTGTTTCCAGAAAGCGCTATAATCCATTATATGAGTGTAATTTTCAAAAAGTTTCCGGGGTATGCCCCCGGACCCCCCCAGGATACGCGTGCCTTGGGTACGCTATAACCCCCACCAATTTCATTGCTTGCCTTGCTTAACCCACCAGGATAGCCTACTGCACATCAAGTGGCGATGGCTTAAATCAAACATTTTGTTGTTCTCTTCAATTCATCAAATGTTTGGCCCCCCCCCCAATTTTTTTTCTGGCTACGCGACTGCTCGTATTGTGACACTTTCACAAACCACTTGCCAATTTCTTTCGCTTCGCTTCAAAGGAAGCTGTGTACCTGTGCGCTTACATTTTAATTGTAAAATTCACTCGCGATTGTCGATTGCAGCAAGCAACAAGAGAATTGTTGCATGCATTTCATTGCAATTTGCAACTCTAAACATTATTGTGTTGTCAGGGCCGTCGCTGCAGGGGGGGCGTGCCCCCTCCCCAGACAACTACTTGTGCACACACACTTAACGCACTGAAAAAGAACTGGTTTCAATTTTAGTTTCATTAACTAGGTGGCTAGTAAAAATATTACTTTTCATGGTTTTTCCACTTGTGTGTTGATTCGAAATAAAATTTATCGGCGATAATCAAATATTGCTTTTGGCGATAACGATAAACGATAACTGAAAAAATAGTTGAGCGATAACGATAAGCGATAAAAATTTATCGCCGATAATTATCGCCGGTAAGTTATCGCCGATAATGCCCATCACTGGCTGTTGCTCACTTAAACTGATTCAACATTTCCTAATGTATCCTGTCTTCATGATAACTTTAACCCTGCTGATTGCTAGCCATGTAGGCCTACTTGGCTCATTGATTAAAAAAGTTTAACTCAATTTTCTTTCCACAACTCGTTACACGAAGCAAAAAATTTGCATTTACACATCACATACAATTGCAATAGCGCAACTGGAGTTTGTAAACTCCATTTTAAATGCACTCAATCAATCCATCAATCTCTAGTTTATTGATAAATTACACTGTGTAACACAATTTTTTTCTGACGTTTGAGTGTCTTTTTCTGAGTGGTAATTGGTTAGGTATAGAAATAATAATAATAATAATGCTTCTTTTTATAGCCTATAGCGCAGTATCAATCGCAGAATGCGTTGCTCCTCAGCGCTTACGAAACAGACAGTGTCAATACAGCCGTATAGAAGTGTAACTAAGTACATTATTACTCGAATCCATTCCATTGCTCAGTGCCAAGCAGGAATTAAATTCTGTACCATTTAAAAGAGTCTTTGGTATGACCCGACAGGCATAGCCGTACGAGACCAAACCATTTTGGGGAAGCAGAACGTAAATTTGCCCAAATCTGCACGCTTTTATAGAAATTGCCCAAATATAATGTATGGTTGTATGCGGTGCATGACACTCAGTGAAAAACTAACAGAACAAGATCACCAGCTAGCTATAATTTCTTACCAAAGTAATCAAGATAAAACAACTGAATTCATATTTGAACATACCTTGCTTGTGCATTGCTCGATGCATCTGCACTTTGGCATGTTTTACACACCACAAATAAAACACAACCTCACTTAAATATTCTGTATAAAAAGTATAAGGTAGGCTACTGGTTAAAATTAGACCTATACTGTATAGACCAAGTGCACTGATTAAGACCTTGAAGTTGAAACAATGGAGCCTATCTGCAGTTATATGATTGCACAAATCATATCAGTAAAATCAGCAACAGGAAATATATTAGTAGGCCTACTTACCAAAATGTACTGTATTGTTGTTTTGTATTTACTGCAGGAATACATACAAGAATTCTTTAATGGGAATTACAGGCAAGAAAATATACCGACCTAATTTTCTAATATTAAACCCAGCATTCTCTGAAAGGAAATTTTGAAATTAAGTATATTTGTAATTGGACAGTATAAATGCACTCATGATAATATAATAAAATCATCTTTTCAAAACGCTTGTTTCTTGTATTTGCCACATTAAAAAACGTAATTCAATTGGTCATGGGATGATTTTGAAAATAAATGTGATATAGCCTTTGCTCAACATATTAAACTCTTTGAAAATCAAAACCTTGAAACTTTGTGAAACACATACTCTTTGAAAACTTTGTTTATTTTGAACTTTTTTGTTTTGAAACGTTTTGAAAAGCATTGTCAAACAGCCTAAATTTATTCTCCCATATGTGCATGTTGAGCTGCTGGCTTTCCAAGAAGAATTTCAAGTAATTTGGGTTAATTAATCCTACGTTAGTCGAAAATGAAGCTATTGTGTAGCCAGTACCGGATTTCGCTGATGGGAGGTCCGGGGCACTTTTAGATTGGGGGCCCCTGTGCAAAATTTTTTTTCGCGTCTACTACGCGAAAAACCACTTCTACATCTACAGTAGCATTAATCCAACACTGCAGAGCATTTTGCAGAAACTTTAAAGGCTAAAAGAAAAAAAACAACACAAAATCACATTTTTTTCACATAGGGGGCCCTTTAAAAGTCGGGGGACCCGGGGCACCTGCACCCTCTGCCCCCCTAAATCCGGGCCTGTGTGTAGCCTATCCTATTTTCAACATCCCAAAGAACTAGATTGAGAGCCATTAGCGTCGACATGGGTCAAGAGGGTAGGTGCGCGAGGCTGGAATTACTGTATGTTAGGTAGCGGAAATCTTTCTAGGAACTGGACGAAAACGCGTGTATTCTTTGGAGTGTTTTAGTGGTGTCTTGCTTAGGGGTTCGGACTTTCCATTTGTACCGGGCACAAATCCTCTCAACGGCCTTGTTGATAGCTATTTTCTAAATCCCTTTGATTATAATGCACAACTTTGCGACCCAACAAATAATAAAGGCTATTCACTGTCATTAAACGATGAACTACATTATTGGTGGTTGTAATCAGGTTGTAATTAAATAATAATAACAATTTGGTAAAAATATATCCTATACAAAGAGGAACGGAACACTTTTAGGCAATTTTAAGATAGGCCATGCTTTCTCACAGCAAATAGCCTTTGTTTCATACGCAAAACAAAATGTAAGTTAAAAAATGATAAGTCTTTTGTTTATTTTACAGTATAAGATAATATGCTATCATACCAAATAGTTTTAACTAAGTTTATTGAAAAGTCCAAGCAAGAAAAATGTCAATCATCCCTATGCAAAAAAATCACAGACGTTTTTGATTTGATTAAGGGAATCCTTGTCTTCAGATTGAGAAAGTTTTTTTAAAAGTTTAGCTCTGACAGTGCGCATAGCCAGGCCCGTGTTTAGGGTGGAGGGGGCAGAGGGTGCAGGTGGCCGCCCCCCCTTTTAAAGGGCCCCCCGACGTGGAAAAATGTGACTTTGTATTATTTTTTATCTTTAAGCCTTTGAAGCTTCTGCAAAATGCTGTACAGTGCTGGATTAATGCTACTGTAGACATAGAGGTCTTTTTTTGCGCCGTAGGCGTGAAAAAGTTTTTGCACGGGGGCCCCAATCTAAGGTGCCCCGGGCCCCCCATTAGCTAAATCCGACCCTGCGCATAGCCTACTTGGAGAGGCTTTGAACCACTGACGCAGGCCGGTAACCGATTTTGACAGAGTGAAGTTTCTCATTGTTGAAGTTTTGTTGTCCGTAAATTATTTTAACCACCAGTAGCCTACAGAGCTTCTAAAACTGTGTGCCGCAAAAGTTTGATTATTTAGATATTGCAGTCGTAGCCCAAAGCTGCAAAGCGTCTAATTTGTTGAAAACAGCATTTGCTTTCATCAAAAAAGTTTGAAAACAGCTGCAGTAATAACCGCTGAATAGAGAGCGATCCAACGCATTGCTCAAGTGCACACCTAAAAATCGAACCAGCACCGCTTGGTTTTGTAGTTTCTTTTCACAATCAAATTAATTTTGAAGAAACTAAATCATGTTAATTTGGGAACTTTCATAAAAGTATTGACTAATCAGATTTACATAATTTTATATTTTATGGCTGGTCAAATCAACATGTCGAAGCTGTTTGAATAAACAAAATTACTTTATCAATATTCAAACCACTTATCAATATGACTATGCAACTGCGCATGAAAATTCCACAGTGCATATCCTGTGATAGTTTTGATTTTTCTAATTGAGGCAATGTATTAAATTTGGTTATATTTTGAATGGAAGTCCATCGCACTGAGCATAAAATATAAGTGTGCTATTATTCTAAACCTTAGCAAAGCCTTCGATACGGTTAATCATAATATATTTTTAAGCAAGCTTTTCTACTACGGTTTCTGTGGTCAAAGATGTAACATCTTAAAATCACAAAGACCAAAAAGCACAAAACAAGCACCATGAATTTAATCTATGCACAAATGAAATCAACATTTTAGAAACTGAAAGTATCAAACATTTGTTTGTTTGTTTATCTTTATCCTGCATTGCGGGAAAGCGGACTTGAGCGCTATGCATCGGTGTACGCCTTCCGACATACACCTGACCCACGCTGCAGCTGACTGCAATGTCTGTTTCCGGTTGTCTACTCTACTTATGACTTAAATTTGGTACTACCCATTACTCGAAATCGATCACTAGGTAGAGGCAATTATCGTAAAGTTTCTTGCCCAGAGAAACAACAGCAAGTGCGTGTGGCTGGAGTCGAACATGCAGACTCTCGACTGCGACCCCAACGCGCTAACCAAGGAGTCTACTTTTACAACAGACTTGAGTGGGACGTGCAGTTGTCTAATTTGAAGATTATCCTGTCCAGAGCTTGCGGAATTGCTTACAAATTAAAACATTTTGTGCCTACGGCAACTCTACGAATGATATACTTCGCCTTATTTTAATCAAAACTACAATATTCCATTCTTGATTGGGGTAAAGCCTCTACATTCTACAACGTCACTTGCTGCAATTCAAACAATGCAAAGTACTTTTATCAGAGCTTGCTTATTTTCTCCTCGTCCACTAAACTAGGCCTACCATATTTTCATCGCCTAAAATGAGGACACGTTGCCCCAGCAAGTAGAATTTTACGCTTGAAGAATCTTTTACATGTTTTTAGATCATATCAGTATAGGCCTACGCAGCAAAAGTTGCCAAAAAAAAAACAAGAGAACAGATTAGCTGAACGTTTAACTTATTTTTTCTCATTTCTAGTGCTTCCTAAAACAAAAAATGATTTTATAATTTTAAGAGTCAGCAAAAAGTGAAAAAAATACCTAGTTTTTAGACAGTTTCATCAGACAGCAATGAATTAATTAGCGGTATCGCTTTCTATTTTTTGTCCGAGTAATGGCGTTGCCGGTCGTTTGGTCGACAGTCATTTGGTCGACAGACATTTGGTCGACAGGACGTGTGGTCGAGAACATTTGGTCGACAGGACATTTCGTCGACAGACATTTGGTCGACAGGACGTTAGGTCGACTGGACATTTGGTCGACTGGACATTTGGTCGACTGGACATTTGGTCGACTGGACATTTGGTCGACAGAACGATTCATTTTGGGGTTAGGGACTAACCCTAACCCTAACCCCAACTCTAACCCTAACCCTAACCCAAATGTCCTGTCGACCAAATGTCTTGTCGACCAAATGTCCTGTCGACCAAATGTCCAGTCGACCAAATGTCTTTCGACCAAACGTCCTGTCGACCAAATGTCTGTCGACCAAATGACTGTCGACCAAATGTCTGTCGACCAAACGACCGGCAACGCCATTAATCGGACAAAAAATAGAAAGCGATACTGCTATTTCTACCCTCCACTTTTGTATTCAACTGACATTGGGAAGTTCTATTCAAGTACCTTATGAAGTCAAAACGAATGATTTCACCTTTCAGCACCACATTCGTTTACACCGCCATTTCAAAGTCTTTTTCTTTGTCATGTGGGTCTCTGGAGCGGAGGGTCTATCTTTTTACCTCCCCAGATTCACAATGTTCCCGGAATAAACTGAAAGGCTACTCAGCCACTTTGATTTCATCATCCAAGACGCGCAGACCTTCCACTCCATTAGGTGGCTTGAAGATGGTACAGTTCAGTAGCGCACCCAGAAAAAAAGTTTGGGGGGGGCTAATTCAGAAATGTCGGCCGAGTGATTTGCGACGATAGTGACAGTGACAATAGGCCAATGCCCATCTCTTTTTGATTAATATTTAAAGGCACTCACAGCCAGTGGCGTAGCCAGGAATTTTGAAAGGGAGGAGGCCCGACGGCGTGTTCGCCTAAGACGACACAAAGCGGCGGTGGGTCTGGGGGGCCTCCCCCAGAAAATTTTGAAAAATTACTTCGAATTGGTGCATTCTAAGAGCATTTTCAACAAAAAATGTGAGTATGAATATTCCTGTAAAATGGTGCTGTCTGGTGGCATAGCAAAAGGATATGATCATGTTTTCTTCGGCATTTTTCCGAAATAAAGTTAAAGTCTCTATGTTTTCTTTTTAAGAAAGTGAAAGCATCATTCTCAATATCGTGACGTAACACGCGTGCCAAGGCGGGGGGGGGGTGTTGAAACCCTCAACCCCCCCTCGCTACGCCACTGCTCACAGCCCACAACCCACCGGTTGCCGATACATCAGGATTCGTTCTTTCAATCAGACTAGAAGTTGGCCTAGTGAACCCAATGCTACTATATAGCATCATCAGCTTCGATCCTCATCCCTACGTCCACTCTTGCAATTGTCTATAGATCTCGACGTATTCGTCATGTAGGCCTATGACTAAATAGAATTAGCTTTCCGTTTGCCAACACAAATAAGTGCGAAAACAAGAACTAGAACGAATCCAGTTTGGAACAAAACAGTAATTTTGTAAACAATAAATTTGATGTGGACGTTTTTTCTACTTAAAAACATTCAAATTTAGTTCGTATTTTCAACTAAAGTCCCAGACGCCTTCGTCTCTCTGCTCAAACGTCGTATACAGTTTTACATGTCCGTGTGTAGCGGTTCATTATTTCGTCATATAAGTTTCCCTTTCTTGTACTAAAGTGAACTACTTTAACTTAAATTTATTTCCTAGTGTTTCTGTAATTTTCCATATAAACTGCTCCCGAAGTAAATAAGAAAAAGGGAACACAAAATAAAATGGTTTGTTCGTCCTTTGACGAGAGCTCTATCAAATCGGACGAGCTCACATCAAACCAGTCCAGTTCGACCAGTTCAGCTCTCAGAAAACATTAAATTTATTGTTTAGTTAAAAACGTAATAATTCGTAATAGCTTAATGTTTCCCTGTTCTGCAATTTCACTATTCTGTAATGTTTAAATTCAATTTGTGTTATAGACCTACAATATTATACGAACAGTCGAACACCTTCTGACAGTGCCGGTCTTTGGGGTGTGCAAACCGTGCGATCGCACAGGGCCCGCAAATTAGGGGGCCCGCAATTTACTCAAAAAATGCAGTAATTTTGTCATTTTCAATGGAAAAATTCAACAAAGGAATTAACAACAAGAAAACATAGAGACTCAACGAATTCAACCTATTTCGTCCCCTGAACATTTCGTAACCTGAAAAGATCAAGAAAAAAAACACGACATAGCCGAATTCGCTGATCGGAGTTGCCGCAAACATTTCTAAATTTCTCGATCTTTTCAGGGGACGAAAAAAAAAACATTTGTTACACGATTTCAGGGTACGAAATCGGGGTACGAATTTTTCAGGAGACGAAATAGGTTGCATCCAGACTCAACATAGAGACATAGCTTTATTTCCGAAAAATGCCAAAGAAAGCATGATCTTATCCTTTTGCTATGCCACCGGACAGCACCATTTTACAGTAATATTCATACCTAAATTTTTGTTGAACATGCTCTAAGAATGCCCCAAATTCAAAGTAATTTTTCAAAATTTTCTGGGGGAGACCCCCCAGACCTCCCGCCGCTGGTTGTCGCCATCGGCGATCACGCCGCCCCTCCCCTTTCAAAGTACCTAGCTACGCTACTGAATTGGATCATTGGCATTGGGGCCCGCAAAGCATATTCCGCACAGGGCCCGAAATACCCTAAGACCGGCACTGCTTCTGATAACTTTTCTTCTGATAACTTGTCGGCAGCTGTGGTCGAGTGGTTAGCGCGTTGGGCTTGCAGTCGAGAGCCTGCATGTTCAACTCCAGCCAACCGCACTTGCTGTTGTTTCTCTGGGCAAGAAACTTAACGATAATTGCCTCTACCTAGTGATCGATTTCGAGTAATGGGTAGTACCAAATTTAAGTCATAAGTAGAGTAGACAACCGGAAACAGACATTGCCGTCGGCTGCAGCGTGGGTCAGGTGTATGTCGGAAGGCGTACACCGATGCATAGCGCTCAAGTCCGCTTTCCCGCAATGCAGGATAAAGATAAACAAACTTAAAATTCTTATTCGAATAACAATAATTGTGTGGAAATTATTTCATGGAGTCAGATAGCTAAATTAGATAGATAGAAATTTCATCAGGCAGTTAGACAGCCATCATCTTAATTCAACTTATAAACAAACCATTCTCATACTTAAACTTATACTTAAATAGGATATACTATATAATTATTACCACACGTGTGATTCGGCATTGACGTACGGTACATCGGTATATGTCCAACAGACATTTGACCACGAGTGTACAGGAGCATCTGAACTTTAGTGAGTTAAAGAAAAGTGCCATTAAAGACCATATCATGGAGTGTTCTTTTTGCTCTGATTGAAAATTCTCTGCTGACTCATTTAAAATTTTACGCAAAAGCAAATCCCAATTTGACACCAAAATTCATTGTTATGATAGGAGGCACTGTTAGTCAAACGCTACAACCCAAATTTAAACAAACAATTATTTGCTGGAGGCAAGTCCATTCTCTTCAACATTAAACTTGATGTATCACCTTCCCTGTTCGTAATCGTAGTTTTTATGTAGTTGCCTTTTCCTAATGTAATTTTACCTTCAAGAAGTTAAAATTTATTGCATTTCTATAAATATTTTCAGATTCCTGATGAGGGCTTAAGTTAAACTGAAAACGTTCAACTGTTAAAACTATTTGTTAGTTAAATATGTAAAATATATTGTTATAATGCTCAGCCCTGTTGTATTGTTGTGTCTTATTCATGCCTAACCTGTAAGCAAAATGTATAAATGAGGAGCATACAAAAACTTCATTTTAGTGGCGGGTTTGGGGGGGGCTTGAGCCCCCTTAGCCCCATGCTGGGTGCGCTACAGGTACAGTTATTCATGATGTGGTCTTCGGTCTGTTCCTTGGCACCAAATTCACAGGAGAAGAAAAACACCGTTCCCATTGGTACATGATTGAGCGGGAAAGTCCGATGCTCGTACGAAGACGGTTGAGGCGGACCCACGCTTGTCTTTGTAGCGTCTGGCCGATGTGGCGCGTGTTGGCGTCGGGGATGCACGAATAGAGTCTGGTAGTACTTGATCTCCATTTAGAATTCCATTTATGGTCCGCCCAATTAGCCAGATAGATGTCTTGTCTATCAGCTGCGTTGATCAGAAGTTGAGCGGTTGGCACGAATGTTTTTTTTTTGTTTTCTTTGTCGTATCCAGGCTTACACCCGGTGGTTGAGGATTTAGATTAAGTGGATGGGAATTCAAGGAAGCCAATCTTCGTGGTCACCTTCAGACATGCCTTTAAGTGTCCTGCCAAAGACACAGCCGCATGCTCTTGAGCGATGTCGAACCGGCGCCCTTTCGATTGCCGTTCCAGAGCTTTCACCACTCGGCTATGCAGCCGACCCACGAATGGGTGTTTTGATTTCAGTCGACAGGGGTCCTAGTTTGAAGGAGCAGAGACCTTGGAGTGGAGAAGATGGTCGGGTTCCAGTGCCTGTCGACTGAGAAACAGAATGGCTTCTTCGCGACGAAACTCAGCAAGTTGGATGCCAGCAAAAATAAATGGGTAGATTGTCGAATGGTGTGTGACGTAGGCATCCGGTCACTGTGAGAAGAGCGCTGTTTATGGCAGTGTCGATGTTATGACAGTGAGCACTGCGGCATCAAACTGGTGCACAGTACTCTGTTGAAGACTAGATAAGGACTAGGGCTACTATACTCAAAGTGTTAGCCCTCGCTCCCCAGCTGGAGCCTGCCAGGCGCTTGAGTAGCGCAGCGCCCGAAGACAGTTTCTTGCGCAGTGACACCAAATGATAGCGGTATGTAAGCGATCTGTCTAATGTCACCCCAAGATATTTTGGTTAGGGACAGAAGGACAGAGGTTTTCTATTTTTCTGGGCATATAGCTCACAATCAGCTTCCCGATTGTGTAGATGGAAAGCTGCATCCACAGTTTCATCCACTGAACTGTTTTAGCACCTCTTTCTTTGGCCAATTTTCCTTAATCTAATGCTCTTGACGACAGGGAGAGATTAATTTTAATTTCAAGTTTAGCCTTGATTTTAGAATACAACAGTATATTTTTCGTCCAACCCCCCTCATACCCTGAAAATTAATGTTTGCATAAAATTGCCTTGTATTGCATGGACGTCATTTTTTGTTTATGACATTTAAAGTTCAAATATTGTTTGCTTCTGTACTAAAACACTTTAAAAATGTAGCAAGACAGTGGTAAAAAAATTTTTGATCTTGGTTTAATCGTAAAACACGGTAAAGTGGTCATTTCGATTTGTGCGCATGACTACGCGCATTTTCTAAACGCGCATGAGTAAATGCATAGCAAAAACACAGATATTCTGCTGTATTGAGGATATAGACTAGAGAGTAGGCTACCACATACAATTGATCCAAGGATATTCTATTTGTATTCTATATGAATATTTTCTATTCTATATGAATATTTTTATCTATTCCATTCTATTTTAATATGCTGAAGATGCTATTACTATAGCGAAATCGATTCTTAATAAATTTCACTAAGAGGTTAGATTGTTGTGCAAATCCCTGCATTGAATGAATGCAAAATAGCAGTACCATCCAAAGGTATTGTTCACGAAATTATTGCCCAGCTATCTGTCCCCGTTGAGAAGGAGCGATTTTCCTGGCACACGTGTATATCGCTGAGTTCTTGTTTCACTCGACTGCCGAGAAACACATATCTGTCCCCGTATTGTAACATAAATTGTGACGCAATCGTGAAGTCAATCAAGAAGACAATCTCTCATTATTCTTCCTCTATTTTACTAACTCGTGTTTTCGCTACTTTGCGAAAACGTGGTTCGGCCTTTTGACGATGTGTGAATAATGAATACATCGGACGGACGTATTAGTGTGCAGTGACTATTCTATTCCACATCACAATTAAACCCGTCTCTTGTTGACAATGTATAATCTTCACTCAACACATGTGGAACTTGAGTCAAAAGTTAGGAAGAATACAGGTTGGGCAGCAGTTAATACGTAGCTGCTACCAGGAAGAAAAAACAGGCATTGCACAGCTTTTGCCACACAACAAAGTCTTCATGAGTACATATCATTCTTTCAAACGTATAACTTTCTTTCTGATAAGATAGATAGGCTTAGTTACTGTTATAACAAAAAAGTTGTTTTTACGTTGAAAGTATTTTAAAAAGCTCTACGCTCTGTTGCTGTAGAAAGATACTTATTGCCTGGAATTAGCATCTTTAACAGCTTTGCAGATATTTTTGGAAGATCAAGATCGCGTACTGAACCATTGAAAGCTTCCTGATTAAACAAAGCTAGCATTTGTGGATTTGGATCACTACAAAACTCATCTTTACTAATATTTTCATCATGGGCGATAAGCCTTAATTTACTAAACAATGCTAAACGTATATTATGTAGCGGCTAATCCTAACAAAATAGAAAAAAGCTGAGGCGATTTTTTGAATCAGCGCCTTAAACCACCCAAATCCGTTTCAAACTTTAAGTTCCCAAAAATCCTTTATACCAGTGTAATATGTGCATTGAAAAGAAAGTCAATGAAAGCATTTGCCTATAGGCATATGTGACGTCTTTCGATCATTTGCGTGAAAACTGGTGTTAATTGGCAAGATTTTTCATTTTGGAATTTTCTTGTTTTTAATCAACCTTTTCGTTTGCACTTACAACACATCTTTCTTTTGACATTCAGATAAAAGTATATGGAGTGGCGTAGCCTACAACCGACATTTAGTTTTGTACGGGCGTTGTGTAGAATGAACTACACGTTCATATCAGGGCCGTCCTGAAGACGACGACACCCCTGAACATTGCTTTGGCAATAAGGGGAGATCCGGGCACGAAACTTTCGTTTGATCATAAACAGTGCAATTTTTTACTTAAATAACACACGGATACAGCCAGAAGTCAGGGATATCTAAAGAAGGAGATATGAAGGCTTTTATTACGTCTGACAATAGAAGGGTTTTTGTTTATCGTAAATAATCTGTGTTTATCGTAAAATGACAATTGGCACCGATAGTAGTTTAATAAATCTTGTTATAATAACTTGCATTGCGCTATTAGCATCAGGCCTGGATATTCACAGCATGCTCATGGTTGCTTGTTAATTCAACTACTCAAATACTTGCTTTACATCTAGCCTACTGCAAAAGCTTTGTTAAAAAAACAGCTTACTGATAACTTTTCAACTGTCTTTGTAAACAAGTATACTTTAAATATGCTCTACTTTACATTTGCTAACTGTCTTCTGTAGCTCATTGTACCAGCTGCACTACAAAACTTTCTACGATTTTAAAAAGAACCACATGTTTAAAGCACTACAAACTACCGCCCTGGTAGTGTCATGAGAATAAGACAATCGTTGCGAGCCTTCGTATCCCCTTCTCTAGATATCCCTGCCAGAAGTCGTGATAAGGAAAGTACAAATGACTGGCAACTCATTCACAATGAGAACGACACGGCTGTCTTCAACTGAATCAGAAATAATATGTATTCGTCTTCAGCCGAGCAAAAAAAAGGAGAATCACTGGTCAACAAAAAAAACATTTTTTTTCTTGCATGGGCTTTGAGAACTGATTTAGGGTAACTTTGGGGTGCTGAATCCGAATCTGACTTCAGATTTATCCTATCACGTCAGGTTTGTGAGATATGATAACAGCAAATTGCTACTTTTGTCAAAAGTGGAAGATTTGGCGTTGCGTTTACCACCAACATATGCAGTGCTATAACGAAAGGTTAGTGTTAGACAGGCCAAAACAGCTTAAATAAGGTTACTGAACAAGCATTGCCATAAGCCTGTTTAAATCTTTGTGGTTTCATGCAAAACATTGACGGGGGTGGGGGTCAGTAATACTTTTAGCCTCCCTTTTGGCTTGTTACTACTGGATGGTTAATAATGTTGCTTAGAAAACAAATTGGTATCAAAATTATAGTTGGTGGGTGTATTTCAGCTACTTATGTACTACATGACCTGGATTTCTGGATATAACACAATGTGTATTGTGTATGGGCAATAAACGCAACGTCAAATCTTCCACTCTTGACAAAAGTAACAATTTGCTGTTATCATATCTCACAAACCTGACGTGATAGGATAAATCTGAGGTCAGATTCGGATTCAGCACCCCAAAATTACCCTAAATCCATTTAAAAACTCCATGCAAGAAAAGTTATGTTGACCAGTGTATAATCGAATAATACATAATATATAATACGGCCGTCACTGAGTTAGACAAAAAAAGAAAGAAAACAAATGTCTAGAAGCAGCCTGATATGAAAGGACCATGACGATATGAAAGGACATGACGTCGAAAGCCTCGATTCTTTCACCTGGAATGCAACAAGGGCGTATGTCGATTAAGGAATTCGAGAAACACACGTGCACTGATAAAACAACGCAGAACAGCATAATTTAAATGTAAAGAATTCCACAGTCTGAACATACTGGTTCTCCATTCAACTGCAAAATGTTTACTTTGTCAGACCTTCGTGTCCTTGGACAATGGACAACTCGTTGTTTTAGATCGGCTGCTGGTTGCAGCAAACGTTTATGCTCATGCAGGCTACATCCATTTGAATTGTGTTATAACCTCTTGAAATTATTTGGTTTATGTCAGGGAAAACGTACTTAAACAGGACAGAGACTAATTATTTATCCAATGAAATATTTTGACCCAAACTATAGGCGTGCTCTAAGCAGAGAGGAGTCCAGTGCGCTTACATTTATTCTAAATAAATTTTTTTTTTCAGGAAATTGCTTGGTTTGTGTCAGGGTAAACGTATGCAATGAAATATTTTGATTTTTGACATAAAACATACTACTGTACACTGAGCAGAAAAGTTCACGCGTTGCTTTTACCAACCCAGACCAGTGCGGCGTAGCCAGAAAAAAAATTTGGGGGGGGCCAAATATTTGATGAATTGAAGAGAGCAACAAAGTGTTTGATTTAAGCCATCGCCAGTTGATGTGCAGTGGCGTATCCTGGTGGGTTGAGCAAGGGAAACAATGAAAGTGGTGGGGGGTTAGAGCGTGCCGAAGGCACGCGTTTCCTAGGGGGTCCGGAGGCATGCTCCCCAGAAAATTTTTGAAAAATTACACTCAAATGATGGATTGTAGCGCTTTCTGGAAACACTTTTAGGGTAATATTTGTATGAAGTTTATTAGCAGATAAACAGCTATTAACTTATTAAAGGTAGCTCTTACACACGAACGGCAAAAACTGCGGCTAAAATTAGAGAACACCAAAAACTCAGCTACACAAAAACTCAATAACTACATAAAAACCCAACAGAGTAAACCATTCTAAAATTTCTTCCACAAATTAGTTCAAAGAAACGTAAATCGCGTAAATTTTGCGCGATTTACAATTTGCAAAATTTATTGGTGTCCTTCTGTGTGTCTAAAACAAGTCCTGGGGGGTGTTAATAGCCAGATGTCTTGGAAAACGTTATAAATTTCTAAAAATTTCATTACATTTTCAACAAAGGGCTCAACTTCGGAATCCAAAGTTGGAAAATTTGGGGAGGGCCATGGCCCCTTTCGCCCCCCCCCCCTGGCTACGCCTATGACCCAGACGAGAGAACGTTGATGTTACGCTACTGCACGATCAGGCATTGGAAAAACAGTACATGTCTCATTCCAGGCAGCAAATCAATTATTTTTCAATCAAATCAGCAAATCAATCAATAATGTAAAAAACGATTGATTTGCTGTCTGGAATGATTACGTGTTTTCAACATCAGTGTCAATAGAACCACGAAAGACAAACCACTTCAAGATTAACACTCAAGGAACAGAAGAAGCCTGTCCAAAAGCCAACGAGTAGGCAATACTACGTTTTTCAAGCTTATTTGCATATCGCACACCAAACCAATAATAAAAAATAAAAATAAAGTTTTTGAGACGAGTTTTCAAAAGGAACGATTTTAAAGAGTTTCTCAGAGGTAAACAACTTGAAATCTTCCTTTATTAATTTTGTTTTTTGTTGAGACGATAGCAACTTGTTTTTACCTTAACGTAACAAGGAAATAAACACTTTTTTAAAATTGTTGAAACACCTCTTTCATATCGCTTTTATCCCACTTTCCATTATCTTCTAGGTTCGGAGGACTTTGATACCATACCCAATCTTTCCTAGGAACAGTCCAATTTTTTCCATAATTTCTTTCAATATATTCTTCAGTGTTACATGGGACTCTTATTTTTATATCTAAAAGTTCAGTCCAGCACAACTTGAACTTTGGCAATTTGTATTTATATTTTTGTCGATCCCATCCTCTAATTCCACTAAACCAAAAATGGTCTTCTTCTTCGTAAATGAAAAAAACGTCCAATTTAACACGATCGTCTCCAATAAAACTATATTCAAGACTGTCATTTAGTTTACCAAATTTGTTTAGTAATTTTAATCCGACATTTTTCATCTCATCGATTATTTTATCGTTGTAATTGCGTATTAACACGTCAAAATCGACATCACTTGTACTGTATATGGAATGATGTCGCATTGTCTAAACCAGCCTAAGCAACTTCCACTGCTTAAGGAAAACGGTACGTTCAGTTTATCTAAAGTAGACTTTGCTTTGAATATCAGTTTTTTAGCTTTGATTGTAAAATCTTTTTCTTGAAAACTTGAAGACTTTTCATACTTTTCTTTGTATTCTTTTGCTCTTTTATAATCACATTCTATAAACTGAGAGTTTTTGTATTCTTCTAAAAACAACCCAATGTCTAACGGTAAGTGTATTTCTTGTTTATTTTTTTCTAAAGCTAGACCAAATAAAAATCCAGATGTATTAAATGCCGTGCATATTTAGTAAGTTTATTACCAATCATTTCCATTCTATTTTCTCCATTTGTTAAAGCTGGTGCCAAGCTTTTTACAGTCGTTTTCCAGTCGTCGTGTTTCAGTGGACCACTCCACATGTATCTATCTAATCGTTTATGCAATATGATTACTTGAATAATATGGTCATCCTTTGCTGTCCACAAGTATGTTGGTATGGAATGAACATTGTCGTTGGTAGTCAAAAGTCTTGGATCAGCATCCATAGATAAATGAACAATAAAACCATATGATTTGAGATCCTTCAAAATGGCTTCATCTTTATCTTTAAAATTAATAGCTTCAATAGCAAATGTTATCAGGTTGTTTTTGTCGTAATAGGATTTGTATATAGTATTTTGGAAATGAATAAAATTCTTCTGAATATCAACTTGAGATTGAATTACTCTTGGTCAAAAAGAAGAAGTTGAATTTTGTATTTTGTAAAAACTGAAAGAAAATAATCCAAAGAGTTATTCAGTGCTTCTGTTGATTTCTGGTCGTTGCTTTGAGATTCTTTGATTGTTTCTACTGCTGGAACTTCTGGAAGATTTTGTGAAGTGAATGACTGATTTGAAGGAACGATGCTGATAGATGATTCAGTTTTTCTTTTGTAATTTAGCCCATAAACGCTGAAGATTGTTGCAAAGCACACAACTGCAATACATAGAAGAAAAAGCAGCTTCTTTACAATTTTGAGATGAAATTGAAACATTTTCTTGTGGCATAAAATTCTGAAACAAAGCGAAGACGTAAGCTATTGTTGGTAATTGTGTTTTGTAAGCATTGAGCTGAAAGATTATAATCATAATAATCATCACGTAATTATGTCTCCCACACTTTACAGTAATCTCTCAGATGTCCGACATTGGTATGAAGAAATCAAGGTGCCTGACCCTTACTGTAGATCAAAAATTGTTAACGACGAGAAACTTCAAATTTCATAAACTGCTAATTAGATAAAACTCAAAATATAGGAAAATCAACAAGTTCTTTAGATAGCCTGCATGCGATACTACTCAAGAACAAAATTGGTTTTGGTTTACTTTACTGTCCTATTACACCAACTGTGTTTTTGACGACTGTTTGTTTCTACACTCTAATAAACTACTTCTTTTATTCTATATCATGCTTATCGTGTGCCCACGATGTTCACTTCATGCTCCACCAACGCATCACTTTGCTGCGTGATAAACACATCTATCAGTATTCACCTTTTGCTAGGGTTCAATAAACTGTTTGTGAACTTATCTCTGTGGAACATCAGATGGCACAATAAATACAAGATACCCTCACACTACACAGCAGCATACATCACTTTTTAGTCACTGCACTGTAGACGTTGAATCAGTGTAAAAACGACTGATTTACTGTTCTAGCAATGTGAGAAAAGCAGAGTCACGCTTCAATCTAGCAGCCACAAGCAAGGTAAAAGAAACACAAGAACAGTTACAGCAACGCAATTACAACGCAACTTCTCAAGCTGTTATCAGCAAAACTTGAAGGGTACCTTTCAAATTCTTGAAATAACCAGACGGAAAAGCCAATCCACAGAAAGTGAAGAGATGCTGCATATCGACATGGAATGGAGTAATGGGTAACCTAATCATTATTGATTGCGTTCTTTCATAGGGTCACAATTGAATCCATTGCAAAAACATAAAGGCAACTACACAAGCACGTCTTTTACCTGTCACTTACTTATTATTATTGCATAACAAAATAGCTTTCGCCGTTACTTCATTTATGCTTTCATTTTTGCTATCTTCTTCTAAGTTAAAATAGAGCTTTAATTTTAAAATTTGTAAAGTCCACCTTTATAGCGTCATTGGATAAAAGTTAGATGTCTAAGTTGGATGTCACTTTTTAGATTCTTATTTCGTGTGCGTTAGGATTCTTCAAATTTCAAGGAAGGTGATGGAAAGCCAAGTGATTGTAGCTTCCTCCAGTGCTGCTATACCATGCATGCCATTTGGTACTTTATAAATGAGACATCCAAGACCGACATGGTCAGCAGGTTGTTTCTTCGCGTCGCATTCGCAGGCCAATGAAGGAGCCAAAGCCCCATGCTTGTGCATATCGGAATGGAAGCGCTGTTCAAATTTCATTGAGCTTGACCCAAGTCGGCCAGAGCAGGCCTATACCAGGGAGCGCGCCACCTAGTGAAGTATAAAACCATGGAGTCTCGTGTCGGCGGCCCACCATGCTGCATTACAGGTGTCTTCCATGTAATATGCTGCGCTGGTGGTATGATCACTGAACGGTTGTATCAATTCAAGGGCAGCTGGGGCAAAGAGGTGTCTTGACATTAATCGCCGGGGGGGATTCCTTGAGTGGGACGTTGAAATTGGACAAGAAATGTTTTTCACCAAGTTGAAATGTAAGAAATGTTTGAAAATTTGGAATTTTTTTTATGATGAAATGGAATGGGATGGAAGAAAATTTTAGGATGGAAGATGTAAAAAAAGTCTTCCATTTCATTTCATTCAATACCCTTGCAACAACACATCTGCTTCGAAAAACAAAAAAATGTGTGCATAACAAATTGTCTGTTTGAGTAAGGACTCACTGGGAAGTTCAAACTGACACTAGCATTTGAGTGTGTGTGTTCGCTTCCTGTACTAAATATACACACAAACATTTATTGGAACCAGTTTTTAGAAATTAGAGCAGCTACAGAATACGTATTGAATGCATTAAATCAGATCTGCTTAACGTTTGTGATAAATGACGCATCTCGTCCTTCTAGACAGTGGTCGGTAACCTCTGGTCCGTGGACCGGTGTCTGTCCGCGAGGAGTTCATTACTGGTCCGCGAAAACTTTGTATACTTTACGTTCAGAATTGTAGTGGTCAAGATCACTGATAAAAATTCAAGTTAATCTCTTTAATCGAAACATGTGTGTTACTGATGGGCATTCTTCCTTTACTAAAAATTGCTATAACCTATCTATACCTGGTCTATTTTCTTGAATTTGTTGAGACTGGCAACGCAGCAATGCTCTTATTACATCAGTTTCTTGAGATTAGCAATGCTCTTTAAAAGTTCATTAATGACGAGTGATGGTACGACTAAGCTGCAGTACATTAGAGGACTCGTACACGTGCGCCATTTTTCTGTAATTTTACAGAAAGTCTGGATTTTTCTGTAATGGCAGCAACAAAGACGTAACCGTAAAACAAATGTGAATATCGCAGTCGTTTTGGTAAGGACAAAAATGGTTACAACAAAGCGTAAAAACGTTGTTGTGGAATCTCAATCCGTGGACGCTTAACCCTTTAACAACGCAAAATTAATTATCCGCAATTTTACCAACAGGCCTTATATCTTCAGAGGTGCCTTTACAAGCAAACAACACATTTTTTAATTATTACCCTTTGAAATCGAATCCTATTACTTGGCACAATTAGATGTAAACTTTGTTTCATAAACATTTTGAAAAAAAAACATGAGTATAGACTATAATAAGTCTATGCTATATTTGCATCTCCTGTTTGTTGCATTGAGTAACAAGTCTCATAGTAAAGATACCATGGCCGATCTTCATAGCAACTGTCCATACAAATCTTAAATATATCAGCTAAAGCTATGTGGGCTAATAAAGCTATAGCCTAAATATATGTTGTTTTTGTAACATTTTCTTTTTTTTATTTTCCCTTTATATCTTAAATTTTTCTGAAGGTGTTGCGACCGTGCCAAATTTCTTTCAACTCAATAACTTACTTCGGTCTCAAGCACGTTTTAACGTTCGCGTTTTGTCGCTTCTACCTTTTTCTCGACCTTGGCTATGCTGACGTGTATTGTTTTGATATGATGGTCAGAAATAAAAACAACTGAACTGAGACAGTCAACCGCTTCAAGTGGACAGCTTGCCGGTTTGGTTCACAAAGCCAAGGGGGAATTATGGGGCTTTTTGGTGACTTCACATCATCAATAGAACCACCAGGAAAAGTTTCAGCTTAATATTACTTTTTTTTTCAGGTTTGACCATATTTTTAAGTTCAGCGATAGGACTATTTAAAAGCAGCCCAAGCTCTATCATGCAATGAATTAGACTACCAGCCTACTGTTTTTAAAAAACAAACAAACAGATTTTCTATCATGGAATGTCAAGACGTTTTCATTTTAATATAATTTAAAACATGCAACCTATGAGTCACAAGATGACGTCAATTCCATTAGCAGGACCTACGGGAGAAAGTTATGACTTCACAGACGACTTCCACAAGTTATCTTTGTGGGTCTTTCCAAGATGTCAGCCAACTACACATTCTGAGTAGTGATGTGATCTTGAATTTAACCAAGCCAATTCTACATCGTCACGAAATATACAGCAACCTACTTTTGCAACAATAACAACTTGTTTTGATCCAATCACCGGTTCGCATAAAATGTTTTTAAAAATAATTTTAAGAACCCGATGCGTGGAGACCGGTGATAACTGCCTGAATCCTACTAACGATTAGAACTTTTTTGTTAGTAATTTAGCATTTTAATCTTTGTCTGACGGCATAGGTACAATTGGAACTTTTGCGTTTTTTAATTGTGATAACTTTTTTACTGGAAACCGTATTGATATGAAATTTTTTGACATCTCCACCTCTTTAAGTTACATTGCGTAGGCCAAATTTCAGAAAAACAATTTTACACCTTTCCGGGATGCAACTTTCCAAAAGATACCATAAAAAATTTCCCGACTTTGAAATTTAACCAATCAGAGTCGAGCTGATCAGTAAGTAGGGTAGGCACTTTAAAATTTATTTCTTTGAACTTTCTTTGATAATTACAGAAGAAAAAACAGCAATAGCAGTGGTGAGACCCACATCAATGAAATGACTATACCATCGCCCTAACTCTCTTCACCAAGTTAGCCGATGACCGATGACTAAATTTAGCTACCATATGCGTTTTTCTATTGTTCTTACGAAATTTTAACACAGGGGATTTTTTGTTGTACCTATTGGAAAGTTGCTTCCGGGAACGAGGGCCAAGTCGCTTTTACACTTTTGATAAGCGGTATAAATAACTTACAATTGTACCTTCGCAGATTTTGTATGGAATTAATGCAAGAGAAAAATACATAAGTTTTATTTTTGAAGGAATAATTTTCTGTTGGAGTTTCAACGATAACTTAGGAAGCTTTTTTATTCATTTTCAGAAATAACACTCGTTGTCTTTATATATGAATGTTGGTCGCAAACAGGTTGCAAACCACAAACCACCCCAGATAATCACTTTGTCTGGTCCAGATCTTCATCACATCGGATATGGTTCTGGCCAGATGTTTACCAGATCTGGACCAGCTATCTGGGACACAACTGTTGTCTCTTATTTTGTTTCTTTAGGACCTTGCTCTACACATTTTTTGTGAGTAAACGTAGGCTAACTGTAACTAGAAAAGTAGACGAAAGTAGGCTACATCAGAGTCACCAGGCGTAACTTCTTGTAAAAGTTTACTAAGAAATATATTTATAACATTAGTTTTAACAGTCGAACGTTTTCGGCTTAACTTAAGCCCTCATCACAAACCTGAAGATATTTATACAAAATGCAATAAATTTCAACTTCTTGAAGGTAACTAGCTAAAGGAAATTAGCTAGTTACCTTCAAAAAGTTGAAATTTATTGCATTTTTTATAAATATTTTCAGATTCCTGACAAGGGCACAGGCACATGTCTTTGCTACAAGAAAGAAAACTCTCTACCGAAACTATGTTTATAAAATTGATCTCTGAAGGACATTATCATGAAACATGCTATTTGTACATTTAGATATGGCGCAATGACCGCAAGGAAAGTTTAATTTTCTATTGTCGAATTACGTATTAATCTGTTTTTGTTTATAAAGTTTTTCTTGAACTTTAGTAAGCCACTTTTTGCAGAAAGCATTCAATCCCTTGCTTTGGAATACAACATGACTTACCGCAACATACATTCCCTTGCCATCTGCCTTTCTGACAGTCGTTAATCGCGTCTGGTTTAGCAAGTAAACTTTCATAAATGTCAAACATAATTCGATTGTTTATACAAGATGATGAAAAGATAAGCGCGCATGAATATTTCTAGTTAAAGTTGAATCATTTCTAATATGATTGATATTTGCCATCTAGCGGAATATATTTTTTTCTCAATGAAGAATAATGTTTGACCTCTACAACCTCGAGGTTTAAACAACTACTAAGAAGCAGAAGTAGCCTAGACTGCCACGTTCCAAGGCTAGTGTTGCAGCGCTGAATGTGATGTGATGTAAATTGTGAGTAATGGCACGATGAGGTACTGGTATCGATGTGACACGCGGTATTTGTTTCTAAAGTTATCCTGTAAAGTTTTAGTTCAGTGTTTCTCAAACTTTTTTAGTCCATCGCCCCCTTTTCGTTATTGAAATAAAATTTCACCCCCTAATTCTGTCAAGTAAAATAAACATTGATAATAGAGTGATAGACAAATTTAGTTTTAGGAATTTAATCAACGAAATTGACAGTAACATAAATACATGATAATGTTCAATGGGATAGGTGAGCTTTGCGACTTTTACAAAGTTTTGAAATGTTTGGCGACATCTTCGTAAGATAGAGTCGAAGATCATGCCGTTTATGAACTAGCAAGCGTTTCTTTGCTTTGAAAATATCAATGCCACAGCCGAATACCCCTTTTCAACCATATAATATCGTATCGATCATTTCTGAATTTCACTTGACTCATCATCTGTTTGCATATCAATGAACTGCTCTTGAAGTTCCACTTCTTCTACATGTAGGTTCGGTAGAAAATGGTTGTAACACCCAGTTTGGAACATGGAAGTCCACGAGATCTGGAAAGCGAAGTTTCATGTCTTTATAAAACATGTCTAAATGTGAGCAGTATTTTTGCCGTTGTTCTTCTGTAATAACATTCTCGCTCAAATTGGGAAACTGAGTTAAGACATTTTGACTTGCACTTATCTTGTTGTTGACGTATTTTATCACAATATTCAGTGATTCATGCAGTTCAGGACTGAGATTAGGCTACGGGCAACCAAATGTTGACGGTGAATTACACAATGTATTGCAAGTCCAGGAATTGCTCTTTTCATCAGTGCAATGAACCCTCGATGCTTTCCAACCATTGCCGGAGCACCATCAGTTGCGCATTGTAGAATATTCTTCAGTGGAATCCTCTTCTCTTCGTGGAAGCTTTTCACTGCATTTAAGATGCTTGATGCCCGAATATCTGTAGGAAGACTGAGCGCAAAAATCATTTCTTCTTGTTCTCATATTATGAACAAAACGCACATATCCAAGCAGCAGCGATACATTGTCGATCAAGGTGGAATTATCTATTTGCAGTAAATGGTTTGCGCGTTGGACTGTTGTTAGCGCGTTGGACTGTTATTGGTGGTTTGATAAATTCGCCCCCTTCGAGTGTTTTCGCTCCCCGATCGCCCCCTTTGATTTTTTTGCCCCCCTGGCCCTCAAAATCGCCCCCAGGGGGGCGATTTCGCCCACTTTGAGAAACGCTGTTTTAGTTCATCTTTGGTACTTTTTAAAATAATATTACCAAAGTGCTATACAACCAATTACCTTTGAAACATATGACTTTTCCTAAAAAAGATTGTTTTTACATTGTATATATTCAGTCGCCATTTCCGCTTGAATCATCTTGCCCAGCAGTGTAGCTTGTTGTTCTGTCTATGCCTAGATGTTGTCTGCCACTTTTTCTCTTTCCATTCACTTTGCGTTCTATGCAGACTTGCATGGTATTGCATTATATTCATTTTGTATGGTAACCTACTATTTTCGGATTGTATTGAAATACGACACATATATCTGATAGGTTGGCTTTATTGTAAAGTCTTTAACCATCACGGTTATGAGGTCTGAGTTGTTTTAGTTAATCGTTTAATTGAATGAATGCTTTTTTTTGAAATTGGTGAAGACCATATAATCAACCATGTTCTAAAAAGATGTAGATTGCTTATGAAATCTAATAGATTTTGTTTATGACTTCATCCTTTGAGCTCTTAGGGCTAAGAATCTGTCCTTTTAGCACCCCGAGTTCACTGGAAAGCTATCGTAGAGTGGCCAGTTTGGGCTATAATATTCAAGACACACAGACGTTCCACTCCATTAGATGGATTAAAGATGGCACAATCTTTGATATGGTCTGCGTTTTGTTCCTCAGCACTAAATTCACAAGAAAAGGAAGATTTCATTTCCCATTGGTGTATGGTTGAGCAGAAAAGCCCAACTCCCTTGTGAATACGGTTGAGGCGCATACACGCCTGTCTCGGTAACTACAAGCCGGTTGCAAAGCCGAGTGGTGAGAGCCCTGGAACGGCAATCGAAAGGGCTCCAGTTCGACACCTCTCAAAAGCATGCGACTGTGTCTTTGGCAGGACATTTAATCTAAATCTTCAACCACCGGGTGTACACCTGGATACGACAAACAAACAGACTAAGGAACAAAAGTGAGTCAAGATTCAGGAATCATGGTTATAGTTGCTTAAGAAGGATCCTACAGTAGTCTTGATTGGGAAAGTGCTACTGTGAGCATTGCAAACGCTGTACACAACCATACAATGTAACATAACGGCAAATCTATGTGACCATGAAACACTAGTCAGAATGCGGCATTCTTCCAGAAATTTATTGCTTACATTTCCCTACATTTCTAAGCGAGACGCAGGATTGAGCTAAAAGTCCGCGGTATTTGTACAAATCAAGCGTGTTCCAGCGTGCGTGACGTCAGAGAGAGTGCTCGGGCCGCTCGGGCGCTACACAAGTACACGTTGCTGCTTTTCATGCACTTCAAAACAATGAGTTGTCATGTTCCAGAAATACCACACGATTCGCCATCCTGTTGTACAGACACAAACGATTTATTAGCCTCCACGACGTTCTCTTGCACTATCGTATTGCTGGCTACCTCGGAAATCTCATTTACTTCATTAGGTCCATTGCTCAGTCCATAGCCTACATACTTTCCAGTCATTCAAGTAAATGCTTTTTAAATCGTCATCTCAGGCGTCAATGCAAAATTGAATTAGCTTACAAACATTCCCTTTATTTAAAAATGTCAGCACAAAAAGATGTGAGGGTAGCCTACTTGAGTCTCTTGACGCACAGAACATCACGTTTTAACAATGGACGTCATTCGGTCTACATCAGGGTTACTCAACTAATCTTAACAAAGGTCCAGTTTGACAAGTTGAATATTTTTAGCGGTCCGGTAAATAAGTTATTTTACATGCAACCACGAAAGTTAAACTATCTGTACCAAACCACTTTTTTAGGTAAAATGTAACTCGAATTGGATTTCTAAGAAAGTGTTTGGGAATCTGGGATTCGAAGCCCCCAGCAACTAGGATAATCAAAGTAAAAATTGCTTCCTCCCAGTAGAAGTCTGTTTAAAAAAGCCCTGAAACGTGGCAATGAGGTTATTCTTCCAAAACCTCAAGGTCCACCATCAGCTAGGCCCGTAGCCAGGGGGGTTCTCGGGGTTCCCGGAACCCCCCTTGAGCCGAAAAGGTCCACATTTCTGAAGAAGAGGTCTCTGGAAGATTGTACATTGTACAATAGTAAAGTATTAAACTTTGATCATTGCTGCGTCATAATGCCTTATGATGCAATATCAATGGTGTCCATCACCTGTTTGTCAGCAGTCGCAAGCATTCGGTTGTTTAAACTGTTCTCTGTCATTGTGCCAC
This sequence comes from Aplidium turbinatum, assembly GCF_918807975.1. Classification (NCBI taxonomy): domain Eukaryota; kingdom Metazoa; phylum Chordata; class Ascidiacea; order Aplousobranchia; family Polyclinidae; genus Aplidium; species Aplidium turbinatum. The sequence continues at coordinate 21,334,800 of NC_137477.1, forward strand.
GAAGCAACGTTTTTACTCGGCTCATCTCATGGCGCTAAAACTGCGTTCAGCATTGACCGAGAGGAGCCCGATTGTTCGATAAATGCACAAAAGTTTGTGTATTTTCGAAAGATAGTTTTTGTTGCTTGTTTAGACTTTAGTACCTCGCATATCGTAGACAATTTAGGCTAAAAGCGAATAGCAGAAATTGTTATATTGCAAAATGTGCAGTAGCTTAAATGACCTTAAAAGGGCATCCGCCCCCCGCTTCCGGTGCCCCTGTCGGTTCTACTATAAATGTGGTATTGTTGATGTGAAAATTGTTGTAACCTATTTATTTATTTCGTTTTTGTAATGTTGACAATTTGAAGTTTGTTTTGTTTGTTGGTCTATATATTATTTATTGCCACTTCTTATGTTTTGATTGCTTGCTTGTGGACACGCCAAGAAGAAAGTGTTATCAAAAGGTCCATATTTTTGGATTTGGGAACCCCCCTCCCCCCCCCCCCCCCCTTGAAAATGTCTGGCTACGGGCCTGCTATCAGCACCCAAAAGGTCCGGATTCGGACCGCGGTCCGCCAGTTGAGTAGCCCTGGTCTACATGTTCGTTTTATTTTGTTTGCAAAGCGTATTTTTCCTCCAAGTTCGTGTACACATTTTGACCAGTTTCCATGTTTTTGAGAAAAATTTGGCTTCTTTGTGGTAACCAGCTTCTTGGTGGTCTACAGGTTATAGCTGTAAAAAGGGATGTGGCTGATGAGATAGCAGCTGTAATTGTGCAGTCACATCAACAAATAGCATCCTGGACAAACAAATTACTCACACCACAAGCAGATTACCATTCCAGTAGACAAACGCACCAAACAATGTAGCTGATATCTTAAATCACTAAGAACTTAGCTAGAACAAGCCTTCAAGCACTACAATGGTTCTCAACCGGGGGTCTATGGACCCCCTAAGGGTCTGCGAAGAGTTTTCAGGGGATCCGTGAAAATTTCCTAGTTTGCAGCATGATTGATAAATTAAGCCTACGACATTCAAAAATTGGTTATTCTTTATTTGTGTATTACAATGATTTTCAAACTGTGCATCGTCTTAAATTTCAAAGGAAGTCGCACGAAGGTTCGGTTTTCCAACTGAAAAAATAATTTCATATTAAAACATTAAACCTTTAAAGAGAAACAAGACGTATTGAAGTTGAAGAAACCTGCGTTTCATTCCATTCGATTCCATCTTATCACATAATTATCCTGATTAAAACTATGTTTGTAGTACAATTCCTAAGAGAGTAAAACCGTCGTTTTTGCATTAATCGATGGAAAAAGGATGGATTTTACCAGCAAGGTTGTAACATGTACTTGTCAAGTACAGATGTTATCACGTGTAGTATCCATATTTTCGTGTTGATGCGAATGGTGGCAACGTACTGTAGAATCCATATGAATGTGCTTTTTATTGGGATGAATAAAGTCATCCACTTTTACGTCGCCTTGACGTCGTCAGACAACTTTTATTAACATCTGTCTTGTGTTGGATCCGAAAGAGTTTTTCTACATGGACTCAGTCAGATAGAGTTGCTTTTTTATCATTTCAACCTCTGATGACATTGAGACAATGTAAAAATGACAAATTTTCTAGATATTAAATTTCAAGTTGGAAAGTACAAAAGAATAGTCCAAAAATGTCTTATAACGCCACTATTATAATGGATCCTGGAACTGGAATGGAAAAAAGAAATTTATGTTTATTTTATCACAGTTTAGTTATAAAGGCGGATAATTCTCAGCAAATTGAAAAATGAACTTTAAGAATTACTCGTACAAACTGCTTCTGAAGAATGTATTGTAGGCCTACAGTATAACAAATAAATTTAGTTTTTTGGTGACAGCTACATTTGATTTGATTCATTTCTACTCAAATTGACACGAAGAACATTACGTTATGGCAGAGCAGGCCTCCAACACTTCAGCACAGTGGTTCTTAACCTTTCACCACTGTAGGATAGGTAAAAATATAAAAATACTTTTACGGACTGGCAACCAGAGTATCGAACGCATGATTCTTTTAGAAAGGTGCGCTAGGAAACAAAAGAAACTTACGCAAAGCTATGCTCCAATATTCAGTACAGCCTACTCAAATATCTTAATGTGAGCTGCATGGGATCAAATTTATTTAAAAGTTGCTTTATATAACATTTTTGGAGTTAAAATTCAAAGTGGTAAAAAAATTGGGAGAGGGAAGGGCATTAGAATTTGAAGGACCTGACAACTCTTAGCGAAATAAACAACGCCATTTTCGAGATCCAATTTTTGACCTTGTTTTGGTTACTTTTTACGCATTTTGTGCTTTAATGATTTGTCTTTTCGCCTGAGAATCACACTTTGTAGCCTATTTGGCTAAATTCATCGAATTAGAATCTAAATTTTGTTGGAAGTTATAGCCACAAAGTTTGGTTTAAAATTGAAGTTAAGTTTTGAATTATTTGTTTTTTGCATTATTTTTTCACTTTTTGAGAGGCAAGAAAATTCATACCTTTTTATCTACAGTAGGACACTGCTGAAAACACGCGATTCATTGCCGCTGGTTAGGTCAATGAAATTTGATAGAACGAGCAAAGCGAGCAAAAAAACTTTGTAAAAACAAAAAGAAATTTCATGCTTTTTTTTCAGTTTTGACTGGGGCACGTAACCAAGAGTCTTGATCGAGCAAACTGAACAGACAAAGTCAACTTTTCGGTGGGCCGGCAAAAAGGTTACCGCAGACCGGCGATTAAGAACCACTGCTCTAGCATACACATTGCACAATGGTTCCCCGTATAATTAAATGCGATTAATCATAATCTTCGCTGTAAAAAATAACTTTCTTTGCTTTTAGTAGAAAAACGAAACCACTTTTTTTCAAAAAGCACATGTCTCATTTTTTTCAAATTTTGAAATCGAAATTTAAAAGAACTAAATTGTTTATAGAGTGATTAACTCAATACAAAAAATCGTGTTCTATGACTTTTTTGTAAAGTACAAAAAATGTAGTATAGCCTATCCAGTGGTTCTTAAACTTTTTTGAGCGCGACCCAAATCTGAGGTTTATGAACAGTTGAACACCTCACGACCCAAGCCTCAAACATTAAAAAATGTATTTTTTCTGATATGCATGAAATAGAAAAAGACACAGACAACCACTTGTAATACACAGTAGCCTACTATAAACCAATGATCTATTACAAACATGTGATTGATTTATTTTAGTGTGATTGACGAAACTGACATTTTTTTCATTATATCTTCAATGCACGACTTTATTTTAGTGAGCGCAATGCGCAGATCGTTACCAGGATCGCGGCGATTGCGAGTCTTGGTTTTAGTAACCGTCAGTGCCGAAAATCCTTGCTCGTACAGATAGGCTACGTGGTCGCAAACGGGAGTAGAAAAGTCATTGTTTCGTCATCAATTATTGACTTTTCCTTTTTAACCGAAGTCCATAATTCTCCAAGTGACTCTGTGGAAAAACGTTGTCGATGGAACTGATCGTGATGCAGTTTAATAAGCTCTTTCTGTAGTCCTGCAATATTCTCTGATAAGTGTCTCCTCCTGAATTCCCCATTCCTAATCATTTCTTCCTGAATTCCTCTTTTTTATTCATTTCCTCAAAATTTCCTCTCATTAAGTTTGAAGTTAGATTTCCTCAAATGAGGAAATTTTCTTAGGAGTGGAAGCCCTTATAGAGCCTACTAATTATAATTAAACGATGAAATAAATTTTGGTGGTTGTGTTTCCGTAATAGTGGTTTCATAAATATATATCTTGTGCTAAGCAGTGATTCTTAACCTGGGCGCTACCGCCCCCCTAGTGGGCGCTGTTAACTTTTAGAGGGGCGGAAATATTCAGGGGGCGTTATAGGGGGCGCTACATTCAGAAGGTGTAACGATATTTTCCTCACTGCAAATTTGCTTTAGTAGTTCTGCTGGGGGTACGAGAATCCACCGAGGATGAGGAGCTATATACAGTATAGAGATTGTGTTTAACAAGGGAAGTAGTGATTCTCTCTCAGAGCATTCTATGTTGGCCTATACAGCACAATGCACAACACCATCCGACAAGCGTGGACGTCGGATGGTGTTGTGCATGGCCTTTGTTGTTGATAATGGGCATTGTTTCCCTTTCCTTGTAGTAAGTAAATGGCATTTTGTGGTCAGCTTTTGGCAGGGACAGCGGGCAGGCAGTGCAAGCAAACCATAAGGACTGGTCATAATAATAGTCAGTCAATAATGGTTATTAGTGTAACTCTTACTAACTACTAAAAAATCAGCAGAGATGTGCCTTAAGACTTTTAAGTTAAGAGCCTTAAGGCACATCTGTGCTGATTTTTTAGTATTAAAACTAACATCGGCTTAAACTAGTTTTTTCTTACTAACTAATAACTAATTACTACTGGCTGTAGGCTAGCCTTATAGTCTTGGAAGAAAATGTCATTAGTAGGCTACAGCCCTTATATTATGGTGGGCGCCAGACTATGGAAATCTCTGAAAAGGGGCGCTGGGGAAAAAAAGGTTAAGAACCACTGTGCTAAGGGGTACAAGTATGTGGGTTGAACTCATACCTAAAAATATGAACTGGGTTTTTATATCACTATCAAAAAGAAGAATAAAAACGAAAAGGAGAAAAAAAGAATGAGATAAAAAATATTGAAAGAAAGTAAAAAAAATAGGAAGAAGAAATATGATTGGATGGTTTTGAATCTTTATCCTCGGACTGAAAGAGCCTTTGATGGTTATTCCTGTCGGTTTCGCATTCTTGTATAGGCTTTGAACCACTGACGCAGGCCCGGTCATCGAAATTGAAAAAGGAAAGTTTCCGATTGTTGAAGTATTGTTGCCCGAAACTATTCCATCCACTAGGCATCGCTGAATGGATAGCAGTCCTGAAATGCGGTGATCAAGCAAGATAACCGAACCAGCGCCGCTTGATCTTGAGTTTTCTTTATCTCCTAGCAAAATAACACAATCAACAAAGCATTGCTTTATTTTTATTTTTGTTGATTGTAACAGCATAAAATCAGAGGCATATTATTAATAATAGTTGTAAAGGCATAATATCATAATAAAATCAGTACTATTTCACAGATTATGGCAAGATAAGGTTTGTGTCAGTTATCGAATGTACCACGTTTTTGTACTGTAGATAAGATTTCGATTTTTGTCAAGAAAATGAGAAAAACGGGGAATCCAATTTGCGTGTGGCTTTTGTGCCTTATGTCAAGTCACAGCTTTGTGCTGAAAACATTTCAACCGATCACATTTGAAGGGCCGTTCCAGAACTTTCAAGTATGAAGTGAAGTCTCATCATAAGGTCATGATAAGAATCATGTACATTTAAGAAAAAGAAACTTTGTAAAACTTTAGGCGAGTTGACAAACTAGTCGAATGTTTAATAGATGAAAACTGACAACCTACCAATTTTTCAACAGAGTTTAAGAAACCAGTTTAGACTTTTAGCTTTCATTAAATTTGGCTATATTTTGAATGGAAGTCCACCGTAGTGAGATTAAAAGTACGATTTTACCTCAATTTAACAAATTGAACGTAATGGCCTTTCGGGTGGCATTTTATACCAAACAAAAAATATAGGCACCAACAAATGACGACGCAAAGCGCTAGTTACAGTAGGTCAATCATTACGCCAATGACAGACAAGATGCTCTACACAACAGGCTATTGAGTCTATGCAACACACAAGGTATGCCAGTTCAAAATAAGACTACCCAAAAGCGAGTCCATGCCATAAAAAAGACACTTTTTTCATGCAGCTGCCATTGACTAAGAAAAATTGTGTGGCAAGCCTAGATCGATATGCCGAGAAGCATTTGTTGCATTGAACATTGCCGGTCTTTGGGGTGTGCAAACTGTGCGATCGCACAGGGCCCGCAAATCAGGGGGCCCGCAATTTATTAAGAAAATGCAGTAATTTTTGTCATTTCCAATGGAAAAAATTCAGTTCGATTCACAAGCAAATTTTTGTTGAACTTGCTCTCAGAATGCACCAAATTGAAAGCAATTTTTCAAAAATTTTGTTTGTTCGTTTTGGGTGCGTGTGAAGATAGGCTATAACCTACTAAATTGTTTAACTCACAGAAGTTTTAAAACAAGGTGTATTTATTATTCAGGGTGTTCACTGTTCATTTACCTATTCTCACCTCGTATAACAGAATGTGGCGTATCAAGTAACAAACGTTGCATTTGGCTTTGTTATTTGCTTTTGTTTACCCCTCGACACTAAAGAAAGCAGATGCGTCGATGAGCTAACGACAGCCAAGCTTATGTGACAAGTAAAGCGGGTAACTCAGATATAAACTGGTTTTCATAGTTATTCTTAGGAAAGCGATGGCCTGGCTCAATCATTGACAAACATAACTAGTAAAAAGTACAAATACTTATAACTTTGGCAATAAAAATTTTGCAGGATTACAATAACTCGGTTGACTTACATACACATAAAGCTTACCTGATTTAGAAACAGAAAAAAAAGCACGGAAAGGGCAACAATCCGAAAAATTTTCGAGCAATTCAAACAAGTCACGATGTGTATAACAATGCAATTAAAGTAGACAAAAGCGAAGCAAACAGTTCAGTCTTCGATGCATCATAGCATGATACTAGTAAAAGATCTAAGTGGGAAACTCTACGTGCCCCCGGAAATCGATAAAAAAATATGTAGTTTTAACGGTTATTATACACCGATTGTAAATAAAGGGCAACTGTTAATATTAAATTTCACGAGATAAAATTGATCACGTGTTTGAGGGCAAGCTGAGATACCTCAGACAGATTTTTCCAAATTTTACAGCTGTTATGAAAATTAAAAACAAAAGTTCAAACAATAATGCGTGATCAATGTGTTGCAAAATCATTACAAAACAAGACAAGCTGAGAAAAATACCACTTCCTAACCAAATTTCACAAGTGACAATACACTGATATGTTAGATATGCGACGTCGTTGTGGTAACTTAACTTCTTTCGTCTCAACAAGATACAAGTATTTAATACAAATAAAAAATAATAAGCACACAGACAAACAAACTTGATAGCAAAAAGGATAAAAGTTTGCTTTATGTGGAAGTGTCAATAGATGGGTGCACAACTAGACAGAAACCACTAGACAGGCACTCCTGATCAAGTCATTTTTTCCACATCTGTTAGGAGTAGGTTAGATGGTCGTGCAATTGAACAGTACTGATTAAAGTAAGACTGTTTTAGCAATAGGCATTTTAAACTTTTTGGTTTTGCATCCTTTTCAAATTGTTGGTACCGAATTGCTGCGCGTGCTATTTCATGCCATGTTTGCAGTACTTCAGCAATGAAAAATAAAATTGAATTTAAAATTTTCTTGTATTTTAAATCAAAACATGATATTTTTCCTAAAAATATCAGCCAGTCAACCTACTTCACACCAGACTATTGCTTCATACGTAGACTATCATGTGACACAGGATTGGCTGCAGTACTACTCCAATAAATTTAATGTATTGAGAAGAATGTAAAAAAAAAACCTGATTTGATTTCTTTCGATCATTTGCGTTTTAGCTGTGAAGTGATGTTAATTGTGAAAATTTGTCTTTTTGGCAAAGGTTTGATGTTTTTGATCAGCTTCTCATTTGTACGTGCAATGAATCTTTCTTTTTGGCATTTAAATAACAGTAAAATTACAGCATTTGGAGTGGCCAGGGTCTGCACGTCCTTTAGGCGAACTTGACATTCGTTTAGGGCGCAGCCTTGACGGGTGAGCAGAACGTTTTTGCACTTTTCTAACTGTTTAAATTTTTTTAAGAAAAGAAAATGGTTTGAGTTTCGAATACTGTCGCACGAACTGTAGGTCTATGCTGGTACTTTAAAACATACAAAATGATAAAGCGCACTGATGTTTTGACACCATTGAGATACTGTGCAATCTTACAGAGATTGCTTGTATGTATGACTCTTGGATGCAGGAGCGGATCCAGAAGGTAGGTCTACACATTAATTCACTACTCATTCAATTGCAAAAACACTGTAAATAAAGTTACGTTTTGTGTTTTTAGGAAAGGGGGGGGGGGGGAGAGGGGCGATTGTTTTAATTGTCCTTCTAGATTCACCACTGCTTGGATGTATATACTCGAAAATGCAAGTTTGGTGGGTTCATCTGGAAATATTGACTAGCATTTGCAATTATCAAATTCAAATTTGTGGTGTGCTTACTGTACTTGCTGGTAAGCCCACAATATTGGTTAACTTTAAACTTTACAAGTAAAATGCTCCTGAAAAGTGGCATTGAAAACATGTAGTCTTCAAAAAAACTGTTATAGACTATCAGTAGCGTTGACAGGAAGGGGGCGGGGGTATATTTGGACCGGGTCGGGGATGACTTTAGGGATCATTAATCTTTCCAAGGGACCCGAAAACTTGACAAAACCACCGAGTATATTCTTTAAATACGGTTTGTTTTTTCTTAAAAGTGTCGTTTGAGGCAGGGAATCTCATTAGTACCGGCCCCAAATTATCTCAACGACCCTGCAAGCTATATGGAGAATATCACGGAAAAATACAAATTCGCTAAAGGCGTTCAAAAAATTGTAATTAACGCTGCTGAGGTTGTCAATAAACTGGAAATTATTTCATCATTTCAAAAAGAATTAGTCAGGAGAACCAAAAAGAAAGGGCAATTTGACAAAAAGAAAAATAACACGGCAAAAGAACCCAGCGCATAAATTTAGGGTAGACATCTACCTTTCTGCTTTATGACTTCAACAGCAATTTGAGTTACAGAAACCGACAAAATTTATAACGTTTATCGTTCACCTTTTGCAGTAAAGTGTTGAGCAATGAGGTGCAGAAATTGAAGCTTGCCTACGATGCAAAATAGCCTTGCGCTAGCTCTGGGAATGGCATGTAGGCTACTAAACATACATTTGTGTGGAATATTTAGAATTTAGAGTGTCAAATTTTTACTTCGTTTGACGGTACTCCTCCCTAATTTGTTGTTTTAGATCCGCTGTTGCACTTTTTTTTTTATTTGTAGGCCTCACCTTAGTTAAATCATGGCTGGTTAGATAAACTAATATTTTGACTACTACTTCTTCAGCTAAAAATAGTAGCCTATATGTGCACTTTTGTACGTTTCGTGATGTAATCTATCCATTGAGTAATTAAAACAAAACATACGGGAAAGCTTTCAAGATTACTAAAAGCAACTTCAAACTAAGGATTACCAAACCACGCAAACCTGTGTTTCAATTTTTCGGGTGGGTATTACATGCTTGAGTGGGCTATGACATTAGTTTTTTCACCAAACTGATAAATATAATTTCTCTGCAGCAAGGTTTAAAAAAACAAACAAAAAAAACATCAAAACATCGTATAACGTTTACACTGAAACAGTTTTCTTTTTCTCTAGAAATTGCTTGGTTTGTGTCAGGGTAAACGTATGCAATGAAATATTTTGACATGAAACATACACTGAGCAGAGAAGTTTACAGTTTGCTTCTACAAACTAAAAGGAGAAAGCGTTAATAGGCCTACTACTGCACGAACAGTCACTAGAGAATTTGCGAAAGACAGCAGTACACTTCACTTAATTACATCTGTTCAACATCAATGTCAATAGAACCACGAAAGATAAACTAATTTAAGATTAACACTCAATAAGGAGCAGAAGCCTGTCTAAAAGTCAACGAGTAGGCTGTGTTAAGTCATTCAAACTTTTCCGCTTATCGCATAACAAAAAACAACAATAAAAAACAGTTTTTAAGACGACTTTCGTAAGGCAAGTATGCGAAAAGTTTCTCAGTTGCAAAACAATGTTAAGTTTTTTATCAATTTATTTTTGAGGCGATAGCAATTTCTTTTCACTTTTACTAAACCAAGAAATAGGAACTTTTAAAAAATTTGAAACACCTCTTTCATATCGCTTTTATCCCATTTTCCATTATCTTCTAGGTTCGGAGGACTATGATTCCATATCCAATCTCTTCTGGGGGCAGCCCAATTTTTTCCATAATTTCTTTCAATATATTCTTCAGTGTTACATGGGACTCTTATTTTTATATCTAAAAGTTCAGTCCAGCACAACTTGAACTTTGGCAATTTGTATTTATATTTTTGTCGATCCGATCCTCTAATTCCACTAAACCAAAAATGGTCTTCTTCTTCGTAAATGAAAAAAACGTCCAATTTAACACGATCGTCTCCAATAAAACTATATTCAAGACTGTCATTCACTTTACCAAATTTATACAATAATTTTAATCCGGCATTTTTCATCTCATCGATTATTTTATCGTTGTGATTTTTAATTAAAACGTCAAAATCGACATCACTTGTATATGGAATGATGTCGCATTGTCTAAACCAGCCTAAGCAACTTCCACTGCTCAAGGAAAACGGTACGTTCAGTTTATCTAAAGCAGATTTTGCTTTGAGAATAAGTTTTTTAGCTCTGGATTTAAAATCTTTTTCTTGAGAACTTGAAGACTTTTCATACTTTTCTTTGTATTCTCTTGCTCTTTTATAATCACATTCTATAAACTGAGAGTTTTTGTATTCCTCTAAAAATACTGCAATGTCCAACGGTAAGTGTATTTCTTGTTTATTTTTTTCTAAAGCTAGACAAATTAAAAATCCAGATATATTAAATGCCCGTGCATAATTAGGAAGTGTATTACCAATTATTTCCATTCTATTTTCTCCATTTGTTAAAGCTGGTGCCAAGTTTTTTACAGTCGTTTTCCAGTCGTCGTGTTTCAGTGGACCACTCCACATGTAGCTATCTAATCGTTTATGCAATATGATTACTTGAATAACATGGTCATCCTTAGCTGACCATAAGTAGGTTGGTATGGAATGAACATTGTCATTGGTACTCAAAAGTCTTGGATCAGCATCCATAGATAAATGAACAATAAAACCATATGATTTAAGATCCTTCAAAATGGCTTCATCTTTATCTTTAAAATTAATAGCTTCAATAGCAAATATTATCAGTTTGGTTTTGTCGTGATAAGATTTGTATAAATTATTTTGGAAATGAATAGAATTCTTCTGAATTTTAGCTTGAGATTGAATTAATTCTGACAGAAGATCTTGGTCGAAAAGAAGTAGTTGAATTTTGTATTTTGTAAAAACTGAAAGAAAATAATTCAAAGAGTTGTTCAATGCTTCTGTTGATTTCTGGTCGTGGCTTTGAGATGCTTTGATTGTTTCTACTGCTGGAACTTCTGGAAGATGTTGTGAAGTGAATGACTGATTTGAAGGAACGATGCTGATAGATGATTTAGTTTTTCTTGTGTAATTTGACGCATAAACGCTGAAGATTGTTGCAAAGCACACAGCTGCAATGCATAGAAGAAAGAGCAGCTTCTTTACACTTTTGAGGTGAAATTGCAACATTTTATAAAAACTTAAAATTCTGAAACAAAGCGTAGTTAATTGTCTTGGTATTGCGGCCTTTATTGTGTCATTCTAAGCAATTAATGCTAACACGTCAAGGTTTGCATTATCAACAAACAACTTGACAAGTAGCCTACTTGACTTCTTTTAAACACATCGTTCATAATATTAACATTATCAACTTTATATCATATGCCATAGATTATGGTGACTTCTGCTGTAGATCAAAGATTCAACGGCATCAAACTTCAACTTCTTAAACCGTTATTAAATGCAACTCAAAAACAAAGGAAAATCAACAATTTCATTACATAGCTTCATACTGAGGGTGAACACTGAACAACAGTCAGCCTCAAACCGCATGGCGGCTACATTTTCTAATAATCATGAGTTGATGACCAAAAAACTAAAAGATATAAATTTAACAACAAGGACACCACTCTTTAATCAAGAGCCATAGTGACTTTTGTGTCGATGTGAACATCCAAACTAATCTAATATTTCTTAGTTTATTTATTAAGCTACTTGGCCTTGGTTTATTTGATTGTCCTTTTACAGTTACTCCAATTGTGTTTTTCGATGACTGTTTCTATTACTTTCTTGTATACTACGTGCTTTAGGCTATATCATTTATTTTACAGTACCCACAATGTTCACTCAATGTCGCGTCGTTGCATTATTAGCCTCTGCAAATTGAACCCAATCGGTACCTTTTTGAATTTTCGGAATAACCAGACAGATAAGCAAATCCACGCCTACTATAATAGAAACAATCACAAACTAGTCGCCCACCATCCCGCTAATAACTGCTTATGAAGTGTTGACAAAACTATACGATTTCCGTTGGCAAAGCGTGAGGCAAGTTCATAAATAATCGAACCCATCAAGCTTTGGATGATAAAGTTGTGATGATTAACGTGGTGGTGATATCATGCAATATCCGGGTGAAGTTAGATTACAGTGGTTCTTAACCTTTTTTTCCCCAGCGCCCCTTTTCAGAGATTTTCCATAGTCTCCCATGCTTTCCAACCTTATTTAACTTTAAACTTGGCAACTCAACTTTAGATACTTCTTCCGAGACTAACCTTTATATTGTCCGTTGTCCTTTATATTACTCGCTATTGCAGCGCACTCACTCAATGTTTATGCTGCGGAGATAGCCTACCTTTAAAACTGTCCATAGCTTGACATGGCGCTTTGTTAATCTCTTGCTGCAATTTTTCGTTGAACTGACGATCATGTGTAGTGAAGTAGGCTACGAAACGTTAGTTGAAAATATTTATTCCCGCATTAAACCAATGTATGCAAGTCGCAGTTTCTGTTCGAACAAAACAAAGTTTTAACAAACTCCAAATGTATTCTTAGACCAGTGGTTTTCAACAGGGAGTATAGATTCGTCATCTGGGGTACGGTATTTATCAAGAGAGAAAGTTTACTGACACGATAAAGATCGATCGCATTTTATCAAGCTTTTTATCTGAAACCTAGATGATGGGATATATCTTTAGCAAGTCAGCAAGAGGAAAATAAATATAAAAGATTGTAAACATCTGCTCTCAAAAGTCACTAAGTTAAGCAATCACAATTTTTAATTGTTGGGTTTAGAAAATTATTTTAGGGTTCTGTGCAACTGTTTTAAGATTACTATGAGGTTTAAATTTTTATTAACACATTTTTGATGAGATAGTAATAGCTAAGGACCTCAGGTGTATTAATATATGATAGCTGAAAGAAATCCCACACAATGTGCAATACTGAATGCAAGGGATAATTAATTGGAGATAATAGCACTGCGGCCATTCAATGGTTTACCTGCCACAGTCAATGAATAGGCCAGTTTGGTTCTAAAGTTCAACGACAAGCGCTATACCAGCTAATTGAAATATTACTGCGCTGCATATCATTCATTATCTTGGTATCTATGAATCATCCTCAAGTCATGAACAAGCGTTTGCACTCAGGCCTATAAGGTCGTCACGACGTCACTGAACATGTAGTCGTAGACTGCAGTATATATATTTCAATACTTGTAGTCTTGTACCCAGTGGCGTAGCCAAGAGGGGGGTTTTGGGGGTTACAACCCCCCCTTGGCACGCGTGTGACGTCACGATATTGAGAATGATGCTTTAAGTCTAAAAAAATTGCCTAATTTTAAACAAAATTGCATTAAAAGAGCAAGTTTTGCCAATACCAAACATCTCAGCCAGGAATTAGCAACAAGAAAACATAGAGACTTAGCTTTATATCCGAAAAATGCCGAAGAAAAACATGATCTTATCCTTTTGCTATGCCACCAGACACCACCATTTTACAGGAATATTCGTAACCACATTTTTGTTGAAAATGCTCTCAGAATGCACCAAATTCAAAGTAATTTTTTTTTCAAAATTCCTGGCTACGCTACTGCTTGTACCATTAGTTTTACTTATCTAAACCTTAAGCTCATGTAAAGTATTCTACGGTATTGAAAAATACAGGTATGACAACTATTTAGGCTTTTGTAAAAATATGAAATGTTTTACTGGTAGTCTAACTAAAATCTAAATTTCTGTTGTAGCTATGGGCGTCAATACTTGACTGAAATTAAAACCATTTGGAACGGCCACGATTTATTACAAATATAATAAGTTCAAGTTTCAATCAACTTGCAACCTTTCGAAAGACACAGTTTTTTGAAATTTCAGTGTTTGTTTCAAAGTTCGAAACGTTTCCTGATCGAAAATGCTGCGTAGCCTACTAGCAACTGCCGTGCAATCCGTGCGTGTTTCAGGATTTCATGCTTCAGCATTCACATCATGTTAGCCAAACAGAAAATACAAGTCTTCTCTAAACACGACAATCTCAACCTATCTGTTGTTGCTTTTATGTTCCACATATTCAATCCAATTTGGTTTTTGGCAGAATGCATAAGAAAAGATGCTATTAAGATATAACACAGGAGTGAAAACCAACAAAACTAAATCACACTTCCAATATGGGAAATTTAGGCTAAAGAAAATAAGTTTCAACCAAGCATGAAAATTTTGTTGTTATAATCTCAATCCTTTAACAGGGCAAAAGAAAATTTCCAGCAATATAGCAAACAGGTCTACCTTCTTCACAAGTCAATAATAATCTATGGAGATGCCTCCAAAAGCAAACAGCAAAATTTTTCACTAGTACGTTTTGAACAAAGAATTTAGGGCTGGGAAAAATTAGCTGTAAATTTTGCTTCATAAAAATCTTTGAGGAAAAAGTATAAGCTTACAAAATGCTACTTTCTATGCTTTGTTCGCATTTATTTTTAATCACCAGTCTTCCCTTTTCAAGACTTAAAGAAACTTTTGAATATTAAAGGTGACAAATCCAAGAGGAATTATTGGACAAATGCGGGGACAAAGGATTTTAAAATGCTTATTTTCACTTCTCCAATCTCTTTTATATCGTCAACATGCTCGTAAAGAGCCTAAAACTCCTTTCTTGCAGTACGTCATTGCCTTTCATCAAATATTTTCAGTGCGGGGTCGTTCAAAAAGAATAAACCATTTTAACGTCTCTTCAAAGCAGAGACCCAGTTCAATGCCACAAGAAGAAAATCATTAAAAATAAAAAAATCGAAATTGAAACTTAATTGACGTTCTTTCATTGCTTGTTTGGAAGAACGTAATGCAATCACCGCCCACATCAACCAGTTTCAAGAACAGTGCAAGAATTCTCTTTGCAAGTAATGACATCCTTGTAAGAAAACATAGCCTAGGTCTCCAAAGTTGACTAATTCAACTGCAAACTGCGTTAATTCCAATTTTATAGTTCTTTTGAAAACATTTTTTTTATAGTTTTTCAAGTCATTCAGAATTCACAAAAATGTGTTTCTTTTCATTCATGATTAACAAATCACAAAACAAACATCTCCACTTTATAAATTCCTCGCTGTGCTACTGAGTTGTAAAGATACAAAACTTTTCTTTGCTAGCAAACGAAGCCTCCTTGTAAGAAAACATAGCCTACTTCTCAAGAGTAGACTAACTCAACTGTTTTAATCCTAATTTTATAGTTATTTTGACATTTTTTGTATTTTTGAAGTAGGATAGTGCTAGCAGACATACAAATTAGACCTACACAACATGATTGATTCAATACGAGAACACGATGTTTGTACAATTTTGTCATCATTACTTCCAATCCTGTCAAAGTTCTCTAGTATATTGCCGTTTCAACGTCAAGAAGCGTTAACATTGCAGAACGCTAATCAGTCAATACTGGCGTCTAGCATTGCTATCTTGTGTTGCTCATGTGGTGACTGGTAAGTTGGGAAAGAAATGAATTTGAAATGCTTGGCTGTAGTCCAGTCGTCTTCGTTTGAGAAAAAATAGCTAGCTCAATAGCTTCTAGTAAGTGATGTGGGTTTATTCTATTTCAGTCATAAAGATTTTGAAACTGACAACTTGTGGTGTAGTCTGTAGTGTATTGATATGTAGTCAGTCAATGTGTACCTGCAGAAAGCAAAAGCCGAAGCGTTGATGTATTCACAGTCATACCAGAAGTGTACCAGCAAAATCGGGAAAACCTGCTGGTGTGCAATCTTCAACTATTACAGAGTGCAATAAAAATTAAACAACAACAATATTCTGTTCAGCGACATATTAATTATTATGGCCAAGGTAAAAACTGATTATTTTTTGTTTTATAATTTTGCGCACGCTTTTACCATTTGCTTTGTCTTTTATGTTCCTCAAACAAGGGCCAGAAAAACGTATTACTTTTTTAAGTTTCCATTTTCTTCAAAGATTTAGTAAACTATTGTATTTTATTTAGATGTATTTAAATTGTATGCATGCTATTCCTAAAAAGGACATCTTGTGATATCGAAAACGTTCGATATTTAATTTGTTGCGTAGTTTTGTGTTTCGGTAAATATAATAAACTTGAATATGTTAAACTTGATAACGTTGCTCGGCTTCATATGCCTGTGGTTCAACAAGACAAACTCTCTACCCAAGCTCTCACTCCTTATAGGCTAAGCTAACTCGTTAATTTTTTACGTAGGCTACACTTAATTTTTGCCATTATTTTTTCGATAAGTCTGGCTAATCGAATAACGGTCTGATAGAACGATGTACTTCTATAATTAATTGTATTATTTTTTAATGTAATATTATATAACTTTGTGGGAAGTTGTGCGAAAACTTTTATTACGCAGATACTCATGGCAGTCATTTGAGAGTGTTTTGAAGATCAAGCAGTTTATGCAGTTAATTGTTGCCAGTTTATCGCAAATCCAGCCAAATCTCTCCCCGGAAAAAAAATTTACTTTGATAACTATCCTGTAAAAATCTACCCTGGTGGTAAATATTCTTCCTAATAAAATGTTGAAACTATTTAGTGGGGAAATCTTTTTTCAAGGGCATGTTTACAACAGTTGATTTTTCTGGGGTGATATTTAAAAAGCTGAGTTTTTTCTTGGGGATATTTGGCAGAGTAATATTCTTCCAAACTGATTTGATACTTTGCAGTTTTGCTCAGCTACTGCAACATTCAAATTTCACAAGACTTTCGCGACACATTTCTGGACCATTTTGCGGCGCAGCATGGTGCCGCGGCACACAATTTGAGAAGCTCTTGAGTTACTGACGTACGGCTACGCACTGTTAAAAGCCTTTACTTTACACTTATTAATTTCTCCTCACAAAAAGGCATGCAGTGAGACTCAGGCTTGCCAGATTGGCCCTTTTTAGAGGTAGTTGGCCCCCAAAAAAATTGTTTGGCCCCTTGGCCCTTTGTTTTCAATATTTGGCTCTTTTTGGAAGCAGTTGGCACATACTATCAAACTAGCTATTTGAATAAATGTCTTTCAAGAATTGAGACTGAAAAGTGTTATTACGATTTTTTAGACAGTGTTTAGCTGACAATGTTTATGCCAATGCCAAAGATTCGAGTGGAAACACTGTAGAAGATGAAGATTTGGAATAGTTCTTGTAAAATGTAGACTGTGTTGTTGACGTTGTTCACGTTATTATGTTTTATTAGCAACGTTATTAACATTATTGAACAATTTGGCTCTTTTTTACCCAGTTTGGCCCTTTTTTCGACATTGTTTGGCTCTTTTTCTCAAAAGCTGTCTGACAACCCTGGTGAGACTTGCATTTGGTGAAGCACTACTTTTCTGATTCACGCAAAGCTTACGATATTAGGCTATATTATCTACTCGTTAAAGAAAATCACGGTATCAATCATGCTAATAAGAACAGCTCGAAACAAAAATTAGACAAACTGAACTTTTTAAATTTACAAAGCAACTTAAAATACAAGCAAGATGAACGTAGCATAAAAACAAAAATAAAATTGTTTTTAACACAATTCTGTATCGAATAAACCAAAACCAAACCGACCAGTAAATCTTCATTTAAGTGTGAATTATCGTAAAATTGAAAAAAAAATGAAAACGTTACATAAATCTGCAGTTGCTGCAATATTTGCAGTTTTGTGATACAATGGGAAGAGTAAGTTGAGGAGTTTTCCTGGTATTACAATAAATTCCTTGATAGGCTACATCCATGAAATAGGTGGAGACTGGTGTGATAACTGATGAACATAATGTTAGAAGTTGTAATTGTTTTGCGTTTCTACATGCATGAGATTTAGAAAAATATACTATAAAGAACTTTCCAAATTTATGGAAAACCAGTGATCAGCTCGATGGATAAACTTCAATATTGCAGTGGATTTGGTTTGGTATATGTGCTTTGGCAGGCTTTCAGGCAGGCACAATATTTTTTTGGTATCTGTATTCCAACAGGCTTTTTATGTCGGTCTGAAGCACGTTTTAAGTTCGTTTTTTGACTCTTCTTTCGTTTTTAATGGACCTTGGTTGTGTTATAACACATATTTTTTTCGTTGTGATAATCGTAAATAAACACAAACTGAACTGAACCAAGATGTAAGTGTTTTTCGAGGCATTAATTGCTTCCTGAAGTTTCGATACAGTTGCAACGGAAACCAATGTTGAAAAGGGAATGTTGTACCTTCAAACAGCTTATATAAGATTTGATTTCATGGAGCAAATGTAGCTGTTGCAGACCATTTTTCATCGGGGATTATTGAAAAACTCTGGGATAAAATTATCACGATATTTCTTCAATTTAGACGTACCAAAACGTTGTTTAAAACAAAGTGCCACTCGTGATTTGCCCTCTTACAACATAATTGATGATTGGTTCTTTTAGCTTTACTGAAAGCAAAGTAAAGTACGGTAGCCAGAAATGTAGCTAAGAAAAAGAAAGTTTGACTGAGCCACAATTCTCACCCTTTCGTTGAAATCATTAGATGTTAGCCTGCAATAATACGAACTCACGTGTAAATGCACTGATACAAGGAGGTTAACCCGTTGTTATGCGTTTACCCAAATTGATTAGGTTGGAAACATTTGTGAGAGCTTTTTTCAATTCTTCCAACATCAGATGTCACTGAAACAGATTTTGCTGCAGTGGTTCTAGCACATTTAAAAAAATCTCAATGTTGACAAAAACTTGCGATGGAATTACAGCTGTGTGTGGCTCATGCAATGAAGCGCAAGCCGTCGTAACCAAATGAAATATTCCTCACTAATAAATTAGACAAAAAGCAATAATACTAATCTTACTCAATATGACTTAGGCCTATACTGGTTATTATTGGCATATGGGTGTTTTTTCCTCCATCCGTTTTCGTTTCAAATCGAAAAAAACTTCGAATGCTCCACTCACTCCACCACCCCTCTCCCCTTAAGAAAATTCTGGGTAACCTACGCCACTGCATATAGACTACTGTTTTCTGCTGGATCAAGGAAAACGATTGTGTTTAACCGAATCTGTATATATCAGGCGAGCAACGTTTTATTATCTGCATTGCAACATGGGAGAAAGAAGTTGTGTAAGGGGAGCAATTGCCTCCCCTTAGTTACGCCACAGCTCTAAGGAGACACCAGACTCCAGGAAGGAAAGACCAATTATCCGTTCCACTCCAGATATTTCAGTAGGCCTATGTGCCGCTATAGCACAGGGACAGACGACCTCTTTTGTATCACGGACCTGTCAAAGGTCGGCTAGGCTAGACATTATTTCACCGACCAAACGACAGGATTTATTGGTGTAGCCTAAATTTAATACTTGCATGGCCACCTAGAGATACGGCCTGATTTGTCACATTTTGCAGAAATTTTCTGGTTTTTCTAACTTTGGGCGAACGTTTAAATAAATTTTTCTAAAAATTAGATTTTTACGCTTTCTTTATTCTTTTCCCCAGATGACACAATAGGTTTTAACATCTTCACATGTTGAAAAACAAAGAAAATTTGATTTCGAAGATTTTAGTCAGACTGTTAATTTTCAATAACAGTCTGATTTTGCGTTTTTCAACTTACTTTTTCTCATTTGCTACTGCTTCCCCAAGGCAACAAAAAGCTTTTATGTCATTAGGAAACCGCTAAAAGTAAAAACATCTCAAAAAATGTCAGTCAAACACTAGCAGTAGCTGTAATCAAAATCTGCAAAATGTGACAAATCAGGCCGCATCTCCAGGTGGCCATGATACTTGGAAAAGGAAATTTATTATTTTAGTGCTGCCTGATGTTTTTTATGCCTGGTATAACAATACAGAACGAAGCTACCCTGACCTAGCGTTCCACCATCTGCCTTGAACCTGAAAAATCTGTTTCATGCAATAGAAAAACGCCAATGTAAATGGGATAGTTCTGGTATTCTTTTCTTTGAAAGCAACATAGGCTAATAGTCTGATATTGAAGCTAACGTTTTTGGTACCGTATGATAAGTGGTTGACTTGATAGCCTATAGAAACCTAACTGAGATGAATGCAAAATAAACATACCAAAAAAGAAGTTAAATAAGATTTATAAAATTTGTTCTTGTAAAATTGATTTATAAATTTATAAAAATTTATAAAAAAACTCACTGGCGACGTAAAAAATCAAAGTAGGCTACACATCTGGTTAAATAAAAAACCCTTGTGAGGGTATTTTTGTGCTACATGGAAGCTTTAGTTGTTATCTCGTCACGAACGACAACCAACACATCTTGATATAACCTGACAGCTTCTTCATCAGTAAGCAGCATGATCCTAAGTCAGTTTTCATATTTCCAATTCTATGTTCAGTTAAAAAAACACTTTTCAATTCTTAAAGAATTATTAACTTGTATAGACCGTAGGCTATCTGTTTTTGATCGTGCAAGGGCAGACATGAACAATACATTTTGAGTTGTTTGACGTTAAAAAGCTAGTTTTATAGAAAAACAGATGCTTTCTGTAAGTTCGGTCAGAACACGCGCAAGCTGTGTCACAAGCCTACTTCCTTTAGTGAAGGGATGACTATCGACTATTTTGCAACAACAGTAAGAAATTAAAACGTCAAAGCACACACCATATTTTCGCTACTTTACTGATTTTCCCTGTTTTTATATCGTGGAATGCTCATAAACCATTGTCTACTGGAAGCTACATGAATCACCAAAGGTGGGCAAAGTTACTTTCAAAAGTAACTGAGTTACAGTTACGTGGTCAAAATAACTTAGTAACTGAGTTACCGTTACAGTTACCTATTTTAAAAAGTAACTAGTTACCGTTACTAGTTGCAGTTACTAGTTACTTTCAGTTACTCACAAATCTGAACATAAAATTCTGCACCTGGCCAGCTCTGCATGCAAGTCCAGTTTAACCGCAATGTTTGTTATATGGTATTAGAGCCATCCATACTAACACAACAGCACAAGTACAAAACCAACAATGTTTTATTTAAAAAAAATTACTCAGTGGCTTATAGGCTATGTTTATTTCCTTTGAAAAATACGAGCACTTCAAAGTGCTCGTCGCTTAGGCCTGCCCTTTTGGGCTTTAAAATGCCCTTGCCCAATCGTCGTCGTGTGAGCCTCTGGGGCCGAGGATATATTCTTTCACCGCTCCAGATTCACGATGTTCCCGGACTACACTGGAAGGCTACTAAAGAGCAGACAGTTTTTGGTTTCATCATCCATGACACGCAGACCTGGCTTGAAAATAGTACAGTCATTGATGATGTCCGCCCCGATAGTTCAATTGGTTAGCGCGTCACTTCTGAAACGAAGAAGCTTCAAGATCAACCGGCGCTGGTTCGACTCTCAGGGCGTGCGCTTGAGCAACGCACGTTAAGGACTGCTCTCCGTATAGCGGCATCTAATAAATGGAATAATTCCCCAGCAACAAGACTTCAACAATCGGAAACTTCACTCTTTCAATCTCGGTGACCGGGCCTGCGTCAGTGATTTAAAGCCTTTAGTCTACAAGTATGCGAAACTGCCAGGATTAAGCTTTGCAAGAAGCTTCCCAGTCCGAGGATAAAGATTCAATCAATCAATGATGTGGTCTGTTCCTCGGCACCACATTCACAGGAGGAGGAAGAAGCCATTTCCCATTGGTGCATGATTGATCGGAAAAGCCCGACGCCAGTACGGAGACAGTTGAGGCGCACCCATATACCTCTCTTGGTAGTGTCAGGCCGATAGGGAGTGAGTCGGCGTCTGGTGATGAACAAGTGCTGCACTCATAGGTGGGCACCCGCTACTTTTAAAGTAGCGCGCTACACGCTAACGCTATTTGGGCCAAAATAGCGCGCGCTTCCGCTACCCGCTACTAATTTACAAAAGTAGCGCGCTACCCGCTACTGCTACTCGGGACAAAGTAGCGCGTGCTACCGCTACTTCTTCTGTTACTTTTGTCTAAAATGACACTACGAAGCACTCAAATTCCTAGTGACGCAAAAATGACTTTGAAAACGAATGTTATCATTCGTTTACGCTGTCATTTTAATGTCGTTATAGAAAACACATTCTAAGGGAAATTTATTGTTACGCATCTTTCAAAAATACAAGCATTTCAAAATGAGAGTCACTAAGTCCTGCCCGCTTTCGCTTAAGCACATCTTTTCCAACAGAGAAAAGTCTCTCCACCGCAGCACTGGAAGGAATGGGGGTGTTGTATTTAATAAACAGATGTTTTAACTCGGTATTCGAAAAGCTCAAGAACTTGCTCTTGTCCGAAAAAAAGGCGTCCACAATTGCTGCTTCCTTCTGCACCCACGTTTCACGGGATGGGGCAAACACTTCAAAAAATACGTCCTCGTAGTCATGACTGGTGTTGGTGTCACTCTTCTCGGTATCAACCTGGCTTAATGTCTCCCGCAACAGTCGAATTACATCTGTCTCGACGTTTTCTCGCAGTGCGTCAGCATCATCCGTGGAAACGTAGTGCAGAAATCGTAGCCACGACGTCTTGAAGGAGGGATGAAGACATGATGCCATACCGGATACCGGTAACACATTTCATGTCGTTGAAGCACTTGTTGAATTGTTTCTTCACCCCTTCAAGGACTTTCACATTCAACTCCTCACAGGTCACAAGATCACTGATCTCGGTTAAATTCTTCGCGCAAATTATGATGGTTGGAAGCAAGACTCCGTAATACGCCTTGGACTCGCCCTGAAAAAATGTCTAAAGCCTGGCAGATAGGCTTCATCACACGGAGATATTTGCCGAAATAGTTGACGTCAGCTAGAAAAGACCGAAACTTTGCAACCAAACCGATTATATAGCTGCTTGACCACGCCGGTATTGGCAGGAAACAAGATTTTTTTTCAATTTAAATTGAAAAGTAGCGGGAAGCGGGAGTGCGACTGAAAAAAAGTAGCGCCTCTCCCGCTACCGCTACTTTGGAAAAAAAAATAGCGCCGCTACTGCAGCCGCTACTCCAACTAAAAAGTAGCGCCGCTAACGCTACCTAATCTGGATCCGCTTCACTTGGGCTCAGGGTCCGCTACCAAATACTCCTGTAGCAGATTCAACGTGCATTGCTTTCTTTTCTTGGTTTTTGCGTAAAGTGGTGCAAAAAAGTCCTGTGTGGCTCTATCACCATCCATTTCAGTGTCGCTGCTAGGCCTACTCCCCTCTTCAGCAGAGCAGTTTGCTTCTTCAATTGCTTGAAGCATGTTCTGTTTTATTTTAGTCTTCAATTCAGCAGTGTCGCTTAATTGTCAGGCATTAAACACACATAAGTCTAAATTGTGGGTGGAATGCTGGCGCAAGCTGAAAGTCGCTGTCGTCGAACCAATGACCAAACCTGGTTTGTATTGCTTCCACAAGAACGTCCACCAACGGCAAGCAAACATCAATGCTGTAGCTGGTTTTGATGTCAGAAAATCTTTTTAGAGGCATTGCAAGCGTTACACTAAATGTAATAAATTTCAGCTTGTTGAAGACAACTAACTAACTGACTATAAGCATCAAGAAATTGATTTTAATCGCTGCGTGTTTCTTGATGCTTATAGTCAGTTAGTTAGCTATCTTCAAGAAGTTGAAATTTACTGCATTTTTATAAATATTTTCAGGTTCCTGATGAGGGCTTTAGTTAAACCGAAAACGTTTGACTGTTAAACTATTTGTAAATAAGCTATGTAAATTATATTGTTATAATGCTCAACCCTGCTGTATTGCTGTGTCTTGCCTGTCTTTGGTACATATTGATTAATCTCCAAAAACAACTAATTTAGCCAAATCAGTTTTCAAAATTCGCCAAAGCATAAATATAAATCCAAACGTCTTAAAAAGCGCCAGATTTCTAGATTTTTGCGATAAATTTGCCAATATGGCAACCTTGCTCCACAAGACCACAAAACAAAAGTAGAACCGCGCATGCGCCGATATAGCTGCGAGAAAAATGCATTACCTTGCGTAAAGCGCAGCAAACGCGCACAAAGCAAGACACAAACACGTGCAGAGAAATAAACGGCAATTAGAAACTGAAATTTCAATGCAAAGTAACTTGTAACTGTAACTGTTGAAAAAGTGCAAAAATAGGAACTAGTTACCGCGTTTCGTTACTTTTGGAAAATAGTAACGAAGTTACCGTACCGTTACAGTTACTCAAAAAGTAACTAGTTACAGTAACTAGTTACTTTTGTAACTAGTTACTGCCCACCTTTGTGAATCACATAGCCTAAGTTACATCTACATTCAACATAATATAAAGACGTGTTTGCTCCACACTCCACACGTCATTTGCAGTCAACGCTTAATACAGAAAACCAAAGTGAACAGTTGTGCCAAAGAAAAGGTGCATTTTTGTTACCGGTAGGCCTACTGTTTTTTGCTCAACAAACTGACCAATCCAGCTTGTGCAATGAATTAGACAACAGGCGCAAATAACTTTTTCACAAAGCTAGATTTTCTAGAATTGAATATCAAGTTCTCTCCATTTATCATTTCAAAACATGTAAACTACGAGCCACAACGATGACAACAATTTTACTAGAAGGCATGAGGGCAGTGGCGTAGCCAGAAAAAAAATTTGGGGGGGGCCCCAAATATTTGATGAATTGAAGAGAGTAACAAAGTGTTTGATTTAAGCCATCGCCAGTTGATGTGCAGTGGCGTATCCTGGTGGGCTGAGCAAGGGAAACAATGAAAGTGGTGGGGGGTTAGAGCGTGCCAAAGGCACGCGTTTTCTAGGGGGGTCCGTGGGCATGCTCCCCCGGAAAATTTTTGAAAATTTACACTCAAATAATGGATTGTAGCGCTTTCTGGAAACACTTAAGGTAATATTTGTATGAAGTTTATTAGCAGATAAACAGCTATTAACTTATTAAAGGTAGCTCTTACACACGAACGGCAAAAACTGCGGCTAAAATTAGAGAACACCAAAAACTCAGCTACACAAAAACTCAATAACTAGCCTACAGTACATAAAAACCCAACAGAGTAAACCATTCTAAAATTGCTTCCACAAATTAGTTCAAAGAAACGTAAATCGCGTAAATTTTGTGCGATTTACAATTTGCAAAATTTATTGGTGTCTATCTGTGTGTCTAAAACAAGTCCTGGGGGGTGTTAATAACCAGATGTCTTGGAAAACGTCATAAATTTCGACAAATTTTATTACATTTTCAACAAAGAGCTCAACTTCGGAATGCAAAGTTGGAAAATTTGGGGGGGGGGCCATGGCCCCTTTCGCCCCCCCCTGGCTACGCCTATGCATGAGGGATAGCTATGACCTGAAAGACCACGTCCACTTGTAGTATGTATCTTTGTAGATGTATCTTTTTATATTAATGTAGGTATCTTTGTAGTTTTTTTCCAAAGGAATGCTTATTTAGCCTACTCATTAATTTATGCAGTAGGTTATATGGAGTGGCGTGATCTTGAATTTCGCTCATTCTACACTGTCATGAATAAATCTGTCATGTCATATATAGCAACCTACTTTTTGCGATCTGTAAGAACAACCTGTTTTGATTCAACAATCTGTTTGCATAGAACAGGGGTGTGTAACGTGCGGCCCGCGAAGAAAAATTGTGCGGCAGCAAAGATGTACCAATTTTGAATTGTGCGTGGCCCGCAAAACGTCTTTATAATTTAGTTTAGTCTGGTACGTGTGAACAATTCATTGTGGAGTGGATTATTATAGATTTTACCATTTTAGAAATCTCCCACCGGCCACCGCCAATCCATTGTGTTAATTATTTGGAACGTAAAAATGTATGGTCACATAAAAGGCTTTATGAACAAATTACGACTTTGGAAAGCTCACATACAGAGATAGGAAATATTTTCCACTTTCCAACTTTGAGAGACTATGGATTCCATAGTATGGAATGCATCCTGAGAAGAAAACTAAATTTGAAAAATTGTTGTATGAATTTTTGGCTCGTTTCAAGGACTTCACATCTCATGAATATTTGTTTGGTATATTCTCTTCGCCATTCGACACAGTCATTGACAAAGCACCAGCTGATATCCAACTTGAACTGATGATCTTCAAGAGAAAACGGATTTGAAAGCAAAGTATTTAGAAATGAATCTTGGCGATTTTTACGGAAAACATCTCAACCAAGATGACTTTCCACATTGGAAAAAAATCCATTGCTTCAAAAATGGCTCTTTTTGGCTCAACATATTTGTGCGAACAATTTTTTTCTAAAATGGGCGTCATGAAATCTCCCTATCGATAAGTTCTGACAGACGAACACTTGGAAAATGGATTTCGAATTGCGAACACTTCCATTAAAGTACGGTAAATTTGGAGAAAGCCGTCGGTAAAAGAAGCCAACTGCAAATTTCTCACTGAACTCGTTTAAAAGGACGGTGTGACAATAAATTTGAATAGCAGTTTTCTTCAGAAACGTATGCGTCTTAACTTATTATTTCTGCAAAGAGATAAACCCTAATAATGCCATAAGAATAACATGAATAACAAAAAAACTAATGTTTTGTCCCTGCAACTACTAGAAATCATATGTTAAATAAACGTGCGGCCCGCGGTTTCACCCAGTTACTTATATCTGGCCCTCCTGTAATAAAGGTTGCACACCCCTGGCATAGAATACTTTTGATATAATAATTTTAAGAACCCAATTGCGCAAACCGGTGCTAACTAGTAGGCTATCGACGAGTATTTTCAGTAGGCTCCTTAACCGAATTAAGTACGATAGCCTAATTTGATAGACCCACTGTTAAAGAGCTTACTGCAATAGTTTATCTCTTGATAAACAATGAATTAATTTTCATCAAAATAAACAGTTTTGCTAGTTTTTAGCTCACAAACATTCATGAACTGTCTCATTGTGACCGTAGAAGCTCACCAGCAGTTCAGCACTTCATTGCTTGCTTTGCAATGAGAAAAAGGATTTTGCGACATAGCCTAGTTTCTTGTGTATGAGGAAGTACGCATTGACAAATTACTTCCTGGTTCCTTAACTCCAGAACACCATTGAACTGCAGGCTCATTCAATGGAAGGAAAGTGTCAATAAAGGCGACACAATTTCAACAGGGACTTCAATACTCACAGAGCCATCTTATTTACTCCAATAAATTAAAAAAATACTTTGTTGGAATTAGATGCTGGTTCTTCTCAAGGAGGAAAAATTATTACATGACGATAAGCAAAAAAGTTATTATTAATTATTGTTATAATTATTTAATCGCTTGATCAAAAACAAGTTATTTTAAAGATTTTTTTGAAAACTTATTCTAAAGTTTTTTTGATTTTTTTTTGTTAGGGCCGAGGCGATATAGGCCTAATCGCAAATTAGAAGAGTAGACTAAAGCGTACAAGCCGAGTTTATAAAACAGCTTAACCTGAAAGTCAGACGTGAAAGTGGTCTCTGAAGTACAATAGCTATCATGAAACATGCCATTTGCATAAGCTACTAAATTTAGATTGGCGCTATATGACTGTAAGCAGTGGCGGCTCGTGCCATGGGGCTGCAGGGCTGCAGCCCCCCCTGAAAGAAAGAGAAAAAAGGGAAGATATGTTTTCCTCTGTGTTTGTCCGACCCGATTACTTTTTTCACTTATGGATTGCGGATTGAAAATTAAAATATTTAAAAATTTGTTTGGAAACATGGCTTTGGGACAACATTCTTTGCAGCCCCAGATTTTGGATTTCAAGTGCTCTGATTGGCTAAAAAATATCCTTGAAGCTCCACCTCTTTTGGTATTTTACAGAATACATAACAGCAATTTTTGAATCTGTTGGGGCTGCATGGAAAACAGCCCCCCCCCCCCTAACCGAATAATTCTACAGACTTTTTAAAGTTAAGTTTTGTTTCGCAGAGTAGCGATGAGACATGACTGTAAATGTGATAGCTGTAGGATTAGGGTATTCAACAGGTTATAGGATGTACCGGTACTAGGGGAAGAAAACAACAGTGCTAGGACAAGAAACAATAACTTACACTGGATCTCGAACCTCAATCGTCTTAGGCTACTGTGTGACTGTGATGTGCAGTCTGACCATAAAAAGAGCTCAACACTTGCTCTCCTGGGCCACATCGAAGCCTGCTTTTGCCTGAGGATGGGTTTCTTTTATGTCCGGTTTTCTTTATCCATCCTATTATTGTTATTACAAAGTGGCTATTTTTACACACTTGTTGCCATAGTTACAATCAGGTGTTGCCAGAGTTAGGATAAAAGTTAGGTAGGGTTAATTAAGGTAAGGGTTAGAGTTAGGAATAAGGTTAGGGTTTTGATCTTTGCCCAGTTTTGATCTTTGCATGTGACTCCATGCTGCTGAGGGTTGGTATAGTATTTTCTAGGGCAAGGAACGATAATTGTTTCCACTCAGTGATCCGTCAGGAGTGATAGATAGTTAAGTTAGGTGCTTCACTAGTGTCTGCCCTCTAGGTCTAGTACCGGTATGCTGCAGAAGTGCATCTACATGAATGATTTATCTTCTGAATTAAACGGTCTTTCTGTTGGCTGCTGCATTGGCAACTCCTGTCCTCAATCATTTAATGTATGCTGAAGGCTTGTGTTGTTTTGCATCAAGTGTCAAGGGACTCCAGAAACTCATCAATGTTTGTCAAATGTATGTAGTTTCTCATGACATTATATTTAATTGCAACAAAACTGTTGGTGTTTTATATAAAGCCTAGATGTTGAAATTTGGCTATAATCCGATCATATATGATACGGTATTTAAATAAAAATCGTATCTGCTTTGAGACCCTTGAAATATATTGGAGTAATAATTAACGCTTCTACCTGATGATAAAGACATGAAACGACAATTACGGTTATTGTATTGTTCTGAAAACATGTTAAAAGCAAGGTTTTCCAAACGTTTGATTGCTGTTAAAAATGTGTTGTTTCGTTCCTATTGTATGCCTTTATATGCCTGTCAACTATGGTGTAACTATCTTCTATCCAGTAGTAATCGCTTACGTGTTGGATACAATAATTGTTACAGAATGTTGTTTAATCTGCAGAGACGATGCAGCATCACCTCTGCATTCGTTGATAACAATATCACCATTTTTCAAGCTTTCATTTGTAAAAAATTATATCAGTTTGTAACCCGCTGTAACTTGTCTTCCAACCAATGGATATATGAACTAATGCGAACAGACTGTTACACTCAATCTTTGTATTTGGTACATTACGACTCAGCTCTTCGGAGTTGAGTATCTGCTTTGTTTCTACTTTCATCTTGAGTCTGATGCAAATAAATAAAAAAAAAATATCATATATATATGGATACTCTTATTTTGACTCTGAATCTACCTTCATTTAAAAAAATTGACAATGATTTCATTTGTCTTAACAGGTTTATGCTATAATAATTTACACTTTAATTGGAACATTTTGCAATTTATATACAATGGATAATTCTGTAATGTCATTGAAAAAAATTAGGTTTTCCCAGTTGTCTCTGCAAGAAAAACTTAGCATCAAAGCACAAGGAAGACCCACTCCAAACCTTGACATTTCCCAATCATCCACCAGTAGAGGTAACCCTTATGCAAGGAAGTTTAACAGAAATGTGTATGATGATCATGACTGGCTGTGTGGCTGCAACAGTGAAAATGCTTTCTTTTGCTTTCCCTGTTTACTGTTTGGTGGAGATCAAGAACATTCCTGGACCAAAGTAGGTGTGAAAGACCTGAAACATCTCAGTAGAAAGACAGAGAAGCATAGTAGATCAACTTTCCACATGAACAATACTTTGAGTCTTTCAGTGCTTGGCAGAGTTAATATTGCTACACTTATAGATTCTGGATATCAACTCTCCATTACTAAACATAATGAAGAAGTAACGAAGAACAGAACAGTATTGTCAAAGATTATAGATTGTATAAAATTTTGTGGCAGATTTGAATTGCCATTAAGGGGACATGATGAAAGTCAAGGCTCAAAAAATCCTGGTGTGTTCATGGGGTTAATTGATTTTGCTTCCAATCTTGACTCACGCTTCCAAAATCATTTTAATTCTGCAAAGGTATTCAAAGGTACATCCAAAACTATTCAAAATGAGCTTTTGGAAACGATTCTTGAGCTTTGCAAAAGCAAAATTAAAGAAGAAATATCACAGTCTGAATTTGTAGCAATCATGTGTGATGAAACTACTGACATCTCAGAGAAGACACAGATGGTGATTGTACTACGGTATGAAAGTCATGGGAAGCCTGTTGAAAGATTTTGGGTTTTTTTTAATCCTGCTAACCAGACAGCAGAAGCTCTGTCTTCAATCCTATTTCAGGAACTTAAAGTTTTGCTTGGGAGCAATACATCCAAACTTGTAGCACAAACTTATGATGGTGCTGCTGCTATGAGTGGTGCAAGAAATGGTGTGCAATCAAGAATCAAGCAAGTATATAGCAATGCACACTTTGTCCATTGTTATGCACACCAGCTAAACTTGGTTATACAAAAAGCCACTTCGCAGAATACCAGTGTCAGAGTCTTTTTTAACAGTCTTTCGGGAATCCCAAGTTTTTTCTCCAAATCTCCTCAAAGAATGGCTGCTTTGGACCAAGTTGCTCAAAGGCGTATTCCTCGCCCATCAGCAACACGATGGAATTTTAAAAGCAGGACGGTGAATGCTGTATCGGAGGTAAAAGACGCACTTATAGAATGCTGCTCAACTTTGGAACAAAGCAACTCTTCGGTGACTGGCTTTGCTGCTGCTGGTATAAAACGAATGCTCATAGATCCAAAATTTGTGTTTTGGTTAGATTTCTTTTCGAAAATCATGCCTCATGTTGACATACTGTTTGCTCAGCTGCAGTCTGTGGAGCTTGAGTCATTCAAAGTGCAGTGCTCTCTGGATAATTTTCTGTCAGCAATACAAAGAATAAGGGAAGGCATTGCTGCAGACAATGAGTCACCTTCACCCACACGGAGAATGCCTGAATCCCAAATCATTGATGCTAAAGAAGTATGTGATGTTGTCTTAATGCAGTGTCAAGAAAGGTTCAAGTTCACCAATCATCTTGAAGCAAGCACTTTATTTAATTTGAAAAATGCTTCACAATATGCAAGACAGTTTCCAGAAAAAGCTTTAGAAAAATGTTGTGAAGCATACCCTATGTTAATCAAAGACAAGCTCAAACCGGAGCTGTCTGTTCTCTATTCTAGAAATGACATGCATTCAGTGAGTGGACTTGTGCAGCTGCTTTCGTTGCTAAACCTGGAAGGAATGCAATCAACTTTTTCTGAAGTAATAAAGCTAGCTAAAATTCTACTTACCACTCCAATGTCAACAGCAGAACCAGAACGTTGCTTTTCATCACTGAAAAGGATTAAAACCTTTTCCCGCAGCACCATGTGTACTGAAAGACTTTCTGCATTAGCCATGGTGTCAATAGAAAATCGCTTAATAACTGAAACCAAAGATTTCAACGAGAGGGTAATTGACCATTTTGCCATGGCAAAAAGTCGCCGAATGGAATTCATCTATAAATAAAGGTCCGCTGTCCTTTATATGTGATGCTCAGTAATGTGTAGCAAAGAGTAAATGTGGCACCTATGGCTTGAGCGAGATCAATGGTTATAATTACAATATGTGTGTGTGTATTTGTTTGTTTTTGTAATGTTAGGTTCAGTCGTGTTCTCATTGCTTTAAGAATTGGCGCTCCAATTGTTTCTGGAATGAGGAGGCGACTGATTCTTAACTAATTCATCTACTTGTTTTAAAGTGTCAGGTTTGGTGGCCGTGCTTAACTATATTTATCGATGCATATACCGCAATATTAGATCCTTTCATGCACGTCTTAAACCATTAAGGTTTTGCCACCTTTTCCTTTTGTTGGTTTTGTTACTGTATTTCTTTTTTACAATATCATTTCTTTTGCATTCTGTCAAAGAAAAATAATTTGAATTGAACTGAATTATACTTGCCATCCAGTGGGCATTTACACTTGTGATAGAATTGAGATTTTGTCTTTGTCCTTCTGTATTGTGATACATGCAGGGTTGCTAGCTGGCTTCAGCTGGCAAAAGATAATTTTTGTAGGAAAGAATAAAAAATGTTAACTTCCAAGCATTTTTAGTTCTGGAGCAGTGGGTGCATACATGCAGGGTGCTCCAAAAAAGATGTAGCTACGGTTATACTACATGTATACTGCAATATACTGTGTGTGTGCGAAGATTATGTACTTTGTAATGAGATCGTTTTTAACTGCAAAAAGTCGTTTGCTATGTATTTTCTAACTAATCACTTAAAGTTAAATTTAAATCCAATTTCACGGCTCAACGGAAGTCAAATCAAATCTGTAGATAGCGTCAGATACTTGGGTGTATTTCTTGACACGGCAATGTGTGATGACAAGGATATAAACCGACAAGTACGATCATTATACTGTTTTACCAATAAATTAAAATTTTACAAGAGCTCCAGTGAAGTTAAAAATGTTCTCTTCCGTTCATATTGTACCCCAATGTATGCATGTCACCATGGGAAAATTATCACCAACGTGAATTAATCGCTTGCGTGTTGCATTCAATAATGCATTTAGAATTATTCACCATTTGCCCAAACATTATAGCGTAGGCTACGTGAACATCAAGTCTTGTGTAACATTGTATGTCATATAACATTTGATGCATTACAACGGAAAAGGGCCTTTTTTTTGTTGGGTAATGTGAATCATCGTCAAACTCTATTGTTGATTCCCTGATAAGGTATGACTGCTATCGTAACTCAAACTACCTCCTTCATTATAATACCACTATGTAGGCTATGCCGTTACCTAGCCTTGATGGCTGCTATGGCACAGCAGTGATATCAACATTCATCGATTGATAAAGTTTAAATTTCTTTTTATAGTTGGGTGTTTGAACAGATTAAGTATGATATTTCATTTTGAATATTGATTTTTGTTTCGCATGTTTAATTTGTGTGATATGGATCGCATGATCTGAAATGGACGATTGATTAATAAATTTATTGCTTACTTCAGCGTCATTCCTGTGAATGTACTTCTGTTTGTCTTTTGTTTCTGTGTATTTTTTTGTGTGGATCGTATGTGGACAATCGTGTCCGATGCCGGCGATCGACAATAAATATTTGCAGACAACAAACTGAGCGAACTATTGAGAAAACGACGAAGTGCATAGAACATAGTTTGATTTGTATTTAGCACTGATTTTGAATATAAAAATTTGAAATATTAGTATTTTTCAAGCTCTACAGCAGCATTTTTGACTGTTATTCCACTCCCAAATTTCTTTTGAAAATGCTCTCAAAATGCACCAAATTAAATGTAATTGTAAAAAATTTTCTGGGGGAGGCCCCCCAGACCCCCCGCCGTGGGTGTCGCCTTCGGCGACACGCCCGCAAGGTTCGCCTGATATCGCCCTCCAACAATTCTTGGATATGCTGCCTTGCAGCCCCCCCAATTCAGGAGGCCACCAGCCGCCACTGACTGTAAGGAAGTTTTTTTTTTAATCTCTAATTGATGTGTTTCTTTCAGTGATTCATAAGAACGAAATTTCCGACTAGGCTTCATTAACTGTCAGAAAGAGGGTGCGTTAAGAACAAGTGTTGCTGTTTTTTTATTTCAAATTTCAAGCAGAAATAGGCTACTTTAAAGTAGTAGTCACCCAGGTCGTGTCTGTTAAAATCCAGCCCAAAATTGGAAGTTAAACATAATTAGTATAAAATATTTGTGATCAACTTATCTTGTAGCCTAATGATTTTTGTAAACTTATTTAATCCAAATAGAAACTACATGTTAAAAATATTTGACTCTTTTTTACTTTGACTTGAAACTAAAATAATCCATGCTTAAACGAAAATAGTTTCTTACAAAGTATCATGTTTCAAGCGATAAGTCCCATTATTTCTTCCTGGTTATACGTCCTGTATGTAGATTAAATTTCCAAACATGATTATGTTTTGATGAGTTGATAAAAAAATCGCTTTACATTAATTTTAAAATAATTTTCAATGGTTAAGACGTTCTCTTGGAAGCAAAATCGCCACTCTTGGAAGCAAATAAGCCATGTTGATGCGCAATCTGCCGCAGGCGGAGATAACGACTGATGATGAAGACGTTATTCAAAATTTTTGAATTTCATCTGGCAACACTTGAATTTGACACCATTTTCTTAGCAGGTATTGAACATCCCGTTTCTGATTATCTAGATATTCTTGATTACTGTTCAAAAAGTTTTCTTGAACTTTAGTAAGCTACTTATTCCAGAAAGTATTTAATCTCTTGCGGTGGTGTTTAGCTCAATACAAAACTCACACGCTTGTCATTAACTTGCTTAGGCCTAAGCAGTTGTTAAATCACGTATGGTTTAGCGAATGAAAAATTTCTCATAAAAGTAGACAATCTATAAAATTACAATTCGAAGTTTCGAAAAAAATTAGGGTACCGTAGCCTATGTGGTTATTTGCTATTAGGCTACTGGACATCTGTGTCCAAAATTTGAAAGAAATAAACGTCTTATTAATTTTGAACAACTTCACATTGACAGTGCAAGTCAAACACATTCTAGTAGCATTCCAAGTAGATATTTTGCAAAATGTGCAGAGGATGCTTTTCTTCCGGGCAAAAGGCAAGCACGCGTCATTGTTCAGAATGACTTGGAGATTCAATTTTGTATAAAGCTCTTTTAGTTTGATTGCTGGAATCTTTATCTTTATATTCGGAAAGAGCAAGCTTCTTTGAGCGCTTAATCCTAGCAGTTGGGCTTTGAATGGAGGCTTTGAATCACTGACGTAGGCTCAGTCACTGAAGTTGAGAGAATGATAGCCTATATGCAAAAACTAAAATTTTATTACAAAATACGCTACTTTCAAAAGTTTGCTTTCGTAAAAGGAATGAGCTTGCACTGCGACTTTACGATAATTTGACAATGGACAAATAGGTGCAGAATCATGTGGATAAAAAAGAAATATAATATAAAGAGATTGCTAAAAGTGTATTTGATGTCATTACGTTTCTATACAAACCAAAATTTTCATCGAGAAAATTTTACAGAAACTTGAAAAAACAAGGACATCTTTTTACAACTTAAAACTCAACGGCCAAACTTATTCTTGTAATCAAAGAACATCTTTGTAGTGCCCTTATCCTCTCTGACTTTGCAGAATAAGTTAAATAGAGCTTTTTGAAGTAGCCTATGTTTGAATACCTCATCATTTCGAGGTCAAAAATTAATTTTTTTTTGTCTTATTATTTCTACTTCATTTGTATTTTTCTTGACTCTACATACATTGTTAACATTGTTGAAGTAGAAAATCAAATAATTCTGCTTTTAATACCTCCGAAAATCTGCGTTATTGCGAGGCGGAAGTATGAGCAGATTTAAGAGCAAGTAGCCAACAATCTCTATGTTTAAATGACTAGACTACTACGAAGCAGAAGTAGGCTGTCACATAAATATTAATATGAAAAAATAATCAATGAAAACTATTAATACTACAAAAAGTGATCAAGGCTAAGCAAAAAGCAAAGCAGAGCGAATTAAATCAAATATAGTGATTACTATCTAAACCAGTGTTTTTCAAACTTTTTTAATCCATCGCCCCCTTTTCCTTATTGAAATAAAATTTCGCCCCCTAATTCTGTCAAGTAAAATGAACATTGATAATAGAGTGATAGACAAATTTAGTTTTGGGAATTTAATCAACGAAATTGACAGTAACATGAATACCATGATAATGTTCAATTGGATGAATGAGCTTGGCGACTTTTACAAAGTTTTGAAATGTTTAGCGACATCTTCGTAAGATAGAGTCGAAGATCGTCCCGTTTATAAGCTAGCAAGCGATTTCTTTGCTTTGAAAGCACCAATGCCACAGCCGAAAACCCCTTTTCAACTATATATGAAGTAGGAAACGACAAAATCCACATTCTAGCTTCTTTCCAGAGAAGCTAATATTTGCCAGCAACCTGGCACCAAAACAAATCGTATCGATCATTTCTGAATTTCACTCTTGACTCATCATCTGTTTGCATATCAATGAATTGGTCTTGAAGTTCCACTTCTACAGTACCTATGTCTGTAGGTTCGGTATAAAATGGTTGTACCACCCAGTTTGGAACATGGAGGTCCACAAGACCTGCAAAGCGAAGTTTCATGTCCTTATGAAGCATGTCTAAATGTGAGCAGTATTTTTGCTGTGGTTCTTCTGTAATAACATTCTCGCTCAAATTGGGAAACTGAGTTAAGAAATTTTGACCTGCGCTTTTATCTTGTTGACGCATTTTATCACAATATTCAGTGATTCATGCAGTTCAGGACTGAGCTTACGGGCAACTAAATGCTGACGGTGAATTACACAATGTAGGCTATTGCAATAAGTCCAGGAATTGCTCTTTTCATCAGTGCAATGAACCCTCGATGCTTTCCAACCATTGCCGGAGCACCATCAGTTGCGCATTGTAGAATATTCTTCAGTGGAATCCCCTTCTCTTCGTAAAAGTTTGTCACTGCATTAAAGATGATTGATGCCCGAATATCTGTAGGAAGACTGAGCGCAAAAATCGTTTCTTCTTGCTCTCATGTTATGAACAAAACGCACATATCCAAGCAGCAGTGATACATTGTCGGTCAAGGTGGAATCATCTATTTGCAGTAAATGGTTTGCGCGTTGGACTGTTATTGGTGGTTTGATAAATTCGCCTTCTTCGAGTGTTTTCGCCCCCAATCGCCCCCTTTGATTTTTTCTCCTCCTGGCGCTCAAAATCGCCCCCAGGGGGGAAATTTCGCCCACTTTGAGAAACTCTGATTTAAACCCTTGACAGCCTGTTTCACCTAAAAGGAGGATCATCAGAAGGTCCTTATTTTACCTTCAGACAATTCAGCACAATCACCGGTAGATACATTGGACTGCGGTCGGCTATTTTAAAAGAAACTTGTTGGATTGATAAATTATAATATGCAGTTAGCGCTTTGGTTTGAATGTCTGAACTTAAGTGAAACTACATGTTATTCACGGAGTACGAATGTTGTCGACTTCTCGAACAACCGTCAGGGCAACAGTCGCGCTTGGTTCAATACAAACAGAAAATTGAATTCCTTCAGTTTAAGAAACGTAACCTAATCAAACGAAAACTTTTACCTAAATTGTTTTACAATTTTTGTAGGCTACATCTTGATACGGTGTCAAAAAGTTTATGATGGAATTGAAATTGATCGATGGAAAATTGCCTTGCATTCCATCATGCAAACTTTTCATCCTTGACATTTTTTATCTTTCATGCCAATATTTGCGTTTCATTCCATCTTCCATTCCCTGCTTGCGAATACCGAAGCGTAGCCTATGTCAGGCAAGCAAGGCAGGGATCCCTGAAATTTGGTTTTAAATCTTGATCCTCGGACTGACAAAGCCTTTGGTAGAGTATTCCTGGCACTTTCGAACACTTGTAGAGGTATTAGCCTAAACCACTAACACAGAGCGTGTTACCTAGATCGGCAGAGTGAAGTTTCCGATTGTTGTTAAAGTGTTGTTGACGCCTGACGGATAATTATTCCATCTACTAGGTGTCGCTGAATGAAGACCAGTTCTGAAGTGCTTTGTTCAAGTGAACACCTCGAGAGCAGAACCTGCACCGCTTGATCTTGTTTCGGGCGTTGTCAGAGCCGTTAACAGGATTTCTCGGGCCCGGTACCAATTTATTTTCGGGCCCCCTTCATCGACAATGTTATGAATACAAAGGTTGTGTACAAATAGGATAATTTATATATATATAATACATATTATAATATATTATAATATATAAAATATTTTATAATATAAAAAAAATTATAATATATATATTATATATATAATTTTAATATAATTAATAATATATAATATATAATTTTTATTATAAAAATTGCCAGAATGAAAGAAACCAATTTTTGAAACCATTTTTCCAAGCTGACCACCAGTAATTCATCACCACGATCCAAATCCATTTTAAACAAAGCAAAAACACAGCTATGAAGCTTAAGTAGGCTACTAAGCACCGTTAGTAACTGCAACAGTAGGCAGAGACGTGCAGTCAGGGGAGGCAGGTGAGGCAGTGCCTCACCTGCCAACATCTGGAAAAGCAAAAGTTACATCAAAGAAATGGTTATCACAGAATAAATATTATTTGTTAAAAAGTAGTAAATATTGCACGTTTTTAGGTGCTTTAATTTGTGTGAATTGCTTCAGTCGTGCCCCCTTCCCGCAGATTTTATGTTTCTAAACTCAAACTGTGCTTTAATTTTTTCTGTTTCTGTGGCGATATTCATATCGAGCGTTCACGTGGTCAAAATAGTTGAAATTCGGGAGGAGAGGCAGCGCCAAGCTGTGCCTCACTTCAGATGAGAAAACTTCCATACACTGCATTATGCGTGCCTTTTTCTTTCGCAAAGTCGCCCAGAAATCATCATGAACGATTTAGCTACGATTTGAGGCATGCCTCAAATGTGACGTCACAGCTATGAAACCTTTTTCGTCAAGCTGGAATGCCCGCATAGTACGCGCATGTGACTTCTTGCAGTGTAAAGGATAGTTTCGTACAAAATTTAACTAAAATGGAGGAAGACTTAGTATCTAAGCTGAGAGATTTTTCAAAACTAAACGTCCAATTTAAAGTTGAAGTCATAACTAAAGGTCTTTCATTTTCATTTTTCATCACGTCTTTCTTTCATCACTAGCAATAATAATTGCATTGAGATGAAGAGGCTTCAGAAATTGCGGCAAAATAAAGAGGATTTCTTCAACAAAGTCACAGATATTTTTGTCCAAAAGGATAGGCGCATGGATTTTATTTTTAAATAAAGACGACCAGATAATCACGTGTTGAGTCATGTCACGCATGGTTGCGGTTATCTTTTCGGGCAGTGTAATACGTTAAAGTGCCTACCTACAACACTGCTTATCAGTGTTGCCAGATAGTGGATGCTTCAAACTGCCAAGCACATCTCAAATTTTGCCAAACTGACTGCCAACTAACCAAAAACATTTGCCAAAATTCTGCCAACTCAAAATTTTACTGCCAAACAACGTAAAATTCTGCCAAATTTTTCGAATTTGGCAGTGAAATTTGACAAATGGTAACACTGCTGCTTATCACGAAATGATGACAAAAACGGTTTAACAGTCAGTTATATGTCACGTGACACAATGGCTTAATATGATTCGTTTAATGTGGATACAAATGGTTTTGGAAACAGTGTGATGTCGCGTAAGTGGTTTTGGAAACAAACGCAATTTTTAGTGTCGAATTTGAAGCAGATAGAAAAGATTTTGGAAAGAAAGAATTGGATAGTAGGTACCTATGATAATAGGCTACTTCTACCTAATGACACTTTAAACTTAATTTTGGTAAATCAATCAATCAATCAATCAATCAATCGTTTATTTATCAAAAAACAAAACACAAAAGTGACATAAAACAATAATACATATATACAATGTTTAGGTTTTGTTATTGATAGGGAGACAACGAAACGACCATACGGTCAACTAGTCAGTTGCCACCCTGGAAAGAATAATTTGCATATGTTTACAACCAAACATATGCAGTGCTATAACGAAAGGTTAGTGTTAGACAGGCTAAAACAGCCTAAATAAGGTTACTGGATAAGCATTGCCATAGACCTGCTTGAATATTTGATGGTTTCATGCAAAACATTGACGGGGGTAAGGGATTGGTTATACTTTTAGCCTCCCTTTTAGTTTGTTATTACTGCCTTTTTAATAATGTTGCTTAGAAAAAACATTGGTATCAAAATTATAGTTAGTGGGTGTATTTCAGATACTTCTGCACCACATGGCCTGGATTTCTGATTATAGCACAATGCGTATGTGCAACAATCGCAACGTCAAATCTTTCACTTTTGACAAAAGTAACACTTTGCTGTTATCATATCTCACAAACCTGACGTGATAGGATAAATCTGACGTCAGGTTGAAATTCAGCACCCCAAAACAGTTGAATTCGTGGGTTAAGGCAATATACATCGCATGCCAGGTTCACAGTCAACTTTGTTCTGAGCTTGTGTCTAACAAAATAACTTCACAAAGAGCCATTGTTAACGCAAAATGGATTAAACAACAACCGCAAGGATAAGCACTGGAAGCTAAAGTAACAATTAGATCACATCACCACTGAATGATCGTAACACAAGGCAATGCTTTAGCAACATGTCTGTTCACGACTTGTACAATAGGCCTACAGCAGAGCCTCTGAGAGAAATTTTTACTAGGGGTACGAAGAGTCATTCCGGGCCCCCCTCTCACTCCGTCCCCCTTTGTCTTGGGCAAAAACTGTGATGTTTGCTTAGGCGTAATGCACACCACACAACATTTTACTGCAGAATTAGACATCTGTGCGCAATAATAGTATCAGGCTGCAATAAAACTATTATTTTGTGTTGTGCATAGCATGTGATCTGTCCCTCGCCAATTTGTGTATCCTGCATTGAATTCGTGTGTCAGTTGTTGATGGTGCTGTTGAGAGGTGTCGCTTGTACATCTTTAATGTAAAATTTTTAAATTTATTTTTTTATTTCTCTTAGATGTAGCATATAATTATTTCTGAAGAAAACAGGTCCTGCTCCGAAACTATTCTCCGTGAAACTACCTTTGTCAAACAGTTTTTAAAAAAAAAAAAAAAAAAAAACACCCAGGCTTTTTGCCCAGGTTTTTCTCAAACCTTGCTTTTGCTACACTATGCCCCCCTCCCGGACGCAACTTTGTAAAAGTTTTAGTACTAACTTTTATGTAAAGTTTGTAAAAGTACTAACTTTTATGATTTAATTTAGGGTGCTTTTAACAAACCATTTTTGCACGTAAAGCATTAACTTACCACTTTGGGCCCGAATTTGCTCGCAAACCATTCGATTTCCTTTATGGGGTCATTTGCTAGATTACAGGCCTCCCAGGATTAAAGAATAACAACTTTTATGCTTGAAATCAGTCGTTTAGTATGGTTTTAACCAAACATTTTTGCGCGTAAACTATAAAACCACAATTTTGGGCCCCCCAACAAACACAGACCTGGGCCCTCAAGGGTACGCCGTACCCTCCGTAGCCCCTTCTAATAGGCCTTGGCCTACAGTACATGTACAGTAGCATACGGTACTATTGCAACATATTAGTGCCTTTGTTACCCCCAGCGCGTCCCCACCATAGATGACTTACTAGTCATCTATTAAGTCATCTATGGTTTAACGTGGTTCAACTTGTACCAAACCGGGTCGGCTGTCGGCCTAGCTTACAAATGATTTTTTTTTACTTTTTTTGACGTTTATCTTCAATAAGTATCTCTCTATAAAAGCTATAGGCCTATACTATCTTCAATAAATAAATAATGGCTACACTTTCGGTTTTTCAGGCTATAAAGAAGTAATTAAAATGATTTTTTCTATGCGCTTTTTCAAACTAAGCAGCTGTTTTCTCTCTCCAGGCAGTGGCGTAGAAGCCACTTGGCGGTTCTGGCTCTGCGCCAGGGGCGGAAGGCTGCAAGGGGCGGCAAAATAAGGCTGCACAGTGCACACAGTACGAGAAATGAAGTAATGCAAAAATAAATAAAAAGTAAAACAAGAAAATGATTTACAAAGAGACAGCTAGCAAATAAGACGATGCATGTTTCAAGTTTTGGACAGATTTAAACTTGAAGCTGAAACTAGGTTTACTGG
The DNA here is from genome assembly GCF_918807975.1 of Aplidium turbinatum. Lineage (NCBI taxonomy): Eukaryota > Metazoa > Chordata > Ascidiacea > Aplousobranchia > Polyclinidae > Aplidium > Aplidium turbinatum. The sequence goes on from NC_137477.1 coordinate 21,376,603, forward strand.
CATAGGCTACACCACTTGCATGATATGCTTGGATTTTTGAATCCTCACGCGCTGCTGCAAAGCGAAAGTCACAATGGATTCACCAACGCTTTTAAAAGCACTTATGATGATGAGGTGGACTTTTTGGAGTTAGCTGTAGAAATTGACAGATTTAAGAGGCTGGTGCGAAGCAGTGAAACCACGTTTGATCGTAATGCAACAGCGTTTGATGTTTTACAGTGGTTAGCTAAATTACTCCTACTTGATTCGACACCATATTTATGCTTGTGTCTGAAACTTTTTCTTACCATTGGTGTTTCAATTGCGAGCTGTGAGAGGAGTTTCTCAAAGCTCAAAATGATAAAGTCGTATTTACGTTCTACCATGAATGATGATCGGCTATCAGCTCTATCGATTCTTTCTATAGAAAGAGACTACGTTCAAAAACTTGATTTTGAAGATATTATCGCTGATTTTGCTTCGGCGAAAGCTCGAAAAGTTCAATTTTGAGGCGGCTGTTGATCTTTTATTTGCCTAATACATTTGTTGTCCAATTTTTGTTTTTTTACTTTTGGCCTTAATGCTGAGACAGTGAGGCTTCTTTCTCAAGCAATATAGAACTTCTGAGACGCGGCACATTAGTTGTAATTATTTTTATTGAAAAGATTGCTTGAACATGAAACTATTTCAAAATTTGCTGCAGTCTACTTAGGGCGGCATTTTCAACGAAAGCCAGGGGCGGCAGCATATGCTCCTACACCACTGCTTGCAGGTTTGACAGCAAATACCTATTTGAGATGTCTTAAAAAACTTAAAATCGGAAACCTGATGCAAATAGTGCTTTCTAAGACACGACTTAACTGAGTTGTTAGAGCTATAGCCATGCAGTGTTATCAATGTTTTGAATTGTGAAGAAAGGGGCGTTCTTCCCGGCTATCAGCACAAGGTTGAGCACTCACTAGTACAGCGAGCAGTTGCGATTCGCTAACCATAACGGTGTAGCTTCCACGCTAGCCATTCAGACCATCCAATCAACAATATGTTTTGAATAGTTGATCATATTTTTACAGAAGAACTTACATAGCCTGGATGGTGTGCTGTGCTGCAACTGCTACGTTGTTTGTTTGATTTGTTACAATTCACTGGAGTGAAAAATTAAGTTTATAGGCCAAATCTTTTAAATGAAACCCATTTCTTAGTCTGCAAAGAGTCAAAAGTGGCTGATTTTCCAAAGACAATTTCAAACATTTTTCTTTGCTTTCTTTGTATTTAATGGCACTTGTGGCATTTTGCGTCAAAAAATCAAACAGGGTTTTAAATTGCACGTGACTTAAAGCAGTATAATATGCAAACAATTCATTAACAGGAGAATTTAAAATGGAACTTGCACTAAAAAATGACCCTTCTTGCAACTGTAGCAAAAGAAGACATTGCGATTCATGTTGCAATTTTAGAACACAAAGTTCTTCTTTCAAAGCTTGATTTTCAGTTACCAGCTTGCATGATTCTGCAATGAATAGCATAGCCTGTAAACTATGGTTGTTTAAATTTAATGGTTGCATAAGATAAAAAAAAATGAACCGAAACATATAATAGGCTACCAATAGCCTAGTACCGTAAGCTAGGCTACCAGTAATTAATTCATACAAATCAAGAAATAAACCATTTAGCCTAACCCATTGCAAAATGACTAATTGAGATGTCATGGATAACACTGGCCAACAAAATAAGAAAAATTTTTTTTGGCAGGACATCTAAGGGTGTTTTCTGGGATTTTCAAGGTCGCTGATTATGAATATGACATTGGTTTTGCCAGATTGACTATAGTTTAGAAGATACCTATACCCCTAGATTAGTCCAAATTAGTGTATTTACTTGTATTAACCCCCTAAACATCTCACCAAGAAAGACGTAAATCTTAGCAATTTTGTTTCATATAACATAATAATTAGTAACGAAAGCTAATTTAAAAATTACTGTAAAGTCCTACATTCCGTCCTACATTTTGCTCTTCTACCAATTGGATATTCTACCAAGATGAAAGAGGAGTATGATGCCATCAAACTTGTCCTTGAAAAGCTTGACTACAATACCCATAAGTGGCTCATCTGTGTTGACATAAAAACAGTCAATTTTCTAATTGGTCAACAAAGTAGATATACCAAGTATCATATCTTTGCTCCCTGTGTTTGTGAGACAGCAGGGTGAGAACCCAGCACTGGCGCAAGAAAAACTGGCCAGAACGCACCAGTCTTCAAGTTGTGATAGCCAATGTAATCAATGAACCTTTAGTTCCCAGGGATAAAATTGTATTTCCTCCTCTGCACATCAAATTAGGGTTAATGAAACAGTTCGTCAAAGCATTAAACAAGGAGGGGAATTGCTTCAAGTACATTTGCAGTCAACTTCCAGGACTCTTCGACGAAAAGCTAAAAGCTGGTATCTTTGATGGACCTCAGATTCGAACGTTGATGAAAGATTCGGATTTCACCAGTCACATGAACAGCAATGAACTCATTGCATGGAACTCCTTCAAGGATGTAGTACAAAACTTCTTGGCGAATCACAAAGCACCTAATTACAGAGAATTAGTTCGAAAGATGTTACCTGCATTTGGAAAACTTAGAGCTAACATGAGCATTAAAGTTCACTTCCTATTCAGCCACCTTGACAGATTTCCTGACAATCTTGGTGATTACAGTGAGGAGCAAGGGGAAAGGTTCCACCAAGACATCAAGATAATGGAAGAAAGATATTAGGGCAGATGGAATGAGCACATGATGGCAGACTATTGCTGGAACCTGTTGAGAAACTGCCCAAAAGTTTCTCACAAGCGAAAATCTTACAAGAGACATTTTTTCGTCGCAAATTAGTTAATAGTTTTAATCTTATTGTATTTCATACCATTGTTTTCAATTTACAATGAAAAAGATAATGTTGTTCCTTTTATCTAAATTTTATGATACAAGGTTGATTGACTGATTTAATGCAACATTTTTTAGTGTTTTATGTAGGCTACGGTACTTACAGTTACACTACTGTATATGATTGTGTATTTTGTGTACTGTATATGACATCGGTAACATCAAGTTTTGAAGTATGACAAATCTAATATCCATAAAAATTTTGTGATGTTGCTGTATTTAAACTTAAAGCTGTCTTAATTGTTCACAATTGACCATTAAATTGCATTTCTGAAATATCTAATATGGTTAAACTGTTTTTCTTTATCTAGCGCATAAGGCTCAAATATGGGATTTTGGTCATAATGACCCTATGCGATATCTCCTAAACCAGAGCCAATTCGGGAAAACTAAGGCCATATTCGGAATCAGCGCCCTTCAAAACCCTCAAAACCACTCTAACTTTGTCTGCCAAAAAATTTGTGTTGACCAGTGTAATCATAACCTATCATTGTTTTGTGATTCTGAAATAATTTTTTGCTTCTTTTGTACATGGTCATGGTCATCTTGTTCACTGTTCATTGCATCATTGTCATGAGACATATCTGGCAGAGCTCTTTTTCGGCTCTTTCGAGTTGTTCGTACTTTCATTCCATCAGCTGGAATTGGGTCTGGATGAATGTCAGAAGGTTTTCCATCCACAAAATGCTAAAATTGCTAATACTTCATGTACGGTATTTATTGTATTTTAATACATTGCAAAACCACCACCACAAATAAACATTAAAATCAGTCTATCAGTAGGGGAAGGTCGGGGCCTATGATCCCCTTTTTTGATTTAGCCCCATAACTTTTTTATTTCTGAATATTTTCACCTCATATTTCATGTTAGCATAACTTGTGATATAACCTGTTGAATCACCAAAGAGAAAATTCGTATCTTGTCAGATTTTTAATGTAGAGCAAAAGTGTAAATTTGTTGAAGTGGCTCATAGGATCCAACGCGTGGGGTCCTATGAGCCACCAATACAATCAAAAGAATAAACGTATTTACATGAATACATTGATGCATACATTTACATGAATACACAACAACACTTTTACAAGATAATGGGACGTGATAAGTTGAAAATAGAGGCTTAAGTGATCATCAAACTGGAAGATTTCCACAATTTTTAAATAAAAAGATAATAATGTCTAATAAATCACATTCGGCCTACATTTTTTTTATAAGTGACAGATCATATAGGCCTAGAAGGCTAGAAAATATGAAACAAATTAAGCATGCCACAACCGTGCCACAGTGGCATATCCTGGTTGATTTTCCTAGGCATGCAATGGAGGGAGGGTCATAGCCAGTGTAGGGGGGTCTGGGGGTATGTTCCCACAGGAAAATTTTGCAAATTTGCTTTTGGTTTTATAGCTTTTCTTGCAATCTGAGCTTTACTTAGCTGATAATTGTTTTAGCTGTTTTGCAAAAAAAGAAGAAGTTTGAAACACATCATGAATTTAATGTCTTAATTTTATATGCCATGTTAAACATTCAAAACCAGTTAGGCTAAAGTTTTTGCAATGCAATACAACGAATACCAGTTTAAAGTTTAAACCTGACCAGCTGAAATAGGATTAGATTACCGACCACCCAACCGAAAGATCCCTGGTGCTCTGTGACATCGCCAATGACGAAGTTTGACTGAAAACTTTGATACAGTATAAGCCTAGAGTTAAAGACCAAAAAGTGTAAGACTAAAAAAAGGCCAAACAAATACCAATCGGGAAACGAAAAAAGGCCCAGTGGCCAAACAAAAATTGTCTGGCCAAACGGTTTTCAAAAAAGTCAAATTTCTTAAATTTGGTCGTAAAAAAAGCCAATCTGGCAAACTTGTCTACAGATAGTGATTTTTGTTTTGCATGCAATTTCAAATCTGCATGCCTTGGTCGCCTTTGCGCCACAGTGTTGGCAAAAGAGCGGCGAATAGGCAAATTGTATTGTCAACTCATGCTGAGCTCTCCTCAGCATGCAGGGTTGCCAGGGTCAGCAAAGTTGCCAAAGTTTGAAAACGAACAGTTGTTTCAAATATTGAAATTAAGAGAGCGAGGAGGTTCTGCTATTAACATTTTCTATTTCTACGTTTAAATTCGTTGTCCCTGAAATCTTTCTGATTTCATCAGAATTGTAAGGCATGCAGTGCATGCCTTGCATGCATGAAGAATACGCCACTGCCGTACCATCATTTTTATGATCACAAGCTTACAAAACCAATCCATCGAATATAGGCTACTAACAGGCTATTTACACAAGATCAAAAGCAGAAAAGTAAATCGAAATTTTTCTAATATCCTTCACTCTTTTTGTTGACCCAGTAGTGATGGGTGGACTACAGAGGAAACTGGAACAGCGATTTACCACGATGAGTTTATTTAGCAGTTGTTCGAGGCATTATGGTCAGTTTTGTGAACTAATTTTTGAAATTGCTTATGTACAGATATAGCCCACAAACGTATCTTAAACTGTTAAACAAAAATTGAAAAATACACACAACAATTTACTATAATCTTAACTAGCTTAAATATAAAAAAAAAATAAACAACTTTCTAACAATAAACTAATTGTGATCTGAATTTCCACCAATTAGGATTCTATGAGCCGGCCTCATAGGATCAGCACACAAAGTGGCTCATAGGTTCCAACTCTCCATATTGACAAGTTCACATGTATTATCTCTAAACTATTAACTTTAATAGTAATACTGCACTTCTTTTATTATTCCTTTAAAAAGGACACTACTTGTCACCAAATTAAACCATTTGAATATCTGTTGAAAAACTAGGAAGTTATAGTAAAATTTCCGAACCCCTCAAAATTTACTTTTTCAACATAAAAACAAAGAAACTCCCTTTCGCTTCGAATTCTCACAGGAGGTTGTTCTGGGAATTGTGAGAAATGCATTCAAGCATGAAGAAAAGATCTCGAGTGAAGCGAAGTGGAAAAACTTTTTATTTAAAAAAATAAAGGGGTTGATCATAGGACCCTATATGCTCATACAGTGGCGTACGCAGGATTTTCTCAAAGGGGGGGCCATTGAGAGTAGCGTAGCTAGGAATTTTGAAAGGGGGTTTTTTGACGACTGGCGGGCGAAGCCCGTCGGCGCTTTTTCTTAAGAGGACACCCAGCGGCGGGGGGTCTGGGGGGCCTCCCCCAGAAAAGTTTGAAAAAGTGCTTTGAATTTGGTGCATTCTGAGAGCATTTTCAACAAAAATGTGGGTATGAATATTACTGTAAAATGGTGCTGTCAGGTGGCATAGCAAAAGGATAAGATCCTGTTTTCTTCGGCATTTTCCGGAAATAAAGCTAAGTCTCAATGTTTTCTTGTTGTTAATTCCTGGCTGAGATGTTTGAATGTTTGGTATTGGCAAAACTCGCTCTTTTAATGCAGTTTTGTTTAAAATTAGGCAAGTTTTTTTTAGACTGAAAGCATCATTCCCAAGCATAAAGAGACTGGAAGCATCATTCTCAATATCGTGACGTCACACGCGTGCCAAAGTGGGATGGTAACCCCCAACCCAGGCGCGGATCTAGGAGTTTTTTTCGGGGGGGGCCAGAAAATTTGAAAATCAATTAAAAAGAAAGAAAAAGATAAAGCACATATGAACAATAATGATACTACGACATATAGCCTAGATATGATATAAAATAGACATTAAAACAGCCATTTTCATCAATTGTGAATGTTTAAAAAATAAATGTTGCTTCAATAAAAATTGCTAAGCATGCAAAGTAAACTTGAAATCTGGTTTAAAACCCTGCATGGAGTATCCATGACCAATTGGATATATTTTATGTTTGCAGGCATATACGTAATTGATGGAAATTATAAAGAAGATTAAAAACTATAAAACAGGCATTCCAGTGCCTTGGCTAGAAATTTTGAAAGGTTTTTTTTTATGACGTTGGGCGGGCAAAGCCCGCCTGCGTGTTCGCCTAAGACGACACCCAGCAGCGGAGGTCTGGGGGGCCTCCCCCTGAAAATTTTGAAAATTTACTTTAAATTTTGTGCATTCTGAGAGCATTTTCAACAAAAATGTAGGTATGAATATTCCTATAAAATGGTGCTGTCCGGTGGCATAACAAAAGGATAAGATCATGTTTTCTTCGGCATTTTTCGGAAATAAAGCTAAGTCTCTATGTTTTCTTGTTGCTAATTCCTGGCTGAGATATTTGAATGTTTGGTATTGGCAAAACTCGCTCATTTAATGCAGTTTCATTTAAAGTTAAGTAAACTTTTTTTTAGAGACATAAAGAGACTGAAAGCATCATTCTCAATATCGTGACGTCACACGCGTGCCAAAGGGGGGGGGGGTTGAAAACCTCAACCCCCCCCTGGCTACGCCACTGAGCCATTCAGGGGTTTCAGATTGTTGCAACTGACGCCATTTGGTTCAGCGTTGGTTTCAGCTCCAACAAATGTTACTATTAAAATGTATTTGAAGTTGTATGAAAGAAAATAACGGAGTCTGATCGATGGGTAATTTCAACCATAATAACAAAAACCTATCCCCCCGTGGTAAGTTAAGTCCGCCGTGGGACTAACATTAGCTGTTTAGAAGCATATCAAACCATTTGATGCGGAAACATACAATTTCAACAATTCCTCACAAAATTTCGGGGGGGGCCCGGGCCCCCTGGGCCCCCCCCATAAATCCGCGCCTGCCCCAACCCCCCCCCCTTTGGCTACGCCACTGGCCATTGATATCCCAGACGTCTTCATGATATCCCAGTATGGTTTTAGTTTAGACTTTATCCATTTCTCTCTCACTAATCACTATAATAGGCTTACAGAACACTATGCTACATTGGCATACCTAGGGTGGGGTAGGTGGATTGGGCCATGTATTTCGCATTGGCTTAGTCTATAAAACAACATTGTTACAGTGATTGCTTTGACAAAGCAATGCAAAACATATTAAATGCCTTAATCTACGTCGTTAACTACTAAACCATTTTTAAGGGGGGGGGGGGGGCATGGCCCAATGGCCCCTCCCTGCGTACGCCACTGTGCTCATAGGCCCCGACCTTCCCCTACCCCCAGCAGAGCTAATAGATTGTTTAGGCAACTGATGCAGCATTGTAAGACGGTTTCTGTTTTGATAAGATTGCAAACAATTTCAGATTCTAGATAGTATAGTTACCACCTACCTTTGAACAAACGTATGAATGAAGGTTAATTCTTGACACGTTTAGCTGTAGGCTACATGAAGCCGACCACATGCTTTGATCCAACGCAAACAGTCTTCCAATCTTATTTTGCGTTTAGGAAAGCAAATGAAAGTGATATCTTTGCATTTGTCTGGATATTTGTCGTCAAAATTGCAAGTGCCATAACTAAATCTCTTATTTGCCACCACGAAAACAGCATAAACATGACCGAAACTGCACAAAACCAATGCTACATAGTTGGCAAGCGAAGATAGCTTGCACTCATGCGCTCTGATTGGCTGAACGTTGCTAGGCGATGGATCGGTCTATTAGTGTGCAGTAAACTAACGTTTTTCAACGTTAGTTAGCTAGAAATTAGATTGTAGGTTAGCTAGAAATTAAATTGTATGTTTGTTTATTTTAAATTTGCATTAAAAGTTAAATTGACTGCATAGGCCTACTTATTTTTGCTTGTATAATAGAGGACACCACAGGTGATAAGTTAAGCCGCTTCAAGTTGTCAGGTTATGTACGATAGGCCTACTGATTGTTTTAAATTTCACTTAAAAAAAACAAAACTTTTCGACTAACTCCAGTCTCTCCTACGTGTGTATTTGATTATTTTAAATGTATCTCACGTTTGATTTACTTGTTTTTTCTTGTCTACATGTGGTCACACTTTAGCCGTTTTGTGGAAGTTTTCACCTTGCTGAATCTTTTTTTGTGACATCACAACATTGTTTAAACTTTTAAAGTGAAAAGTTCTGGAAACTTGTTACTATTTTTTTATGTATTAAAGTCGGGGAGATTAAAGTTTAAATCACTCTTGCTGCAATTGTTCATACGTCATTGACCAAGAATATAGGATGAAGTAGCTGTTTTGTGTCTTAACCACTTTTTCTTTGCTTTCAGTTCAGTTCAATTTGTTTTTATTTCTGACCATCACAACTAAAAAAAACAATACATGCCAAACATAGCAGAGGTCTAGAAAAAGGTAGAAGCGACAAAACAAGGACGTTATGACGTGCGTGATACCAAAGCAGAACAATCAGTTTAAATATGACACGGTTCGAACACCTTGCTGTGCTAGTTTTTAGGCCCCAACCGAAACTCCCACCTAACCTGAAGGTTGGGGTTGAAAGATAGCAAAGGAAAAGTAGTAAAGTCTTGAATTTTTTTTTCATGTAATAAAGTTTAAATCGCCCTTGCACTTGGAAGTGTTAATAGGACTATTTTCACAAAAAAGAGATATTTTTTCTATCTCTCTTCCAGGTTTGGTAGCTGTACAATTTTAAGATAGTGGTAACACTGTTTTATTGATGTATATATTAAACCTTTGGGTTTTTCCATCTTTCAGTTTCATCGTGTTAAATACAAATTTTTACTTTGCCGTTCCGTACATGTTTACGCCAGCAGCAAAAACTAAAATTGAATTTTGAATTTTTAAATAAATAATAATAATAATACAAAGATATTCAAAACGTCATTTAATTATCAGGAAGCCATAAAAAGCGTGAACCTTAACCTCCTGACATTGTTACATACGGGACACTTTGAGGTGACTCAACATCGAAAAGCCGGTCATTTCTCGATTGTTTGTGAGCAAATCGGAATCTGGAGTAATCAGGTGTAAGTTTGAATAAAATTTTTACTGTTGTGCACCGAAAAAATCTACCAACAACAAAATGCCGTTCAGCTTCAAAAACTTTGCTCAGGATCTCGCTGTCGGTGGCACTGCCGCTGCCATTTCTAAAACCATTGTAGCTCCAATTGAAAGAGTAAAGCTACTACTGCAAGTGCAAGCAGCATCTAAACAAATAGCTGTAAAAGATCAATATAAAGGAATTGTAGATTGCTTTGTTCGAATTCCAAGAGAGCAGGGAATGATATCATTTTGGCGTGGTAATTTAGCCAATGTAATTCGATATTTTCCTACCCAAGCATTGAACTTTGCTTTCAAGGACACTTACAAAAAGTTTTTTCTTTCTGGTGTAGACAAGAAAAAACAATTTGGTCGTTATTTCTTGGGAAATCTTGCATCTGGTGGTGCTGCTGGAGCAACTGGTTTATGCTTTGTGTATCCTTTGGATTTTGCCAGAACCCGTTTAGCTGCCGATGTTGGCAAAGGATCATCCCGAGAATTTACAGGACTTGGTAATTGCATCACCACAATTGCAAAACGAGATGGAGTAAGAGGTCTTTATCAAGGTTTTGGAGTATCCATTCAAGGTATTATTGTATATCGTGCAGCATATTTCGGCACGTATGACACAGCCAAGGGAATGTTGCCAGACCCTCAAAACACACCAATCGTTGTCAGTTGGCTGATTGCTCAAACTGTTACAACTGGTGCAGGCATCATTTCTTATCCATTCGATACTGTGAGAAGGCGTATGATGATGCAGTCTGGTCGTGGAAAGGACGAGCGCATGTACAAGGGCACAATTGATTGCTGGAAAAAGATCCGTCAGCAAGAAGGTGGCAAAGCGTTCTTTAAGGGAGCCTTCTCCAATGTCTTAAGAGGCACTGGTGGTGCTCTGGTTCTTGTGTTGTATGATGAGTTAAAGAGTTTGTTCTTTGGCACTTCTGTTCATTAGATAAATTGGTTATAAACTGGTTTTGATTGGATTGATTTTGAAACTAGAATTATGTGAAATATTGTACCATTTCGCCAATAATGTAACTCTTTCTATGACATCCCTATTAGGTAATTTTTTACTGTTTGTATTGACAAGCCTATTGGGTTTTTCCATAACCACCAACAAATCACTTTTTCCACCTTAAAGTAATCTATTCATAAATGTTTCTGGTTAATATATAATTTATTTAGCAACTGGAAGATTTGCCCTGCTTGTGTTGTATTGAGCAGCGTTGAATTCTATCTTTTTTTGTTTTTCATATCCATTCGCACATTGATGTGAGTAAACTTGATGTGATAATTCTATATACAAACAAACATCAACAGATTTGTTAAAGTTTTTGGTTCTATGTTATACATACAATAGTGGTTAACTCTGCATTGTGCTGTCCATACAATATTACTCTTGTAACAATTATGCTAAAATTGGAACTGTTTTAACTACGCAATAATATAGTTTTTCTGTATCTTTGGAAATAAAATGTTATTAAAATAATACTGTATTTGTGATTTAAGTTGGTATAAACCTAATTTGATTATTGGTCAAGTCTTGTTGGAGCTATAAAGTAGAATACATATTTTTTTGAGAAGTCAAATTAATTTCAATATGTGAGTTTAACTTTTCATAACCCAAGGTTAGTTTCTGTACATCTCAATCTGCATAGAATTTTGTTACAATGAAATGTTTCAGTTGTAGTCTTCAAAAATACACCAAGATCCTTAAAATTGACTATCTCGTTTGTGGTTGTGATGCCAAGTTGAAAAGAAAAATGTGTAGCACATATTTGCACTTCAAACATCCTATGATACTGTTTACTTTGTTTTCACTTTTCAAATACTGTTTTTTGATATAGTGACAAATCTGTATCATGGGCTGTTCAAATATAATATGATGCCTCTCGAGAAGAAAGTTTGAGAACCACCATACCGTATTAGTCGGGTCATGAAATAGTGTCATATATGTAGACAACTCAATATAATGTTGGTTTATAACTTCCCTTCCATAATGGGTTCTATTTGAACAAACTTATTTTCCATAAAATAGGAACAAAATCACCCAGCTTGCGGTTTTACCACAAATCTTGTAGATTTAAAGTACAGTCTGTTCTTTAGTCGCCATTTCAATGTAACTTTGTGCAAGTCTGCTGACAAGGTAGCATATAGGATAGGGCTTGTAGTTGGCAACTTCTAGTAGTCATGTGATCACTTTATTTAGCGGCGGTAGACAACAATTGCTTTGTGACGTCAGATTTCTTTTGTATTTGTTTCGGGAAGCCAAGGACGTTTGACCTTGTTCAGGGCATTGTTGCCAGTTAATGTTTGATGAAATTGATTAGATTCCATGCGCTTCTGTAGCTACGACCTTGCATAAGATCAATTCGGTTCTAACCGATTGATCTCAAGCCTTGCTGAATATTTCTTTCAGCACGATACTAAAGTAAGTAGTCACGTTCTGCTTTGTGACCTTAACTGCTGGAATTGTAAGTTAGTTTGGATTGAAAGAGAAAAGCTTGAAATTTGTATGCCTGGCTCTAAGCAACGCCTTTGAATTCGGCACAATTGTTTTCGACTTAACTCAAGAATCGACCTGCTTTAAAATTTTGCATCCATGCGGTGGTTTAGATTCAGTAACCTTTTAAGTCTGTCATTAAATGCCTCGTCTTAAAAGGTGTCAACAGACGAGCGACGTACAAGTGTATTCGGCTGCGGAACCGACGTTCTATTTTATTTTTTCTTTGCTGCGTGAATTTTGCATCATAGTATTATCAACGTTGTTGTATCAAAACACCAAAACTGTTACATAAACAATAGCTAAGTGATTTAGTTTGCAGCATAACAACAGCGAAATAAAACAACAATTTCATTGAAATATGAACTCGTTCTATTTCTTTTTTTGTCTTACTCAGGCGTACGCCTAGTTGTCTTGCAGAATATGAATTAAATGGACCGGAAGCCAATCTTTCTGCCATTTTTAAACGTGTCATATACGGTAACGAACATCTTGGCGATGCAACGACGACAATTTGCTATATACTATCATTTGAAATATATTTCTACATCTTAGCATAACTTATTTTACTAACGCCTACCTACGGAGTACCGTATTTATATTTTCTGTATCATTAGGTTGTCGACTTCAGAAGATCTACCGAAGAAAAAAACTATTGTAAAATAAGTTAAGTTATTACATTTATGTTTGAAGAAAAGTTGCAGAAATTATTGAATTTTTAAAAACTTTTTAGGTTATTATAGACATAGGCTACACATGACTAAAAGTTCATTACAACATATAATATACTTTTTGAAATACGGTACTACGTAAAAAAAACGAACATGACTAGATCAGGTAGTGCGCTAATTAGAAACAATTTGTTTAGTGGACAGATTTTCCAAACAACAAATTTTTCAATTCGTCATACAAAACTAACACAAAAGCACCACCAGTGCCTCTTAAGATATTTGAAAATGCTCCTTTGAAAAAGGCCTTGCCACCTTCTTGCTGACGGATCTTTTTCCAGCAATCAATTGTGCCCTTGTACATGCGCTCTTCCTTTCCACGACCAGACTGCATCATCATACGTCTTCTCACAGTATCGAATGGATAAGAAAGGACACCTGCACCAGTTGTAACAGTTTGAGCAATCAGCCAACTGACAACAATTGGTGTGTTTTGAGGGTCTGGCAACATTCCCTTGGCTGTGTCGTATGTGCCAAAATATGCTGCACGATATACAATAATACCTTGTATGGATACTCCAAAACCTTGATAAAGACCTCTTACTCCATCTCTTTTTGCAATGGTGGTGATGCAATTACCAAGTCCTGTAAATTCTCGAGATGATCCTTTGCCAACATCAGCAGCCAAACGGGTTCTGGCAAAATCCAAAGGATACACAAAGCATAGACCAGTTGCTCCAGCAGCACCACCAGACGCAAGATTTCCCAAGAAATACCGACCAAATTGTTTCTTTTTGTCTACTCCCGATAAAAACATTTGCTTGTAAGTGTCCTTGAAAGCAAAGTTCAATGCTTGGGTAGGAAAATATCGAATTACATTGGCTAAATTACCACGCCAAAATGATATCATTCCTTGCTCTTTTGGAATGCGAACAAAGCAATCTACAATTCCTTTATATTGATCTTTTGCAGCTATTTGCTTTGAGACTGCCTGAACTTGCAAAAGTAATTTTACTCTTTCAATTGGAGCTACAATGGTTTTAGAAATGGCAGCGGCAGTGCCACCAACCGCCAGGTCTTGTGCGAAGTTTGCTAAGCTGAAAGGCATCTTGATGTTTGGTGATCACACTCAACTTGCATGTATTGCTCCAAGTGAAAATTGTGATGTCTGATCAGCAAGGTTAACGCTTTTATAGATCTTGCAAATCCAATTAAAAAGATTCAACCTTGCATAACAACTTGACACTAGACGTAGGTGCTGATAACATTCAGTCGATTGCGCAACCATGTCACACGTCTGTAATTTACATCAACCTTGAACGTAAAAATAGTTTTATTGTTTTAAAAAAGTAGGGTAATGCGAAACAATAGAGGTAGACCCAAGGCCTAGGAGAGGAGGGTACGGCGTAGCCTACCCTTGAGGGCCAAGGACTGTGATTTTTGGGGGGCCCGAAATTGTGATTTTGTAGTTTACGCACAAAATGTTTGGTTAAAACCATTCTAAACGACCAAATTCAAGCATAAAAGTTGTTATTCTTTAGTCCTGGGGAGGGCCCGTAATGTAGAAAAAGGGCCCGGAAAGGTAATTTAATGCATTGCACGCAAACTAGGGGCCCAATAAAGTGGTGATTGAATGCTTTACGTGCAAAAATGTTTTGTTAAAAGCATCCTAAATTAAAGTTGGTTATTATCCTGTCTAGGGGGGTAAAAGGCATAGTGTAACAAAAGCAGGTTTGAGAAAAACCCGGCTTTTTCAAAAAGAAAAAATTATGTAAAAGGTAGTTTCACGCTTATTTCACCTCAAAATGAATGTCGGAGCAGAAGCCGGAGTGAATACTTTTGGAGCAGGAGCGCAACCTGAGTAAAAAAAAGTGATTTCGTTCACTTCTGCTAGGCATTTGGTTAGGGATGGTAGAAGTAGGGGATTGCTCACTCAAAATGATGGTGGACAACTGGAGGGTCATAGTGTAATGACAAAATTTGGTACAACTGCAGCTTGATATCTACCCCTATGTGTTGCATATCCAGATGCACCATATAGGACCTGGCTGCATGTGTACAAAGTGTGTATTGCCAAAATGAATGTATGGAAGTATGTGATATCATGTTTATTTAATACTATTTCAGTCATAATAATGCAGCAATGGATTTCACGCTACAGTGGTAACGGTAGTTAGCCTCACACTGCTTTAGTAAGTTTTGCCAATGTTCTAGCACTCAAAATTTTACGCAAAATATAGCATTTCATTCGCCAAGAATGAATTTACGTAAAAGCAAAGAAAACTTTTTGCAGTTTCGCCAATTTTTGAATTTCGCAGTGACCCTCCAGCTGTCCATATCGCAAGAAAAATCAATAAAGTGAGTCGTCCCGGTATTCCACTGTCCTTACATTTGGTGAATGCAAAAGTTAATGAAGATAGGTTATTGGTCAGATGATTAATTTGATTATGTTTTAACAAGATGTTATGTTTGAGCCTTGGTAGAGAGCTGGACTTGTTGTTCCAGATACATAGCCTATAACACTAAGTAACGTTAATGGATTTAACATTTTTTATTAAACACACAAAAAAAGAAAAAAACTACTAAATCCAACGTTTTCAACACCGCATAGTGTCCTCATCAGGAATAATTATAGGCTACAGCTAAGAGAAATAAATAAATGAATTTGAAAATTTTATATTAAAGCTGTAACCTACAAGCAACACCTCTCAACAGCACCATCAACAACTGACACACGAATTCAATGCAGGATACACAAATTGGCGAGGGCAGATCACATGATATGCACAACACAAGACACTAAATAATAGTTTTATTGCAACCTGATACTATTATTGCGCACTAATGTCCAATTCTGCAGTAAAATGCTGTATGGTGTGCAATATGCCTAAGCAAGCATCACGCGTTTTTCCCAGACAAAGGGCGCCTGGAGTGAGAGGGGGACCCGGAATGATTCTTTGTACCCCTAGTGAAAATTTCTTTCAGAGGCCCTGGGTAGACCTACCTTGGCTTGTTTAAGCCACTAAACCACTTAAGTTGCTTCAATTTTTGGTTGTTGAAGTGAAGTTACGTGTAAATTAATCTATCCACTAGGTGGTCCAATAGAGTAAAAAAGCGGTAGACACTTTATCTTAGGACAGTTTTCAGCGCGAATCTGCTGATTGGGAAAGGTACTGAAAGACAACTTTCCTTGTGAACTCTTTGTAAGGCATCTGCAGCTAATAAGGCCCGGCCGGTAATAAGGCCCACCCCCGGGATCTCCGTTGTTACAAATCTTTAACAAAAGTGAAATCTCTGGTTGCTGCTATGGTGAATTGAGACTTACTGGTAAAGTTTCCCAGCCTAAAGGTTACAACTTTTTGAGTAACGGAAAGTTGAAGTTTGGGGGGGACTGAAATTGAGTGGTTTTATTAATTTTTACATATTTTAGACTGCTCTGCAGATAACAAACCGCTTTGATTTCCGTTTTTTTTTGCATTTTATGTGAAAGATATCTGCATGCTGATGCAGTAAAACCAAAAAATTTGAACTTTTTTTCTAATTAAAGCAAGTCTGATAATGATGATCACGACTAGGCTAATGTTGGTAATAAGGCTCATGGGCACATGGGGTAGGAAAATTGTACCGTTGTGCACCCCTGGTTAAGAAAGTGAGGGTTAAAGACTTGAGTAACCCAAAAAAATCTTGTTACACCATTAATCCAATTTGTTATTGCAATGGAAATATCATAATTTCAATATCAAAATACTATAGTAGGCCTACCCTACCACATCTGTATATAAATGACTTACCAAATTCAACAAACATGAATGTTAAACTATTTGCTGACGACACCAATCTTACGATGAGCGACAAATGTGAAATAAATTTGCAGAACAATGTGAATGCCGAAATGCAAAAAGTTTACAACTGGTTGAAGCTTAATAGATTATCGTTAAATTTCTCAAAAACTGAATACATGCTAATAACAAATAAAAAACACATAAAAAATTTTAACATTAACATTGGTAACACAAGCATTCAACAAAAAGATCAAATAAAATACCTTGGCGTTTACATAGATAACAAATTAACATGGAAATATCACATAGATAAAATTTGCGGAAAAGTAGCAAAAGGTTCATGGGCGTTGCTTAAACTCAGAAATTATGTCAACACAGACACTTTAAAAGATGTGTATCACGCTTTGATTTACTGTCATTTGCAGTATTGTATTTCAAGCTGGGGAAAGGCCTGTGACAGTGCACTGGATCCTTTAATAAAATTACAAAAAAAGGTTATAAGAATAATTACGAAACAAAATTACTATGCTCACACTAATTTTTTATTTTTCATAATGAACATCTTGAAACTAAAAGACATACATAACATTGAAATAAAAAAACATATGTACAAAGTTCATATGAATGAGTATCCGTCTACGTATTGTGATTTATTTACAAATGCTTCATCTATTCATCAGCATAACACAAGATATCAAACAAGCAACAACTATTTTATAAATAGATCAAACACAGAATTTGGCAAGAAGTCCATGCAGGTATTGGGACCAACGCTCTGGTCAGAGGTTCCAAGTAGGCTAAAAAACTTATCATTTCATTGTTTCAAAAAAGAAATCAAAACGTTAATTTTACAAAGCTACAGTGCATCGTAAGTGATATGTTATGGAAACCAACTTGTCAGTTTCTTCGGAAGCTTGATTATTCTCTGCTTGCTTCATGGAATTTTGTGTTTTGGCCTACGTTATCATCAATATGTTTTTTTTTTGTGCGTATGCTGTTGTTGAAGCGCGGGAACGTTTCAATTATTATTTTTTCTCTTGTAAGCTTATTTTAAATGGCAAAATCGTAATTTCCGTAGGGTGGCAATTGACTAGTAAACCGTATGGTCGTCTCGTTGTCTCCCTGTCGGTATGGGAACTTGTGTAACTTTTGTACTGTGTATATTGCATATTTCAAACATGTACTTATGTTCCCGTTACTGACAAATAAAACATTGATTGATTGATCTAAAAACACCATGTCGCTTTGAAAAAAATGGAGCATGGGGGTAGGAGAGAATAGTTGTCTCTGTGTATTTACTTATTAGTCCTATGCCTGCGTTGCCGATTAGAAGTTGTTTTGTGGTGTTGTTATTGTGAAAGTCACTTTTGAAAATACACCTTTTCTATCACTTTTGGTGCAAATTCAAACCGGGCCTTATTCACAACACATGCATCTAATAAGGCCCGCTTGAGATTTTTTTTTATTTTTTTAATATTTCACAACTCCTTTTAGGTAGAAACTTGTTTCACAGATATGCTGTTTAGATACACCCAAAGTATCCGTTTTCCAAGTTTCGTTCAAAACTATGTAGTATTTAGAAAAATATTGAGGTTTGAAAATTAGCGGGCATATTAGCTGCAGGTACCTTAGTCAATAAAGTGTATCTTGCACTTCGGTTGCAGAAGAATATAGAGTATTGGCAGAGGGTGGGAATTCGAACTCACGCAATCGAAATGACTATTTCCTATGAGACCACGCTGTTGGTGGTGATGTATTTAAGTTACTTTATATCCAAAATCTTTCGAGAAAAACGCTCAGAATATCACGTGCTGAGTCACATAACTGAAATAAGGTGATTCGCAAGGGAAACTGTCCTGTGTTGAAGTGCCCACCTAAAAAGCATTTTGCATGTTTTTTTCATAACTTAAAATGTAGAGTAGGGTGGTCTGTCTTGCTGAACTTAGATATTTCAAGACTAGCCTATAGGCTACCCTATAGAAAAGCGTATAAATTGATTAAGTTAACGTATAAGCATCAACTTCTCTAAAACACCAATGTAGGCTATGTTTACCCCCTGAAACCCATTTCAGCTGCGATATCTTACCCTACCGGATTTGTAGCAGAGTTTCAACTAGTTGACATGCTGTTAGGTATAAATTAATCTATCCACTAGGTGTCGCTGATTGAAAGCAAACTCGTTGAAATGCTTTCTGCGAAGATGCACTTCTGTATTGCTTGATCTTGGCGATTTAGTCGTTTGCGAATCCAGCTGTTAATTGTGCCACCAAAACAAAACTTTGACGTTCTGCTTGACCCAATTGATATTATTTAATCTAATCCAAAGGTGGGCAACCTTTTTAACACAAGGACCAATTAGGAAAATACAATGAGGGATCGTATGCAAATGAGCACCAATTCATATTTTCAGCTTGTACAAATCACTGCAAGTAGGCTACATGCAAATATATAACTACATTTAAGAGAAGGCTGATGCTGTTAAACAGGAAATTGAAAAAGCAAAAGTTCTTGCCATTGAACAAAGCGACGAGTTAATTGACCCCTGCTTGTTCACAATGGCAATATAACCCGTGGACAACGATGGGTGTTTGCGACTCCCCTTTTTTAAAAAGAAGTAAAAGGCAAGCTACTCTGAATATGTCTGCCTTGTCAAAGCACTGCGAGGATTTTGAGTAGAATAGACTAGCTCGCTTAGCTTCCAATTTTAGGTTATCTAAAGTAAGATACAGAGATGTACGCATACGCCGCAGACTTGCGGCGTAGACTTTTTGTTTACGCCAACGGCCACATTTTTTGGATAGTTTGCACTTAAGGCTACGCCGTAAAGTTTTCGCGGTTTTTTAGCGCATAGCGTCAACGCATACTTTTTCATGTATTTTTTTCGCTACAACACGCCAATACCTTCCTGCGCCGCAGTTGAAAGAATGTTTTCAATGGGCAAAGACATATTGGAACCAAAACACAGCAAAATGTCAGATAAACACTTTCAGATGCTTGTGTTTCTTCGTGGAAATTCAAAATAAAACTTGTTTGTTTCTAGTGGTTTATACCGTGTGAATGTTTGGCACCTAACAAAAAAAAAAGAGTGTACGCTAGTGTATGCGCTGACGCCGCCAACTTTTTTTTACAAGTTACGTTGACGCATACGGCGTATGGTTTTTCAAACGTTTGCGTTTACGCTGACGGCGTCAATATTTTTTGTATGCGCGTACATCACTGGTAGGATAAACCTTTAATAGCACTACAGCCGTTGTGCGCTCTGACAACAGAGAACTTTACGCAAAAATTATTGTAGTTCAATAGACTACCGGTACTAAAATTGTAATTTTGTCCGTGGATGATGTAAACCCCACACTCTAACTATGGGTTAAGTAAAGCTATGCTGTAGCAAATCAAAAAATATTATTTTACAAATCAGCAAACCCATGAAATCACAGATTCTAAGCCTAGGAAGAAATAAAATCTGCAGCTGTAAAAATTAAGTTAAAAAGGATTCATAACTACCGTTCAATCCAGTTTTGTCTACGAAATCGTTGGAAGAACATGTAGCCTACATTGTATAGCTGGTAAGTATCAGATACAAGATCGTGCCCATATATGAGTATAGAAAAATACTATAAATCGAGTCAGAATTCTTATGCATATATTTTATTTGTTGCGCATATGAATAGCGAAATATACAAGTGTTTTCACAATAGGCGCTTATTCAAATGAGCCAACAGACACAAAGTGAAGTTGTCGTGTATTTACAGCAGTGGTTCCCAACCAAGGAGTTCCCCCTTCATAGTTAGTTGTTCATTACAAGTGCAGTGTTATTTTTAACCGACATTGCCTTTTTCAATTGATTCCATTAGCTTGGCTCGTGAATGAGCAGTAGGTTACCACGATTAGCATAATGTATCATTGTATCTGGTAGAAAAAGTTCTGGCTGCGTAGATGGAAAGGCAACATTATAGCGAGTTTGCAATAAAAGTTTTTTGTACTATTTCTTTTAAACATGGAAAAAACGTCCTCACACTCAGGCGAAATGCAGACTTCCAAAATCAGCAATAAGAGAAATGGACCGGAAAGGTTGGGAACCATTGATTCACAGGATGGGTTAATCTCAATCAAACGTACATCGGATGTACCGGCACTATATACATGTTTTTGTCGCATATGCGACGTTGTAAGACTACATACGTCTAGTCTAGAAAATATGGTTGCAGTCTTCAGTCGTACGATTCCACAGAATACATAGAAATCACAAGCAAGCAAATGATAAGTAAAGTCCAAAATCTAAAACATTCCGAAGCTGTCTTCTTGTCACCAGAGTCTGTTTTAAATTTACTTCGGCATCTTGGAGGTGCTTTTCAGTTGGGCAAAACCGACACGATTTTTGGCGAAATCAAAGGTGGTGTAGTACTTCCCCATGAAGACATCACCGAGAATGAAGAGAGGTCCACGTGGGGGAGGAATATCAAGACCCAAGAAGCCGGAAAGACAAACAGTTTCGCCCTCTGTGGTTTCCTAAAAATGGTTTTGTTGGAATTATTGATTTTGAATAGCAAAAATATCACGATAATCTAATTGATAAATTGAGAAAAATCTGAAAAGTCAGTGTCAAACTGTCGCAAAACAGACTAATTTAAGTGCATTCTAACATTTTGAACCTGTTATCCCACACATCGAGAAACTTTTTAATGTGATTTCAGATTGATGGCTCTGCTCTTCGTTAGAAAACACGATAGCACGTGAAAACTTTTGTTGAGTTGTGAGCGCCCTTGCTAGCTTTGATATAAAAAATGACATACTGCTATAATTCGTTTTAGCAAAATAAGAATATCGTTCACCTTGAGAATATAGTCGTCAGGAGCCAGAGTGTAAGAAATCTTGTCCAGAACAAACGTGATGTTGGGCAATTTTGGAATCTCACTGCAGGCAACCATGTACTGTGAAACAGAAATACATTGACTTTGTTAAAGCTGAAAAGTCACGATTGCTGAGTTACAAACTCTGTTATTACGCAAAATAAATATAATATATAAGCAATATAACTTGGATGGGTATTTTTGGTCCGACTCCACAGCTCTGCGGTGATTTGGCAAAACTGAATATGCGCCATTTTTAAGTTTTCGAGATAAACAACTTTTTGCGTTTATAGCTGTAAAATTACTAAGGTGAAACTCTCGAAGTTGACTTTTGTAAGGCTGGAACCGTGGAACGGATAACCAAACAAAGTTTTTAAGAATGAAATTTAAGCCAGGTTTATGTTTGTTTATTAAAACATGGCGTATATTTGGTTTTGGCAGATAACTAGTTATAAAACATGTATTAGACTAGTTTGTATGATAAAACCAAATATATACTCTCGATGTTGACTTTAACCGCCTTATTGGCTTATTTAATGTTATGCTTTTGTATGACGAAGCCTAATATAAGCTAAATGTTGGCTTTGTAAGCCTAAATCAAGCCTAAAGTACCGGTAGCCTAAGCCTCTGGATTTCTCCCAAAACTGTGTACTGCGTAGCCTAGGGTGTTTCATTTTTTCACCATTTTTGAAATTCAAAATGCCTGGGGTCCCATCTGGTGGTATTTGGGGTAAAAAGTTTACACCCCAAATTTTTTTCAATTATGACGTCATATTGAGGTGGTCCACGAGGTTTAAAATTTTTGGTCCTCAAAATCTCGAAATTTGGCCGTATCTCCGGAACCACTCATCATAGATCGACAAAATTAGTATCAAAATGCGCAGAAGGGTCGGTTTCCTATACCTGATGTAGAGAATATTAAGGTCTATCTGCTTCAGAAAAAAAGTTATTTCAAAAAATCTGATTTTCGTTCTATTTTCTCTTGATGAACAGAGATCGGGTGATCAAGATAAAAGTTTTTCTGTATTTTTCCACTCTTGGAAGCTGTTATTGCGTAATAATAGTTGGTGTTAAGGTTTCAGTACTGGGCTTGTCTAGTCTTGCTATCTGGTTAAGCAAAGCCCCATCTTGCATTGCTCCGGGACTCTTCTACGCGCCGTCCACAAAAGAAATGACATGGGAAAGATATATTTCGTTTATGTGGAACATGCATTCAAGGGTATGAATATCATGACCAACTTTATCATTTAAATAATTGACCAGTCGAGTATTGACTCCGGACTTTTTTCCTGTGTTGAGAGCAGTCGTATCAGCCATGACTGAATATACTTGGTATAGGTAAAAATCAGTTCTGCAGTGACCGACACACTTTTGGGAAAAGATTTAACAGCAAGCACACTTTCGTGGTTCATGTCAAGTTGGCCAATCATCAACAAGTTGGCCCAAGGAAACGTATCGATCTATTTTATCGACAACGCGCCCATCATAACATAACTGCATAGCAGAAGCTGAGTTGAGAAGGTTCTCATTTTCCATCAGCGATTTTTCTCTCGTTTTTTGTCGTTGGCGGTATACTATCGAAGGTGATGCAGCAACTTGATCTTTTCGAAGAACCGACCTCATAAGATCTTACTGCTGGCGCACCGAAGTCATCCTACGATCAGCAATTACACAACTTCTATCATTTATGGAAAAAGAATGTACTTTCGTGTACACTTTTCCCCAAACAGCTGGTTTCAGAGGCTCGTATTCCTTATCATCTTCCCAATTCATATCACCATCAGAGTAGCTTTCGCTACTGTGTAGACATCTAACTACTTCATTTCTTTTTCTCTGTTTCAAACATAGTAGTGCCGATGCTTTAGCAGATTGTATGCCAGAAGTGCTAGGTTTCTTTGTTTGCTAAGCACTGGAAGACCAGCTTTGTTCCATATGCTAACTACATCTTTCAGCAGTTCATCTTTCAAATCTTTGAAATGGGGTATTTTCTTAGCCATCAGTACACCAGTAGGCTACGAAAAATCAAACTGATCGGCGAGACATAAATGATACGGCATTTAATGAAAAGAAAAGCTAGTGTGTTCGGACGGACATTTTTAGGCTAGCCTACATAATTAAGCATATTTAGTGCATAACAACATTTTAGCCCAATCTACTTTATCGAACGCTTTTAAATCCCCTTCATGAAACTCAAGAGATGTAAGGTGTGGTAAAGGAGCCTGTTGTACGGCAGCTGAAATTTTGCCTGTCACGTGACGATATCCTGTTACGTGATTGGAGTAGATGAATATGTTAGGTTTCAGAAAATTATTCTTGCACAGATTAGAATATATTAGGTTTTGCA
This sequence comes from Aplidium turbinatum, assembly GCF_918807975.1. Lineage (NCBI taxonomy): Eukaryota > Metazoa > Chordata > Ascidiacea > Aplousobranchia > Polyclinidae > Aplidium > Aplidium turbinatum. The sequence continues at coordinate 21,400,474 of NC_137477.1, forward strand.
CATCAATTATCTCGAAAACCATAGTAGGCCTACATTGTGGCACAAATTTTTGTCAGAAAATGCATGAAGTCTTTAAACATAGAAAAATGCAAAAAAAGTCATTTTCGGCAAAATGGCGGATATTAGGTTTACCAAAATCACGACTGAGCTGTCAAGTACTTAGCAAGCAGGGTTGGAAAAAATCATGATTTTTTTTAAAAAAATCGGATTTTTTTGATTTAAATTGGATTTTTTTGATTTAAATCAGATTTTTTTGATTTTTTTTTATATAAAAAAGCGTCGAGTCTACTTGGGGGAAGAAATCATTTTAGTAAGATAGCAGAATTGTTTTTAACCCCTTGATTGATTGAAAGGTTTTGCTTTGCAAGTGTTTAATCATTTTTATTATCATATTGTAGGCTAGCCTGTCTAATGTCTATTGCACATATTTTTAAGGAGGTGGGATATGTTGCTTTATACTAATTCATAATGTGCATATCGAGATTGGGGTACGTCTCAGACTGTCATCTCACTACACTAAGATCTTTCCTTGCGTTTGAGCACACATCACTTTGCTTTTTTGCTCAACTGATGCATAGCCTACAACCAGACTTTCTGCAAAGAAAGTTTAACTGTGTAATATATGTTACCGACGTACCATACCAAAACAATAAAAGTTCAGATGACACAAAATTGCAGTTTATTTTGCATTGAGAAGTTTGTACATAAATACAAGCTCGCCAGCTTTTGCAGTGCCCAATCGATTCGAACTTTTGATTGAACCAGACCAAAAGTGTAAAAAACTCGCTCAAAAACTATGTTTAGTGAACAACACAGTTTGTGAACTGCCAAGTAAACTAATCAAAACATGCATTGCATAGCCTATAGCCTTAAGTATTTAAATATAACTTTTGTATTACAGAGAAGCAGTGAAACGTTTGTTGATGTATTTATTTTTATTTTAGCAAATAAAAAATCATTTGATTTTTTTAATTGATTTTTTTGATTTTTATTGTTTGATTTAAATCAATGATTTAAATCAGGGGTGTGCAACCTTTTTTACAGGAGGGCCAGATATAAACAACTGGGTGAAACCGCGGGCCGCATGTTTATTTGACATATGATTTCTAGTAGTTGCAGGCACAAAAAAGTAGTTTTTTGTTATTCATATGGTATTATTAGGAGATCTCCTTGCAGAAATAATAAGTTAAGACGTATAAATTTCTGAAGAAAACTGCTATTTAAATCTATTGTCACACAGTCTTTAAACGAGTTCAGTGAGAAGTTTGCAGCTGGCTTCTTTTTCCCACGGATTTTTCCAAATTTACTTCAATGGAAGTGCTAGCAATAAAGCGAATTATTCGAAGTCCGTTTTCCAAGTGTTCGTCTGTCAGAACCGATCGATAGGGAGATTTTATGACGCCCATTTTAGAAAAAATTGTTCGCACAAATACGTTGAGCTAAAAAGAGCCATTTTTGAAGCCATGAACTTTTTCAAATGTGGAAAGTCATCTTGGTTGAGATGTTTTCGGTAAAAATCGCCAAGATTCATTTCTAAATACTTTGCTTTCAAATCCGTTTTCTCTTGAAGATCAATCAGTTCAAGTTGGATATCACCTGGTGCTTTGTCAATGTCTGTGTTGAATGCCGAAGAGAATATACCAAACAAATGTTCATGAGATTTAAAGTCTTTGAAACGAGCCAAAAATTCATAGGCCTACAACAATTTTTCAAGTTGGTCTGCAAATTCAGTTTTCTTCTCAGGATGCATTCCATGGTCTCTCAAAGTTGGAAAGTGAAAAAGATTTCCTGTCTGTATGTGGCTTTCCAAAGTCGTAATTTGTTCATAAAGCCTTTTATGTGACCATACATCTCATTCGCATACTGTTTTTTTGCTGCAGTCTTGCATTGAGTTCATTCAATTGTTTTGTTTTGCCCTTTTCAATTGCCACTTTTTCAATTTTTTTTTATTCCAATGCCTCTACTTTTTTACTTCTAATTTTAACAAATTTTCTATTTTGACTGGTTCAACAAATTTGGCAAGGAATGGGCCGCTAGGCTGAAGTTGTTCTGATCCAACTGCTTGTAGGCCTATAGGCTAGACCTACATTAGGCAACTGCTAAATTTGACGCAAGCCGGCTCTACAAAAGGTCTAAAGCAAGGGATCAAATAAAAAGGCGACAAAGCCAGAGACAATAGCAGGGCTCCACCTCTGATCTTCTGACGTTTCAAATAATTAAATACAACGGATTAGCGGTGGCCGGTGAGAAATTTCTAAAATGGTTAACAGAAGGTGCGAAATTACAATAATCCATTCCACCATGAATTGTTCACATGTACCAGACTAAACTAAATTATAAACACGTTTCGCGGGCCGCACACAATTCAAAATTGGTACATCTTCGCGGGCCGCACAATTTTTCTTTGCGGGCCACATTTGGCCCGCGGGCCACATTTGGCCCGCGGGCCGCACGTTGCACACCCCTGATTAAAATCATTTGATTTAAATCAACCAACCCTGTTAGCAAGTCGGTTGAAACATGTCAAAGTAAATTGCAAGGGTTAGGGGCTGAACTGGCAGGAATTTTGCTGATGTGGCAGAGCAATGGGTGCTGACAAGGCTTGATGAATGTGTTTTTAAACCACAAACAACGTGAGTCATGACTCACAAGTGAGTCAAGGAAGAAGTTTCAATGGTTTTTCAGTTTGCGAAAATCTCCATTCAATTTGAATAACGAATAATTAAATCAGTCAAGTTTGTCATCATCATCATCATAATCCATCGTCGGTTTGTTCCCCACTAGTGGGGGTGGCCGATTGTTTCCGCGCAGCAATTGTTTTAATCCCTTTTCTCCATTTCACCCTGTCCCTTGCATCTTCCTCCTTCAGTCCGACTTTTTTAAATTCATCCTTCACTTGTTGTTTCCACGTTCTTCTTGGACGACCGCGTTTCCTCTTCCCATCTGTAGTATTACCTCCCTGTGTGTGGTCATCCGTAGGACACGTGACCTACAGTTCATGTATATATACGGCTGTCGCCATCAGCAGCCATTTTAGTTACTAGTAGCTGACTTATTCAATAAAGCTAAACACTACATGGTGTCAGAATGGCTGGAAATCTTCGACCTCCAGACCAGTTTAATTTTGATAAGCCAGAAGAATGGCGAGGTTGGAGCCGCAGATTTGAACGATACAAAATTGCTTCAGCACTTAGTGACAAGCCTGAGAAAGAACAAGTTAACTTTCTGATATATTTGATTGGAGATAAAGCTGACGATATTTTGGCAACATTCGCGTTAAGTGCAGAGGACAGGAACAAGTATGACACGGTGATAGCAAAGTTTAACAATTATTTCGATACTCACCGCAACGTCATATATGAACGAGCAAAGTTTAACCTCAGAAAACAAGAAATTCATGAAACAGCCGATGAATTTATTACGTCGCTTTACTCTTTGGCGGAAAACTGTAATTACGGCAATTTGTGTGATGAACTAATCCGTGATAGAATTGTAGTTGGTATTTCAAACAAAGACTTGTCTGAAAGATTGCAACTAGATTCGGAATTAACCCTTGATAAAGCAATTCGGATGGTTCGCAACACCGAATCGGTTAAAAAGCAGCAAAAGCTCTTGCAGCAAACAAGCGCTTTAGAAGTGGACAGCGCACGTTTTGATGATTGCACGCCGGCAGTGAGCACAGTGCGACAACGATTTGAACGCAAACCAAATCAAATTAATCGACAATCTTGTTCATGGTGTGGAAATGCGGCTCAATCTAAAACGATTTGCCCTGCTCGCAATGTTACCTGTCACAGTTGTGGTAAATTAGGCCACTTCCAAAAAGTGTGCAGAAGTAAGCGCAACAAAGTGTCCCACCTAGTTGTCAACTCACAATCTGATCTAAAGCTTGGAAATTTGAACAATAGTGCAATGTACGACAGACCCGAAGAAAACATTCAAGTGAATGACGTAATGATGCGGTTTCGAATAGATTCAGGAGCTGACGTTACGGCGATGTCCCTAGAGGACAGTAAAAAACTTAAAGTTTCGCTACACCCATCATATGTTGACTTAGTCGGCCCTCAATCCACACGACTGCAATTGCAAGGCAAATTCACTGCTACTTTGAGCGTAAAGAACATTTCCTGCACACATGACGTTTATGTCATAAAAGGATTGACGCAACCACTGCTAGGTTGGCCTGCAATAAAAGAACTGGGTATCTTTGCTTGCTTTAATAATGTCAGGGAACTTTCGGTTTCACAGCAATCAATTTTTAGCGAACAATATCCAGACTTATTCACAGGTTTAGGCAAACTGGGGCGCGAATATAACATCAGCTTAAAAGCTGAGGCGAAACCTTACTGTCTTTCAGCTCCGAGACGAGTTCCATTGTCGTTGGAGGACCAGGTGAAGGGCGAGTTGAAGCGCATGGAGGAACTTGGAGTCATCTCAAAAGTTACGGAGCCTACAGAGTGGTGTTTTGGAATGGTTGTGGCTCCAAAGAAAAACGGTAGGGTACGAATTTGTGTAGACTTTACACAGCTAAATAAAAGTGTTCAAAGAGAGCGTCATATGCTCCTCACCGTCGAAGAAACCCTGGCCAAACTTTCGGGTGCCCAGTATTTTTCAAAACTTGATGCCAATTCAGGATTTTGGCAAATTCCCCTGTCCGAACAATCACGATTGCTGACTACATTTATCAGTCAATCCGGGAGGTATTGTTTCAACCGATTACCATTCGGAATCTCATCAGCCCCAGAACATTTTCAACCCGAAATGTCGTCTATTCTGGAAGGATTACCTGGCGTGTTATGTCTTATGGATGACGTGTTGATATTTGGGGCGACAAAAAGTGAACATGATAAAAGACTGAATGACGTTTTGGCTAGGCTGTCCGCTGTGGGAGTGACTCTTAATGACAATAAATGTGAATTTTCCAAGCAATCGATAAAATTCCTGGGCCACATAGTTGATAACAAGGGTATCCATGCTGACCCTGAAAAGATATCGGCGGTTAAAGACATGGAAGCTCCCTCAGACACAAAGGGAGTACGCCGGTTTTTGGGCATGGCTAATCAGCTTGCAAAGTTTTTGCCTAACCTAGCAGAATTGTCACAACCATTACGAGAGTTGTTACGCAAAGAGACCTCTTGGGTTTGGGGCCTCAGCCAACAAAAATCTTTCAAGGATATCAAGTCTGCGTTAACAGACACCCCTGTGTTAATTCACTATGACCCTAAAGCTAAAACTGTTCTTTCGGCAGACTCGTCCTCTTATGGGTTAGGGGCTGTATTGTGGCAAATGCAATCTGGGCAATTGCATCCTGTTGCCTTTGCATCAAGATCACTCACTCCGGCTGAAACTCGATATGCCCAGATCGAAAAAGAGGCATTGGCTGTAACTTGGGGGTGTGAAAAATTCCGAAACTTTTTAATTGGCACTCTATTTGAAATAAACACTGATCATCAACCGTTAATATCGCTACTGGGCAACAAAAGTCTTGATGAGGTGCCTCCTCGCATTCAACGCTTCAGAATGAGATTGATGTGGTATTCTTACGAGATTAAATATGTTCCAGGAAAATTACTTTGTTCAGCAGACATGCTCTCCAGAAGCCCTGCCTCAACAGGCAACAAAGATGATTTGCATGAGGAGGCAGAACTTCATGTGGATGCCGTTATCGTTTCACTGCCTGCCTCGTCCGAACGCTTAGATCAGATTCGCGCGGAAATTCGAGATGATCCGGTATGTGCTAAATTAATTGATTACTGTCAAACGCAGTGGCCGAGCAAATCCGTGCTAGATCTGCACTTGATGCCGTACTTCAAAGTCCGAAATGAACTGTCGTTTGAAAGGAACTTATTGCTTTTTCGCAATCGCCTGTTAATCCCTCTCAAGCTACGTAATGATATGCTGCACCGCATCCACACTGGCCATCAAGGAATAGTCAAGTGTAGATCCCTGGCTAGATCTTGTATATGGTGGCCTGGTATGAATGATGACCTTGCCAGTTTTGTAACCAAATGTTCTGCTTGCAGCCAACACCGTGTTTACAGCCCAGAACCTCTCATGCCTTCGAGTTTGCCGGATTATCCTTGGCAGAAAGTTGGCTGTGATTTGTTCCAATGGCAGAACAAACAGTATTTGATTGTGGTCGACTATTTTTCGCGTTTTATTGAAGTGTCGTGTCTTGACCACTCCACTACATCCTTTGATGTTATCGAACATTTGAAAAAGATTTTTTCGACTCACGGAATCCCCGAAATACTCGTCAGCGATAATGGCCCACAATACTCTTCTCACATCTTTTGCAGATTCTCCGAGGAGTACGGGTTTTTACACAAAACGAGCAGTCCGCGATATCCAAAGAGCAATGGCGAAGCAGAAAGAGCTGTTCAAACAGTGAAATCGCTATTCAACAAATCAACAGATCCACAACTTGCACTCATTAATTACGCAAGCACTCCACTGCAGTCTGGATTCAGTCCGTGTGAACTATTAATGGGACGCAAGCTGCGATCGATTGTTCCAGCTGATCCTAAAAGATATGATCCAAAGTGGCCTTACTTAAAACAATTTCGCCTTCGTGATAAAGAACTAAAACAACAGCAAAAGTTAGATCACGATAAGAGACATAGAGCAACGGTGCTGCCTCCTCTATCTCCAAACTCAAGTATTTGGATCGAGCCAGATTTGGATGAAGGACACATAATTGAACAAGCTCCATCTCCTCGCTCTTACATGGTCGAAACTCCTCGTGGCATTATCAGACGAAACCGCCACAGTTTAATATCAAGACCGGCAAACCAAAAGACCGAAATCCCGGTTACAAAGTCAAAAACTGATCAGGTTGACCATGATCAGCCCAATTCTGATCATGATCAGCCCAATTCTGATTTGTATAGAACCCGCAGTGGTCGCACTACAAAGCCACCAGATCGTTATACTGATAATTGGCAATAGTATCGTGTTATTGTTTCGGTGTTGTTGTTTTTTTTTATGAGGATTCCTTTTATCGAGAGGAGATGTAGCCCTTCCTCCCTTAGTCTTCTTCTTGACTATAAGTGGAATTGTTTTTTTCTCTCGAAGGGAGATGTAGCCCTTCCTCTCTCTACGTTGGTGTTGTTTCTACGTTGGTGTTGTTTCTTTTAAACGTTTTAGTTTCTTGAAGGGGAGATGTAGTATTACCTCCCTGTGTGTGGTCATCCGTAGGACACGTGACCTACAGTTCATGTATATATACGGCTGTCGCCATCAGCAGCCATTTTAGTTACTAGTAGCTGACTTATTCAATAAAGCTAAACACTACACCATCCGCCTTTAGATCTAGTGCCTTTCTAAGAAAACTTCCTTCCTCTCTCCTTATCACATGTCCATACCATCTTACTCCATTTGCCCTTGCCAGTTGGTCTATGGTCTCTCTCATCTCTAGCATATCCAACAATTCTTCAGTCCTTTTTCCCTTCTCGTTTTCACCCCACACATTGCTCTCACCATTGACCTTTCCGTTCTTCTCAGGATTGCCAGTTCACTTTTGTTCACTTTGTAAACTCGATAATTATCATGCAGGTATCTTTTTTGCAAAGGTGCTGATTTTATTCTTTGATAAATTTGTCACGTTGCATCCGAGTTGATGGACCCTTATAACTGATCTATCACTCTGAAAAAACAAACAAAAAAAAAACAAACAGAGGTTGAAATACCGTACGTCAGCGTCAACTTAATTTAAAAATCTGAAAAAAGATTCAGTCAAGCTGAGTGATCACTGATCACAACAAAAACCGTCGGTTCGACACCGATTGGGAGCCTCGACTGGGTCTTCACAAATCACAAGACACTTAATGACATGCTTGGATACGATGATTGGCTTGAAAGCCATTTTTAGTACACACATCGTCACTGAATCTACGTGAAATTGAAATAAAATTGTCGTTGTTCTACTTTTGTCAACCATTTCTGTCCTGCATTAGCTTAGCAGATTCTGATTCTGTCCAACATGAGACTACACTTGGAAACGGTCCAGATAATATTATGATTTTGTTTAGTACTCCTTCCATCAGCGCCGCTGATATGCTGGCGGATGCACTGTGATCGTTCCACTGAGTACCCGTCGAAATGCCCTGGTTACATGTTGAAACACGATCCACAATACATGACAGGTATAAAAGATGGGCTACATAAAAACGAAAAGTAAAACATAAAAAAGAATTGCATAGTTTGGAACAGTTTGATTAGTGTTTACTGTTTACCCAATAGAGCAAAACAACATTGCATTCGTCCACCCTGGCTTGTCAAAAACACCACAGCACTTTAATTTGTAAATGTACTTGTACATATCTTGATCTAAAACTCACTTCTCCAGCAACTATGGGAACTGCGCCAATAGCTTTGTTGATTTTGTTAATTTCGTCGGTAGGTCCGGCAATGAGTGACGTACCGGTATCAACTATAGCTTGGCATCCGCCATTGCACACAGATGTCTTTGCGCTGTCATGAACAGTAACACCATCCATCTTTATCTGCCAGTAACCCTGAAAAAAAAAACCCACAGGCTTTTGACTTAAAATCCCAATCAGATTCTTTCCTCGCTTTGTCTTATCTCTTAAAGTAATCACCAGCAGTTTAAGTTTCTAATGGAGAGTTATTTAGTTGTACAGTAATTGTGTGGTTATTTTCATATAACTCATCTGGCCCCACTTAAATTTTTAGGGTAGATATGAGCAGTGATGGATTTGGAGGCAACACCGCAACAACATCGTCAGCAACTCAACCTACGTTTCTGGAAAAATTATATAAAGTGACTAAAATTTATACCTACAGTATAAGAGTAAAAATCTAAACAAAACAAATTAATAGTCGGTAGCCTATGATGTAACATAAAATCCAGAAAAAGAAAAAAAACTTAACCAAAGCTGACAGACGGTGCTATGATGAAGAGTACTGATATATTTCTTATTCTAACAAAGTATGCGTCCAACCCTCGCAATACGAGAAACAAGAGACGTTAAATCGTATAGATACTATATAGATAACTGGTCACAAGTTTGGCATTGTTTTTGGTTCGATCACGCCATCTGGTACTGGTAGCAATTACTTCAAATAAAAAGTTTCTTTATACACAACAACCTACATACATATAAAACTGAAAGCGTGTAAACTAAATGGGAGGGAGGTGACTGTACCTATCAAAATCCACCACTGGATATTGTCATAGCACAGAAACGCACCTGTGTGGTGACTGGATGGTAGCTGAAGTCGCCGGTGAAACGCGCAGGATCAACACCTCCAAGGAAAAGTTCGCCACCTTGTGGTGCAGTGTCGTCTCTAAGTCAAACATTGCAGCTTTGGTTAACTCAACGCAAAATTAGCCAGCCACTTTCAGGCAGCTTTGAACAGCTACATTCACACGAAGACGACAATTGTCATACGATTGCGAAGGGCTTTCCTTTTTTATGGTATTTCCGTCATAAACACTTCTCTGTTTGATCATGTTATAGCTTTATGACAGCTTATATGATAAGATAGTTTAGAGGCTAAGTTGTACAACAAGCTAACCTGAGTAATAAAGATTACGTATACTTATTACTTATATACAGTATATAAAAAAATACGTTTTTACATTTTCTGCACATCACAAATATCTGAATGCACAAAGAATTACTTTAACTATAGTATAACAAGCGGGTGAAGCACTACAGTTAAAGCATTTGATAAAAAGTCCATTTTTCATTATGTCTTTCTATTGCATGCTCGAATCCCAAATACATGTCTCAAGAAACTAGAAGATTTCAGTCTATATATTCTACTTGAATGAGACTCATGAGCTGATAAAGCTACATTTGTAGGACGAAAGCTTTGCATTAAATTAATTTTATCGATTTATTGTAAGGCAAGTTTGAAAGAAGATGAAGTCGTTTATGTTACAAAACCTTTCAAAAGACGTCGAAATAATTGTGCTTGAAAAAAATTTAATGTATAACAAAACTTCAGGTCAACCAAATAAAACTACATTCACACTGAACAATGGACGACTGGACGTGTTTCTGATGATTTCTTGTAAACACCTTTTTACTGAATCGATTGTAACAAATCATATCTCTTGGTTCCAGCTAAATTACCTGTTCAAAAAGAAAGAAAATTGATTTTTGGATACAGCTTTCTCAGCGAACATTTGATTGAAAACAGGATTGATTCCGTTGACGGAAATAGAACGGTAACCTAATCCCAAAATTCCATCAAACTTAGCAGCAACAAATGTGAGACCAGGTTCTTTGGTGGCTTCAGCAAATATTTGTTTGTTTGCACTGACTCCTCCAACCTGTTATACAAGTATTCAATGCTGTACTGTACATGAAGAATAAAACAACCTGTGTGAGTAACTGTGACTCAACGAATAGTTTCAACTTAATTCTATCATTTAAACCAGTCGTTTACCGAGAAAACTACGAAGTAGAATAAGTAGGTCTACACCAAGGGTCTCAAATGCGCGGCCCGCAATGCATTTTTAAACTTTGAAATAATTAATAATTATCATACAGTACGAGTACATATCTTTTTTATAGATTTAGAAAAGTAAAAATTCACTCTAAAATTAATCAAAAAATCTGCAAATGCCCATCAAACTTCAGATTTGATTGTAAGATTTTTGCTTTCCATGTCCGTCGTTTCGTTTGCATTCTTTTTTGTTTGCGTGTTTTGCGCTCGTGTTTTTCCATCTCTTTGTTCTTAATGCTTTTTCTTGCGATCAAACGTTCTTGGTGCGTTCTTACTACCTCTTTACTGCATTTTAACTGTGCTATTTTGTTTGTCGATTTCTTACTGTGTATTGCGCCCCTCGGGTTAAAATAAAAGCGTTAATTTGGTTCTCAGAGTAATTTGAGTTTGAGACCCTTGGTCTACAACAATCGTGCTCTCACTGCAATAATTGCTTACAAAAATTAAAGCATGAGCAACCATACGTCCCTGAAACATATTTTAAATATTGTATTTTTACTTTTGAAACAATACTGATGCTTTGTGACCTTCACAGAAAATTAATCTTACTGTCACTTTGTCTTGACTGCAATATCCAGATAAGCTACCACTTCCATATCGGATCGCAAATGATGTGCCATTGGCAACGTAAGTGGAGGAATGGCGATGATCGTACTTGTTGTGCACAACTGGATCAAATGGTAAAGCAATACTATATGTGCAGGAAATATATGAATGCATATTGCATACTTTGCATAGTGCAGTGCTGGTGTTTTTAACAAAAAAGCAATGTAAATCAGTCCAAGCTGGATAAGATGTACAGTTGTACACTTGTACAGTATATATATACATTTTTTGTTGAAATTGGCTATTCCATGATGACTACAATGATTTTCCATAAGTAAACTTGACAAAAACAAAGGCATAAAAATCTGGACTAAAATTAATAAATCAGATTTAGCTTAATGAGCATTTATACACGAACTTACGACAAGCTACATCAAGAACGGAACAATCAATTGAAGGAATCCATAAGTTTGATGAACCAGTGTCAAATACAACTTGAAACGATTGAGGGGGAGTTCCAATTGAGATTGGGCCAAAATATTGAGCCTGTGAAAAAATGTTTTGAAATTGATGCACTGATCAGCTTGTATACCGTAACATCTGGTGTTGCGGTTCACAAGTTACCAGGGTCTCCAGTTTATTTTTTATCAACTTCTATAAAAATACTATATGTTTTATACAAATAAAACCACATGGACAATTTCATAACAAATAATTATAAAAAGAATGGGGTTGCATGGAGAATGGTAGAATGCTTTACCAAAGTTGAAAAGTTTATGTTGTTAAAATTTCTGCACAAACACAATAACACATGTTTAGCTTGGTATTAGCAAAGCTGCCCAGTGCTTAACTCTTGTATTACAGTCGCACTGAAAAGTTTAAGACAATTTTTCAAAATATAAAATTTTCGCAACATGCTAGAAAAATTATCCCAAATGCCATGACACATATCATTTTATGGAGAAACTAATAACTATAATAACTATAATTATGTAACAGATGCTTCTGTGCAAAACGTCATAAATGAACTGTTTCTTGTGGAAACAAAAAAATTCAACTTTGTTCAAAATTTGTTGCCGAAAAATATGGCAAAAAAGGAGCTTATCAGCTGTTAAAAGGTAAAAAAATTGTGATGTTACTCAAAGAAGGGTACTCAGAAAGAAAAATATGTGAGAGGTGAAATGTTGCACAGTTGAATCATCAGTGAATAGGTTAATACTTTCTAATCCTTTCCACTTTTCCGCTGTTCAATTGAGGTGAGATTTTGTGAATGCACATTTTTTAGGCTTCATGGAAGGTAAATGCAATATTTTTGGCCGTTTTATAGGTTTTAAGTCAAACTTATTGCTAATACAACATTGTATGTTTCAAATAGCCTACTTGCATTTGTGTCCATGTTACACAACAATCTTTGTACAATCTAGTCTTTCGGTGGAACCAATGGGTGAGTGCACTCTCATCTTCCTCATTATCTAATCATCTGTTGGGGTGGTAACCCTGGGTTTACAAGCCCTTTTCAACTCTAAACTTTCAAATTTTATATATTTGATTATTGTCTGATAGATTGCTGTCTTGCTGAAACTTGTATTTTCAGATATGGTTCTTTCTGAGTACCCTTCTTTGAGCAACATCACAATTTGTTGACCTTTTAACAGCTGATTAGCTCCTTTTTTACTACATTTTTTGGCAACAAATATTTAAGAAAGTTAATTTTTTTTGTTTCCACAAGAAACAGCTCATTTACAAACTTTTGCCCAGAAGCACCTGTTACATAATAATAGTATATAGTTACACCATAAAATGATTATATAACATAGCATTTTGGAATATTTTCCTAGCATATTTTAAAAATTCTAAATTTTGACAAGTGGTCTTAAACTTTTGAGCGCGACTTTAATACAAGAGTTGAGCACTGGGCAGCTTTGCTAATACCAAACTAGACATGTGTGATTTGACTCTATGGTATGGTCCACATAAAATTATAAATGCATTAAATACAACTACAGTTCACTAAAAACCTTAAAAGGCGGTTTCACCCTCATTGGGTCATCAGAAGGTTCTTATTCAAATAGACCAGCGGTTCTCAACCTATGGTCCGCGGACCACTAGTGGTCCACGGGCATTTGCCTGGTGGTCCGCGAGCAAAGTCTGAAATCGTTGTTTTTTAACCCTTTGCATAAAAGTTGTTAATTTTATCAAGGCTCATCCACTAAATTGTCGTCTCTTTGCTTCATTATGTTCGAATAAGGATTTTGATTATGAACAGCCACTGATGTATACTCAAGTTCGCTGGTTGTCAAGGGGAAAAGTGTTTAACCAACTGTTTGAGTTACGTGATGCGACGAGAGAGTTTCTTGGATAAAAAATTCAAGCTTGTTGCTCATTTCAACGATAACTTTTGAGTTGCTGTTCTGGCTTATTTGGCTGACATTTTTTAACAACTGAATAAACTTGATTCATCGCTGCAAGGAAAGCAGACAAATTTAATTAACCTCAGTGATAAAGTGTCTGATTTTACGAAAAAACTTTATCTTTGGAAGACAAGATTATTGCAGGGCAAATTTGACATGTTTGATCAATTGTACAAATTCACTGAAAAACCATAAAATGCTGAAATCAATAAACAACTGTTGATGATTTTTTTTTCTGACCATACTCAGTCACTGCAGGATAAATTTAACTTCTACTTTGGTAATTTGAACGTTCAGAGTTTTTTATGGGTTTCCAGTCCGTGAATTGACCAGTGACACTACTTTGAATATGTTGCACCCATCTGAGAGTGAGCTTGATAAAATTTTGGATACAAGCTTCACACGAGTATCCACAACTGTCTCAGAAAGCTTTGAAAATAATTCTATCTTTTGCGACATCTTATCTTTGTGAATGTGGATTTTCTGCACTGGTTACAATAAAAACAAACATAGGCGCCGGGTTTTGAAAATTGCCGGGGGGGGGCAAACTTTTTAGCCGACTGATTGCTTACATTCAAAATACTGATGTTTGTTTGTCAGCATTGATGTTTGTTTGCGTCTATCTGCCATTGTATATCGCCAAGCTTTATAATGTAGGCTCAGGCCTCGAAATTCACGGCGGACATGTCCGCCGTCACAGCATGTGATGTCCGCGGGAAGTACCATCTAGATCGGTCATATTTGTCCGCCGAGAAATAGCACAGGAACTAGCGATACAAATCGTCATTGCATAGCACGAACATTCGAACAATTGTTGCAATAATATATTTTCCAGCGCATTCTAGCGCGCATCTAGAAAATGTGAATCCTGTATCCCTTAGCTTCCATTCAAGGAGGAAAACTTTCGATTCTTACGTTGCTTCAACGATTGATGACATTGAATCAGCGTAACAAAGGTAAATTCTTCGCTAAGAATCGATAGGAGTGCAGGTACTTCTACACTAATCACGCGCAATTTAGTTCACGCTTTACGTCACAATGTCTGGCTTTGATCTCCGAGTAATAATGATACCGCAAGGTTGGTTACTAAGTTAGATTATACGAGTAGGCTATAACAGCAAGACGCAACAAAACTTGTTAAGTTTTGGTATTACAGTAAGAAAGAAAAGACCCAAGAAAAATTCACTTTCGCTCACATGACACGCAAAAATAAACTTAAAGAAAAAAGCCTGTAAAACTTTGCACAGCAGAAAATAGCGTTGGTGTAGAAATTTTCCGACTCCTGCCCAGAGCATTGTGACGCAATAAGCAACACGACCTCGTTCGGTGGAAGTTAATCAGTTATGTGACGTATTGACCAGCTACACGGCGATTTGGCTCTTCAAGCGCAAGTCGTTAGTCTGATGAAAGCCTTTCAGAGTGACTTTACTGATTTTTTAAAAAGCCTTCTAAAACCGTAGTTAGAGTTCTGAAATGGCGAAGAATTATTATCAAGATAAAGTGATTAAGCATGACGATCGACGCTAAAACTGGTGTGTCCGCCGTGAGACTTAATTTGTCCGCTGAGATAGCTGCTCAGACCGGACACCTTTGTCCGCCGTCAACAAAAAACGAATTTCGAGGCCTGTAGGCTACTTCGAATTATATGCTGGTCACTTTGAACTTTAGCTCTTAATACGAGTAGATACTAAACTGAGCAAATTGCACCTCGTTATTGACACTCCCAAGAAAAAAAAAAGCGGAAGAAATCAAGTAAAACGTTTTTCAATCATCGTTTGCTTCAACGGCACCAAGCTGGCGATTATCAGCTACCGTACTTCTGTTTCTTTTGTTATCTTAGGAGCAGCGCTCTTGTTGCAACAAGTAGATCTTTTAAATGAGATCGATCCACAATGAAGGTCAAACTAACGCAAATCTGAACTTAGAAACATTTGATTTAGGATTTTTTTTTAATAATTTGCGGGGGGGCAGCCACCCCGAGCTAAATTCACGGGGGGGCGCCGCCCCTCCGCCCCCCCGAAGTCGGCGCCTATGAAAACAAAGTATTGTTCTCGACTTCAAGTCGAAGATGAACTCCGATTGAGTCTTTCAAGTATTACACCTCATTTGGCTGTGCTATGCTCAAATGTGCAAGCTCAAGGTTCGCAATAAATGGGTCTGCTACTATTCGGTGAGTCCGATTCGGTGAGTCTGATTCGGTGAGTTCCTAACGTCTAACCCCTAACCCTAACCCCAAACCCTTAACCCTAAAACGGCAATGATAATTAGGCTACGGTACCCGATAATTTAAAAAAAAATTTGAAAAAATCCCCCGTTAAGGGATCGGACTCACCGAATCGGACTCACCGAATCAGACTCACCGAATCGGACTCACCGAAACGGGCCATTCCGGCAATAAATATAGCAATCTTTCTAAAACCAACTACTGTTTATGACTTAGCAAGCAATAAGTGACATTTGTTCGTTACAAGAGCAGCAGGAAGAGTAGTGGTCCGTGACTGAGACACAATTTTTTTAAGTGGTCCTTGAATCTCAAAAGGTTGAGAACCTCTGAAATAGATAATTACTACATTTATTGTAATTATGATATAGCCCCATCTAGTGGCAAATTTAGCAGAAAACCCTTAAGGACACTTTAGAATAGGGCTGGGTGGGGACTGGGGGTCAAACCTAATTGGATTTACAAAAAATTGCCAAAATTGTTTTCTAAGCTAACCTCATATATAAAAAATTAGGGTGTAGTGCTAAAATTCGAAGCAAACGATGTATCCTAAAATGTAAATACAAGTTGTTCTCACATCTAGATAATTAGTAAGAGGTTCTGGAGCAGAGCTCATCCTTTTTCCACTGTATTTTGAGTGACCATTCTTCAATAGCTTAGAAACATCAACCTTTTTCTCTCTCATGGAACGGCGAATGCTTTTATGTTTGCTCAACTGTATCCTGTTGAATTATGGAAGGCAGAAAAGTAAGAAAACATATTAAAATCGTTATCTTTTAATTACACTAAAACAGTGTGGCAGCATAACAATTCACAACAAAGGCCATTCCATTGTAGAGTCCATGTGCATGTTTGCGACCATTGATGTAATTGTGTCCACTTCACAAATTTGTGAATATTTTGCAATTGAAAATAGTTTGAAAGAAAAAATTTAACAGTTTATTAAATATTTATTAATAGTGTTATCAAAATTCATGTAAGTTTTATCTTCTTACGCTAACTATTAGGGTGGAGTGAAAAAAATAAAAATCACTAATTCAAAAAACGTCCCCTCTCAATAGTTGTCTTTGGTCCCAAAACTTATTTTAAAAGTGGTTTTGGGAAGTTGCCTTAAATACTCAGGTGATTTGTAATGGCCGTTGGCCGATTTGTAATGGCCTTGACGCAAAGGTCATGCGGGGGTCAAATCCCATAAAAATGCCATAACTATGTGAGCAGTGATGCTAGGGAGCTAATTTTGATGCCAAAAGAAGCAGAATGTGCACTTTCCTATCTGTCTCAAAAGAAGTTTTTTTCGAAATTTTACTAGATATATGGTTATTTTCACAAAATGTAATTTTCAGGTCAAATATGAATAACACATAGCATTATGCACAGTTTAACATCACCATAACATAATCACTTCACAAGAAATCAGCATAATGAGTATGATATATCTCTAACCAATGAAACACACATTTGAGTGGTTTTAGAGCAAGCACAAGCACAGGATGGTAACAACAAACAAATATGAAATTGGGTTACATAATATTACAAAAGCCTAGACGACGACGTTAAATGCCAGTTTTATGCAGGGGGAAATGGTATCGGCAGGAGGACCTAAGATTGAAATTGCTTTTTGGTATTGAATTGCTTCATCAGTTTTCGTGACCGAATCTTTAGCCTGATTAGACCGTCACGTCTGTTGAAGCCAGCTACTGCTGATGAAGCTTCGGTTACAAGCTTTATGTGGCGCTCCACAGCTTGATTGTGGCATGGGTGGCGCATAATGAGCTTTTCTTCTCTGTTTTTTTTCGATGTCGCAGTTACTCAGGTGTCGAATTTCTGGTGGTTCGTTGGTTTGGTCAGAATTTAAGTTCACAAGTTTGTAGTAAGATTTAGCATGAACGTCGATTGCTGGAACATTGAATTTTCTCACATGGACAGAAGCTACGGATTTTTTCTCATCGGATAGCTCGTTTTGGACTGGTGCTGCTTCGCTTTCAGGCACTTCATTTTCGATTGAAAATTGTTCAATGACCCCTCTCAAACTAAGGATTTAGTTCACAGTTAAATGACGAACTGTCTCATCATCATCTGCCAACATCCCCAAGAGAATGTTTTCTTGGTGCGCAAAGAATGCATTTCGCTTAAGGACATCCAGTGCAATCTTCTTGACTTTATTGTTTGGAAATTTGACAACTCTTTGTAGATGTTGAAAAAGTTTTTCGGTCCATCTGTGATCGTGTGGTAGTGCTTGATTTCAAACCATGCCGGAAAGTAAACTCTAATGCAAAATTCTACGATTGTTGTGAATGTTGTGGTCGTTGTACAGAAACATAGAAACGGGATATGCGACAGGCCAAGGTCAGCCACCTTGTATCTAAAAGTCCTCCAACTTCGAGAAGCTCGAGATCTTCATCAACAGTGCCCAACATTACGGCCATGCAGATTCTGTACCCATAATATTCGTCATTTAGCTGTGAACTAAATCCTTAGTTTGAGAGGGGTCATTGAACAATTTTCAATCGAAAATGAAGTGCCTGAAAGCGAAGCAGCACCAGTCCAAAACGAGCCATCCGATGGGGAAGAATCCATAGCTTCTGTCCATGTGAGAAAATTCAATCATGCTAAATCTTACTACAAACTTGTGAACTTAAATTCTGACTAAACCAACACACCACCAGAAATTCGACACCTGAGTAACAGCGACATCGAAAAAATCAGAGAAGAAAAGCTCATTATGCGCCACCCATGCCACAATCAAGCTGTGGAGCGCCACACAAAGCTTGTAAACGAAGCTTCATCAGCAGTAGCTGGCTTCAACAGACGTGACGGTCTAATCAGGCTAAAGATTCGGTCATGAAAACTGATGAAGCAATTCAATACCAAAAAACAATTTCAATCTTAGGTCCTCCTGCCGATACCATTTCCCCCTGCATAAAACTGGTATTTAATGTCGTCGTCTAGGCTTTTGTAATATTATGAAACCCAATTTCATATTTGTTTGTTGTTACCATCCTGTGCTTGCTCTAAAACCACTCAAATGTGTGTTTCATTGGTTAGAGATATATCATACTCATTATGCTGATTTCTTGTGGAGTGATTATGTTATGGTGATGTTAAACTGTGCATAATGCTATGTGTTATTCATATTTGACCTGAAAATTACATTTTGTGAAAATAATCATATATCTAGTGAAATTTCGAAAAAAACTTCTTTTGAGACAGATAGGAAAGTGCACATTCTGCTTCTTTTGGCATCAAAATTAGCTCCCTAGCATCACTGCTCACATAGTTATGGCATTTTTATGGGATTTGACCCCCGCATGACCTTTGCGTCAAGGTTGTCACCTGAGTATTGGAGGCAACTTCCCAAAACCACTTTTAAAATAAGTTTTGGGACCAAAGGCAACTATTGAGAGGGGACGTTTTTTGAATTAGTGATTTTTATTTTTTTCACTCCACCCTACTAACTATGTGACGTGTTTGTGGTTTTCAAATTACGTTTTTACAAAAAACTTTGTTTTTTTAATAAAATCAATAAAAAATAGCATCCTGACTTTCAAGTGGCATAAAAATAAATATGTGAACGAGAAGTACATTTATCAGGGTCTGCGAGTTGTTGCTGTCATCGCATTATTTACCGGGCATTTTTTTAGAGAGTGTTTTGATTGGACACATTTTGGAATTAACACAGTATAATATATAATCATAAAATGTGCTTAACATTAGGAAGTGGCTATTTTTCCACACTTAATGCCATGGTTACAATCAGGTGATGCCAGAGTTACGATTAAAGTTAGGAAGGGTTAAGGTAAGGGTTAGAGTTAGGAATAAGATTAAGGTTTTGATCTTTACCCATGACTAAAAAAAATTTCCGAAATACAAGTTTTTGTTTTCAACATCTTTAAACTTTTCTCAAATTAGGGCACAATTCCTTATCTGGCAACACTATTAAGGCTATTATTACACTATATTGTGTAAATATAGCCACAGCCTTAATATTAATACACACAACAATACCACCAAATTACTACATGCTTAAGAGTATGAAAATATCTTTCTCATAAAAGAAATAAGTATTATAACTGTTTAAGTTAGGCAGTGGCTATTGAACCGGCTCCTTTCTTTTAATCTTAAGGGTCTGCTACTATTCGGTGAGTCCGATTCGGTGAGTCCGATTCGGTGAGAGCCTTTTTCGGTGAGAGCCTTTTTCGGTGAGAGCCCTATTCGGTGAGTTTTTTGAATTTTTTTTTGAAAATTATCGGGTACCGTAGCCTCATTAAAACCCTTAACCCCAAACCCCCTAACTCCTAACCCAAACCCCCAAAAAACCCTTAACCCCCAAAAAACCCCAAACCCTCAAAAAACCCCAAACCCCCAAAAAACCCCAAACCCCCAAAAAACCCCAAACCCCAAAAAACCCCAAAACCCCAAAAAAACCCAAAACCCCCCCAAACCCCAAAACCGCAAACCCCCAAAAAACCCCAACCCCAAAAACCCCAAGCCCCCTAACCCCAAACACCCCAAAACCGCAAACTCCAACCCCCAAAAACCCCCCAACCCCAAACCCCTAACCCCAACCTCAAAAACCCCCAACCCCAAAAACCCCCATACCCCCTAACCCCAAAAACCCCCAACCCCCTAACCCCAAAAACCCCCAACCCCCTATCCCCTAACCCTATAACGGCATATGATAATTAGGCTACGGCGCGCAATAATTTTAAAAAAAAACTCACCGAATAGGGCTCTCACCGAAAAAGGCTCTCACCGAAAAAGGCTCTCACCGAATCGGACTCACCGAATCGGGCCATTCCGTAATCTTAAACACTATTTGACCGGCATGACATGATGTATTTTTTCTTTCACCTTCTCTTTCAAAGAGAAAAAATGAAAAAAGTGCCTATATATATATATATATAACTTTTAAATTTAACAATTTTATTCAACTGGATCAGCGGCATGTACGATATTTCTCGGGCTGGTGTGAGTTCGACACTTTCCGGAAGCGTTTTTTTTTTAAACTAAATTTTGACCGGAAGTGACTCAATCGCCCCGATAGCTCAATTAGTTAGCGTGTGACTTCTGGAACGAAGAAGCTTTAAGATCAAGCGGCGCTGGTTCGACTCTCGGGGTGTGCGCTTGAGCAACGCACGTTAAGGACTGCTCTCCATTCAGCGACATCTAATGGATGGAATAATTCCCCGGCAACAAGACTTCAACAATCGAAAACTTCACTCTGTCAATCTCGGTGACCGGGCCTGCGTCAGTGAATCAAAGCCTCCACAAATATGCAAAACTGCCAGGATTAAGGTCTGCAAAAAGCTTTCCCAGTCCTAGGATAAAGATTCAATCAATCAATCGTTAGGCTGCTGCATTTTTGTGGTCAATTTTTAAGTTGGGTAGCCTATAGCCCAATTTTTTACAACTTTTCAAATGTGAGTAATAAAGTTAGAGTATTTTTAATTTTCTGGAATTTGAGAATTTCTCTGGGTAAGTTTCCGTTTGTCATAAGAGGATGTGACTGTGTTTGCCAAATGACGCATTACATTTTTGCTCTCAACAAGTTAGTTTAGCGGCTGTAAAAAGTGACATATAACTTCTTTAAATAAAATGGTTTCATCAATGTCAAGTTTACTTTTAGGCAGTGTTTCTTAGCAAGCAATTTAGTTTGAAACAAAACGCTTGTGTGTAGAATCGAACTCATACCCTTGGGGATACCAGTCCGAGAAACATCGTAGGCCTATGCGCCGCTTAGGGTGTGACAGCCGCCCCATGATTTTTAAAACTTGGTTTCACAGAGCCTACCTTTTTTTTGATGGTGAGGTTTTACCTGTATAACATTCCTGTAAAGTTTCAAAAAAATTGGTCAAGGTTTAGAGGTGGCCCGTGGCCACTAAAGTTTTTGGGGGGTGAGCGATACATTTTTAGGGGTGTTTTTGCTATATCTCAGCTCGTAGACATGATAGAAGGTCATGCTATAGCTCAATCGATGCAGAATAAGCAAGTTTATATCAGACTTGTGAACAAATGTTCAGTCTAAAATGTGTAGTTTTTGAGTTATTTGAGAAAAACCCGTTTTTTGCATATTTGTGAGAAAAATGTTTAAGCACCTTTTCTTCTTGGGTTAAAACTTATGGAAAATCAATGAAATGATGAATTCACATGTTTACTTAATGTTAAACGAAATTACAAAATACATTTGAGAGCGAGGAACAGCGATAATAAAAATCACAATGTAAGAAACCAACACCGAGATGGATGTAACTTTTGTTTACGCTGATTGGGCATAGAATTTCTGCTGTTCTCAAATACTTGAAGAATATTTTGAAATGAAACTTCTGTCTTAGTAGTGTCAATAAAGTCTTGGCACAGTTTGACACCCCTTTCTGCTGCATCATTAACAACACAAAGATTTGAAACCCGTTTCCTTGCTTCACAGTTGCTGCCGTTCTGGCACCAATCGACAACACCAACACTTAAAAAGGTCGTATCAATCCTCAAGATTCTGAAGAAGCTCCAAGAATCTTCTCCAACAAAGGAGCTCAAGTCATCTGTTTGTTTTGTAGGAACGGAAGGAAAGGAGGGTTTGCCAAAATCACTTCCTCTTTTCAAGGAATGTCCAGGATCTTCGAAGCTTGTCAGTTTTTGAACAATTTTTGCTTTGTCTTGTCAGACACGCTGCTATCGAAAAGGGGAAGCAAAGGGTATAGGTTTTTCACTAAGATACCACATGTGCCCCTTTAGAGCTTTAAGAGCTGCTTTGGCCATACTGCTTTCGATTTCTTCATACTCACGAAGGTTGTTGATAAGTTCTAGGTCGTTGCAAGGAGCAGAAGTTGACACAGAAGCGGTTAGCCACCATGGCACATAGGAATATACATACAACAAGCTGAATGAGGAGACCACGATTCTTTTATCATTGAAGCTATCGTAACCACTGACTGCAACTTGTACCTTTGAAGCAAGATAACAGATGTAGTGAATGAAGTCATTTATTAACAAACACTACAATTAAATGCAATGTTAACTTTCCTACCTGTGAGCTGTTCTGTAGCTGAGATTAACTTTGGAAACATCACCTCCTGTAGCGGTAATGTAAGTGCTGCTAAAGATGTAGGGCTGATGTGGTTACGTACAGCTGCTTCCACTACTGTGGAAGAATTGAGGATATCATGTGGCCAGAATGCTGATGTACCAGTCTTCACAGTCCTTTTGTGTGGCCTGTTGGAGCAGTGAGCTATCTCTTCAGAATCATCTTGATCCTCAATGTCTACATCATCCTCAACAATATGAAATGACTTTTCAGCTGCTTCTCGTCTTAAACATTCCTTTCTTCTCCGTTTTTTCTCCGACTCCTTCCTTCTATTGACCTTCCTTTCTGTGGTAGTGAGAACCATATCAACACTGCCCATACTTGCAACCCTGTCTGTCATCATACTCAGTAAAAATGCTTTATCTTCTTCATTACCGTACTCATGTTCTTTAACACATTCCTTGGCCATAACTTTATTGTTGAGTTTAGTTTCTCTTTGTAATCCTTAATTCTATGTTGCTGTAAATCGTCCATCCTGTACCGGGTTTCTCTTTTTAGGATAGCCTTCATTTCACTAAACAGCTTAATCACTTCCTCTGCCATCTTATGAGATTGCAAGTGAGGTATTCT
The DNA here is from genome assembly GCF_918807975.1 of Aplidium turbinatum. Taxonomy (NCBI): domain Eukaryota; kingdom Metazoa; phylum Chordata; class Ascidiacea; order Aplousobranchia; family Polyclinidae; genus Aplidium; species Aplidium turbinatum. Next base: position 21,423,779 of record NC_137477.1, read on the forward strand.
TGCATCATTTGCATGTTCGTAAAAGGGTAGTACTGCTTTAACAGCTTCGTTAGCAGCATTTCTCAAGGTATTTGTTGTAGTGGAATGATGAGCAAGAAAGCACAGCAGGACCTGACGACAAGTAGGGAGTCGTGAACCAGTAATGACTTTATTTTTTTCACCAGGAATTGTGTCAAGCAAATAATACCTTGGATCTTTAAACTTTGACATAGCATGTAACATAAATTAGCACTTACCACCATAAAAATTGCCTAAACAGTAAACACCATGTTAGTGTTCAGTTTCTATGCTTCTTCTAACAAAGCAAAACATGAGGTAACTTAGGTTTAAACTTTGAAGAGGTACAGCTTCTGTACTTCTCCAGGTGTTCCTAAGAAGAAAAAAAGTGAAAATGGTAAAACATTCAATTCATATGTAACAATTTTTCACAATTTTTTTACAAAAAACGCGTTTTTCTCAAACAACTCGCAAACTACACATTTTAGGCAAATAGTTTCTTCACAAGTCTAATACAAATTTGCATATTCTGCATCGATTGAGCTATAGCACGACCTTCTATCATGTCTAGGAGCTGAGATATAGCAAAGGCACCCCTAAAAATGCATCGCGCACCCCCCAAAAACTTTAGTGGCCACGGGCCACCTCTAAACCTTGACCAATTTTTTTGAAACTTTACAGGAATGTTATACAGGTAAAACCTCACCACCAAAAAAAAGGTAGGCAAATTCTGAAAAGGTCGGGGCGGCTGTCACACCCTAGCGCCGCTGATTCAGTTGAAAAAACTATTGAATTTAGAAGTTATAGTCAAGTGGGGTAAAAAAATAGTGGGGTTATTGGGGTAAAAAAAACACTTACCATCTCACATCTAAAATGAGTAAATATTCACTCAACTTTTTTAGTGTCTGTTTAAGTGGTCTCTGGTGATTACTTTGAAGGGTAGAGGAAAAAGATTGGATTTAACAAAGAAGAGATATGCTAAATAGAGTAAATATGGCCAGCGAAGGGTGCAAAAAAAGGTTTGGAGGAGTTTATTAAAGGTTTTTGCTAAATATTAGTGATAGGTAGTATGAATGTTTTAATGCTTGCTTTCTCTTTGCTACTCGTCAGTTTGTTGTCATCAGTCGAATCCAGGGCTCACCACGTGGAGGTTGACAACTTTAGCCTTGAATGTTTTAATGTTATACCTTGAATGTTTTAATGTTATATTGTGAGTACTATGTTGTGAGGCTACTAGATGCAACAAAGACTGGGGCCTCCAAATGCGGTACACGACAACTGGGCAAGACAAAGTGAGCGATACCCACTTGGGCGAGACTAGATGGGCGACGGACCAAGTGGGCGACGAGCCAAGTGGGCGACGGCCAAAGTGGGCAACGGAAGCGAAAGTTTAGCTGTTCGAAAAAAAAATACGACTTTTAATTTTTACTTTAAAATACAATGATTGATTTGTGGAAGGGAGGCAATGAGAGTTCTCACGCTGAGTTTCACAAAGCATTGGAAGCAACATTTTCATTATTTTTTGTAGTCTAGTAATAGCGCTTGCTGTTTGATGTTAATTTGCATTGTGACATCATCTTGACACATTATTTTGCAATTTGCGGCCTCAGGGTTTATCGTGAAGCTTAAGAGAAACCTCTCAGAAAAGAGACAAACGAATGGCCATAGAGTGGTTCAAGTCAGTTATGAACGCTCCCTAACCGTTATCGAAGCTTGTCGGTATAAAATATGACTTTTAATTTTTACTTTAAAATACAATGGTTGGTTTGTGAAAGGGAGGCAATGAGAGTTCTCACGCTGAGTTTCACGAAGCATTGGAAGCAACATTTTCATTATTTTTTGTAGTCTAGTAATAGCGCTTGCTGTTTAATGTTAATTTGCATTGTGACATCATCTTGACACATTATTTTGCAACACACAATCCAGTCTCTGAATATTATACACACTTGCGGTAGGTCACTAGGTCAGCCAGTGCTGAGATCTTAACTACTAAATAGCTGGTTTGGTAGGTACATGCATTAGACTAGGGGTGGGGAACCTTTTTAGTATTGCGGGCCACATAAAATGAGAAATAACACAGGTGGGCCACTAAAAATTTCGAAATTTTATTTACAGATAAAAAATGCAGCAAAGACAGTTAGTAGACAATGATTTATTTCACTTTTACAGCTAGTGGGATGTCTGAAAGTTTTTATTTTTGGTGAGTCGTGTGATATCTGCTGACACGGAAGATGTTGCAACTCTTAATTATAACTCAACTCTTAATTGCAATTCTTAATCTTCTATGATGGATTAACTAGTCATAGAAGGCCATTTGCAATAGGCTATACAAGAATGCACACCCTACTCTTTTTTGAGCTGTTGTTTTAACATATATTGGGTAAAGAAATTTTGGGTAAAGGGCTACATGGAACGGCAAACACGGTCACATCCTCTTATGACAAACGGAAAATTATCCAGAGAAATTCTTCAATTTAAGAAAATTAAAAAACTCTAACTTTATTACTCATATTTGAAGACATAAAAAATTGGGCTGTAGGCTACTCAAATTAAAAATTGACTACAAAAATGCAGAAGCCTAACGATTGAGTCACTTTGGGTCAAAATTTAGTTAAAAATTTAAAAAAAAACGCTTCCGCGTAGTATCGAACTCATTTCCTCTGGAGCACCAGCCCGATACGTATCCTACGCGCCACAGACTCAGTTGAAGATAGGTGTTGAATTTAAAACTTATATAGGCACTCTTCTCGTCTTTTGCTTTGAAAGAGAAAAAGAAAAAAAATGCCTATATAGTGACGTCATGAGCGGTCAAATAGTGTTTCAGATTCAAAGACCGGCGCCAGTCAAATAGCCACTGCCTTTTTTAATTTTTTTCTTGATTATTTCAGGGTACAAAATGAGGGTACGAATTAGGTTGCATCTCAGAAAATAAAGCTAAACTACCGTACATACTTAGTCAACATTAAGTAAAAACAACAATACTTACACATGGGCAGTTGTGCAAACAGCAGCAATCAACAGAACCAAAACAACAATTTTCATTTTGCTATTTGTATGTATTAGTAATCTACTAAAGAAAAATATAAGGTTTAGCGAAGTTTAACAAGCTAATTCACCAACAGGCTAGGTTTATAGCCTCCATAATCTGAAAAATGTCACATTGCAAAATGGTACGGTAAGATCCGGTATCTAGCCTACTCATCCTTTTTTAAATAGATTCGAGAGAACAGAAAAAATGGAATAATTAGACACATTTTCAAAGGCAGTGGCTATAATTTACCATAAGAAACCAAAGAAAATCTGAAAAAGAATTGTTAGAGATTTAAAGTTTACACGTTAAAGATAATTCAGTTAGCTAGTTACCTTCAAGAAGTTAAAATCTATTGTATTTTCATGAATATTTTCAAATTCCTGATAAGCGCTGAAGTTAAGCCGAAAACATTTGACCGTTAAAACGATATGTAAAATATATTGTTCCAATGCTCAACCCTGTTGTATTGTTGTGTCTTGCTTGTCTGTGGTATAAAAAGCAAACCCTCTTCCGAAACTAAATTTTTATAGGTAACGCAAGTAAAAATAAAAAAATGAAAACGGCCAGCGCAATGGTCTCCTCAACCTGCAATTGCGTTGCTACAGGAAAGATTATCACAGCAATCATTTGCCATAAAAACAAATTATTCCATACAAACAATCAACAAAGCTCAACAAAAATTTCGAAATTTCGACGCCCTCAAGCAGAGTTACCAGATACAAAATCAATATTCTGCCAAACAATGTCTAAAAATCTGCTAAACCTGTCATGGTGTTGAAAGAAATGTGGTTTTAATGCAAGTGGCTTGCTATAAAACGAAGAATAGCCTTGTCTTCATAACACTCCCTTTTATGTAAGAGCTACAAAAGCCACTGAATCTGGTGAAGTCGTAGTAAACGGTTGCACTTGCACGAGCATGATTACACGTATGGCTTTGTGCATGAGTGCATGCTTTGAATCATTTGAAAATCTGTACAAACATGGCTAAAGTTGAATCACCATTAGTGAATTTTTTTCAATTAAAAAGACTACTAAACAAGTTTTATAAATCAGTCAAACTATATTTTTTTGCCAAAACTGCCAGATTTTTTAAATTTAGAAGGGCAACTTTTCCCATGTGATGAGTGACGACATGTCACGCGACTTCGTGGGGTTGCCGTATAAAGATAAAATGAATCAGCGCAATTCAGAAGATAAATTCAACGACAGCATGGCGAAAGCGTTTGAAAATTATTCAATTTGGGAAGCTGTGTGGCCCAGGGGTGAGAGCGTCTGCACCAGTCTTGAAGAGAAGTTTCGGCAGTGTAGGCTTTGCCTGTAGTAGGCTAAGTTTCACTGCACTTGAATTAGGATGTTGTTAGTCTATTTTGTATTTGAGTCTATTTTTATTGATATTTTTGTTGGTGGTAAACAAGTGACCTGTGGTAGCATTTATCGAGCACCTGCATTGGATGCTAAGTCAAACTTGGAATTTCTTGATCTGCTTAGTGAGTGCATTAATAACATAGGTACATCAAAACAATGCTACATAATGGGAGATTTTAATTATAATTTATTGGATTATGAAAACATCAATGTAGGCAATTTTACAGACTTGATGTTCTCAAATTCTTTTTACCCACTAATTAATAAACCTACTAGAATAACTGACACCAGTGCAACAGTCTTAGATCAAATATGGTCCAATGTGCAAACAGGTAATGAAAGTCGGTGTGGAATTCTAATTAATGCAATCTCAGACCAGTTCCCAGTTATGCATTGTACAAATATTGGAAAACCCTCAGTTACATGTCATCAATATACCAGATCATTTAATCTCTCAAACATACAAAATTTCTCAAATGCTCTGGAAAATATGGACATCACGTGTTGCCTAAATCAAACTGATGCTGATGAAGCTTATGAGTCATTCATAGGAGAATATACTAGTCAATTTAATAAGCATTTTCCTTTACAAAAAACACCTTTAAAAAAGAATAATTCTTGGTTTAATAGAGAACTACTACATCTATTACGAAGAAAAGAGCGTTTGTTTAAAAAGTATATAGCAAATAAAACTATTCACTCCAAAATACAGTTCAACAAAAAAAGAAGGAATTTTATAAATCTAAATTTGAAAAGCAAAAGTTTAATATGAAAGCTACTTGGCAAACAATCAACAATCTATTAGGTAAATCCCAGTCTAAGACTAACCATGGCATCAAAATAAATGATAGTACAGTCATTGACAGATTAACTATTGCAAATCACTTCAATGATCACTTTTCCTGTGCTGCCCATTCCCTTACAAAAAAAATTCCCAAATCAAATACAATATTTTCAACATATCTTGATTCTCCATGCTCTGAGACAATTTATATTTATCAAACTACTTTAAATGAAATTAACAATATTATTCATGCTATGCCAGCAAAAACCAGCAGTGGCATCGATGAAATACCATCCATAGTTGTAAAGTCAACCCCAAACAATATACTGCATGCTTTAACTCATATATTTAACTTATCTTTAACGAGTGGAAAATTCATAAATTCATTTAAGTTGGGGAAGGTGATACCTATCTTTAAAAAGGGTAGTTGCAAAGATTCAAACAACTACAGACCAGTCAGCCTACTACCTGTTTTTTCAAAGATATTAGAAAGAATCATGTACAACAGATTATACTCGTTTTTAATTAGACATAAATTTTTCTATAACAATCAATTTGGTTTCAGAAAAAATCATTCCACAAGCCATGCTGCTTCAATGCTAATAGAAAGTATCACCAGTATACTCAATGACAACCATCTTGCATTAGGAATCTTTCTTGATTTATCTAAAGCATTTGACACCATTGACCATAAAATATTGCTAGCTAAATTATATCATTTCGGAATAAGAGGCGTGGCCTATGACTGGTTCATGAGTTACCTGAGTAATAGAAAACAAAGAGTGGTTTTCAATGGCACACTATCTTCTAATGTTAACAACATATCTTTGGGTGTCCCACAAGGGTCTATCTTAGGCCCTCTTCTATTCCTGATTTATGTAAATGACTTTCCTAACTGCCTTCAACACGGAACTGCAATTATGTTTGCAGATGACACCACCATTATATATAAAAATAAAACCGTTTCTACTGTATATGATATGGCAAATCAAGAGCTTGTATGCATAGATCAATGGCTATCAACAAATCGATTGTCTCTAAATGTCACCAAAACCAAACATATATTATTTTCAAGTCAAGGAAGCAAGACACTATCATGCAACCCACCCTTAAATATTCGAAAAAACAACATAGAACAAGTTGCTTCAATAAAGTTTCTGGGAATAATTGTAAACGAGCATTTATCATGGAAATCTCATATGGAAATCTTGCTCAAAAAATAAGACCAACACTCTGCGTGACAAAAAAAATTAAGCCTTTCCTAAACAAACAAGCACTTCTCTCCATTTACCATTCTCTATAGTTGAGAGTCAGATATTATATTGTATCTCAACATGGTGTCATGAAAACAAAACTTCATTGCAAAAGCTGCAACGTACATGTAATAACTTTCTTCGTATTGTATTTGACATTGACCGCAGAGAAAGCATAAAAGGTGTAATGGAACTCAATAATTTAAAATCAATTAACCACATTAAAAATACAGAGATTGCAACTTTCATGTTTAAATATTCAAAAAACCTACTTCCCACAACATTTAATGATATAATTATGTGTAAACAATCAAATAGCCTAACAACAAGAAGTAATTCTCCTTATATTCCGATATATTGCAGAATTAACACTTGCAAACAATCAATACGGTACATGGGGCCAACAGTTGGAACAAGCTCCCCCCTACTATAAGAAATGAATGCAAAACTGTAAAAAGCTTTAAATCAAAAATGAACAAGCTAAATCTTCCTTGAAATAATCCTATCTAAGTATAACATACACCAAACTTACTAATATATATATATATTTTTTTTTTTTTTTTTTGCCCAGAAATGATAGGCCAATGTGTGTAGATTTATTAGCAAAATAGTAAGGTTGTAAGTACTCCTACTGGCCTTCTGGTTCTTGTGTTTTTTTGTCCACAGAAGTTCTACAGAGTCTGCAGAAGTTTTTCCATCCTCTTCGACCAATCACCATCTTTCGATGAAGCGGTGGCCATGTGCTCCAACCAGTTGTTTTATATCAATATCTTGGACTGGATCGTCATGCTATTGTCTGATTGTTTATCTATTTTTCTAACATGCCGAATTGGATTCTTTTTTTTTCTTTTTTTTCACTTTTGTTATGGTTTAACGTGTAAAACATACGGTAGCCTAACCCAAATTTATCATAATACTGTGACATGCCACTACTACATCCCAGCTGGCGATGCCTGTCGTTTTTGCATTAATTCAACGTTTGCTAACGTTGGATCAGTGTGGAGGTGACGAGTTTAGCTGACTGGGGTCCAAAATTATCGCTTTATCAACGCAAGTTTTATCAAAGCACGCTTGATATCTTCAAGATATAACTTCCCTGGGTATAATTGAATTTCCGCAAGATGATGATGTTGTTTTTGCTAGTTTGTTTTATTTGTTTTTGTCATTGTTTTCCTGTCGTCAAGTTATAGCCTATCTATTTTGTGAATCGTGCAAGGCCTATGGTGCGTTGCGCTTGAAATGGCTTTGCCCGTGGTAGGGTTTCTTTGTGGGGTTTTCTTTGCCTGCCTTGCTCTTCTTTGCTATGAGCTAAACGCATCAAGACGTGTTCCCCTTACGACCATCAGCACTCTTGATAACGCACCATGGCCGATCTTCATAGCAACTGTCCATGCAAATCTTAAATATATCAGCTAAAGCTATGTGGGCTAATAAAGCTATAGCCTAAATATACGTTGTTTAATTGTTTTTTGTTTTTTTGTAACATTTTCTTTTTTAATTTTTCCTTTATATCTTAAATTTTTTCTGACGGTGTTGCGACCGTGCCAAATTTCTTTCAAATCAATAACTTACTTCGGTCTCAAGCACGTTTTAACGTTCGCGTTTTGTCGCTTCTACCCTTTTCTCGACCTTTGCTATGTTGACGTGTATTGTTTTGATATGATGGTCAGAAATAAAAACAACTGAACTGAACTGAACTGCACTTGAATTAGGATGTTGAACCGCTAGAATTTGGGTGTTGCCTTAGAACAGTGGTTCTTAACTTGGGTTCGACGAAGCTGCTTCAGGGGTTCGGCGCAAAAGCCCGAAATAGGGATAAAGGAATTTATTTTAAACCTTTCCTTTGAAGAGAGTTCACTTAAAGCGTCAGGTGCATTTCTTTGTCACCTAGTGACAGCTCTGTAAGCTTAGTTAATATTCGGCAAAGTTGCTTTTGCTTGCTGATCAAACTCATCTCTAATTTCGCTTAGAAAGTTTGTCAAACCAGTTGTGCATAGAACTTTTTACTCTGAAAAGCTTGATAGATATAGGCTATAGCCTACTTTATGTAGGGTTTAAACTTGTCAAGTTTTTAAAAGAATTACAAACTTCGAAAATGAATTTCGAGGCTCCTGGACGTTGAGGCCCTAGACTTCAGCTTGCCTAGCCTATTGGTAAATCCGTCCCTGGGCCTACCGTAGTAAGAACAAAGAGATAGAAAAACACTGTAAAAAAAGCAAACGGAACGATCGACTTGGACCTGGGGAGCAAAAATCTTGCCACCGACTTTCAAAATGTGCGAAAAAAAACACGAAGTCCTTGAAGAACCGACTAGCTACAGCAAATGGGCTAGTAGGGTTACCACAGTTTCCATTGCGATAATGCAACAAGAAGTGACGTGGGAATACGATTGCGATGTAACAAATTTCTCGCAAGCAATTATAAGTGAATAATGCTTGTTTTTATATAGCGCTGTACAGGGGCTCTATCCACTTTTAGAATTCGGGAGGGGGGGTGATTTTTGGACAGTGGGATAAAATCGTCATAGTTATTTCAACTTCTGGGGGGCTACGCCCCCCAGACCCCTCATGGTGGCGTCGGCTACATTGGTCATCAACATGCATAGGGTTTCCAAATTGTTTCAAAAAGTATGTGTCGGAAGGCACTGGTGCCGAAGTCGGGGGGAATATACCCCTCCCCCAATATTTTGGAAGCATTCTCTCGCAATAAATCAGAAAAAAAGTATTTGCTATGAAGTTGTACTTCAATTTAGTTGTTTGCAAGCATCTCGAATTGCTGTTGTTTTTCTTTTATTGATGTTTGATCACAGTTCTAAATTGTCTTGGATTTGACGCTAGACAATGACGGACCTTCATTGAAGGTATTAAGGACGAGTTGGACCAGGCCACTGGCCACAGCACTGCAGTATAATGAAGAAACTGCAAAAACATATTTGGGACTTGTGCTGATTTTGAAGCCTTTGGCACTTACACTCAGGGCCGGATTAAGGCGGGGGCTGATGGGGCTGCAGCCCCAGGCCCATCAAAAAAATAGGCCAACCGATAACAACTTAGGCTACTAAGAGCAACTGACATGCTTATTATCAGGTTCGAAAGAATAAAGGACGAAAATCATAGAACGAATGCTAACTGCGTAAGCCAGTGCTTCTTAACCAGGGGGCAGGCTTCCCCAAGGGGGCGTCAGCTAATTTCCAAGGGGGCGCGACACCTACTAAAACCACTTCATTTGCCATCAATTAAGCTTTCGTCTGATAGCCTACACGTTGGGAGGCACGATATGACGCTATAAGGTTAGCTACATGCGTCAAGAAAAGGTTATCAAGCAGTTTTTCAAGTCTTGACGAACAATCACAGACTAAAGAAACAGCCAAGGGGTTGATCTTGTCAATGGAAAAGCTTGAAACCGTTGTTTTAATCTAAAAGTATGCTTGGATGGCGAAGGTGGATCTGAAAACACATCACTTGATCCATCGAGCAGAATCAAAGTAGACTCATATTTGCCAATCATTGACCAAATTATTTTGTGTATGAAATCCGGAATTGCAGCATACCTGCAGCATGTACGCCTTCCGACGTAGGGGAAGGGAAGGTAATTTGATACACTTTTAACATTTTTGCCTGTTAACTGAAAATTATCTGACACAAACTATTGATTTTAAGCTGAAATGAAAGTCTGATCCCTTACACACTTTTTAAAAACATTTTCACTTTTTTATTTTTGTTACTTTTTTTTTAATTGAAATTTTAAAAACGTCACTCAAATGTATCAATTTACCTTCCACGGAAGGTAAATTGATACACCCGGAAGGTAATTTGATACAGTAAAACTAATACAGAAACCCCCTTTGACAGCAAAGCAATAAATAAAAATTTATATTGTAGTTGGCGTGCTTGGGTGCAAAGATGACTGTTGAGGCCCATGTGTGCGGCGAAGTTTCTGCAGCGGGATGGTCATGGGAAGGATCATTGGCTGGAGTTCTTATTCAAGGGGGGTGCTTTGCACTTTTCTCATTTTTTGACAGCAGATAGCGTGTAGGCCTACGAAAGCTTATATAATAGTTGTTTCCCAAAGTAGCAGGTCTTGTTAATAAAGAATAACTTATTTAAACCAAGTAGATCAATGTCAACATTTATTACAGTCACAAAAAAGAATTTAATATACTGTATCAATTTACCTTCTCCACATGTATCAATTTACCTTTTTCAAAAAAAGTTATAAAATATTGATTTTTGTATGCTTGGATGCACATTGCAGAAAAAACGTGACATGCCCTTGAAGCTTTATCAATGAACTGTCAAATGAGTTTGGTTTCATCTTTCAGAAACTTTTCTTTAATTTTCCAGACGAAGATAATCATGAGTTAAAATTTTTACGAAAATACTCAAAAAACACACTTTCACAATTTTATGCCACAAAAGCACGAGTTAGCTGCATGGTGCAATTTTTGTAGGCATTATTTTCACAGATCTTCCACCTAATGACAATATTTTTGACCAATATTTTTTGTACATTTCTGTAGGGGGGGTGTATCAAATTACCTTCCGTATCAAATTACCTTCCCTTCCCCTACACCTAACCCTCGCGGTAGCCACTTTAACAAGTCGAAATTCTGCCACTGCGAATGACTACAATGCAACCGTCAACCAATCAGAACATGTTATAAGAGGCTACCGTCCAATTGTGATCCTTCTAGCACTCATCCAGAGAGTTAATGCTTGTTTTGAACTTTATTTGGTAATTACAGAAGAAAAAGAGCAATAGCAGTAGGCTAGTGGGAATCGAACCCGCGTCAATGAAATGAATGCTTTCTAGCCTTAACCCTAACCCCTAAGCCAACCAGCTGACAAAAAATCCATGACTTGATTTGCTTTATATTGTGGTAATATTTTATTTAGGTTATTTAAGTGTAAGGATAGTTTATATTTAAGTATGAGAATAGTTTGTTTATAAGTTGAGTTGAATTTTACGGCTGTCTGACTACCTGATGAAAGTTCTATTTATCTAATTTAGCTATCTGACTCCATGAACTGATTTCCACACAATTGTTATTCGAATTATAGTTTTAAGTTATCAGAAGGTGTTCATATAATATTGTAGGTCTCTAACACAATTTGAATTTATACATTACACAATAGTGAAATTACAGGATAGTGAAACATTATCACGAGTTATTACATTTTAATTAAACAATCAATTTAATGTTTTTTTGAGAGCTGAACTGGTCTAACTGAGCTGGTTTGATGTGAGCTAGTCCGATTTGATAGAGCTCTCGTCAAAGGACGAACAAACCATTTTATTGTGTGCGCTCTTTTTTCTATTTTCTTTGGGAGCAGTTGCATGGAAAATTACAGAAACTTTAGTAAAAGGCAGGAAAACTTATATGTTGAAATAACGGATCGCTACAGTATCATCTTCTTTTCGCCATTTTTTACGTCACTTAAACCGTAGCTTATGATTGGTTGGCGGTTTCATTCTAGTCAATTTCAGTGGCAGAATTTCGACTTGTTAAAGTGGCTACCAACCCACGCTGCAGCCGACTGCAATGTCTGTTTCCGGTTGTCTACTCCGCTTATGACTTAAATTTGGTGCTACCCATTACTCGAAATCGATCACTGGGTAGAGGCAATTATCGTAAAGTTTTTTGCCCAGAGAAACAACAGCAAGTGCGGGTGGCTGGAGTCGAACATGCAGGCTCTCGACTGCAAGCCCAACGCGCTAACCACTCGGCCACTGCTGCCTTGCTTCACATATCCAGATGATCTAGACTAGATTCTAGAAGAATCACTGCCTGAAAAATGGTTCATTTTTCTACTCTGCTAAAACAACCCCATTTTAACAGCGAATGCAACAAAGAAACTCAAATGTTTAGATTCATCAAGAAATTGAATTTATGTATGCATTTCCTAACGTACCTGTTGTAGGCTACTAAGAATGTATCTTTGTCTGATGATTTCTAATTGTTCAGGCGAGCGCTCATTTTCAGTGCTTATGAAAGAGTAAAGAATCAACTGCGTTCATTCATGGGTCAGAAAAAGTTTCATTCCTTAGCTCTACTCTGCATAGAAAACGAAATTTTGCAAAAAATAGACACCGATGATAACAGCTTTGCTTTGTCTAAATCCAGAAAACATGTCATTTGAATGTGTTTAATAAGTAAATAGCCTACTGTACTTCGAGTATAATTTTTGTTATTTCATTTTAATTGTGATTGGTACAATGAAGGGAATGAAATATAGGCCTCAGATTACCATATAGCCCCAGGTCCATCAAAACCTTAATCCGGCCCTGCTTACACTATAGAGCAATTTGGTATCACGTTGCGAGGAGAAAAGCTTGACATTGACTCTTGTGATGAGCTGTTTCAGACCTATTTCAGGCCCTGAAAATCACTCGAGAGAAATATCGTGATTTGGAGTTTGAGAACAATTACAAAATACAATTTCACTTCCGGAAAAATTTGCTGCTACTTTTATCACGCCTTTGCAAGCACACGGCAAAGAAGAGTCCCTGAAAGATTGGGTGGAGAGTGGAGACTCCATGGCAACTATAGCCTACTGCAGACACTCAACTGCATTATAAAATAAGTTACTTTAGAATCAGTTCATGGACAGAGTTATCTCTGAACTGACCGAACGGTTTGAAAGTAGCCTGAATTCCGATTCGGCAAAGTAGGCTGTAGCCTAAAGAACTTGCACGAATTTTCAAGACCGGCTTAGTTCCCGAAATGGTCAAAAATTATCCAGAGCTGAATAGACAATCGATGAGTTATCAAATTGATTCATTCAGCAAGGCAACAGGAGCATAATCTCTGTAGGCTACGATGCTAAAAGAGCTTACCAGGCATTGTCCAAGTTGGAAAAACTCTCCATATTTTCAAATAGGCTACTCCAGCCAGCTGATTAAGATCCTTTTAGTTTGCCCAGTAAGCTTTGCTGCTTGTGAGAGGTCGTTTTCCAATCTTCGTAGATTGGAAACCTGGCTGAAAAATACTTTAGGACAGGAAAGGTTTGAATGCTAGCATTGTTTGCAACATTCACCAAAATATTCTTAAAAACATCAGCAGTCCGGTGATAGCAGGTCCGGTGATTGTTTAATAAACTTAATAGGCTACCAGTAGACTAGGCCTACCACTAAAATTGTGTATAAAAGTATGTATCCCCCCCAATGTTCAAAATCGTCTAAAATTTGATAAAATTTTGATTTATCTCTCCCAATCCTCAACTAACTTCGGCACCGCTGTCGGAAGGGCATTTATGGGTAAGCAAACTTACTTAAAAGTCCACAGTGTAAACGCCTGGCTCGTAGTTCAGGGTTGTCAAATCAAAAATTCAAAAAAGTGACAACAGCCGAAATATTTTTTTCAAAATTCGATCAATAAAATATCACAAAACCTTTTCAAAGCCAAATGAGTGGGGGTGATTTTGCATTACTTACCCCCCACTCCAATGAGTGGGGGGGGGGGGGGGTGATCACCCCCCTTGGATAGAGCCCATGGCGCTGTATATCCATCGCAGAATGCGTTGCTCTTCAGCGCTTTACAAAGCAGACAGTGTCAATGCAGCCGCAACTGAGTAGGCTACATTGTTACCCTAATCCATACCATTGTTCTGTGCCAAGGAAAAATTAGACTCAGTAGATTACCATTTTTAAAAAGTCATTGGTAGGCTATGACCCGACAGGGTATCGAACCCATGCCTACCGATTTAGAGGCGGATGCACTATAGCCTAACTACTAACCCGGTACCAGTAAAATTTGGCGACGGGCTCGTTCCTACTCAATTGGACAACCAAGTTTGAAAATGTTAAAAAAAACGCCTCCGAGCGGTGTCGCACTGATGTCTTTGGTAGGCTATCTGGATCCCAGACAGATATGATGCGCTACTGAAGCTCAGGCCAAAAAAATATCATTAGGCCTATTGCCATTAATACAATAATTTAAAGTGCTGATATTCTGAACTCATGTGGGAATTTAAACTTAGACTAAATTTTGTAAAATCTTGTTGTGCAAATGGGCTGCCCAGACTGAACCCACATGAGATCTCACATTCACCCTTGCAATAATCATTGGCAGTAGGCCTATAAAAACAATAGGCCTACTGACAAAGTTGCTTTTATACAGCCAATAAAGATACTTTTGTTTTGAAAAAGCATTTTTTTAATATTGGACAACCCTGCTTGTCACCCATGTTTGAGTGATTTTACAACTGGGCTGTCGAAATTCAGCCCATATTAGCTACTTTCAAACTAAAAGAAAGTATTAGGCTAATAAGTGGAAATTAAAGGATGGGGCTCGGTTTGGGGAAATTAAATAAATAAACATGAAAAACTAGACTTGTGTTAACCCATATGGTGTGCCTACAAGCCCACTTGAATTTATACTGGGCCCCATGCAGTTGAGCTTACTGGCTGATATGCAGCATTCCTTTATTTACTTCCTCTTGTAGGCTATAACTTTTAATGTCTCACCCTGAAGTAAAAAGAACTGCATCGTCTGCAAACATTCTAACGCTCATATCAGTGCTGCAAAGCAAGTCGTTCATATAAGCTATAGGCCTACAGGAGAAACAGTATTTGGCCTAGCACCGAGCTTTGTAGTATTCCGCAAGAAGGCTTTCTTTAAGGTTAATAAGGTATCTTTTATAAGGTAAGCAATCTTTAAGGTATGAAGAAGCGTCTTCATATTTTATGAACTGCTTTCTTTGAGACAAACAAGATGATTATGATTTATTCATTTGTCTTTGAAGGCCCTAATGTTCCAATTTGTTTAATAAGATATGGTGATTTACAGTAGGCTACCGGACTGGTAGCGAAAACTTTGGTTAAATCAAGAAAAATTATAGCCTACATGTGTTATGATCGCATTGTTTTTCTTCCAGCAATTCGTCATACATGTTAGCTACGGCTGGGGTTGTTGAGTGGTTCTTTGGGAAGCAGCTGACTCGATGACTAATATAGTCTTTGGCAGGACGTAACTAGGGGGGGCGAAGCCCCCCCTGCAAAAACGTTGGCACCCCCTGGAAAAAATTATGTTAAATTAGCTCTGTTTGCTGACTTTTCAGTTTTACACTCAATTTTCTTGTGTTTAATTGTAAACATTGTGTGTTTAAGGGTGTGGTAGAATCAGTGGCGTAGCCAGGGGGGGGGGGGGGTTGCAACCCCCCCTTTGTCACACGTGTGACGTCACGATATTGAGATTGATGCTTAGTCTAAAAAAAATTGCCTAATTTTATACAAAACTGTATTAAAAGAGCGAGTTTTGCCAATACCAAACATCTCAGCCAGGAATTAGCAACAAGAAAACATAGAGACTTAGCTTTATTTCCGAAAAATGCCGAAAAAAACATGATCTTATCCTTTTGCTATGCCACCGGACAGCACCATTTTACAGGAATATTCATACCCACATTTTTGTTGAAAATGCTCTCAGAATGCACCAAATTCAAAGTAATTTTTAAAAATTTTTTGGGGAGGCCCCCCCGCCGCTGGGTCGTCAACCCCCCCCCCCCTTTCAAAATTTCTGGCTACGCTACTGGGTAGAATGTTGTCTCTAAAACAAAGTTTGCCTAATTTTAAACGAAACTGCATTAAAAGAGCGAGTTTTGCCAATACCAAACATTCAAATATCTCAGCCAGGAATTAGCAACAAGAAAACATAGAGACTTGTTGCTTTATTACCGAAAAATGCCGAAGAAAACAGGATCTTATCATTTTGTTATGCCACCGGACAGTACCATTTTACAGGAATATTTATACCAACATGTTTGTTGAAAATGCTCTCAGAATGCACCAAATTCAAAGTAATTTTTCAAATTTTTCTGGGGGAGGTCCCCCCGCTGCTGGGTGTCGCCTTTGGCGAAGACGCTGTCGGGCTTTGCCCGCCGCCCGTCAACCCCCCCCTCTTTTTTCTAAATTCCTGGCTACGCCACTGACTGTTTCTATGATAAACTAGTCTAATGTAAACGTTGTATTAGGCCTACGATTAATGTTCTTGCGTGAATATACCCACATTGTGTACAAACGTCGTTTTCGTACATGATTCGGAAGGTAAAAGTTGGGCCCCCTCTAGAATACTTTTTGCCCCCCCTGCTGCTCCAAGCTAGTTACGGGCCTGGTCTTTCGCTGCTTTCTGTCTGTTGTTGAATATATATATATTAGGAAACGTTCAAATATTACGTAACGCCTTCGAGGGGGAGGGGGGGGTTATGCAAAGCGTTACGTTAGCGTCACATTGGGGGGGAGGGGGTTCAAGCAAAACGTTACGTAACGCTTTCGAGTACGGAATGGTAGTTTTTTGTGCTGATTTCGTACTGAAAAAGCGTTACATGGGGGAGGGGGGGGGATTGAAAAAAGCGTTACGTTGGCGTTACATGGGGGAGGGGGGGGTCAAAAATTCGGAAAAAAAGCGTTACGTAATATTTGAACGTTCCCTTAGGTGCTATATTAGGGTGGGTCGAAATTTAGACTTTTTCTCCGATTTCATTGCTACAAACTTTTTTTCTTGCGAATAGTCATAAAACGACATTCCTGAAATTTTGAGCTTGATCGGACATCGTCTTCATTTCTAAAAATCGCGATTTATAAAGGTAGGCTACCTGAAGCGATTTTTTCGAGGCTTGAAAATGCATTGTTTTTAATAAGAAGTTGTTTTTACGAGATTTGGAAACGTCATAACTTACTTAATTCTTATTGTAAAAAGATGATTTATGCGTCAACAGATTCAATATAATTAGGAGAATCTAATTCATTGTGTACTGACTCCGAAAAATAATGACGTCATCAATGACGTCATTAAACAGTAATTTGGAAATAGCGATAAAACTGATAATCCTACATGCTTCACCTCTCTTCATCTCTAACTTATTTGATAATGAATTGATGTACTTTCCAAACATAAACATCACGCTGATACTTGATGACGTAATTGATAACGTTACCCACTTTATTAAGATGAAACTGTTAAGATAGCATCAAGAACAGGTGGCAAGATTTTTGTTCGCGAAGAACACTACAGTGTTGTTTAGAAACCTGGAAATCCGTATTTAACTGTTGTCAGTCCAATATCAGGAACAGCTGAAGATAATACAAATGCTCTCATGGACTGTATCAAAAAATATAATATGGTGCTGCACCTGCATTGGTGCATTGTGTCAAAGTAGTTGGGTGTGATTCCGTGAATGTAAACACTGGATTTAAATCAGGTGTGATAACTGGACTGGAACAACGCCTTGGTCATCGTGTGAGTTGATTTATATGCATGTTGCACAGTTGCAGCCAATGAGTTACCCTTCGACACGTCTTCGCTACATTAGATGGACCTACCAGTGGTGACAGACTATTTAAAGGGCCAATAGAGAAGCTTCTAAGTAGAGTTAAATTTGAAGAAGTCAATCCTTTATTTGTACCTGTGAATATGGAGCCAGGAAATCGTTTGCTACCGGAGCACATAGTAAAAGATCTATCGACAGATCAAAGGTAGGTATCTGTACGAGATTACCAATGCCATTAGGAATGGCTATGTTTCAGCTAAACTGATGTACGCAAAGATTGGTCCGTTAAATCATTCGTGGTGGCTAACTTTCGCTTCACGTTGCTACAAACTATACACCAGTGATCACAAATTGCCAAGCGACATTGTAGAAAACTTAAAAATAATTGTTGCGCATATAGTCATTCAATATGCCTCATGTTGGTTCAATATAAAATGTAAACCATTGTACAAAGACGGACCAAAGCATATCCTTAAATCATTGCAGTGCTGTTCACTTTTGCCTGATAAAATTCGAGACATTGCGTTGAAATAAGTTAAAAAGAATTTTGCACACCCGGAAAGGCAGTGTGGAACAAATCTTTAAAGAGCAATATTGTTATTTAAAATCAAGCGAATCATAACTAATTGATAACGATCCATTATCAATCAGAAACACCAAACACGCAATATTTTCCAGAAGCCATCATAGTGAAATGTAATTTAATAATGTATATGACGTCATCAAGTACCAGCATGATGTTTATGTTTAGAAAGTACATCAATTCATTATCAAATAACTTAGAGATGAAGCATGTAGGATTATCAGTTTTATCGCTATTTGCAAATTACTGTTTAATGACGTCATTGCTGACGTCATCATTTTTCGGAGTCAGTACACAATGAATTAGATTCTCCTAATTATATTGAATCTGTTGACGCATAAATCATCTTTTTACAATAAGAGTTAAGTAAGTTATGACGTTTTCAAATCTCGTGAAAACAACTTCTTATTAAAAACAATGCATTTTCAAGCCTCGAAAAAATCGCTTCAGGTACCTTTATAAATCGCGGTTTTTAGAAATGAAGACGATGTCCGATCAAGCACAAATTTTCAGGAATGTCGTTTTATGACTATTTGCAAGAAAAAAAGTTTGTAGCAATGAAATCAGAGAAAAAGTCCAAATTTCGACCCACCCTAATACATTATGTTTGTACCGTATACTATTTTTCGCAACAGACAAAATAAAAGGTTTCTCTTTCTCTCTCTTTCTAAATCGCTAATAGCATCATACAGTAGGATATTTTTTGAGAAAGTTGCTTAACCTGATATGAATAATTTTTTCAAACAGTTTGCTAACTTGAGGAAGTGAAGAAATTGACCGGTAATTAGTTAGATGTGTTTTTTTGTTGGAAGCCTTGTTGGAAGCTGCCGAGAAACATAGCCTTTTTAAATATTGTTACAATTTTTAGAATGTCTATCAATTGGGAAAGACTGATTAACTTTCAAAGTCTATTACGCATTCTTTGACAGAGTCTACTGATTTAACAATGCAGCTTCACGCAAAGCAAAAATTACGTCCTTCGGCATAATGTCCTTTCGGCAAAATGGGTTTCGGCAAAATGTCTTTCGGAAAAATGTCCGTGCACGGATTGCCCAATGCCCAAGCGAAATCAGGACGTTATATACGTAGTACCCAAGTTATACCAAACATGCTTGCAAGTAAATAATCGATTGACATCGGACGTTCAGGAAAGACTCCGACAAGTGCGTGTGTCTTCTCTATACCTCCATACTTTTATAAGATAACATGGTTCGGAACAATATTTTCTTGACATACTGTAAGGCGTTATATTTGTACAGCAGCCTTATGTTGTGTCTTAACATCAAGGAGGTGGAGGGTTATATAAAAACAAATCATACAGATATACACAGTTGAATTTTCGATATAAAAATATCCGGTTTCAGTTGAAATGTTTTCTTATTATCCGCTATCCGACATAATTAATCACAATGTAGTGCACCTCTAAGTTGCTTGCACAAGATAAAACGGAAAGGTTAAAAATATTTGACAGTTTGAAAAACTAATATTACACACAAACGTTTGGATTTTTAGATGATTGTGAAACATTTATACTGATTGTGATAAGTACGCTTGTTGACTACGATTATTGCAAGATTGGGCGTTTAACGAAATCACATAAAATCATCGAAATCATCGTATTGTGAATAATCGTCTGCAACTTCATTCTTAGCTGCCTTAATACCGCCACCTAGCTTTGCCTTCTGAGGTTTCTTTCCACCTTTTCGTTGTTGCTGCAAAGAACCGACAAAAAGATATTAAAAACTATAGTTTCAGAAAAAAAATTAGACAATCGTCACCAAAAAATATTGCGACCTTTACAAGTTCTCTAGGCGGAAAACGGCTATTTTTGAAGCATCTCAATAGGTATCGCTTCCAGGTATCATTCTTTTCAGCATAACACTGGTGGCTAGAAATAGTGCAATATTATGTCAAACAGAAAATGTTTTCTTAGCGATCTTTTAAAAAGTAGGAAAATAAAGATTTTTTTATTTACTGTACATATTAAACACAGTAATCCACAGCCCTGAAAGCGACTATCTCGGTAGCAGCGTCATGAACCGAACCTATGTAACATTACTTTCTAGCCACAATGATATGACTTTAGTTTAACAGAGTGATAATTTGAAAGGTTTTTCAGTAGATCGCACGTTCTTCAGCTGTATTAGATGTGGGGGTGAAATCATACTATTTAGACTTTAGAATCTAAAGTTTAGATTAAAAAATCATCACTTACTTTTTCTAGTTTTAGCTTTTCATTTGAAAGAGCTGTGATAGTTGAAGATATTTTTTTTAAACTCTCAGCGTCCACTGAAAATGAAACAAAATTAGTGGAACTGAGTTGTCCACTTTTAAGTTGAAGAACATAGACTTGTACAATAGGGTGCACCGTATGCCCAGCTATTTTTTTTAAATGATGCTACACACTAGGGCAGGGGTCGGCAACCTACGGCCCGCGGGCCGGATCCGGCCCGCCAAGCAAAATTATCCGGCCCGCAGCATTTTTGCAAATTGTAGTTGGCGGGCCAAAACGAACATCCCATTATTTTATGCTGCCATTTGGTTTTACATAACAGAATTAAGATTACTAAATGTTATGTAAAACTTTCGCAATTTCTACTTTTCCATATTTATCCGTAACGCTCACTTGTAATCACGTAGCCTGTGTACTAGGGTGTGACAGCCGCCCCGACCTTTTTAGAATTTGCCTACCTTTTTTTGGTGGTGAGGTTTTACCTGTATAAGATTCCTGTAAAGTTTCAAAAAAATTGGTCAAGGTTTAGAGGTGGCCCGTGGCCACTAAAGTTTTTGGGGGGTGCGCGATGTATTTTTAGGGGTGCTTTTGCTATATCTCGGCTCCTAGATATGATAGAAGGTCGTTCTATAGCTCAATCGATGCAGAATAAGCAAATTTGTATTAGACTTGTGAAGAAACTATTTGCCTAAAATGTTTAGTTTTTGAGTTATTTGAGAAAAACCCGTTTTTTGCACAAATTTTGTGAAAAATTGTTACATATGAATTGAATATTTTATCATTTTCACTTTTTTTTCTTCTTAGGAACACCTGGAGAAGTACAGAAGCTGTAACTCTTCAAAGTTTAAACCTAAGTTACCTCATGTTTTGTTTTGTTAGAAGCATAGAAACTGAACACTAACATTGTGTTTACTGTTAAGGCAATTTTTATGGTGGTAAGTGCTAATTTATATTACATGCCATGTCACAGTTTAAAGATCATCATCAACCAATTTTGATTATACAGGCCATGAATTAATCCTCATGTCGAGGGTGTGGCCTGTCTGTCGAGAGCGAAGTCTTCCTCTCCACACCTCATTTATTGGGTTGACAGAGTTCATGTTGAGGGCTACAAGGTCATGTTTTACAAGTTCTTCCCAAGAAAGTTTTGGTCTACCTTGACCCCGCTGTGCTGCGATGTTAACACAGCTGACCTGTGAGATCCAGCTTGAGCTGCGCTCAACGAGACCAAGCCATCTCAGTCTGCCTAATTGGAGGACTTCACTGATGTTTTTTATTTTGAGCTTTGATAGAAGTGTCCCAAACTGGATGTTGTCTTCAGGCTTGACTAGGCGAGTCCATCTTACCATCAGAGCGATGGCCAGCAGATATGAGGATCAAGAAGGGGATGATTGTGAAGATCTGCTATGAAGCCCTAGCACAGGGATTTGTGAGGGGTGATTATGAGGAGCTAGTCAAACTAATGCTTTTGCATCTTGGTGAGGGAGCTGAGACCTTTGGAGGTTTTCTACATCCGGGTGCTTGTCACCACGCCAGATGGATGGCCAAGATTTTATACTGCATCAAGATCGTTCTTCTCACTAAAGTTATTACTAGAGATCTTCCTGCAGGTTTTATATGTTCAAAGCAACAGCTAAAGAAAATCCAAAAATTTGTTCAGCTTGTTGTATATTCCTATGTGCCATGGTGGCTAACCACTTTTGTGTCAACTTCTGCTCCTTGCAATGCACCTAGAACTTATCAACGTCAACGAGTATGAATAAATCGAAAGCAGTATGGCCAAAGCAGCTCTTAAAGCTCTAAAGTGGCACATGTGATATCTTAGTGAAGAACTTATCCCCCTTACCCTTTTCGATAGCAGTGTGTCTGACGGGACAAAGCAGAAAATTGTTCAAAAGCTGACAAGCTTCGAAGATCCTGGACATTCTTTGAAAAGAGAAGGAAGTGATTTTGGCAAACCCTCCTTTCCTTCCGTTGCTACAAAACCAACAGATGACTTGAGCTCCTTTGTTGGAGAAGATTCTTGGAGCTTCTTCAGAATCTTGAGGATTGACACAACCTTTTTAAGTGTTGGTGTTGTCGATTGGTGCCAGAACGGCAGCTACTGTGAAGCAAAGAAACGGGTTTCAAATCTTTGTGTTGTTAATGATGCAGCAGAAAGGGGTGTCAAACTGTGCCAAGACTTTATAGACACTACTAAGACAGAAGTTTCATTTCAAAATATTCTTCAAGTAGTTGAGAACAGCAGAAATTCTATGCCCAATTAGCGTAAACAATACTTACATCCATCTCGGTGTTGGTTTCTTACATTGTGATTTTTATCATCGCTGTTCCTTGCTATCAAATGTATTTTGTGATTTTGTTTAATATTAACTAAACATGTGAATTCATCAATTCATTGATTTTCCATGTGTTTTAACCCAAGAAGAAAACGTGCTAAGAACATTTTTCTCACAAATATGCAAAAAACAGGTTTTTCTCAAATAACTCAAAAACTAAACATTTTAGACTGAACATTTGTTCACAAGTTTGGTATAAACTTGCCTATACTGCATCGATTGAGCTATAGCATGACCTTCTATCATGTCTACGAGCTGAGATATAGCAAAAACGCCCCTAAAAATGCATCGCGCACCCCCAAAAACGTTAGTGGCCACGGGCCACCTCTAAACCTTGACCAATTTTTTTGAAACTTTACAGGAATCTTATACAGGTAAAACCTCACCACCAAAAAAAAGGTAGGCTCTGTGAAACCAAGTTTTAAAAATCATGGGGCGGCTGTCACACCCTACTGTGTACTTATGCCGCAACAATGCTTAGTTAGGGCATTGTCGCCATTTTGAATTTCCTTGATATTCTTTCTCTGCGAACTGCATTTTAGAGAGAGCGACGCTGCAGACCTGACAGATAGTTTGATAGATTTGAAGTTTTAAGAATTAGTTTGTTTGAAGGTTGATAATTTAGAAATATGTGTAGCTTAGGAAGCAGGAATTGGCCTTTTTAGTGACAGCCGGTCCAGACTTTTAAATTACTTTATTTTTTAGAGTTATAATTTACTCCCAGTTCCATTTTTCCGTTTTTTTCAACAAGTGATTCTTGTCTTTGAAGAATTTGCTGCTTGTTAGAATCCACCAAGCATAGGAAATTATCACAAAGCGCCTTTGTACCCGCGACCTATCGATCACGGGTCGCTTTGTTATAGTAAACTAGGTTTGGGGCAAAATTTAGCTTAAGCTTGCAGAAGGTAGCATCAAGGTAGGCCTACTTGGCAGTTTCACCTTGAAGTCCGGTTATATTAGCCTATTTACTGCATGCTAGTTGCAGGCTACATGAGTTGCGTTAGTAATAGTCAATTAACCGTATATTTAACGGCAAGTTGAGAACACAACTTACTGATGACCACTTGCAAGATGTTATGATTCTTGCCTCATCCAACCTATCACCTGACCTTCAGAAACTTTCTAGCAGGAAACAACATCAAATATCACATTAATGTTGTGCTGTCAATAAATAAAGTACTTGGTGTTTTTCGTTACCAATTGTTACTAATTTTCTTTATATTAATCTATATAAGCCTATAGTAGCTAAATATGGAGATACTCTGATAAGAACGCCAATTTTAACAATATTATGAAAAGTAAAGAAAACGGAAGTGCAAATGGAAAACTTGTACGGCCCGTTGACATCTGCGCAGTTTTGTTTTGGCCCGCGACTGAAGAAAGGTTGCCGACCCCTGCACTAGGGTGTACCATTTTTCAAAATGTTTTTAGAAATTAGTGCGGCTATGTATCACGGGTTTCCACTTTTGTTAAAAAGTATTTTGGTGGAGTTTCAGAATTTTCCCGCCAAAACTGTGGTTCTGCCGCCATTTTTTCAAAATGGCGGCCGGATGAGATATCATGAAGATCTACAGCCTTAAACTGGCGCAATGTGATCATGTAATATGTCGATTACAGGGTTTTTGGGGTCACAGAACTCGAATCTGAAATCAAAAACGCTCTACGAGAACAATTTTGCAAAGTGAAGTTTTACCCCTTGAAATTAATGGTGAAATTTTACAGACATGGACACAACCTGATCAAGAATACCTCAAGCCAGAATGAATAATCCTGAACTATTGTCAAACTTTTGAAATAACAACACGATTCATTTACAAACAATTTGAGTTAATCACTCTCAGACATGATCCATCCCTGTTTCTTCTGCATGCTATTCCTTATCATCAACGCAATACCAGAGTTAAGCAAACACCCAATTCACTAAATTCTTGACGAATTTCTTTGACAATTGAGTTTGGCTAACGTAGCATTTTGTAATCTGAAAACTGTTCTCTGTGCCTTTGCACAACAAGCAAGAGAGCTTGCCGGTGGCTCTCGTCCGAACACCTGTCAATAGAATCAGTGAATAGCTTAATCCCGCGTTCCGCAATATCGTTGACCACCCTTACGTTCAAAGTGAATTTGTTCAGTTTCTTATAAATTTTCGAAGTTTTTCCATTCTGGTATTGGCAATTGGCATATGTAGCCACTCTTAATCAGTAAGTTCCAAATTGCTTTCCCAATTGTGCCTCCAGCAATGTGCAAGCACCTTGCCAGTTGCCACCTCCCTGAATTGGCTGCAGTCGTATCAAACAACATATCATCAATGGCACTTTTCACTCTCTAGTCTTCTACCAACTTTATTACGGCCTGTTGCTGAGATAATCCGGTGCCGTCTGGTATCTCACTCCCAGCAGCTGCTTCATTTCTGCATTATCTTCATCATCAAAACTAACGCCAGACACATATATATACACAGTTAACCGTTCTGATGAAACATATCCTCTCATTTTCAGAATCTTACCGTCTCAGTGAAATATTTCCAAATCAGGGGCCTGGAACTCATCTCTGATATTTTGGGAGTGAGAGGACCTAGTCTTATTAGCCAGTATGAGCTATTGTGGCTGAGATATTTATATCAGACTTGTATGCCGGACGCTCGAGCCACAGCAGCCACGAACATTGTTCTTTGCCGATAGCTCAATCCAAGTCGATCAGATGTTAAAGCTGTACGCAACATAATATTCATTTTCTTTCTCTTCCTTTCAGGAGTTTTCCAGTTGTCACTTTATGTTTCTTCATCTGTAACCTACTCCAACATCACTGTTTTAAGGTCAGCAACATCCTCTTTCTATTTCCTTTCACCAGCTGCACGTGTAGTTTTTCTCTAGCTAAGTCCCATCTCTTCTGCAGAGCATCTGTGCACAATGCGCAACCTAATTGATCTCGCTGGAGCTGATTTTTCAGATGTTCCAGATCTGTCTCCCAGTCAATGATACCAGAATGCATGAGAATTGACTGCGAGGTAGTCTTAGATATATTCAGAGCATCATTGAGCTTTTCTTCTATATCACGCTAACGTTTTTTAAATAAATCACTTTTATTCCTCTCACGCCTAGAATCAAGTTCTAGTTGATACCAAGTTTCATACAAACTCCTCAGATGCCGGTCTATATCCGCATTTTAACAATAACCTTACACGATTCCTTCTCTGTTCCAGATTGTTTCTCGTTCTTCTTACTAAATACCAAACCCACGCCAAAATGATGTTTCCATACCTGGCGAATTTCCTCCCTTGCTATCACGATGGATTGGTTGATCGTTCTGTGACTTTCGTCTCTGAGGAACAACAGCCTAGCTAGAACGTCAGAGCTTTTAGGAAGCTTAGAAACACCTAGTCTGTGCTAGTGTTCCCAATGAGGAAGTACTTTCTTTTTAGTGTTTGTGCCAATGACGCGTATGCTTCACCGGCCGTCTCATTCAGTGGCATAACTGATCTGAATCTTGTAACTTGGGTAGGATCACTAGCTACTCTTCGAGTCACTGTAGCTAATGATGATCTTCGTCGTGTAGAATTAAGGCATTTACCCAGTTGGGAGAGTTTACTTCTGTTTTTCGAACCTTTTGGTTAACGTTAAAATGACAATAAGATGCTTTTTTCATGTAAATCTGCAGTCCAAAACAGTGTGGTCACATCAATATGTCAAAATTCACTTTACAAAATTGTTGCCGTAGAGCGTTTTTGACTTCAGATTCGTGTTCTGTGACCCCAAAAACCCTGTAATCGACATATTACATGATCACATTGCGCCAGTTTAAGGCTGTAGATCTTCATGATATCTCATCCGGCCGCCATTTTGAAAAAATGGCGGCAGAACCACAGTTTTGGCGGGAAAATTCTGAAACTCCACCAAAATACTTTTTAACAAAAGTGGAAACCCGTGATACATAGCCGCACTAATTTCTAAAAACTTTTTGAAAAATGGTACACCCTACTACACACCCTAACTTTTTTTTGTGGGTGAGGTTAGCTTAGAAAATAACTTCTGGAAATTTATTTGTAAATTCATTAAGTTTTGGCCTCCCACACAGCCATTTTCTAAGGAGATTGAGCATTTTTTTTACACAAATGTGCCACTAGATGGAGCTACATTTTAGATATGACAGTATACTTACTTTGAAAAGATGCTCCTCATTCTGCAGTATTGATAAAAAAATTGTTTAAATTCAGGCAAGGGGAGCCAAGATGAAAGCAATTTTGTCCTCTCCCCTAGCGCAATACCGCCTCTAGTGGCCAACACATAACTGACAATATTTCTTGACATGTTTGTGGGTAAAGAGTTTATTTTTATTGTTACTTTTTAGTATTTTGGACACTAGAGGGCAGTAACCGTTATTCATTATATAGAATGAACACAATTGTGTAACTCTGACAAGTATTATCTAAAATTTATTGTTTTTCATTGCAGATTGTAAAACCATATTATTACTATCTACAAAGTAACATAATGCCCAAGTTTAAATTTGATAATGCTGCCGAAGAGATGGAATTTATTCTCCTTGGAACAATTGCTGCAGAAGAGGACAAGTTGATAAAAGGATGTCGATTGCCTACATCTCAACAAGTTTTACTGTGCTTTTTAGCCCATTTCCAAACCATCACGAACCCTAGAAAAGAGTGACCGCCGTGGGGCGGCTAACAGCACTGTTAAAATAGTACAGGAAATCTATGACAAGGCAAGAATACTGACTCTTTTTCCGCAAAAAATGGCTGAGGAAGTTGAGAATTTGTATGTCAACATGGAGAGCTTAATAAAAATTCGAAAACGTTATTGGAGGATAGAAGGAAAGTCTAAACAGAGAATAGATAATTTTAAGGCATCCCTTGGTAAAACTATGAAATTTTGGCCCAGAAATGTCATGGCAATATTGAAGAATGAAGAAGATAAAAAGTTTCTTGAGTCCATGATCAATGACAGAACAGCAACTATGGGAAGAGTTGATAAGAACTTTAGTGACACAGAAAGAAAGGTGCAGAAGAGAAGAGAGCAAGAGTTTAAAAGAATAGAAAAAAGAGCAAGGATAGAGAATGCTGAATGTTCAGTGGTTCATTTAAACAATAACTCCAGCTCTGAAGAAGAACACGTCCCAAATGAAGAATTATCGGATGATTCTGTTTCATTCCCTGGTCCTTCCAGATCTCACAAGAGGTCTGTGAAAATTGGTTGCTTGGTAAATATACCGCCTGATGTTTTGAAAACCCACGTGTGGTCCAGGCATCAGTGAGGAACAATGTTTCTTCAACAGCCATATCTGTCATGCAGGAGATTATAAAGTCAGTTGATGGAGATCCAAAAACACTGAATCTCAGCTATACTTCAACTGAGAGGTACAGGATTGAAGCTGTGAATTCCATCGCTGACAAGATAGCTGAAAACTGGTCTCCACCTTCAGTTGCAAATATATACATTGGGACGGCAAACTGATGGACACGCTGCACAGAACTACTAAAATCGAAAGATTGCCTGTTCTCTTGGCGGGTGTTGGTGGAACCAAATTGCTAGGCGTGCCTGCACTTCCTCACAAGTCATCCGAGAGAGCTGGAGATCTAATTGCAAATGCAACTTGCAAGCTTTTGACAAAGTGGAATGCCAAACATTGTCTAGCAGGCATGGTCTTCGACACAACAAGCTCAAATACTGGTTCCAAAACTGCAGGTTGTGTGGCACTACAAAGAGAACTAGACAAGCCTCTTTTATGGTTTGCATGCCGTCACCACATAGGCGAAGTTGTATTGACCCATGTGTGGGACGGTTTAAAAATTGAAGTTTCCAAGAGTCCTGAAGTCACAATATTTCAAAGATTCAAAGAAAAATTTTTCGCACTAACACACCAAAATACAGAAAATATTGACTTTCCTCAAATACCGGCTGCATTATTGCCTTTAAAATTGGGAATTGTAAACCTTTGCGAAGATTATATCCAGGAGACATATAGTAGAGGCGACTATAAGGAGCTTGTAACTCTTGTTCTTTTGTATCTCAGCGATGGAGAGTCGATACAACACTTTTCCTCTTTTCGTAAACCTGGTGCATTGCATAAAGCCAAGTGGATGGCGAAGATAATGTATGCAATGAAGCTCGACCTGATGGGAGGCAAGATTCAAAATGAGCTTCCAAAAGGTGCCATCTTTGCCATAGGGCAATCAGAGAAAATATATACATCGTTTTGTGCAATTTGTTGTATTCTGTTACATTCCGTGGTGGCTGACAGCACCTGTGCCATTCACTGCCCCAGGAAGTGACCAAGCGTTCATCAATTCTTTGATCCGCTACTCAAGTGTTGATGATGTTGTCGCGAAGTTTGCCAGTAAGTCCTTTGGCAGCCATCTGTGGTATCTCACTGAAGAGCTTGTACCGTTGGCTCTTTTCAGTAGCACTACCACTACTGATGTCAAGAAGAGGATGGTTGCAAAGTTGTTTGAGTCCCGAGTGGATGGAGCTGATCAGTGCACCAAAAGGTTTGGCACAGGCTTTGGAAAACCTAGCTTTCCAAGCATGCCAACAAAAGTTTCGGACGATTTGTCTGATCATATTGGAATGGATTCATGGTCTTTTTTCAAAATTATGAGAATAAAACAGGACTTCCTTGGCAAGCCCGTGGAATATTGGCAGTTGGAAAATAATTACAATGAGATAAAAGCTATTGTAAGCAGCATCAGTGTTGTGAATGACGCAGCTGAACGCGGTGTGAAGCTTTGTCATGATTTCATTGGCTCTGCAGATAAAGAGCAAAAGTTCGAAAATGTGTTGCAAGTGGTTGAAAACGCCAGACATGCAACACCCAATCAACGTTCGAGAACCTTGGTTTCACAATCATGGTTCCTAACTTTGAAATAATATATAATATACATACTGTAATTGTTAATATTACTGCATTATTAGGATCATTCAGCTTGGTTGGTTTGTTAATGCATACGACTACTACTTAGTCATGATACGTAAAATTTCAAAAACTGGATTTGTGACTTTAGTGATAGCTTATAGAGCAATTGCTTGGCCTTTTCTATATTCACTCCAAACTATGTTTTTGTTCAATTTCGTCAAGAATATTTATATTTAGCATATTTAGTTTCACACACTGATACAAACAGGGTGATTTCACATCTTTTGGTGCTAAATAACAGAGCTAGCTCTACTGGATGTTGAGAAATGATATTTTGGCCAAATTTTAGGCTTTCACAGCACACGTGCACCACCTAAACGACAAATATTAATGTGGGAGCTCAGTTTTGGTCAAATCAACCTAAAAATTTGTAGATATCATTTTCTTAGGAAGCCTCACCACCAAAAAAAAGTTAGGCTTGGTAGGGTTACCTAGGGGCGTTTGGTGCACCCTAATGTACAAAGGATTACTGCCAAATTGAATAATAGTTAATAAAATATGTTTAGAGCTTACATTTTATTACTGCCGAAGAGATGACGGTTTCCAGAAGGTAAAAATAATGTGGCGAGTTCTCAAGTGTCAATAATTTGTCTTTTAAAAGAGTGGCAAATTTTGTAAAATCTTCTTTAGTTCTTGGTTGAAACGAATCAATTGTTATGTTGGTGGGGTCAATCTCTTCATTATCTGCAAAGGTAGTAATGCTTACATAGCTTGTAAGTATTGAACACACAAAAACACACATTGTGGCAACGAACACGTACTCGGTCAGGTATTTAAGTGTTTGCTGTATACCTAAAAAAGCTTTGCCAGCGTTTCCAGTTTCTTCTGGTTTGTCTATCAAAAATGACGACTTCTTCAAAGAGCTAAACATTACATTTTTAATGTTACTATTTGCAACTCATATTCTGAGATCATAATTCGATAACAATACAGTTGTCATAACATATGCTTAAGTCATGAAGCTTTATAACAGTGCAGAACAATTTAAAAAAGTGTTGCAGTTATAAAACTTACTAAATTGTCCTTTCATCATTTCTAATTCTGATTCTTCTGATAACTTTTGAGCAAGAAGTCGGTTCGCCATTTTCTCTTCTGGTGTTTCAGTCATATTTTTTAACTTTCTTTCTTCAACTAGTCGTTTTTCTTCAGCTTCTTTTTCTTTTAACTTTTGATTTAGATATTTTTTCCCACCTTTTTTGGGCTCTTGCTTTGGTTTCGGAGCTGAAAAATGATAAAAAAAAACTGTTTACAATTATTATCAAATAAAAAGTATCAAATTCCTTATATTGCCCATGTTGGAGCAAAACAATAAGAGTATTCATCTGGAGTGTAGACTGTCATAATGGTGACAGTGCACAAGGTATCAACTCCTGCATCTCACCCAGTCGCCTTAACTAAACTGTGCATGTGATGAAATCTTTTTGTGTAGTGATTTCAGCTGTTGACAATAGGTGAGTGACCTGTCAAGGACTACCCCCAGGTATTTGGGGATAGGTTAGACAAGGTTAGGAATTGTTGAAAACCCAAAAGGACGTTAGCTTGATGCTTTTTTAAAGCAGTGGCTGGCCAAAACACTTAATAGAATATGAAGATCGCCTTGCTACGTATGCCAATTTGTAACTATGCTGACATTCATGTTCTACCTAGAATGTATAACTTTTACTTTATGCATTAATAGGCTACCCACTATTACTTGCACCATTTGTTGGAAAAACTTGTATCAATACAAAATTTTTAGCTTTGATATACACATCTAACCTGGCAAGTGGCAATGAGTAAACATGTACAATGTACATATGCATACAAAGAGCAAACTCCACAACTCCACCATTATATTATATATATACATTAAATACTTAACAGTTAATGACAAAGTTTTGTTTAAATTGAAATTAAACCCACTCTCAATTTTTTTTGGCTTTTTTTCCTCTTCTTCATCATCCCAATTATCCTTCAAAGCACCATCCTCATCTTCTCCTTCCCATTTGTCTGACAAGATATTACCCTCAGGAACAGCAGGTTCAAAATCCTCATCATCTTAATAGATCATACAGGCTTATATTGTTAACGTAATTACCGTACCTGTAAGTAAACCTTCTGTTGCCGGGTTAATAAGTCATGACATTTCTTCACTGATTTGATTAAGGGACAGGGATTTTAGATCTATTTTTAACATTCAACACTTTGAAAATGAATAGCCTAGTTATTACTACCAGTGTACTCAATACTAAAATGCATTTAAAACTGACCACTTTCATGGTACAAAAAAAGGTTTTTAAAAGATCTATAGGTTATAAGCCACCATAATCTAAACATATATATATATATATACACAGCCTTTTTTTCATGCTGGGACAAGATAAGAAACTTAAAACCAACAACCTGCAACCACAAGGACTGTCATGACAGATGTCCAATGAGCTTTTACTTTTAGACTTTGCTGGAAATGTTATAGTACAATTCAGAGACAACAATGTAGACTGGATAACGATGTTACAGTGAGACTATTCATGCCTATTTCTAGATATGGGGATCCAGAAAATGCAGCAGTATATAATTAGAAAAGTTCACAAAAAGCAGAGGTCAGCTATCAAAGATTAATAGCATATTAGAATAGTCTGAATAAAACACAAACAAAACCAAGGATTTATATAATATGAGTGTTAAATCTGTGCAGAGATGTGAAAGCCAATAATCGCCAACGTCTGTATCAGACTAGCCACATAACCAGCATTCACCGCTGAAAGACAATGTCAGTCACATTAAATTTTAGCATTTATTCCTTACATTCTTATGATAAATTATATTTCCAATGTTCAATGTTTTTATTTCAACGCTTATTATAAATATATAGATGCTTTATAATTTCAAAAAAGCAAGTTAGCTGGCTGAAACAATTTCAGAAACAACAATTTTAATCTTACCCCAATTATCCATGTTGCTTTGTGTAAACACTAATGAACATATGCATTCACGATGTATGCCAATTTGATATTGTATTTAAAGTAAGATATAAATTCAATGCAAAAAATAATCACAATTATCAAATCTTGTTTGAATGATGCCACAATACACCTGAAAAGGCAACCCAAAACTGTTAAAAGTGACAAAACAAGCAGGGTTTTCAAAACATTAGTGAGCTAGTAAGGGTGCAACCTAATTCGAACCATGAACAATTCGTACCGTCAGTTCGTACCTTGAAAAGATCGAGAGAAATAATTAAAAAAAGCCGAAGTCGCTAATGGGTCAAATCATTATAATTCAACAAGGGGTGTAACCCAATGTCTCAAAAACTCATGAATTTTTGATATAAGGTGCACTTGAATGAGCTAAATCTGATAAAAGAAATTTCAGTGAAATCCATCGAGAAATGGGGGAGCTATACTGATTTGATTGTACCACTAGAGGCGCTGTGCACGATATGGTAAAAATACAAATATTGATAAAATTCGCAGTTCTAATGCTAGGAATGTGGCGAAAACTGGTAATGTACAATTTTTGGGGGTGTAGAATTCAAAAATGAGGTCAAATTAAGAAAAAAAGACTTGCAAATGGGTCAAAACTGGGATTTTATTTTCAAAAGTGACCCATTTCAAGCGCGAGCCCTCCGAAAAGGGGATGATGTTTCGAAAAAATAAAAATAGGAAAATAACCTTCAGGAATCAAGGAATCATGTCCAATATTCAAAATAGGTGCCCTAATGAGTTGTAAAAAACTTGTAAAAACTGTATGAAAAATTGTAAAAACTTTTCATGTTTGAATTTGATCACTAAATTACAGTATTTTGTGCTATTTCAGAGTTTTTTTCATTGCAATGTTAAAATTTAAAATTTGTCTATAAAACGCATTGGGGCACCTATTTTGAATATTGGACATGATTCCTTGATTCCCGAAGGTCATTTTACTATTTTTATTTTTTCAAAACATCGTCCCCTTTTTGGAGGGCACGCGCTTGAAATGGGTCACTTTTGAAAATAAAATCCCAGTTTTGACCCATTTGCAAGTCTTTTTTGCTTAATTTGACCTCATTTTTGAATTCTACACCCTCAAAAATGGTACATTACCAGTTTTCGCCACATTCCTAGCATTAGAACGGCGAATTTATCAATATTTGCATTTTCACCTTATCGCGCACAGCGCCTCTAGTGGTACAATCAAATCAGTGTAGCTTCGCTATTTCTCGATGGATTTCACTGAAATTTCTTTTATCGGATTTAGCTCATTCAAGTGCACCTTATATCAAAAATACATGAGTTTTTGAGACATTGGGTTACAAATTGCAATTTTCTTGTTGAAATAAATGATTTGACCCTAATCGCAGTTTCCACAAACATTTTAAAAGGGTTAAGCAGCGTTTAGACTACATGCGTTTTTCTTGCGTAACCATACCAACAAAACGTATCGCCCGATCCATTACACACAAGTGAATGGGAATGTTTACATTGCGTGCGTATTTCGTGCGTTTGCACTCAGACAATCGCAAGCCGTCGCAAGCGATCCATCTGAATGCAAGCTGAAGCTGACGCAACCGATCCTAGGTCGCGTATTTGCTAAGTCAGTCTAAGGTAGTTTTGCGAAAAAACGCAGAGGTAGGTTAGTTTTTTGTGAAGTATTGATAGAAAAATTACTTTTCACATCAAAAGCGACTTGTTGGGCAGATTCTGCTGAAGTTAAGACTTTTTGAAAGGGTTTTATTGTATTTTTAGCAAGATAGATGCCTCCCAGTAGTGTTTTTCTTGATCAAACTTAATTATTTTTCATTCCTTATGGTTTAGGCCACCGTTTTGAACTTTATGTTCGATAGATTGTCACACATAAAAAAATCTATGATTATGAAGTAGGAAGTGGCTACGTTTACGGCGCCGTAAATACAGCCTATCCATGCCTTTTTTTTTAATCTTTACGTCGCTTTTACTGCGCATGCGCGCTGGTGCGTATTTTTTCTTTTTTCACCTTCTCTTTGAAAGAAAAAGTGAATACATAACTTCTAAATTCAATCGCCTTTGCCAAGTGAGTCAGTGGCGCGTGCGATTTTTGTCTGACTCTTACTCCCAAGGATGTGAGTTCGATACCACCAGGAGGTGATTCTTTTTTTAAACTAAATTCTAACCCGAAGTAACTCAATCGTTAGGCTACGCATTTTTGTGGCCGTTCAGTTTAGTTTGTTTTTAGTTCTGACCATCACAACGAAAAAACAGTATATGACAAACACAGCAGAGGTCTAGAAAAAGGTAGAAGCAACAAAATGCGGACGTTATAGGCTAGCGTGCATGATACCGAAACAGGACAATCAGTTTAAATATGGCACGGCCGTAACACCTTAATAAAAATTTTATAAATTTAGAACGAAGAGGAAAAAAGCTAGTGATTTTTTCTAAATTCATAAAATTTTTGGGTGTTACGACCGTGCCATATTTTAAACTGATTGTCCTGCTTTGCTATCATGCACGCTATAACCAGTGGCGTAGCCAGAAAAAAAATTTGGGGGGGCCAAATATTTAATGAATTGAAGAGAACGACAACGAATTACTGCGGGACCATCTAACGACACTCGCACGAGAGTCTCCAATGTGGCTGATTTTAAAGAAGTTTGCCACTCCCTAGAATTCTTTTTAGCAACGAAAAACAACGCTCGACATGATTGTGTTGACGATGACGGCGAGGTAATAAAATAAGTATTTCAATGATGTGAAGGACATTACTAAAAGAAGCATAATTTTTGCAAAATATGATCAAAAAATGTTTTCCCCTTGGATGTCAACTAACCTAGTTCTCCTTTTTAACAACGATTCAATGTCCGACAACATCGAATCGACATAAAAACGACAATAGCCTATTGCCAGCCGATGTAAATTAGCACTTCGGATTAAGACTTTGTTAAAATAAACATATTATATTACAAACAAGACTTACAGCGCTGGTGATCGCAGATGGATATATTTCATCAATAACAAATGTCCCCGCACAATGCAACAGTGGGGATTATGACTCGCTGACCTAATTTTGCGTCACTCTTTGATACAACATATTTTCGACAGTTAATCCATGTTGTTAAAAAAGCTTGGCCAGCAGTAGCGTTGTTCGACTAATTTTGTTGCTGCGATATTCTGAGATTGAAACGATTGCGGTAGGCTACTCAAAACTTACTCTGAGCCACTATGTCTATTTAGAACAAAAAGCAAAGGTTTGCGTTGGTAGCCTACTAATATATGTAATAAATTTGAAGTGTTCTTTTTATTGACAAAACACAATGACATGAAAAGTTTTTGGATTAGGCTAACGTAACCTACTTTGCTTTTGTTTTCAAGTAAATTATTAGAAATGTAAAGGCTCTGTAAATTTATGTCAGAACAAAATCATGTTTAATTCATAGAAACTTCGCATAGGCTATGCTTTAAAGCAGTGGTTCCCAACCTGGGGTTCGCGGACCCCTTGGGGGTCCGTGAGAAAGCATTTGGGGGTCCGTGATTACCTTGATGAATTTTAGAGAAAAAAATATACTTTGTTCTAAGTTATATGCACGGATAGAGCACCAGCTATGCTTGGGAACAAACCCGGATTTGCTGCTTTAGTAAAAAACGAAGCTCCTCTCATGGTTGTTACCCATTGCTTCTTGCACAGGTAGCCTACGCCTTAGCAGCAAAAACTTTACGAGCAAGTATCAAGAAAATTCTGACGAATTGCGTGAAAGTCGTTAATTTCATCAAAAGCAGAGCTGTAAACCACCGTACATTTAAAGCGCTCTGTCAAGAAGTAGGGTCAGATGACGGAGTACTTTTGTAGGCTGTCATTCTGAGGTACGTTGGTTATCTAGAGAAGTTTTAAAACGACTGCAGCAGCTAAAAAATGAAGTATCAACTCTTTTGAAAGCAAAAGGAAGTCCCCTCTCAAAATTGTTCGAGAGTAAAAGTTTTCTATACGGCATGGCCTACTTTGCCGATATTTTCTGTCATATTAAGAATGTTAATCGTGGGCTCGTGGCATTCAAAGACCAGGTGTGACGATAACTGATGGCACGCTCTAACCCCCCAACAGCTTTATTGCTTCCCTTGCTTAAGCCACCAGGATACGCCATTGCACAGGTGGCGATGTCTTAAATCAAACACTTTGTCGTTCTCTTCAATTCATTAAATATTTGGCCCCCCCAAATTTTTTTTTTGGCTATACCGTACGCCACTGGTTATAGCATGCATGATAGCAAAGCAGGATAATCAGTTTAAAATATGGCACGGTCGTAACACCTAAAATTTTTATGAATTTAGAAAAAGTCGCTAGCCTTTTTTTCCTCTTCGTTCTAAATTTATAAAAAATTGATTTAAGGTGTTACGGGCTTACGGCCGTGCCATATTTTAAACTGATTGTCCTGTTTCGGTATCATGCACGCTAGCCTATAACGTCCGCATTTTGTCGCTTCTACCTTCAATCAATCAATCATTTTACTTTTCGTCATTAACGCGTCCGGGACGAAAAAGATACTAACTACAAAAATCGATATAAACCTACCAGCACGTTAACGAACGGGAAAAGGTGGCAAAACCTTGAAAGGTTTAAAACGTGCCTGAATGAAAAATTATGTAGTAGGCTATATATCAGTAGTTAGCACGGCCACAAAACCCAAAAAAACAAATAGCAAAAAATAAAACAAAAACAGAGAGAAGCACACATGTAGTAATAAATGACAGCCTAATGAAAAGTGTTACGGATTGAATTTGCCAGTTCCAATATTGATGTGGATGAGCAGTCATAATAATAGGATGGAGAAAGAAAACCGGACATAAAAGAAACCCATCCTCAGGCAAAAGCCCGTTTCAATGTAGCCCAGGAGAGCAGGTGTTGAGCTCTTTCTATGGTTAGACTGCACATCACACAGTAGCCTACGACGATTGAGGTTTGATATCCAGAAACCTTTTTCTAGACCTCTGCTGTGTTAATCATATATCATACTGATTTTTCGTTGTGATGTTCAGAACTAAAAACAAACTAAACTGAACGGCCACAAACATGCGTAGCCTAACGATTGAGTCACTTCGGGTTAGAATTTAGTTTAAAAAAAGAATCACCTCCTGGTGGTATCGAACTCACATCCTTGGGAGTAAGAGTCAGACAAAAATCGCACGCGCCACTAACTCACTTGGCAAAGGCGATTGAATTTAGAAGTTATATATTCACTTTTTCTTTCAAAGAGAAGGTGAAAAAAGAAAAAATACGCACCAGCGCGCATGCGCAGTAAAAGCGACGTAAAGATTAAAAAAAAGGCATGGAACGGCTGTATTTACGGCGCCGTAAACGTAGCCACTTCCTATGAAGTAACAGTGAATGAGTATGAAGTAAAACTTACGATGAAAGTTATGAAGTAAAACCAACCGACCAGTGATCACCATGCTTATTGCTTATGAGAGGCTACCAGAAGGTGAGTAAAATGACTAGTTGAATATCAAGTTCCTACGGTGCTCTTTCACAAGACGCCCTGTTCTGTTAGTCAACTGCAGAGTTTCCAGATTTTGAAAAAAAAAGTAGCCAAAAAAGTAGCAAATTTGCTCCCAAAGTAGCCCAATTTATAGCAGGGGGCGCGGGAACTATGTTTTCCAACTTCTGGGGGGCGAAGCCCCCCAGACCCCCCGTGAAGCGTTCTAACACTGACACAGCCACAATCTTTTGGATGTCTCTGTTAGGCATAATTCATGACAGAAACTGCTTAGCCTCAGTTTTGTCATGTGCATGGGTCCCACTCGGCATAAAATCATAAAAAATCATAAAATTTATCATTTTAAAAAAAAAACATAAAATAGTCATAAAATTTTACCTTAGTCATAAAAATCATAAAAATTGCAGCTCATTTGATTGTTCGTCTGACACATTTGATGGTTGAACACATTTGATTGAAAACGTTTGCAATTTTTAGTTATTTTTCCTGTGTATCATGATAAATGCCATGTTGTTGCTTGGTTTCGTTTGCTTATGGTATACGGTATTAGTTAATAATCAAAATTGCTTGAAATCCCTTCCTTAAGTCGCTGATATCTTGTCAATAGTGTGGATTGCTTCCAAACTTTTTTAGCAAATGTAACTTCAGTTAAGCAATATAATGTGGCCGGTGCAAAAGCATAAAAACAGCATAAAATAAGCAAAAAGATCATAAAAAAAGCCAATTTTTCTCATAAAATCATAACAAAAATTAAGATTTGTGGAGTGGAACACCTGCATGTGTTGGGTTTTTTTTTCACTGAAGGACAAGGTGTACAATCATCATTACACAAATTCAACAAACATACATATTACTACATTGATTAGTAAACTATGTAAAAACTGCATGCCAGTCAGTGGAAGAACCTGAAAAAAAATGTTAATTAATAACACACATATGAAAAATCAGCTTAACAAACCCAGTGAAATTGCACAAATTACTCTGCTAAATAGCAACAGAGTTACCGGTACAGTAAGGCACGTTCACATCAGGCTCTATCGGGTACAGTATTAGATTCTCACTACTTTTTCAGCACACTACTTTTCAAGCACTTCTGCGTTCTGACTTCTACAGTAAGACATAGAAGTAGAACGGAGATAACGTAACGCTAGAATAGACTAGAAACTCACTCAACCATGTCCCTTGCTACGTCTTGGAATTTGGAAACATGAGAATGCGCTGTAAAATTTGTAAACTACAAATAAACTGTCAGTAGACTGCAAGCGAAACTTACTTTAGTAAGAAATTTCCAATGTAAAAAGTCGCAACCTTGTTATATTGTCGCCAATCTAAATTTAAAAGTAGCCCAAAAAGTCGCAAGTCGCCAAGCTCAATTTTTTGTCGCAAATCACATATGGAAAGTAGCCCAATTTGCGATAAGTAGCCCAATCTGGCAACACAGTTCAACTAGACAAAATGATGACGTAAAACACGTCACACACATTGTAATGGACTATTATGAAGGAGGAAGTGCGGGATGGAAATGCAATGAAAACACACGGGAAGGAAATTCTCTCTCATTTATTCAGTTCTTGCTCAATTTAAACAAATTTGCGATCGTTGGAAAGCACAAGCATAGATCTAACTAACTAAGTTAATACCAAGTCCTAAAATACTACTAGCTCCATCTAGTAGCCACCTAAACTTCACCAAATTCAAACCATTATCAAAAGTTTATTTGCAATGATGAAAACATTAAACGACAACCAATTAAAAGAAAATTAAAAGCCTATTTCTGTTTGCCCAATGCATTTCAATGGCGAATCGATCGTCTTTCAGTTCACGCCTTGCGTGATCACGATAATTAATTGTCTCCCATTTATTCATTTCTTGCTCAATTTCAACAGATTTGCTACCGTTGAAAATCACAAGCATAGATCTAACCAACTAAGTTAATATCAAGTCCCAAAATACTACTAGCTCCATCTAGTGGCCACTTAAACTTGACCAAATTCAAACCATTATCACAAGTTTATTTGCAATGATAAAAACATTAAACGACAACCAATTAAAAGAACATGTTACTGTTTATTGAAAGGATAACTTTCATTTTTATACCTTATATATGAGCAATCGTTGTTCGAAGACAGCCCCCCAACGAAGCTTTTGCCCAATGCATTTCAATGGCGAATCGATCGTCTTTCAGTTCACGCCCTGCGTGATCACGATAATTAATTGTCTCCCATTTATTCATTTATTGCTCAATTTCAACAGATTTGCTATTGTTAAAAAGCACAAGCATAGATCCAACCAACTAAGTTAATACCAAGTCCCAAAATACTACTAGCTCCATCTGGTGGCCACGTAAACTTCACCAAATGCAATCCATGACCAAAACTTCATTTTAAATGATAAACAATCTAAATCAAATCCAATTAAAAAAACATGTCACTGTTTATTGAAGGGCTAGCTTTCATTTTTATATCTTATTTAATATATGAGCAATCGTTGTTCGAAGACAGCCCCCCAACGAAGCTTTTGCCCAATGCATTTCAATGGCGAATCGATCGTCTTTCAGTTCACGCCCTGCGTGATCACGATAATTAATTGTCTTCCATTTATTCATTTCTTGCTCAATTTCAACAGATTTGCTACCGTTGAAAATCACAAGTATAGATCTAACCAACTAAGTTAATATTAAGTCCCAAAATACTACTAGCTCCATCTGGTGGCCACTTAAACTTGACCAAATTCAAACCATTATCAAAAGTTTATTTGCAATGTTAAAACATTAAACGACAACCAATTAAAAGAACATGTTACTGTTTATTGCAGGGCTAAATTTCATTTTTATACCTTATTTAATATATGAGCAATCGTTGTTCGAAGACAGCCCCCCAACGAAGCTTTTGCCCAATGCATTTCAATGGCGAATCGATCGTCTTTCAGTTCACGCCCTGCGTGTTCACGATAATTAATTGTCTCCCATTTATTCATTTCTTGCTCAATTTCAACAGATTTGCTACCGTTGAAAAGCACAAGCATAGATCTAACCAACTAAGTTAATACCAAGTCTTAAAATACTACTAGCTCCATCTGGTGGCCACCTAAACTTCACCAAATTCAAACCATGATCACAAGTTTATTTGCAATGATAAAAACATTAAACGACAGCCAATTAGAAGAACATGTTACTATTTATTGCAGGGCTAAATTTCATTTTTATACCTTATATATGAGCAATCGTTGTTCGAAGACAGCCCACCAACGAAGGTTTTGCCCAATGCATTTCAATGGCGAATCGATCGTCTTTCAGTTCACGCCCTGCGTGATCACGATAATTAATTGTCTCCCATTTATTGATTTCATGCTCAATTTCAACAGATTTGCTATCGTTGAAAAGTACAAGCATAGATCTAACCAACTAAGTTAATATCAAGTCCCAAAATACTACTAGCTCCATCTAGTTGCCACCTAAACTTGACCAAATCCAACCCTTCACCAAAACTTCATTCTAAATGATAAACAATCTAAATCAAATCCAATTAAAAGAACATGTTACTGTTTATTGAAGTGCTAACTTTTATTTTTATATCTTATTTAATATATGAGCAATCGTTGTTCGAAGACAGCACCCCAACGAAGCTTTTGCCCAATGCATTTCAAAGGCGAATCGATCGTCTTTCAGTTCACGCCCTGCGTGATCACGATAATTAATTGTCTCCCATTTATTCATTTCTTGCTCAATTTTAACAGATTTGCTACCGTTGAAAATCACAAGCATAGATCTAACCAACTAAGTTAATATCAAGTCCCAAAATACTACTAGCTCCATCCAGTGGCCACCTAAACTTGACCAAATGCAAACCATGACCAAAACTTCATTTTAAATGATAAACAATCTAAATCAAATCCAATTAAAAGAACATGTCACTGTTTATTGAAGGGCTAACTTTCATTTTTATATCTTATTTAAAATGCGAGCAATCGTTGTTCGAAGACAGCCCCCCAACGAAGCTTTTGCCCAATGCATTTCAATGACGAATCGATCGTCTTTCAGTTCACGCCCTGCGTGATCACAATAATTAATTGTCTCCCATTTATTCATTTATTGCTCAATTTCAACAGATTTGCTATTGTTGAAAAGCACAAGTATAGATCTAACCAACTAAGTTAATACCAAGTCCCAAAATACTACAAGCTCAATTTAGTGGCCACCTAAACTTGACCAAACTCAAACCATTATCAAAAGTTTATTTGCAATGATAAAAACATTAAACGACAGTCAATTAAAAGAACATGTTACTGTTTATTGAAGGGCTAGCTTTCATTTTTATATCTTATTTAATATGCGAGCAATCGTTGTTCGAAGACAGCCCCCCAACGAAGCTTTTGCCCAATGCATTTCAATGGCGAATCGATCGTCTTTCAGTTCACGCCCTGCGTGATCACGATAATTAATTGTCTCCCATTTATTCATTTCTTGCTCAATTTCAACAGATTTGCTACCGTTAAAAAGCACAAGCATAGATCTAACCAACTAAGTTAATATCAAGTCCCAAAATACTACTTGCTCCATCTAGTGGCCACCTAAACTTGACCAAATCCAACCCTTCATCAAAACTTTATTTTAAATGATAAACAATCTACAGTAAATCAAATCCAATTAAAAGAACATGTTACTGTTTATTGAAGTGCTAACTTGCCTTTGGGAAAATGACTTTGTGTGGTTATGAAAGAACACGA
This sequence comes from Aplidium turbinatum, assembly GCF_918807975.1. Lineage (NCBI taxonomy): Eukaryota > Metazoa > Chordata > Ascidiacea > Aplousobranchia > Polyclinidae > Aplidium > Aplidium turbinatum. The sequence continues at coordinate 21,466,705 of NC_137477.1, forward strand.
GAATGCAAGCCCAAGTCATTTCACTACGGTTTCGTTACTTACCTTTGATCCATATTTAAGCCTAGGTTTATTCGGCTTAGCCTATGTGTTGTGAAAAAATTTCTTGGCTAAGCATTGAACAAAACATAAGTATCCGCACCCACTGTCTCGCTGGTTGTTGTTTCTTTTTATTATTTGCAGAAGTTTCTCAATCCAAATAGGAACAATTTTCTGGCTCCTGCACTTGGAGCTGACATCACTTGCTTCCTCAACCGAGCTTTTCCAGTTGATGTCGACTGCGGGCCGAGTGACAAGAATTCTTCTACGACCTCACAAAGGGTCAAAGTTCTACACCGCTCTAGAGCACACATCGCTTTCCTATTGATCAGTGTTTGTTACATTACTTGATTCGGACAAGCCATTACACCACCAATTAGGCTATTTGTGTGCCTGATCCTAATCCTTTTTATGACTTTAGCATTTTTTCAATATAAATGGGAATGGAAGACAATTAATTATCGTGATCACGCAATGCAAATCCAGAAAGACGATCGATTCGTCATTGAAATGCATTGTGCAAAAGCTTCGTTGGGAGGCTGTCTTCGAACAACGATTGCTCATATATTCAATAAGATATAAAAATGAAAGTTAACCTTTCAATAAACAGTAACATGTTCTTTCAATTGGCTGTCGTTTAATGTTTTTATCATTGCAAATAAACTTGTGATAATGGTTTGAATTTGGTCAAGTTTAAGTGACCACTAAATTGAGCTTGTAGTATTTTGGGACTTGGTATTAACTTAGTTGGTTAGATCTATGCTTGTGATTTTCAACAATAGCAAATCTGTTGAAATTGAGCAAGAAATGAATAAATGGAAGACAATTAATTATCGTGATCACGCAGGGCGTGAACTGAAAGACGATCGATTCGCCATTGAAATGCATTGGGCAAAAGCTTCGTTGGGGGGCTGTCTTCGAACAACGATTGCTCATATATTAAATAAGGTATAAAAATGAAATTTAGCCCTGCAATAAACAGTAACATGTTCTTTTAATTGGTTGTCGTTTAATGTTTTTATCATTGCAAATAAACTTTTGATAATGGTTTGAATTTGGTCAAGTTTAGGTGGCAACTAGATGGAGCTAGTAGTATTTTGGGACTTGGTATTAACTTAGTTGGTTAGATCTATGCTTGTGCTTTTTAACGGTAGCAAATCTGTTGAAATTGAGCATGAAATGAATAAATGGGAGACAATTAATTATCGTGATCACGCAGGGCGTGAACTGAAAGACGATCGATTCGCCATTGAAATGCATTGGGCAAAAGCTTCGTTGGGGTGCTGTCTTCGAACAACGATTGCTCATATATTAAGCAAGATATAAAAATGAAAGTTAGCCCTTCAATAAACAGTGACATGTTCTTTTAATTGGATTTAATTTAGATTGTTTATCATTTAAAATGAAGTTTTGGTGAAGGTTTGCATTTGGTCAAGTTTAGGTGGCCACTGGATGGAGCTAGTAGTATTTTGGGACTTGATATTAACTTAGTTGGTTAGATCTATGCTTGTGCTTTTTAACGATAGCAAATCTGTTGAAATTGAGCAAGAAATGAATAAATGGAAGACAATTAATTATCGTGATCACGCAGGGCGTGTAAACTTTTGATAATGGTTTGAATTTGGTCAAGTTTAGGTGGCCACTGGATGGAGCTAGTTGTATTTTGGGACTTGGTATTAACTTAGTTGGTTAGATCTATGCTTGTGCTTTGCAACGATCGCAAAATTGTATAATAGTCCATTCCAATGTGTGTGACATTTTATGACGTCATCATTTTGTCCAGTTGACCAACAGGGCGTCTTGTGAAAGAGCACCGTTCCTACTACCAAGTACCAGTACCTAAATGTTATTTTAAAGTATGAAGCTAATGATCATACCCAGTGGCGTACACAGGATTTTCTCAAGGGGGGGGGGGGGGCCATTGAGAGTAGCATAGCCAGGAATTTTAAAAGGGGGGGTTTGACGACTGGCGGGCGAAGCCCGCCGGCGTTTTCGCCTGAGACGACACCCAGCGGCGGGGGGTCTGGGGGACCTCCCCCAGAAAATTTTGCAAAATTACTTTGAATTTTCTGCATTCTGAGAGCATTTTCAACAAAAACGTGGGTATGAATATTCCTGTAAAATGGTGCTGTCCGGTGGCATAGCAAAAGGATAAGATCATGTTTTCTTCGGCATTTTTCGGAAATAAAGCTAAGTCTCTATGTTTTCTTGTTGTTAATTCCTGGCTGAGATGTTTAAATGTTTGGTATTGGCAAAACTCACTCTTTTAATGCAGTTTTGTTTAAAATTAGGCTAGTTTTTTTAGACTGAAAGCATTATTCCCAAGCATAAAGAGACTGAAAGCATCATTCTCAATATCGTGACGTCACACGCGTGCCAAGTGGGGTTGTAACCCCCACCCCCTTGGCTACGCCACTGGCCATTGATATCCCAGACGTCTTCATGATATCCCAGTATGGTTTTAGTTTAGACTATATCTATTTCTCTCTCACTAATCACTATAATAGGCTTACAGAACACTATGCTACATTGAAATACCTGGGGTGGGGTAGGTGGATTGGGCCATGTATTTCGTATTGGCTTAGTCTATAAAACAACACTGTTACAGTAATTACTTTGACAGAGCAATGCAAAACATAATAAATGCCTTAATCTACGTCGTTAACTACTAAAACATTTTTAAGGGGGGGGGGGAGGCATGGCCCAATGGCCCCCACCCCTGCGTACGCCACTGATCATACCAACTACCTATTCCATATTTGGAAGTGCTGATTATTTCACTTAAAACCATTACGGTATGGTTTTGCCACCTTTTCTTTTGTTGGCTTTATTATTTTGTTTCTACAATTGGTTTGGTTTTTGAATCTTTATCCTCTGACTGAAAAATCCTTGAAAGGTTAATCCTGGAAGTTTCGCATACTTGTAGAAGCTTTTGATGCAATATCGCTTGATTTGCATTTCAACAAAGAAAAATGAATTCAATTGAAGGCATATTTAACTTTTAAAAGTCATCGCAAACACAAACATGCTAGGCATGTCCAGTGGCGGATATATAAAAACATTAGGGGGGGGGGGGGGGGCACCAAAGTTTAAAACAAAGGAAATATGTAATACAACATAGACAATGCAAAATTTGTTAAAAACAAACAGAGTGAGAGGGGGTCTGGGATGCTTGCCCCCTATAAAAGTTTACCTTGCTTTGGTGACATTTCGTACACTTTAAAAGCCTAATAATGTAAATTTTGTATCAAAACACACACTTTATTTTTACCAAGTTTATCAAAAGTGGACTTCTGTAGAAGTTTGTGACACGAATCTTGATTTCAAATTAAAGCTTTGTTTTAAACATTTTATGTTCATCATGGCCACAAAGTTATTATGTTCATCATGGCCACACTTTTTCCTACCAAATTAACCCAATTTCATTAAAAAATGATGCAACAGCTCAGGGCAGGTCTATAAAGAGAAATACAATGACGTTTTATAGCTGGCAAAATGTCTAACGCAATTATGTATCATGTATTCATGTAACCACCCACAAAAATGCGAAATTTTCAGCAAAATGGAAATTTGCAGAAGCTGTGAGGAAGCTGAAGGAATAATTCAAATGACGCCAATTTTTTTTCTTAGGTTAATTAGATATATCTAAACAATATTGTATCTATACAAACTAAAAATATTTAAAAAACAAATTGCGTTTTTGACCCCATTTTTCGATTTTTGGGCCCCATGAGGAGGCTGAAGACAGTTTTTTACAAATCTCAAATTTTGTCATGAGCGTTTTCTCACTCATTGGCACCATTTCCCCACTACCCCGAGAGAATGTAAAAAAAAAGTTCAAAAACGAGCCACCCTAATCTATAGTATCCTTAGCTGATCAGTGGTTTAGCAGCCAGGATCTTACATATTTTTTAGCGGTGAATTGAGCCACAGGTGGTCCATTGCAATTAACAAACATCAAATAGTTCACATTATCAATGAGCAAAGATGCTCTTAAACCTGTGATAATATTGTTCATTAAACTGAAACCACGTTAACATTCTGCTGTCGAACAAGGTAAAGTTTAAATAGCTGTCAAGAGAGGCTTCAAATTATTGGGCACAGTTTCAACTTTTTCACTAAAATCTCTTAATCTTTGGATTGACTGTATTTCATCAATGTCAAAGCGTCTACAAATTCTTCTCACCTCTGCTTCTCAATGACACAAATTTCCTTCTATCATTTTTCAGGTTGCAAGTGAGCAATATCAACCAGTAGCTGACCATTGTCAGTGTCGGCATTAGTGCAAAGTCTCATTTGCATTCTGCAAACAATGCTCTGAATAAATTGATTCAAGTTAATTGGCACCATTTTAGAATTCTGTATCAGAGGAATATTTCTGAACATTAAATTATCCTTTGCAGCTAAAGCCAACTGTGCTTTTTCTCCCGGATTTTGCTTGAAACTCTCAATAATTAATTCGTATTGTCCATTTTATTAAAAATTCGGCTTTAGGTAAAGTTGTAAGAATACTTCGAGACTGAAGTTCAACGGATAACATGGATAATTCTTGCAGAACGAGAACCTCATACATTAGGAATCAGTAAGGATAGCATATAGGCACTCTTTTTGGAAAACCAGAGGGTATATTATTAAGTGAATAAAAAAATAACAGTTAACCTCTCAAGTACATGTAGCTCCACACAGAGTGAAATTTACATGCCTTTTGACTCTTTTTTATTTCTTTAAAAATAATGTCTAAAAAGACATTATTGACCCAAAAAGAATGTCTAAAAAGACATTAAGAAAAGTAACTACGGACAAAGGCCAGTGTTTCGATCTTCCGATCTCTTCAGCGCAGTAAAGTGAAGGTGGAAAGTTGTCTTGAAGTGTTGGTTGAGGTGATGATTTGAAACTTGAGTGATTGTTGTGAGACAATGAGACTGGATTTAATATTTAATTTCGGACTCTTATATTTAATATTTAATTTCGGAATTTGGTATATTATTAGTTTGTTTGTTTATCTTTATCCTGCATTGCGGGAAAGCGGACTTGAGCGCTATGCATCGGTGTACGCCTTCCGACATACACCTGACCCACGCTGCAGCAGACGGCAATGTCAGTTTCCGGTTGTCTACTCTACTTATGACTTAAACTTGGTACTACCCATTACTCGAAATCGACCACTAGGTAGAGGCAATTATCGTTAAGTTTCTTGCCCAGAGAAACAACAGCAAGTGCGGGTGGCTGGAGTCGAACATGCAGGCTCTCGACTGCGAGCCCAACGCGCTAACCACTCGGCCACGGCTGCTCGAAAAAGCAGAGAGTAGCCTAAAGGGCCTACTGCGTATACCGGCATATAGCCTACCCTCGAATACAGCACTGAGCGTAAGGGTTCGGCAGGTTAGTAAAGGTTAAGAACCACTGGCCTAGACATTACATAGCCAGGGTAGCCTACTTTCAGCAGTACTGGATGCCCACACTGCAAATCCATCTTTCAGGACGTCCATCACCTGGTCAAGGTTTGCCCAGTCATCAAAATCAGTGTCGGATATGGAGCAGTAGCCCATTTGTAGATGTTAATATGTGACAGTAAGCTAGGCCTATATAACTTATGTATTTATGTGACCACATTTTTAAACACTGGTTAAATGTGTACCGACTGCTGTCTTATATTCGTCACCAGCCAATATTCTGCAGTGCAGTTATCTTAATTCAGTTGCTTAGCCTACCGTACTCAACTGTTTCAAGTTTTAATTAATTAGCATTGCGTCTGGCAGCACTCGCCAAGGGTGACTGATTTCGCCTATAAAACAGACTGGTGTGGTGTGGTAATCTTCTTTCCCTTTTTCGATCTACGCTCTCACCACGGGAAGTCAGTGACGTTTCTGAATCCGCCTTGATCGCTTCACACGTGGCGTAATACAAGATGTACTTTCTGATACCAACAATCTAGTGTCGTTGTCAGCCACTCTTAGTCAGAAGCATTCAACCGGCAATCCCAGTAACGTTACAATGGTGCCTCGATATCAACAGAACTCACGACTTGGGAACAAGACCTCACTCCATTTCAACAGAACTGACGACTTTGGACCAAGATCTCAGTCCATTTCAACGGCGGCTGGTAATGCTACCATGTGTTTTTTTTATCTTTCTTTAAGTAATTGCAATTAACTACCGTCCTTGTAATTATCTAGCACTGGAGCATACATTCACTATTTTCAACCACTTAGGCTACAAATTCTATTCCATGGTACCTTATTCTTGTGGTTGCTATAGAAATCACTGCATGCAAAAATTTTTTTTTTGATGTCTCTAATCATCTAGCAGCCTACTGCAGCCTATATTAATCATTTTTAACCATTTATAATTTTTATTCCATGGTACCTTATCCTTGTGGTTGCTATAGAAACCACTGCATACAAAATTTTTTTAAGTCTCTATAATCACCTAGTAGCTTACTGTAGCCTACATTCATTGCTTTCAACCACTTGTAACTAACTTTTATTAGATGGCACCTTATCCTTGTAGTTGCTATAGAATCCACTGCATAAATTTTTTTTAACTTGTCGCAAGTAACTAGTACGGTAGCCTACAGGTAATTGCCGCCCTTATTCCTCATCAATCTCCCCATTATGCATCGATTTCCTAACAACTGCAACGTTTATAACACGTCATGATGTCTCTCTGCGCTCACGTCACTTTGTACACTCTTTTACTTAAGCCTACTGCCACCTTGTGTTATACTTAACGTCATCTTGCAGCAACTCGTGTTGCTGTTTTGTATTTTATTTTGCCTAAGTAGGCCTATCTAAGCTTACGCCATGACACTTTCATGCTACTTAATTACAACAACTTTTGTCGCTACTTTTTTAATGTATGTTATCTCAGCCGGCATTTGCCGCCATGACCACGTCATGCTACGTCATTACAACATTTTTGTATGCTCGTGTTTGTCGCTTTTTTTTAATGAGTGCTGAGCCTACTTAGTACCCTTGTACTACGACTCTCATAGTTTCATGTCTAGTTTCCTACCTATCATCAGCCGGCATTTGTCGCCATGACCACGTCATGCCTTGCAACTTTAACAACTTGCATGCCCGCATGTATCGCTATTTTTTTCGTAATGTGTCGTTGTACTGCTTTCTAGCGGATGCTACTTTGTATCAATTTTATGTCAGACGCGCCCATCAACACGGTTGCTGCGAGACTTGATGCACGACTTCAAGGGACTTCAATACAGCACCACGATGATGTCACGACAAGCTCACTGATGAGACCACTTCAACATGGCACCACAGCACCCCATGTTCTTCACGACTTGCACTGAGTTGAACAGTCCCTCATCACATACCTCAACCACGAGATGCCTCCACGGAGATGACCTTCAATACGGCTATCCACAGCCGGCGACGCAACCAACATGGTAAACCCCATGTCTGCCGCTACCTCCTGCGACACACCTTCGACGTGCAATTGCTGCATCGTTCATCACTCAAGCCTTTTCTGCGTCAGAAGCACACCGCGACGTTTCAAGCCTTCTCCACGTCAGAAGCACACCGCGACGTCAACCAAACCAGTGCCGCTATTTGCGCCACTTTCGACATGCAATGGCTGCATGTCACACAGCTTGCAATTATACAAGCTGGCCTCCTTCGTGTCATATTCGTCCCATATCAACGGACTCACAACTCAACAGCTGTCGTGCTCGTCATCCATCAATGGACTACTAACTGAACTGCTTATCACCTGCTGTCGTGCTCATCATATATCATCAAACTTCCACATCAACTGCTGTCTCGTCCTCATTAAAATACTCGAACTAATAGTATGACTTTAGAACATCCTGTCTCGCGCACCGTTAGGCTACATACATTTTTTTTTTTTTACCTTTCTGGTTTGCTTCCATGGGTGTCAGGTCCTATCTCTTCGGAGGCAGGACATGGACAGCCATGGACGCTTACCTGTTTGTATACATGCTTAATTTTTTTCTCTAAAAACGCTTGTAAATTTTTTTGTTTTCTCTCATGGCTGATTTCACAGTTGCGCCCCAGTATTCAATTTCAGTTTCTAACCCTCAATCATAACTTACTGTTTTCGTCATTCACGACATCTCTCCTACGTATCAATGTCGTTTTGACTGGGGCCAACGTATGTACCGACTGCTGTCTTATATTCGTCACCAGCCAATATTCTGCAGTGCAGTTATCTTAATTCAATTGCTTAGCCTACCGTACTCAACTGTTTCAAGTTTTAATTAATTAGCATTGCGTCTGGCAGCACTCGCCAAGGGTGACTGATTTCGCCTATAAAACAGACTGGTGTGGTGTGGTAATCTTCTTTCCCTTTTTCGATCTACGCTCTCACCACGGGAAGTCAGTGACGTTTCTGAATCCGCCTTGATCGCTTCACACGTGGCGTAATACAAGATGTACTTTCTGATACCAACAATCTAGTGTCGTTGTCAGCCACTCTTAGTCAGAAGCATTCAACCGGCAATCCCAAAAAACGTTACAAATGTGCCGAGGCACCGTGTATGAGATGTGCATTGTGCAAACTACATTTTTTTCTAGACAAAACATTGAACAATCTTAGCAATTTTGCTGCAAGTGTAGTCGAGTGATTTTTGTTGATTTTCATAACTTACTGAGAGAATTTTTTGTCATATTGATATGTTGAATCTAATCTTTTAATCTAAACTTAAAAGGAATTCGATTTCACACTGAGGAAAGCAGGCCAAGTTCAGCTTAAAACATATGATGCAACGCATGGTGCAAATTCGTTGCTTTTATTTTTGCTGAAAAAAAAAAGTTTTGGAGCCCGTTTACTTATTGTTTCTCGACCAGTCCTGATTTCTCTCGGACGCCCTGATTGTCACGACACTACCATGGTGGTAGTTCGTAGAGCATTGAACATGCCGTTCTTTTTAAAATTGTAAAAAGTTTTATAGTGCAGTTATAGTACGGTAGCCTAAATGTTATGTAGAGGGCACATTTAAAGACTACTTATTGTTTGGAAAGACAGTTGAAAAGTTACCATTAGGCCAAGCTGTTTTTCTTAACAAAGTCTTTGCAGTAGGCTAGATGTAAAGCAAGTAGCCTATAGGCTACGGGTAGTTGAATTAACAAGTGCAGTGCAGTGAATAAGCATGCAGTGAATACCCAGGCCTGATGCTAATAGCACAATGCAGGTTATCATAACATGATTTATTAAACTATTTATATCGGTGCCAATTGTCATGTTACGATAAACAGAGATTAGCCTAGGCCTATATACGATAAACAAAAGCGCTTCTATCAGACGTAATAAAAGCATTTGTATCCCCTTTTTAGATATCCCTGACTGGGATATAAGTAACAAACAGAAAAAACAAGTTATTCATACCGTTATGTTTGCTTTCTGTTCACTAAGAAAAGCTTTCAACATGATTCTTTGAAATTGTTGTTTTGTTCGTCGTCGTGTAAGCTTCCAGGGGCGACGGTCTATCATTTTACCACCCCAGATTCGCAATGTTTCCAGATTGCACTGGAAGGCTAGTAGAAAGTAGCCAGTCTTTGGTTTCATCATCCAAGATACGCAGATCTTCCACTCCATTACTTTGGTTGAAGATGGTGCAATCATTGATGATGTGGTAGGCTATACGGTTCATCAGCACCACATTCACAAGAAAAAGAATAAACCACTCCCTATTGGTGCATGGTTGAGAGGAAAAGCCGGATTTTGCCGGTGCTGGATCGGCATCGAGGATGAACGAGTGAAGTTTGGTGGAGCTTGACTCCCATTGAGAGTTCCATTAAAGTCCACCCAATTAGCCGCAGAGGTCTTTTGTCTATCATATTCGTTGATCAAAAGTTGAGCGGCTGGCACGAATGGGTGTCTTGATTTCAGTCAACTGGGGAACTCGCTTGGGGAAGCAGAAATTTTGGAATGGAGAAGATGGTTGGGCTCCAATGCCCGTCGACTAAGAGACAGAGTGGCTTCTTCGCGACGAAGCTCAGCAGGCTGGATGCCAACAAAAATGGTAGATTGTCCAATAGTGTGGGATGCAGACACCCGGTCACTGTGCGCTACAGTCGCTACTACAGCCGCTACTTCAACAAAAAGTTCGCTTATGGATCAATAAATTTCCTTTTCTCCCATAATTACAGTAACTTATATTAAGAAGTGATAGGCCTATAGTTCGGATACGTGAAATAGGCTAATAAAAGTAAGTCAGCAGATATCTTACATCAAAGTTTATGAAATCAGGAAAACATACAAACAGAAATCGTAAGTAGAGGAGACTCAGGTAAGTTGGCCCAACGAGCAAGTTGGCCCACTCTAAATAATTTTTTAAGTACAATAGTTGTTGTGACGTATCATACGCATAGCGAGAAAATGCTGTTGAAACTACCTTATCACCAGGTTGGGAGGCTCTAGCAAGCAATATAAACACGTGAGCACGATTTTTGTATGAAAAATTATGATTTTCAATTTTTTTGGATTTTATAATTTTTTAGATGTCGAGTGAGTTTTTTCTTACTTTATAAGAACGGGGATTATTTAGTGAATGCAACGCTAGGGTAGTTATTAAGGCTCACTTTGACGGTGAAGCCGTTGTTAGAAGCCTAATAGTTTGACATAAATTTTAGTTTTTACAATATGGCTGCCATGCAGGGAAGTTGGCCCATTTCGTGGGTGGGTACGTTGGCCACCATGGCCAACTTGCCTTCATGAGGTATTATATAGAATGATAATGGACTAAATAATACGATGACTTATTTTTTCAAGATTGAAGTATCAAGTATCCAAAGTAAGTAAATCGCGGCTTTACATCAGCATTAAGCGATCAATAACAATAATACATTTCCTAACATCGTTTTTATGCCTCCGATTGCGACAACTTATTCCTAACCTATATTGTAATAATAGAATAATGGTAAGTAATTAGATCAAGAAAACTAATCGCGGAAATGTGTCTCAGCAGGTGTATGAAGAGGGGCTAAAGATGTTGAGCAATGGTGTGAGTCGAAGAAAAATACGCAACCACTTCTCAAGCGACGGTTTAAAACGTACCTCGCTTCGGAGATACATTAAAAAATGTTCCGATATTGGTACCCATGCAAAATTGGGTTTGTACTGCACACAAGGTCTTACCTATCAGTCATCATCATCATAATCCATCGTCGGTTTGTTCCCCACTAGTGGGGGTGGCCGATTGTTTCCGCGCAGCAATTGTTTTTATCCCTTTTCTCCATTTCACCCTGTCCCTTGCATCTTCTTCCTTCAGTCCGATTTTTTAAAATTCATCCTTCACTTGTTGTTTCCACGTTCTTCTTGGACGACCGCGTTTCCTTTTCCCATCCACCTTTAGATCTAGTGCCTTTCTAAGAAAACTTCCTTCCTCCCTCCTTATCACATGTCCATACCATCTTACTCCATTTGCCCTTGCCATTTGGTCTATGGTCTCTCTCATCTCTAGCATATCCAACAATTCTTCAGTCCTTTTTTCCCTTCTCGTTTTCACCCCACACATTGCTCTCACCATTGACCTTTCCGTTCTTCTCAGGATTGCCAGTTCACTCTCTCTCAATACCCATGTCTCGCTACCATATAGCATTGCAGGCCGCACATAGCTCCGATATACTTTTCCTTTCATCCTTAGTGAAAATTTTCTGCCATACAACATTTCCCCACATTCCCTGAACTTTGCCCAGCCCAATCTTGCCCTTGTTGTCACCGCTGCTTCACATCCACCACTTCCATCTATCCGATCACCCAGATAACAGAAGTCTGTCACTGTTTCGATGCCATGGAAGAACTCATCATCATGGCCTTCCACTTCATTCCTTCCTTTACTGCATTTCCCACAAACAAAACACTTCGCCAATCTTGTTGCGGCTCTCTTGACATTAGCACATCTTGCATGTACCGTACCCACTTTCCACATTCCTTGCATTGCATTGAATTTCTCATCACTCTCTTGCCACATATTCCACAGGGATCTACTTTGCTCTCAACAACTGTTCCTTCTGCTCCACTCACCATCACTTTTGTTTTTTCAAGATTCACCTTCATACCCTTGGTTTCAAATGCTTCTTTCCATTTCTCAAACTTTCTCTCCAGTCCCTCCATACTATTACTTGTCAAGACCAGGTCGTCTGCATACAAAATTTCACTCAATAAGCCCTCCCTCACTCCTTCTCCCTCACTCTATCAGTATCGTTAGGAATATGAAGGCATGCCGTTTCAACTACATGATATTTGATACAGCCTTCAATATTTTCGAAAGTTTATTCGGTGTACCTACTCATGTAAAAAAAAAGTTTACTGAGGTAAAATACTGCATAATAATAGTAGATTATATTACAAACCATACCGGTACATGAATGCATAGGCTGCAATGTATGTATGCCTGTATAAAACCAAGCAGTAATTAGAAAGAAAGTAAAATTGAGAAAGAGAGCTTTTCCGCTGTTTAGTTTACCGAGAGATGGACATGTTGGTCACGTGGCCAACTTACCTTCCATGGTGGGCCAAATTACCTGCACAGGCGGGCAAGATGGTCCATTTTAATTTTTTTGGTAAACTCGAAAAATTACATACCTAAAAATGTTGGTTTGATGTAAGAATATGTCCACATCTAGAGTGATGAATTCTTTACTCTTCAATAGCATTCGCTTTAACATATGTTTTGTTATTAGCTCACAAATTCAATTTTGCATTTTGCTGGGCCAACTTACCCGAGTCTCCCCTATAGTTGTAAACCGGCATGAAAAGTCATCCACTACTCTAAGCTCTGAAGGTTGTCGTCGTGATGTCACGTTCACTAAAAGCTACTTCAGCTTTCAATTACCTATGTAGGATACCAGCAGGCTCAACAGGAAACAAATATCAGTTGTTGGGCAATGGGATATCGGTCAGATGTTCTGTCAAATTTCATTAATTGAAGCCTACATATTGTAGCCTAAGCTAGGACTGTCTACGACACACGAAATGCAATGCGAAGTACGGAAGGGAACGGTAAGTATTTAGATCAAAGCTAAAATTAGCATATGAAGAATAGCAACAATTAACATATACAAGTTTGTTTTTATCAGAGAGCAACCACTGCCACTAGATGTTGTTTCGATAACTCCGGTTTCTCTTCCAGGTGTAGGTTTCCTTGCTTGATTGACACCTGCAAAAATACCAACTCATTAACCCCATCTAGCATTCTTTTCGAAGACGCTCAAAAAGCACGAAACGGGAATTTTTAAGCCTGCCCTGATGAATGGCTTATAGCCTAACTCACCCGCAAAATATTGTACATCTGAGAAAATTTATATGCACAAGATCAAATGCTTTGATTATTTTTCTAATCATTTATTTTCAAAACATATGCGTGTATATGGGTGCGTAATTAGTGTATTCTGAATGCATATGTTGCAATAAAGCCCTGAAAGCACGAATTTTGCTGGTAGCCTATTTGTTCATTTCATGGCCGATTATATCTGTTCCAATTTCGTTTTTGATGATTTGTCGACATGCAAAAACAATATTTTGAAACAAATTATTTTTCTCTTTAATAAAACAGTATTTTTTTTTTATTTATACTGCATGAAACGATTTTGAGATGATTGTGATAAAATGCACTAATAGCTTCTCTGCGGGCGGCCGTTCGCGCTTGGTTGGGATGCTCAATAGTATTTCTCACAACGAATAGAGATAAATAAAAACATACAGCAACTATCGCTTGTCCAGCCAGCAAATCATTTTTTTTACATTTATTCAACATCTGAAGATCGATTGTTTGGTTGAAGAGAAATCGCATTCTATTAAAGTAGACGTCACCCATCCAGTCATCAGCTGTTTTGTCAGTCATTCCACAGAACTGTCGAAAATGGTTTAGAACTAGAAAAAAATCTTTTTTTTTTGAAGCGTTTCAACGTAGCTAGACGTTGAAACGATATAAAAAGTCAACTTTTGCTGGCTAGGCTGCAGTTTTTCACAAAATTTGGGGATTTTGGTGTCTGTGTCAATGTGTTTATGTATGATTCATAAGCTACTAACTGATCACTTATGTTTTTGTTTCTTTCTAGATTGTTTCTATTAGGATGGCTAAGGTAAGTAGGCCGATGTGGCAGTTGTGTATTTTGTATCAAAAGCAAACTGAAGAAGTGCTTGTTTGTTCTTTTGCTAATCCAGTCGCCAGTGGTAGAGAGGGAGCCTAGACACAAACCACTAGCTTCGCAAATCAGTGCTCCAATCATGTTTATTTTACTTTTATTAAATTACTCATATATACAAACCTAAGTTAGAGACCACAATCACCACTCTAGGTTCAATAGAACAAAAGTTACCAAGCATAATGTAAAAAAGCTGAAAATTAGCCTCCATCTTGAATTTTGGCGGCCATTTTTTTTTATCTGACAGCTTGACACTCGAACCAAAATTGTTTTATAGGTCCTTACCTTCAAATTGGTACTGAAAACGAAACTTTTGCATCAAGTTGAAATGACTGAGTGCCTGGACACCCCACTATTAAGGTCTTATCGCGACAGGGCACATTTTTAATTTTTGTAGCAGGTTGGGCTGCCATCACGTTATTCACTGACTTGTGAAGTATACTTGATTTCACTTGCCAAGATTCAAAATTTATTGTACGGCAATTTTGGGTCAACATACACTTATAAATGATTGTAAAGCTTGAAAAAATTAAGTTTCACTAACACTTTTGTGCACACGCAAGTAGGCTACATGTGGTTTGCACACAAAAGTTATTTTCATTTGAAGCATCCAGCGATAAAATAACTTTTGCTGATTAGCCCAAGCAGGTTGTCACTTAAAACTCTTCCTAATGTTTGAAACATTTCAAATATCACCCTGCCTACTCGCCGCCACACAATTCCAGTCTTTGAATGCAATCACTTTATCTGCCAACTTCACAGTTCTCATTTTCTCCTGAAAATGACTGAGTTTGTTCAACAGAGTGAATATAGGCTATCGCACAGGTAAGTAATAAGTTTAAGGACCCATTTTTCATCACTAAAATAATCCGCCAAAGGCGATATTTTTCCTAATAAGCGTCTTTGCAGTGGTTCGCGTAATTTAAAAACTCTGTTCAGGGATTTTCCTCTGGATAGCTATCTTATTTCTGCATGTAAGAGACATTGCCTAGGCAATGTAGACTACCGTACTTTGTATTCATTTCTTCACAAAGCTGCACGAACAGAAGGGCGTTGAGTGAATGAGCTTTGATGAGTTCAATAACTTTAAGCACATCACTCAATGCACCATGAACTTTAAATTTGGCCTTGAATTCTGCGCGGTTCGGTAACAAATTCTTCACCGACCGACACTCCGGCCGAGGGCCGGTGGTTGCCGACCACTAGTGTAGCCGAAGTCTAGTCACTTGAACAGTTTAAGTTTAAAATTATAATGCTACCTGGTCTAGTGTAAAGTTTTTGCGTTTGTCAACAGACAAAAGCTGTTTAAGGAGCATATTTAAAAGGGAAATTTAACACATTTCACATTCTGCTAAAAGCCAACGCGAAAGTCACTACCATTGCGCTGAATAAGTTCAGTGCTAGACATGCAACATTGCTTAAAACCATTCAAGAACGCATTATGTTCTTTTCCAATGATATACAACAGTAAAAGGCCACAGATTTTGTTTTTTGTCATTCCATTTAATTCTGTGACAGATTGTTTAAAACCAGTTAGTCTCAGACGAGGCTACGGATGAGTTGGGCATAATTGCTCTTTGTGAAGTGGATCAACTGAAACCTGTCTAAAGAGAAGGAATCATTATGGAAAAATACACCAAAGGGAAAAAACTCAAGTCAAAGTGGCTGAACTGAAGACACTGTTAATGTCGATGGCTCTGTGTTTTTACTCCCACACAAGTGAAATCAAAGCATCGATGTGTTTTGATGCCACCCATGTAAACGATATGCTTTGATTGACAACAACGAAGTAGGCCTACAAGCCAGATTTGAAAAAGATTAAACAATAATTTCCGTTAACAATATTGTTCGCGTTAACAATAATTTCCTGAATTAAGACAAGAATCAAGAAAATGAAGTATCTTCTGACAGGTGCCAAATCTTTACCAATGTTTGATGTGAAAGACTCGGTTACATGTCTTGTAAAGGTCTACAAACGAATTTATTGTCACACGAGATCTAGCTGCTCGCTGATCAAATTCGATTTTTAGCTGTTAATGATTGAACTAACTCGTGTAAAAATAAATTTGTTTGTGAATAAATTTGTTTTTGCTTTAGCCATTCGACTCTCATCAACCTTGGTTTGTTTTTGCGCATTGTCATCATTATTTTGTCATAGTAGTTAGGTTCGTGTAGTTTAGTTTAAATATAGTTTAAATTTGCCTATAAATATTTTACGCAGCCTGTTAATATTTACGCAGTATTCTACCAGTTAGTTTTGGCAGTTAGTCTTGGTCAGTATCTTAGGCTACTGCAGATTCATTTATTTATTTATTTAAGGACAGTTTTTAGGTTTTGCTTTCTTACGTTTGCTTTTTAGGCACTAAAGATGCTCTAAAGTTAGAGCGAAATGCATATGCCAATAGGGCTCTGCTGATTTTCCATGTATTTTGTAATAAAGAATGATTAATTGATACTTGATGGAGAATTGCTGGCCCGCTGCTTCTTAGTCAGGAGATCCCCTAGCATATCCTTAATGGAAATCAATATATGTAAATTTGTTTGTGTTAAGACAAGAATTGTCAAAAATGCCATGCTTGTCTATTGCCTAGCCCAGTGGTTCTCAACCTTTTTTCTTTCGTGGCCCATTTTTGTTTGCATAAAAGTTCTGTGGCCCATTCAGTTTTTATGTAAAAAAAAATTCCAAAAAAGGTTTATAAACAAAAAGCAACAGAACATTGCCTTTGGAATGTTGCTGGAATCCCCCTTGTTGAATTCAGGCGCTGACGCTTCACACTATCTTCCTTTCGTTAAAAAAAGGTCACATCTTCATCCATGTAATTCGGATGACATTTTTCCAGGTGAAGTCTCAGTTTTGATGGCCTCAATGAATATTGACTAAAAACTTTACAACATAATAGCCTACACATTATCCTTTTTCTTTTCTGTTATCAAAATTTAATGTACATACTGTTCAAATGTAATTTTCATCAAACTTAAAGCTTCAAGTATTGTCAATTCCTCCCCAAAATAATCCACAAAAAAAAATGCTGCACATACCGTACTAAAAAGCGTATCTGCGGAAGTTCAACAAGGCTACAGCTTATAAAGATGGCTTAATTTAACCACAAACTAGTCTATTACATCATGAAGTGTTGTAAAAACTGAGTTGATGTAAAACTGTATGTTGTAATAATTAGAATGGTGATTGCCACTTTGTAGCTAAAAACAGCAGCATCATTCATTGTAACTGAACAAACACACAAGTGTAAAATTGACTATTAGTGACAAAAATGAAACAAAATGTAATCTTTCAATTTTTTAACTATGTCTGTGGCCCACCTCAAAATGCTTCTATGGCCCACCAGTGAGCCATGGCCCACTGGTTGAGAACCACTGGCCTAGCCCATTATTTACGATAAATCAAGCTGAGCAATGGTATGTGTCTGATACGGGATAGTATCTATGTTTAGTACATGAGCGTGATGTGGCTCTTTGCGGGTAGGTCAATAAAAAAAGGTTTCGGTCTCTGACTGATTGAACACTTCTGCACTAGTGCGTGGAACACAAACTTCTGTTGCAGTCTTCATTAGTTGATTCTCTTTCTGAATAATTTTAATTGGGCTATTTTCAGATGGTGAAAACTCTGTCTTTGTCTTTACTTTTCTTCCTCCATTACAACTTTGAGTACACTAACTCTAAGACTTCAATTCGTTCCACTCTGCCATGAATTACAAATTAAGCTAAATTCCTAAACTAATGTGTAACAATCTAATTCCAAATTTTATGGCAACCAAACGTTATTTAACACAACCCCTCTTGACTTGTAGATGAAACCTGTTTTCAAGATAAAAAATTATTAAGTCAAACGACACAATGGCTTTCGCCTTACCAGGAGGAACTGGAGTTGTAGAACATTGAATTTCATTGCACGCTTCATTGGATGATGCTCTTCCTCTACAATCTGAATTGGTTCCAGTGTTACAAACTCTATTTCTACGTCTTCTTCCTCCATTACAACTTTGAGTACATTGGCTCCAAGACTCCCATTCGTCCCACTCTGCCACAACGCACAAATTGTTTTAATTGCTAGCAAACTGATGAGTAATAATCTAACTCACAATTATTTTTGCAGCTATGCGTTTGCATTTAGCACAATCACTGTGGCGTTGTAGATGATAGGTTTTTCAAATTAAAAAGTATTATCTTTTGCGACACATTAGCTTTAACCTCACCAGAAGGAAATGAAGTGGTAGAACATCGAATTTCATTGCATGCTGCACTGGATGAGGCCCTTCCTCTACAATCTGAATTATTTCCTGTGTTACAAACTCTTGTTCGACTTCTTCTTCCTCCATTACAACTATGAGTACACTGGCTCCATGACTTCCATTCGTTCCATTCTGCCATGAAACAACACATTGATCTGTATTGCTAACCTGAGTAGCAACAATCAACCTCAAAGTTTTACAGCTTTGAGATTTTATTTATCACAATCCTTCTTGACTTGTAGATGATAGATTTTCCACGATGGAAAAATTATTAAATCAAACGATACATCAGCTATGACCATACCAGGAGGAACTGGAGTCGTAAGACATTGAAACTCATTGCATGCTTCATTAGATAATGCTTTTCCTCTACAATCTGAATTGTTTCCTGTGTTACAAACTCTTGTTCGACTTCTTCTTCCTCCATTGCAACTACGACTACATTGGCTCCAGGGCCCCCAATGACCCCAATCTTGAAAAAAATACAAAAACTACCTTGTTAATCTTGTAGGCTATTTATGCTATAACTAAACAAATTGATATTGATAACTCTCTGATAAAAAATGTTCAACGTAAAAACATTTTTTCTGAGGATACATTTCTTTACTCTCACCAGGAGAAACTGGAGTTGTAGGACATTGAAATTCATTGCATGTTTCACTAGATGATGTTCGTCCTCTACAATTTGAATTGTTTCCTGTCTTGCAAACTCTTGTTCGACTTCTTCTTCCTCCATTACAACTATGAGTACACTGGCTCCATGACTCCCATTCGTTCCACTCTGCCATGAAACAACACATTGAACTGTATTGCTAACCTGAGTAGCAACAATCAACTGCAAAGTTTTACAGCTTTTAGATTTTATTTATCACAATCCTTCTTGACTTGTAGATGATATATTTTCCACGATGGATAATTTTTTAAATCAAACGATACATCAGCTATGACCTTACCAGGAGGAACTGGAGTCGTAGGACATTGAAACTCATTGCATGCTTCATTAGATGATGCTCTTCCTCTACAATCTGAATTGTTTCCTGTGTTACAAACTCTTATTCGACTTCTTCTTCCTCCATTACAACTATGAGTACACTGCCTCCATGACTCCCATTCGTTCCACTCTGCCATAAAACAAACATTGATCTGTAGCCTATTGCTAGCCTGAGTAGCAACAATCAACCTCAAAGTTTTACAGCTTTTAAATTTTGTTTAGCACAATGCTTCTTGACTTGTAAATGATAGATTTTCCACGATGGATAATTTTTTTAATCAAACGATACATCAGCTTTCGCCTTACCAGGAGGAACTGGAGTCGTAGGACATTGAAACTCATTGCATGCTTCATTAGATGATGCTCTTCCTCTACAATCTGAATTGTTTCCTGTGTTACAAACCCTTGTTCGACTTCTTTTTCCCCCATTGCAACTACGACTGCATTGACTCCAGGGCCGCCAATGACCCCAGTCTTGAAAAAAATACAAAAAACTACCTTGTTAATCTTGTAGGCTATTTATGCTATAACTAAGCAAATTGATATTGATAACTCTCTGATAAAAAATGTTAAACATAAAAACATTTTTCTGAGGATACATTTCTTTACTCTCACCAGGAGAAACTGGAGTTGTAGGACATTGAAATTCATTGCATGTTTCACTAGATGATGTTCGTCCTCTACAATTTGAATTGTTTCCTGTATTGCAAACTCTTGTTCGACTTCTTCTTCCTCCATTACAACTATGAGTACACTGGCTCCATGACTCCCATTCGTTCCACTCTGCCATGAAACAACACATTGATCTGTATTACTAACCTGAGTAGCAACAATCAATCTCAGAGTTTTACAGCTTTTACAGTATATTATATTTAGCACAATCCTCCTTGACTTGTAAAGGATAGATTTTCCACGATGGAAATTTTTTTAAATCAAACGATACATCAGCTTTCGCCTTACCAGGAGGAACTGGAGTCGTAGGACACTGAAACTCATTGCATGCTTTATTAGATAATGCTCTTCCTCTACAATCTGAATTGTTTCCTGTGTCACAAACTCTTGTTTGACTTCTTCTTCCTCCATTGCAACTACGACTACATTGGCTCCAGGACCTCCACTGACCCCATTCTAGAATAAAATACAAAAAACTACCTTGTTAATCTTGCAGGTTATTTATGTTATAACTTACCTAAACAAATTGATATTGATAATTCTCTGATAAAAAATGTTCAACACAAAAACGTGTTTTTCTGAAGATACATTTCTTTTCTCTCACCAGGAGGAACTGGAGTCGTAGGACATTGAAATTCATTGCATGCTTCATTGGATGATGTTCTTCCTCTACAATTGGAGTTATTTTCTGTATTACAAACTCTTGTTCGACTTCTTCTTCCCCCATTACAGCTATGAGTACACTGGCTCCATGACTCCCATTCGTTCCACTCTGCCATGAAACAAACATTAATCTGTAGTCTATTGCCAACCTGAGTAGCAACAATCAACCTCAAAGTTTTACAGCTTTTATATTTCTTTTAGCACAATCCTTCTTGACTTGTAAATGATAGATTTCCCAAGATGGAAGTTTTTTTAAATCAAACGATACATCAGCTTTCGCCTTACCAGGAGGAGCTGGAGTGGTAGGACATTGAAATTCATTGCATGCTTCATTCGATGTTGCTCTTCCTCTACAATCTGAATTAGTTTCAGTGTTGCAAACTCTATTTCTACGTCTTCTTCCCCCATTACAACTACGAGTACACTGGCTCCATGACTCCCATTTGTTCCACTCTGCCATGAAACAAACATTTATTTGTATTGCTAACCTGAGTAGCAACAATCAATCTCAAAATTTTACAGCTTTTAGATTTTGTTTATCACAATGCTTCTTGACCTGTAAATGACACATTTTCTCCGATGGAAAAATTATTAAATTAAACGATACATCAGCTATGACCTTACCAGGAGGAACTGGAGTTGTAGAACATTGATTCTCACTGCATGCTTCATTGGATGATGCTCTTCCTCTACAATCTGAATTAGTTCCAGTGTTGCAAACTCTATTTCTACGTCTTCTTCCACCATTACAACTTTGAGTGCATTGGCTCCAAGACTCCCATTCGTTCCACTCTGCCACAAATCACAAATTAAACTGAATTTCTAACCAGATGCGTAACAATCTAACTATAAATCTTCAGGCAATCAAACCTTATTTAACACAATCCTTCTTGAGTTGTAGATGATAGGTTTTTCAAATGGAAAAAATATTAGCTGTGTTTGACAACACATAAGCCATGACCTTACCAGGTGGAACTGGAGTTGTAGAACATTGAAATTCATTGCATGCTTCATTGGATGATGTTCTTCCTCTACACTCTGAATTGGTTCCAGTGTTGCAAGCTCTATTTCTACGTCTTCTTCCACCATTACAACTTTGAGTGCATTGGCTCCAAGACTCCCATTCGTTCCATTCTGCCATTAATCATAAATTAAACTGTATTGCTAACCTGTTGAGTAACAATCCAAGTAAAAATTTGAGGGCTGGCATATTTTATTTAGCACAATGCTTCTTGACTTGTAGATGACAATGGCAAAAAAATTATTGAATCAAAAGACACCACTGCTTTCTTTTTACCAGGAGGAACTGGGAGTGTAGGACATGTAACTTTTCGCATGCTTCATTGGATGACGCCTTCTTCTACAATTTAAATTGGTTTCAGTGTTGCAAACTCTGTTTCTACGTCTTCGTCCTACATTACAGCTTTGACTACACTGGCTCCATGGCTCCCATTCGTTCCAATCTACTATGAATCACAGATTAAACTGAATTTCTGACTAGATGTGTAATAATCTAACTATAAATTCTCAGGCCATCCAACCTTATTTAACACAATCACTTTGGCGTTGTAGATAATGGCTTTTTCAAATGGAAAAGTATTATCTTAGGCGACACATCAGCTTTAACCTTACCAGGAGGAACTGGGAACTTCATTGCATGCTTCAGTGGAAGATGTTCTTCCTCTACAGTTTAAATTATTTTTTGTGTTATAAACTCTTGTTTGACTTCAATTTCCTCCATCGCAACTGCGACTACATTCACTCCAAGACCTCCACTCATTTCATTCTAATTGAAGATCTAAATTAAGCTTATCCTGTCGTTGTACTATTATAATAAATTTAAAAAAAGTTTGATTTGACAGAACCTTACTGTCTCAATGAACGCTGTTTGCTCCTGAAGCAAATAAATCTTATCAATATCACCATTTTTATACAAGTCAATAATAGTCTGTATAGTTTCACTGTCATCGTGCGCAAGTAGTTTCTATCAAAATATGTCAAACTTAGGATGTATGTTGTGGCCAGTAGATTTTTCCATTGGTGAAACACGAGAATAACGTATAACAAGCTAACTTACAACTTTAATTTCAAAATAGATTTTACATAATATTTTGCAAGTATAGCAGCAGCTACGGCTTATGACTTTGCGAAAGAGTAGGCTACTTCTCGTTTTACTTTCTTATTTTATATGTGGATGTATTGAAAGAAACAGTTAAGTAATCATGTTTCCTTCGAACAACGCTTTAGTCCAATGGTTCTCAACCTTTTTTCTTTCGTGGCCCATTTTCGTTGCACAAAAACTCTTATGGCCCATTAATTGGTCATGCAAGAAAAAAACTGCAAAATAGATTTAAAAACAAAAAAACAGCAGAAAATGTTCCAAAACAGATTACACCGTGCATCAATGAGATGCATGCTCCTGAACGTCATTGACAAACTTGCAGTTACAGTGGTTCTCCATTTCAATAGATTATTTAGATAAACTTACATTTGAGTTACATTTCTTCCCAATTCCTTTGAACACGATTATTCCCCCCTTGTTAAAAATTTCTCTTTACGGAGCTCCCTATAAGAACCACACTGTTGTAGTTGCAATCAACGTTCGTATAATATGCCACAGACGGCATTGATTACATCACGCTACCAAAATTATTATTTCATTTATTTGAATGGAAATTACCATTCTGCTGCAAATTACAGCAGCACCATTCATTGTTGCTACAATCAAAACAACTAAACAAAACACATAAGTGTAGCCTAAAATTAACTATAGTAACACAAATGAAACTAATTTTTTTACTAACTTGGGCAATTTTTAAATAGGTCTGTGGCCCACCTCAAAATCTTTCCATGGCCCACTAGTGAGCCATGGCCCACCGGTCGAGAACCGCTGCTCTAGTCACTTTGTACCAATCCAGCATCATGCCAAACACGTTTTCCTTCCTAACAAGTGAACCATTTTAACCCTACGTCATGTTCTAAACATGTTGTGTTTTTTCATCTTATCTGCTTTAAATAGAAAATAAAAAACAAAAAATATAACTGCTCACATTCGCCCTTTGAGAGGAGAGACGAAGAGACACGAGATAGAGTAAAAATTAGAACGTATACAATTTGGATGACAACTAAAATGTGATAATTCGTAATCTCTTATTATTTCGTTATTCTATAATGTTTAAATTCATTTTGTTTATAGACCAGGGTTACTCTGTGACGTTTGGCTTTGATCACCGCAAGCCCGCGCGAGAAACTAAATTAGTCTCGCGCTTGCCTTCAGATGATCTCACATTTTTTGTAAGATACACGTTTCATTTTTTGACTACGTTGAGTTTTTAGTTTGGTTGAGGTAAAGAATGGTCGTTTGTTTGCTTGTCACTCCAGTTTAAAAAAAGGAAGAAATAAAACAAAAGGAGCACATTAATTTCGATTTAATTAGATAGCGTTAAAACTTAGAAGAAAGAAAACAGAGAAGAACAAGCCCGTTCGCGCACAACTCAACTAATCTTAACAAAGGTCCAGTTTACCAAGTTGAATATTTCTAGCGGTCCGGTGAATAAGTTATTTGACACACAACCACGAAAGTTAAACTATCTGTACCAAACCACTTTTTTAGGTATAGTGTAACTCGAGTTGAATTTCTGAGAAAGTGTTGGGGAGTCTGGGAGTCGAAGCCCCCTAGCAACTAGGATAATCACAGTAAAAATCTGTTTAAAATATGCCTGAAACGTGGGAATGAGGTTATTCTTCCTAAACCTGAAGGTCCACCATTAACACCCAGAAGGTCCGGATTCGGACCGCGGTCCGCCAGTTGAGTAGCCCTGTTATAGACCAACAATATTATACCAACACCTTCTGATAATGTAAAATTGTAATTCGAGTAACATTTATGTCAAAATAGTTTAATGGTGTTGAATAGTCAAATTAGTTAGAATGTCCACCAGGCAGACAGAATTTTATTAGACAGTCAATTAACATTTAAAATCTCAATAAAACCATCTTTACACGTATAATATATGTTACCACAACCTCAACGCAGGCCCAGTTGAAAAAAAAAACATGTAAACTAGTCTAAAGCACCACATAAAAAGTGTAGCGTACAAATCCCAAGAAAAATCTCGCTAGTACGCAATATGTGCAAAACAAACTGCCTACCCTTGTTTCCCGATCCCTGAAATAAAACTGATGCTGAATCATAATTTAGCTCACGAATACTGTCCAACTCACTCAGAGATATCTAGACTCCTATAGTCTAGAAATCTGTGCACTCACTTTGTCAATACAAAATTTGTGTAAGCAGTCTGGGTAATTGGGTATGAAATTAATCCTTTTTGTCTTGGACGCCATATTTTTTAAACTATTCTATGCACATCTTTTAAAACTTCACAAGATTTCATAGCGGAGTGTTGCAAAATGAAAACTACTTAAACCTTTTGGTTCTATTAATGCATTGGCTATGGTATAGGTTAAAAATTACGACATGTTTGTTACAACCATCCCAGTACCGAGTAGGCTATGGTTGTTACACCACAAAGGAATGGTTGTAGCACATGTAAAATGCAGCACATAGATAATGCAAAAGAAAGTAAAATATTGTTTGAAAGAAGCATGTAAAGCAGAAGGAAGAAAAACGTCACAGCCACAAAAAAATGATGGCATGGTTAGTGGTTACACCAGGATTGAAAATGCTCAGGCGCTTCAAAAAGTACTGCACTGTATTTAGGATGCAAGAAATAATAGAAAAAATACGAACAATTGTCTGCCTACTGTGTATACCTGATAGGCCATAATTCACACAAGGGCCATTTCATTTACTCTTCAGCTAATTCAGAGTTTTTACATGAATCTGTGAAGATGACAAAAACATTATTTTATGTTTTCATCACTGGAATACAATACTACAAGTAAACTTCAAAGATTTTGCACTGACGTCTTGTTTTGTGTTAGGTTATATCTGATGAATTAAATAAACTAACTGACATAAGGAAAAGTTGATCAATTGGAAACTTTTGATTTCCAATTGGTGTGCCATCATCACTGTCATCTGTAGTGGACGATTGTGTTTGGAATGTGCTTTGTAACACTTGCGAGGGATATTACTACTGGAAAGATTGTTTTTTAAATCATAACAGCACAAAAGGTGGTATGAATATATTCGTAATCATTGTGTTTCAACTATGCCCGACCCCATTCGTCATCTCCAGCTAGACCCAGCAACTAAATGATTTGAGTTAGAAATACAGGTGCTATGCAAAATTATATCTGGTATAAAAATTATATTCTTGACATAACAAAATTTCAATGGCATTGATCTACCTAACAAAACTTACTTTTGTACCTGAAAATGTGATTTTTTTTTCATAGGATTTTTGTTACGACTTCTGCATGAGCACAAATTCAAAATGTCAAAATCAACAAAAATGTTGATTAGTTCCATCAGTTACTCTGACGAAGCTAATTATGGATCCAATCATGCATTGTAACTAATAGCTATGAATAGTTGCATGTGCTTGGTCTGAGCTTACTAAAAGGATAATTTCCTTTATTCAAAATTACTAGGCCTACTGAGCGCAGCCACCAACAGCGTAGGCAGAAAATTTCATGGGATGGTCTTTAACGTACGCTTAGATCAAACTATAGTAACCTTATTTTTGCTGTATAATAGACACGAAAGCAAGCATATGAGGCCTACTTTAGCCTACTAATAAAAAATAGACCTCGTCGACTTTGTGGAAGAGTGTTTACTGTTGTGTTACATCTGTTATCGCAATGTGCTGTATGTCGTCGTAATGGGTGCAAAATAAAACATAGTTGTTATTAAGAAAAAAAATCACCTCTCTATCAAAATTGTATGATGAAATGTAGGCTAGGTCTACAATAGTATTTTCGATAACCAGGGCTGCAAAATAATCAAAGAAACGTTATCAACGTTACGTTTTTTGATTTAGAAATTTGTCAATTTTTTTAGCTAAGTGCGCCATGCAATGTAAGTTGTGAATGCAATCCACTTGTTCACAAATACTTCATGAAGTTTGTAAGTTTGTGATCGCTTTTTGTTTTTTTGTCGACTACGAAAACATTTTTCAAAGGAATTATGATAAGATTGCATTAACATTTTCAAAGCGTGCTATAGCCTAGGCTAGGGTATAAGATAATATGATATAGACCAGAGCTGTGTAAGCACTCTCGCCTCCTTGACATCCAAACTTTGGCTCCTATTCCTGCAAAAGTGAATTCTAATGCTATAAAAATATACGTTTGTTTGACTAGATCTATTCTTCTTTTCGCGTACCATGCCTGTTCCATGCTTAGAAGTTCATATGCAGTTCTTTGTATTTATCGTGGTAGCCTAATTCATGATATTAAAATTGTTTTGGTTGTTGTGTGATGATTCGTGAGGTTATTAAAAAGTAAAGCGCTGTTTTGTTTTATACTTTATTAGGTATCCTTCTTCTTCTTCAATAGATTGATCATGTTTGATCAGCTGGGATCTCCCATATGAACTGCCTCCATTTTGTTCTGTCTGTTCTGTTTTTATTAATGCTTCCGGCATGCTTTTAATTCCCATAATTCGATTGATTGATTGAATCTTTATCCTCGGACTGAGAAAGCTTCTTGCAGAGCTTAATCCTGGCAGTTTCGCATAGGCTACTTGTAGAGGCTTTGAATCCTTGACGCAGGCCCGGTCACTGAGATTGACAGAGTGAAGTTTTCGATTGTTGAAGTCTTGTTGCCAGAGAATTATTCCATCCATTAGATGCCGCTGAATGGAGAGCAATCCTTAACGTGCGTTGCTCAAGCGCACACCCTGAGAGTCGAACCAGCGGCGCTTGATCTTGAAGTTTTCTCTTTCCAGAAGTGACGCGCTAACCAACTGAGCTATTGAGGCGGATTTACATGATATTGTAAAAATATTTCATTTTTTGTTGTCCTTCTGTTCGTTTGCCTTGCACCATCCTAGGTACGGTAGGCACTTTAACATTACCCACTCGTCGAAGAGTGCCTGTTTTTCAATGTGAAATTGCTTTGTGTTTTAGTCACAATTTTTCTTATAAACTCCATTGATTGCAGTCATTAAGATCCTTCTTGCACTCAGTTCAGTTGCAGAAGAAAAAATAGTATTAGCAAAGGGTGGGAATCGAACCCACGAAATCGAAATTACTACTCCTCTGCCCTAACCATTAGGCAACGCTGGTTGTAGCGAAGCATTCAGTTAAATTTTTTTGATCTAAATTTTTCGATCAGAATATCACGTGTCGAGTCACATGACTGAAATCAGCTGAATCGCGAGTACGCTTTTCCACGAGTGGGTAATGGTAAAGTGCCTACCGCTAGGTACAGGATACCTACCTAGTACCTAGGTAGCCTTGCACCTACCTAGGTAGGTAGCCTATCCTACCATAGGATATTTGTTGCATTTTACAAAAAAAAAAGACCTTTCAGAACAGTTCAAATACTTTTAGGCGTCTTTGATTGGTGCCAAGTTTCATCGTCCATGTTTCGATACATACAGAAAAAAAAACAGAAAAAATGTAGATTGACAGTTGACACGCACACGCTTCCTTATAAAACAACTTGCGTCCTTCTGTAACTGTAATAGGCTGCCACCTGATGTTGAGAATGACACCCAGCTTTTATTTCCGACTTTTCTAAAACTGATAAAAAGTGGGAAAAGCTAACTGAAAAAGGCGTCTGTTGGGCCTACAAAAAGACACTTCCTCAAATGGGCAATCTATCTTATAATCAGAAACAATCACTAAGAAAACAAATGAAAAGCAGTTGTTTTCAAAGTCTAGTTGTATTCGTTGTTTTGACGGATCTCGCTATTGATACAATGGACTGTGGCCTATAGTTGTAAATATTTGTATTCTTTTAAGCCTACTCGGAGGGCAAGTTATTTTGTTTAAAATCAATGCTGAAAGCAGCGCCTAAAGGGCAAAAGAAGCAACTGCACCCTGTAACAGTGAGTTGACGATCGCTTGCCTAAGGAATGTTTTTTTTTTAAGTAATACAATGGAATTAGCTAACCTGGACAGGATTGTGAATTACACTCTTCTCGTAAAGTCGCCGATCCTCTGCAGGGCGGTGATGAACATCTTCTTCTCCTTGTTCGTCTTCCTTCACCACAGGATCTTGTACATGTAGACCATCGACCCCAAGGTGTCCAAACATCTATAATCAAAATCACTTGAAAAACTAAATCTACTCTATTAGTTACAATAATAATTGGTTAGTATTTTCACTTCGGGACCAAACTCATGCAGTAGTTTAGCCACATGAATTTTTGAAGATTATAACTCTTTTTAATGTATGTGACACACTGATAATAAGAGCTGTTAAACAAACGTATCAAATGGTATAACAATTAATAGTATAAATATGCGATCATTTTAATGTAATTAGACTACACTTTGTTGATTTGAATGTAATGAGAAATTAGTTGTTTTACCTCTGAGGGTACAGAAGGCATTTTAGTGTTAATATTAATCTTTACTGTTACATCTAGGGCCGTTGAGAGGATAATTTGGACACAATATCAATGAGACCTGGGCCTCCAAACAATACACTTTAAAAGAAAATAATAAGACAAAAGAATACGTGGTCTTGTTTTTGTTCCAAATCTTTTTGAAAGATGCTGGGCTCATAAGATCATCCCGGGCTGGGTCCAAAACTGCCCAAAACCCAATGCATACCATTTTATTCAGTTTACATTGGTTTGCTTAAAATTTCATTTAAAAGTTGTTTTTGAAGTTTAGGAGAGATGTAAAGTTAAGTGCTGGCAACCTATAGTATAGTATAATCATTAAATACTATTAATGGGCTACTACAAAAGTGCTCAATGCCCAGCAAAAAAACAAGCAGAGCAAATTACATCAAATGTAGTTATTACTTTCTAAAACTTCTACAGCTTGTTTCAATCTAAAAAGGGGATCATCAGAAGGTTCTCATTCAAATACAGTACTAGGATTTTATTTGAATAAGGACTTTCAAACAATACGATTCTATTTGAATAAGGATCTTCTGATGATCCCCTTTCAGGATGAAACAGGTTGTAGTGGTTTTAAAAAGTAATACCTATACTTGATGTAGTAAGCTTACAGTATATGTTCTTATGCTCTTAAATATAAATCATATCACTCGACAGATGGTGTGGCACATAAGAGGTTTTGAGATGGCTGTAAGGTGTTGCTTAGTTTTGCATGTTTGATTTGAGATCAGCAACACCAACTAGCCACTAAATCTTTTTTAGGTTCCAAACTGATGCTCTGGTACTAAAACAGAGAGATGTTTTTATTTTGTCTTTCCAGCATGCTAAAAATGTATTATCATACAAATACAATATCTGCGTTAGTTGCTCTTACTTTGTTTAGGCGAGGATGTTGTTCCTGGCCTTGGACAAGGATCAAAGGGCGCACACAGCACACTCCTTCCAGTGTCTGTTCCCGTGCAATCCTCATTTACGTATGTTGAACACTTTCTAGTTCTAATTCGCACCCCTCCTCCTCCGCATGATCGAGAGCAATCGCCCCATTGGGTCCATGATAACCAGCTTCCAGCTATTGAAACACCACATTCAATAACTTAACAAATGATAGGCCTACAACCTTGAAGCTATTATGATAAATAAAAAAAAAGAAAATATTAGGAACATTGTTTTAAAAGAAAAGAGAAGTGTCTGAATTGATGTTAAGCAAAGCCGTAAACGTTTATCAAAAACAAAATATATTGCGGAAGAGTCACTTTAGTTTTGTAGAAGGAAACATTTCTGGAAAGAGTGGACAATACAAAAAGTGAACTTGGCAAAATCACAAGTTCAGAAGTAGCTTCTAGAATCTAGAGATTAATTGCCCACAGGAAAGTTTGACAAAACCAAACTACCGTATGTTTAGCACCCAAAAGAACATCGCCGCAAGTGCCCATACTGCCGAGAAAAATTAAGTAAAGAGCCTACCGGTAGTTAAGCAAGCTTTTCTTTGTAGTAGGTAGTTGTGTAGCCTATAACGTACAGTTGACCAAATTACCAGCGAATGTGCTACTGATCTTAATAAGATCAACTCAATCAAGCGGGTGTCTTCTTACCTCAACGAACAGGAGAATTCATTTTAATGAAGAATCTTCCATCAGATATTACATCACAACTAATTTGCATTCAAAAGATCTCTTAGATATAAGTTTTAAGTAGCCCACTTCACGTTTTTTGTTTTGCTTCAAACAACATAGTATGAAGTTTTTTTTTTATTTTACATGTTGGTATTTTTGATCTGAATAAATCAGATACCGGTACACCTTTAAGTTCTTTAGCTTGGTATAATTTATTTTGTTTTGACCAAGTAAACATCATTTAGCATACTCCAGGTTATAGTTTTTAAAATATGCATAGACGTACAAAACCTCACAAGAAATATCTTACAACACGAAAAAAATCTTGAAAGCAATTTTTGAAAACTTTGGAACTTTTTGTTACTGATAAAACATTCATTATGATCTAGTTCTAGAAATTACCTTGTTTTTACCAACCACCTGTAAAAAAGTTTACTCATCGCAAGGGACGTCATTAAATAAACTTTCTGATTCAGTCATAAACTGAAATCAAAATGAAAATTTATTAGCTGACCAGGAACAGTTATTCTTACGTATTCTTGGAGGTCTCAGTCTTTGCATATTCGTGCAGAGGTTGTTGTTGCATCGGTCGTTTGGGTCTCCACATTTGGAGCAGGGACGCCCGGAAGTGTATGGCTTACTGCAAACAAATCTAAATTATCAAATTTATCTTGTCAGGTCAAAAACGTTACTACTTTGCTGTAATCGTCAATGGCTACAATTTTTATAAAATTCCAATAGCCTAGTAAATTACCGTACTACAAGAATTAAGTCATCAGCCATATGAACATAATAAGTGAACAAAAGAAATATGACGTTGGATGCATACACCGCATAGTTTGAAAATTTCCATCAATTTTTTTGACAGCCTGTAATTCTCAAAACGTTAGAAATAAAACTGATTCAAATAAAAACTTGTTGTAAAGCTACGTTTCGAAAGTAATTAGAGTAAACAGGCATGCTAGAAAAAATGTATAAGTTATATTCACAAATATTGGGATTAATAAGCGTTTGAGCATAAAAACAGAATGAAACTGTTCACCAGGCATTTGATAAAATTCTACTAAGGGTTACCTGCCAAAAGTGCTTCCCCTAGGTGCATAAGAACAATATACAATGATAGCATTGTTCAGTTGCCGTCTATTGTGCGTCAGTCGAGTACAACGTGAAGCAGCACAGCCAATCAGAAATGTTCTGCTCCGTATAATCTGCACAAAGCGTGATGTGATCTTGCTTATGCTATTCAGTTCCGAAAAAAAATTATCTTTAAAGAAATTACAATCACAGTTAATACTTTTGACTTTCAAAGAGTTTCACTTGGTAAATTCATGCAAAAACAGCCACACCTAGGCCAATAAACATAATGAAAGCATTTAACAGTAAAAAAAGTAGCCTAATCAGTTAAAAACAATACTTTTTTAGAAGTATCAAACAATAACAATTCCGTTGAATGTGAAAAGCTTCATACAGTCAGCGATATGAGCCATCTTATGAAACTGATTTTGAGAATAATACTTCTCCATAAAAAAAAAAAAAAAGCGTTATGACTTCAGAGATTGGATGAAAACAATACACTAATGAGCTACAGGGTGTTCATAGCCTAAACTCTTGTTACAATTTCAAAATGTTGTTATTAAGTCAGCTCTCAATATGTCTTATCCACGTTTGTTTTATTTTAAGTGATGTTTATCAAAAATGCGGGCGCGGCACACTCAATGCACCAGTTTCATTAGGTTGATATATGAGAGAGCAATAGAAATGTAGAAAAATGTTTGTTAGTGTTTCTTTATCGATTTTTATCAGAATGCGTTAGATAAAGTGAAACACAACGAACTCTGATGATTTCAGAAATCTAGCCATACATACCAAAGATTTGAGATTGATAAGACACTTGCTCTAGAATCAATCAGCTTATGTCAAAGTAAACTTAGAATTCAGTGAGGACACAGTCGGTAAAAGGGGAGTCAGACTAGGATGTGTTGTTTTTTGTGACCTCTTCAACTTTCATGGAGAATTGACTCCCTGATAATTAGCAGCAGAAAAACGATTTCGCATAGGCTGACATAGCCTAATATCCCGTTGATCAATGCTGGTAGATATCAAAAAATGAAAAAAGACCTTCTGACATTTCTCGATGTAGTAATAGCAGAAAGTAAGAAAAGCTTACAGCTAAAGTACAAGAATGTCAAACCATTTCACAAAAATACATGCCGAAATGCTCACTTAAGTAACAAGGTGAATCTATCATGAAAAGTCAAAATATCCAATGACAATATCATATTGAAGAGAACAGCAACAAATCGAACTTTGATAATAAGCATACGACAAGCTCAGCTAAGATTATTGGGCTCGTCATACGGAAGAAGGGTTTGGAGGAACTGTCTAAAGCTAGAAAAATCATCGGTTAAAGAAATGTTGAGAAAAAAATAGTAACTTTCTTGTTTAGAATAAGCAACTGGCTGTACGAAAAAAGCGCAACAGCGTGTTCCGAAACACGTCTGTTTTGGTTTTTACGTTTGTTTCACACTGAAGCAGCTTGCGTTTCTAACGACAAATCAATTATAACACAACAGATTAATTAAAAGTTTAACCTGTTTGTATTTTCACAGCCCGATAGCGTTGTGCATGTTTCAAGTTGGTCTGCTAATATTTCTGAGTAAGTGAAGTCCCTCTGTTCCTCCGACCACTCCATTATTGCCGACTCTAGCAGCTCCCTATTAAAGTTTGTAGCTGTGGATACGAATACATTTCTCCCCAATCTTCCAAATCTTGTGTGTTGTGAGTCCTATACAAAAATATAATTTAATAGAAAATATGTGATAAACGTACTTTGATTATTTAGACATTTCAAAAAAGGCCCTAGGCACTTTTCTCAAACAGCGTAAGCCTACTGTTCATAATCATAAGAGAAATCAAAGGCTATGATCAAAGAGCAGCCACTCCACAATCCACGGCACACTTTTAAGTGTCTTGCCAAGACCAAAGCCACATGCGGTGTCTAACCGGTGGCCTTTCGAACGTCCAACCATTCTTTCACCACTCGGCTATACTGCCGACTTTTTTGTCATTATCATCTTCTCATCAAAAAAGAAGTAGCCTATAGGCTATTTATCAAATTTCTTACTTTATTCACACTAGGCATGTTTTTATATAAAAATAATTCATACAAATAATTCGATGGCGTAGCAATGGGGTCTTCATTAGGTCCTCCAGGCTCCAATTGCTATTTTTTCCTAGCATAAATTGAAACAAAAATTCTTGAAAAGTCAAAAACTTCCATCCAGAACTTTATCTTATGTACAGTATGTAGATGATAGTTTTGCCATTTTCAATGATGAAAATTCGTGTTCAATCTTTTCAACTGTTTTAAATTTTCAGCATAAAAATACAAAAATTGATTGTGGAACAGCTAAGAAAACCAAAGCATTTTTAGGTGTTGTACTAAAAATATCAACAAAAGTTCTTTTGATACCTGGGTTTGGCGAAAACCGAGTAACACTAGATTTATTAAAGTTTAAAGCAGTTGGTCATATTAATAGAAATTTTATATCGTTTTAGGCTTACTCAACCGTGCATGTACTATTTGCTCAGACAAATATCACCACTTGAATAAAATCTCTAAAATTTAATTTATGTTGTGTGCTAATGGATATCCCTGACATATTTTTTGAGAAGGTTTACAACTTTTTAATTCAGAATCTGTATCGAATATCGACGTCATAGATTTTCATAACTCTATATCGATACCTTTCTTAGGAAAAGAATCACTCGTATACTGTACGCTAATCATCAAAACTTGCCTCGAAATAAAAATCATCGACATTCTTTGAACGCAAATTTAATATCGACATTGTCTCTCTGTATACTGTAAAACCAATAAAATTAGTAGATGTTTTTCGATGAAATCTCCCGTTTCCTATAGTCTCTTTGGTCCAACATTGTTTATAAACCCACTTGTTCGTGTAATACGAGTATGACAACCCTCTTAAATGCCTATGACACCGTATGCACCACGGCCTTACTTGCAAGCTGCGTCGCCTGCTTTCTGACCGACATATGGTCCATATGATCATAAAACTTGTCAGGAATCGAAGCTTTACCCTCACTAATGGTAACTCACGGCGAAGCAGACTGAGACGCTTATAAAACAGTGTCCAACAGGGATCGATCCTGATACCACTTCTTTTAAATTCTTTGAAACATATATGGCAGGAGGGACTGGCAGCCGGACCGATATTGGCCAATATGGAGCTCTCACCCGTAGAGGGCCTTCCTCCCGGACAGCGTGAACCGTGGAAGTATTGGCGATGCCTCAACCGCTTAAGAACTGGCATTGGCAGGTGTAAAACTTTAATGAGACACTGGGGGTATTTCATGTGGAGCACAAGTTGCAAATGCGGACAGGAGCAAACAATGCAACATCTACTCGAATGCCCTGACCTAAACGAAAGATGCTCTGTACAGGATTTGGCCGAGTTCAACGATAGAGCAAGAGCTTGCGTGATGCTCTGGGCTACGGCCGTCGGCCGTGTGACGCACGATGAAAAAGAAGAAGACCACTTCTTTTGAACATCTACACCTGCGACCTACCAACTAAAGTCTCCGCAAAATACACTTATGCAGCCACCTGGCAACTTTCCACTCCACACTACCATAAACAGCTTCCTGCGCACAGTGACCACTGACCAGATGCCTACGTCCCACGCCATTGGACAATCTCACCATTCTCTCTGGCATCCAACCTGCTGATCTCCGTCTCGAAGAAGCCACTCTGTTTCTCGGCCGACGGGCATTGGAGCCCACCCATTTTCTCTACTACAAGATCTCTGCTCCCTCAAATGAGCACCCCGTCCACTGAAATCAAGACACCCATTCGTGCCAGCCGCTCAACTTCTGATCAATAAAGCTGATGAACAAGACATCTCTGCTGGTACTTGGGCGGACCATAAATGGAATTCTGAATGAAAATTAAGCACCACCAGACTTCATTCGTTAATCTCCGACGCCGACATACGCTCCATCGGCCTGACACCGCAAAAACAGGAATGGGTGCGCCTCAACCGTCTTCGTACGGGCGTTGGGCTTTTCCGCTCAACCATGCACCAATGGAGAATGGCCTCTTCCTCCTCCTGCAAATGTGGTGCCGAGGAACAGACCGCAGGCCACATCATCAATGACTGAACCATCAACAAAGTGCGAAAGGTCTGTGTGTTTTGGGTGATGAAACCAAAGACTGGATGCCCTCTGGGATGGTAAACTTCGTGAATCTGGGATGGTAAAAAGATAGTAGAAAGTAAAAACCCTTGTAAAAAGACCCCTGGCTCCAGAGGCTCACACGACGACGATTTAAAGGTGAGTCCCATACTTGATCCACGCATCGGGGGATGAGAAGATAAGTTTCTCATTGTACTAAGCCTTTGGCACTAACGGGAGTAGGGTGGCAAGTTCTTTTCTCTCGGCCGCTTTTCCTTCAGCAACTACGCCTATCTAATTTATTTTACCCTGGATAGAGGTGAGCGGTGTGTTTCAACAACCACCTGAAGCTGGGAGTCGAACCAGGATTGCATACTTGGAAAGCGATCGCTTTTTGCGCTGCGCCATCCACCGCAAATAACCCACCTACGATGCTTAAATCATGGCAATTATGCAATATGCATGCATTTAGAATAAAACTTTTAAACTATTCAGCTGGATAATGGTGAAGATAAATGCTCATCAACTTGTTTGTTTAAATCAAAATAGCTTATCACTATTCGAGTCGGTCTGCAGAAATGAGAAATTTCTTACTTGGAAAAGTTTATAGAAATTTATTAACTGTCACAAATCCATCAATGTGATGCAACTTCCGTTTCTGGAATATTAGAGAAGCTGAAATGCAAAGACTTCGTCCTCTGTGTAATGTAGATTAGAACAATGCTTTATGAACATAAAAATAAGTCAATTCATGCCTACTTTGTGACGTAATCTGGTGTTGACAGAATTTTCCAATTTGTGACAAAATAATATGATTGACCCAACTATTTCCAGCTCTCTTTACCCGAGTTTTATATTCTTCAATATCTTTAAGCCATTATTTTGTGATTGCTGATTTGGTGAACGCTCAGTGTGTTTTATAACTGCATAGATAGACTATAGCGCATGTCATCCAAAAAAGCGTAAGCGTCTGACTAGTTTTTGAAAAACAACGCAATACTCATAATTAATTGTTAAAATCTTCATTTTTGAGATAAGAAAGGATCATCTAAATTTCAATGCTGGCCGTTTTGCGTAGTCTACCTTATTTAATAAGGCTTTCAACTACTGATGTACTGTAGGTTCGGTTACAGAAATTGACAAAGTGAAGTTTCTGCTTGTTGTTAAGGTGTTCTTTTTCTGGAAATTATTCTCTTCAGTTGGTAGGCTAACCACCGTAAAGAATTGAATTGAATCATAGTTAAACTACTTGGTCTTACCGGTTTTACTTCGTA
Organism: Aplidium turbinatum; assembly: GCF_918807975.1. Lineage (NCBI taxonomy): Eukaryota > Metazoa > Chordata > Ascidiacea > Aplousobranchia > Polyclinidae > Aplidium > Aplidium turbinatum. The sequence continues at coordinate 21,504,008 of NC_137477.1, forward strand.
ACGTCGGGCGTTTATTCACTAAGCTACAGCTAGTGCTTCAGCCACATTACTTGTATATTCATCTAAGTTCAATTTTGAAACTGCTCAAGAAAGAATGCCAATTCTTTTATATAAACAACGTACTGAACTTTGTTGAACAACAGTGTCTTACCGTTGTGGAAGAAGACGAACATTCCCCAGCGAGAGCAGCTGCTGATCGAGCGAGACTATTGTCCCAATGTATTTGCCTCATGTCTGCAGCCTGCGGTCTCACCCCGCTACGAATTTCGTTGTGTGCTTGCACAACCACATTTCTCAAACCAGCTGAATATGATGAAAAAAGATTGTAAATTGAAGGGTGTATACTGTGGCATTCAATATAACCTACTGTACTTCAAACCGCTTTAAAGCGATGCATCTAATGCAGTGACGTAGCTAGAAAATAAAACAACTGTTCCGGGAGAGGCAAATGTTTTAATAGTAATAAGATTTTTTTAGGAGGGAGATAAAATTTTGGAGGAGCGATTGTCTTCCCTAAGCTCTTCCTTAAGCTCCCCTTAAGCTATCGCGTGGCTGCGTCCCTGATACATTGTACAGTAAACAAGGGGTCATTGAATCACATTGTCAAATTTAGTGATCGATATGCTGTGGCTAACTACAGGAGAATGCACTCACATGAACACAAGATCCATTACCTGTAAAAGTATAAGTTTCCGCTGCTCTTCGACGCACCCTGATTTTTGTTTGCCCTTCTATCAAGTTGTTTCTACAATAAAAACAAAGTTTGCATTTCATTAGAGTCAACTTCGGCGTTCAGATTCTAGCTAATCAAACTCTAAATTATTTAATAGCATTGATATTGTATCAGCTTCAAATAGGCCTATGCCAACACATCATACTAACACACTCGTTTAAGTGAAGGATACGATAAAGCTGACATCAGTTTTTTCCCAAATACTTTTTATGCCAGCTGAATTATTGACAATGTATTTTTCAATGTGGAGTAGTTGGCGCATGGTAAATGCGTCTTTGTTTATTTCCACAACCGCTTAGTGCTTTAATAACCATCAGTTCGACACCAGTCGTAAAATTATTCGTATGAAATGAAATAAAACTAGACATCGAATCTTTTGATTTGAAATCCATTTAATTCAAATCTTCATCTCTTTGAAAGCAGATAGTTGATAACTTTTTACATTATGCAGTTTGATAACCCCAAAAAGAAATGTGAATTACGAATTGTGAATAAATTGTAAACGATTATATTCATCTGTCACATAAAACGTATCGGACTTATACAGTAGATTTGCTTTACTATAGTCGAAGAGAGTGGTTGATTTGCTGATAAAAGACAATCTGTTTGGATTAACTGTACAATCTTACCTCTTGAGCTGGATTTCTGTTTTTAAGGCAGCAACATGAGTAGCAAAAACTACAATGATAAAACACTTGCATTTATATTTCATCTTTAAACCTAATCTACAGTATGTTAAACCTTCATTTGCAAAATATAATTTCTAATTTTTAAAACTGATGTATGAAAACTTTACAAACTTTATCAACTAAAGTAGGTTGATTGATTAATATTTTTCTTTAACGGTCAGCATTGCTCGTTTGGAAATTTTACTTAGAGTGTAGTATTATTGAATTGCGGTAGAGATATCTTAAAACTTTTCAAGTGATTATTCTGGATTATATATAGAGATTGTCTATATATAGATTGTCTCTATATATAATCCAGAATAATCACTTGAAAAGTTTTAAGATATCTCTACCGCAATTCAATAATACTACACTCTAAGTAAAATTTCCAAACGAGCAATGCTGACCGTTAAAGAAAAAGATCAATCAATCAACGGTGTAACGTAATTACTTCTTCCTCCGCTCCATACATGTAGGCTATGCTGCATAGCAAAAGTAGCCTGTCGAATTTTTACTTTCCAAAGTCTTGTGTAATATTACATTGTGGCTATAAAATGTAAAAATAAGTTCTAACTGTTTTTATTGAACTCGTTTAAATATTTTTCACATAAGCTTTCATTAACTTTCAAATTTTCAATGCAAAAGAGTTTCTAACAAAGTTCTTAATTTTTTGTACCTAAAATCCAAAGGCGGAAATGGACTCAATGCATGACTTACAAAACGTGTTGCTTGTCGTGTTAAATTGATATTTAAGCTGAAACTACCAAACTTTCTGGAGCCTACCAGACATCAGTCAGAATTAAATGCTTTATGAATAAATGGGATAAAGCGACGCAACTTTATGCGTTGCCACGAGCAATTGCGTGATATAGCACGAGATATATTGCCACACTAAAGTTGATGTAATCCAATGGTTCTAGAAACGTTTTTGAGTGCGATCCAAACCTGTGTTTAACAAACATCTCTTGGCTCAAGCCTCGAACAGCATAATTTTACACATGAAAATGACGATTGAATACGTGACTTTTCTTGTCAACGTCAGTAATTGACAATTTTCTCAAGAAATTGTGTTGCAATCAGACACAATGAATAGGCTTCTAGGCCCAGTGTGTTCCCAAATATCATACATTTTATTGGAAACTTTGAAACGTTTCTGTTAAACAGCTCAAAACAAAACTCATTACAATGGCCCCGCATGCTAAGATCACTTCGGAACAGGACGATTTTGGCTTTATTAAGCGGGCGACGATGCTTTGCCACTTCTATACATTCAGTAACTCCTGACAAAACCCCCTTAGGTTTAATAAGTCGGTAGGTCTAATTACCGGGGCTTAATATTCGGGGACTACTGCATTGTAGCTTTAGCGAAGACAAAAGGTTCAAGTCTGGATTGCTTCAACGCGACCCATTTGTTAACCTTTTCTGCATTAGCTACACAATAGCAAATGAAAAATGGCCACAAAATGATGTAGTCTTGTTGTGGTTTTTTAATTTTTTTTACCAGTAATACATTAAGACGTAGCCTATATGATATTCTATTTCTGGGTTTCCCAAACTGTAGTCCGCGGACCCTTGGTGGTCTGCGACGACTGCACAGGTGGTCCGTGGCGATATGACTAGAAATTAAAAAGTCACACATTTAGGCCTACGTTGTACAGTACGTACCCTGTCAAAGATAACTGCCGCAGTTTTTTGCAACTTAAATAATTTCGAAAGCTTTTGCTATCCAGTATCGTAAATCTTACTTGTTGCACCTTCGCTGCAGTTAAAAAGTTGTTTACGAAAAATTCTCGTATTCAACATTCTCATTTAACTTGCTTAGATTAAATGAGAATGTTGATAAGTTGGTGAAAGCAAATGGAGTGAGGTGGTATGGGCATGTTTTGAGAAGGGATGAAGATGATGTTTTGAGAAGAGTGCTGGAGTTGCAAGTGGAAGGTCGTAGAAAACAAGGAAGACCCAATAAAACCTGGAAAAGGCAAGTTGAGGAGAAAAGCAGCAAGGTGGGCTTGACAAGAGTGGACGCGTTAGACAGATTGATGTGGAGGCAAGGTGTGAAGGCAATTGCGGCACTTGGAGATGAATCCAGCCACCCTCAGTAATGGGGACATCACCGGATTAAAACTGGACTACAACTAAAACTTGTAGAACGCGTATTTGAACTGCAAGATGAGCTTTTAGTTTTCCTGCAAGCGCAAAATGCTGACTTGGCTTCACTAGTAGCCGATGAAATTTGGCCTGGAAAACTTGCATGTTGTATAGGCTACCTGGCAGGCGTTTTTAACCTTCTCAACCAATTAAACTTGTCAATTTTCAGGAAAGAGATGCGAACATTTTACTTATACTCAAAACAAAATAACAGCATTCATAAAGAAACCCTCATGGAAAACAAGGATCCTGGAAAACAAGGATAAATGATAATAATGTTGTGGATATGTTTCCTGTTCTATGTGACTACATTACCAACAAACCCTTAATTAATACAGACCTGATTTTCTCTGACGTTACACAACATTTGGATTTGCTTTCTGCACATTTCAAGAAGTACTTCTTCAAAGAAACATATGAGAATTTTGACTGAATTTTAAACCTTTTTGTTGTTACAAAGACTGATCTGTCAGGACGCGAAGAAGAAGAATTGGCCGAATTATCATCTGATCAAACTTTAATGCTTAGTTTCAATCAAACAGTTATTGCATCTTTCTGGTTGAGTGTTGTGGAGGAATACCCATTGCTATCACAATAGGCAACTAAAATTTATTGCCTTTTTCCACGACCTACATGTGTGAGACAGCATTTTCAGCTCTTACCAACATGAAGACGAAATACAGGTCCAGACTTTCCGTGGACCCTGACTTACGAGTTTGCTTTTCACAAATAACTCCGAGAATTGATGACTTATGCATTAAGAAGCAATCCCATCCGTCCCATTGATGTCAGTTTTTTAAATAAACAAAATTCGGTTTTATTCATTTTTACCTTTGTATTGGGGGTCCGCGAATAAACAAATTCACAAATAGTGGTCCGTGGCCCAAAAAAGTTTGGGAAATCCTGCTCTATTTAACATGTATATTTTAATGTTTTACTCATAATAATTAAAAATTATCTCTTCCAATACGAAATAGCCTATACTAACAAAATCTTCCCTTGTAACCTCTCTGTAAAATTCGAGCCTGGGAAAAATGATAGGTTAATACTGTACAGTTACAATTCTCGCAAACAAAATTTTATGGAATTCCTGCAGTTTATTGAAAACAGCTCTGTGAGAAAAAATAAATATGACAAAAGGTGAGGACTAAGAAAACCAAGGAGATTTAGAAAAAAAACTGCAAGATTTACACCCAGAAAATGACTATGGTTATTTTGTTTTAGTTGCTTTTAGGCTACTTAATGTGTGCTGTGATGCAAAATTTCTTCGCTCTTGAAGATGCGAGAGATAATTATTTAAACATGATCATCAAATCAAAGCAAAACGCTGTAGTAGTTTGTTAGTAAGGTATAACCTTTTATGGCGGAATTAATATTTGCTTGCAAAAAAAACCGAAGCTACTGTTTTCTTTGTCTGTTCCTATCTGGAAATCGATCGTTGGGCGTCCTAGTCAAATGATTTCTTTTTCGGGGGTGGCGGGCCTACCGTGACGAATTTGTCACAGTCGGCAACCCTGAAATTGTTTATCTAGTTGTCACGACCTATTGAAAAGATAGCTTGTGTTTATTTTGAAAATAAACAAAAAGGTAAGATCAAGCGTCGATGGTTCAAGTCTCTAAATTTACGCTTACTAAGCTATAGTGTCAAAAGTTTGGGTATAGCAGGTAGCCTAGGTCAGGCTGTTCGCCAACGACGAGTGTGACGAACCCACCAGTAAAAAGCCTTTAATAGAAGTAACTATATAGCCTAAATTAAAGGGTTGTGGAATTGGAAGGGTTTTGGCGTATCCGTAGTGGGCGTCGGAGTCGACCAGTTATAAACCGAGGAGTCGTGGCCGTGTTTTTTTGGCCTGATTCCACAGCTTTATCAGGGCTGCAGAGTCAGAGACATGAAGTCGGAGGGATTCTGACGTGTCCGAAGTCGGAGTCAGCCAGTTATGAATCTAGGAATCAGAGTCGAATTCGTATAATTTTCACCCAATTCCACAGCCCTGCTAAATTATAGCTTACATGTGTGCGGTGATTACATTTGATTTAACACTTCATTTTTTTTAAATTAGGCAATAAACTTATTTCAAACAAAACTCTCACTATAGCCAGGTTATAACTATTAGCTAGCGTCTAAAGTAGGCCTATAGGCACTAAAACATAGCATTTTTTGTTAAGGCAAATGAATGATTGGACCAATCAGAAGGTACAGAAGCAGCGTTTCAACTAATCGAGTGATTTCGAGTATGTTCTCACCACTTCCAGCTTTCCACGGCAGATACAGCCTTTCAATATACACACCAGTATGGCCACGTGTTGATGCAGCTTGTATAAAAAAATTGTAGACTTTCACAGATTTGTGATCTTTGTGAATTCTGACTTAACTTTTTATGGCAAGTCATATTTTCTAACCGCTTCAAGATGAAACAACGCTACTGGTTTGGTTCTGGAGTGTGAGCTTGAGCAACACGTTTAACAGTTCGAAGACAACAGCACTTCCACAAGCGGAAACTTTATATGGTCAAACTCGGTGACCGGGCCTGTGTCAGAGGTTTAAAACCTATACAAGTATGCAAAACTGCCAAGATTAAGCTCTTTAAGCTGAACTTGCCTGCTTTAAGTCACAAATGTAGATACTATAGATAGGCTACTGTAGATACTTCGCCAAAGTAGATACATTTGTGAAGTAAACAACGATCATGCTGCTAAAAGAAAAAGTCAATCTATTGCTTCGCTTACTTGCTTCAGCGTGAAATTGAATGTCTTTAAACTTTCATTTTTAACAAGGTAGCCTATCAATATAAAAAAAACTTTCAATATTAGAATCAACAAAAATCACTCGACTACACTTTCACCAAAAGTGCCATTGTTGCTAAGTAGCCTATTATATTCAGAAAAATTTCTAAACACACAATACAGGCAATGCAAAGTTACAGATCACAGCATCGAATAATAAAGATTTTGCAACGTCTGATTTGATGCACAATATGCAATTATGCATGCATAGGCTGTCCAATCGGTTTTGAGTCATGGTAAAGCGTAACAATTCTTTACAAATTTCAGTGTACTAATAAAGCCACGTTCTTAACTTGCAACCGTTGAAGGTAGGGGAGAGTGGGGTTAGTCGGAAAGATTTTTTTTTAAAGTAAAATTTAAAACAATTGGTGCATAACCTGACAACGTAAAGTGGCTTAAATTATCATCTATGGTGTCCTTTATCATACAACCAAAAATAAGTATTTAGTCAATTTAACTTTTAATGCAAATTTAAAATAAACAAACATACAATTGATTTTTCAACTAACCCCATGCCTGGGGTTAGTTGTCAGTTTAATGCGGGGTTAGTTGTTTAGTTTAATTAGTTGTCATTAAACGTCAGTTTAATGCCCACTAATGAACTGGATACTCTTTTTTCAACTAACAAACATTTACATGGGGTTGTAAGTAAATATGTTTACCTGCTTTAAAATCAAAATGCAATGAATTCTACATCTAATCATCGTAAAACCATTTTTTAATAAAAGCATTATTAAAACTTGTGATGCCGTATATATAACACTTTCCAAGTTATTCAAATTAAAATTTTACAACATATGTCTGCTTAAAACAAATACATTGGAGCTTATACTACTTATTATCATACCACGACGATATACTCGTATCGTACTACATAGTCATACCGTTATCAAACCATTTTCCAACTAACCCCACCCACTATTTTCCAACTAGCCCCATTAGCATATGACAAACTATTTTCCTGAAATATTCAAGCATGGCGCATTGGACTAAAATTTGTTTATGTCTTAGTGTTGTTGAACACCTACAGCTGACACACACCAAAAAACTTCTGCCTATCTTTAACGATATCGACGCATAAGATGGTTTTTAATACGCCAAAAATTTTACTTCGAAAGTAAGAAAATAGAAAATTGTCAGCCAAACAGGTATACCTTGACTCAACAAATCGAAACTAACATGGATTATGTGTTTTTATAAACTACTTCACATGTTGGCAGTAAATATTTAAAAAAGTTATCGAGAGTAAAAAAAATGATCATTTTTCAACTAACCCCGCCTTCCAACTAACCCCACTCTCCCCTACTGCGGTTTACGCAAACAAATTCTCAAAGCAACAGAAATATTTGGAAAAACGTTTCGAAAGTTGCAATCAATGATTTTCTTCAGTAGAGATTATGGGGTAGTGCGTTCCGTTTGCAGCTAAAGGTTGTTGTGCAGCTTTTTTTCAAAAGTACCGTACTTACTCGTCCAAAATGTCTAGACAAATGTCACTGTTGTACAATTTGTTTAAATTTATTCCACATGCCTGCAACCGCACATCAGAGAAAGGCTACCATGGCATTTCCATAGAACTTCAAACTTATCGACGACAATATGTTTGCGTTTGTTGACGCATTTGTCAGTAAACTATCAACAGCTAGCAAATTCTTTGCAACGCTTGGTAAAATCAATTTCTTTTGAATGATTCAGCCGGTGAAATGGAGTTATTGGACCGTTCCGTCTTCAGGATTTTTTTTCAATTCACAGTTACTAGGCTACAGCTTTAGCTTGCAAGTAGGCCTAGTAGCCTACTTCTCCCAACTTTCTCTAACTTTGATCAGGCTATATCTTCCTTTAATTTCATTAAATTCATCAGCTGATTGTGCACAGAAGACTTTATCGCTATATGAATAGATCAGTGGAGTGAATCTCGTTGAGGAGTGTAATCCACATAATCCAGAGAAGCATAGATTAAAAACAGCTTAAGTAGGCTACGTTTGCAGTGATTCAACTTTCAATATAGCTCTTGGTTCTGAGGAGCTGCATTTAAGTATGGTCTTTAGAGCTTCAATTACAAAAAGGTAATGTAAACGTAAAACAGTGGTCTGGACTGGACTGGTCTGGACTGGAACAGTGATCCTTGCTTTGGTAACTATCTCGAAGTAGAATTCCTTTGTGTGATTAATAACTCCAAAAATGGTATGATATCTGGACAGCACTGCTGTACATTATGCACTTCAACTAGAGTAAAGCAATGACATCCATAGGCCTAAGCAGAATAGGCCGTAGAGAGAGTTCACTTACGTTAATTTTGCATTGTCACCTTTCACCTTCCCAGACCTGTTGGATTGGATACATTATCATATGCCTGGCAAACGCAGTTTTAAATTCAATGTTCAATAATAATTGTCAAACAAAAATTGAACACGCTTAGCCAAAGCAACAGCAGTTTTCAAGTTGAAACTATCAAATAATAGAAACCGTTCAGTGATACAGAAATCAGTGCAACATCGCATTTTACGTCTTGAAGCAGTTTAATAGCATAACTGAAGACAGAAATTATCTGGAAGATCTGGAGTAGCATCTATTAGTAGGGAGGAGAGAGGGGGAGTTGCTCGGCTTCACCCGCCCACTTCTAGGAACCCCTGAATGTTGGTAATGATTGGACAGATATGGCAATTTTATTTAATCGTTTGTGTCACCTGGAGTAGGCATTGAAAGATAATGTAATATTGAGAAAGGTTTTGTGTTGTTTCTCTGCAACAGCAAGCAAAAGCTGCTAAATGCGACAAAGTAGGACTATACGCCTTATCTCCAAGTAGCCATAACAACTGTAATATAAAATAATTTCACTTCACTAACTAATAGCACGGTTGTAATTGCTTGCTTTTATCAGTAAGTTGAATTACCTCAGATGCAAAAATCTACAACTGCAACTATTCTAAAGTGAGACGCTTTTAGCTGTTTTAATACAAAATCACAAAAAGTAAAAATACGGCAAAGAAGAATGAGTTTGCAGTGGCTTTCGAACATTCGCTTCCAGACGAGCCTGTATTTGAAAGAGATATGTTAGTGGGCAGTTGAAAAAATATTTCAGATTTAAATGTTATAAGCCTATCTTATATTCTACAATCTACATCACGGAATTACAGGATGTAAATTTTTATCTTGAATCTAGCAACACAAACTACAAATCGAAGCTTTTAAGGTGATTGAAAAGCAATTTCTACATGTTTAGTCTTTTAAAACAATGAAAACTATTAATACTACAAAAAGTGCTCAATGCCAAGCAAAAAGGCAAAGCAGAGCGAATTAAATCAAATGTAGTTATTACTATCTGAAGCCTTTACAAATTGTTTCACCTAACGGATCATCAGAAGGTCTGTAAAAACATGTAAACAGTAAAGAATCGATAATTCTGAAAAGATATTAAATATTACAACTGTAATTTAATCTGCCAAAAAAAATCTCTAAACCTGTACTTCCTGAGGAGATATTAAATATTATTAATATTAACTAATGTAGAACTAATGAATTAACAGTGCAAAGCTTTTGTCCTGGTATGACATAAAGCTAGAACTGGGGGAAAAACTCTAGATTATAGGGTAGTATAACAAAGGTATTTTGCACACCCTGGAGAACATGCAGTTGTTTTTTAGTTCTTACTATAGGCTACTTTCAAGACTGATTTGGGTTGGAGCAGTAGTAGGCTATGAAGGCAGTGCAGGTTTTATGCCTACATGCCAGGTATGGGCGAAATATCGTGAAGCTTTGCCCTTATATGCGTAATGTCTTAGTTCACCTCCAATTTAAATCCCCAAGCATCGTCAAGCCAAATCTCATCATATTAGTAGTATTACCCAGTGCTTTGTAAAAGACTCTTAAACAAGAAGATATTAGACAAAGTTAATATGACATGAAACCTACCACTCACAGTGCTAATTGCCTTCATGTGAATATGTTGGAGCCACAATAAAAGAACCTTGTGTTTAGGCTAAAATTGCGCACACAGAGCTTCACGATGAACTCCCAAGCTTAGCCTACATCACAGATCGCCCTCGAGGTGAAAGCGTTGGGACGAAGTTCGGAAAGGAGGTCGATGCTAGACCAATCGGATTTGTTTTTCAAAGACAATCAAAGATATACCCGAGGCAGAACACAAGAATTGGCTTCCATTTATTTTAAATCTTCATTAACCGGGAATTAGCCAGTAATTATTATTTTTTTAGCTATTACACACTGGCCACTCACATCACTACTGATTGATGTAAATGGGATGCTTATATTTTCTATGCTTGTTTAAAATATCACATTACGAATTTACTTAACCTATTTTTAAAAACTCCGGATCCAGTAGAACATTAGCTAAAAAATTTAAATTAATAAGCTGTACCCAAGCGCTTTCATAGGTGTAGGAGCTAAGGGTGCAAGGGTGCGGTGCGAACGCATTTATTAACTTTTAGATTTGTCAAAATTTGGGAAAATTTGAAGAAAAAAATTGGCAAATACTTTTAATATATTTCACAAGTGTCATTAACATTGAACTGTTTATCGAATTTTTACTCAAATATAGTCAGAAGTAAGCCTACCCTAACATTGAAATTAACACAAAATTAGCAAATTGAACTGCTTTTTGATTTGTTGCCTGAATACTCAAAATTATGTCCTAATATTGAATTCAACCCATGTAAAATTTGAAAAATCAGCTAAAAATGTGCATGTTTTATGTTGTGAGAATAGAAAATACAATGTGCAGTTTGAGAAGAGTTTGCAAAAATTTGGGCAAAAATATCCAAATACTTAAAAATTTTGTTGAAACTCTCGTACCTTCTAATTGAGATGTGCTCAACTATTAAAACTCATAATTTAACTGTATAATTGACAAAATCAATATGATTAGCTGAAAATGCACTGTACAAGTTTAATGTATAATTTCTTACAAATAATTTTTTAATTTGTTAAGATTTTGGACACATTTGATAAAAATTTAGGCACGAAATTTTAAATTTCTATTTAGGTTATTACTTTCTTAAATGACCAAAATTATTGCTTAAATAAAGTAGTAGCCTACATTGAATATGTACCAAATTCACAAATGTTAAGCTGAAACTATGTGTCACAATCAATGTGCAAGGCCTCGCGACGGGCTGCTTTGTAGCCTATCTTGACCGAACGTACTGTTTTGATTGTGGAATTCTTATGCTATATGTTATTACCGGTTACTGTCCTGTAGTAACCTCTGATTGCGAAATCTTTATTATGTGACGTATCTCCAGAACATTTTGTGGACGTGCCTGGAATATTCTTTTGTTTTTCACAATTGCCAGATGTTAATAATAATAATAATAATAATAACAATATTTATATAGCGCCACATCCACAGTCAAACTATGCTCCTGGGCGCTGTACATGACAATGGTGATAATTAATACGGTACATTCAGTCATAATGTTCATTGAAATACAACGTTTTCAAGCGAGCTTTGAATTCATTTAAATTTTCAGCTTCTTTCACACAAAGTTGCTTGTTATGATGTAACATAACATACCTTCTCAAAGTTACTAGACCAAACAACCTGCTATAAATAGTAGCGTACTTTGAGGAAATTATTATTATGAGAGATTGTTGTTGTTGTAGTTGGTAATAGATGCAGAGATTATTGCTGATTGAGAGTTGAAGTAGTTGAAGTAATTGAATACGAGTAGATAAGAGTTGGTGCTGATATAAATTGTGATCGAAATGAGAGTTACATGAGAAGCCGTGAGTGAACCACGTTAAAGTCCTTCAAGAATTTTCGTTTATCATCTTATTAGTAGAACTATCCGACAATTTGATTGACTGCTTTTCGGTAATATCCCATTAACCTACGTCATTGAACCTTTCCAAGTCTCTTTCCTAGTAAGAGATAGAAAGAATCGTGACACTATGCATGTTCTAGTGTAAAAGATTTCAAAAATTATCCTCTAATAACCCTATTGAGATTTTGGACACATTTGCTAAAAATTTAGGCACAAAGTTATAATCTTCCTTGTCGTTTTTTTTTTCTTTATGATCAAAATTGTAGTTTAGTGATAACAACAAAAAATGTGAAAAGTTTCTACATTCAATAAGCTGAAACTGTGCATGTTTTATGTTATAAAAGTAGAGAAATAATTTTGAGGCTATGGCTACTTTTTCCATGCAAGTGATGCCAGATAAGAAATTATGGCATAACTTGAAAGACATTGAAGACATATACTTGAGATTTGGATAATTTTGGAGCGCTGGACAGAGAAAAAATCCTAAACCTTATCCTTACTCTAACTCCAACTCTTGTTAAACTATTGGTAGAAGTGGGGAAGTATTAACTAGTTGGTCTGTGATTTGTTACAAAAAATATTAGGGCACAAATTGCTTATATTCGGGCAAGAATTCTTTTGCACTCCTAAAAGCTAATCTTTCCCTACACTTATGATCGTGTTGGTCGAACAAAGCCGAGTTTATGAAGCATAATACAAATAATTTCATTGTGCCATTCTAATTAGGCCTAGTTTGCAAGCTGACTGTTTTTAAAGTGTAATAAAGCTGCGAATTATTTATCATACCTGGAACGGTTTGACAAGCGTTAGAGTTGCATGATTCTAAATCTCCCTCTTCACCAAAACATGCTGGATCCACTCGTCTATCGCATCGCCGTCGTCGGTTTCTTCTTCCTCCTCCGCAAGACCTTGAACATACACTCCAAGGACTCCAGTTAGTCCACGCTTGTGGAACTGTTGTGTTTTAATAACAAATTTTAGTCTTTCCGATATATTGTACTGGTCTAATCTTAATAAAATTCACAATTTTCTGATTCAAGCGTTGGTTCGCTTATCTTTCGCTTATATTACTTTTTATTTACATGACACAATAGAACGTCAGCATCAGTGACGGCTGGTGGTGTTTGTGAGCAGTGGGGCTGCAATAAATAGTGGAGAGGGGGGGGCGAAGCCGTCGCTGAGTTCGCCGAAGGCGAACGACTTCGCGTGGGGTTCGGAGGAGTCTCCCCTCAGAAAAATTTGCAAAATTGCATTAAATTTGGTGCGTTCTGAGTATGTTTTTACCCCAAATTTTGAAAAAATGCATTCAAACTTTGTTGAAAAGTTGATGTATTCCTTAGCTGTATTTGAAAAAAACTAACAGTATTGCTTTGGAGACAAACTTTACTAGTATTGAGCTTAGTCTTGACTAGCCTAGCCATTGCATACCACTGGTCAGCAATCAGCATCATGTCTAATGAATAACAATAATGCATTTATGACACAACGCTGTATTGAAATAGTGACAAGCTTTCATTTCCTTGGCACATTCTTCTTCAGAGCAGTGACTCAGTGGCGTCGTCGCCTCAGCTTCTTTGTTTGTTCATAAAGTCAGGCACTTTAACCAAGTGAGCTTGGGAGAGGACGGTAACTTTCCTTTTAAGGTAACTATATTTTGTGTATTGAGTGTTAGTCAGTAAAATAGATCCTGCAAACTAGCTTTAAAAGTACCGTACACTTTTTATAGCAACTGATACTGTAGGCTACATGTATATTTCCGCATTTTTTTTCCCTTTTAAGTTAGACGTGGACAACATGGTCAAAGCAATATAAAGCTAGTTAAGCAACATACTGTAATGTCGAGGTAACAAAAGATTTAATTTGGGATAAACCAACTGGTATTCTTAGTTGCGACTATAACGTTTTCTCAAAAGAGAAAACTCTTTTTTCTGTAGCTTACAACTTATTTTGAATTAAATTCTTTCACCGTACTTCTAATTTTTCAAACTAACATGATGTCACTCGTTAACTTAATTATTTTTTTTTGTTTAATTTTTCTTCATACTTTTTGATGATCAAAAAATCAAACTGCCTTAAAAATAACTTTTATTTTTGTGGAGACAAATTGTAGAAACTTTCAATATATGTGTTAAAATAAGAAGCGCAAGGCAAGCACGGCTATCCTACTTAAGCTGACAGGATTCTTTTTTCACATGTTTTTGACAGGTCATATTTTAACATATTTAGAAAATATTCAAACTATGTACTTTATTTCCATTTTTAGCAGTTGCCCTGACTACACAACTCTAAAGTTTACTTATTTCTATTTGCAATAGATCAGCTTCATATTTGAGATGTGATTGGCAATCAAGCTAAACTGCTGTAACCAAACAAAATGAATCGTTTAGTTGTTGTCGATGATATTTGCTCGTTCTCAACACATTGATTTTTTAGAGAAAAGACAAAAGCATTCATGAAAATAACTTATGAGGCCGACATTTGAGCAATGGCACTTAGTTATCTTTCTGCTTTAATTATGCACTATAAGTTTGCCAGGACGCTGCGTTCTCAACACCAATTGCTTTCATGCAACCCCCCATACAAAACCCACTATGGAGGTCGCAGCTTCTCAGCTTTTGTTGAAATTGTTTGCTTATTCATTCGTTTTGTTTGCATTGTAGTAACAGCGCCTGGGGGCGTGGATTTTATTATGAATGTGTCACTACATGAATACTAATGTCATTATAATTATTGTTATTAATGAATAAAAGGGTATTAGCTGTTGTTAAGTACGTGGGCATATTTATTTTTAATTCTAATTACTGTTGCACAATATTATAAACAATCACAACAACAAACCTGAGCAAGGTGTTGACGAACTGCAAAACCGATCTTCTTGGATAGAAAACCCATCACAATCGTCGTTAACGAACGTACTACAAGCTCGACTTCTTCTCCTGCGTCCGTCTTTGCCACACGTTGCACTACACGACCCCCAAGGCCGCCATTCCAACCATTCCGCTACAAAAAATTAAAACTTATATGGAGAATATAGTTTCGGGAGAAAGTTTGCTTTTTATACCAAAGACAGGCAAGACACAACAATACCACCGGGTTGAGCATTACAACAGTATATATTTTACATATTTACAAAATAGTTCGAACGTTTTCGGCTTAACATAAGCCCTCATCAGGAATCTGAAAGTATTAATAAAATGCAATAAATTTCAACTTCTTGAAGGTAACTAGCTAACTAATTGTAAGCATCAAGAAATACGCAGCGGTTAAAAGCAATAGTGTGGAAAACAAACAGACGGACGGAAACCAAAATTACATTAGAAAAAGGCAACCACATGACCACAAAAGAATTAGCACCACAGGGTACGTGATCCATCTAACTTAGTAAATGTTTAGTGGAATGGACGCGCCGCCAGCAAATAATGCAATAAATTTCAAGAAGTTGAAATTTATAGCATTTTATTAATATTTTCAGATTCCTGATGAGGGCTTAGGTTAAGCCAAAAACGTTCGAATGTTAAACTATTTTGTAAATATGTAAAATATATAGCCTACTGTTGTAATGCTCAACCCTGTGGTATTGTTGTGTCTTGCCTGTCTTTATATGGAGAAAGATCAATTAGCCATTACTGCCTTTTGAAATAAAAATATCTATCCTTTATAATTTGTAAATTTGTTTAAGTCGTCATACTTTAGCATTTAAAAAAATGTGGACCATATCCATAACAGTGATGCTTAATTGTGTTCAAAACAACACCTTTTTATTTTTTATTTGAGAGCTGTTGGGACTATGTGGTACATGCATAGCTTGTAACTTGAAAATTGGTGCAAACTTTTTGGTAAATCTTTTTTGTTTTAACACTAGAAACATTTGCACTAAGTCAAACCGACCTGATTGCGGAGTAGATATTCTATTTTCATTTGCACAAAGGTTATTTTCGCAGCGATCTGATGGATTCGAACATCCAGAGCACGTTCTTCCGGGAGTAAAAGGATGTCTATCAATAAAAAAGTATTTTTTTACTGCGAAACTACGCTAGTTTCTTCAACTTGGTATCAACTTAGCCACAAAGTTGACACTTTTGTTAGATTTAGTGACATCTCCTGTCCGTTTTAATTATAATATTATAATTCACAAGCAGTCAGTCCAGTTTAATTTTCGAAACGCTGCATGAAAATTCAATTTAAAACATAAATTTGATGTGCATCATTGTTGTTTATTTGCACCAGACAAGGTTGATAAATATTCGAAAAAAAAGCACAACAATGGAAGACATGTAGTAGTAGGCTATACAAAAAGGAGCGATACAAAAGTAGTCGTAGGAAATTCAACACAATCACAGGTAGATTTAGCGTATCACCATGAAAGCTGATTGAGCTTAGTCCACAAGACACTTGACTGCAAAAGTAAAGAAGCATCTTGATTTAACAAATAGCCTACCAACAAACACACTGCAATGACCATATTTAAGACTGCAGCATTTGTTGTAACGTCACTTTTACATTGGATTCATTGAAAGTAATTTGAAATTGCAATCAAAATTTTAGATCAAAATTCATAGGGCTCTTTAAATAAGAGGACGTAACCCCAGGCTCAACAAGCATTTATTTGCTAGAGAGGCATTTTTCCTGCTAAAATTGTATTTAATTACGTTTTTTTTTCATGTTTCATAGTTGCTTTCTCAGAATTTTATCATATTGTTTGGTAACCGCTCGCTATCTTCCAACCTTGTCTAGTGACCATACTCTACAGTAGCCTAGTATGGCACTTTTGGTATCTGATTCTTCAGTTTTGCCAGTACTCAACTCATTGCATATTGTAATTATTTTCAAAAGTGAGAAAAGCTGACAGGAAAAGGTGATCTGGTATTAAGACACTTCCTCAAGCGGGCGATCTATCAAATACAGAAGCAAACATTAAGAAAATAAATCAAATTTTATTTTGAATGATAATTTTGTATTGAAATTTTGTTGTGAGTGTAAGCCTAGCCAAATTATTTGAAGGTTTAGACTTTGTAATTCTTTTTCGTTCATTTATTATTATTATGCTTATTCAGTTATTTGTTTTTTGTTTAGATATATTAAGTTATTTCCTAACAAGGACAGAGAGTTTTGTCAAAAAGATTCGAATTTAATATGTTATGTTACTTTGTTATGTTATTATATTGTTTCTTGAAGAATGTTACTTAATCTTTTTAAGTTGTTCTGTCATCTGTCTATAGTATTGGAGTATTGCTTCTCTCCAAAAGCGATACTATTTCATATTTTAAAGTAAAAAAATGTAGAAAAAATAACACGAAAATTGTTTCATTATCTATCATCCTCTTTTCTTAATTTGATAAGCTTGCAACCAACTAGATTCTTACACTCCTCTGATGTTTCCTCCGGGACCATAATTGCAAATTAACAAGCTCGCATCATTCCATGTTCTTCCGTTAACATCAACTGTGGAACAAAGTGAAGCTCCGCATCCTACTTGGAACGAGTTAGCCCACACCACCTGTTGAAATTAAATTACAGTTTTACAATTGTGCAAATGTTGTACAGCTGACCAAATTAGGCTACTTGCGATGGCTGCTGCCTCGATGACAACCTGGTCTTTTCGCCGTCTCTTTGTCATACGGCATACAACAGTTTATGCCATACTTTTTTCGTGTTTGTATGATTTATATGACAAATAAACAAATGATTGGTTGATTGAGATGTCTCATCTCTTTGGACAATTTTTTGATTTAAAAATGTCTACTAAAATATCTCGTAAAATGCAGGCTACTTTTAATAGGCATAAAGTAGGCCTACCATATTTTCATCGCCTAAAAAGAGGACACGTTTCGCCAGCGAGTAAAATACAAGTAGATTGTTACGTACGAAGAATTGTTTACGTCCTTTTGGATAATTATAGACCTATGCAGCAAAAGTTACAACAAAAAAACATACAAGTTTGTTTGTTTCTCGAAAGCCGATTTGTTAGATTTGTGTGACAAAATGAAAATGTGATGTGATAATGTCATAAAAATGTGACAAATCATCAGGCAGTATCTGCAGGTAGCCATGCCTTAACTTTTTTCACAAAAAAAAGGATCAGCTTTAACGAAATCATAAAATTACTTGCAGGACATATGCAGTAATTGCGTTTCTATACAGCTGTTAATGAGATGCTAAGGACAGACTCAACTAAAAGGCTGTTTCTTTCCTTGTACAATTGTGGCTGCATCATAGATTAAAGTCATTCTACATTTGCATTCACATAAGTTGTAAGTAGGCTATCTATGCCACTATTTATTTTGAAATAGGCTACATGTCATGCATAGTGCACTTTCGATTATTGTTCGATTTACTTCACTTGACAAATTAGCCAAACTAGTAAGTTGGTCTGCCTAATCAGCAACGTTTACAAGCACTGAATCAATGCAAACCTGGGTAAAATTGTAAAAGTGTGAGAACCTCAAAATGTAAATATATCAAACTCTTTTGCAAGTTTTTGCGTTTTTTAATGTTTTATTTCTTTGTGATTTACTCCATTTTTTAATTTTCTTATTTTTTTTAATTTGTCCAATTTTTCATTTTCATAAATTGGTTGATCAGATCTCGTCAATGAGGAAATTTCCTCGCAAGTAGATTTTCAGTTCCACTCGCACTCATCACTGACAACTATTTGGCTACTTAAGACAATCGCAAAGCATTTTAGTAGGCTATACTGTATGTTTCAATGAACGTCTAAGATTGTTTAGAACAGCAGACCAAATAGTACGTCAATGTTGTTTTTGAAAATCTAGAAATCAGAATGTTGCATTGGTACAGAAATGGTTGGAAATTGGGAAAAGTCACAGAGCAAAGAAATCCTGTTGAAAATATGAGCAAGAAAACTGAATATGTAAAAAAGAGGACATTTGAGCATTTTTGGGTGTCCTCGGATTACAATTTATTTTTCTTCAAAAAAGAGGACAAATCCTCTTAAAAGAAGACATATGGTAGCCCTACTTAAAGTATTAATTACTGCACTATCACTGATTTTCAAACTGTGCATCGCAAAGCCATGGCGTGTACTTTGAAATGTCTAAGAGCAGGGGTGTGCAACCTTTGTTACAGGAGGGCCAGATATAAATAATTGGATGAAACCGCGGGCCGCACGTTTATTTAACATATGATTTCTAGTAGTTGCAGGCACAAAAGAGTATTTTTTCTTGTTATTCATGTTATTCTTATATTAGGGGTTATCTCCTTCCAGAAATAATAAGTTAGGACGCATAAATTTCTGAAGAAAACTGCTATTTAAATTTATTGTCACACTGTCTTTAAACGAGCTCAGTGAGAAGTTTGCAGCTGGCTTCTTTTCCTGGCGGCTTTTTCCAAATTTACTTTAATGGAAGTGATCGCAATTCGAAGTCCATTTTCCAAGTGTTGGTCTGTCAGAACCGATCAATAGGGAGATTTCATGACGCCCGTTTTAGAAAAAAATGTTCGCACAAATACGTTGAGCCAAAAAGTGCCATTTTTGAAGCCATGGATTTTTGAAATGTGGAAAGTCATCTTAGTTGAAATGTTTTCGGTAAAAATTGCCAAGATTCATTTTTAAATACTTTGCTTTCAAATCCTTTTTCTCTTGAAGATCAATCAGTTCAAGTTGGATATCAGCTGGTGCTTTGTCAATGTCCGTGTTGAATGGCGAAGAGAATAAATCAAACATATGTTCATGAGATTTGAAGTCCTTGAAACGAGCCAAAAATTCATACAACAATTTTTCAAATTTAGTTTTCTTCTCCGGATGCATTCCATAGTCTCTCAAAGTTGGAAAGTGGAAAAGATGTCCTGTCTGTATGTGAGCTTTCCAAAGTCGTACTTTGTTCATAATGCCTTTTATGTGACCATACATTTTTAGAAATAATTGATTAAACTACCATTCAACGTTTTATAGGCAGAGAAAACTTTTTTTCGAACCGTAGAAAATTTCATGATCAGATCACCGCTTCAATGCGTGATGGAAAGTTACAGATAAATCTGCATCTGGCATTACAGAGTGCAAAAAACAGTGTTGCAGAACGCGTTTTCGAATATTAAATTCTCAAACGCAATAACAATGGTTAACTTTAAACTCAATACAATACATTACAAACATTATAAGGACATATTCTCAGTGTTCAATTGAATATTAATAAATCCAGAGACATCAGAATAGAAAATTAAATACAATGGATTGGCGGTGGCCGGTGGGAGACTTCTAAAATGGTTAACAGAAGGTGCGAAATCTACAATATTCCACTCCACAATGAATTGTTCAAACGTACCAGACTAAACTAAATTACCGTATAAACATGTTTCGCGGGCTGCACACAATTCAAAATTGGCACATCTTCGCGGGCCACATAATTTTTCTTCGCGAGCCACATTTGGCCCGCGGGCCGCACGTTGCACACCCCTGTCTAAGAGCATCAAACAATGATTGCCAAAAACTGATAAAAGAGCAACAATTTGGTAGAAACAAAACAATTTGTTCATACTATGTTAAAAAAATTTAAGCTATTTCAGAAATTATAGAATTTTGACGATAATTAATTGGAGTCTGACTAACAGCATCAACTTCAGAAAATTAAGATATTTCGTGCACATAGAAAGAAGAAACTCGTTAGAAAATTTAATGTTAACTGGGATGGTGCAAGGCAAACAAATAAAAGGACGACAAAAAATTAAATATTTTAACAATATCAAGCAAATTAGGGGAATGAAAAGCATGCCAGAAGTACTAGTAAAAACTAAAGACGGAACAAAATGGAGAGAGTTCCTCCTGGAGATCACAGGTAATCAAATAGGCGTAATCTGTTGAAGAAGAAAGAAGGCCTACCAAACCTTTCTAAAAATGCGTTGGCCTACATATATTTTTGTCTTATTAATGCAAAGGAACATTTTCTGTCATCGCTCTAACCGTAACGACATATATCGGTCAGGTAAAAACGGCAGAAAAAGAAGAACGATGATCTATCTTGCACATGCCAACAAAACTTAGTAAATTCAATGACGACAAAAATAGGCAAGTTCAGCACACATCTTTTAAGTTTGGCTGAATTTCGTTTTGTCGTTTTGAAACATGTTATGAATGCGCGTTTTCACGAGTCATTGTCAGCCAATCTCACAACCAGAGAAAATTCTTCAGTGGTTTGCATGAAAAAATAAGAGATCTAATGCATTACACGATTATGCCAGGAATTCAAAAGAACTAGATTTCCAGGTAGCGTACCGCCACATACCAAATAAAGAGTGAGTTAAATGAGTTAAATGAAAAGTTTTGCCATAGGCCTTGCCCAAAATTGGAGTGTCAAAACTTAATCTAAACCAAGTAGTAATTAACTCGTCTTGTAAAGATATTTGTAAATTACGCACAGAACTTGATCTCTAAAGAAATACACTGATATCATCACAAAATGTTTCATTCAGCATTTGATAAAACCTTTAAGTACAATAAAAGCATACACAATTGTCTAGTGACAAGTGCTAAAGCTTATACTTTTTTTCGATTAACGTTTTACACATGACTTGTAAACATGCTTTCATGGGTTGAACAATGAACAATCGTGTGCTTCTAGAAATGCCAAGCTAAAGCAAGCGTCCTTATCTAAACTTCAACAAACAAGAAATATAATGAAATCCTTGAGTGCTATCAAATATCTGTATTTTACCTGCGTGTAGTGCCCGCATATTCTTCCTGGTACACATGAGTTGTTTTCGAATGTATAGTCAACTTTTTCATTGTCCCATTCCACTACAGATCTCACGACATAATCAATATTGTAGGTAATGCCAGTAGATATAAAGATGTTTTCACCCACTTGTCTGAACCGGCTAT
This sequence comes from Aplidium turbinatum, assembly GCF_918807975.1. Lineage (NCBI taxonomy): Eukaryota > Metazoa > Chordata > Ascidiacea > Aplousobranchia > Polyclinidae > Aplidium > Aplidium turbinatum. Next base: position 21,525,956 of record NC_137477.1, read on the forward strand.
GAGATCTTCTCTGTGAAAACATGAAAATGAAACATTTGGTGCAATGCTTATTGTTTTACAATCATAAAAGTTTGACATGTAACCTTTCGAGTCAAGATATAAGAAGAAAATGCGAACAGGTCGATTCATAAATAAGTAAATAGTAATTTTACTATACTTTACATTAATTCTTTGATCCGAAATGATGTTCTAGCAGCCTAACAGATCTTTAACACAATGATAACCATGAAATGCACATGAACAAAAAAAAATTTCAAAAATATCTAAGGCTAAAAAATGTTTACTGTCGATTTAATGGCTTCCATCTTGTTTGTGTTTGCAAAGATATTATATGATCCAAGTACCCCAATTGTGTACTACGTTTTATTTGTTTTATGGCTATCAACCTCTGTGGAGTTTATCAATCAATCTTTATGAACACACACTCGATATAAATTAATGAAGTTCGTTATCGCTCATCATGTTTTATGGCCGAATCCTTAACTGAAGCATTAGTTACAAGTTACATTTCAGATTTAAATTTACCCAATGAACTAAATTAAGTAAAAAAGGCTAACACTACAAAAAGTGCTCAATGCCAAGCAGAGTGAATTATTTTAAATATGGTAGGTTATATAAAATTTATTTTTATTTGAATAAGAACATTTTGATGATCACAATTAGAATGAAACAGGCTGTAAAGGTTTTTAGGTGACTTTACAAAACTTATCAGTGTACCTATACTGCACTGAGGAGGCTGGAAGGCCGAAATGGTGTGCACTGCCTGCAGTGATATTGAAAGTATGTATGAAAATATGCTACTTTTCATTATTGACATGAGTGTTCATAAAACATGGTACTTTTTGTTATTGACATGAACAATCATGGCGATTGACAACAGCACTGATGAAACCACTACCTTGTGAGGACGGGGGTGGTCGCCATATGGCTTCGCATAGTCAGCTTTGAAAGTCTCCACGAGAGTTGCAACGCAACTCATGATGACCATGCATACTGAAACAATGCTACTTTGTGTTCCATTCTTTCAGTAGTCCACTGCCCACACACATGCACCTCAAGACGACCGTAGAGGATCATTTCTGAGCTGTGGTAGCTTACTGTACCGTAAGTGACATTTCTGGTATAATGTGCACTCAGTCTTGCGTTAACAAGCTAAAAAATGCCATAAGGTACTAAGAAAATAAATCAATAGCTTTTTTTCCTTGGTCTGAACCTTAAAACATTTCACCAGGCTAACACTCACAATAGTATTTCAATAAGATTTAATTTATGTTATGGAACCGGTTTTCTTCCATTAGGAATCGTCAGCATAACTGAGTCGAAATAAAAATTAGCCTACATCAATAAATGTCAGCACAACTGAGTCGAAATAAGAATTAGCCTACAATATCAATAGATGTCAGCACAACTGGACCAAAAACAAACGAAAAATTACAAATTAATTAAATAAATAAAAATGTTCATGACCTCCAATCCTCCATATTCATTTCTTTATTTCTGCCTTTTCTTCTCTTCATAGTTTTAGCAAAACGCAACTTTCGAATATTAGAATTTCAATTTGATCTAGCTTGAGCAAGTATAATGGCAAACACTTGAAAATTCAAATAAAATTTACTAAGCAGAGGATTATAGAAATACTATGTCCGTGAAATCTAGAATAAACTTCAGTTGGTTTTTCCCATTTTTGATAAGGTACTAACATCATTATGCTCGAATAAACATTCTCTTGAATAGCTCGTAGCCAAAGTGGCTAATTCATCATTCCAAACCATCTTCATCATATTGGCTGCTTCGGGTCTTACGATTCGTCTTGCATTGTTATGGGCTTCGACTATGGCATCTTGAAATGCAGCTAAAATTAACATGTTATTTGTTACTTTTAAATAATATGAACTCAAGAGATACAGGTGTAAGTAGTAGCGTTGAGTGTTACTCTAAAAGTTCCAGCGATTGAAGTTGACAATGTGTGTAGCCTAATTGTTTCACTGATATTTGCAAATTGTTTGTAGGACGCATGAATGGTTGTTTTTAACTATATGTTCTAATATTATTGAATTTGATGTTTCAAAAATTTGAGTTTCAAAGTGTGTAAACATTCAAAGTCTTTCACTTTTCGCAAAAAAATATATCCAGAGAAAAGTGCAAAATACGGAAAATAATTGTTTTCATTTTTATTTACCGTAAAAGGAATTCTCGTAACAACTCATTGCCGCTTATTTTTCAGAATATGTAGGATCGTAAAGCTTTGGTAAAGAGTTCGCTGAGTTCTGTTTTTGTTGTTGTTGTTGTTGTTGTTGTTGTTGTATATCTATGTAGGTTAGCCTAAGTTAATTAAGCAAAAAGATAATTAAGCAAGAGTAGGTTTTTATGGGAGTACTTGGCACAATGCATCTACAAACAAGCCTTGCAGTTAAGTTGCATAGGGATAGGCCACTAGTCAGCAGATTAGTGTGTTAGATATGTTTATTGTTTATTACATGAATTAAAATTGAAACCAAGCTAATTGGTCTAAGCTGTGTGCTTTTGAAAGTAACATAAAATGCTTCTGCACACCTGTAGTTTAGAGACACGGCTAGCCCGAATGTGATAATGTTACTGGATAAAGTAACTGGATAATGCAGAAAGTGTTATGTTACTGAATGCAGATCTGTAAACCTTACAATCTGAAAGTAAACCTACTGTTTCGTTAGCCAACCTTACCATTGAACGGATACGTTTGCACAACACTTCGACGTATACGCTTAGTGTGAGCGTCGTGATTAGATGTTCGAAAAGGAATTTGTGCATCGATCGACCATCTAAAAAGTTAGATGTTTTTAGAGTTTCTTACCAGAGCATATAACAATATCAAACATTTTTATTTACACTGCTTTAGTCTTTTTTTTTTCTAGCTTTATTTTCTAACAGAAGAAACAAAAAATAAAATCCGTAGTAATATAAAGCTCCCTAGCATGACTCTCTCTCTCTCGTTTTTGAGGATGATGAGATCAATGCAAACATTAATTCTCAAAGGTTGGTATAGGGCTTAAGGGAGTCGTATGTTAGTTTCTAAAAATGCTATACTTGTGACACAATGCCTATAGAAGTATTAATAAATTGTTGCCAACCGATGTACCTATGCACAAATTTTATGAAGTACGGTAGGCCTACTGTTTCGACATTTGGTTTTGGTTGGTTTGGTTGGTTTTGAATCTTTATCTTCGGACTGACAAAGCCTTGAGAGGTTATTCCTGGTAGTTTCGCATACTTGTAGAGCTTCTTGACGCAGGGCCGGTTGCCGAGATTGACAGAGTGAAGTTTTCGATTGTTGAAGTATTGTTGCCGGGGAATTATTTCATCCATTAGGTGCCGCTGAATTGAGAGCACTCCTCAGAATGTGTTGCTCAAGCGCACACCCCGATAGTCGAACGAGCTTCGCGTGATCTTGAGCCGGGCGTGTAACCACTAAGCTAATGGGGCGGACGGATTTGAACAAGATAAGTTATTGCTTGCATTTCATTCAAAGCAAACCCTATAGAATTAGATTACTAAAATCAAAATATTGAAAATTTTATTTAAACAAATAAGGACTCTGCAAGAAAACCTTCAACTAAAAAAACAAAACAAGAAAGAGTTAATCTGAAGTATTGAACAACAGCAACCACTCATAATCGCGTTTGCAACAAAATACGTGTTTACGTACGTACAGTTTACGTACTGGAAAAGCTATGAATACCACTTTTAAAATTTTTGAAATGAAACTTTCAAGGTTTATTACAACAATCGACTTCATTATTGAGCTAAAAGATTATTGGTCTGCCACGCGTGCCACAAAATATTTTTATCTTCTGAAGGTGTCGTAGGCCTGAAAAGGTTGGGAACCACTGCATTACAACTTCACATTCAGTGTTGCTGTTGTGATGCATTTTCAGCTCTGTTGTCAGACAAAGATTTTCAATTGGTTGTTGCAGCAGAACCATAGTAAAGTCATGCTAATCGTTGTTATTGAAGTGAAGCGTGCATAGGAAATCGACAGTTAATGAGTCGAAAATGCAAAGTAGTTTTGAACAGACAGAAACCAAAGACGTGATAAGTTTAATTAATCATTGTAACAAAACAAACTTAAATCAACCTGATTTTTTGAAAAGTAAGTTTCGAGGTAGAACAAAAAGTTTTGATTGAAATTTCCAATTTACTGAAGCGAAACTATAGCCTCAGCTTCATAGAAACCAGTAAAAACGAAAAAATCAGTAACCAGACAAATCAGCAACCTTCACTTCAGCAGCTTTAACTTCAAAGTCAAAGTTAGCCTCTGTCTGCGGTTTACAATGTCTTTTTAAATATTTTCTTTCAAAATATAAAAATGAGTTGTAAAGTCATGTAGTTTTCACTATGTGTGGAACTACGCCTACATGTGCTTGAGAAGTTGCAGATTTTTTATTTTTATTTGTTGACTTGTATAATGGATAAGTCGGTTTGTATCCTTGTGGATCCTTCTTTTACATCAATGACCAATCCCACAAATGTTTGCAGGTACACACCCTTTTAGTTTTGTACATTTTTCATAAAAACTGTTTTCACTTAGCATATAAACGCACCTCATTTCTGCAGAATGGTAGTAGACTGTTTCATTAGCAGTTCCACGAGCAAACATAGTAAATATCATAACTAACCAAAATATCAGAAACATTTTTTTAATTTTAATATTTTAAGCTCTAGCCTATATTTATAATTGCTTTAAAATAATCACCTGGTTCTTGTATTTTCTGTAAACAATTTTCAACAAATAGTATGGTCCAGTTGTACGTTAAAAAGTATTGTAGTTAAAAAAGTACTCCTCAATCTGTTGCACTCCTTTCTAACTCTTTGACTAAACGTTGTCCTTTGCTATTTCACAAGATAAGCTTATATTTTATCTGCACCAATTATCACAATAAGATTTAGCAAAATGCTTAAATAAACAGATACCTTTAAATTAAAATTTCGTCGTTTTTCTTGGAGTTTAAATCATCCCTAGATGAACACCTAACGCATTTCATACCAAAAAGGCTATTTAGTTTTGATAAATCGCCATCTGAAATTGATGGCATACTATTAAATCATCATATTTTACACTTACCGGTATACAAATAGAATTAACCATCTGTACCATTTCCATAATGGCATTGAAAGCAACAAACAAAAGAACAAAGTTTGCTTTAATATATTTTAACGCAAAATCAAAAGTCACAAACGCACCCAATCATGTGACAAGCATTGAAAAATATAATACTAACTAGATTTCATCAAAACGCTCACTTCTATCATACAAGATCATATTATGCTGTAGCCTACTGTAGATGTAGCCTACAATGATACATACTACTGTATGTATGTTACTTGCAATGTTCATTAAAACAAAGAACCAGTTTATATAAAAACTAACCTTTACTCTGTTTTAATCACTATCTTACAAAAGCCTAACATACAAAGCTTCAACTGATTAGCCTACTGTTCATGAAGTAACTTATGTTTCCACAGTTAATCAGATGCTTTTCACGCTTTTCGTTCTGTAGCGTGGGTTGTTGGTTCATTCCATAATGCGTACAAACCAGCCACAAAAAAAGTTTCAAACGCAGTCTGTATTTTTAGAAACAAACGGAAGATGAGTATATTTTGCGAACGAACGCGGTTTATGCTTTCTTGTGACATGGACTTAAAGCGCTTGCAGTGTTTTAAATGATTTGCCAGAACTGTAATTTTAACGACTGAATTTCATTAAAAGGTTTTACAATGTTCTTGTTGAACACTGCAAAAGGTAGCTAGTGCAATTTTGATTGAAGTCATAAAAGGCTTGAATATCTTCAAAAACACTAAATTTTTAAGTTATTACAAAGGTAAATAAATAGAAACGTTTATTCAAATTATGAAGTATTCAACATTTAACAATCACACCAGCTTGTTTGACAAGTTTGAATTGAGAACCGAAATATCACAATTTCATATTTGTATTTTCATTCATCATTTATAAAAAATTTCTTGAAAATTAATTTAGTATAAGTTAATTTAAATCTGTCTTGGTCAATAGCGTGGTAAAGTAATTTGTTTCTACAGATAACAGCCTATTTCATCATGGATAAAATGCTGAATAAATGTTCATACAAAAAGAATGATCGGCGAATTCGTGCGAATGAGTTCTGAATATAATATATTCTTCAATAAATCAGAATAACAAATCCATATTTGTACGAAAATATATTAGCCTTTGTGATGAGAGCTGGAAATCACGTGCCTTTAAAGCTGAGTAAAGTGACGTCAGTTTTGTCATAAAAATGGCAAAATTGAAATAACTTTTTAGGGGAAATTTAAAATGGACAAATGGACAAATAAGCAACAGGCTACTTGTCTGCCATTCGCTGCCGAAATGGAAATACCGTCGCTGTGGAAATACTGTCTAACTGACCCGCAGTACAAAAAAGGTTGCAAACTCATGGCCTGAGCTACATCACACCCAGTGATACTGACTCGCATCTTATGGCTTCAAGGGCAGAAACGAAACATATTCAGCTGAAGTGAAGGAAAAGAGTTTATTTTCGGTGCTGACGCATAAAGTAGTGTGCAAATTTTTGACAGCTGTTTAGAAAGTATACCAATTATGCATACAAAACTACAGAAAATGCGAATATGGAAAGAATCCATTTGAAGCCGGCCTTCTTAAAAACGGCTTGACAAAGCAAAATGAATTTCACGAATATACTCGGCAATAAGAACGAAGGCATTTTGATTTTACAGTTTGAGTTACTGATTGCCGAGATTTAAACAAATCGATTATATTTAAATTTTGTTGTTAAATTAGATAACTGACATACGGAATAAATGCATATAGGAATAATTAGTATTCCCCGTCACTAGTCAATCACAAGGTTTACCATAAAACCACAACTTCATTTAGGCCAATTGTTCCATCCACTAGTTGCCGCTGAATGGAGAGCAGATGTCCTAAAATGCGATGCTCAAGCGCACACTCCGAGGGTCGAACCAGCGCCGCATGATCTTGAGTCGGGCGCCAAACGCCCGTGACCTAACGGGGCGGACATTGGCAGTTTTAACTCCAAGTTTTAAAAACTTGACAGTTTTTTTCAATGCGATTGGCAGGCTACTGTGACTTTGATATTCTGATATATTTTTTGATGTTTTTTAAGCATTGTAAACAGTTTAAAAAACTCCGTTTTATCAATGCACGGTGGCGTATTTACAAAACATCAGGTTTGAAAAAAAAATTCCCGAATCTTGATAATGTTTTTTATAATATTGCATTTTGAGCTGATTTTGTCAACAGCACGACTACTACTACTGTATAGCCCTAAGTGTTGCGACCGTGCCACATTTTAGTCTGAAAATGTATTAAAAGAGCGTCAAATTTCTAATATTTGGCGTTAAAACCGCCAATATAGCACTCCTGTTTGTCGTGCAAGATGAGGCCTAGCGTTTGGCTTCCTGTCCAGATGCTATTATAGCCACGTCTACGGTTTAGTCTTCCTACTTTTCGTGCACCTCACAAGAAACTTTTAGGCACTCATATATTTTTCCCAGTCTTAAACCAGCAGTAAGCTTAAAATTTAAACGGAAAAGTTATATAAAATAGTGATTTGTCTGAGTAACATAGATTACACGGCCTGCGTAAGTATCCCTTACGCTTATAACTAGGCCACGTTGCCCATAGGCTATCATATTGAATAAAATGTTTTACACTTAGCGGCACTTTGACTCATGTCTGTCAAATGAGACTCGCTTTATCATGACGAAAGTGGAGCGAAATTCGAAACATAACGATAAAAACTTTGGAAAATAAAAGTATTTTTGAATTAGGAAGATTTTACCAAAAACTATCGGGACTTTACTGGCGAGAGTGAAAATTACTGTTCGGATTTGACATAAACTTGTAAGATTGATCCGAAAAACTTCACATTTTGTTGAACACGAATTTAAAATGGACGGAAAATTACCAAACTTGAATACAATTTGGCTGAAGTTGCAGCCCCAGTTACGTTCTGTCTCAAAAACGAACCATACTTGATGGAAATAAATTTGTTTCTTGCAAAAATTAATTTAAATAAAAAGAAAAAAAAAAGTTGGAAAAAATAAAACTTTGTTTTAAAAGTAGTTTTGTTTTGAATACTCCTATAAAATACAATTAACAATGACAATACGATAACTTGTTTTCATTTAAAGTCTTCTTTCCACTTTTCTCTTCCCAGTCTTTAACTTGAACTGGAGTTCTTACTTTAGTTCAGGAAATCGAACCCTATATCAGCATTTCACGTTACAGCATATTTCAAATAACTATTTTAATCTAGTAATTATTTGTTTCAAACCAGTTTAATTACATAATGATGTAAAAATTTAATTCGATAAGTTTAAAAGTCATTGGCCTATACTCTAATAAATATCGAAGATTCTTCAAAGGACCAATGTTGAACTAAACAAAAGCAATCGTTGGAATTTGTTTTCACAACCCATCACATCTTTTTGGCTCGACCTTCCATAGAAATTGACTTTGTACGAACTAACGGTCATGCTTCAAAAAAAAACTGCAAAATTTGTCACATTTCGAGCAATGCTTTCCAACTGGTGACAAGTATAGCATATATTTGTAATGATTTATCGACGTTTTGAGGATTATAGAAAACTCGTACCCAGCAGTCAATCGAACATTATTATCAATGAAGCACTGTAAAAAGAAAGAATTCAAACCTGTTGCGACACATTGCTTTAAGATGCATGAGTTTGTCTGGTCAGATCTACGCAGACAGGGAGTTTCTCCTGCCGGGCAATATCGAGACCTGGTCTTTTTTCCGTATCCACAAGTTGCTGAGCATCGACCCCAATGACTCCAAGGTCCCCATTTATGAAAAGCTGCATAACATTTACAATAGTTCACAAGTGTAGATGCAACTTTCTTTTTTAGCTTAGTGCTGCGGGTTCGCTAAGGTAATAGCGTGTTTTCACGAGCTTTCAGAACACAGTTCCACTCGTCATTTGCACATGTACTAACTACCGTACTTTAGTGATAACGTAATGTTGGAGCCAAATTTCCAATAGCCGTGATTTTGCACTTTAGTTGGTATGCTTTAAAAATAAAATCTATACCTTTCATGAAATAAATCAATGCTTCATCATTTTGTTGAAAAGGATTTCTAGTTGCTTCATATAATTTCAGCTGGCATTCACTGTGCTTATTAATTATTATTATCATCATAGTTACAGCATTTCTTCAAATTGGAGTAGAAATGTGGAACATATACTATAAACATAAAGCTGCAAGGAGTCAATGAATAACAAATAGAACATGCACGTAATACTGAAAACCTGTTGCGACACATTGCTTTAAGATGCATGAGTTTGTCTGGTCAGATCTACGCAGATAGGGAGTTTCTCCTGCCGGGCAATATCGAGACCTGGTCTTTTTTCCGTATCCACAAGTTGCCGAGCATCGGCCCCAGTTCCCCCAAGGTCCCCACATATTTGAATCTGAATAATGTTTGTTTGTGATAACTAGATAATTTTATTGGAAAGCTATTTATTGATATTATCGTTAGCTCAGTGGTTACGTGCTCGACTCAAGATCAAGCGGTGCTGGTTCGGCTCTCGAGGTGTGCGTTTTATTAATGCATTTCATGGACTGTTCTTCATTCAGCGGCACCTAATGGATGGAATGATTTCCCAGCAACAACACATCAACAATAGGAACAAACTTTACTCTGCCCATCTCGGTAATCGGCTCTGCGTCAAAAGCCTCTACAAGTATGTGAAACAACCAGGAACAAGCCATCAAAGGATTTATAAGTCCGAGAATAAAGATTTAAAATCAACTAACCAATAAAGTGCGGTCCAACATTTATTTTAAACCAGCATTCGTTACTGCATGTCGTGCTACGACAGGAAATTATGAATTACGATTAGTTATACACTGTAGTTTGCGATTCTATACAATACATGCATAATATAGAATATCGCCTTTCCAAACATCACAAGGAAATGAAAGCGGATGGATGCAGTAAAGTGTTTTTAAAAAAAGTGGCCAAGTAACTAAAAAAATTTTAAATGATGGTTTTTCCGCAATGACAAAGCAATAGATAAAGAAATCATTAAACAAACGTATTTCTAATGACTGGTATCCGTTCTAAACACAATAGGCAGCAGTTCAGCCAAACAACAAACCATATCTCTTCATTGTACTGTTTATTGCAGTGCATAGGTGCAAGGCACATCCTTCCTTTCTTCTATGAAAAAGGAAGTTGCATTCAATGACTGTGGCTTGTTTGTTTATTTTATTCTCATAATTGCGCATATCTATGTTTTTAAAAGTGTTTGGTAAAACGTGATTTTTGACACAACATCCACAAACAGCGAAATGTGAGTAAGATAACGTTTAAAACTTTAGAAAAATGAATACGGCGTTTGTTGACATTCCATAAAAAATGATGCATTGTCTATAATACAAAGCGCCAAAAAACAACAACAACAAAAAGAAAAAAAACGATAAATCTTCTGTATAATATTAGTAGGCAATATTGTTACACTAAGATAATAACTTTATTAATAGTTTAAAATTGTTATCTAATATCTGGGGATAATCTACCCACATACACTATAGGCTAATGTTATATCATCGCAGAACTAGAAAATAGTCCTTTTCTATAATCCAAATCAATTATAATTTTGTGATAACTTGTCTAAAAATGTTATGCTGTCTCGGGCGGTTGTGTGCCTCACCAAGGACGCAGATCCTGACGTTACAGAAAGGACTTAAGCTTCCATCGAAATAAGACCAACATGGAGAAATCTTGTATAAAAATTGTCAAGCTTTTAATCGGTGACGCCCCTGTAGAGTTTCGTCCCATCGAGAATAAAAAGTTACCCCACCACGTTAAGTATCTTTCCCATGTAGTTTAATGGTGCAATCAAAGCTGTTTGTGGTGCTAACTTTAAACAGTTAAATCTTTGCAACATTAACTTCAAAACCAGAATGTTTTTAAAAGCTTTCGAAAATAAATGATTCACCATTGCATTCTATTAAATTCTACACCAACAAAAGAAACTTTAAACCTGGTGAGGAACATGGCTTGATGTTGCATGAGCCAGTCTGGTGGGATTTTTTCAAGCATGGAGTTACTCCTGCTGGGCAAGTTCGTATCCTGATCCTTTTTCCGTACCCACAACTTTTTGAGCATTGGCCCCAGCTCTCCCAAGGACCCCATTCCTTTGAAGCTGAAATCGTTTTCTTGTAATGAGTTTGTTTCGCATGTGATCATTTGGCACATTCCATGCAATGACGCCATTGTTTGACATATTCTTAGCGTAACTCTTTGAATCAATTTTGATTGTTTAGCTTAGTTTACAACAAAAGAACGTATCATGTTATTAAACTATATGTTTTTCTTACGTTTTGTCGGACAAGGATCTGTGTTGCAGCTTTTCGATTCGTGGGACTTATCGTTGCAAGCTGAAACACCTGAAGAACATGTTCGACTCCTGCTCTTGTAGCCAGTTCCACAGGTTTGAGAACATTGTGACCAAGAACTCCATTGGTCTACGAATATTTTGCCAGCATTATCAAAAAATAAAAAATATATATATGGGATGAATTTTTGTAGTAATGAAAATGTTTCTTGCTCATTTTATCAAACTTGAATAGACCTGTTTGACCCTTACAATAATAAGGTTACTAAAAAAACACACTTCAACAACCTTGCTGCTGTTCTACCGTGATTTGACTGAAAAGCAAACAATCCTTTCAAAATTAACGACACGTTTGATAAATTCTTTCATCTATTGTGACTAACCATCGTATTTCTGAGTTGCAGTAGTGGTCGATGTTGTTGGGACTCCTCCTGCTGTTTTCGAGCTACACAAGTTATTGTTGCAGGTGTCATACCCATCGTCACAATTACTGCATGGGGGGCCTTGCTTGTAAGGTTTTCTGTTAAAAGGTTGATTTTAAACGATCAATTAAACTACTTGCAAAGAATCACTTCTACAGTTTGCTGTATGAAAACAAACGTTTGATCTAAGTAGCAATTACGCCTAAAAGTGCCTCAGTATTTTCAGTATTGATGCGAATGCGAATTTCTTCTGAATTTTCTCATGTTCTTCTGCAATAAATGACATGCTATTAGCCGCTTATAAAGCACTTGGTTGTGTTTTAGCAAGACATTTCATAACAGACAGTAGGCTACTTAAAGACTGGCATCATACTTTGGGTAGATAACTATACTTTGCATATGGTTTTGTAACACCAGTAGCCTACTCGTTTTAACGTTATTAATATATTAAAGTATTTAGATGATAGAAATTACACTGTTTAAAACTTTCTTTAAAATTGAATATTTATTTTAGTTTCATTCACTTGTATCACCAGGCGAAGTTCTGGACGGTCCAATCTCCGCTACAGAACATTTATAAGCTGATGGACTTCTACAAATAGTTTTACTGATGCTGAAACTAAAGTATCTTTGTAAGCCTTAACTCAAACTTCAATGCAACGTGCATGTTATTGTTTCTTGTATGCAATTAACAATGTTCTAAAAGTTTTCCTCCTTACTGTCCTTGATAGTTTCCACCGGGGCTGTAATTGCAAACCATCAATATAGCATCCGACCAGCTTATGCCAACTACAGAGGAACAGAGTGCTGCCCCACACCCAACTTTTAGTGAATTTGCCCATACCACCTGACAAACATAACCAGTCACAATACAAATGTTAGAAAAACACTTTTTCTAAGCAACCGAATGTTCTTAAAATATTCTTTTGATCATGTAAGTTTTTTAACATACTTTTTTTCTACATAGGCTATGTTTTACTCATTTGTTGCATGCTTAAACTTCTTATTGAACTCCATCCAGGAATCGCTTTGTGGTTTTTGCAAATAGAGTCACATCCAACAAGATAAATTAAGTTTTGATAACGCCTACTAGCTATTTCTATTTTAATTATTTTATGAGAAGTTTTTACACAAGTCAGATGAACAACTCAGTGTTCCACACACTTTTAGAAACCAGCAAGACTTCTTCACAATCAAGCTAACCTATACTTACCTGAGTATAATGACCACAGACTTTGGAAGGAGAACAGCTGGTGCCTGGGTAATTGTAGTCAAACTTTTCACTATCCCAATTTTTAACAGCTCCGTAAATATACGACTTGCTGTATGGTATACCTTTTGAAATGTATAAATTTTCTCCAACATATTTCTTGCCTTTAGATCGGTCCTACATACAAACGTTAACTTTAAACGATTGTTTGTTTCTTGTATGAGGCCTGTACGAAAGGCATACAAGCTACGTGGCAAAGACAACGGAGGTAAAAATGCTAGTTATGATTTTAATAAACAAAATATGTCTTAGAATGCAGCTGTGGCCAAACAATCATTGTATCCCAATACCTGGCTTAAATTTTCTTTGTGAAAAATTTAATTTATATGGCTTGGTTTGCAGGTTGATAATTTCATCGACATTTACTGTAAGAATGAACCTAAAATTATTGAAACGTTTTTTTACAAACACGGATACACTTTCTATTTGTGCAAGCTTGAAGAAAATATAACAACATCGTTTTTTTATGTTTTTTTTTAACATCTGGTTAGAGTGCATGAAGCACTTTCTCCGAACACGGTGTGTGCAGCTCAGTTTTTCTTCGGCATTAGTATCATTGTTTGTTTGTGTAATGCTCAATCTTTCAATTTCCAGCAATAATGCTTTCAAAGTAACTACCCATAGCGATCTATAAAGATCGTCAGGCAACGACCTTTTTGTTGTGTACAAAATCACATGACAATTTCATAAAAGGAAGCGTTACGCATCATGTCATGATTCCCCAAAAAGTAGCACTATAACAAAGAATTTAGTCACTTATTTTTACTAATCAGGCTAATGTCAGAACCAAAGATTTAAAAAAAGGCATGAAGACCCAAATATTCGTCATACGTTATTTGTAATTTTATTTTTTAATGTTCGGTATATAGCTTCCATTAAAAATAAAGAGATGTGAAGTAACTTTTCATAGATCAGAAAATTCACCTATTTTTTTGTCACAAACAAACTATCAAGTATAAAAAATACTTTTTTGATTATTCTTCTTTCATCGAGTCTTCAATTTTTCTAAATGTGTTTAACTTTGGGGCATGCTACCATTTTTCACCAATATTAGCAAACTATGCAAGTTAAAAAAAACAACTTTTATTAGTCCAGAAAATTAGATACTGCCAAATTGCTTAGTTGCTTTTAAAAACTTACTTCATTATGTTTGTATATACATTTTTGAGCGTAATCAGTTGCTAATCGTGCCAGATCTTCGTCCCATTTCATCTCTTTCATGTTTGCTGCAGAAGGTTTCACTGAACTTCTGGCTTCATTGTGAGCAGTGACAGCAGCATTTTGTTCTTTGCCTAGAAATGTCCGCAAACATAAAAGAAAAGCGTTTCCGTACGTCAATTAGATTGAGGTTTATTGTTAAAAAGTTATTATAAAAGCAATTGATAAAAGAAAATATATTTAGAAAACAAAGTAGGATGGAGTTTTGAAAATTTGAGATAGGCCTAACTTTAGTTATTAATAGCTAGCAAAAGTACAGTAAAATATAAACCAACAACAATTGGAGTATTATAGTTTATAGGACAACCAAAGATTGCAACTGAAGAAAATTTAAATGAACCACGCCTTTTGTAAAAGGCTCATGTGCTCATTTGAATCATTTGAGACTGGTGTTTTCTTGCGCCGCTGTGTACAATTCAGCCTAATTAAATTGTATGGTTGATTAATTCACTTACTATTAAACGAATAACTCTTTTCAACGATTCCTGTTGATCTACGGAAACGCATTCCTTCCGAATGAACAATGGTTTCTTTTGGGTCATTTCTACGCGAGCTAAAAGTTACACATTGCATTTTATGGAATGTATTGTTCTACAGTATCTGTGGTGCATCAACCAAATTCAGAAGACTCGATAGAAGAAAAACAGTAGAGTGTGGATTAAATTGTCAAATAATTCAATGAGACTATGAATGTCGATAAATATAAAATCTTTCAAAATATTTTTAAAATATCGCTCGTATGAAAAGACAATTTACCAACCAACTTCTCAATTTCCAAGGTTAAGAACATTACTAAAATTATTTTTACCGTCACGTGTTACTGTACTTTGGTATTATTATTGAGTCTTAAATGCAAATGTGAAAAAAAAAAGTATAATCTTTTCACTTTTTTGCACCCAACAGTATGTTCGTGCGCTGTATAATTTAAACTACGGTACACAAATTCTAACAATGTCCAATTTTAATTTTACAGTAGTTACATTCATGTAAGCTACTTTAGACCATGATGTTACTTACTCTGAAGCAATCACTGAAGTAGTGAGAAAAATAAATGTCAAAATCCAACACCACATCTTTTCTATATTTAGGAGTCGTTAAACTAGGAAAAGTTTTCGTCCAATTAAGTTTTTGTCTTGTAAACTGTGGATATATAATTCAATATTAACGTCCACGCTTTTTATTTTACTGTCTGATTTCATTCCTTGTAGGCTAATATCTCACAAACACCTCTTTTTGCGATATGTCTTGGCGTTACTTGAACCTTCGTATGCTGACTTAGCCTACATAATACACAGGATAGGGTATGCTAAAATATCTGCTAGACGTTCTTCTTAAACCCACATTTGTTACTTCTGCTCCACGGTGTAATAACATGTAGCTACTGTAACAGAAATATGCTACCCATTCTTGAGCTGCAACATTCTTTCGAGAAGACCACGTCTTAATCTTTAGCGCTGGATTCCTTGCTGATACCCGTTGCCCACAGCGTTTTGCAAACTTTTTCCAAATTACTTAACTGTATACTGACTACCTTTCCAACAAGTTTTATGTTCTTAATGGATCAACTGGTTGGTTGTGGGAAAGTTTCTACTGGACTTAGAAGCTTCTGTGAAAGCTCAATCCTGGCGGTCGCGTAAGTTTCTACTTGAATTGTTAATGCAGACGCGGTCACCGAGGTTGACATGGTGAAGTTTTTATTTGTTGTTGCAGTGTAGTCTGTGAAATCTTCTATTTACTATGTTCTACCGAGCTGTCTTTGAAATGCGTTGCTCAATTACACTCCCCGAAAGGTAAACCCGAGTTGCTTGGTCATAAGAACTGACAACTGTGAATCTGTGATATCAACATAGATAGTAAAAACGTATTTAAGTATTGCTCAAGCGTAAACAGGAAGATGAGGAAAAAGGAGTAGCCCATTTATATTAGAAAAATTATAAAAACTTCCGGTGTCTTTTACAGCAAGGATTTCGTTTATAACAGCAACATCCAAAATATATATTTTCCTTATTTTTCTGTGTAATACCTGATGCTAATAGCTTACGGTACTTTATCCGAAATGCTATATGCAAAAAAAATTTAAGGGAAAGGGGAATTATTTTTTGCAGGAGGCAATGGTAGCTTAATTAAACTGTAGAAATTTCACGATACAACAACTTAAGTTTATAAGAAACATTTTGCCAATGGTCTGGACTATAATGTTGTCGAATTAATCATCCTCTTGCTACTTTTTAGTTTAAAAAGTAGCTTTATTTAGCCTTTTTTAATTTATGCTAGCTGCAATGTATAGTATACCTACGTTATAAATGCAATGCACATTGACACGATTTGCACACAGCAAATCACAAGTCTTACAAAGAAGAGAGAAAAGTTGGAGAGTTGGGAAAAATTTAACACTTGAGAACACAAGCATTTAAACAAAAGTAAAACGAGGAAAAGCTCTGAAAGTTGAGAAAAACATGGAAATTGTAAGGGATAGAACCTTTCGCATCGAAGTTTGTGTTAGTCTTAGGTTTTTCTTAGTCTTCTTTGGTTAGATAAAATATCTACTTGTTATATTAACCTTACGGGCAATTAGTTATTCTTCGAAGATTTAACTTGTTTGAAGATAGGCTATCTCATTTCACCGCAATCCAATGTGCAAAGTACAGTGAAAAAGTCTCATAAATTGTAACTGCCTGTCAACTAAGTGCCGTCTAGCGGATTATTTTTGAAAAGTTTAATCATGGCCTACTAATCTGAATCACAAATTATTATAGTTCGGTAATCGGTACCAAACTAATAGACCCCTAAAGTCATAACTTTGTTTTCTGACATTATTAAGGTTAGAACCACTTCATGTTCTAATTTGTGTGTATCTGTGCATCACCTTCCTTTGATCACCTCATCTCTTCACTTCTCCCTTTGATCGTGGTCACCACGGCACTTACAGATTTATTTTTCACTGCCTATATTTTGATAACACAATTTAACGTATAGCCTATAGAAACTTAGCTTGTTTATATCAAAAGAAAGGCACTGGTAGAATTCAGTTCTGATCATATAAAAAGAAAATGGAAATGGTGGACACAACAAATAAAACACTTTTCAAATTGACGTTTTTGTGATGTTTCAAGAAATAGTCTGGTTTTTGAGTGACAGTGGCATGCAGTCTGATCACTAGTAGAAGTATGAATTACTAGCAATTCTACTAGTCAAAATATGCATATGTTTTTCTGGTAACTTATACTGTAAAAGTTGTAATAAAAAAGATAATCGAGAAGAAATCTTTCTTGTGGGAAAGTTAACTATTAGGCCAATCAATTCGCTCCGAGACATGCATGGATCTCGTAGCCTACAACCTGGTAAAAATCTGCATCAGACAAAGTGGCTAACTGGAAAAGCTCTCACATGGCAGAAATGGAACCATGCTTTTCCATTCAGAGGCTTGTGCACATTGTGGTAATTTTGGTTTTGATTGTATTCACTTCGTAAGTTTGTGGGATCTCGATAACTTTATTTCTGTGTTTCAGTTGAGTTTACTCAAGCAAACTCTACAACAAACCTGCTTAAGCTATTTTATACTTTGTTTGTAAGAGAAAAGTTCAAAACTGTCATATTAGCATAAGGCTAAGAAATGAAGATATTTCAAATGATATTACGTTTTTCTTTTACTGCCGTGTTGCATTTAACCCTTTTCCTACTGTGAGGTCAAATTGAACCCAAATTAAATTTGTATGCTATTATGACTACAAGCAACTATGAGAGTTGCTGGGAAAAAAAGATGAAAAAATGCCGATAAACATTTTATTGTTATCGATGCATTCCATACACATTCAAGAGAAGTGCGCTTATGTTGATATTTTATTTCCTTGCTGCCGTCACACACGCTTCAATGAGTGGTCTGTAATTTCAAACTCCATTTCGCTCTCCTACGTATGGCAGCTAGTTGTCGATTTCAAAGTTTAGCACAATATTCTTTGCAATCACTTGTAGTCTGATGTAATTTGTGGCTTGATGCAATATCGCTACACCGGCCGCTTATCTGACGCTTTAGCACCTTAGCACTAACGGATTATAAACCTTAGAAACTAAAAATAATTATCATTTCATCGTTGATTAAACGTTTCCACAAAGCAGACATTTTCATTCCTCTAAAAGTCTCTATTAAAAATGCTCTTTCCATATATTGTATTAAGTTTGACAACACCACCCTGTGTCATAAACAAACAAACTTTTCAAACTTTCAGCTTTTGCAAATTTAATGACGACTAACATGTTATCACACCGTTCATGTTTGGTGGCCTACTAGTAAAACGATCATTAAATCTTAAATGCATAAAATAGTGAATTACATCAGAAATTTTAGTTTTATATATAGCACAAAGGAATAAAATTTGAATTTGATTAAATTTGCAATTAGGTTAAATACAATCATTGAGCAATTAAATTAGCCGTAGCCTATATTTATATTAAAATACTTTCCAAAAACTGTTGCATATACATTTGAAAGTAACGTTCTTTGTTTTATGCATGAAGCAGACACATAAGTGTAACTGTATATGATGCAGTAGATAACAAATTGCAGTTTATGTATGTTTTAAATTAATTTCAGCAGTTACAAGCAAAATCATTCAATGTTTTGCATGAAGTGTGCAAATGCACTGCATAATCATAATACCAATCAACACTCAAAGAGGGAATTATTTATTAGCTCTTTTCAGAGTTTCCTCAAGATGTTTTATTTCAAAAACAGTAATTGATAAACTGTCCAGACGTTCGCATCATGACCCAAAACCTTTGATAATTAATAATTTTTATAATCGAATCAGAAACCTCAAGGTATGTTTGCATGTGAAACAGTTTGAGTTCGATTAGCAGTTTGATTGATTTTACACTGTACTTCCACGCGTAACTTGCATTAGTCCACAGTAAGCTGCGTATATTACAATGTACTTAAAAATGCTATAGCTCACGTCGATAGAGGTACAATATTTTAGGTACAATATTTTAGCCTTTCATGCATTTGGAAAAACTTCCGCAAGCTTTTACAACCTAACGAAAATATCCAAAATTTATAAAATTTTACATAAACAACTTCGCATAATTATAAGGACATAATGTTATTGACGAGACAAACGTATTACTGTATCAGAGAAAATTCCTTTCTCATATTTAAGGTTAATGAAGGCATGCATAAAGACATGTTTTGTTTTACCAAACGAAGTACACATTTAGACTTTTATGTGATAGAACTTTCAGTGGATAAAGGTTTTGTGTATTAGCTAACTCAATCTTAATATAGCATGTCTTCGTACAGTTGACTTTCCATATCGCTCCTGTCATTTTTCTCCTGCAAAGCATAGCATAAATAATTATTCTAAAATAATTTCATCACTTTGCCATTAATGCGATGACCCATTATGTTACAACTAAAAAAAATACAGTATAAGAATATATTGTGCATAATTATCGCGACATGGGACATTCATTCTTCTTGAATTGAACGGACAAAAATAACAATGAGCAGGAAACGCGTGGTTGGTAGGCCTAATGATCGATAGCAATTATCTCAACCGTCTCTACGTAACTCAAACTAAACCATATTTGTTAAGTGACAAAATTTTCCAGAATAAATCAACTGTAATGTCGGCTATCGTAAAAAAAACGTGACGTTTTGTGTCTAACGACATTACATTGAAATATTTAAATCTACCTGAAATAAGCCACAGATGTGTTGTAAAATTTCCAACTGGTATTTTACGATTCTTTTTTGGAAAAATCGATAAAATCTTTTGTCTTCTTAAGAATTATCTTTATTCACTTGTTTGGTCTACCACATACATGACGTATAAAACACGTGACTGCATCAAATGTTACAAATTTGGCACATAATAGCAAACCAATTACTCTATATGTATAAAGAAGACAATAAAGTTTCACCGCGGTTAGGAGAAACGTTTGTAAGAACGTTTAACATCAGACTTTTTTATAACAATGTCAGTTGGAATTCAGCACATTGCGATAATGGACTTTGTCTTTGTGACCTTCTTTATTATTTCCTAATGCGTTCAATATTTCCTTTTTCTCTTTAAGTAAAAAAACCTTTACATGTACATGAATTAAAACCATTTGGGCTCGTGCTTTACCCTTCATCAATATCAATTATTTTACCAAGTGGCAACTTACAATAGTATTATGACGTTTAAAAGCTGAAGATGAAAGCCATTTTTTCAAAACCGATGGCAAAAGTCGTTTTCTTGTCGAATACGGTTTCGCACTGTTGTCATCAGATTCGATTCCTCTTTTCAAGACGAATGGGAAGTACAAACGTCTACGTTTGATAACAGTTGGGAGAAAACGCTTGGGAGCTGCAAAAGAGTCCAAAGATTGTGCTGGAGCTCCTGGGTTGAGTTGAGCTTTCATATTCTCCCAGTTTCTTTGGCTAAACTGTAATTCGTCATCAAGTGCCTCAACAGCTTTCTCCCACTTTTTGCTTTCCAGTTGTTGCAATATCTGAACAATAATGATATGTTTAGGTTGTTGTGATCTCCACTGGGTTACCTTCATACACGCTATATACTTGACGGTTTAAATCATTTTTATATTTATTTTCATGCACTATCATTCATATCATTAGATTGGAGCCTTTGTCATTTGAAATTGTTGTTTTATTCCTACTGGTTTGCAATCTTCGAGTGCATGTGAATGAAATAACCGATGTATGGGTCTACTTTACAGTACCTTTTTGCCAATTTACAATGCAATTTCAAACTGTAAATATACTTTTTTAATTCATCGGCAATCGTCATTTCTACCTTGATGGCTTGCACTTACACAAAACAATCTTAACAATTAAAACTGCAGCTATAATACTCCGCGATATAAACTTTTAGCTTAAATGTCTAAAATTATATGCGCTTGCTTTTGATCTAAAAAAAACGTGGTCTAAATTACTGATATACGACATTAGTAAAAGCTCTTTGTATTGGTTTCATTTTGTTGTTTCAAAGAGGAAAGCAATTTTGTTTTGTTGTAACTTAAACAAGACAAAACACAATTGGCTATTTATTTAGGCACGAATTTCCCGCATAAAACATTTCCAAATTTAAAAACCTTATGTTTGGTTTCAATGACAAATACAGTATGTCTTGATTTTTTTGATTTCGTTTTATTTCAACCAAACAAAGTTTCTACCAGCCCAAGTGACCCGTTATGCTTTTGTGGTAGATGGTAAGATTCTTAACAAAATCAGAGAATGTAGCCAAAGTGATTATGGAATCAGCATCTTTTCTATAAAATTCTGTCACATAAATTGCCTCAATGTTGTGATTTCCATTGATGCTGACATTTAAAATGAAACAAAAACGTTTTATCTCATAAGCAAATTTATGCTTTTTTATTATCGTAAAATATTTATGAAAGATCTTTGCAATTCCAAACGATTAAAGATTAACATCACATATAGCTACAACCGACCTGTATGCAGTGCCAAATTTATCAATAGGCAGAGTAGGCAGTTGCCTAGGGCGGCAAATTCTTGGGGGCGGCAAAATAGGCCTATACGAATATATTACATTGATAATACTGTAGGATACGTGAATATAATATATTAAATTAATAAATATGCTATCACATCACACACATTTATAAACAGTACGGCAATTCATGTATGGCAAGTCATCGCCTCTAGAGTACTTCACGCTTGATTGATTTTCAACAATATGTGCTGCTTAGCGCTTCATCATTTTTGAGCATTAACTCACCTTTACTTATTTCTACAGACTTTGAAGAAATTATTGATTTGTTTGCAAGAAAAAAAGCCCACCGGAAGCGATTTTAAACAATTAGTTCATTATACAATGACATTCATTGATGTAGCCTACTGTATTCAAATAAACAGTGCAAATAACTTTTTTGTAAGGAATTGAAAATATAAATCGTAGCGCACCAACGAAAAAAATTTTTTTGGGGGCGGCACTTTTCTTATCTGTCTAGGGCAGCACTTAGGCTAAATCCGACCCTGCCTGTATGTTAGCTTCAATACGAATGAACAACAAATGCTATTTTATTCTTAGAAATAAAATATAATAAGCTACTGAAAACAGCAGTAATCACTGTTGCCTGTAAAACAGCAGCTGGTCAAGTCGTGATTTTTTACATGCCTTAAGCATTTAATTCATATAAGAAAAATAACTTTAAAGTTTTTAAAAATTGTTTACCGGCACAGATCAGTCAATCCTAAATGCTGTAGGTTGAACAAGTTCAAATTTGTACATTGCCCCCAGCAGATATAAAAAGTAGCCTATTCATTGTAAAGCAGTCATTTTCCTTTTATACCTTCCAGTCATTGGCTTCAAGTTCTCCATTGTCTACGACCTCTTGCGAGCCTGCGTAGAAAACTGTAATGTAATTTATGCAAAGACAAAATATGTAGCAAATGGTAACTCCTCTGGTATTTTGGGATAACAATCTATAAAATAAACATGAGTTGCTGGCTTGTTCAAAAGAAGCGTACTAATAAATCGGTAGCCTATAACACAAATATTGTAAAAACCATAAATCAGTCTCAACCATATAATCCACAAAATTATATTACATATGGACCATATATGAAAAAAAAAACTGAAAAAAAAGTTCAATGTTTTCAAAGTAACCTGCCACCTTTGAAAGCAGAGACAGTTAAAACATTATTGGTTTGGTTTTAAATATTTATCCTCGGACTGACAAAGCCTTGATAGGTTATTTCTGGTAGTTTCGCATACTGGTAGAGACTTTTGATGCAGGGCCGGTTATTGAGATTAACAGAGTAAAATTTTCAGATTGTTGAAATTATGTTGCAAGGAAATTATTCCATCTATTATGTGCCGCTGAATGGAGAGGAGTCCTTAAAATGCGTTGCTTAAGCGAACACCCCGAGAGTCAAACCAGCGACGCTTGATTTTGAGGCTTTTTTGTTCACAAAGTTACACTCTAACCAACTGAGTTATCGGGGCGGACGATTGACTATACTATGCAGATGGAATTTCTGATGATATTTCAATTCCTCTAAATGGTATAGAAATTTGTATCAAAGAAATTTTCAGGTCAAACTAATTAGAATGGATTTATCCACTGACTCATATGATTAATTTCCCATGATTTCATGCTTTATCACCTTATATATTCCAAGATAAGATGAAGATTTTGAAAAGCAGAAAATTTTAATCAAAACTTTTATTAATCATTAAGAACATCTGTCTGTAAAACTGTCATGCTGAAAATCGTGTAAATTAAATTTTAATTATCGTTGTAACAATTTTTGAAATATATTTCCAAACTAAAACCCAAGCATTCTGAACTTGTGTTCAATCATTGTAGGGTATTTTTTGTTGACAGTTTGCTATTAAAGTACTAGTGTAGGCCCTACTTGGTTACACCTTTTTTTTAATTGTAGAACAATTTTTCGGGGATTTGTATGCTGAATTTATCAAGCTCATAGGGCTAGTCCTAGACCTAGTGATGTTACTAGTTTAAATTGCAAAGTTCCTTAGAACATTTGTGAACAAATTTTATAGTCATTATCTAAAAAGTCAAAATGTTGTGTTATCAAATTTGCTTTCAAAAATATCATTTCTCTGAAGTTCGAGAAAGGAGTACCAATGCAAAACTACCTGATCTTAATTTAACAAATTTTTGTGACATAAAACTGACATTTTTATCTAACTGTTGTCGACGATATGTTAATAACAACACTTCGATATGTTAATAACAACGTAGTCGTAGACAATAAAAGTTCAATCTAGTGCGACACTGTAGTAGACATCTTCAAATGCAATGTTCAATAATAGACCAAGGAAAAGCTTTCAAACAAAGGCAAAAAAATTCACAAATGTAGATACAAATAATCCGTTTTAGCCTGATTCTGAAGGTTCGCTGTGTTATTAGTGGGTATGCAGTAGTGCACTAGCTTTCAGAACACAGTTCCTTAGGCATATGTTATGACAAAGCATAGTCAAAAAGTTTTAGCTCAAAATTAAATATGCCTACCTGTCCAAGGTGTAACATAGTAGCTATTATCTATTAGGAAAATATGTTTTATTAGGTTTTTGATAGCGCATTGTACAAACGTACCCAGTGTTTGACCCAGTAATAAGCAGGCAAACATGAAATAAAGTCCACAAAGGTGCAATGTTTTCATGTTGGCCGATGTACCTTATAAACCGAACCTGAAAGTATATATGACGAATTATCCATAAGAAGTTAAAAATAACAATTTTTTCAACTCTCTGCAATAACAACTCTGCAAAGTATTTACTGTAGCATACTCATAGGTGACAAGCTTTTGCTGTTCGGAAAAGTAGCCTTTTTTGTCTGGACTAATAGTTTTAACAAGGACAATGACAGGAATATAAGGTATAGCCGTCAAATATAATGTCTGCTACACCTAAGTAATAATAATAATAAAAATAATCATGCTTTTATTTACGCCCATTGCGATAACATACAGTACACTGCGACCACAGATGCAATACAACAGACGACAGGAAGCAGCGAAGTGACATAGTCTTGGTGTCAGCTGCTTCCCTTAGTTTGGCACTGGAACATGTACTGTAGGTGTGGATGTTTTCATTGATTATAAGAAAGCTTTCGACCGAGTGAAACATAACAAATTATTGGAGATGCTAGATAACATCGGAATTGACGATAAAGATCTACGTATTATTCAAAACTTTTGCTTTGATCAAATTGCAGCAATAAAGATCAATCACAACATCAGCGATTGGATATCAATCAAGAGAGGCGTTAGACCAAAATCCTTGCTCTCTCCAAGCTTTTTTCATTATACAGTAAGATCATTTTTCGATGTCTTGAAGATGAACCTGGCGTAAATGTTGAGGGAACTAACTTTAATAACCTGAGGTATGCAGATGACACTGTCTTGGTGGCTGATTCGGAAGCAAAACTACAAAATTTGTTGAACAAATTAAATGAAAAAAGTAAAGAATTTGGAATGAAAATGAATGAAAAGAAAACGAAAACGATGGTAATCACAAAGAAAAAAGAAAGTGAAATTCCAATCTGTCAAATTAAAAAGAATGGAATAACTATAAAACAAGTAAAAAGTTTTCGGTATCTTGGGACAGGGTAGTCAGACAGCTTTTGAGAAAAAGAGCCAAACAATGTCGAAAAAAGGGCCAAACTGGGTAAAAAAGAGCCAAATTGCTCAATAATGTTAATAACGTTGCTAATAAAACATAATAACGTTAACAACGTCAATAACGTTACAACAACACAGTCTACATTCTACAAGAACAATTCCAAATCTTCATCTTTTACAGCGTTTCCACTCGAATCTTTGGCATTGGCATAAACATTGTCAGCTAAACACTGTCTAAAAAATCGTAATAACACTTTTCAGTCTCAATTTCCGAAAGACATTTATTTAAATAGCTAGTTTGATAGCATGTGCCAACTGCTTCCAAAAAGAGCCAAATATTGCAAACAAAGGGCCAAGGGGCCAAACAATTTTTTTGGGGCCAACTACCTCTAAAAAGGGCCACTCTGGCAAGCCTGTCTTGGGACAATAATAACTTGGGACGCCAAAGATGATAAGCAGTTCAACATACGTATTGCTCAAGCAAAAGCCGCTTTTCAGTAAATGAAATCAATTTAAAGCAACAAGAAGATATCTTTTTCAACCAGATACAGAGTATTGAAGTGTTACATTTATCCAATTTTTAAATATAATTCAGAAACCTGGACAATTACCAAGCCAATTAATAAAAGAATAAATGGGTTTTAAATGGGGCTTTCCGAAAAATGCAGAGGATTTCCTGGACTGACAAAATAAGAGACCAAAATGTATCAAGTCAAATAAACAAAGAATATACTAAAAATATCTAAGAAAATCAACTTCAATTTTTAGGACACCTGCTGCGAAAAGGAAAATTAGAACATCTCTCGCTCTCACAGGCAAAATTGAAGGAAACGTGCCCAAGGCAGACAAACATTAACCTACTTAAACCAACAAACCTACAAAACCAACACCAACATAGCCTACACCTAATGCACACAGCAAACAACAGAGAATCTTGGAAACTTTTCATGCAAGAGGCAGTCAATGCTTGGAATCAAGTGCGACAATAAAAAAAGAAGAAGAAGAAGAAGAAGAAGAAGAAGAAGATGCTTGTGGTTCAACGTACACATGCATGTGTAGTTTGGACGACAATATCTAAAATTAAATAAAAAATGACTTTTGATCGTTTTGATTGCTTTTGTCAATAAAACATCACTTGTGTATCTGCAGTTTCATGTTATCTTAATACAAAAATAGGAAAACATTGGACACGGTGCTTTGAAGTTATAGCTTATACAGTTTTTTAAGGTTTCAATCACACAAGGTTCCCTATAAGAAAAAAATTGGTATGAATGTTATCATAACTGAACTGAGCGTATCTCTAAAATTATACTGTATAGCCTACTGCATTGCATTATCATCGCTACAACAGCAAACCTCCACACATCTTATAGCCTACAACTCACAATCACACAAGTGTGATTCCATGGAGTTTATCAAAACTTTTTCACGGATGGAAATCGAATGCTAAGCATTGGTTAATCGCGAAAAATGCAAGTTGAGCATTGCACAAAATTATAGGTACTGTAGCCTATACACAGCGCAATAACTATGTCAATACTAATGGCAAAGTGATAGTTTACCGCAGTTTAGTCAACTAATATAAAACCCAAATGGCAAAGAAATGCAAATTCGTCATTGATTGACAAGCTATAAATTATAAGTTTCTCTGGCCTTCGTTGTTAAAATTGGGTGTTCAACGAGTGAGCTGCTTGTGCAGATGGAAACTTACCTACAGAGGAT
Source organism: Aplidium turbinatum (assembly GCF_918807975.1). Taxonomy (NCBI): domain Eukaryota; kingdom Metazoa; phylum Chordata; class Ascidiacea; order Aplousobranchia; family Polyclinidae; genus Aplidium; species Aplidium turbinatum. The sequence goes on from NC_137477.1 coordinate 21,553,125, forward strand.
GAGTAGAGATGAAGACAGACGATTCTAGTTACAATAACAGAAATTGCAACTTTGATTCAGTGCTGGTAATTTGGTGATAACAAAAATACTAAATTAAATAGATTGTGGTCCTGCAAAATTTGTTTCAGCAGAAAACATATAACTGTTTGAAAGAATAAAAAACTAATTAAAGGAATGATTTTAAAAGTGACTGTTCAGTTAAATGATGTAGGCTACTGTAGTAACAAAGCACATTAACCGCAAGACAGCAACGCACTCCCAGTTCTGTGCAATATACAGTGGATTACATAACGTAGCCAGATAGAGTAGATTGTCAAAAAGGTCATAACCTCTACCATAACCAAACAATGCAGCATCTACTCGAATGTGCTGACCTAAAAGAAAGGTGCTCTACATAGTTCAACGATAGAGCAAGAGCTTGCGTGATGCTCTGGGCTACGGCCGTGTGACACACGATGAACAAGATGACCATTACATGTCAGTAGTCTACAACCTTCATAGTAGGTCTAGTACACTATGCATAAAGTAAATTACAAATAGCGTTTGATTTAAGAAAAGCTCCATTAAAACAACTCGTCTACCAACTGAGGAGGCACGTTAACGTATGTGCGAATTTAGCTATTCAAACGATTATAATAAAATAAAATGGTTTGAATTGAGCACAAGTGCTTTTTCTGGAAAGTTTAACAATATTTCCACTAATTTTTAACCCTGAAGCTACCATACCCTACCATACCCATACCAAGTCTACTGACAGGTAAGATATTTTTGGAAATAAGCATATTTTCGACTGATTTTCTACCTAATCCTCACGCTTGACATAAACTACGTGCCATAGTAGATCAAGAAAATTGCTTGACACTCAAAAACATAGAAATGAAAATCGTAGAAATCGTAGATGGACTATATAGGTTTACCTAAGTTACAATAACAAGCGTAATGGTTAATCAACCGGTGAGGCAAGACAAAACGTTTGGTGGGCTGTAAAGGGTTAAAACGAAATGAACCAAATTCTTCTTTTGACTAATCACTATCATAGCATTTTACTTAAAACTGACTGGAAATAAGAATGCGTTTTTTCACATTCGAATTAAAACTGGCGTATTTCAATGAATTTCTTTTGCACAATACTTAGCCTAATTGTTACACAAACTTCTTACGAAACATCCTTAAAAAAAATCAATGCTTTTCCTAAACAAAAGAGAGAGTTTTCTTCCGCCAGGTGCTGCTGGCGGAAACTTAACCTCTGAATGCGAAAAACACCCTGGCAAAGCAAAAACAGATAAATTTTCATTCATCTTATTTAGCCAAATGTTAGTGTTGCGGATTTGCTACATGCTCAGAGAAATCAATTGGAAATTACCAAAGGTAGTGACTTGAGAGTGACTGAAACTGACTAAACTAGAACCTTGAATCAAATATATAGGCTAACCTATATCAAGTGCAGAGCCTCTATTTAACAATATTATTGAGTACGGTAATAAATTCGAATAGCCCAAACTTTGTGCGTTTATAGTTGATACTACACAGAGAAAATTACTGCGACTTGACGAAAACAAATGCTTTTAAGATATATAGTGAACCAGTGATTCTGGTGGTGCCTGAGATTTTCTGAAGACAAAAATAGAGCATTGATCAAAAAAGATTTGAAATCACCGGTCTAGGATTCGAATGGAGCGGCCTGTCTTCAGCCTCATTGCCAGTGCCTTCCTTTTTATTACAATTGTAAACTCAATTCTATCTGAGATCAATGACAAGTATTCTTTTATACACCAGCAGCCTTTTTCTTTTTGTGTTTTCTTTATGAATTGGAAAGTAGAGAAATTGTTAATAAATTGATGAAGCAAACCATTGTCAATACGACACGCACAGTAATTTTTTATGCTATTTTTATGTTTTGAGCACTGTCCATTCATGTTACGCCTTTACGATAATGATTGTGAGCCAGTATTACCAAATAAAAGCTTTCGACATTTGCGGATACAAAAGAACTGGCACAACGTTGAAACTGTAATAGGTAATATTTTGTTATAGAGAAATATCCTATCCACTCTCTATTAGGGGTAGCCTATCCCGACGTACATCTAGTGGTTCAAGATCAGAAATAAATACACTGGATGAGAGCGAAGCAATCTTCGTTTCTATTTTCAAGCATCCCAAATTGCAATGTTCAAAAGCAGAAAACAAAAAAATCAAGCAGCACCCAATTAGTTACATCATGAAACCATAGTTCGGACTTTCTTTAAATCTTGTGCGATTCGTTACTTCAAATTAGATCAAGGATTTTATTCATTTTATCTTTATGTGTTGTTGGTGTTGTAAAACAGTGGTTTTCCAATAGTAATTCACAGATTTCCAGTGGATTTCGAGGAGTTTTCATGTTATGCCTGAAAATTTCAATTTGATATAGGATAGTTAACGAATTAAAACTCATAAAAATATTGAAATTTGCTGTTCTGTTGCGATTATCACTTTTAATACGCTTGAAATAATTAGAAATTGTTTGGCAATATTCGCTTTTACAATAGGTCCAGGAAAAAAAACATGATGGTCGCGTAAAGACAACAAACATGAAGATGAAACGCTGAACTTTATGTTTTCATCAGTCATGAAGCCACCCGGTCTTATGTGAAGCTATTTATTACCAAAAGCCAAAACACTCCGAAAACACCTCTATCCTCAGCAGCATGATCAACACTGGATAAGGAAGTTCACTTTGTGAAGTGTCAGGTGCCAAGTCAATATTTTGATCTATTTCATCTTCATTGTGACTTGCATTTACTGCAGAATCAGTATCTATCACCTGAAGAACTTCGGTTGCTTCAGGTTGATTTTGAATCCGACGTCGTTTAGGATAGCGAACAGATAAACGAGGGCCAGAATTGAAACTAAATGATGAGTCCTGCTCAGATTCGTCACTGGAAGTAGAATCTAAATGTACTTCAAAAATATATGAGTCGTCAAGTCAATGTAGCTCAAAAAGTGTTAATTCGAAATGCAATTAAGTTCAGCGATTGACTAAAAGTCACAGCTGGACAGTGACTTGGAAATAACAGCAAAAAAGATGTGAAAAAAGCAAAACTGACATCATCAAGTAATCATTTTGACTACCATGTGCATTGTGCATTCTAGTGTCAAGTAATGCATAAAGTTTTTTTAACATGTTTAAAATGAAGAAAGATTGTTTTGTTTTTTTCTCATTCTTTTAATTCTACGATTTTTTACGCTCTTGGGAAATTGAAAGCTCATCAATCATTTTGAGATTCCAATGTCTCCGATTTGTCTTGCTGTCAGTGCATATTCAGGAAAAGCTATTGACTTTACAAGGTTTCAACGTCCAACGACACTAGTAAAATTGCTTTAGCTAAAAAATTTCTCACTATTGCTTTTTTAGAGTACCGAAATGAATGAACGGGTACAATAAAACAGTGTCGTTTATGTAAGGTTCACAATGTTGTAGCCAGGGTTGAAAGTAACGACTAGTTGTCACTATTCGATAGCGTTCGTTGCTTTCTGAATATCGAATGCTTATACCATGGACTTCTAAATAGTAGCATTTTGCTACTATTTGCTACTATTTAGCTACTATTTTATGCTACTATTTAGAAGTCCATGCTTATACCCATTCGTTTTAAAAATAAATATTGAATGCGCGTTATTCACTGCTTTTTTATGCAAGCAACGAAATCATTATTCGTTTTTCACTAATCGATATTTAGGAGAACTGCTGAATCATTTTTTGTTGTTCTTACTTCATCGTCCAAACGAATTTACGAGATTTAGTTTTCGGATCACTATCCGACCTAGTCTCCTTCCGGTTTTCGAAATTTAAAGGATTAAGGAAATTTTTTCGGCAACGCAGTTCAGAAAAAACATGCCTGCGAGAATCAACAGTGTTGCCAACCTTGCGGTTTTCCCGCAATTTTGGGCTTGTTTTTTTCGAGTTTTCGTTTTCTTTTTGAGTTTGCGGGTTGCTGGTTTTTGGACTTGTTTTTTGGCCAGTCAATATCTAGTAATTGCTATTCATTTCTTTTTTTAAGTATCGATAGCGGAAAGTTATTGTTTTTTTGGGCACTGTCGAATAGCGAAACAGTCATTGTTTTTTGCCTAACCACTTCCAACCGTGGTTGTAGCCTATGCCAAAAAGTATATCATTCTATGCGGTTAAAACGGGTCTTCAAAACACACAGAGGTCACCTTTTTATCAAAACTTTTATCTGCCGTTTGATTACCTCACTGCAACGACAAAAATGTCTTGATTTCACAGAATATTTTAACGATGGTCAGGTTTGGTTTGATGTGTCCGTTAGTCATGCTCTGGCAGCACTTTTGTTTCCTTAATCAACATAATATAAGCAAATCCGATGCTAGGTGAAAATCTCATTTGCTGACTTGGACTGTAGGATCTGAAATGTACTTGCTGATTTGAAGCAGTTGCTGAGTCGTCGCTTGCTGAATGGTCCGCCGACCGAAGAAACACGCGCTGATCGGGATAGACGTTGCCAGTTTTGTTTGTTTTCTTAACAAAATTGGGTTAGTTTTGTTGCCGAGTTGCAAAAATAGGCATTTATTGCATTTGATGAGTTTCGATTTTACATGATTTAAAAATGGCAGCTAGCGTAACTTTCACAAGCAGTTATATTGCGTGTTTTTTTGTGTGATATCGTCAAATTACTTTATTCTCTTGAGATCAAAAGTATGTGAAAACAATAGTCGATGTCTTAGGAATAGACGTGTACCAATACAATTTTTCACTTTTTTGATTAGAGATCATCACCTTATTTAAATTGCATAGGTCATTTCAGTTCTACTAAAGTTAGATTAAAGAAATTGAAAATTTCGCGATTTACGCCTGCAGTTCACAAAACAAGTTTGTTGTAGAATTCATAAAATTAATATTTATTTGCAAAAGATTAAAAATGATCAGTCCACTACAGGCCCTTTTCAACGGCTTTGTTCTGGGGCGAACTTTCGTGTTGTTTCTTAGCGTTTGGGAGCTTCGCCTGCCAGACTTTCTGTGCAGTGCCACGCACGCATTTCCAAATTTTTTTCTTTAAACTTCTTTGAAACAACATACACAACAGCTGTAAATGAATCCTCGATAAAACATGAATCATCTCTTGCCACGTTCTCCTCTATAAAGTATCATTAATGCATTTATCATCCAATTTAGGTCTTTCTCCATGGAAACCCACTACTACACATTGCACATTGCACAACCTATGTTCTACTTAGGCCTACTTAGGAGTGACGCTCTATCGGTAACTGGCTTATAAACATCACGCTGAAGCCTTTCATGCTAAACTATCATCACGCCACATAGGCGTAGGAGCCAGGGGTGCAACTGCACCTCCAAACTTTTTGATTAGTCGAAAATTTGGTCAAATTTAATAAAAATTTGGCAGGAATCTTCAGCATGTATCAAAAACTTCATCAAAATTGAACTTTTTTGCTCAAGTAATGGTTATGCAAATGTCAAATAAAATGCAAGCGTACCCTCAAACTATTCAATTAGCCGAAAATTTGACAAAACGGATAAAAGTTGGGACAAGAATTTTCAGCATGTTTTAAAATTTAATTAAGATTGAACTTATTTTTGATTTTTTCCTCAAGAATTTAATGCAAGTAAAATTCAACAAATTCACTGAAATTGACCATGATTTAAGTTGTGTGAGTTAGGAATAAGTTTGTAATTTGTTGAGAGTTCGAGAAATTAGAGCAGAAAATATACTAACGTTTACAAATTTTTTGAAAAGTAGCCTATATCCCAATCCAATGTGCTCCAATATTGAAATTGATGCCTCAAACGTATAACTTACGATATCAAAATGCTCAGCTGAAAATGCAGCTTACTACTTTACTGTGTAGGTTATAAAGGTTTGTTTATGAAATTTTAGAAGTAATTTTTAACTTGTTAAGATTTTAGTTCTTTATCACAATTTGTATTTTGAAGTAGGCCTACATGTAAGCCTATTATTACCTTGTATTATGTTAAATGCCGTGTGGTTTCTTATTGGTTTTATCTGTCTGTGGTTGGTTACAATCGTTTTTAAAAATTGAAAGTGCAACTGTTGTTTACGTAGCCTACTATAACGTCTACGTACTATAATGTTTAAGCGTCTAATGTCTACGTATGATAATGTTTACTCAACTTTGCTTACACCGCGGTTTGCAAGTTATGCAATCGATGAAAGCTCCTTTTCTCGAAGTTTAGGAAGTAATCTCTCAAAAACTTAATTCCATTGCAGACACACTTAGCCTACATAGCAAGTTCTATTACTGCAGACAGTGGCACACCGTTTCGGTCTTACACCCTCACGAGTGCAGTAGGCTATATACGTAGGCCTACATAGGATTATTTTAGAAACTAAAGCAAAACAATACGTTTTTCAATCAAAACTGAATAAATTATAGGCTAAAACCAAGCAACTAAAAGCAAGTTATGTGTAAATGCAGAATCTTAAAAACAGAATCTTAAAACTTGCTTTTTTAATCAAATCAACGTTTTGAGGGAGATAAAATACACTTTGCCTACTTCTACGCCACTGCTCCAAGAGATCCAATTTTAAATTAAAGATTAGGCTGTTTTTACTGGGCTACTATTAAGCAACTTCTTCAACACGTTAAAGCTAAAACACATTATGTTCTGGTAGCCTATCTATTAAAACATAAAAAACATTAATATTTACACATTTGTTGACATTTGATGATGATGTTGACATTTCAATTTTTTTATATTCGTTTGGAACATCGCTTCTGTCGAAACATCGGCTTTTTTGAAAAGGAAATACTTTGACTCACCACTGAGCAGTAACATTGACAGGATAGTTTAAAGGCACTTCAAAAGTCTGGACTGGGGTTATTTTCGAACCCCAAAATCATTCTTATGGGAGTAGGGTAACTAAATTTTTTAATTATTTTTAAATTCTTATTCGGTCATTCAAGTTTATTTCGGTATATTTGATTGATTGGTATATTTTCCTGTGCAATGTGTACTGTGCATACTATATATATTTTCCTGTGCATACTATATATAATAAGTTATATATAGCATAAGCTTATTACAATACAATACATATTATAACAAAGATAACAGTAGATTGCAGATCCGCATTCATTTCAATGCACGATAGCAGAAAACATAACATAGCCTACAGTATTACTTTTACTTATATGAAAACTACATCATGGAGGCAACGAGATCATCATGCGTTGTATCAGTCAAAGTGTCCCCACGATTTTTGTGATAGTCTATTGGGTTTGCGTCTATTGTGGATTATTTTTAGAGACATCTTCTTCCTTTTGATGGAAAACTACTAGGCCTACTTTCATTGAATAACTTAACCTATAGGGGAGAGTGTCCAACAGTGCCCCGCTTTTTGGAAAATTGAGGTTTAGACATCAAAAAAAAAAAATTTTTCAAATTTTTTTTTTCTATTATGAAAATTCCTCCTTTTCTTTAGTATTTCCACACAAAATTTTTTTTTAAAGTTTTACACAAACTTCATAATCAGGCGTTAAAAATCACCTGTCAAAGTGGGGCACTGTTGGATATGGTATCCAACAGTGCCCCAGGTAGGATCCAACAGTGCCCCTATCAAAGTAATTGGTGTCTTTAGTTGCAATGTTGAACCACTCTATTTGCAATGATTACCCTAGGTATGAAACTTGTGTTAGTACCGGTATTGTTTTACATGTTGGATGTCACTGAGCTGGTCAGGTCAAGACAAAACCTTTTAAAAGTGGTAGCCTACATATGCTACACAATTATCACAGACACAAAATATAACAGCAACAATTATCATAACATGTAGGACACGCTATCTGCCCGTCGTGGTGACTGTGCTTAAACGAAAGAATGCGAATAGGTTCCAAGGAACCATGCGAACACACTGAGCTGTAGTTTATAGAACGGCCCAAGTTGATTTAATTAGAGCTGTAATTACCTTTTTAAAAGCTTTGGTGTTATGACCTAACTACCAATTGCAATGACAAGGAAGGTGTTTATTCAACAGTCAATCAGTGAAAGAACATGCAATGCAGGAGATTAAAGACATCATTGATTCGGCCACATGGAAGGTATGATTAGCACAAGATACAGACACAACACACTTTAGTAGGCCTATAATGACATGTGGTTCACAAGAAATGGCTTGGTTTATGGAGCAAAATAAGCAAATTTGACAGACAAAAATTACTAAACAATAGGCCTACATATAGTTCAGGCACGAAGCTTCTTCCACAGCCGAAACTTAGAAACATATCAAAAACTCCCCAACACCTATAATATTTTTGGTATAACATAAAATGTTGATAATCATTTTGGCACTGCATATTGATTAATAAAATCTCATGGCTTCCAACAGTGCTCCACCGGGGCACTGTAGGAGACCTCAGGGTGGGGCACTGTTGGAACCACGGGCCTACAAGATAAAACGGCGTCAGTTTTTTTTACCGAGGCCCACGATCTGAAACGTTATTACTGAAACCTAGTCTAATGACTGACAAAGCATGAAAAACTTGTGAAGCATCCCTAAAGCCACGGTAAAAACTGCAACAAAAAAAGTTATAAAGTTCTGAAAATTTACTTTTTACCCCCTAAAACAAACTTTCATTTCTGCCAACAACAAGCAATGACTTATTTCTGCCTGACTTAGTTTCAGCAGCTTCTACGGACCACGTGATTATAGTAATGTACGGTTGAGTGAATAAATTGTCACGGATTGCGAAAAACGATGGGAGGGGCACTGTAGGCACCCGGGGCACTGTTGGGCACTCTCCCCTACTAGTAAAATTAATTTTTTTCTTTAGAGATGGTTTTGCAAAGCAGCATTTTACTAAATAGCACATCAAAAAATATAAAACTAATCATTACCACAGTGCTTAACATATGGTCCATTCTAATTCAAACCCAAAAATAGAAAGACGTAGGCCAAGGTAACAAGTTATAAAGAAGAAAAAGCTTTTAACTTGACATGGAACCTTGATTTCAAACCATCGCTTCAATTTTATTTTTTAATTTCACTTGAAATTATTAGTTGGCTATTCCGGTTACAAATGATATTTTTGTAATAAATCAAGTATGACACAGGCATTTCGTAAAATCGTAAAAGTGAGCTGGATTTGATCGATTTTAAACAACATTTCCAGCATATGCTTCAAAGTGCTATGTACAATTTATAATAATAAATTAGCTTAGTCTACATTTTATTTAATTAAATAAATATTTTACGGAATTTAGTCAATTATGCAGCTGCTTCTGTTGGTTGATATTTAAGATACATGTTTCGTGTCGCCTGAATGTCTACAGTACAAAACAGCAGATTCTACAAGGATTTTCACAGCCATAAAGACGGTTTTATAAAAATGTTCTTTCATTTAGGTACCACCAAAACTGAACAAATTGAATAGGTTTCAATAAACAATGTGTTTCACAAAAACGTGATAATTGGCACATCTATAAAATACTCATTTTTTATTTATGACAAACAATTGAATTTTAAATTCTATTTACGTAAATAGCGTCATATACGGATGTAAACCTTTGGAGTCGCTGATAACATTTGTAAGCAACAGTTCCGCAAAAAAATGCCTCAACAAGCTAAACATTAAAAGAGCCTGTTTTACAATGAAATATAGTCTATTTTGCATCAAAAAAAATACTCTGCTCTGTCTAGCTCAGCGGTTCTCAACCTGTGGGCCATGGCTCACTAGTGGGCCGTGGAAAGATTTTGAGGTGGGCCACAGACCTATTTAAAAATTTGCCAGAGTTAGTGAAAAGTTTAGTTTCATTTGTGGGACTATAGTTAATTTTACACATGTGTGTTTTGTTTAGTTGTTTTGATTGTAGCAACAATGAATGGTGCTGCTGTAATTTGCTGCAAAATGGTAATTTCCATTCTAATTATTGAAATAATAATTTTGGTGGCGTGATGTAATCAATGCCGTCTGTGGCATAATACACGAACGTCGATTTTAAGCAACTACAACAGTGTGGTTCATATAGGGAGCCATAAGGAGAAATTTTTAACTTAAGGGGAGAAATAATCGTGTTGAAAGGAATTGGGAAGAAATGTAAATTTATATTAAAATTTATTAATCTATTATTAAGTCATAGCCCAACTGAAAGCAGTAGCCTACTGAAACTTTTGCAGATCTGTTTTTAGTATATTTTTGCATCTCATTGATGCAAAAATTGCACTATAACGCGCATCTCATTGATGCGCGGTATAATCTGTTTTGAAATATTTTCTGATGTTTTTGTTTTTAAACCTATTTTGTAATTTTTTTCTTGCATAAACAATTAATGGGCCACAAGAATTTTTGTGTAAAGAAATTGGGCCACGAAAGAAAAAAGGTTGAGAACCACTGGTCTAGCTTAACTCATTTTGAACAGGCAAAGTAAGATACACGTTATACCTCTACAAATAGTAGGCCTATGAACTTATTCGATGGGCGATGAAAGCATTCCATATATCATCACGTAGGCCCATTCGCTTCTTTAGCCTCAAATCGTACAAGCGGTTGCGATTCCAAAAAAAAGCTCACAAAAGCAATTCAACAGTTTTGTAAAATTAAGGTTTTGCGTTTAGCTTTTTGCACTTTAAATTGCCAAAGTTTGTCCAATAAACAATAATAGCCTACAATTATTTCTAGATTACAGTTTTTAAGAATACAATGGAAGCAGTTGAGAAAGCATGTGCTTAAATTTTCAAATGCTTTAATATTTAGATAGCTAAACTGCAGTCAAAGTTGGATAATTTGAAGTTCTTTTACTCGAAACTCTCCCTATCTTCAAAGACGTTAACCGGTCCCTGCAAAACCCTTATTAAATAAGCCACAGTAACCTACATGCAAAAAAAAATTCTTAACTCGATGTTCTATAACTCGAAAGTTTGGTTAACTCGAAGCGTTTTTGGCGTCCCCGGGACATAGGCTATGCAGCGCTTTCTATCCCGAAATTACTGAAAAACGTTAATGCTTTGAAAGCGTCGCACTTGCTTGATACAGCTTGGACAACACCAGTTGAGGCGAGGACGATAAGCAATTGCTTCAGACACATACCAATTTCATTGTTATGACTTCTGACATTGAAATCACAACGGACACATCTGAATCTGATGACGAGGATGACATCTCAATTGCTGAGCTCACCATACGTGCTGTAAACGCCGGTGTAATTTTTGATTACACCATTGGTAATGTTGTTAAAAGTGTAAGTAATTTCTGCTATCTTGGCAGTGTCATAACTGACACTTATGATGATAGCACGGAAATTAGAAGGCAAATTGCTATGGCAAAAACAGCTGTGACATCACTTACAACGGTGTGGAAACAGAGGTCAATTGGTAAAAACACAAAATTAAGATTGCTGCTAACTCTCGTTTTCCCAATTGCCACATATGGATGTGAAATTTGGACATGCAAAAAACGTGACATTATAAAGTTAAAAAGTTTTGAAATGTTGTGTCACAGAAGACCATTAGTTACGCATCAGCTGGATTGAAAGAAAAACAAATGAATTTGTTTCCCAACAAATAAACGCTAAATGGAGTCTGATTAACAACATTAACCTCAGAAAATTGAGATATTTCGGACACATAGCAAGAAGCAATTCGTTGGAAAATTGAATGTTGACTGGGATGGTGCAAGGCAAACGAACAAAAGGCGACAAAAAATGAAATATTTTTACAATATCAAACAAATTACAGGAGTAAAAAGCATGCCGGAAGCACTAATAAAAACAAAAGACAGAATAAAATAAAGGCAGTTTATAAGGGAGATTACAGCTGATCAAACATGATCAATCTGTTGAAGAAGAAAAATTTTTGATGGAACATAATGAAGACTATGCAACAGCTGATGACAGTGTCTCAACCACTACTCCTCTGACTGACAGCGCTATTCTTGAGTAAGAAACACGCATTATTTCCAATTAATAGGCTACCAGTTGGTTTTTTGAAATTCCCGGGCCCCTTAGAATGGTTACAGACCCTAAAATTATCCCAAGCTTGAGTCCAAAATTACCTCCTGGATCGCCCTAAGAGCCTATTGCTGATAACTCTTCAGTCAAAGGTCTGCTTTTCAATCGTTTCAGCTGCATTTTTAGCACAGCATTTAAAAGCCTGACAATGATTAGAAAACCACCGTAGCTTATGAGATAATTCAGACAAGAACACTTTAACAAGAAGTAACTTTACGGGCATTCCATCCACAAGTGCATAATACTAAAAGAATTAGGCTAAGCTTCCAAAAAGGATTTTCCCACCCTTTAAGCAACCCTATAACTATGAAGTGGCCTATGCACAACGTGGTAGGCTTATTAACCTACCAATTTATCAAACCTAGAAGCTATAGAATGGGTTGGGATTGCAAAACTAAATTAAAAATTCACGGATCGGGATCCCGGAGTAGGCTAGCAAGAGCATCTTCATTGAAACGATTTCTGATAGGCTATATTTGTCCCAAGATATCCAAAACTAAGAAAGTACGTTCGCTTTTATCTGATATAATCTGAGGTATGATAGTTTTCAAACCTCCATTCAATTTTTCTAACTTTTCCCACCACTTCGTTTAGCGACTCAGAATAGTTTGGTAGCCTACAGATTAGGTTGACATTCGCTTTCTCCCCTGTTTCGCAGGATAAAACGTAGCCTGCATTTCAGATTTTTTCCTAAAACTTAGGCTACATCTTTATATTGGACATTGTGACTAAAAAATGTAATCCATTTTTCGTTCGAACGACAGTTGAAAATTGCAATTAGTTTTAAGTTATTGAAGTTGTTAAAACCGATTCACCGTTCCAATCCATTACGCTCTTTAGCTCCACCATGCGTAGGTCATTGCAAACGTAACGCCTTCTTTTATTCTTCGGCAAACGGCGAGAGATTTGACAACGAGCGTCATCGATTGCACAGTGTTTTTGAGCGGAGATGAAAATATACTGAAGCAATACAATAATCTCGATTATTATCTGTTACGACGCTTAGTAAGTTAAAATAAATGTTGATGAACAACATGTTTGCACTACACAATCCCAACAACGCTAGAGAGGGGCATGGCCCAATGCTCTCCTTCCTGCGTAGGCTACGTCACTGTTTGGTGGTGCTACTAGTTTTAATGCAAATGTTCAAGACAAATAATCCCGGGATTGGAATCAGAAAAAAATGGTTAAGGTGATGGGGTCTCAACACTAATTAGATTGGTCTATAAATTTTTACTAAATCTTTTAATCAGAGATACAAGTAAACTTTTCAAGATGAATTTTTTGTGCTGTTTCTGAATCTGGGTTCGTTTTTCTCTAGCTCATCAAGGTTTTCAAAATATTTGAACTTTAATATTTTGCTTTATTTAGTAACATTAACGAAGCCAAACTTTGTTTCATATTAATTTTTTCAAAATATTTTATAAATTCTTATTTTATAGCTTCACTACAAGGCTAGCCTAGGCTACTTGTTAAGGTTTAAGCGGCTACCGTTCAATTGTGACCCTTCGAGCACTTAACCAGAGAGTTTATCAGTGATATGAATGAGTTATGACAGGGGTAGGAAAAGTCCAAAGCTGCGTCAAAAGCCTCTACAATATGCGAGCGAAACTACCTGCAATAACCTAAGCTATCAAAGGCTTTGTCAATCCGAGGATAAAGATTCAAAAACCAAACCAACTCCCTCCTTAAACAGTGGTGACATTCTATTGCACAAAAAGTCTGCATTATGCCACACAACTGCTTTCCAGGCATGCAGTTAGCGCTTTTTCAAAATCTGAATGTTTCAAAACTTCTCGAATTTGTGGGCCAACAAAGATGCCTTCTTTCGTTTTTGCTTTATTTATTTTTGGAAACTGGTTGCAGAGAAATGCAAAACCATTGGAATCAGTCTTCCCCAAATCCCGCTGTTTAACAAAACTCTTTATTAAGCCCAATTTGATATGAAGCGGTGGCAATAATAAGGTACATCGTTCGACTTTACTAAAGAGACACAAATGATATATTAACGTAACGAAGACTGGGGTTAGTTGGAAAGTTTTTTTTTTTTTTTTTAAGTGGAATTTAACACTTTGCTTCTCAAAGGGAGTCCAGATTTGGCCCCCCCCCTCATATTTCCGTTGATTACTTGAAGCACAGTAACGCCATGCACTTGGTTTTTCTTGACTTTTCCTAAAATTTTCAGGCGGATCTGATGATACTAAATTCGATGCTAAAAGTTGTGTAGTTTTCTTGTAAATTCAAGATTTTGGTGAATTTTTGCTATTTCTGGCTAACTTCCAGCAAAGCGTGAAATGGATTATATTGCGATAACAAGCCATAAGCTCATAATTGCTTCGTGCATCGATATGCGCGAGCAGAGAGAAACGTCCTCTTGTTTTCCTTTGTTTGGTTTGACCTCAATAATACAAAGCGCGTTATTTCTTATGCTACAAAGAAAATCCAGTGGTCACAAAGTTGTTAATTAGAAACAATAATAGCAAACGTTTTTTGCGTTATCAGCTTTACGAAGAATAGCAATCTACGATCAATGTAGGCCACAAACTACTCAAAACAGTTGTTTCAACCAGCAAATATCCATTGACGAATAAAAAGCGTTACAATAAGAAATCTTCCCTTAGGTAGTGAGTAGTGACATGAAAAACCTGGTTTCGAAATAAACGTTCTATGGAAATACTCTCATTGACAAAACTTGCAATTGAGGAAATGTATCACTGCAAATGCTTTTGGAAGAAGCTGAAGAAATGGCGTTTTTGCAAACAGTAATTGTGAGATATGCTCAAAATTATGAGATCACGTAGCAGCTTACTCGATGACTACATGTCCCTTCGCTGCTTTATGTCGCCTAGGCCTACTTGTTATGTGTTGCATTTTTGTTTCACAATGCACTGTGTGTTGTTCCAAAGAGCGCAAAATAAAAAAGATGATAATGCCTCGTCTTCACTACAAAATATTTTGTATTGTAGACTAGGCATAATGCTCGGCGTCACATAAGACAAACAACAAATCAGCTTTCTTGATCATTGATTCAACATCTGAATACGTTGCGCCAATGTATAAGAGACCGGCTATTGCGAAAACCCGCCATTTATAAACGATCCGATTATTCCAAAAGTGGGATAAACTAATGAATCAAAGAATGAATAAACAATGCTGAGAAAACTAAATCTAAGTGACGAACAATACCGATGTCTTCATTTATTTTGGAAAAATGCTCCCTAAACTTATCAACAACAAAAAAACGTAAATAACGGCAGGGATCCCGAAAGCAGAATTTGCTCGACTTTAGCATGAATTTAGTCAGACAGCTAATAAATCCACACATACAATAACTGCCACTCAACGTCTGGAATATTCATAATCAACCTGGTTCTGGGCGGTTTGTGTAACAGTTCAGGGGAAGACACTACTTGAAATGATGCACCACACAAAAGATTTTCAATGAAGACTGAGTCTAAAAACCGGTGTGGATTGTGCTGCACAGTGACTTCAAGTTTAGGACAGAAAAGGCACAAAATATCAAGATAAAAACAAAGACCTTGTGGAAAATTTGCGGGAATCATAACACGATGCAAATACCATAAACGCGTAGTTTGCATGCTGCTCTAAGCTGGCCGGCAACCACAAAGGTAGACAACAAAGGCAGTTTGTAACTCGATAACAGCGTAATAAACATTATAAATACGTAACCCGACAGTTTTCTTTTACAAACGTTTTACGTCTAACAGTAAAGTCTCCGCGACAATTTTTGTGAAGCGTTTACAAACCATGGTTATGTAAAATTATTCATCATTATTATTTTTACTTTTCGGATGTTGTAAAACGTCATCAGAAAAAATCACAAAAAAAACATTTCATTACTTCAATGTAGTAGGCCTAAGAATTTTTATACATTGTAGACAAGTTATATCAACCAAGAAGCCATTTTTTGGCAATATAAAGTTATAAAAAATAATTTGCAATCCTGCATGTTTGAAAAGAATCTAGGAAGTCTTCGCACAGTCTAGCACAAAATGATGATGTTTATTGTATCTCTGCAATATTTTTTACGACAAATTTTGAAGCTTCGTTATAATCATTTTTATCTTTCAAGTCATAAGTTAATTTTTTTTGGCCAGAAACATAATCGCTGCCTTGCTCTTGTATCGCTTTGTCGCGTTTACGCGTATTTTTTGTGTTCCAAACAATTCACATTTCCTTTGTTTACCCATGTTCCTCACTTCGCTGTTACATTGTTTCGACGCTGGCGGACTATAAATGCATTTTCAAATTGATTGACACAATCTTCAATAAAAAGTGAACTTCGAACTTAGCTTTGTTGATGTAAATGCTGTATTTTTAGTGGATGTAATTCATGAGTCATGTTTATAAACACCCGTAAGCCAAATGACTTATGATGAAGCCTGCATGATATTTGTGATGCGACTTGACACAAATCCACAATTCCAAAAGCGCCTAATTTGAACTTAGAAATTTCAGATAATTTCAACAGCTTGTTCAATTGTCTTCTCTCTGCTAAAAATATTCATACTACAAACTCAATTGTAGACCTAAAATGCACAAACGAACATGTAAACAGCTATTCAAGTAGGCCAAGGTGTTACTTATGAGAAGTTTGGTTCCATAAAACAAGAAGCTGGCCATGGGTTTCGCAAAGCATTAGTTTAGGACAAAAATATCAAACAACGCAGTTTTGTTTTTTTCAAATTCATGTAACAATCTTACTCTGTAACTATTTTATAATTAATGAGTAGCCTACAATAAGATTTGCTCGTAAGTCGTAAATCTTGATCAATGCAATGAGTCGGCACACCGCACACACACTTCGTGCGGCTGATCGAGCTCTTTGTCCTTTAGAACTTTGCATGAAATCGGATTAGCACGGTAATTAAAGGCGGCAAGTTAAATCAAAATTGTCGTTTTTGGGTACCTTTGCAAAAGTTGAAATATCAAGTTTAACATATAAAATTTTAGAATAATGACTTTTCAAACTTATAGACAAATGATTTTTTTTCACACCAGTGCAACTTCTGTTGAAATAGCACCAGCGGATCACACGTAACAGCTGATTGAATTTGATCCAAAAACGGCCCCCCCTTGAGCAGTTAACTTCCAAAAAAACGTTGAAAAGCAAAGGGTTAAAGCAATTGGTGCATAACCTGACAACTTCAAGCGGCTTAAATTATCACCTATGTTGTCCCCTATCACACAATTAAAAATAAGTAGCCTATTTAGTCAATTTAAATTTTAATGCAAATTTGAAATAAACAAACATACAATTGATTTTCCAAATAACCCCATGCCTGGGGTTAGTTGAAAAACGTCAGTTTACTGCGCACTAATTAACTGGATGCTCTTTTTTCAACCAACAAACATTTACATGGGGTTGTAAGCAAATATGTTTATATTGCATATATTGCACTTTCCAAGCTATTCAAATTAAGCTTTCACCAGACCTAGTATATCTGCTTAAAACAAGTAGGCCTACATTGGAGCTTATACTACGTACTATCATACCACGACGATATATTCGCATCATTTTACGTCGTCATACTAGCATCAAAACATTTTCCAACTAGCCCCAATAGCATATGACAAACTATTTTCCTAAAATATTCAAGCATGGTGCATTTAACTAAAATTTGTTTATTCCTTGGTGTTGTAGAACACCTACAGCTGACACACACCAAAATACCTCTGCCTATCTTCAATGACATCGACGCAAAACATGTTTCTTAAAACGCCAAAAATTTTACTTCGAAAGTAAGAAAATACAAAATTGTCTGCCAAACAGGCATAACTTGACTCAACAAATCGAAACTAACATGGATTATGTGTTTTTATAAACTACATCACATGGTGGCAGTAAATATTTAAAAAAGTCATCGAAATTTTAAAAAATGATAACTTTTCAACTAGCCCCGCCTTCCAACTAACCCCACTCTCCCCTATGTAGCCTACGTTTACTGGTAGCCTATGAGTCTTTTGCTGGCCAGTCTCTTCTGACATAGGCTATTGGCTATAGCGTGTTGCAGTAGCACGACTATCCCATAGACAGAGAAAGCAGCAGTGTTTGGTGAACTCCACTTGCGTTCCCATTAAAATGCCGATGACCTGAAGATTTCCACAAATGTTCTATTTGTTTTTACTGTACTGAATAGCATTGAGAAGGATTTCAATATTTTTCTAAGATTCCATGCACAGAGTGTGCCACAGGAACAGATGGTTTTATATTAAGCTTACCGTACGATTGCCAATGCAATATAAAACCATAGGCTACATGACCATAGATCAAGTTTCACAAACAAAAAATGAACATGTCTTAAAAACGTGATGTGCTAGAAAAAAAATAAAGACGTTTTTGAAATCAGCATCATAAATACGTTAAGGACACATAAAGTTATCTCTGATTAAAACTTGCTGTTAACCAGATTGTACCATTCTTTGCACACAACTGGAGAAGCTCAGCGTGTCTTGCTTGATGAGACCAAATGTTAGATGTTCTTGATCGCTTTAGCAATTCAATGTTACCCAGGTAAACTTCGACAACCTGGAGTGGTAAAAAGAAAGATACACTGGATATCCGAAGCTGAAATGAAGAACGATGGGCACCTGTAATTTCTAGAAATTTTTCGCTCCACTACGAATAATAAAATGTATGACACGTTTAATTCGATTTGCAACGACCGTGTAATGTTTTCACGTTTACCAACAAAAAAATTTCGAAACAAGAAAAAAAGATGCACTTTGTAGCCTACGGACGGTAAAGTACGAATAGAATCTTATCTTGAATGTTGCATTCTGAATCGGAACCGGTGGCTTTCGAAGGTTCTCTTCAGCTGCGAAAATATAACTTCATTGAGTTAAAACATCGGATCTTGAGCGCAATCGTACACTTTGCCCATAAGTCCTACACTATTTCATTTCTTACCGATTTGTGCTTTGATAACATTCTCAGTTTAGTTTATTTCTGATCATCACAACAAAAAACAATATATGCCAAACATACCAGAGCTCTAAAAAGAGGTAGAAGCGACAAAACGCGAACGCAATAACGTCCTTCATCTAAAACATGATAACCAGTGTAAAATATGGCACGATCGCAACACCTTCTAGCTCTAGTAATTGACATGAATGTGGGATGAAATTTATTCCCCTTCCCGTGGCAGAGTTGGCTTTATTTCAACTCATCACTGATCTGATCGAGTGAAAATGGATGGGTAACCTTAGTCATTGTGCGTGCATTTATTGTACTGGCGTGTGTAATACTAACACAAATAAGTTACTCCTTATTTTTGATACCATTGCTCGCTGGCAAGGAGACTCCGGATTGAAAGCTTCGAATAATTTCTAACCTCGGTTTCTTCTACATTTTCCACGATGCTAACGATAATCATCTTAAATGTGGTCATATAAAGACGCAGATACTCTTGCATTTCAACATTACTGGATAAATTTTCTTATTCAAAACGAAGGGAAAGTTTGAAAAGTCGTCATCTCGATAACATGTTTGAAAGTGATGGAACCAAATCCTCTCCAAGTTCGGTAACCTTATCTTTCACAATTTTGTCGTCAAAAACTTTCCAAATTTTACTGAAATACTACTTCGTCTTCATCATTTGTTGGTAGCATCCCAAAAGTAGTTTCAAACACACAACTGCGTTACTTCTGCTATTTTGAAACTTTCTGTATTTTTAGATATTTGCATAGCTCTTTATATCGGACATTACTACAACTTTTCTGCAATGAAAACACAGCACTTAAATGTTCACATTGAGTTTAATTACCAAAAATCCTGGTTTGGCAACATACGCCTACACTAGATCAATATAAAAGCGGATGCTACAAAAGTTTACAATTAGGGCTGTTTGTTAATCTTCTAAAAACTGTCATTCAAAAAAATCGTCAAACTTGAGATACATTGACAAATCGAAAGCAAAGTCTCATTAAGTTTTCAAATTTTAGAGTTGACTAAACTAAACAGACAGATCAACAGTTAATGCTGCTTGTGGAAATGTGTTAAATAGACATAGGTCAAGTTTTGAAGTACTGCAAATATCACAATTTTTTTAATGGGTGAGTTTCTTCTGTGGGGGACAATGTGAAAAACAAAAAGTTGTAGAATTCCTTATCAGCATCTTAATGCAATA
The DNA here is from genome assembly GCF_918807975.1 of Aplidium turbinatum. NCBI lineage: Eukaryota > Metazoa > Chordata > Ascidiacea > Aplousobranchia > Polyclinidae > Aplidium > Aplidium turbinatum. The sequence goes on from NC_137477.1 coordinate 21,573,258, forward strand.
ATTATTCAATACAAACGGTAAGTTAATATAAACTTGCAAACAGCCCTGACCATAAAACAATAGTACAGCAACATTAACCAAATGCAGCAAAGTCTTTAAAATATGACATCCTACTTAAAAATTCATCTTTTAACAGCTGATTGTAGTATATTGAACAAGATTTAGTTGACTCAATGACTCATTACTTTCGCTTCGCTGTTTCATTTCAACATGAATAGGCTACCGGCAAGTACAAAAATAGCAAAGTATGTAAGCAAGCTGTCGTCATAGTGCTCAATTCATGTCAAATGCATGTTTAATCAGAGCTGATGCTTTTCAAATTCTAACTTTTATTCATTCAAACCAACTGCGTGTTAACAATGTCATTCTTTTGGAATACTGTAATTCAAAAGATTTGAGATCAAACTGTTGAGAATTTGATCAACTCATCGACTATCGGAAACAACTTAATGAATGCCCATTGTTCAATGAAAATCAGATGATGAAATACGGTGCATACTAAGAATACGTACAGATTATTTTAACAGCTACAAAAAATCATAAGCCATTCAAATTTAGCCATAAATGTCTTACTACAAGCTGGCATAAATAACAGTCCACTGTAAAATCTTCAACAACTTTACTATAGCAAGCAGTTTCAATTTTTGTTGAAAACATTTGAAGTTTATTTATAAAACATAAAAGAGTTTTTTTTACAAAGTATTGCAGTCTTACGTCATCCAAAAAGTTAGGACTCTAGCTTTGCAAAACTTTAGCTTCAATCTCAGCCTGGTAGATTTCAAACTGCACTCATTAGGTTTTAAAGAGGCAGTATATACAAATCGTTTTATTATCGTTTGTATGGATGATATGACTTGGAATCACCACCAGAATTGCGAGTAGCAGATGCGGCATTATAAGAAGAATTACTCTGTTGCCCGTAACTGCCCATTTGAGAATAGTTGTTTCCTGTTTGTTCACCATACCCACCATAATTGTAGCTTGGGTAAGGTTGATAACCTCCATACCCACCATAGCCCGAGCTTTGGTTATAGCCGCCCTGAGATGGAGGTGGTGGATACCCTTCATACATTCCACCTCCATAACCATAACCTGAGTTGCTCCATTGATCATTTTGATAGTTTTCTCTACCATATCCTTGTGGCTGTGGTCTTTGTTGAGGATGATTTGGTGGTTTTGTTTTATTCAAAGGTTCTGCTCTTTTCACTTCCACCTGTTTGCCACCGATCACATGATAATGTGCTTTAATGGTTTCATCAGCAGTACTTGAATCTTTAAAAGTAACAAATCCAAAACCTCTGTTCTTTCCATCTTCCTTACTAATCGCAAATACAACTTCAGTTACAGGACCATACTTTTCAAAATATTGTCTCAATTCATCTTCCACCATATTTTGTGTTAACCCACCTACAAATATTTTATGAGTGGTCACATGCAGTCGTTCAGCTTCTTTCTTTTGGCTCTGGATATCTTTAGGTGTACAAGGCTTAGGATCTATTTCTTTGTTGTCCAGGAAGTGCGGACGTGCTTCCAGAGCTTTACTGACACTGGCAGTGTCAGCAAATGTAACAAATCCAAAACCTCTGGAAAGATCAGTCATCTTGTCTTTCATAACTCTAGAATCAATAACCTTGCCAAATTTGCTAAAATATCGCTCCATGCTTTCAGCAGTGGTAATTCCAGACAAAGCACCAACAAATATCTTCGACTCTTCTGACACTGACATGTTTTTATCTTAGCTATACTTGCAAACTATTGAAAAACAAATTGCTGAAAAAGAAATTAAATTGCATGAAGAATTTGAAACCAAATATCATTTTAAATACGTATTTATTATTTATCTTACTCGTTACTTCAAGGCTTACAAATACAATTAATTTCAAGCTAGGCTTAGTTACTAAGAATATAGTTTGGGGAAAAAATAAGTCAGGCAAATTCAGTCTCAAACTTTGTCAAAATTTAGTGCAGCAGTCCCCAACCTTTTCCTATCACAGACTGTCAATTCAATGTAAAAAGTAAAAGTAGGACAGGGTCTGGCAAGGCACATTTCACCTCATACCTCTACAATTACATAGATGAATTTAATTGTTATGTTGTTGGTGAGCAAAATGTTTACTTGTAAATATTTTTATTACAGTAGTATCTTGGTTTATGAAAAGCACTTAAACTTTTATTAGTAGGCTACTGCCGTCCGTTAGGTTAACAACGTAGAAATATTTTGCAAAGATGTATAAAATTTACATGTTCTCTGGATCCGCTACTGCTTTTTGATACACATAGGCAAGTTATAGGTAAGAATTTGCTTATCCCTTTATAATTAAGATTATTATTTACATGCTCCTAGCCAGTGAGTTGCTACAACAAGACTAATGCTAGAAATTATAACAATAACTTAGCAGTGTTTATTCGATTAGTTGTTGAAAATAACAATTTTGAAAGTTTTAAGAAAAAGCTTTGTTCTGTCACAGATGTTACTATAATTTGTTTTCTTAAACAGCTTTGAAGTTTTCCCAAATTGGAGCAGAATTTTTCATCTGGCAACACTAGTTTTGAAGATCTAGCCACGTCCTTTTAAAAAAAAACAGCACACTAAAGTAGCTAACTACTCTAGGAGCAAAAGAAATAAATGTAAAGAGAAAAGTTGACGTATGTGCAATATGTAGCAAGAAAGTGATGAGAAATTTGATTAAATGCAAGATTGCAAGGGGTGTAGTAAGTGAGTTCATGCAAAATGTGTAAATACGAGAACTACAGCAAGACAGACAGAATGTTTTATTTGTGAAAAATCTGATAAAGGAAAAGATTTAGTACAGGATTGCAAAGAGAGTTTCTGTCCTGGAATTGAAATAGGGAGAATCCGATTCGGATAAATCCCAATTCCGAGACAGCCTTTTTTGGAGAATTGTAAAATCACAGCACAATATGTATATTGAAAGGAATTAGCTTGCAATAGAGAAATGAATGATCATTGATCACCCAATTCAAAAGTTAGTTTTAACAATCTAGCTTTCTATTGCTTAACATTAAGATTAAGGTGTTTTTATAGCCTACTGCCTACCTGATAATAGCATATGATACGGTGATAACCGGCCATAGTCTTCGACAAAAGTTGAAAAAATATAGAGATGCTGACGACCGCATCAAGAAACTTGTCGTTTGTTTCGATAGCTCAATGTAATGTTCCACCTCAGTCCATGTGGGACTTCCTATGTAGTTGTAGTATCAGCCATAATTCCAAATGGACGCATGGGCTGTTGTTTTTTGTTTGTTTTGTTATTTGACATCGATTGAATCATCTCCGGCATTTTTGTATTGACTTGTTAAACTAGAGATTGGAATTTTCTAATAGTTGAGGATTCGACTATATTCTAGGTTTGCATACAGATGACGACGCAGAATACACATCAATTTTATATGAGCAAACATTTTAATTTAATAGCTCAAAAATAAATTTAATTCACTTTTTATTTTTTGCTAAATTTCAATTCAATTTATTTTTCTTTGTTGGAATGCAAAACAAACGATATTGTGGAATAAAATATAAAATTCTCTAAATAAACAGAAAGCGTTGTTGGATTTACAGAAAAGGGCTTTCTCCGAATCAGGATTTCTCTGAATTGGATTCTCCAAAACGGGCCATTATGAGGCTGGATTGGGCAAAGTTTAGGGAACGTGGGAAAATGTGATACGGAGAAAAGTTTTTGTTAAAAAGTCTATCGAAGTTGTGTGTAACCTGCAATATTGTATGGCAGCAAAGCATGGGTACTAAGTGAACTTGCAATTCTGAGAACGGAAAGGGCAATGGTGAGAGTAATGTGTAAGTAGGGTAAAAACCAGGAGGGAAAATAAAACTGAAGAACTGATGGATATGCTTGAGATGAGGGAGACTATTGAACAACTTGACAGGGAAAACAGAATAAGATGGGGATGCCACCGATGTCGTCCCCTTAACACGACCCCCAATGTCGTCCCTGTAAAACAGTGTTGCCAGAAGCTCAACTTTTTTGTTCATTTAAATGTAGGTAAAAATTAGGATTGTTCAAAATGAACTTTTTGAAACGAAACTTGTGCCACCTTTTCAAATGAATTTGGATGATGATGACTGCGGCAGAATTTTCTCGATTTGCCCTAAAGTGTTAGCTTTCATTTTGCTTAGTTCGTACTTGTGGCATAGACCTCATTGCTATTGCAGTAAAAGAGCATTGTGTATAATATCTGAAGCATGGAACCACGCAAAAACCACGGTTTGAATGGCAAGTTTCATACAAATAGTGAGTTTCCCTTCGACAATCTAGTCAGTTGCAAATCACACACTTTCTTTCAAAAGACCCGGTTTTGAAGGGCAAGCTTCATACAAATTTTCATAAAAATTACAGCATTTCGCTTTGAAGCTATTGAAGAAATGTCAGCCAAAGAATAGGCTACTGGCCAGATGATCGGGAAGGATTACCAGACCATCAAAACTTTCCAGCCAAAATCTGGCTTTAAATCTACCTAAAAGCAAGCCATAGTTTTAACACACTTGAAATAACCAAAACACACAGAAAAACAGGTTTCATTCATAAATTATCACTAAATTTCACTGAAAGTCAGCCAGCGACAGTTGGATTTTATTTGTCATTTACAACTCGATTGCAAAGAACCAGTGATCAATGAACTCACCCAACTGTGGTCTAAGATAATGATGATTAATGCCTGACAGCCCGATTATTATCGACTATATTGTATCAGTGTGGATGCAACCTAGTTCGTACCCTGAACAGTTCGTACCCTCAGTTCGTACCCTGAAAAGGTCGAGAGAAAAAATCAAAAAAAGCGAAAGTCGCTGATCGCAGTTTCCGCAAACATTTTTTAATTTTCCCAAGAAAAGATCGAGAGAAAGATAGCACAAAGCCGAAGTCGATGATCGCAGTTTCCGCTAACCCTCACCCTAACGCTAACCCTCGCTGATCGCCGTTTCCACAAACATTTTTCTGCACTTTTCGCTAACCCTAACCATAGACTAATTTATGCTCTAACCCTAACCCTCGCTGATCGCAGTTTCCGCAAACATTTTTCCATAGTTTCCGCTTACCCTTAAAGTAATCTATGCTCTAACCCTAACCCTCGCTGCTCGCAGTTTCCGCAAACATTTTCCCGCAGTTTCAGCTTACCCTAACCATTGAGTAATCTATGCTCTCTAACCCTAACCCTCGTTGATCGCAGTTTCCGCAATAATTTTTTCCGCAGTTTCCGCTAACCCTCGAGTTGTTTGCGGAAACTCCAATCAGCGACTTCGGCTTTGTGCTATTAAACTGCGATCAGCGACTTGGGCTTTTTTTACTTTTTCTCTCGATCTTTTCAGGGTACGAACTAGGTTGCACCCTATCAGTGTTCTCCTCAGCACTTAATAATAATTGGTAAAGCAGTGTTTCAAACGCATTTGAATTAAAATTCATTATGAGCAAAAACACATATTTTGAGAGCTACTTTTTATGAAAATGCAAAACCAATATCAAATAAACATATTTAAAAAAAAAACAATAAACCGCCACCTGCCAAACTGAAACATAAAACACGAGCAAAGGTCAAAATGAGTCCAATTTGATAGGAAAATCACAAACTTGGCAACAGTGCAATCAAGAAAGATCAGAGACTCTATCATAACGAAAAAAGGAGATTGAGAACAAATCAAATAAAAAAAACATCAACCATATGCACAGTTGCACACTAACAGATATTATACGGCTTATAGTCAAGTGGGATAATTACTGGACAGTTAAAATGGCGGGGTAATTAGTGGACACCCTGCTTACTTTTTTTCCTGTGTGCAATGTGACCTTGCAATTTAGTCATCGATTTAGACAAAGCTTTGAACTAAATGAATCAGTTGCAACTCTTCTTTTATCTGACTTCACATTTTTTTGGAAAGACTTGGAATGCATGGTGTCAAATTTTACATTAATTTGAAGCTAAGTGAAAAAAGTAATTTTTTAATATAGGCAACATTATCAGGTATTTGGATTTTCAAACTGGCAATACTAACTAGAAAAGCATGGAACCTTCCAAAAATGCCAAAGTGAAAGCAGCGACTGTATCCACTTTTCCACAAAATGTGTCCAATATTTACCCCATAACAATTTCTCGGTTTTGAGGTAATTATTGGACACTTGAAGGTTGGACACCAGAACCAGTGGCGTAGCCAAGGGGGGGGGGGGGTTTGGGGGGTTACAACCCCCCCTCTTTGGCACGCGTGTGACGTCACGATAGTGAGAATGATGCTTTCAGTCTCTATGTCTCTAAAACAAAGTTTGCCTAATTTTAAACGAAACTGCATTAAAAGAGCAAGTTTTGCCAATACCAAACATTCAAATAACTCCAGCCAGGAATTAGCAACAAGAAAACATAGAGACTTAGCTTTATTACCGAAAAATGCCGAAGAAAACATGATCTTATCCTTTTGCTATGCCACCGGACAGCACCATTTTACAGGAATATTTATATCTACATTTTTGTTGAAAATGCTCTCAGAATGCACCAAATTCAAATTAATTTTTCAAAATTTTCTGGGAGAGGCCCCCCAGACCCCGGCCGCTTTTTAGTCAAGCCTCAGCCACAAAATAAATAATTTTGTTTGCAATAATTTTTTGAATTTTTGGGGGCACACGACGCACCCTAATGCATAGTAGATAGAACCTTATGCTTGTATTTTAAACAAAATTTCATTTATTGTAATAGATAAACAAAACATAAAACTACATCACATCTAATTTCACTTCAGAAAGGTCAAGGAATTCAAATATTATAATAATAACTTCCTAGTACTTTTTTACATAAGGGGTAAATACTAGACAGTGTCCAGCAATTACCCCTACCCTGTCCAATAGAGTGGTTCAAAAAAATACAAGTTTCTAGGAATCTTCCTCCACAAGGCTTAAAATGTGCCATTTCCCCATAGAAGTGCACTTGTAAAAAAACAGACTGATTGGAGGTTGTTTGAAGGTCAATCAGATTTTCACTTTTTTACCACAGGATGCATAAAAACATCATTTTTTTCAATATTTTTCTGTTCAAAGATATTCAAATGCAAAACTTTCTTATTCACAATATCTTGCATTCCAGAGTAATAATTGTGCTTGCAGTAACATATTTGACAGGATAGTCACCTACATAAAACTAGGCTCACTTTTTTATCCCAGTTTTGTCTCTTTATGGCTCTTGTTTATGCACGGTACTAGCACGAGGCTCAATTAGCTGCAAATGTTCCCAAAAACAACTTGAAACTTCTCGACCTCCTTTACCACTACCAGTACCCAATATGTTATATTAAGAAAACAGCTCTGAAGGCTCTTCATCGTCACTTGTGGTATTTTTCTGAGTATCTTGCTCTGTTAGCGCTGTTTGATGATCGTGTTGATGACAGAACCAAAACAGCAATGGTGATAAACTTGGCACGACCACCGCATCCAAAAATTCTGAAGCGGCTGGACGGGACAGGATTCGACCATCAATCTCCAATAGAGTCATTTATAACAAGTCGGCCACTAAAGCTATTTGATCTGTTGTGCACAAATGGTAACAAAGAAGCAGGAGCGTGCCTTGGCAAATACCCAGCCTCTGGGCATCAGAGCCAGCATACAATAAATTTAAATCCAGTGTCAGTCTCAGTGTTTAATGACACAGCCGAGCGAGGAATTGCACTAACTCAGTCCTACAATTCTGTTCTAACCAAAGATGAGACTCAGAAACAGTACCTACTGCAGTTAGTACGCAGTAAGCACCCACAGAAAAAGGTTTCCGGTGCCAACCAAAGCAACCCTCAATCTCAACAACGCCTGAAATGAGACTGTGACGAAAACATTGGCCGAATGTCATATCTGATTTACCCCAGTCCTTGACGCTAACATTATATTTTAATTCATTTATCGTGATATTGATGTCTCTTTGTGATAAAGGAAAATTGTATTATGTTTATAATTATTTAACCTGTGAAAAAGATTGAAGTGATGACTGATGAGACTACTGCTGGTTTCGACTTTCGAGCAAACATTTTTCAATAATAGTGATAGATGCCGAATTGCTGATAGTTTAGTATGGAAATAAGATGGGTGTTAAGTTAATAAATACTGTTTACATACACACTAAGTTTAATTCTGCATCATACAAAAGTCTAGCTCATTCTCTGCTGTAGTTTTCAAGATAATAGGTGGCATTTTCCCCTCTGTAAGTCTTGCATGCAATACCGGCCTGTGTGCGATAGGGTTTGACCGGAATGGCCCGTTTCGGTGAGTCCGATTCGGTGAGTTCGATCCCTTAACGGGGGAATTTTTCAATTTTTTTTTTTAAATTCACGGGTACCGTAGCCTAATTATCATTGCCGTTTTAGGGTTAGGGGTTAAGGGTTAGAGGTTAGCAACTCACCGAATTGGACTCACCGAATAGTAGCAGACAAGAGAATGTTGTAAAAAAGTGAAAATCTGATTGACCTCTAAACGACCTCCAATTAGTCTAATTTTTTGCAAGGGCACTTTTATGGGGAAATGGCACAGTTTAAGCCTTGTGGAGAAAGATTCTGAGAAATTCGTATTTTTTGAACCACTCTACTGTCCAATAATTCCCTCATTTGATGGGGTAATTATCGGACAAAGAAAACTTGTGATTTCTGCTAAAATACACATGGTAGAGAATCAGGTTAATTGGTAATGTAAAGATGAAGGCCAATCCTTGCAATCAAGATACTTTACATATAAATAGCTTTCAGAGTCCTTGTACAAAATATTACAACGTTTTCACAAAATGTCCGCTAATCACCCCACTTGACTATATATCTTGGCCCTTGGGCGCTGAAATGCTCGCATTCAAACTAGTCTGGTAGACATTAGGGCGCGACGGATATATCGGTCGGCCGATATTAGGAGTAGCCGATATACTGTATCCGCTATTTTTCGCTGATAAACATCGCCCAGCAAAAGCACAATCAAAACCTGCCTTAAAAAAACACAAGTTGCTCAAACACGCATTTAAACTCTCTCGTTTTAATTACGTGCAAGCGGCTGCACACAATCCATTTTTGCACGCAGCACGTGGGTATATGTTTTTGAATGTCTTGTTTTTTGCACGTGGAAGGGTGCTATTCTCCTAGCTGCCTATTTAATTGGTGCTGCCTGGTTGTGCTTCTGTTTATTGGGCTAGTGGCGATGACACCGGTCTTTGTGCGAATCCTAGCAGAAACTCCTGTCAAGTTGGACTGATTTATGATGACAAAAGATGTTATCTTCTTGGCATGAATGCTAACAAACAATGTTAGAAATAGGTACAACCTAATTGGTACCATGAACAATTCATACAGTCAGTTTGTACCTTGAAAAGATCAAGAAAAAATTAAAAAAAGCCGAAGTCGCTGGTTGCAGTTTCCGCAAACATTTTAAAAGGGTTAGGGTATCGGAGTATCGGTATGCGCAAACAAACTGAAAAGATCGAGAAAAAAAATAGAACATTGCTGATCGCAGTTTCCGTTTTTCGGCAGTTCATGCAAACATCTTAAAAGGGTTAGGGTTAGGGCAGGGGCGGGCAACATACGGCCCACGGGCCGGACCCGGCCCGTGACAAGATTTTGAGCAACCCGCAGACAGTTTCCGGTCTTCACATGATAATGGCCCACGGCCACACTCTGCCGCAACCCCCCACTACTTGCTTACTACATCAAATAATAGTGATTGTTAGTTATTCTTTAGTTCTTTGTTTTCGGTTTTTAGTCAAGTGACAAGCATGTTATGTTCTGTCATAAACGGCCCTTCCATCCTTTTTCTTTGTCTCTTGTAAGAATTGAACACCAGACTTCAAGGGAAGAGCACTTTTGCTCACGAAATGTACTCAACAGTGAAGGCACTCAGGGTGAAGCTAAAACTATTTTCTTGCCTGCTCAATCAGAATATCACAACACACTTTCCAACACTCGAAACTATGGCACCCCAGATGATGACGGTACTACGACAGTAGTATAGATCGAACGACTATTGATCGAACGACGGTTAATCGAAACGTCTGTTTATCAAACAAACATTAATCGAACGACTAACCCTAACCCCAGATAAAATTTGTTTCAGGAGATTCGTCGTCCGATAAACTGTCGTTTCAATAAACAGTCGGTTTGATTAACTGTCGTTACGATGAATTGTCGTTAGATAAACTGTCTTTCGATTAACTGTCATTCGATAAATTGTTGCGTCACGGATGATGACAATTGAGAAGTACACCAATATGATATCTGCACTAGACAATGAATTTGATCGTCGTTTTGCGGACTTCCAGAAACTTTCTGCTGAGTTTGATATCTTGTCATCACCCTTTACACCTGACTTTGAAAAGGTGCTGGATGCTCTATAGCTGGAATTGATTGATTTGCAGTGTGACTACCCTGAAAGAGTTATTTCAATCTAAAAGCATTGACAAATTTTATGCGTCACTGAATGAGTCCAAGTTTGCCGGATGCAACCTAGTTCGTACCATGAACAGTTCGTACCGTCAGTTCGTACCTTGAAAAGATCGAGAAAAAAAAACAAAAAAAGCCGAAGTCACTGATCGCAGTTTTCGCAATCGCTTTAAAATTTCCCCCCGGAAAGATCGAGAGAAAAAATAGCTCAAAACCGAAGTCCGCTGATCGCAGTTTCCGCAAACATTTTTCCGCAATTTCCGCTAACCCTAACCATAGAGTGATCTATGCTCTAACCCTCGCTGATCGCAGTTTCCGCAAACATTTTTTCCGCAGTTTCCGTTACTCCTTACCCTAATTCTAATTTCTAACCATAGAGTAATCTATGCTCTAACCCTCGCTGATCGCAGTTTCCGCAAACATTTTCCCGCAGTTTCCGCAAACATTTTTCTGCAGTTTCCGCTTTTACCCTAACCATAGAGTAATCTATGCTCTAACCCTCGCTGATCGCAGTTTCCGCAAACATTTTTCCGCAGTTTCCGCTTACCCTAACTCTAACCATAGAGTAATCTATGCTCTAACCCTAACCCTCGCTGATTGCAGTTTCCGCAAACATTTTTTCGCAGTTTCCGCTAACTTTTACCCTAACCATAGAGTGATCTATGCTCTAACCCTCGCTGATCACAGTTTCCGCAAATATTTTTCCGCAGTTTCCGCTTACCCTAACTCTAACCATAGAGTAATCTATGCTCTAACCCTAACCCTCGTTGATCGCAGTTTTCACAAACATTTTCCCGCAGTTTCACAATTTCCGCTAACCACAGTTTCCGCTAACCCTCGAGTTTGTTTCAAATTGTTTGGGAAAACTCCGCTCAGCGACTTCGGCTTTGTGCTATTAAACTGCAATCAGCGACTTCGGCTTTTTTTAATTTTTTTTCTCGATCTTTTCAGGGTACGAACTGACTGTACGAATGGTTCAAGGTACGAACTAGGTTGCACCCAAGTTTGCCAACCTGAGAAAGATGGCCAATTGGCCATGAAACTATTTGTTCTGTTCGGGTCTATATACATTTGTGAGCAAACAGTTTCGACCATGACTATTAACAAGACAAAGCTGCGATCCAATCTCACTGATGTTTCCGTGCGGTCTTTACTGAGGGTTTCTACGTTCGACATGCAGCCAGAGTTCAAAGAACTTGACAACTTTGATCGACCACAGATGTCTCATTAACTTCAGCAGCTATTGAAGCACATTACGTTAATAAATTCATTAAATACTGTTTTTAATGTCTATACTTTAAACGTAAAGTTTAGATTACATTAAAGACGATGTATTCTTAGTCTAGATAGATAAATACGCGATCATAGGCGCCGACTCCGGGGGGGCGGAGGGGCGGCGCCCCCCCGTGTATTTAGCTCGGGGTGGCTGCCCCCCCGCAAATTATTTAAAAAAAATCCTAAAGCAAATGTTTCTAAGTTCAAATTTGCGTTAGTTTGACCTTCATTGCGGATCGATCTCAATTAAAAGATCTACTTGTTGCAACAAGAGCGCTGCTCCTAAGAAAACAAAAGAAACAGAAGTACGGTAGTTGATAAACGCCAGCATGTGCCGTTGAAGCATTGTAACAATGATTGAAAAACGTTTTTCTTGATTTCTTCCGCTTTGTTTTTTCTTTGGAGTGTCAATAACGAGGTGCAGTTTGCTCAGTTTAGTATCTTCGCGTATTAAGAGCTAAAGTTCAAAGTGATTAGCATATAATTCGAAGTAGCCTACAGGCCTCGAAATTCGTTTTTGTTGACGGCGGACAAACGTGTCCGGTCTGAGCAGCTATCTCGGCGGACAAATCAAGTCTCACGGCGGACACACCAGTTTTAGCCGTCGATCTTCATGCTTAATCACTTTATCTTGATAATAAATCTTCGCTATTTCAGAACTATAACTACGGTTATAAAAGGCTTTTTAAAAAATCAGTAAAGTCACTCTGAAAGGCTTCATCAGACCAACGACTTGCGCTTGAAGAGTCAAAGCGCCATGTAGCTGGTCAATACGTCACATAACTGATTAACTTCCACCGAACGAGGTCGTGTGGCTTGGTAGCCACTTTAACAAGTCGAAACTCTGCCACTGAAATTGACTACAATGCAACCGCCAACCAATCAGAACGTGTTATAAGAGGCTACCGTCCAATTGTGACGCTTCTAGCACTCATCCAGAGAGTTAATGCTTGTTTTGAACTTTATTTGGTAATTACAGAAGAAAAAGAGCAATAGCAGTGGTGAGAATCGAACACGCGTCAATGAAATGACTACTTTCTAGCCCTAACCCTAACCCAACCAGCTGACAAAAAATCCATCACTTAATTTGCTTTCTATGATCTTCTTTTCGCCATTTTTTACGTCACTTTAACCGTAGCTTATGATTGGTTGGCGGTTGCATTCTAGTCAATTTCAGTGGCAGAATTTCGACTTGTTAAAGTGGCTACCCTGTGGCTTATTGCGTCACAATGCTCTGGGCAGGAGTCGGAAAATTTCTACACCAACGCTACTATTTTCTGCTGTGCAAAGTTTCACCGGCTTTTTTCTTTAAGTTTATTTTTGTGTGTCATGTGAGCGAAAATGAATTTTCCTTGGGTCTTTTCTTTCTTACTGTAATACCAAAACTTAACAAATTTTGTTGCATTTTGCTGTAATAGCCTACTCGTATAATCTAATTTAGTAACCAACCTTGCCGTATCATTATTACTCGGAGATCAAAGCCAGATATTGTGACGTAAAACTTGAACTAAATTGCGCGTGATTAGTGTAGAACAGGGGTGGGCACAGTTGTTCAAAGAAAGAGCCGCTTGCGGATAAACCACAAACACCAGCGAGCCGCAAAATCAGTTGACACAAAATAACATAACAGCAATAAAAACACAATGATTGTTTATCCATATCAGTTTTGTACTTGACTCCCTAACCTCTGATAATTTTGACGATAAGGTGTTAATGCTGTGCGAATTAATTCTTCCAAGTGTTCATTTGTCAATGTTGCACGATGTTTTGATTTTATAAAGTTCATTACAGAGAATAAAGATTCACAACAATAAGTCGTAGATAAAACAGAAATGAGTCTTACACTGGTCTTTTTTAATTCTGGATATTTATTCTCTGGAACCTGTGGTAGAATTCAATGGTAGAGTAGCACTGACTGAAGTTTTTTAGAACCACATCTTCTTGCATGTCAGTCAGTTCCATTTCTACAGCGGACATGTTAATGGCAAAAGTTTGGCGAATTGGAGAGCCATCCCTGACTACATTAACGTTGAATGGATTGTTGAGAAGGAGCGATCTTCCTGGCATCAGCGCTACCTGACTACTCACTATAGAACAGCGAGCATTGTGTTTCGTTAACCATACTGGTGTATAGCCTGCACAATGCACACTAGCCATCAAGACTTTTTCCAAAAACATGTAGATTAGCCCAGCCTCATGGGCGCTACACTCGACTGTCAAGAAACACATGTTTTTGGGAAAAGTGTTGAATGTATTTAATCTTTTGATCTTTGTATTGTATTGGGCGTAGCCTAAATTAGATTTTGAATAAAGTGTCATAAATTTTAATTTTTACCAACCAATTTTTGCGCCCCTACTAATGTGGCGCCCATGGCTCGAGCCATGCCTGCCATACCCTACGTACGCCACTGCTTGGTTGACAGCGCGAGATAACATTTATAATCTTAATTTTTTTTTGGAATATTACGATTCAATACAAGAGCCACCAAATTTATGTTGTCGAGCCGCATGCAGCTCGCGAGCCGCAGTTTGCCCACCGTTGGACTGTAGAAGTACCTGTACTCCTATCGATTCTTAGCAAAGAATTCACCTTTGTTACGCTGATTCAATGTCATCAATCCTTGAAGCAACGTAAAAATCGAAAGTTTTCCTCCTTAAATGGAAGCTAAGCGATACAGTATTCACATTTTCTAGATGCGCGCTAGAATGCGCTGGAAAATATATTATTGCAATAATTGTTCGTGCTATGCAATGACGATTTGTATCGCTAGTTCCTGTGCTGTTTCTCGGCGGACAAATATGACCGATCTAGATGGTACTTCCCGCGAACACCACATGCTGTGACGGCGGACATGTCCGCCGTGAATTTCGAGGCCTGAGCCTACATTATAAAGCTTGGCGATATACAATGGCAGATAAACGCAAACAAACATCAATGCTGACAAACAAACATCAGCATTTTGAATGTAAGCAATCAGTCGGCTAGAAAGTTTGCTCCCTCGGCAATTTTCAAAACCCGGCGCCTATGTACGCGATTAATGTAGCGATTCATGAATCCGGCCCGCCAAGTACAGTACTTCATTTTCCCATATCAGGCCTGCCGACTGAACAAGTTGCCCGCCCCTGGGTTAGGGTATTGTATCGGTAGAGAAAAAAATAGAACATCGCTGATCGCAGTTTAAATCACAGCAAATAAAACTGTTTAAAATTATACTGTACTTTGGCAATTGCGGAGCCATATATTACAATTTGTAATTATACGTCAGCAATGACTTTGCATCAGTAAAAAATATGCTAACTTCTTTAAAGTTTGAACTTGTGCTACTTCACTTACTCACCTTTTATGACTTGATGTACAATATTTAAAGCTAATCTATTTAAACAACTTAGGAATCCAACTATGCCATACGGTAGGAATTTAGAATACGTCAAAGCACAAACTACAGTAAAATTTAATGCACAAAATCTTTAAATATTTTTGGATTTAAATGATAAATTCAACTTTTATTTAATGCTCTGCTATTCTAAAAACAAACCTAATATTGAAATATACTGTAGTTTTCAGAAACAAGACTAACAAGTTTCATTTACACACACGAATTTTCGGTTCCAGAAAATGAAGCTCATGTCAAATCATCAGCAAATCAAATTTTTCAGAGTTACCAAACTCAAAAAGGATAAAAAAGAATAATATTTTTCAGTTCAGTTCAGTTGTTTTTTATTTCTGACCGTCATATCAAAAACAATACACGTCAACATAGCAAAGGTCGAGAAAAGGGTAGAAGCGACAAAACGCGAATGTTAAAACGTGCTTTAAGTTATTGAGTTAAGAAATTCGGCATGGTCGCAACACCTTCAGAAAAATTTAAGATATAAAGGGAAAATAAAAAAAAGAAACTGTTACAAAAAATAAAATAAGCAACATAATACTTAAGCTATAGTTTTATTAGGATAAATACCTTTAGCTGATATATTTAAGATTTGTATGGACAGTTGCTATGAAGATCGGCCATGGTGCGTTATCAAGAGTGCTGATGAGTGCTGAATAATTTAAATGATAAATTTCCGACAATATTCTTTCAATCAATGAAAAATGTTTTGATAAATTGATTGAGGGAATCTTAATCTTCAGAAATTAAAATCTTCGTTTGGACGGTAACCTCATGAGCGAAATACGCGTTTGTCTCTGTCAATGCTTTCTACACTAAGCTGCCGACATACAGTTTTGCGTTGCATATTTGTCTACTTGCCGAGAAAAATGAAACCATTGATGCAGGCTCGTTTGCCGAGATTGACAAAGTGAATTTCTGCTTGTTGACTGCAAATCATTCCATTCAGAGCTGTTGAATGGAAAGTTTACCCAAAAACGGGCATTGGTTAATTAACATCGCTGTTTTCAAGTGTATAGAGCTCTTGAAATAAAGTATCTTCAACCTCCGCGATGACATTCATTGACTTAAATGACTTTCCTCCTTCTCTCTCTGATCCCTCGTTCTCGATAGGCCTACTGCTCAAAATATGAGTTGATCACCTTTTGGCGAACTTCTTCCGCTTGTATTCCAGGTAGCCATTCCAATCAACGCGAAAGCGTGTAATTCGGATGAGTCGCGATGGCCAGAATATCGTGAAACTCTGATTGTGAAACGAGATTTTCTATGAAAACAAAAAATGACGCATAGCGCTTGACGCTTAAAATCGGCAAAATAGTTGACGGCGCTATCACTTCCGTCAACTAAAAAATAAACTGACGGCGCTAGCCTCAGCGTCAACGTATAAAACTGCTTATTATCAGTGTGGCTGTATCCTTGAATTAGCCTTAGGCCTTTCTTTTATAAAGACTCCGATAGGCCTACTGGACACACTGCGCAACGTTTACGACTCCTCAACTTCTTCTTCTTCTTCTTCTTCTTCTCTCGTGTTGTCGCTATATGTCAGGGCATCCGTTGGTTAGCCACTGCCTGGTGTCGTCATCGATGGAAATTAGGCCTTCCATACCATGGGGTGGTCTGTATAGCCGGCAATCCTTGATAATGTGGGCTGCCGTCTCCATTTCGCCACACTCACAAGCAGCACTCCCTGCCAGTGACGATCGGTGAGGGAAAGCAAGGAAAGCAGTGCTTACCTGAGCGAAAACTATGCAAAGTATAATGATTGAATTCTAGGTTTAACTTCTTATTATTTTTATCATGTCTATTTTAACTTGAAAATTACTGTATTCGTGACTAGAATTACTCGTAACGCTAGTGAGTAGTCTAAATCCTCACCAAACCGCATGTCTTGCCTATAAATGCCAATTAACGCAAACGCTTCTGTCAGAAACAATCACTGAGGCTCCAAGGTAAGCAACTATCAAACTTGCTTACCCAAATTCAAAAATGTCAAAAAACGCCTTCGTTTTATCCAATCATCACTCGTTTTGCAAAACGTCACCAGCTGCTTAGCCAATCAGATGTGTTATGGTGAGACCAGGTGAGTCTTGCTTTCCCAGTGACGTCAATGCATACATTCGCTAGAGCGGCTAGACTAACTCGTCAGAATGGTGCTCGTCACGGTACACCGCACAAGCATCATAATGCCGAAATAATTGTTGCTGTTTTTTGATGTCTCCTCGCCATGTACTGTACTTTAGCCTACTAGCTTTCATAGTCATGCCTTTGCCCTTTTTACAGCGTTGATGTAACGTTACTTCGTCAATAAACGTTCAGGTGCGGGTGTAACATCACTTTTGTGAATATAAAAGTTGTGTGAGCGAAATCAAAACTTTCCTATCTGGAAATTTGGTTGTCTGTTGGATTATAGAAACAACATTTAAATTCTCCCTTTGTCTGTAGCGTCCGGAAAAAACAAGTCTATTAACTATTTTAGATTCTGACAGTTTTCAAACTCAAAAGGAGTCTATGCCTCCTTTAGTCATATAGTGGCGCCCATATTTCTGAAATTGTGTTATTTTTATCTCTCAACGGATCAAAAATAGCCTGTGTTGTCGAATTCTTTTCAGTTGATTAATTATTGTGAGATTACATCTGTATATACATTGGCATAGCACAGTTTGACGTTGATTCTATGCTAAATGGGTTCGCTTGTTTCTAAACGTATTTCTTTGTGTCAATTTCTTAAAGATTCGTTGTATTGTGAAATACTCAGCATTAACGTCAACGAACGGCCTTTTTATGCAACTGTAACGTTTTTACATTCAGCATCAGGAATAGCCTTTTTCCTAATTCATGGCTTTAAATAGAAGAACTTTGCGTTATTTCTCTAATTCAGCAATAATAGCTCAGCTACGCGAACATTCCTTTGTGTCAATTTCACACGTATTAATGGATAGAATTGTTTAGCAGTTTAGAAATAGATTACTGTATTTGTTAACTGAGCTATTGAAATGAACTCTTGATCGTAATTTAAGAAAGGTTATATTAGACTTTCTGGAGTATTTGTTAACTATAATTCTATTCTATTTAGTCGTGATATAATGCTTAGGCGTATCACCTTGTAAATGCATTCTGGAAAAGGGGTTGTCAACAACCGGTAAATATGATTTTCATTTTATTCATAGTTTGTCTCATTTGTTAACCAGCCGTACATCTCTTATGAAGTTTAACATACCAAACGTATGATGTCTACTTGTATATTGTGGTAACTGTTTATTATTATTATACGTTTTCGTATTCGTAAAGTCACGGTTATTTTCCCCAGAGAAAAACCGCGACCTGACGAGGACAAATTGAGTGCTTCGAAGACAATTGCGCGTTTTTCCAACATAGAACAATCATCCCAGCTTGTTGGTGGTATGCGAGCAGACAAGTTCAAGTGGAATCACCTCAGTGTAGATCAGGTGTTTTAACATCAGACAACCCGCACCACTATACGATCTTACATTGAAAGTTTTTCTCGGTTGACGGAGGTATCAACCGATTGATCCGGTCGTAAGTATAAACCGGTAGTGTACAGAATTATTTCTTTTAGTAAGAAATTTTCTGGTCGCAGAGTTGCGACTCGTTTGTCATCGTTCGAATAACGATTGGCAGTTCTCGTTGATCTCTTGAAGAAGTTTACTTAGTATTGTTATATCGCTTTTTCCTCTTTCTTAAAACTCTTTGAATGTTAAGAAGTGGGAAATTTTATAGCAAAATGGCCTGTGAAACTATTGAAACTGCTGTTAAAAATTTAAATGATTTCTATCTTGAAATCAATAACCTTATGAAGACTCCCCATTGCGCAAAAACGGTACGCGCTCGTCTTCCTGATTTAGATAATTTGTTCAGTTCTCTTATGGCACTTTGTGTTGACATTTCTGCTGATAAACCACTTCTGAAATCTTGTACTTTTAGTAAAGATGACTATTCTCGTGGTAAAGACGAATTCTTGACTTTTGTTGAAGGCTGGTTGCGAGAGCAGGATGATGAACACGAGAGTGGTCATACTCCTTCTGTTGATATAATTCGTGTTTTGCAACGTTCCAAAAATGGCTCTAAAACCGGTAGCCATATGACGACGACTTCGAGATCTTGCAGGAGTTCTAAACAAAAGACGCTGCAAGCCAAGTTGGAACTTGCGCAACTGGCGGTAAAACACAATCAACAACGTCGTCTGGAAGAAGAAAGGGAAGCTAATTTGAAGGCCGAACGAGCTGCCGCTGAAGCTAAGTTGAAGGCCGAACTCGCCGCCGCTGAAGACCGTCGCGTTCTGGAAGCAGCCCGGTTAGAAGCCGAGGTCTGGGAGGTCAACTCCCAAGAAGGTTCTCTGCGAAACATTCGATCTCAACCCTTCGACCATCTCAACCCAAACAAGGTACAGTCAACAATGTTTCGTTCCAGTTCTTGTCATATAAATCCTGGGTGTTCTAGCTTTAATGCCGATGTGCCTAATCCCGGTGTTCCAGCACAGAACCTTCCCTTGCCAAATGTTAAAATTAACGAACAATTTTCTATGAAGAATGACTCTGCTATTCTAGCAGGAATAGTTACTGCCGTTAGCGCTGGCATGAATATGCCAAAATATGAATGCCCCAAATTTTCAGGGGATCCTAAAGACTATTTTACTTTCTTCCGTCATTTCGAAGAAACTATAAATTGCGCAGATATAAGCCCCAGCAAAAAACTGAGTTACTTACTTCTATACACAACTGGCAAAGCGCATAACTCGATTAGTCACTGTCCTTCACTTAAAACGCCTGAAGAAGGCTACAGTAAAGCGTTAACAATTTTGCATGACTTGTTTGGGCAGCCGCGCGTCATAGCAGAATCTTTTAAACGACAGTTGCTTAAAATCTCTGCAATCAAACATCTCGACAAAGAAGCAATGCATAGCTTTTCCACAGCTTTGAGAAAGTGTTACGAAACCTTAGATAGCCATGGACATTCTTACGAATTAAACTCTTACTTAGATGATCTTGCTGACAAGTTACCGCCGTGTATAAACAATTCTTGGAAGAGAAAGTACGCAAAAATTCAATGCAGACAACAAAGGGCTTCTACCTTTCGGGACTTCGTCGAATTTGTAGAAGATGAAGCAAAACTTTTAAATGCTTATCCTACTAAAATTGAAAGCGAAAGTTCTAAGCGCCACGTAAATTCTTTTGGTCGTAGTGGACAAAAAATCAGCAGTCAGCGAACTTGTGCTACGGTTTCAGCCACCCGTGGTAATCGTGCGTCACAATCCTTTGAAGGCAAAACACGACAAAGACAGCGATTTGCCGGTCGCCAGTGTTTCTTTTGCTCTGGAAATCATATACTTTATAAGTGTAATGAGTTTTCCAAAATTTCTTTACAGGATCGCCGAGATTTTCTAAACAAAGAGAGGCGTTGTTTTAATTGTTTCAATAAACATGCCACTTCAGATTGTAGGTTTGAGAGTACATGTACCGAAAAGGGTTGCAAAGGTCATCACCATTCTTTGATGCACTACGTCTCTAGTAAAGCGTCTCCTGATGTCACTCGAGTCAACACAGGTAAGTTGCTTTCAACTTCTGTTTCTTCCGATTCAGTGTTAGGTCATAAAAGTTTCTTTAACGTCGTTCCTATTAAAGCAAGGGCTAATGGGAAAGAAGTTAAAACTTACGCCTTTCTCGACACTGGATCGGATGCAACTTTCTGCGATCACAGTTTGATCGCGTCGCTTGACTTAGAGGGCGAGCCCAGCCAAATAAAGCTGAGCACTGTAAATAAAAGCTTAGATACTATTAAAAGTAAAAGAGTCAGTGTCTCAATTTCTTCTTTAGATGAAAAGGTCAACTTTGAAACAGTGCAAGCCTACGCCATAGACAAAATACCAGTGTCTCCAAATCCTAATCTTTCTTGCGACGATGTTTCCAAATTTCCTTATTTGAAAGATTTAAATTTTGAAACTTTAGAAAACGCCCATGTCTCAATCTTAATTGGCATCGATGTTTTAAAGGCTTATAAAGTTTTAGAGCAGAGAGAAGGAAACAATGGTGAACCCAGTGCAATAAAAACACCCTTAGGTTGGTCACTTTTGGGATCATCAAAAAATCAAAACAACATTCTATCTAATTTTATTCATTCAGATGAAAAATTGGACAATGCAATCCAACAGTCTTGGTTTGAAGATTTCAAACCGGAAGAGCTTTCTTTTCCATCGTCTGTGCAAGACAGACATGTTCTTAAAGTGCTACGTGAAGAGGTGTCACGCACTGATGGTCACTATTACGCACCGCTACCCTGGCGGAAGGACGTAAGTTTGCCTGAAAATAGTCGCTTGATGGCAACAAAGCGCTTAAATTCTTTGAAGAAACGCTTTGAACGTGACGATCAATTAAAGCAAAAATATGCGTCAAAAATGCAGGAGTATCTAGAAAACAACCATGCAGAGGTTGTAAACGAATCAAGTAGTGATGATGAACAAGGGCAAAAACGTGTTTGGTACTTGCCACATCATCCAGTGATTCATCCCCGCAAACCAGACAAAGTCAGAATAGTGTTTGACTGCGCTGCTCAGCACAGAGGGGTAGCTTTAAATGATGCCTTGCTGCAAGGTCCTGATCTTGTAAATAGCCTTGTTAGTGTATTGACACGCTTTCGCAGAGAGCCAATTGCCTTGGTAGCAGATGTAGAAGCGATGTTTCATCAAGTTAAAATAAAAGAACATGACAAAGATGCATTTCGTTTTCTTTGGTGGCCTGGAGGAGATCTTTCTAAACCTCCCGTCAGCCATCGTATGCTGGTACACATCTTTGGTGCTACATCTTCGCCTTGTTGTGCGACCTTCTGTCTGAGGCAAACTGAACAAGAGTTCGGTTCAAACTTCAACTCTGCTACATGTGATGTTGTTAAAAATGATTTTTATGTAGACGATTGTCTAACGTCTGCTAGTTCTGTAGATGACGCTGTTCTTTTAGTCAAACAGCTTAGAGAGTTGCTTCAAATTGGTGGCTTTAACCTTACAAAATGGATTTCAACGAGTCAGGAAGTTCTTAAAACTATTCCTGAAAATGATAGAGCGAAATCTGTTATGAATGTTGATCTCAACAGTCCGTTGAAGGAACGTGTGCTAGGTGTTTCTTGGAACGTTTCCAATGACCAATTTGCGTTTCAGGTTTCAGACAATTTTGAGTTGAAAACGTTTACGAGACGTTCCATTCTATCTGCTGTTAATTCTCTGTATGACCCATTGGGTTTCATTGCTCCAGTCGTGCTGACTGCTAGAATTCTGCAGCAAAACATCATTCAGCAAAAACTTGGCTGGGATGATCAACTGCGGAATTCAGATGTGCTTGAGTGGCAAACATGGTTTAAGCAACTGCATGATCTTGGTGAGTTGAATTTATTTCGTTGTTTTAAACCTCTTAACACTTTAGCTGCCAGCGTTTTGAAAAAGTGAGAGGAGTTCTCCTTTTTCTCTTGTTGCCATGGTAATGAAAAAATGGGTTGCCAAACTGTTGAAACGCACTTTGAAATTTTGGAGCAAATCGGTGTTGCAATTGATCGTCGAAATGACCATTGCATTTACAAGCGCGCCAGTCAGCAAAACAGTTTTTTTTGCATTGAATCAACCTGTTCAGACGTGAAATCAATGTAAAGAAAAATAATAGGCCGAGTGATTCAACGTATTCAAACATTGAATCAATGTAAATACGAACTGTTAGGCTAATTCGGTTCTTTGAACAAATCGAATGGCTTTTGTAAATATTTCTCAGTTGCAACCTATACCTGGTCAGCAAAAGTTCCTTTTTTACACGATTTCAACGTCTGGCGACGTTGAAACGATGTAAAAATGACAATTTTTGCTGGCCGATAGCTAGGCTACTGTACGGTACCGAAGTTTAACTTAACCAACTAGGCGATTGCAAACATATTTCCTTTCGATGAAACCTATAGGCTACCACGCTTGGTTTGCCTTTACATTACATTCATAAGTTTTGTTGACATCATAGCATAGTCAATTAGTCATGGCCTATATTCATAAGAAAATGCTTGCTTGGATTTTTTTAGCGACTAGGGTTAGATAGCCTACCGTACAGGACTTCTAGCTAGTACCAGTAAGCAGTCTAGTCTAGTGACTCTAAATGAATAGGTATATTAGTCTAAACCTTAAAAAATAATAGAATATTTCAATTACCTTGCTGCATAAAAACTAAGCTCTTTTACATGACCTATGTGCATTGATCAATATACTAGTTGCCTGGCAACATGATCCCAGTCTAAGAATCTCTAGACCTCGAAGTTATTGCTGAATTTCAAGCTTTGTTCACACTGATTGGTGTTTTGACTTTTATTTAATTTTAAGAATTTGGCGGGGAAATGGGTTAAAAATCGTTTTTTTTGGTTGAAAATTGAAGCAACCTGTCAGGCCCCCAGACTGGCAACACATTATGATTTTTGCGGCATTGTGACGTCATGTGACGTTAAATTACATCACAATTGCACGAGCTAACTCGTTTCCAGCAGCAGAACTGTTAACTTTGGTAAAGTTGTTAGTCATCAACTTCATCACTTTTCGGATGCTTCTGTTCAAGGTTACGGGTTTGTATCTTACTTGCGCCTGGTCGACGATACGGGATCTATTCATTGTTCTTTTGTGTGTGGCAAAGCTAAAGTTACACCACCCAAATCAGAAAGTATTCCAAGACTGGAACTTGTAGCAGCGGTGTTGGCAGTTAAAGCCGACAAGTGGCTTCGTTCTCAACTTGATTATTCAAACTGTCAGTCAATCTTTTGGACTGACTCTAGTGCGGTAAGAAGGAGTATTAATAATGAAAACAAACGATTTAGGACCTTTGTGTCAAACCGTTTGGCAAAAATTCATCGACAAACTACGCCTTCCCAATGGAGGCACGTCAATTCTCATATCAATCCAGCCGACGATGCATCTCGCGGCCTATCTGTAATTCAGTTGTTGAAGTCTCGATGGCTAAAAGCTCCGAAGTTCTTGTGGAAAACAGAAGACTTCTGGCCTTCTATTCCCGCTTCAGAAGTAAATTTTGAGTCTCTTCCTTTAGATTTTCAGCCTCTTGAGCCTAATATTGTCTCTGCAGTTCAGGTAAGTCAGACAGTAGCCGTAGACAATCTAATTAGTTATTTTTCGACCTTGCACCGTTTAAAAAAGGCCACAGCATGGCTAAAACGGTTTTGCAAGTTTGTCCAAGACAGGTCTTCTGTAACTCCAGGACGTCTTACTGCTGATGAACTGTACATCGCTGAGTTACGTCTCATATCTTATGTACAGAAGCAAGTCTTTTCGCCTGTGTTTGTAATTCTTAAGAATTCTTCTTCTTCTTCTTCTAGCAAAGCACTCAAAAGGGAATTAAAGAGTCTTCCGAATCTTCGATGTGTTTCGAAGTTGAGTCCATGCCTGATGAGTGGTGTTCTTCGAGTTGGTGGACGGTTAGAAAATGCACCGATACTTTTCGAATCCAAACACCCAGCAATATTGCCCTATCAACATCATTTGACAACTTTGTTCATTCGAAACCACCATGTCCTGGTTGGCCATTCTGGTATGTCCCATACATGGACATCGCTTCGCCAACGTTTTTGGATCATAAAGGGTGGAGCTGCTGTCAGAAAAGAAATTAGTAAGTGTGTTCTGTGTCGCAAACGTAGCGCACTTGGTTCTCAGCAACTTATGTCAGCTCTTCCTCCTGCTCGTCTGAAACCGGATGAGCCTCCTTTCTCACATGTAGGAATAGATTATTTTGGTCCATTCTATACTAAACGTGCACGCAGTTTAGAAAAGCGTTACGGGTGTGTCTTTTCATGCCTCACCATGAGAGCTGTCCATGTTGAAGTTGCTCATGATCTTTCTACCGATTCCTTCATCAACGCTTTTCGCCGTTTTGTCAGCCGCAGAGGTAAACCCAAAGAAGTGTTTTCCGACAACGGTAGCAACTTTGTTGGAGCCGAGAGAATTTTGCGAGAATCTCTTCAAGCTCTTAATCAAGAAAATATAGGAACGTTCTTTCAACAAGAACAAATAAAATGGAATTTTAACCCACCAACAGCTAGCCATATGGGGGGAGCTTGGGAAAGGATGATTCGTTCAATCCGCCGAATTTTTAATGCCCTGTTAAAGTCACAAACCCTTACAGATGATGTCTTGCACACCCTATTCCTTGAAGTTGAGAAAATTCTTAATTCTCGTCCTTTAGTTCCCGTCGCTATTGATCCAACCGCCGACGAGATACTTACGCCAAACCACTTGTTATTACTGAGACCTGAAAGCAATTTGCCGCCAGGCTTGTTTAACCAAAAAGATAATTACACAAGGCGTCGTTGGAGACAAGTCCAATACCTGGCAGATCAATTTTGGAAAAGGTGGTCTCGCGAGTACCTTCCAACCATTGCCTTACGCCAAAAGTGGCCAGACGTGAAACGTAACCTTCACCAAGACGATATCGTTCTTGTTGTTGACAACAATGTTCCTCGTGGAAGATGGAGAATGGGTCGCGTTACCAGATCCTTTCCTGACAAAAAAGGAGTCGTTCGAATTGTAGAAGTTCTCACGCAGTCGGGAAGTATTCAACGGCCTATAGCAAAACTGTGCCTCATCCAGGAAGCAGATGGTATCGCCTCGAAATAAGATGACATTACGGAAATAGTAAAAGAACAATGATCGACATTATGTTTGGTAGCATGCTTACAACGAGAGACACTAAATGAGTTGTATGCACATACGTAGGCCTAATTATGTACTGTATATGTAAAGGACACTTGTTTGTAGTAGTGTAACATAGAAGTAGTGATGTTTGTGTGTTTGTAAAATGTATCTCATCCATCGTTAGCATTTTAAGGGGGAGGATGTAACATCACTTTTGTGAATATAAAAGTTGTGTAAGCGAAATCAAAACTTTCCTATCTGGAAATTTGGTTGTCTGTTGGATTATAGAAACAACATTTAAATTCTCCCTTTGTCTGTAGCGTCCGGAAAAAACAAGTCTATTAACTATTTTAGATTCTGACAGTTTTCAAACTCAAAAGGAGTCTATGCCTCCTTTAGTCATATAGTGGCGCCCATATTTCTGAAATTGTGTTATTTTTATCTCTCAACGCATCAAAAATAGCCTGTGTTGTCGAATTCTTTTCAGTTGATTAATTATTGTGAGATTACATCTGTATATACATTGGCATAGCACAGTTTGACGTTGATTCTATGCTAAATGGGTTCGCTTGTTTCTAAACGTATTTCTTTGTGTCAATTTCTTAAAGATTCGTTGTATTGTGAAATACTCAGCATTAACGTCAACAAACGGCCTTTTTATGCAACTGTAACGTTTTTACATTCAGCATCAGGAATAGCCTTTTTCCTAATTCATGGCTTTAAATAGAAGAACTTTGCGTTATTTCTCTAATTCAGCAATAATAGCTCAGCTACGCGAACATTCCTTTGTGTCAATTTCACACGTATTAATGGATAGAATTGTTTAGCAGTTTAGAAATAGATTACTGTATTTGTTAACTGAGCTATTGAAATGAACTCTTGATCGTAATTTAAGAAAGGTTATATTAGACTTTCTGGAGTATTTGTTAACTATAATTCTATTCTATTTAGTCGTGATATAATGCTTAGGCGTATCACCTTGTAAATGCATTCTGGGAAAGGGGTTGTCAACAACCGGTAAATATGATTTTCATTTTATTCATAGTTTGTCTCATTTGTTAACCAGCCGTACATCTCTTATGAAGTTTAACATACCAAACGTATGATGTCTACTTGTATATTGTGGTAACTGTTTATTATTATTATACGTTTTCGTATTCGTAAAGTCACGGTTATTTTCCCCAGAGAAAAACCGCGACCTGACGAGGACAAATTGAGTGCTTCGAAGACAATTGCGCGTTTTTCCAACATAGAACAATCATCCCAGCTTGTTGGTGGTATGCGAGCAGACAAGTTCAAGTGGAATCACCTCAGTGTAGATCAGGTGTTTTAACATCAGACAACCCGCACCGCTATACGATCTTACAGCGGGTGCAATATTTAGTTTGTTAAGCTTCTATACGCAGGAGGCAAACTTATCCAGCTTTTTGTACAAATTTCTTGCGGTTGTAATGTTTAGACCTAAGTGTTAGTTTTTGTAGTGTAGGCCTAACTGAATATCTCAGAATGAATATTCATGACGAATTAAATATTTAGACAACTATTATTCCATGTCTAACACTGGATTTTGGTCCTGCAACGTTAAAATTAAGATTGTTCATGACTTCTAAACATTAAATGGATGTATGATCACGACAAAGGCGAAGCACAATTTGACAGATTTTTATGTTTGATTTGTTTTGAAAATGCTCTCAGAGCGCACCAAATTGGAAGTGTTTTTCAAAAATTTCTGGGGGAGGCCCCCCAGACCCCCCGCTGGAAGTGTTGCCTTCGGCAACACGCCTTCGGGCTTCGCCCGACGGTTACGCCCTTCGTGCCTAGGCCTACTACCTTGCTGCAGCATATTTACAAGTTGCTTTCCTAACGGTTTAAGCCACCGAACGTCACTGCTCCCTGCCAAGCCCCAGCGCAACATGTCTGCACCATAGCGTCCAACACCAGTGAGCAAACGGTTACGCCTTGATGAGGCAAGTCTAGAGAGGCCATGTCCCAGCTGGTTTTCGGACGGGGATCTGAATACTTGGCGAAGTAGGGACGTGCTGCTTGACCATTGTTCACACCATGCCGCGTGGCACCGCTGTTTGCTAGGGCTTCCAGCAGAGGCTGCCAGAAGGTCTTGTGCAGCGCGTACAAATGGCTTTCTTGATTTTAGCCGCTGCTTTGGTGGATATCTCAGCGTGGTTGTGTGTAGCGGATAGCCAGGGTTTAGGGCTTTACGGCTCAGGGAAAGAACAGCACGTTGGCGCCGTAGTGCAGCTGGCTCAATGCTTGCAAGGACAGGCAAACAGTCAGTTGGAGTTGGGCGGAGGCAACCTGTGACAGTTCGCAGGCAGTTGTTGATTGGTACATCGACAAGGTCAGTATGGGCACTTCTGCACCAAGTAGCAGCACAGTATTCAGCAGGGGCGTAGACTAAGGCTAAACCACTTGTTCTCAGCACTGAAGGGCTAGCACCCCACCTTGTACCAGCAAGACGTTTCATGAGAGCAGTGCGAGCTGTCACTTTTCCGCGTAAGTGTTCTAGGTGTTTGCGGTATGTCAGGGACCGATCAAGTCGAACTCCAAGGTATGTGGGTGTGGCTTCGAAAGGAAGTGTTCGGTCGTTATTTTTGATGTTAATTTTCCTGTTTGACTTTCTATTAAATAGGTGGAAGACAGAAGTCACGGTCTTCGCTTCACTCAGCTTGAGGCGCCATTGGTGCAGATAGGAAGATAGAATGTCCATATCCTTAGTCAAGGTGTTCTGCACTGTTTCCCATCTGCGGTGAGAATAAAGAATAGCCAGGTCATCTGCGTATGCGTATTTATTAAAGGAAGTATTTGGAAGGTCATAAATGTAGATGTTGAACAACATTGGAGAGAGAACAGATCCCTGCGGAGCTCCATTTCTTAAACGTCTCTGTCGACTTTTCTTTCCGTCGCTGGTTTTAAGGATGAAGCTGCGGTTGGAGATGAGTTCTACAATAAACTTAACCATGTGTCTATCTGGGATTATCTGCAGCAGTTTGTAAGTGAGACCTCTGTGCCAAACAGTAGGTATCATATGCCGCAGTAAGGTCGAGGAAGACCGCTCCCGACTTCAAGTTGGCCTCAAACCCATCTTCGATGTTTTGTGTCAGCAAGGTTACTTGGTCGACTGTTGATCTTCCTCTCCTAAACCCCGCCTGTTCTTGTGGGAGTTTGGGGTCAATAACGGGTTCCATTCGTCGGTGTAAGACGCGCTCCAGTAGTTTGAATGGCACGCACAATAGGGAGATGGGGCGATAGCTCTTTGGGTCAGTTACCGGTTTGTTTGGTTTTGGAACTGCAACAATCAATGCTTTCCGCCAGAGTTTAGGAATTTTTAGGGTTCGCATGCAATGAGCATAAAAATTTTGTAGCCAATTAATCATTTCCTTTCCTAAGTTTTGTATGAATTCGGGGTGAATCAGGTCTGGTCCTGGGGCCTTCCCTGCTTTCAGTAACTTTATGGCTTCATTCATTTTTTCAGTCGAAAAATCTTCAGTTAGTTCATTGTTGCGCGTGTCATCCTTCCACATTTCTGATGTGAGGCTTGAGAGTCTGCGTTGAAATTTGCGGTCTATTTGTTGGTGTCGTCCATTTTCCACAACCTGCGATGCAATGGCATTAGGTGTTACAGGACATTTCGAACAAGTTCTGGAACTTCTTCCAGTCAGGCGATTGACCGTGTTCCATGCCTTACGGCTGGAGTGGGTAAAGTCTATACCTTCGACTGTCTCAATCCATCGCTCCTGACGTTTGGTGTTGAGGTGCTGCATCAGGCTTTCAGACCTTTCTTGGAAGTCTTCAGGTGTTTCGGAGTCATTCAGGTCTTCGTACATACTTTGACACATTTCGTCCCAGCATGGTATGTATTCCTTGCGTTGGCCACGGGGAATTGCCTGTTTAGCTGCATGACGGTTCGTACTCCTCAACAATGTAGCCACACGTATAGGGATCTCAACAATGGGAATTTTGCAGAGATGTACATATACCGTACGCCGCAAATTCTACGCCGTAGACTTGCAGCGTAGACTTTTTGTTTACGCTAACACTTGCGGCCACATTTTATGAGATTTGCTTGAGGCAGTGGTTGAGGCAGTGCCGGTCTTAGAGTAATTCGGGCCCTGTGCGGAATATGCTTTGCGGGCCCCAACGACAATGATCCAATTCAATAGCGTAGCTAGGTATTTTAAAAGGGGAAGGGGCAAGGAGGTGGTTTGACGGTCGGCGGGCGATGCCTTATGGCGTATGGCTTTGTCCAGCTTTGCAATACTTTTGTTGATTTCAAAACACGAGTGACCTTTGGAGAAGCTTACTTGTTGTAGAGTCGCATTCTAAAACCCCTGTAGCGTTATTGTTGCCCAGTTCATTATTAACTTTTAGAAAGACATATTAAGTATTGAGTGGCGGAAAATTCAACGCATCTACCAGACTCGTTTCCTTTATATGCCCGAGCACGAAATTGTCTACCCTTGAAAGGAAATTTAACGCTGAACAGTGAACACGAATTAAAAAGAAATTTCGAAAAAAACATTTTTATACAGTAGATTCTGAGTAGAAGCTAAATCAAAGGCGGGTCAAAACGTTAACATTTCTATAAATCCTTCACTACTTTTGACTTACGCAGAATATTTAAACTATTCTTACTCTGCTCAAGTTTTCTTCGTATGGCCTAGCATGAGATTATAACACCTTTCCGAAGGAAATTTAACGTTGAGCACGAATCAAATACAAAATTCTGAAAAATATTTCAGAAAAGTTACTTTAGGCCTATAAACGCTTAATTGAAGGAGTGCCAAAACATTAAAAATTCTAATTACTTTCGTTTTACAAGAATATATGCTCATATTTAAACTATTCTGCTTAAAATTCCTTCATATGCTCGAGCATTAGATATTGACTTCCCTGGAAAAGCAATTTAACGCTGAACATGAATCAAACAAAAAATGTCGAGAAAATGACCCATGTTTGGGTCGCGACCCATAGTTTGAGAACCACTGGGTTAGGGTGAGGGTTAGAAAGTAGTCATTTCATTGACGCGGGTTCGATTCCCACCACTGCTATTGCTCTTTTTCTTCTGTAATTACCAAATTAAGTTCAAAACAAGCATTAACTCTCTGGATGAGTGCTAGAAGGGTCACAATCACAATTGGACGGTAGCCTCTTATAAGGTGTTCTGATTGGTTGGCGGTTGCATTGTAGTGGCAGAATTTGTAGTTGCAGAATTTCGACTTGTTAAAGTGGATGCCTGTTTTTAACGGTAGGCACTTTAACAAGTAGATTTCTAATAATCCACGCGCGTATCCAATCCAACCACGAACCAATGAGATGCTACGTTATCTGTACGTTATCTACGTTATCTGCTATTGTGACCATTCCAGCATTCAGCCAGAGAAGTAATAATTACTTTGAACTTTGTTTGGTAATTACAGAAGAAAAAAGAGCTATAACTTAGCTGAGGTGGGAATCAAACCCACGTCATTGTAATGACTACTACCGCCCTAACCCAATGCGCCAAGCCAACCGATGGCAAAGCGATGATTTAATTTAGCTAGAATTTGCGTTTTTCCTTTATTCTTCCCAAATGCAATCTTGATGACGTCATGAAAAGCGTAGCTTCTGATTGGTTCGTGCTGGATTGGATATCTGCATGTTAAAGTGCCTACCGTTTTTAACGGTAAAAATAGGAAAATGATCTTCGGGAATCAAGGTATCATGTCCAATATTCAAAATAGGTGCCCCAATGCTTTTTATAGACAAATTTCCAATTTTTAAAATTGCAATGAAAAAAACTCTGAAATAGCACAAAATACTGTAATTTAGTGATCAAATTCAAACATGAAAAGTTTTTACAATTTTTCATACAGTTTTTACAAGTTTTTTACAACGCATTGGGGCACCTATTTTGAATATTGGACATGATTCCTTGATTCCCGAAGATCATTTTCCTATTTTTATTTTTTCGAAACATCATCCCCTTTTCGGAGGGCACGCGCTTGAAATGGGTCACTTTTGAAAATAAAATCCCAGTTTTGACCCATTTGCAAGTCTTTTTTGCTTAATTTGACCTCATTTTTGAATTCTACACCCCCAAAAATGGTACATTACCAGTTTTCGCCACATTCCTAGCATTAGAACTGCAAATTTTATCAATATTTGTATTTTTACCTTATTGCGCACAGCGCCTCTAGTGGTACAATCAAATCAGTGTAGCTCCGCTATTTCTCGATGGATTTCACTGAAATTCCTTTATCACATTTAGCTCATTCAAGTGCAACTTATGTCAAAAATGCATGAGTTTTTGAGACATTGGGTTACACCCCTTGTTGAATTATAATGATTTGACCCTAAAGTCTATTTTGTTGGGTTCTTAATGGTTGCACGGTGTGTTTTATTAATGCATTAACCAAGTGGGCGTAGTCTCGTCTGTATCACACTCACAGGAACCAACGCTCCAGCAACCTTTTTTTTGTTTTCTGAAACTTGATTAAATATCATCCGAAATTGCTGTGGTAATCAATTCATCTTCGAGTCATATATATTAAAATCAGCCTGAACTAAAACGTTTTTTGCCCAAGTTAAAAATTAAACATTATTCAGCTAGTTGATGTGTGCAAAACGTAATTTTTGTGTAAACTTTTGTTTTTCAGATCTGTTTGGTATAAACTTGGTATAATTTTTTAAAGTTTGGTATATATTTGGTATAATTTTTTTTTACTATTTGGTATATGTTGCTCTGCAGAATCTGGCAACCCTGGATGCAATTGCAAACTTTGTTTCAGCGCTTCCACTTTTGTGGTAATTACCACAATTGTGGAATTTTCATCATGCTTGTGGTAAAAATGTGGTAATGAAAAATTTGTGGTATTTTAGTGGTAATATGGAAATTTTGTGTGGAAATGTTGCCAAAATGTGGAAATTATAAATTTTAAAAATTTGACATAAATTATTATCAATTAATAAGAGCATTTAAACTGTTGTCTTCCGAAATCAAACAGATATGCAAAAAAACATTTATAATAGCATGCGGCTAGCATGTTCAAGGTGTCAAGTACAGTACTTTGCTTACCATACTTATTTCGGACGTTTTCATAACTGTTAATAACCGGTACTGTTAATAAACTGAGTACCGGTAGTTGTTTTAGACCATACTTTACACTAATAGTGTAAATATAGCTAAATAATAGCGTTGCCAGAGAAGAAATTCTGTCCTAATGTGAGAAAAGTTTAAAGCTGTTGAAAACAAAAACTTGCATTTGGGATTTTTTTTTAGTTCTGGGAAAAGAGATGAAAACCCTAACCTTATCCCTAAGTCTAACCCTTACTTTAACCCTTCCTAACGTTAATCCTAACTCTGGCAACAGTACACCTGATTGTAACCATGGCAACAAATGGGTAAAAATAGCCACTTTGTTAATGGAAAAGTAAGTCGAAATACGGTTAAAATCGGGAAAAAAATCACGGCAAAAATGTGGTAATCTGAGGACAAATGTGGTAATACAAGTGGTAATCTAGCTTTGTAAAAGTGGAAGCACTGCTTTGTTTGCCAAATTTTAGTAAACTTGACAAGGATGCTGGGAGCTGGTTTACAAGCTTCCCACTTGGTTAAAAAGGTGATGACGTCACGGAAGAGGCAAGAGGTATCCACCAAAAAAATAGTACAAAACTGGGGTGAAATCAGTCAACCATGACGATAAAAAGCATGCAAGTGTCCGCCTTTAGTAAATTAGTTGTGATTTGCTTGTTTCTGCTTCAATTTTTACAATTGAACCAGCCCTGCAAAGCAGAAGATCTCACCTATGCAAAGCAATGTTACACAGGCCCGAAAAACACCACATATCTCCTTAGAAAAGAGTTAAACTTGACCAAGTTTAATTTGCTTGTTTCTGCTTCAATTTTTACAATTGAACCAGCCCTGCAAAGCAGAAGATCTCACCTATGCAAAGCAATGTTACACTTACACAGGCCCGAAAAACACCACATATCTCCTTAGAAAAGAGTTAAACTTGACCAAGTTTAACTATAAAGAGTTGAACTTGACCGAGTTTACCATTTATACGAAAATAACTTTAAAGCACTGGGCTTCAAACACAAGCAAATAGCGCCCGATGACTCGTTGCATTTCCGAATCGAAGCTTAAAAATATTTCCTAGGTAAAGAGTTGAACTTGACCGAGTTTAACCATTTATACAAAAAATAACTTTACAGATACAAGCATTTAATAAACGCTAATCTAAAGAACATATCTCTGTCTATTTACAAGCAAAAGTTGAGGTTGATAGCTTTTTCACAAAGCGAGCAACTGGGCTTCAAACACAAGCAAATAGCGCCCGATGACTCGTTGCATATCCGAATCGAAGCAAGTATACAAGTCTCCCCAGGTCTGCGATCATTTTATGCCTTTATTAAATTGGTTGTAACTTGCTTGTTTCTGCTTCGATTTTAACGATCGAACCATTGCTGGAAAGCACAAGCTATCGTCTATCCAAATGAAGGTGAACCAGACTATAAAACAAAAATATTTCTTAGGTAAAGAGTTGAACTTGACCGACTTCAACCATCTATCCCACAAATATTTTTAAAGATACCAGCATTTAATAAACGCTAATTTAAAGAACATATCTCTGTCTATTTACAAGCAAAAGTTGAGGTTGATAGCTTTTTCACAAAGCGAGCAACTGGGCTTCAAACACAAGCAAATAGCGCCCGATGACTCGTTGCATTTCCGAATCGAAGCAAGTATACAAGTCTCCCCTGGTCTGCGATCATTATATGTCTTTATTAAATTATTTTATAACTTGCTTGTTTCTGCTTCGATTTTAACAATCGAACCATTGCTGGAAAGCACAAGCTATCGTCTATCCAAATGAAGGTGAGCCAGACTCTAAAACTTAAAAATATTTCCTAGGTAAAGAGTTGAACTTTTTACCTAGGTAAAGAATATTTCCTAGGTAAAGAGTTGAACAACCATAACTTGTTTGCAGAAACAAGCAAGTTATAAAATAATTTAATAAAGACATATAATGATCGCAGACCAGGGGAGACTTGTATACTTGCTTCGATTCGGAAATGCAACGAGTCATCGGGCGCTTTTTGCTTGTGTTTGAAGACCGGTTGCTCGCTTTGTGAAAAAGCTATCAACCTCAACTTTTGCTTGTTAATAGACAGAGATATTTTCTTCAGATTAGCGTTTATTAAATGCTGGTATCTTTAAAAATATTTGTGGGATAGATGGTTGAAGTCGGTCAAGTTCAACTCTTTACCTAAGAATTATTTATAAGTTTTAGAGTCTGGCTCACCTTCATTTGGATAGACGATAGCTTCTGCTTTCCAGCAATGGTTCGATCGTTAAAATCGAAGCAGAAACAAGCAAGTTACAACTAATTTAATAAAGGCATAAAATGATCGCAGACCTGGGGAGACTTTGTGGTAATATATTTATTTAGCGTAACATATAAAAATGTGGTAATCTTTTATTTAGGTTATATTTAACGTATAAGGATAGTTTGTTTATAAGTTGAATTAGGATGAAGGCTGTCTAACTGCTTGATGAAATCTCTATCTATCTAATTTATCTAGTTTGGCTATCTGACTCCATGAAATAATTTCCACACAATTATTGTTATTCGAATTATAATTTTAAGTTATCAGAAGGTGTTCGACTGTTCGTATAATATTGTAGGTCTATAACACAAATTGAATTTAAACATTATAGAATAGTGAAATTGCAGCACAGGGAAACATTAAGCTACTGTATTACGAATTATTACATTTTTAACTAAACATTAAATTTAATGTTTTCTGAGAGCTGAACTGGTCTAACTGAGCTGGTTTGATGTAAGCTAGTCCGATTTGATAGAGCTGGTTTGATATGAGCTGGTCCGATTTGATAGAGCTGGTTTGATATGAGCTGGTCCGATTTGACAGAGCTCTCGTCAAAGGACGAACAAACCCTTTTATTTTCTGTTCCCTTTTTCTTATTGACTTCGGGAGCAGATTAAATGGAAAATTACAATTCTTTAGGAAATTACGCATGGTTTGAAATGGTTCATTTTAGTTAAAGAAAGGGAATTCATATGATGAAATAATGGATCGCTACAACTTGTATACTTGCTTCGATTCAGAAATGCAACGAGTCATCGGGCGCTATTTGCTTGTGTTTAAAGCCCGGTTGCTCGCTTTGTGAAAAAGCTATCAACCTCAACTTTTGCTTGTTAATAGACAGAGATATGTTCTTTAAATTAGCGTTTATTAAATGCTGGTATCTTTAAAGTTATTTTTCGTATAAATGGTTAAACTCGGTCAAGTTCAACTCTTTACCTAGGAAATATTTTTAACTTTTAGGGTCTGGCTTAGCTTTATTTGGGTAGACGATAGCTTCTGCTTTCCAGCAATGGTTCAATTGTAAAAATCAAAGCAGAAACAAGCAACTTACAACTAATTTAATAAAGACATATAATGATCGCAGACCTGGGGAGACTTGTATACTTGCTTCGATTCGGAAATGCAACGAGTCATCGGGCGCTTTTTGCTTGCGTTTGAAGCCCGGTTGCTCGCTTTGTGAAAAAGCTATCAACCTCAACTTTTGCTTGTAAATAGACAGAGATATGTTCTTTAAATTAGCGTTGATTAAATGCTGGTATCTTTGAAGGTATTTTTCGTATAAATGGTTAAACTCGGTCAAGTTCAACTCTTTACCTAGGAAATATTTTTAAGTTTTAGAGTCTGGCTCACCTTTATTTGGATAGACGATAGCTTCTGCTTTCCAGCAATGGTTCAATTGTAAAAATCAAAGCAGAAACAAGCAACTTACAACCTATTTAATAAAGACATATAATGATCGCAGACCTGGGGAGACTTGTATACTTGCTTCGATTCGGAAATGCAACGAGTCATCGGGCGCTTTTTGCTTGTGTTTGAAACCCGGTTGCTCGCTTTGTGAAAAAGTTATCAACCTCAACTTTTGCTTGTTAATAGACAGAGATATGTTCTTTAAATTAGCGTTTATTAAATGCTGGTATCTTTAAAAATATTTGTGGGATAGATGGTTGAAGTCGGTCAAGTTCAACTCTTTACCTAGGAAATATTTTTAACTTTTAGGGTCTGGCTTAGCTTTATTTGGATAGACGATAGCTTGTGCTTTCCAGCAATGGTTCGATTGTAAAAATCAAAGCAGAAACAAGCAACTTACAACTAATTTAATAAAGACATATAATGATCGCAGACCAGGGGAGACTTGTATAGGCTACTTGCTTCGATTCGAATATGCAACGAGTCATCTGGCGCTTTTTGCTTGTGTTTGAAGCCCAGTTGCTCGCTTTGTAAAACAGCTATCAACCTCAACTTTTGCTTGTAAATAGACAGAGATATGTTCTTTAAATTAGCGTTTATTAAATGCTGGTATCTTTAAAAATATTTGTGGGATAGATGGTTGAAGTCGGTCAAGTTCAACTCTTTACCTAAGAAATATTTTTAAGTTTTAGAGTCTGGCTCATCTTCACCTTCATTTAGAGTCTGGCTCACCTTCAAGAAATATTTTTGTTTTAGAGTCTGGCTCACCTTCATCAATTGTAAAGATCGAAGCAGAAGCGAAAATTCAACTCTTTACCTAGGAAACATTTTTAAATTTTAGGTTCTGGCTTAGCTTTATTTGGGTAGACGATAGCTTGTGCTTTCCAGCAATGGTTCAATTGTAAAAATCGAAGCAGAAACGACAGAGATATGTTCTTGATTAAATGCTGGTATCTTTAGAAGTATTCTTTGGATAAATGGTTAAACTTGATCAAGTCAGGAATATCTAGAGAAGGGGATATGAAGGCTCGAAGCAATTGCCTTATTCTCATGACACTACCAGGGCGGTAGTTTGCAGTGCTTTAAACATGTGGTTCTTTTTAAAATCGTAGAAAGTTTTGTAGTGCAGCTGGTACAATGAGCTACAGAAGACAGTTAGCAAATGTTACATAGAGCATATTTAAAGAATGCTTGTTTACAAAGACAGTTGAAAAGTCACCAGTAAGCTGGTTTTTTTTTAACAAAGCCTTTGCGGTAGGCTAGATGTAAAGCAAGTATATGGGTAGTTGAATTAACAAGCAACCATGTGCATGCTGTGAATATCCAGGCCTAATGCTAATAGCGCAATGGAAGTTATCATAACAAAATTTATTAAACTACTATCGGTGCCGATTGTCATTTTACGATAAACACAAATTATTTACGATAAACAAAAGCCCTTCTATTGTCAGACGTAATAAAAGCCTTCGTATCCCCTTCTTTAGATATCCCTGGATCAAGTTTAACTCTTATCTAAGGAGATATGTGGTGTTTTTCGGGCCTGTGTTACTTTGCTTTGCATAGGTGAGATCTTCTTCTTTGCAGGGCTGGTTCAATTGTAAAAATTGAAGCAGAAACAAGCAAATTACAACTAATTTACTAAAGGCGGACACTGGCATGCTTTTTATCGTCATGGTTGACTGATTTCACCGCACTTTTGTACTATTTTTTTGGTGGATACCTCTTGCCTCCTCCGTGACGTCATTGCCTTTTTAACTAAGCATGCTTTTTATCGTCATGGTTGACTGATTTCACCCCACTTTTGTACTATTTTCCTCCGTGACGTCATCGCCTTTTTAACTAAGTGGGAAGCTTGTAAACCAGCTCCGGATGCTGTTGTTCTTCCACCAGAGTTTTTAGTGATTTTTTGTAGGCATTGTATTATGGAATTGAAATGTCGTAAGTGTCGCCAAGCTTTGTTAGAATCCAAATGTTTGGTGACTTCACATGGAGAGGCAAACTTCAGTAAGTTCTAAGATGGTACTTTACTTATAAATACAGACCAGTTTACCACGAATAATTTTATGCCAACAATAAAAGACTGCAATCATAGGTATTGTATTTTATCTCACCATATTGAAGTCAACGTGGGAGCTTTGTATATTAACAGAGGTGGGCAATCTGGGCATTTGCTACTTTAAAAATAGCATGCTACACCGCTACTGGGGCTAAAGTAGTGTGTGCTACTGCCACTAGGACTAAACGGAATTTTCGTTTTGGAGACAGCTTTTTTCGGAGATTTTTTGAAAATCCAACAACGCCTTCTGTTTATTTAGAGAATTTTGTATTCTATTGATATTTTACACAAAAGTTACTTGTTTCAATAATTACAAGCAGTTTCCGGAGCTGGTATACAAGTCCCCCCCCCCCTTGGTAACTCATGACAAAGAGAAATTGACCAAAACATGTGGATTGAAGTGTGTGAACAGTAAAGCAAAGGTAAAGTAGTTTCACCCTATATGTTTGGTCGAGTCCTGCCTTTGTCATGAGTTACCAAAGGGGAGACTTGTATACCAGCTCCCAGTTTCCTTTATGACAGTGCAGTACCATATCGTATGCTATTATCAGGCAGGTTATAAAAACACCTTAATCTTAATGTTAATCAACAGAAAGCAAGATTGTTAAAACCAACTTTTCAATTGGGCGATCATTCATTTCTCTATTGTAAGCTAATTCCTTTCAATAGGCTATACAGATGCCGCTGTAATTTTCCAATTCTCCGAAAAAGGTTTTCTTAAAAAAAGGCTGTCTCCGAATCTGGGTTTTTTTTTTGGGTCATTTTTCGGTCATTGACCGATTTTTTAGCAAAATGTCCGAAAAAAATATAGTCAATTCAGTCAAAATGTCCGAAAAAATGTATAGTCAATTGACTATATATGACCAAAAATGACTAAAAATGACCAAAATAAATAAAAAATGACCGAATTTTTTCAAGTTATTTCGGACAAATGACCGAAAAGTCTCAGCGAAAAAAAAAACCCAGCTCCGAATAGGGATTTCTCCGAATTAGATATTCCCAATAGTAGCAGAACGTGGACTAAAGTAGTGTGCGATATTTCCACTACTTTTGTCTTGACTTAAACTGACACCGGAAGCACTTTGTGACATCAAAATCACCTTGTAAATACAGTAGAATTCGCCTATAGTGACTTTGGCTATATAGTGACACTTCGCCTATAGTGACACCTGTTGCAAAGTCCCGTTTGCATATGCAACAGTTGAGTAGCATTCAGCTATAGTGACACTTCGGTTATGGTAACACTTTTTCCGCGGTCCCTTCAAGTGTCAAATAGGCGAATTCTACTGTATATACAAATGGTATCATTCATTTACACTATCATTTCAATGTTGTTATAAAAAGCATGTTCTGGATGAAATTAATTTTGCACATATCTTTTTAAAGCACAAGCATTTCAAAATTCAAGTTGTTGAGTCCTGTCCGCTTTGGCTTCAGCACATCTTTTCTAACCAAGAAAAATCTCTACATTGTAGCACTGTAAGCAAGAGTGTAGCCAGCAATTTTAGAGGGTACGGTATACATGTTTTTACACATGTAAACAAGCTCGGCAACCAGTCACCAAAGTCGGAGCACACACAGGGAGGTATGGGGGAGCATCCTTCAAAAAAACTTTCAAAAAACATCTTAAAATTGCACATTTTGAAAGAACTTTCAATCTTAATCAATATTGATTGATTGATTTATTTCGTTGTAGGTAAATATAGTACAATAAATACAGCAATAAAAAAGGAATTCCTAGCAACGGGAATCTGCGAAGAGACCATGGGTCTTCGAGTCAACCAGATAACCCAGATTCTAATAGAAGATCTAGAATTGCGATAACAGTTAGTTACGTAATCTAAAAGATCACTACGAATAAGCGACATAGTATAGAGAACACAATGAATAATTCAATAACGAAAATTGAGACAAGGTGTTAGATGATAGTCTTGCACAAAGGAATATATTTAGTAGCCAAAGTAGCCAATCGGTAACATGAAGGTAGTACAAAATTAGTCGTGCTAATATTTGGCGATGAGTGAATATTTGTGTTGCTTTTTAAAAGAATAAAATGCCAATAGTATTATATAAATGACAAAAGAATAAAATGACAATAGTATAACTTTGTTAAGTGATGCTCTAACAGAGTGATAAATGTCATATGAAAAATATTTCAAAGGAAGCAATCGCCCCTTTTGCCCCGTGACTGGAAGGAATGGGGTGCTTTATTTAATGGAAACATTATCAGGCCTTAAAACTCGTGTTTTTTCCGGCAGCCATCGTGACCTACCGAGAGCTCCTTCTCGGCGGCCAAATCTACGTGCTTGGAGGCCAAAATACAATAACGATAGCACAAGTAAATAGCATTAAACTTGCAACAATGTTAAAATGATCACTTAGCGTTGTTGAAGTCTGGGCGACGTCCTGCAATAGAATCGTTGTACCACGCATTAAATGCTTTATCGGGATTGTAATCCGGTATTGCGGGACCATCTAACGACCCTAAATTGTTTTAACTGCTTGCAGCTCAGTAAATTGTTTCAACTGCATACCGCCTTTCATAAAACCTGACCATTTATTCCGTTATGATGTCACCATTGAGGGTGTGAAGTTACTAACCCACAGCGTTCTCAACTATGAAGACATGTGTTTTACCCACGGATGTCAACTAACCTAGTTCTCCTTTTTAACAACGATTCAATGTCCGACAACATTCAATCGATATAAAAACGACAATATTGCCAGCCGATGTAAATTAGCACTTCGGATTAACACTTCGTTAAAATAAACATCGGGAATTGCAAACAAGACTTACAGCGCTGGTGATCGCAGCTGGATATATTCAATACAACAGTGGTGACTATGATGCGCTGACCTAATTCTGCGTCACTCTTTGATACTACATATTTTCGACATTTGATCCACGATCATTCTATTGCGAAATTGAATAATTGGCTAGAAGAAACCGGCGGCCAAACTTGGCCGACGGTGGAAGTAGCACAGGCGGTCATTCAAGCACTATTTAGCGGCCATGGCCGCCGGCTGCTTTAAGGCTTGATTATAAATGGCCTCTACAATTGAATTTGCTTCCTGTATCGACGTTTTATCTGATGACACTCAACATAACAAAAAAGTCATTCTTGTATCTTGACTGGTGTCGATGTCACTCTTGTCGTTATCAACGTTGCTTGATGTTGTTTGCAATAGTTGAATGATTTTTCACCTTGCATGGGAAAGTAGTGGAATGCGACTAAAAGAAAGGAACCTCCCTCCACTATCACTACATTAAAAAAATTAATGCCGCTACTGCAGATGCTGCTCCAACCAAAATGCAGTGACACTACTAAAAAAGTAGTTGAGTTATAAAAGTAGCATACTACTTCCTACCTCTGCATGTTAAACAGTTATCATACTTGCAACAGAAATTTCCTGTTGAACTTAGCTTTGTGAAAATTTAATTATTAAGGACCCAAAATGTTCTATTTTCTAGTTATTTCAAGCTGTTCCAAGGCTCAAAATTGTAAAAATTCCAGCAATGGCAGCATTTACGTGTTTTAACAAATCTTGTTCTACTCTAACATTGCATAGCATTACTGAGTTGTTTGGCTTTAGACTTTGCTGATGACAACGACCTGACCTGTGCAGATGATCGCAAGGAGTCTAATTGGTATATCAATTATGACATTGCACCTGACTGGATGAAATCTAATTTTGACCAGGTATGTTTATGTGCTAAATGTGTAAAAGGCAAGCATTGTTTTCTACTTTTTGAGGTTTTAATGATTTGTTCATCATTTGCAAAACACGGTCACTATGACCATTTAAGTTGAATGGTCAATAAATCAAATTACTTTGTTTTCAAGGTTAAATCAAAAAAAGATGTTTTTAACATCTTACAAAGTTATCTCATGGACAATGGACATTAGACCTCCCCAATCCCCAGACTTTCTTCTGTTTACTTCTATATTGTGACTTTTCTGCATGGGTTTTTAATGCTGATTTCAAAAATGTGCATAAAATTTTTTTCCATCAACATCTTGGAAGTTATTCGCCGTTGCTTAGCAACAACTTTTTATAAAAACTACAAAAATCCCCTTTAAAAGTCCTTTACTTTTAACCTAGTATATGCTGATATCTAGATTATCTGAAAGCACTTCTTCAGCTGAAGAATTAAGAAGAATTGGACAATCGGTACTTGAGTTAAAACCGTTTAAGTACCCAGATTATGCAGTCATGCATGACTGATTTTTGTTAGTTTATTGCCAAATGATACTTGAAAAATGGTGAAAGTTGCTGTCAAGGGGTTTTTGGGGGTGAGGATTTCAAAAATTATATTAAAAAGTGTCTCAGAGCAACAGAAAAAAAGTTATATATCAAAAAATTGATACGAACAGTCATGCATGAATGATTTTGTCGCAGTCGCTTCATTCCTACAACGAGATGTATTCCTTAGGCACCACAAATGTTAAATGCCTGGAGTCATATACAGTATAACGTGAAACCGATCATCTCAATGTAGCTAACATCTAAGTACCCATTGCACTTGATGTTAGAATACACGCTTCATTGCTCGGAAAGAGCTCTGATCAAGTGCAAGATGGTCACGGTCCGCCACAATTTCAATAGCATCTCTCACCCAGCATAATGTAGTCTATGTATTTAAATCATGTGGAAAAAAATGGATTAAGTCAGCTGAACTTAACGTTATCCTTCTGTAATGCATTCACTATTGATCAGTTAGCATTTTCTACTTGTATCTTGTATGATTATATAACGTATTGTATTCACTTCTGTCTAATATTCAGTGTGTATTCATTTATCCATCATGGAGCTGAGGAAGAGTAAAATGAACAATGGTGGTTTGCTTGGTAGTTTGCACTTTGCAGC
Organism: Aplidium turbinatum; assembly: GCF_918807975.1. Classification (NCBI taxonomy): domain Eukaryota; kingdom Metazoa; phylum Chordata; class Ascidiacea; order Aplousobranchia; family Polyclinidae; genus Aplidium; species Aplidium turbinatum. The sequence goes on from NC_137477.1 coordinate 21,616,718, forward strand.
CTTTAAAACATTTTAAGGAAGGACAATTTGGACCAACTAGGCAACTACTGGAGATGTTCAAAATTCAGAAATACATATATCATCTTTAATTAAATCCTCGTAACCACCAGAGTGGGAAGCTCGTAGCTTGGGATACAGCAGTACGTCTAGCAAAAGTATGGCAGCCTGCTTGCATTCCACTGATGACAAAACAAAATATCCAAAACAAAATTACTCGTTTCGTTGATGAATACAAGAAATACAAACATGCCAAAAAGGAATCTGCTGCCTTAATTAAATTTCGAGAAACACTGACAACACGATTTATGATACAAGTAGAAAATGCTAACTGATCAATAGTGAAACCTGAAATGCATAACAGAAGGTTAACTTTAAGTTCAGCTGACTTAATCCATTTTTTCCACATAATTTAGATACATAGACTACATTATGCTGGGTGAGAGATGCTATTGAAATTGTGGCGGACCGTGACCATCTTGCACTTGATCAGAGCTCTTTCCGAGCAATGAAGCGTGTATTCTAACATTAAGTGCAATGGGTACCCAGATGTTAGCTATCATATATTGAGATGTTGATCGGTTTCACGTTATACTGTATATGACTCCAGGCATTTAACATTTGTGGTGCCTAAGGAATACATCTCGTTGTAGGAATGAAGCGACTGCGACAAAATCATTCATGCATGACTGTTCGTATCAATTTTTTAATATATAAATTTTTTTCTGTTGCTCTGAGACACTTTTTATATATATATTTTTTGAACTCCTTACCCCCAAAAACCCCTTGACAGCAACTTTCACCATTTTTCTAGTATCATTTAGCAATAAATTAACAAAAATCGATCATGCGTAATCTGGGTACTTAAACGGTCATAACTCTGGTACCGATTGTCCAATTTTATTTTTTATTTTATTTTATTTTTTTCAGCTGAAGAAGTGCTTTCAGATAATCTAGATATCAGCATACTAGGATAAAAGTAAAGGGAAATTTTGTAATTTTTATGAAAAGTTGTTGCTAAGCAACAGCGAATAACTTCCAAGACGTTGATCGAAAAAATTTTTTATGCGTATTTTTGAAATCAGCATTAAAAACCCATGCAGAAAAGTCACAATATAGAAGAAAACAGAAGAAAGTCTGGGGATTGGGGAGGTCTAATGGACATGTTAATTAAACTTGAGCATTTCCAGTTTCTACTATTGTAATGCTCTTAGATCAAGCCTGCATGTTTTCGTGTTTAGTATGAACCCACAGATGTAGTAATTTCACAGTTATGTGAAAATTTTCTTAAGGAAAAGAAAATTTGAATAACTCAGGGCAGCAGAAAACCATTTGGCCATCACAATATGCCTTTACGTTTATTTATCCTTACAGGGAAACTGGGTGAAAGGAAAAATCTTGTGTCCCAAATGTACTGGCAGACTGGGAGCCTTTAATTTTACTCAACCTCGAAAATGCGCTTGCCTTGGTGGTGTAGCGCAGCCGGTTTGGTTGCTAAAGTCTCGTGTCGACTTCGAAAAACAACATTTTACTACAGACCAGAAAAAAGATATTGTTCGACAAGTTGCTGTAGATAGCACATGGACGGTTATGGACGAACACGTGCAGCAGAATATATCAATGAATGATCGAAATAGATTAAATATTGTGGTAGAATCTCATTTGTTGAACTCTGTAGAAGACCGACCTCTCACAAGCAGCTTTGAAACTGTTCCGAGTAACAATTCAGAGCAAGTTGTGCTATCAATAAATTGTTCGACTTGATAACCAACGGATGTTGTTATGTAAAATCATTATAATAGTTTCTAGTTTCAATGTGTCTATCGTAAACAACTTAACATTATGCTATATTTGCCACGTCTTATTGTGTGTAGCAATGGGCGTTTCTGCAGTTTTAGTGCAGTACCGAAACAGCTTTGAAAATTGATTAAATGTTGAAATTTAGTCATTTGAAGACTTTTATTTTTATCCCTTTTTACTGACTTCTACAAAGACATTGCAAAATATGTTGTCAAGGTTGCTATTGAGAGCTGTTTAAATATCACATGACTTTTGCCAGGCAAGGGAAATTCGGAATAATGCGTTATTTACCATATTACGTATCAAGTTGGGAATGGGTCTGTGACACTGTGACAGTACACTGGATTCTTTAACAAAATTGCAAAAAAAATTACAATAATAATGAAAACATGTTTTAATGCTCACACCAACTCTTTTATATCTTGAAACTAAAGGACATTTATAACATTGAAATAAAAAAATATATGTGCAAGATTTATACGAATCAGTATCCCTCTACGTATTGTGATTTATTTACAAATGCTTCATTCATTCATCAGCATAACACAAAATATCAGACAAGTATCAACTACATAAATAGACCAAATACAAACTTTGGCAAAAATGAATGCAGGTACTGGGATCAATAATCTGATCAGAGGCTCCAAGCAACTTGAAAGAACTGTCATTTCACTGTTTTAAAAAAGAGATCAAAACGTTTAATTTTACAAAGCTACGGTGCATCGTAAGTGATATCTTATGAAAGTTCGCTTGTCAGGTTCACATGCAATTATTGTACCAGTAAAGTGGGCAATTTAAATAACAAAATCACAATTACTGCAGGATGGGCGGTGGCAATTGACTTGTGGACCGTATGGTTGTCTCTTTGTCTGTAGAGAAACTTTGTACAACGTTTGCATGCATGTACTGTATAACGTGCATAAACTGCATATTTCAAACGTGCTGTTCCTGTTTCTTGTAAAGAAACCATTGATTGATTGATAATGGTGGTTGGGGCGAAATGTTATGGGGAATGAAAAGCTGGAAAACAGCGCCATGCTTTGACTGTTTGCGCTAAGACTAAGTCTAAAGTTTCTATACTAAGGGTTTCAAATTGCTTGAGGGCCAAATGAACACTTGTAAATTACCCCGAGGGCTGCAATAGCCTACACAAACAGTTAAATCATAATAAGAAAGGTAGGAAAAACACACCAACAACGTTAGATCGTAAGAAAAACTAAACCCTTAAAGAACTGACTTCAGCAAATACCAAAATTATAATTGCGATAACGATACAATTAGTGAATAAGCAATGTGATTATAACGTAACAATATGAGATTCTCTCGCACTATAAAATGGAGCGACAGTAGTGCTAAAAAGTTGTGTGAAGTTTGATGGGCATTTTCAGAGTTTTTGAGCAATTTGAAAGTGCATTTAATCTTTCTAAATCTATAGAAAAAATATGTATCGTACAGTAATTGTTAATTACAGTATTTCAAAACTTAAAAATGCACCGCGGACCGCGTGTTTGAGACCCTTGCTCTACGGTATAGCGTATTAGGAGCTGTTAAAGTATAATATGACGCTCGCTGGGGTGTTGGACCACCATACACAATGACCAAACACAGCTTTCACATTTGAAGTCATGTTGAGGGCTGAGTACACGGTCATGTGATATTTGAACAGCCTCACATACTGTACTATAATTTGTGGTTTAACTATTGCTGCTTCTGTTTCAAATTTTTATAAACTATACCATGTGTTTATGTGACTAACTTTTCCTTTAAATGTGTGTGATTTGCGGATTTAGTCGTTAACAGGAAGCTTTAAGATTCAGACGTTGCCATACCAGTTGGTACAGATTCGTTGGAATTTAACAATCCAATCATGACTGACTGCCAACTAGGTCATTTTTTGACATTTTACAGTTATTGTGGCGATCAACACTTACGTTTTACCAGTCGTGCTATACAGTCTAGAATGCGTAAATTGGACGTCCACAACAATGAAAAAACTCACCACTTTCCAAAATCACGTGTCGAGAAGCATGACTAACAAAAAGGCTGCTATACCAAATGGAAATACAAGATCTATTAACTACAGTATAACGAGGCTACATCCAATTGCATTAACAATAAAAAAAAAGTTCTGAAACTGATTGGCCACATCATGGCCCCCTCTGGTGTGGCCATACTAAAAGATTAAAATACAGTGTCAGCCAAATATGCATGGAAGGTAACTGTCAACTGAAAGAGAAAACGATGCAGACCATCAAGATGATGACATGACCACATCCAGGCATGGACCGAACTCAATTTGGTGACACTGGGCGAGCTAGTTGAAAACCGTGACTCATGGAAACTGTTAACCCATGATGATGCACAATCTGCAAGTGGAGATGGTGACTGAATAATGGTGCTCATGCCGATTTTTTTGCTTGTAACTTTCAGGCCGACATGAAATGCCTGTTCAAACCACTCATGGTGTTATACAGCATTTCGTGTTTGTCTTACTATTGTTGGGCGGTGATAGTGAAAATAGGCGGTGATTGTTCGTCGAACTGAATATAACTCTTCTGAAGCGAAATCTTAGCTGCTTCGCTTACATGTAAGGCTATTCGGAATGAACTTTTTTGTTCGAATTGCTATGTTTTAAAAAGTGTCAAACGAAAGTGTAGAAGTTTGAGCTCAATCGGTTCAGCTGAAAGATCATGTGAAGAATGCACACGTTATTTTCCCTGTAGTTGTGCATAAAACCCATGCCATGATAAACGTTGCTGGCACAAGTAACAAAACCGCCATGAGCTTTTCCATCATAAGCCTTTGAACCTAAAAAGTTTAGTAGCCTATCGCAGGCAGCTCATAGTAGCCGATTGGGCTTATGGTCATTTAATACTGCCAGCACATGCAAATGTGTACTGTAGTGTACTTAAGTTTTCCACTTACCGTTATTTTAACTGAGTGTATTCATCAGGAATATCTAAAAGTATGTCCTTGATGATCGTGATGAAAACCGGTGAGTGTAGGCTATATTTTCGTATCTTGCGGAGATTATTAAAAAATTTGAAGAACATGGTGCAAGGAAGATATACAGTTGGGCACTTTCAACGCTCAGATTATCGAACACATAGCGAAGCAAGATTGCTTAAACTTTGAAACGAAACCAATACAACCGCCTATCTAAGTAGAGTTTGTCTGGTTCATTCCATCCGCTAGATGCCGCTGAATAGAGAACTTTCCACGCTGTGCGCAGCTTTAGCCTACACGCCTATGGTTAAACTATTGTTGTTCGGTCTTGCTGTTTCTTTCGCAAATCCTAGTCTCAAGTAGGCTAGCGAAGAATGATTCGCGATAAGTCATTTTTTTGGTTGAGTAAATAGGTTGAGAACCTCCGCCGTAGTGTGTATTGCATATAAAATCAGCGACGGTATTGTACTCCTTGGAAAGAAATATGTTTTGATATACAGTAGCTCCGTTAGTTTGAAAGATTAAGGCCACTAAGTTACCGGTATATAAAAGGTTGCAATTAAGTTCGTTTCAACAACATTATAAAACCTCTTTTGTGCACAGTTCTCTACGAACACAAACGTATTCCAACAAGACTCAAGTCACGCAAGAGCTTCATCAAAGTCGGCCCATTGGAACACGCAAGCGCGGCAGCGGCACGATTAGAAATGTGGACCTCTGAGCCCGATAGGACACAACATCCTGCCATCCCAAGTCCTTCCGAAAGTCTCTCTTTTCTCAAGGGTGGGAGTTTGGCAGCTACAATCGTCTGATTGTAGCCCGCTGCGGAGTCGGGAGAAATAAAAGCAACCTTTTCCGATGGAAGATGACTCCTGACCCAACGTGTGATTGGGGCCTAGACAATCAGACGATGAAGCGCATCCTCACCAACTGCCCCCTTAGCCCTTCATGTGATGACAACGACCTCAAAAACATCACAAACAATCAGTGGCGCGGAAACTATTTTTCTCTAAGGGGGGGGGGGGGGCTGAAGCTGCCATTAGTGTTGTGAGGTTCTGGGGGCTTCGCCCCTTGTGCAGGAGAACGTTTAAAACTGGTAGCAACTTTTATAGGTCCCTCCTGTGTGTAAAACGACGCCAAAACACACACATTGTAAGTTGTAAGAAACGAAGAACGGCAACAACAAAGCAGCAGCTGCTCAGGAAATTAAAAAGTAAACGAACAAATTAGAAAGTGATGTGAAAACGACAGTTTGTGGAAATGAGTTCTCACACTCTTTCGAAGATTGCTTTTCGCTCAGGTTTTTCTCTAACTTATATGAACTGTGTCATGAGCTTTTTGACATCGACAGTGTTCAAAATGTTTTGGTGGACATACATCAACGCAAGATGAGTACAGTGAGTCTGTATTGTGTCGTTGAGCTTCTCAACCACGTTTTCAGGCGTCTTAGAGCAGAAAAAGAACTTTCTGATGATGCAGCTGAAACCGGGAGGCAAAGGCAGAGCTCCACGAATTTTCACGTTTCGTTGAAAAGATCAGTGTTGGAGGGTTTGGTGGCGATAGTATCTCAGCAACCTTTTGAACGGAGTTTGCGGTTTTTCCACTTATACAGCATCGCTGAGCAAGGTAAGTTCCGTTTTAGGCGGTCTTTTCTGATGGCATCGCTGATCTCAGTATCAGATCCTTCCTCACCGTTTGCACAGCTCAGAAGGGCCTTTTCTCTGGTGGCTGCTGTAAGCAGATCCACCTGGTCGAATCATCGATCAAGCTCAACTTGAACAACTCAAGGGCTTTGATGTATTGACGTTTCCACGCTCCTTCTCCCGCAGACGACAAAGCATCCAATTCCTCTGTGTTTCAAAATTTTGCTGAAGTTTTGCTCACTCGGAGATCCTTTGGTGTCTTTAGGCTATTGGCAGACGCTGGGACGTTCGCTGCTTCCACAAGCTTGGAAACGGATTCATCTTTTCTGAGATTTTTGATCCGTTCGCGGAAACTGGTGATGGATCCAAAGCTGAAGAAACGGAGATCTTCTTGTTTTGGAGCTGTCTAGCGACGGCTTCTGCAGGCTGAAAAACTTCACCTCTGCAGGTAGGCTAATCGCAAAATAAAGCCGCATTGTGTGTGCTTATTTTACCAAGCTGAATAAGCTATCTTTGCACGTGCGTCTCCTTCCATTGCACTATCTTCTGTCATGTCGGTCAAACATTGCAACAGGGGAGGGTAGTACTTAACAACACGAACGAGGGCAGAAGCACGAACGCACCAACGAGTAGGACACAAACCCAGAAAATTGCAGGCAACTTTATCGGACCCAAAAAACGACATGAATAAAGATTTACGTTTAGACGATTCACGAATTACAACTGCCTTGAACGAAGTTTAAGGCATCGGCAATAAGCCTCACCTCCTTTACAACGTCTTGCAAAATCAAATCGAGAGCATGATTACTGCAGTGAATGTATAACCATCCAAGGCATAATGCTTTAAGTTTGGCCCGCACTCCCTTATAACAACCAGATCTCTTGCTGTTCCATGCTGTAAGTGTAAAGTGAATATTGCAGAATGATGTCCAATAAACGATGGAACGCCGTGTTAGTAGGGAGGGTGGCTGGAACCGCCACTGCGAGGTATAGTTCCCTGTGATTGACGACTCTTTATTTCGAATGATGAGCGCGATCACACGTAATAGGAACTCGATCGATTCATCGCAGCAATTATTGCTCGAATAATTTTCTGAAAATATGTTATGTACCTTAAATTATCAGAATTTTCTAGGGGGGGCTGAAGCAATTATCCAAAATTCCAGGGGGGGCTGAAGCCCCTTGAGCACCCCTACTTCCCGCGCCCTTGCAAACAATGCTCTTACTTGGCCCCAACACTGGCGTGACAAGCTATGAATGAATGACCCGTAACATCTCCAAATCGAGAACATGATTGATTAAATTTTTATCCTCGGACTGGGAAAGCTTCTTGCAGAGCTTAATCCTGGCAGTTTCGCATACTTGTAGAGGCTTTGAATCACTGACGCAGGCCCGGTCACCGAAATTGACAGAGTGAAGTTTCCGATTGTTGAAGTCTTGTTGCCGGGGAACTATTCCATCCATTAGATGCCGCTGAATGGAGGGCAGTCCTTAACGTGCGTTGCTCAAGCGCACACCTCGAGAGTCGAACCAGCGCCGCTTGATCTTGAAGCTTCTTCGTTCCAGAAGTGACGCGCTAACCAATTGAGCTATCGGGGCGGACTTTATTTTCTTTAAACCATTATCGTTAACTTTTTCTTGATAGCTCAAGGACACGACAGTGTTTGGGTTATTATTGATAATGTAGTTGCATAGTAATTAATGTTCGAACGCAGTGAACACTTGTTTATATTACATGTATGCGTTAAATGTAGCTTAACTGTTGTCTATTTGATGTAAAACTACGTTGCTGTACTTTGATGACAAGCACCACCTAGATTTGGAAACCGTGTGTTTATTTTTTGGTGCTACCAGTGCTTGATGCAGCTGCCATATCTCTTATTTCTACCTATTTTTGTCTTTCACTTGAAAGGAAAATAAAACAATTCTCTTATTTAGATCTGTCACTTTTATACCAGTTTTCTAAAAACTTTGTTTGTTCTAAAGTTTTTAAGTACAAGGACTGTTCACTGCAATGTGATATTTACATTAGTTATCAGTTTATATGAAATTGTCATATATGAAAAACACATTCCTAGAAAGCAAAATTCGTTATTTTAATATTGATTCAAAGACAACAGACATCCACTAATAAATTTAAAGAATATTTTACAAAATGTTTAAATCACACAGCTCTTTATTGCTAATTGTATGTTTTGTTATCTACCATGGTATGTGTGTAGCCTGGCTGACTACCAGAGGTTAACCAATATTGTGAAGTATTGTACTCATTATGTTCATATATCAATCTTATCATGTTGGAGCAACTTTACAAAATAAGTTCGTGTTGCAATACTTTTTAAATTACAGTACACTTTTTTGGTGTATTTGAATCTTTGGGTTCAGAATACTTTTTGGTCTACAACAGTACGAGAACCTCAGTTTTTCATTTGCCTAGGCTCAGTAACAAAGCATAGGACCTTCCCAGTTTACGCATGGTAATGCAAAAGCCTGCAACAGATTGAATTTTACTTGCAAACAAATCTAATTAGGGCAGCCAGAGTAAAATTGCAACTTCTCGTTCTTGCATAATCATGAGTACAATTTGCACTTTAGATTAAATTTCACAATTTTGTAACACTTATACTAATTTGTTGGCATCAATTAATGAATGATGACCACCAGTACATCAAACAAAAGCTTGTAAACTTTGAGCTACCGTATCATGCTTTTCAACTCTTATTTTGCATTGTCACTAAATATCACAGCCCCCATTGATGAGTTGCTGCCTAGTGTCATCAACAATGGAAACTTGACTATCCACACCACAGTGACGTCTTTGCAAGCAGCAGCCCAATATACATGTATCAAAGCATCCTAAACCAGTGAGCATGCAGTTACACATTAATGACAAGTTAGGCTCTAAAATAGAGATCAGATCACTCGACACAGAGAAGATATGCTCCCTGACTGTGCATCACACCAGTGTTAACTCGAGCACCCACTAGATGCTCCCAAAGTTTCTTACGCAGTGCCTACATATGGCTTTCATAATTTAGCTTAAGTGATAACATTAAGCGACCACCACTTTTTATTAACTACCTACCGGTACTATAAAACATTACTGGTACGGTATCTCACTTCAATAATCTGCCTAAATCATAAAAGACAAGTGCCATATTTTAGTAGCTGTTTATTAAGCCATACAAGTTCATGCATCAGCAATAGTAACTTCAACTTCAACACCAGGTTCGATGCTGATTGATGTGATTTGCTTGACAACTTCTGAGGGACTATGCAAATCAATCAGTCGCTTGTGAATCCTCATCTGGTATCGATCCCATGTCTTTGAACCTTCACCGCATGGAGTTTTACGACATGTGATTCTTAAGATTTTGGTGGGCATTCGAACAGGTCCCTTCACACGAAGTTGCTTGTCCTTTGCTCCCTTGATCAAGTCACTGCATACTTTCTCAAGACTTTGAACATTTCTTGAAGTTAAAGTGATTCTGATCTTATGAATCTGGGCTTCTCCGTCTCCTTGCGGAACTTTTCCAGCATCTTTATAAGCACTCATGTTTACTTAAATTTATCTTGTGGCCGACTTAATCTTGTAGTAACTTTTCAAACAAGAACAGCGGTGAGCCTCTCGAAGTTACAGCGAAAAAAGACTGAAAAATAGACACGAGCATCGAATTGCGTAAAAGCGCCCCTAACGGATTATATTTTAAAATACATCAAAGGTGCTAGTGCTAGAAACGAAGAAGGTAGGCTACTGCATAAAGACCTGAGAAAAACTGCAATTTGTTTCAACTTTCTGTCAGATAACTTCTCTAAAAATGCGAGCTCATGTGTTTATTGATCTGTATTATACTGTTTCTATTCTTAGCTTTGATTTTCCTGATTAACCACCAATATAAAAATGTTATGTTGCCGCTTGTTGTTTGTCTGTAAATTATTCCATCCGCTATAAGCAGCTAAATGGAGAAAACAGCTGTTCTTTGAACGCGTTCCTTAAGCGCACACCCTGAAATTTGAACCAGCATCGCCTGATCCCGAATTTTTGTTGTTTATTTAGTCAAGTGCTCACCAAACAAACTATTGGGGCGACTTTTGCGTTTTGCTGTTTCTGCCCATTTCTATTTTCCTGCTATGCTATGGCAAGTAGCTTTACGCAATATTTTTTGCTTTGGAAGTAAAATTGAAACTGAACTGCTAACTGTTTTGGTTGAAACATCTTTGTGAGGTTAATATTTGTAAGGCCTGATGCGTTCTAAAATGGGTTTGGTGATGATAAGATTTCGTGTTGTGACATTTTTTGTCTATCAGGCTCTTTTTCATAATGAGATAAAAAAAAGCAACATTAATTTCCCCTCATTGTGGAATTAGGTACAATTATGATATATATTCTAAGTAAAGTAATTTGATATTTTCTGACTGTCTAATCAAATTCCGTCTAATTTAGCTATCTGACTCCAACAATTTTTTCCACTTGATCTTTGCTCAAGTTATGTTCATAAATTTGTAGGTAGGCCTATCGTTCAACGAAGTAAGTTAAAGAATTATTGAATTAAGAAATTAGAATCTAACACGCACAATACAAAATTTGTTCAACTTTTATTTTTTCCAGTTTCTCTCCGCTTCTTGTCCAAAAGGGGGAATGCAACCGTTTTATTCCCTGTACCCTTTTCCATATTTATGTCGGGAGTCGGGAGCATGTTACATGGAAATTTACAGAATATTTAGGAAATTACATATAGATTAAAACTGGTTCACTACTTAAAGAAAAGAAAATTTATTTTTTGTAAGATTCATACGCTACAACATCATAATATTTATTAACCCTCTTGATATCAATTAAGGCCGATCAACTTATATTCTGCTATGATGTTCATGTTACATTCATTAGATGGCTTTAGTTTTCTCACGTGTTCTCTGAACTCTCGCGAATAATCTAGAAAAAACACTGAAAGGTTTTTATAAATTTTGTTTACAAATTGTTTTCAAAAATTTTATCTCCCATTTTGGAAAATTTTGAGATCGTTGTGAACAAAAATTTTGAATTGGAGAAATTTTTTTCTTATTAGAAATGGAAGTTGCAGTGTAGCCTATTTTCATTTTTTGCTGTGATCATTCATAATTTGATGAAAAAATAATCTCAAAATTCGCTGAACAATTTTTTGTTCTGTTGTTAACATACAAATAATATCAAATAACTATATTTGATTTAATTCGCTCTGCTTTGCTTTGAGAACTTTTTGTAGTATTAATAGTTTTCATTGTTTACAAATAATATTATGTGCTCGAGTTTGGTACTCATGCTGGAAAAGTGAAAATTCAAAATTTGTCTGGCAACACTAGTAATCAGGAAATATTTTTCTTCAAAAAAGTTGAGACTTGCTGAAAAGGAGCAGGGTTGCCATATTGGCGTTTTTCCTGCCAAATTCCACAAATTTGGCGTTTTTTGAAAGCGTTTGGCAGGAGAAAATTACGTTTGGCAGTTTGGCATTTTTTTGGCAGTTTGTACTTTAGTGTTTTTTTGGCACCTTTTGGTGTTTTTTTTGTAATTATTACTGGAACAACTCACCACTAAAGTTTTTCAAATACTTTTATCAATGAAAGTCCATCAAAAAAGTTTAATTTATGGTCTGGAAACTCTGAATTCCTAATTTATTCAAATGAAAGCTCCAGAGGGGTAGCCTACCTCTAAATACCCATTGTCAGGCATTGTCGGACATTGTCAGGCATTGTCAGGCATTGTCGGGTATTGTCAGGCATTGTCAGGCATTGTCGGGCATTGTCAGGCATTGTCGGCTTTTCAGGGGGTTGTGGAGCATTTCTAGGGGTTGTCGAGCATGTTCAGGGGTTGTCAGGCATTGTAGAGTAGCTACCTTCAGGCAGTATTGGGAATTTCCAGGCATTGTCGAAGATTGCCAGGCATTGTCGATCATTATCAGTGGTTGACGGGTTTGTTGGGCATTATAGAACATTTTCAGGCATTGTCGAACATTTTCAGGGGTTGTCGAGCATTTTCAGGGGTTGTCAGGCATTGTAGAGTAGCTACTTTCAGGCATTGTCGATAATTTCCAGGCATTGTCTAGGATTTCCAGGCATTGTCGATCATTATCAGTGGTTGACGGGTTTGTTAGGCATTATGGAACATTTTCAGGGATTTTCGAACATATTCAGGGGTTGTCGAGCATTTTCAGGGGTTGTCAGGCATTGTAGAGTAGCTATACTTTCAGGCATTGTCTATAATTTAAAGGCATTGTCTAGGATTTCCAGGCATTGTCGATCATTATCAGTGGTTGACAGATTTTTTAGTCATTATCGAACATTTTCAGGCATTGTCGAACATTTTCAGGGGTTGTCAAGCATTTTCAGGGCCTGAAAGTAGCTACTCTACAATGGCTGACAACCCCTGCAAATGCTATCAGTGGTTGACGGGTTTGTTAGGCATTATGGAACATTTTCAGGGATTTTCGAACATATTCAGGGGTTGTCGAGCATTTTCAGGGGTTGTCAGGCATTGTAGAGTAGCTATACTTTCAGGCATTGTCTATAATTTAAAGGCATTGTCTAGGATTTCCAGGCATTGTCGATCATTATCAGTGGTTGACAGGTACTTTCCAGACAATGCCTGGAAAGTATCAACAATGCCTGAAAGTAGCTACTCTACAATGGCTGACAACCCCTGAAAATGCTCGACAACCCCTGAAAATGTTCGACAATCCCTGAAAACGTTTGACAAAGCCTAACAAGCCTGTCAATCACTGATAATGATGAACAATGCCTGGAAATCCTAGACAATGCCTGGAAATTATCGACAATGCCTGAAAGTAGCTACTCTACAATGGCTGACAACACCTGAAAATGCTCGACAACCCCTGAAAATGTTCGACAATGCCTGAAAATGTTATACAATGACTAACAAACCTGTCAACCACTGATAATGATCGACAATGCCTGGAAATCCTAGACAATGCCTGGAAATCCTAGACAATGCCTGAAGGTAGCTACTCTACAATGCCTGAAAACCCCTGAAAATGCATGACAACCCCTAGAAATGCTCCACAACCCCCCAAAATGCTCCACAACCCCCGAAAAAGCCGACAATGCCCGACAATGCCTGACAATGCCCGACAATGCCTGACAATGGGTATTTAGAGGTACCGCTCCAGAGGCCACTGGCCAGTCACCAACCAAGTCCAAAGTTAGAGTTGGACTAGACAGCTGGAGAGATGCGTTTTGACATTTATTTTCTTGCTAATAAAGTGTTAACAGGTTATGGTTAATGATGCGATGTCGCACCGTTTGAGTTGAAAGCATAGCGTAAGCCAGAGACCTTGTAGAAATTTGAACCGGAACGTATTTGGCATACCGGCGTCAATGCAGATGCCATGCATTTCTGCTAATAACTGTAGCCTCTTGACATGTAAAGTTATCAGGTGTAGGTGTATTTCCTTCATGCCATTAACATTGTGAAAATCCTTAAACCTTAAAAGTTTTTGTGATATTTACCAATAGTGTTTCTTGACATTGTCCTCTTTTCACCTGTTGAAGTTTAACACTGAGTTTTTTTGTTTTTCAGACTTTGGCTAGATTGGTTACAAAGCATGCATTAAATGAATGGCCTACTGTAAAAAGTACCGTAAATATGTGGGACAGAATGTTTGTGTCGCCAAGCAAGGAAAACAAACCTGAACTAACATACCACTACCAGTGATTCTGATAATGAGGAATGCTATTGCATGCAGGTTAAACTTATAAAACCTGCTAGAAAACCAGCCCTCCCCCATAGATTCCCCCCAGGCCAATTGGTCTTTATCACCTTCTTCTAATTGCGCTTCGTTGATACTTGATAGCTCCAACTATGTGGCTGCCCCCTCCAACCTTTGAAAGTTTGTTTTAATTTAGCTTGATACATGCAGTTTGTGTTTCATTATTCATACTAAGTGGTCTATCAAGTTAAATTAAGACAATATACCATCAGAGCTATATTTAGCACCATATATTATGGTGTATGGCCTTGCTGGTTAACAGGACAAGCCGCACTAACAGTTTGGCATTTTTTTTGGCAGTTTTTTTAAAACCCTGAAAAATTTGGCAGTTTTTTGGCGGTTTTTACGAAACATTTGGCAGGCAAAGCTTTTTTGGATCTGGCAACCCTGAAAAGGAGCGATCTTCCTGGCGTCAGCACTACCTGACTACTCACTATAGAACAGCGAGCATTGTGTTTCGCTAACCATACCGGTGTAGCCTCCACACTAGCCATCAAGACTTTTCCAAAAACATGTGTTTCTCGGTTGAGCACTATGTGGCAGGAACAAGTGGTGCGGTACTGATGAGCCCAGCCTAATGGGCGAAACACGTGTCTATTGCTGAGTTCCTGCTACACTCGACTGCCGAGAAACAAAATTGAGACTTATCAGACTTTTGCAGGGACACGTAATTTAGATTTTCAAATTAACATTTTAAAGGGAAAAATTAGTTACAACGTCGAGTACAATATCGAAATTACATCAGCTTCCTGTTTATACGTTGGCAAGGCCTGTATATATCGCTAGACAAGGGTATCTGCTATTTTAAAAGCTACCTTCTACTCGGGCTAAAGTGGTACGGTACGCTCTACCGCTACCCACTACTCGAGCTAAGATACCGTACCGTAGCACGTGCATCTGCTACTTCTCTTGGTAGCCTACTTTTTATTGCATGAAATTTGTTGTTATTATGCATTTTTCAAAAACATGAGTACGGTATTTGTTGAGTCCGGCCAGTTTTGGCTTTAGCCGCAAGTCCAACCAAATTACCCATTAGTTTGTCGAATTAACCGTAAGTTGCGTCAAATTAGGCTACTCATAAGTCCGTTGAATTAACCATATGTTTGTCGAATTAATCATAAGCCATCAGTCACGTTGAACAAATTACCTATAAGTACGTCAAATTTTCCATAACTAGACTAAAAATACTATCCATAAGTTTGTCAAATTAGGCTACTCGTATGTCCATCGAATGGATGCAACCTATTTTGTCCCTGAACACTTCGATCCCCGATTTCATCCCCTGAAGAGATCAAGAAAAAAAAAAAGATTTAATCCTCAATTTGATAACCCTAACCTGAAAGTGAGGTTTGGTTAATCAACCATTATTTCAAGATACTTAGCATGGTCAGCTGTTTTGGCAACTCCTATCAACGACTTTGGCTCTTCTGTATTTTTTATCTCGATCTTTTCAAGGGAAAAATTTTGAAATGTTTTTTATTATATTCTGGTCCAGTACCGTACATATGGTGCGGTACTACAGAGAAAAGACATTACGGCAGCTCTAATTTGCGACTTTGGCTCTGCTATATTTCCTTTTTTTCAATCTTTTCGATATCGAAAAGGTATTGGCACTGGCGCCGACTTACGGGGTGGCAGCCACCCCGTTTAGGTTACATTACTTACTGCAAATAAAATGTAATTTGAACAGACGTTTAAATCTTTTTTTGATAATTGGTTTTCGCTTCAAGTCGACGTAAAGCAAGAGGTGAACCAATACAGTATTGCGAAGAAAATGATTGTTTTGTCACAAGCATGATACTCGCGTAACATCAAGCAAGCTACGTGAAGATTACGCAACACGTGGCTACGAGTTTTTTCCTTGTTGTTGTTGCGATCGTTTTATTTGTTACTTGTCATAAGTCATTGTTACATTTGTTAGGTTTACAATGGGATTTATTAAGCAATAAAATTCGATCTTTCAATAAAATACGATTGCCTCTCTCAAAAATCTTTTTTGAATTTTTTTAAACTGCTCATAATATCGCTATAAATTATGCCAGCTGTACAATACTTGGAAATAAAATTATCTCGATGATTGATAGCTCCACCCCCTAAATGAATATCTATTTTCAAATTTCATTTAAAAAAATGCAATTTTCTTAACTTTTTGAGTTTTCTTTAAAAAGTGCACTTAGGAAAGTAGCAGTTTTAACGTTCTGCAAATTTACACGTTTACATGATTCTATTCGAGGAAAGCTACACCCCCTGCCAATTCCCAATAATAAAAGCAACCTTTTTCAATTACTCAAGATTTTGCATTTTGAACTATTTTCCGATTTCAATTGGAGTGTACTGTCATCTACTTTATGCTTTAATTTCTACTTTGTTATCTACTTCATGCAGTAATATTGCGTGACAAACTGTGAGGCGGAAATTTATTGGTCTGACATAGGAGTTGCTTGTTACATCATAGAAAAAATTACGAAAAGCCGTCCAGTAAAAGTTTCGCCGACATTCCAGTTTATTCAGCTTAGCCTATAGATGCCACCAAAAAGCGTTCAAAATTGCAGCCCCCCATTGAGTCATTTTTTGTTGCGTCTACTCAGGATTTCAGCCAGCATGAAAGTGACTTAACGACCAAACGCCTGAACGAAACGAAAGTGTGCCACTGCCAAAAGGCGTTAGCACAATCAGGGAGGTGGAAGAACCGAGCATGAGCAGGATAATCGCTGTTGAAGGGAGAAGCTATCAAAAATCGTGGGAGAGCGAATTCCCGTGGCTAGAATACGACAGATGCAGAGATAGAGCATTCTTTCCGATTTGCAACTATGTCGCAACTGCTTGATCTATTTGCAAGCAATGAAACAATTTCATTAATGCTTCAAACGTGGTCTGCATTGTGAAAATATACTTATCGTTGCCTTCCACCACCTGCGAGGCGGAGCGATCGTTTAGTGTTCTCAGGCGCATAAAAACCTACTTGCGATCTATCATGACGCAACAGCGATTGAACCACGTCCTAATTTTTAATGTTTATCAAGCTGAAGCTTCACGGTTACAACTTGACCAGTTAATTAACAGTTGGATTGACAGAGCTGCTGTTCGCAAAAATACTTTTGCCAAATGTTAAGTGTCAGAGCAGCAACGTAACAATCAAATTCACGACATACCTCCTGTGCTTTGTTTTAAAGTTGCTTTGTAAGTTATCGAGCTACAAATCAGGTGTCAAAAGCCAATGGAATCTACGAAACACGCTTAGTAAAAATCAAACAAAAACATGCAGTTTGAAAGTTTTGAGGTTGCCATATTGTGCTATCCGCCACCCCGTGCAAAACTAAAAGTCGGCGCCTATGGGTATTGGTATTGGGTAGGCTAATTCGTGGGACTCCTTTTAACTAATGTTTTAACCACCAATGTCAATTTGTCTCTAAGCAAGTTAAATAAATGTTTCCAATGCTATTGTTTTCCTTTTTCCAGGTTAAATTTCTTTTTGCCCAAGAATTCAAAATTTTTCAAATCACAAGTTCTTGGCTTTGATGATTTTGAAGTTTCCTCAAATTGAGATAGAATTCTGTATCTGGTAGCACTTTACCCTTTTTTTGATGACGACTTCAAAGTGTAATCACCAAGTGCGATGAATATACAAAATACTTTATATGGTGTGGTTGTACAATATGTATCATGGACTTCATGGTATAGCCATTATCTACAATAGATTTACAACATAAACTTTTTGTTACAAAGGTTTGTTGGAAATTTACAAACAAGCGAAAGCTTGTACTTGAAGATTAATACTGAATTTGGTTTTGATTAGACAAAGTTTAAATTTTATCATTGTAACATTGTATATATTTTTTGGGCAGTGGCTATTTGACCGGCGCCAGTCTTTGAATCTGAAACACTATTTAACCGGTCATGACGTCACTATATAGGCACTTTGTTTCTTTTTCTCTTTCAAAGCAAAAAACGAGAAGCGCCTATATAGGTTCTAAATTCGACAACTTTATTCAACTCGATCCGTGGCGCGTATGATATTTCTCCGGTTGCTATTCCAGAGGGAATGTGTTCAAGCCTTCGTACCTTGAAAGGATCAAGAAAAAAATTTAAAAAAAGCCGAAGTCGCTGATCGCAGTTTTTGCAATTATTTTAAAATTTTCCCCCTGAAAAGATCGAGAGAAAAAATAGCTGAAAACCGAAGTTCGCTGATCGCAGTTTCCGCAAACATTTTTCCTCAGTTTCCGCTAAGTCTAACCCAGGGGTTCTTAACCTTTTTTGTCTCGTTTACCCCATGCCAAATGAAAAAAGTAAAATTTACCCCCACCGTTTTGGTGGCCCCTTGTGATGTCATCGTGTCCAGTCAACCATGTAAAGAAATGCAAAACATCCTTTTTTGTCTGGATTTACCTTGGCATATATCAAAAACAAGCTGTTTATTTGCCGAAGACACGATTGTTCTTGATGGGGTTCTGTAAAAAATAATGTCTACTCAAATGACTTTTGTGCTTGCTTTCCACGAACAATTTTGGAGATTCTTGGAACAGTCGTTGAAAGAGCTACTCGCATCTCGTCTTTGGAAACTAAGTGAGATCGATGTTTTGTTTTAATAGTCAACAATGAAGAGAACCCTGCTTCACACAGATAAGTAGTTGGAAAGGTATAATAACTTCAAATGCATGCTTAGTCAGCGTAGGAAACTCTTCGACTAATCCACACCAGTGGCCGAGTGGTTAGCGCGTTGGGCTCGCAGTCGAGAGCCTGCATGTTCGACTCCAGCCACCCGCACTTGCTGTTGTTTCTCTGGGCAAGAAACTTTACGATAATTGCCTCTACCCAGTGATCGATTTCGAGTAATGGGTAGTACCAAATTTAAGTCATAAGTAGAGTAGACAACCGGAAACAGACATTGCCGTCGACTGCAGCGTTGGTCAGGTGTATGTCGGAAGGCGTACACCGATGCATAGCACTCATGTTCGCTTTCCCGCAATGCAGAATAAAGATAAACAAACAAACAAACTTGGAAAAGTCACCATTGCACGATAAGAATTTGGAACAAAGCGTTGTTGAACATTGAAGATCAATCAATTCATCTTTGCAAAGATCATCGTCAGCAATACTTTCTAACTTGGCTTCGAAGGGAGGAGTTATCCAAAGAGCAGTACCGGTACTGTTAAAACTTTCACCTTCGAAGTAACCTTCAAAGTTCTTTTTTAGGGCGGCAAGGTGCTGGCGCATGTCGACTTCGAAGTCAGAAATCTCGTTGCGACTTCTACTGACTTTCCAATCATCAAATGTTGAAAAATTTGCGTAAATATGAGTACTAAAAATTTCCTTTTTGAATTCTTTTACTCTACAGATCTAATTTTGTCTGAAAGCCCTGAATTTTATCATGTACATCTATAATTAATGGTAACACTTTTCCTTGCATTTGCATATTGAGCTGGTTCAAACTTGAAAAAATGTCCGTTAAGTAAGCCAATGCATCAATAAATTTGTTGTCGCCAAAGTGCTTACTTAACGCGGATTTGCATTCTCGAAGAAAAATCTCGATTTCACCATTTAATTTCAAAACTCGAGACAAAACAAGACCCCTATAAAGAGCCACCAAACTTCGGTGTGATAAAGGAGAACAGAGTGTTCTGATCCCATCCGATCACAAACCACTTTGAAAAGACGATGATTTAGAGCACGTGCCCTGATAAAATTCACACATTCAACCACGTGCTTCAATACTGCTTTCAAATATTCTGGAAGAGTTGTACTTGTCAGTGCATGTCGATTAGGGTGTACCTTAAAAGAAAAGTTGGAGAATTTATGCTCTCACCCATTTGTGCCATTTGCCATTTGACCTAAAAACAATGTCTGTTAAATTTGAGACAGATCCATTGATATTTAGAGGTCAACCTGGAACTTTGAATTTTTATACTATAATGTCATGGATGGACAATACAATTAATATGCACAAAATTCTTTGCAAAGAATGATTTTTAAAACTATATCATAGTATAAACCTATTTAGGTAGCCTACTTTCCTGTTATCACCCCACCACATCTGCTTTTTGACTACGGCTCAGAGCCTTTGGCTCGAACCCCCTACATAGGGTTAAGGGGCAGATATGTAAAAAAACGTTAGAACAACCAAAGAAGATTTATTGAGGTATATGAGTAACGGGTGGTGGGGCGATAACAGGAATGTACTGTACCCCTAATAACACTGGTCAACAGCAAATTTTAATCGAGCTTGTGATTGATTGATTCTAGAAGCACTTTTTGCGCTGATTTCAAAAATGTCTTTATTTTTTTCCTAGCACATCATGTTTTCTAGATATTCCAATTTTAAAATTTTGAAGACATGCCACATTTACAGGCAAGTAAAGCAGTTTTTTTATTCGCAAATTAAGTGTGACGTCATAATAAAACAATGATAAGCCGTACAATTGATGAGCTGGAGTCGTACAATTTTACCGCTTCGTATATGAACATTGCATGAATCGATCAAGTAATAGAAGCTAACGATCGTTGATGAAGTTGATGGCCCCCTGTGAACTACTTGAAGTTGATGGCCCCCTGTGCTTTTGTCATGATATTGAAGAACTTTTTCACAAATTGGGAGAAGTTCACAATCCTCATGAGTGGCGATTTTTCATCGATTCCTCGAAAAGATGCCTGAAAGCTGTTCTTTTACATAACGGAAATGAGAAGCCATCCATTCCCATAGCACACTCGGTGCACCTAAAGGAATCTTATGAAAACATCGAAATTCTTCTCAATGCTATTAATTACAGGGATTATGAGTGGAGTATTTGTGGAGATCTGAAAATGATTGGAATCTTAATGGGGATGCAAGGGGGATTTACAAAGTACTGTTGTTTCTTGTGTCTGTGGGATAGTCGCGCTACTACTGAGCACTACCAGAAAAGAGATTGGCCAACAAGAAGCTCCTACAATCCTGGAAGAGAAAGTGTCCAAAATGTCCCGCTAGTTAATCCTGACAAAATTCTTTTGCCGCCGTTACATATCAAACTCGGCTTGATGAAGAATTTTGTGAAAGCAATGGGCAAATCAAATTCAAACGGTTTTCTGTACCTCTGTAAGAAATTTCCAAAACTAGGTCATGCAAAGCTTAAAGAAGGAATATTTGTTGGTCCACAGATTCGAGAAGTTTTAAAAGAGACTGACTTTGAAAAATTACTCACTTCATCAGAATGTCAAGCATGGCAATCCTTTAAATGGTTATGATCTAACTTTTTGGGAAATTTCAAGGCTGCTTCCTTCAGAGAAGGTGTTGAAAGGTTGCTCTCAACTTACAATGACATGGGCTGCCGCATGTCCCTCAAGATTCATTTTCTTCATTCCCACCTGGACTTTTTCCCTGAGAACCTTGGTGCAGTGAGTGATGAACAAGGTGAAAGGTTTCACCAAAGCATGGAAGCACGCTATCAAGGGTTCTGGAACGAAAGGATGATGGGTGATTACTGCTAGATGCTGCATCGCGATGATCCAACATGTACACCTAAACGAAAATCATATGCCCAGCGATTGTAATGCAGCAATGTCTAAGTGTCATTGCAACATTCTAAACACTATCTTTGGTATCATGCTGAGCGTTTTTTTTTGTGTTTTTGTTTGTTGGTTATTTGATGTATGCAAGGTGTTGCAGCTGATCTTGTGTAGCTTGTTTGAAGCGCACATTCAGCGTCAACCATGACTGTTTGAAATATAATACAGGGAGCTTAAAAACCTGACACTTCAGTATTGTGCTAGCTCAAGTATTTAGTACCTCAGACAAGGTTTAAGAGGCATTTTTTGCACTCTAGTGTATATGCATAGTTGCATACATATGCAACTAAATAGTGTTGAATCTGTGAAAGCAATGCACAAATCTGATACACTCTGCTCTCTGAAGCTAATCTAAATTTGAAAATTGTAGCGACAAAATCGGTATTTGAACGCATAATTGACGTTTCTGGTCAAAAATTTTCAGACCAATAACTTTAAAACCTGATGTGCTAGAGCAAAACTAGCGCCAGATTTGAAATCAGCAGCAAATTGTGGTCTAAGAAAAGTTACTCCCATTCTCGATTAAAATTTTTTTTCAAATTTTGTTAACCTGTGTAATGAATAATGTTGCAGAGTTTAATATCAACCACATGTCGATTCATCGCAGGCAAGAAGAACATTGTGCACAGGTGGCACATCATTTACATAAAGAGTTTAAGGGAGATGGGGCACTTATTGTCCACTGGGATGGAAAATTAATGAAAGATCTAACAACAAACGAGTATGTTGACTGCCTCCCAGTTCTTGTTTCTGGTGGAGGAGAGATTCAGCTCCTTGGTGTCCCAAAGATGAGGTCAGGAACAGGAGAAGCACAAGCTTCAGCTGTATTGTCTTGATCTTAATGACTGGGGTATCTGTGACCGTGTCCACTGTCCAGGGTCTACGCTTTGATACCACTGCATACAACACTGGGAATCGTGCTGGTGCATGTGTTCCCCTGGAACAGAAGTTGGATTGGGATCTGCTGTTTCTTGCTTGTCGGCACCATGTTTTTGAATTGGTCATTGGTAGTGCCTTTGAGAAGACATGTAGGGCTTCTTATGGTCCATCAGTTTTACTTTTCTAAAGCTTTCATAAGCAGTGGGAATCTTTTGATGAGAAAAATTTTCAAGCAGCTGATACAGATGAATTTGTGGCTAATGCAGTCTCCTCAGAGAAAGCACAGCTGCTTCAGCAAAATCTCATGTCAGTGCAGCCTCGAGATGCTTACCATGAATTCCTTAAGTTTTCCATCATTTTTCTTGAAGAATTTCCAGACTGAGGGGTTCATTTCATGGCCCCAGGGGCAATGCACCATACCAGGTGGATGGCAAAGGTCATCAATGTGATGAAACTCTGGTTATTTCGTGCTCAATTCCAGTTAACCAA
Source organism: Aplidium turbinatum (assembly GCF_918807975.1). Classification (NCBI taxonomy): domain Eukaryota; kingdom Metazoa; phylum Chordata; class Ascidiacea; order Aplousobranchia; family Polyclinidae; genus Aplidium; species Aplidium turbinatum. Next base: position 21,639,771 of record NC_137477.1, read on the forward strand.
CAAGAAGCTTAGCTTAGAACACTGCCCAGGTAGCTGTGGCTGCTCCATGGAATGATCTCCAACGTTTGAGTGAACTTTTTAATTACCCACACCAGGAAGGTAGTGATTATATTTTGAAGCGGCCAAAGATGGATGTTACAGTGACATCTTCGGGTAGTTTGGAATCCTTTGTGACTTCCAACACTAGAAGCCTTTTTATGAAATTAAAGATTGAGACTGATTTCATAGAAGACCTGGATCCAGAAAGTTGGAATGTCTGCCCCAGTTTCAAGTCAGCACAGGCCAAGTTGAAAAACCTTGCAATGGTGAATGACCATGTCAGCTGCATAGCCGAGTGGTGAGAACCCTGGAACGGCAATCGAAAGGGTGTCGGTTCGACACCGCTCAAGTGCATGCGGCTGTGTCTTTAGCAGGACACTTAAAAGGCATGCCTGAAGGTGGACACGAAGATTGGCTTCCTTGCCTTCTCGTCCACTTAAACTAAATCTTCAACCACCGGGTGTAAGCCTGGATACAACAAACAAAAAACCATGCAGAACGTGGGGTTGCCATCCAGGAATTCAATGGGTATTTGACAAAGGGGGAAGAACAACTCCAATTCCTCCTTCAAGTCATTTCTGAACATCGAAATAAGTTCCCCGATACCAGGAAGGAAGTCTTGATGGTGGCAACCAAACCAGCAACAAAGAGTAGACTGGCATTTATGCGACCCCTGCCCACAAGCAGATAATATCTATTCCTATAGGGGGGCCTGCCTGGGGCCTTGGTGTCATCTAAAAATGATAAATATTGTCGAAAAAGATCAACCTTAAATGTACAATCCAAGATATGTGTAAATCTATTGTGTTAATGGCAAATATTTAGGCTACTCAATGCTAATATTGGTGAAATTTCAAACTCAGAGGTTGACCTCTAAACCTTGTTCGATTTGTCTGAAACTTTATAGGATTTGTTTTTAGGTAAAATGGCACAAATGTAGGGGGTGAGAGCTTCAACTTTCCAAAATTTTTTTTTACTTATGTAGCTAAGGTACACCCTAATGTCGATGAAGGGCACAGTGAGTAGAAATGATGTTCAGTGCGCGTTTTTTCCACCAGAGTTGTAAAGCCAGACTTAGTACCGAGTATAGAAGGGGCACCTTCTGTGCAAAGTAAACCCACATGATTCCAGGATATATTATTTTGTTGAAAGAAATTGTCCATTTTTTCCAGTATCCATTTTTTCCAAAAATGTAACACACATACGCTGCTGAAATGAAACTGGCAGTCTACTTGCGTGGAGATAAAAGAAAAAGACGAAAACTTACATTTAGCATAAATTTGAATCAAAATCGAGTGCAACACTACCAGTATTTTAATAACTGAAAAAATGAAGTTTGCTTTAATTTATGAGTCAGTAAATTTACCCCCTCGGTAGGTGAAATTTACCTCCAGGGGTTAAATTTACCCCCGGTTAAGAACCCATAGAGTAATCTATGCTCTAACCCTCGCTGATCGCAGTTTCCGCAAATTTTTTTCCGCAGTTTCCGTTAACCCTTACCGTAATTCTAACCATAGACAAATCTATGCTCTAACCCTCGCTGATTGCAGTTTCCGCAAACATTTTTCCGTAGTTTCCGCTAACCCTAACCCTCGAGTTTGTTTCAAATTGTTTGGGAAAACTCCGATCAGTGACTTCGGCTTTGTGCTATTAAACTGCGATCAGCGACTTCGGCTTTTTTATTTTTTTTTTCTCGATCTTTTCAGGGTACAAACTGACTGTACGAATGGTTTAAGGTACGAACTAGGTTGCACTCGGCCGCCGGTTTCTTCTAGCCAATTATTTAATTTTGCCACAGAATGATCATGAATTAAATGTCAAAAATATGTATTATCAAAGAGTGACACAGAATTAGGTCAGCGCATCGTAGTCACTACTGTTGTATTGATTATATCCAGCTGCGATCACCAGCGCTGTAACTGTAAGTCTTGTTTGCAATTCCCGATGTTTATTTTAACGAAGTGTTAATGCGAAGTACTAATTTACATCGACTGGCAATATTGTCGTTTTTATATCGATTCAATGTTGTCGGACATTGAATCGTTGTTAAAAAGGAGAACGAGGTTAGTTGACATCCGTGGGTAAAACACATGTCTTCATAGTTGAGAACGCTGTGGGTTAGTGACTTCACACCCTCAATGGTGACACCATAACGGAATAAATGGTCAGGTTTTATGAAAGGCGGTATGCAGTTGAAACAATTTACTGAGCTGCGAGCAGTTCAAACAATTTAGGATCGTTAGATGGTCCCGCAATACCGGATTACAATCCTGATAAAACATTTAATGCATGGTACAACGATTGTATTGCAGGACGTCGCCCAGACTTCAACAACGCTAAGTGATCATTTTAACATTGTTACAAGTTAAATCTATTTACTTGTGCTATCGTTATTGTATTTTGGCCTCCAAGCATGCAGATTTGGCCGCCGAGAAGGAGCTCTCGGTAGGCCACAATGGCTGCTGAAAAAAACACGAGTTTTAAGGCCTGGAGTTTGATACTACCCGGAAGTGTTCCTTTCTTTTATTTTTATTATTTTTTTCATTAACTAAATTTAGACCCAAAGTGCATTTTTTTAGTCAATTTTTAATTTGAGTTGCCTACAGCCCTATTTTTTATGTCATTTCAAATGTGAGTAATAAAGACAGTTTTTTTAATTTGCTGGAATTTGAGATTTTCTTTGGGTACAGTATTTTTCGTTTGTCATAAGAGGATGTGATCGTGTTTGCCGAGCGACGCATTACATACCATTACCATTTTTTAAAAGAAGCATTGTATATAACTAACTTGTTGAGAGCAAAAATGTAATGCGTCTTGAAGGTACGAATCGTTTCGCACTGGTCCGACTGTCCAGTGCGAAAATATCATTGTATTATGACTGTCGTTTAGAGTGCATCGTTGTCGCCGTCGTGTGAGCGTCTGGGGCCGAGGGTCTATCCTTTTACTACCCCAGATTCACGATGTTTCCGGACTTAGAGTGCGTGGTTCTCGTTTGCGCTTCTATTCAAACAAGAAAACACGTGATCCGTGCGTGTTAAACCGTAAGAAAAAGGCAGCAATATCATGTGTTGAATCATAAGAAAAAAGCAATCGCAACATCACGTGACGATGTTAAATCGAAAGAAAAAGGGGAATCGCAACAACGCGTGAGCTCTGGTAGCCTAGTACAGTACTCTCAAGAGATTTGATGCATAAAAATGTTAAGATTGTGCTAGAGTTTAGAGAGCATGTGAGTGATGAGGCATCAAATTAACTTTATAAATAGGTTAAATTAATAGTGATTGTTGACTGTTATTATTGAATTAGGTACTATTGAATAAGAATACCGTACTTAAGGTTTATGCAAGATTGCTTAAAGAATTCACGTTCTGTTCAATAAAGTTCTCTTACAAAATTTATCAGTAAACGGACGGACCAGTGCGATCTCGTGCGGACCAGTGCAAATGGTGAGCCACTGGTCCAGTTGGCCAGTGCGAAAATAAGTTAAGGTCGACCCCTGTTGGTACAAAAAAGCAAACTCTCTCCCGAAACTATATTCTCTTTAAATGCCGAAACAAAGGAAATAATTTGTTTTCCCTGCTATGACTCGAAGTTACTTAGACATCGACTTCCGATTTTGAATCGAGAAAACAATGATGTAATAAGGTTGCGAACAGTGAACGTAACACCGAGACTCCGGGTCCTAAATACTCCAAAACTACGGCTCCTGTACACCTCTGGCAGCCATACGATAAGCATGAACTGAGCTATCAAGTGTTGCCAAACACTTTTGCTAAACATTGCATAGAAAGTCACATATTGATCAATCACCAAAAGCAATTAATTTAGCCAAATCAGTTCTCAAAAAGAGCCAAATCGCCAAACCATAAATATGAAGCCAAACGTCTTAAAAAATTGCCAGATTTTTGGATTTTGGTGATGAATTTGCCAATATGGCAATCCTGCTCCATAAGATCACAAAACAAGAGCGCCGCGCATGGGCAGTGCTGCTCCGATACAGCTGCGAGAAGAATGCATTATTGCACAACGCGCAACAAACACGCATAAAACATGACACAAACATGTGCAGAGAAATAGACGGCAATTAGAAACAGAAATTTCAATACAAAAGTAACTTGTAACTGTTAAAAAAGTGCTAAAATAGGAACTAGTTACTTTTGTAACTGGTTACTGCCCACCTCTGCATACACACATAGGGTTGAAATAGTACAGTAATTCTTCAAATACTGTGTCCAAATTAAGCGGAAAATTGTCTGAATTAACGGGACTTTTTTTACGTGCAATTTTTACTTTTGTTCCGTTCTCGAGCATTTTGGCCGAATAAAGCGGTTATCCGGTTAAGCAGAGTCGACTTTATTTTGTATTGCGGTTTATGCGACTTGAGTGTGAAACAAGTTTGGTATGCATAGAACGTAGCTTGAACTGACACACGTTAAGTAGTATGTAAGTCTCAGTCTAGTTAGTCTAGTCCCTCTTCTTGAAGTCTCAGTCTAGTCCCTCTTCTTGAAGTTGCAAATCTTAAAGGGGGTTGTCGTGCCGACTAGACATCTCCCTATTTGCACCCCTGATCTCTTGGATGCTTGCCATATAATAAATTCTTTTTTTAATAACTTGTTTTTTTGCAGGGATTTGTTGAATATTTACAAGAAGCTGATTAATGGTAGATTAGCCTATTTAAATATGCAGGCTTCTCGACTTTTTTTGTTGAATGTACATACTGCTCAAAGGTGAGTTTTGTAAATGGATGCAAAGGCAGAAATTGTATCACTGAAAAAATGTTACTGTACTAATATTTTTTGGATAGAGTGCCCGCTTGACTAAAACAGTATCATCTGTCTAAACATGTTCACCATTCATATAAAATCACATACCGGTAGTGTATTATCAACGATGGGCAGTGGTGCACTACTTTTGTAACTTTAGCCGTGCTACTTTTTGTCCAATGTAGCAGTAGTGTGCTACAATTGCTACATTCTTTCAGTCGCATTTTGCTACTTTTCAATTGAAAGTGAAAAAAAATGAATCATTTTTGGAGGTTTTTTATGGAAACAATGCATGAAAAATCAAGGCAGAAATAAATTGACTGTTAAGAACAAGTGAATTTGTACACATTTGACGTTCACATGACGCGTTGCATATTCGCATGACACAAACTGTACATACATTGGTATGTCCACACCGCATTTGGCTACAAGGGTAAGGGAGCACTTAGATTTAACTAATTTGAACAAAAAAAGTGCAATTTAAGATCATATATTCGATTGCCAAACATGTTCAAACAACAAACCATCTGTGGAGTCTTTTAGAGTTGTGCGTAAATGTTCCACTAAATTTGATACGAAAATCCACGAGGCTTTGCTCATAAAATGTTGCAATCCTCGCCGCAATACGCAGTTGTTTGCCGCATGTGCTTCCTATCTCCTAAACGTTTTTTTTTTCATAATTTGTTGTTTAATGCACTTTTTTGCCTTGCTTCATTAACCACCATGTGATGTGCCTTTCTCCTCTGCTTTGCAGTTTCATTCTTGCGCATTTCGTTTTCAATTCATTGTGTAGATCAGTTATTTTCGTTTCTTGAAAAGGGCTAACTTGAGTATGGCCGAAAACGTTCGTAGTTTATAGTTTTATGTTCACTCTAATGTATGATGTTAAATGGTACCCGGTCAATTGGTCGACAGACATTTGGTCGACAGACATTTGGTCGACAGTCATTTGGTCGACAGAACGATTCATTTTAGGGTTAGGGTTAACTAACCTAACTCCAACCCTAACCGTAAACCTAACCCTAACTCTAACATAAATGTCCTGTCGACCAAATGTCTTGTCGACCAAATGTCTTGTCGACCAAATGTCCTGTCGACCAAATGTCTGTCGACCAAATGTTCTGTCGACCAAATGTCTGTCGACCAAATGACTGTCGACCAAATGTCTGTCAACCAATCGACCGCCCACCATATTAAATGGCGTGTGGTTGCTTGGTTTTATCTGTCTATGGTTAAAGAAAATTACCTCTCTACCAAAATTGTATGATTGTTAATTGTTTCACAAGTTTAGATTGAACATTCTTTTTCAGCATAATACTGGGGGTTTACTGTGGTAATAATAGCAGTTTTTCACGAGCTTTTAGAACACAGTTCCTAAGTTAATATATATGAAGAGCTTGTTTCCAAAACCGCTTACATCCACTTTCGTGATTTCGAGATTTCTTTCCACGAAAAACGTTTATGCGCGTAATAGGGTGTAACAAAAAAAAAAAGTTATGTTTGGTTAGCAATTTTCTAATGCCAAATGGTCTAACTAAAAGAATGACAAAAATTTTTTTGAAAATTTGTCGTTTTAGCAAGCCCCACGGCCCGTTACCATGGCAATCGGCCCGATTTCACGAATTTGGTCTAACTCTGGCTACAAATGTCGTAAAGAGCTAAAATTAGTGTCAAAACACTCGGAATAGCCAAGTTTATATATCACTTCAAGAGGAACTATGGGTCTAAACCTTTTATTTTTTGAGATAATAGCCAAAATGTGATATTTCCATGGTTTATCACTATTTATTTGCAATTTCTGCCTTGTATGACCAGACAAATAGCAACATATTATTATTTAACATTTATTTTACTTAACGAAAACATTTTTGCACCAACACTTCAAAAAAATGGCATAACCAAAAGAATGTCAATCAAGGTAATAAGCATGATTGATATATATCCTTGCAATTTGTGATCTATGTCTTGATCATCATGCAGCATTTTCTTAACCAAGACGTCTTTCATACACCCAATCAATCTTTCACAACAAGTATTGTTGTTGCAGAAAGCCAACCAATCGGCTTTAATTCCTCTGGTTAGACAAGGTGAAGTTGCAGACGAAGCATTCAGGAATGCAGCAAGTGGTCGGTTTGACCACAGTAAAGTCTTGGTGTCAGGGTTACGAGCAGCCAAACGAGTTATATCCATGTCTGCATCTAAAACTCCAAGTGCAACTGTTTTTGGATTTAGCCAAGTAGCAGCATGGTCAATGAAACAGTTATTTGCAGGTGATGATGCTGTTGATGCTTTCATGAAATCCCTGATGTTCAACACCACTTTTGGTCCTTGAATGGTGCTTGGATTGAAATATATTTCAAAAAATGATGGGGCATAGACATCCACTATAAACTGGACAATGTTGTTCAATGAGATTTGTTGCTCAGCATTTAAGTCTTGAATGCCAAACAGCTTGATTCTTAAATAGCCATTTGCAGATGTTAGCCATCTAGCATGGCCAATAGTTTCCTGAGCATAGAAAAGATATTTCTTCATGTTGCATTTGCCTGTTGCTTTTTTTTCGAAATGTAGCACATGCAAGCACCAATAGACATGCCTGATCATCTCGAATCATGTTGTCTCTTGTAGTCTGATTAAGAGTGTAGTCAAGAATATGTGACAAATAATCCCTTGCCTTTGTTGTTGGAGTGACATCACATCTATAAAGCATAATATTAGCTAAAATGCTATTCAAATAATGAACCATTTAATAATAATAATTATAATATTGAGAAAATACTTCCCCTTCTTTGAACACTGCTAGAACAGCAAATCTTTCTTTACCGATCACCTTTTTGCCGTTAATTGCAATTTGAAAACGTGCATTTTTCAGCTTGTCCGCTCCTTTTTCAGTAGCTTCACGACACAACTTCTTCTTTTTTCGATAGAGTGTCATGTGGCTTCGTTTACTACCAACCCTTGACAAATTTTCAGCGGCATCATTTAAAATATCACTCGTTGATCGCAGACTGATATTGCGCTTGTCGCTTATCTTGCATGCACCAGAGCTAAAGATCGATTTTTGAGTGGCTTTTTCTTCATACTCCAATTCCATGCTGGACTTGCTTGTGTCACCACCTCCTAATCCATTTGATGATTCTTCCGACAGTGACAGCTAGTCATCATCAGATGAAAAAGATGCCTCTAGACTTTGCCCTGCAGTATGACAATTGCGAAGAATTTGGGTGTTTCTTGATGAAACCTGCATATCAACTTCCCCTATTCTCATCTTTCGAATGGTTTGCTGATCCAAGAGAAATTTTAGTTCTCTTAGATTTATTCTGCTTTCCATCGGGCAAGAACAAAGAACTTTAGATTTCCAAGGATCAGCACATGGAATTGCCGATTCTTCAATAGTGCTGTCGAAGGGAAACACACATTTACGTGATGATATGTCGAACAGCATTTCACAATCCTGTTCAAATAGTTTAAGCTTGTCTAAATATGATTGGGCCATGGCCTTTTTTGTCTTGATCTTTAAATTTTTTCAACTTTTTGACAACTTTTTCAACTTTTTGTCCCCCAAACTAACAATATGATATCCATGATTTCTTAATATCAAGTTCAAGCAACTTAGCAACTTCTTGATTGGGAGATTGATATGAGGGTCCTTTACCTATTTGCAACTGATGTTGTTGCCAGAAATAGCCACGCAGAACCTCTCCTAAATTTGGAAGACTGCGTAGTAATTTTCAAGTGTTGTGAAACATTAATAATGCCAATTAAGCATATTTTGATGGTATAACTGCTGTATTTTTGGGCTGGTAACTAAAAAATGAAGAAAATTTGACATTTTGGCTATTATCTCAAAAACTAAAAGGATTAGACCTATAGTTCCTCTTGAAGTGATATATAAACTTGGCTATTCCGATTATTTTGATACCAATTTTAGCTCTTTGGGACATTTGTAGCCAGAGTTAAACCAAATTCGTGAAATCGGGCCCGATTGCCATGGAAACAGGCCGTGGGGCTTGCTAAAACGACAAAATTTTTCAAAAATTTTTTTGCCACTTTTTTAGTTAGACCATTTGGCATTAGAAAATTACTAACCAAAACAAATTTAAGAAAAAAAGTCTAAAAGTGTTACACCCTAGCGCGTAAGTGGTTTTGGAAGAAAACGCAATTTTTAGTGTCGAATTTGAAGCAGAAAGAGAAGGTTTTGGAAAAAAAGGAATGGATAGTAGCTAACTATGGTAATACTCTACCTAATGACACTCTAAACTCAATTTTGGTAAAATGGCGCCTAAGCGGTTTTGGAAACAAGCTCTTCATATGTTTAATGACTAGTGAATTATGAAAAACTGCTATTACGAAAGCTTGAAAGTTTTGTTGGTAGGCCTAACTTGCACAATAAAGCTCTTTGCATTTTTTTTTTTTTCAAGATGCCTTTCAACAAGCAGTGTGTCGTCAGGCATGCGATGTCACACTCCTGGTTCTGTAGATAATACAATCAGGAAGAGGAATAGAGAGATGGAAGACTTGAAGAGGAAAGGTCATTCTCATCACCATACTGTTGATTCAGAAACCCAAGCTGTTCGGCTGCAAATCACCAGCTCAGAAAATGTAAAAATGTGCTTAAATTTATATAATTTTCTGTGTATGTTTGGTTGGTACTAAAAAGTCTTGCCACAGAATTTAAGGTACCCGGTCATTTGGTCGACAAGACGTTTGGTTGACAGGACGTTTGGTCGACAGGACGTTAGGTTGACAGAACGATTTAGGTTAGGGTTAGTTAACTAACCTTAACCCTAACCTAACCATAAAATGAATCGTTCTGTCGACCAAATGTCTTGTCGACCAAACATCCTGTCGACCAAATGTCTGTCGACCGTGCACTGAATTTAATGTGGGTAACTTTACATGAACATACTTTGTGCCTACCTAGTTGAATATAAAATCAAATATAGTTATTACTATCTGAATCCTTACCAGCCTGTTTCACCTTTAACGGATCATCAGAAGTATCTTATTCAAATAGAATTGTTGAATATATATAATTTTTATAATATTACACTTGTAATTTTGTCAACTGCTTTCAATATTAAAAGACAATAACAGCGTCATGCAATCATGCATAGCATAGGCTTCCAAAGCTTTGGTTCAGATGCTTTTTGATGATGTAGTTATTGTCTTTCAAAATTTTAGCACAGCCCATTTAGTGATTGTAACACGTATATATACGTATATAACGTATAGGTTGAAAGCTTTATACGTAGACTTAGGTGGAGCCTTTGACGTATAGCTTTTAATTTTCTGCTTATGTGTTTTTCAGTATGAGCCTGATGATTGTACCTTGCAGTACATGAAACCAATGGTAGCGCAAACTTTTTGTAGTTGAAAAAATAATGGTTTACGTTATATATAATAGTATATATACGCATACACGTATACGTATATATACGTTGTACGTATATACGTATAACACGTATATATATATATATATGGGGTCTGCTACTATTCGGCTGCAGTCTTTTTCGTCTGGTTCGTTGGATTTACTTAAGGATTTTGTTGGATTACAGAAGGATTATGGTTGGATTTTCAAAAATTTGCCAAATAGTGAACAAGACGAGAATGACTGTACCCGGAATAGGGAACTAGCCGAATCGGACCAGCCGAATCAGACCAGCCGAATCGGACTAGCCGAAACGGGCCATTCCGATATATATGTAACACGTGTCGTATAGCTTGTACGTCAAACTTAGCAGTACCTTAAGAATTTAGATATGAATTAGTGCACTGCATTTTTATCACTAACGGCAGCTGCCAGAGTTTCTGTTCTTGATGTAGTGCAGGTCATGGTCTGATTTGCCTTGGCTAGGACCAATCAAACAACATCTAGTTGACTCAGATAATGAACTCTGACTAATCTACAACACTCTTGGCTAGGATGCAGCTGTGCTGACTGGAGTACCTGAAGAGCATGTTGTGAATCGAAAAGTGAGAATATTCAGACCAGCTAAAAATGCCATGCAGTCTGGAAATGCTAACACAAAGCTGTGGAAAATCGAATTTGATAATCGAGATAGATGGGAGAACCCGACAATGGGATGGGGATCAAAGTAAGTTAATAAGTAAGTTAAATAAGTTAATCCATGCATAAATTCTAGATATGACGGTTCTTCTATTTTTTCTCTTTGCAGCTCATATTAAACGTCTTCCCAAACTGGTAACGTTCTCCCAATGTGACTTCCCAGTTTTTTTGTATTTATCACCATCTCATAGTGAGAAACAGACCGTAGGCTAATTTTTGTTTTTTTCTAATCAATCTAATAAAAATAAATACAGAATTTTAGTTCAATTATATTTCAGTTTGTCAGGCAGTGTTGGGCACCCCAGTATTCATGTGTCAAGCCCTCGCGGCCAAATGTACAACTTTAATCTCTTTGCTGCTAAGACAATAAATAAGTTTTCTTTATGCTGAAGAAATATGGAAACTAACATTTTGAAGCTTATACTTTTCTTCCTATAACTCTTTCTAATCCTGCCAAAATCATTCCCGTTTTTATTTTGAGAATTCATGTCCGTTCAAATATCACATGACGCTTTCACAGGTTGTCAGAACTGCCACGTTGTATAATGAATAGCATACAGTAGATTGGCAACAACGTCACTAAGGATGTGAAAACACACTCAAAGATGACTTCACCTCACCTTGACTAGTGGACCTGACTATTTCAGCAACTCAGATAATTTAAATTTTGTCCTTTGTAGCGCTGATCCATTGTCCAACATTTCGATGGCGATGACATTTCACTCGAAGGAAGATGCAATTGCTTTTGTGGAACGACAGGGTTGGAGTTGCTTCGTGGACGAAGCCAAAGAAAAAAAGATGCAACCAAAATCTTACGCCATAAACTTTGCTTGGAATAAGCGAACAAGAAGAGCAATGAAATAGTGATAGTGTCGTATTATTTGTTTTCTCCAGAGAGTTTTTGTATATTGGCAATAACCTGCAAGTACAGCACGGGAGATATAATGGTAACTAACCTGCAAAATGATTAGATTCAAACTGCATTAGTGCGACGATTTAGTCATGTCATGTAACGGAAGTAGGCTACACCAATTTACAAAGTAGCGTAGGCTACATGTTGGAAACTACATTTCATATTTTGAACGATATCGACAAGTAGTTCTTGTTTTTACATTTAAATAAATTATACATCAAATCTACCATTTCCATTAAACTTTTGAGTAAGTTAAATTATTCTGTTGAAGTTAGTCCGATAACTCGAGGCGCTGTGCTCGTCAGAATTACAGTACTATTATTATTAAGCTCGTCAGAATTACAGGCTATAAACAGTCTAAACAGATCTTCATTGAAGAAAAAGGAAATATAAACTCTCATTAAATAGCTAGATGCTGATTAAGTCATGTAGCTTTTTGGAAAACGTTATTGCCCTGTGGTTGCTACGATCGATTCATCGACGAACGTATTTTGAAGCAACGTAAATTTGGGCAAGCTCTTGCTATATTGCCAAGCTGGTTTTACTATTTTGTGCGTTAGAACTGAGCAGGTAACCTAATTCTGTACAGAACGTGATGGTCCGACTTGGTCTATGTTCGATTGGCTTAGTTTTATATTTCGTTGTTTTGGATAAGGACAGCTTTGTCTGATGCTATGAACGATTTATGACCAAAGTCAACTGAAGTCCCATTCTTTTGACATCACCACACAAAACTTTTGAAACATCTAAGATTGGGTCAAAGAATGCAAACAATTTCTATTTACAAAACAGAAATGAGAGCTACTTTGAGTCATTTTTATCATACCCAGGGGCGCCGGAACGATTTTTGACTGGGAGGACAGGATTATGAAAACAGGACAGTTCTGTTGCTGAAAGGCCATTTTTTTAAGTTTTGAGATAACATATAGCGATAATGCTCATCTATCAGCTCATTATCGAGTAATGATACAAGTGTCCAATATACAAAGAACAATGGCACGAAAGGGCATCGTGCTATATTATAATAATGTAACCTACTGTGATACAGAATTTTGTGTCGTGAATAGGCTATTATTTTGAGGCAGAAATAAAAGATTATAATTTGGCTAAAAGCGAATAGCTGAAATTGTTATATCGTATTGCAAAATGTGCAGTAGCTTACATAACCTTAAATGGGCACCATTGCCCTCCCTGCCCCCCCTATCTACAGAAAAATTGAGGGCAAGAGGAGCATCCTGACCCCCCACTTCCGGCGCCCCCAATCATACCCCAAGATAAAGTAAACAGGCCTACGTGGATTCTCTCGAGCTATGCTCTTGAGCAATGTGTTTCAGGAATGCTCTTCGTTCAGCGGCACCTAGCCTACTGAATGGAATAAAATATATTTGCATCAGACAAGCTGTACATATTCAAGACAACAAAATAATACACAAACTTCTGTACCGTACACAAATAATCTCTGGAAACTGGCTCTGTGAATCTCGGTAACCGGCTCTGCGTCAGTGGTTCAAAGCCTCTACAACAAGTATGCGAAACTGTTAAAATAAAATGATTGATTGATTGCTAGGAATAATCTATGCATTCTTTTGGAGGCTTTGCCTATCCGAGGATAAACGTTCAAAACCCAACAAGGTTCAAATAAGGCTTTTTTAATTTTATAATGGCAACACTAATCGATTCTTGATTGATACAGGAATTTGTACTTCATGCTTCTACCATAGATATCTTACATATAGATATGCAACTCAGCAATCGTGGAATTATCGTCACGCTCGACTGACTTTATGGACACAATCAACAATCAAGGTTGCCAGCTTGGCTAGCGTATCTATGGTAGGCTATTATTGTACGGTTTGGGCTTGGCGAGTGGCGGCTTTTGAGCTCCTTTGGAATATTTTGTTTGGCGTATATTTCAAATTTTCATTCACAGAATAGCCTACTATGAAAAATCAAGACAATAATCTTTCTTCACGTAGGTTATGCAACTTCTGTTTCATGATCGTTGGAACTACCATTTAAGCTTATTTCCAGTGACTCATTAAAGCTTGTTGTAGGCAGTTTACAAACCTGAGATAGAGGGGCGCCGGAACGATTTTAGGGTGAGATATACGGTAGCGATAATGCTGGGCAACTCGTTCGTTTTCCCGCTATTAGCCATGAAAGTCGAAATGTGAGACAGATGAATAATTGCAATAACTTGAACAAGAAACGAAAGGTAAATTTCACATTCATAGCATCACAATCTGCCGCAAAGTATAAAATGTGTCCACGGGATAATTTGTGTGGGCCTACTGTAGGCTATAGGCCCTATAATTTGGCTAAAAGCGAATAGCAGAAGTTGTTAGCCTATATTGCAAAATGTGCAGTAGCTTACATGACCTTAAAAGGGCACCATTGCCCCCATCCAGAGAAAATTTGAGGGCAGGGGGCATCCTCCCCCCTGCTGAGACAGCTTCATTAGCATCACGGATCCAACCGCCAAACCAAGACAATTTTAATGTTTGGTACACACCATAACTAGGCTACCAAATGCTATAGCACAGCTTTCGGTAGCCAGCAGTAACTTTCATTTTGGTAACACTCAGTAGATTAATTGAATAAAACTTCAGCTTGTCCTGGAACTACAGCTCCAAAAAAGGTCTTTACCTACTTATCAATGGTTCACAGCCTTGTTGTTAGGCATTGTCGGAAATTTTCAAGCATTTTCAGGGGTTGTCAGGCATTGTAGAATAGCTACTTTTAGGCATTGTCTAGGATTTACAGGCATTGTCGATCATTATCAGTGGTTGACGGGTTTGTTAGGCATTATAGAACATTTTCAGGCATTGCCAAACATTTTCAGGGGTTGTCGAGGATTTTCAGGAGTTGTCAGGCATTGTAGAGTAGCTACTTTCAAGCATTGTCGGGAATTTCCAGGCATTGTCAAGGATTTCCAGGCATTGTTGATCAATATCAGTGGTTGACAGGTTTGGTAGTCATTATGGAACATTTTCAGGCATTGTCGAACATTTTCAGGGGTTGTCGAGCATTTTCAGAGGTTGTCAGGCATTGTAGAGTAGCTACTTTCAGGCATTGTCGGTAATTTCAAGGCATTGTCTAGGATTTAGGGGGGGGCAGAGGGTGCAGGTACCCCGGACCCCCGACTTTTAAAGGGCCCCCTACGTGAAAAAAATGTGATTTTGTGTTATTTTTTTTTCTTTTAGCTTTCGTGGTTTCTGCAAAATGCTGTGCAGTGCTGGATTGATGCTACTGTAGACGTCGAGGGGGTGTTTCGCGCCATAGGCGAATTTTTTTTCACGGGGGCCCCTGATCTAAAAGTGCCCCGGGCCCCCCATCACTTAAATCCGGCCCTGTGTGAAAATGAAATCAGTTTTTTATCAGATTATAATCAAAATCAAATATCGTAGTCTGAAAGTGCCGCCCCCAGACGTGCCGCCCGGGGCGGTCCGCCCCTCCCCCCCCCTAGCTACGCCACTGATTGTCGGACATCTTCAGGCATTGTCTAGGATTTCCAGGCATTGTCGAACATATTCAGTGGTAGATAGGTTTGTTAGGCATTGTCGAACGTTTTCTTGGGTTGTCGATCATTACCAGGTTTTGACAGGTTTGTCAGGCATTGTCGATACTTATGATAGCCAGGTCATTTAAACGCTGCTGTGTTTGTGTATACCGTAAATACGTTTACATCCTACGCAAAATAGAAAGGGATCATTCTGCTGCGCATGCAGAGCTGGGAATGAAAATGCATGAAAATGTTCGACAATGCCTTACAAACGTGTCAAAAACCAATAATGATCGACAATGCCTGGAAATCCTAGACAATGCCTGGAAATGCCCAACAATGCCTAAAAGTAGCTTAATCTAAAATGCCTGACTACCCCTGAAAATGCTAGACAACCCCTGAAAATGTTTGACAATGCCTGACAAACCCATCAACCACTAATAATGATCAACAATGCCTGGAAATCCTAGACAATGCCAGGAAATTCCCAACAATGCCTGAAAGTAGCTACTCTACAATGCCTGACAACCCCTGAAAATGCTCGACAATCCCTGAAAATGTTCGGCAATGCCTGAAAATGTTCCATAATGACTGCCAAACCTGTCAACCACTGATATTGATCGACAATGCCTGGAAATCCTAGACAATGCCTGGAAATTCCCAACAATGCCTGAAAGTAGCTACTCTACAATGCCTGACAACCCCTGAAAATGCTCGAAAACCCCTGAATATGTTCGATAATGCTTGAAAATGTTCGACAATGCCTCACAAGCCTGTCAACCACTGATAATGATCGACAATGCTTGGAAATCCTACACAATGCCTAGAAATTCCCAACAATGCCTGAAAGTAGTTAGCCTACTCTACAATACCTGAAACCCCTGAAAATGTTCGACAACCCCTGAAAATGCTCCACAACCCCCCAAAAAGCCGACAATGCCTGACAATGCCTACAATGCCAGACAATGGGTATTTAGAGGTACCCTCTGTGACTGTGATTTGTTTTCAATCGCCAGAATCTCCATAAAGCAGTCCATGCGGAACGAGAATGTGACGTCATCACAAGCAATCCATACGTCAACTTGAAAACGAAGAAAGTTTTATTTAAACAAAAACCAAAAAAATATATTAAAAATAAAGTTGTTTTGCTGTGCCAAGTTTGAAGTCAATGCATACAGCCATAGCTACGCTATTAGCCTTCAAACATCTTTACGCACCACTGAGTTGCATATCTATATATAAGATATCTATGCTTCTACCCAGTGGTGCCACTCCTAGTGTTTTTCCACTAGGTCTAGTGTTTTTGGATTGCATCTAGTGTTCTAGTGTTTTTTTTTGCTATCTAGTGTTTTTTTAGCGATTTAGCGCTATGTTGGTGTGCATAAGTTTGGACAGTGTTCAAAGTAGCCCCACTTATTTTTTATTTGGCTGCATCAATGTGTTTGCAGCACTGCTTTTCAAAGTGCACAGCAAGTTTTTTCTCTGGTTACACCCAATAATGACCAAATTTGAGATATTTAGCATGATTACTTTTAAAAAATACACACAAATAACTGAAAAGTGCTCAAAATAGACTAAAGTAGGTAGCGTAGCCTAGGCTACCTTGTGGTAGGCTTGCATTTCGTCGGCTTACATTTGATGAGTGTGGACTGTGGAGTTCTTAGACTACACTACCTCAGAGACTGTGAGTAATATTGCGTTTTTGACAATATATTTGCAAAGGCCAAATTTGGGGGAAATTTGAAAAATTTGGGCTAATTTTGTTTGCCCCCCAAAATTTTTTACTCTCCCACGCCTATAACTTCAGGGCTCTCACTTTCAAGGAAATTCAGTTTTGTTTTGAAATGTTAAGGACTTTTAACACTCACTAACGCCATTGGCTGTCATTTTTGTACATTATGCATGTAAATGATCGAGTATTTATAATACTAGTGTTTTTTTTGTGAATCTAGTGTTTTTTTTCAGTCAAATCTAGTACTTTTCCATGACAAGAGAGTGGCAACATTGCTGCTACCCAGTGCCCAGTGGTGCCACTCCTAGTGTTTTTCCACTAGATCTAGTGTTTTTGGCTTGCATCTAGTGTTTTCTTAGTGATTTAGCGCTATGTTGGTGTGCATAAGTTTGGACAGTGTTCAAAGTAGCCCCACCTATTTTTGTTTGGCTGCATCAATGTGTTTGTAGTGCCTTTCAAAGTGGACAGCGTGTTTGTTGTCTGGTTGCACCCAATGATGACCAAATTTGAGATATTTACCATAAATAATTTAAAGAATACACACAAATGATTGTGAAAAGTGTTCAAAGTAGACTAGCAAAGTACGGTAGGCAGCGCAGTCGGCTTACATTTGATGAGTGTGGAGTTCTTAGACTACACTACCTCAGAGATTGTGAGTAATATTGTTTGACAATATATTTGTAAAGGCCAAAATTTGAAAACTTTGTTTGCCCCCCAAAATGTTTTACTCTCCTAAGGCTATGATTTCAGATCTCTCACTTTCAGGGAAATTCAGTTCTATTTTGAAATTTTAAGGACTTTTAACACTCACTAATGCCATTGGCTGTCATTTTTGTACATTATGATATGCATATAAATGATCGTGTATTTATGATACTAGTGTTTTTTTGTAAATCTAGTGTTTGTTTCAGTCAAATCTAGTACTTTTCCCTGACAAGGGAGTGGCTAGGGATGGGCAAAATAGAATAATTAGCTATTCTAGAATATTCTAGAATACTGAAACCGAATATAGAATACAGATATGTATTCTAGAATAATTGACAGTTTTTACCATCGACACATTTTAATGATTTTTATGACTTTACAAAAACAATGAACATCACAAAAATTGCTTATCGCAGTGTAACTTTCACCAGTCAAACGAGATCTCAACTTGGTGGCAGTTAAACCTGCACTTGAAAAACATCTCTCTGAAGAAGCAGATGTAGCAGGTACACAAAAATATTTTGAAACTAACTGACAGAAACAAGAAAATTGGTTTTTGTTTTGCTTTCCATCAAACAAGGGCGTTTTGAAGAGATGTAGTGAATGCTTTCAACAACGTGAGATATGTATCTATTTCTGAAGCAGGGGAAGCCAAATTTGCTGATTCATCTTCACTACTGCAAGCAGCATCTTCAATCCCACAGCTCAACAAGTCGTCCATGTCAATGTACTGGCATGTACGGTATTACAGGCCCGTAGCCAGCCGGGGGGCCTCGCCCCCCCACCTAAAAATTGTTGCCCCCCTGGCAAAATCCCAACATTCTCGAGCAACAGCTACAATTATAATGATTTTTTCCATTTAAATTTTTTCGGCCCCCCCCCCCCCCTTGCTCTGCGGCAGTACAGTAAAAGCTAAGACAAAGCCCCCGTACGTACTTCAGCAGGGAGGGTCGCTAATTCGCACACCCTGTGGTCGACGTTGCCCTGCATACGAGAGTGGGAGGCGGGAGCCCACGATGTTAGCGAAGGCAAGTCGACTGTTGTATTCTACCAGAAACAACTTAGGTTTGTGGTACCGAAATAGAGAAAAATCCTAAAAAGCGGATTAAGCTGTTTCGTACTACACTTCCGCAAGACTGTGAGGACTACAAAGCGCTTGACAAGAAAGATCTCTTTAATGCGAACAATGAAACTCGTGCGTTTTCCGACGCCGCATCGCACTGAATCGATAAACAATTCTACTTTCGCTGCAGCGAATTCGTTGCGATCAAACGGACTATTACGAAGTGGATCGTTAAAGCGGTTTCAATTATCCGATTTCATATGCATTTTGAAACCGGTTAGACTCTACAACCGGTTATTCTATATTCGGTATTCTATTTTGCCCATCCCTAGGAGTGGCAACATTGCTTCTACCTACTTTTAATTTTTACATGTGGTATCTGAGATGCTACTCGCTATTATAGCGAATTCGATTCTGAATAAATTACACTAAGAAATTAGATTCTTGTGCAAATACGTGCATTTGATAAATGCAAAATAGCTACTAGAAATAGCACCTAAATGAACGGGCGCCACAGTGCTCTGCACCTAAATATCCAGACGCCACAGTGTGCGCGCCTATTTGACCAGCGCCTAACTGTCTGCGCCTAAAAGACTTGCTCCCTAAAATTTGAACCGGTTGTAATAAAAGGCTAGGACCAGTCTCAAAAGTTTTGTTTTGAAAAGTTAAGGTAGGAATGTATCAGTTTCAGAAGTATCAGGTGTATGGATAGGCCCATTTTGGCCCAAAACGGCCTATTTGGCCTATCGTGATTGTATGAAATTCAAAATTTTACCTTAATAAGTTTGAAACCGGGATAATTTTTTGTTTAAAGCGTTATGATTCGAGTTAGTACTTTCAAATGAATCATATGCATGTCTAGTTGTAGAAAATTGATTGATTATATGACAGCATTACATTTAAAATCAAAGACGTTTTCGGTAATCTTGTAAAAATTGAAATATAGGCATACAGATAGTCATTATAAAGCATTTTCAATTTCCTTGCCCATGTTTGCTCTTTTGAAATATAAATATATGTAGCCTACGTGTCAGTTACCAATGCGACGTATTATATATATTCAGTATATATACTGTGTGGAGGGGAAGACTTCGTTCTCGACAGACAGGCCACACCCTCGACATGAGGATTAATTCATGGCCTGTATAATCAAAATTGGTTGATGATGATGATGACTGTATATATACTGATAAAATAATAAGAACAGGATCCTATGTAATATTAAATGATAGTTTGTTTGTTTGTGCATTTGCAGTTTGTGTATTATTTTGTTGTTTTGTTTTGGATATGAACAGCTTTGTCTGAGGCAAATAAATAATAATAATAGTTATGTTTCAAAGGTCCAATGTTATGGAAGTATTGTGTAGTTCCAGATATCAAATTAGTTAGTGTTTTTTTATCTTTTCATTAAGAGCTTCATTCAATAGTTGAACTGTTTCATTTGAAACACAGTATTTGATTCGGGCAGATCTGACATACAACACAAGTCGACACATCCAAGGTATTATGTATGATCTGATAAGTATCAGTAACAAGAAGTTCAGGATTTTCAGGGAATCCATATTCCTCCATCTCTACTGTTGCCAACCTTCTTGAAGTATGTAAGTAGTAAGGCATCATCAATCACAACTTCAACAATGTTAGCAAGGTACCAGTGTTATTCGCTTCCTTCAATCCAAATGGCAGCTGCGAACTTACCAACTTGATAGGCTGGTGCTGCAGAATCAGATTCCTGGTCATTTGATGTTGAGCTTGAATTTGCCTCTGTAAGCAAATGCATAGCAGAAAGAACACTTTGGAGGTCTGACATTGCTATAGTTGCACATGAACGTGAATTATCTAACTAGCTGATAAGGTTGTTAGCATAGTCTTCAAATCTGGAATTTTTACAGTGTCGTTTCAGTCGGAATATTGAAGCACTTGATTTTTGGAGAGAGGCATGTCTTCTTTGCATAGCGAACTTCAGTGCAAAGTCTTTTGTTCTTTATGTGATCTGTTACAGCATCACTTTGAAGGTAAGCAGTCACTTCCTTAGAAGTGGTAAAAGGCCCTGGTGGATTTTGCGCTTTCAGGAAATCTAAATCAGCAAGTTTACTTTGCTCTGCTCTGATATAAACTATATATATGTAGTAGCCTACCGTATGGTATATAATGATTTTATTTTACCTATGTAGAGTTGTAAACTGTGTTGTATAAAATTATAAGATTTATTTTGCTTAGTGCTTTTATATTTCTCTTGCTGCTCTGTATGAAAGAAAATGCAAAATAAGAAAAGAAAATTTTCAAAAGTTGTGAATGAAGATGACGAAAGTGAATTGCTTGAGTGCGAGAAAAAGCCACGATTTTTAAATAATCAATCAAAAAATAACAAAAGAATCAAAGTGAGAAATCTCCTTCCCATCAAAGTTTCTTCTGGAAAAATTGTTCAACAGACATATGAAGAAATAATAGAAGATGTGGAAGAAGAGCCAGGGGAAGATATGCCAATTGTTTCTGAAAAAACAATTCCCAAAAATGAACCACTTAAGTCAGCAAGAGAATTATTGGTTGAACGAAGAAAAATTATTGAGCAAAAGAAAGCGCTTATTGCAAAACTTGCGTCCGACATAGTGGCTGATCCTCAAGCAAACTTCCGGAAAATTAAGCAACTTCGGTTGATGTTGGAAGATCGAGATTCTCCCGAATCATTAGTTACTGTAAGAAAACTGGCTACCGCTTCTTTGGGCTGCATCTTTGTAGACATCATCCCAGGTGATTAACCGTAACACTTTGTTTATTAATAACGTTGTTGTCATTTCTAAATTTCTACCAAGGTTAGTAAAAATATAGAGCAATTAAGATGCTATTTGTGTAAATTATTATGGCTATTTAAGTTACTGTGGTTGAACTTATATTAAGTAAAACTACTTTACTTTTTAAATGTGCTTTTAAGTATATTTATAATATTTATTTATACAGTTACCGGTAGTCATATAACTTCATAATGGTGTGTAATGAAACAAGTACTGCAGCCTATTTTTTTCTAATTTACAAGAGATGCAGGCCTCGAAATATCCGGCGGTCATGGCGGACATGACCTCCGGAATGACCTCGAATGTCTGCCGAAGCCGACTCATTGGTCGGTCATAAATGACCGCCGCAAAATTCTTGACAAAAATAGAGCTAATGCAGCAAAAATATATTTTAAATTTGAATTGTTACAATTGTTTGTGTAACGCGAACAAATACGGAGCTGAAACAATAATAGTGCAGGCAATTCCTTTAAAGATCACATTAAAGTGGCTTGGTTAACAAGCTGATGGCAAAAGTAGCCATTTTTACATCATTTCAACACCTTGCAATGTTGCCTTGAAATAAAGTTGTCTGAACTTTTCGGCAGGATATGTATTCTATTTTAACAATGAGGGTTATTGCGTTACATTGATCGTTTGTTAAAAAGAAACGTCACAGAGAAGCAAGTCTCAGCTGGGCTCCGCACTTGCTTAGGCGAATGTGGCGACCTTATTCACGCTGATACTGATGGAAATAGAATTTTTGCACAGAAGGGAGGGTGTTTGACACATTTGGTCAGTTAATTAAACCATCAACTATTGCAGAGTTATTCTGTTGTAAAAAACCTTCTTCTACAAACACGACCACACAATACTGTAGTGTGATTTTGTGCTAAATCTACATGCAAAAAATATGTCCGGTGGAGATATTAAATGTCCGCTGAAAGGGCCAGTCCGGTAGGACATGCTTGACCGCCGGAAAAAAGTACAAATTTCGAGGCCTGAGATGTAGCATTGGTTGTTTCTTTACCATAGTGAAATGGGAATAATGATGCCTCACGAAATAGTTGGTTTTGATGGTGTTGTGATAGCTAACTAAAATATATTTTTAGGTTACAGAATTAGGGAGAGGACTGAGAAAGAAAAACAAGTGAAGTTAAGTAAAGAAGTAAAATCCTTGACTGACTTTGAAGAAGGGCTTTTATGTCAATATCAACTCTTTCTTAAATTGATAGAAAAAATGATACAACGCAGAATACGACCTGGTTTGTCTTCTTTTAAATGTATACTGTATATTTTATATGACTAATGACAATTACAACCCTGCCAGAAAAATCGGTCATTTCTACACTGTCGATAGACATTGTATCATTCTAAAAATGACAGAATTTACTGTCTGAGAATGAACACCAAATTGCTTGTTTTGCCTTTGGCGTTTATTCTGTGCATTCCATAGATATGCACTACTGGTATTATTGTGATCACATCAGATTAAGATGAAGTGTCATAAACAACAATTTGCAGACTGTTCAGTTCACAATGCCAACCAGACTGTTGTCACAATGTCACAATTGTCACATTGTGTGAACAATGTGGTTCTTCAACAGTTGCGCTGCATGCTTCATGTCTTTTGATTACCGTATGTCATTGTGTGACGGAAGATTCAAGCTATTAGAATAGTTCTCCGCAGTTAACTGGTTTATTGAATAGCTCAACTGACATACAATTAACCAATACTTATTCTTCCTTTTAAATGCTTTTAGTTAAGGGTTTCAGAATTAATGCGATAAGATGGATTGTACATTTACCTGGTATGTGACTAATTTCTGTACTGGTATTGGTAAAAACAGACTGGTGGTCAACTGGTCATTGGTTATGCTCAACATTTTTATTTTAACTGTCCATCAATGGCCTATACAAATTATGTAGCAATCATCACTAAACTTTATTATTTGCCCACGAATGGTTTTTACTTGAAATGGAAAGCTGTAAAATAAACAAAATTAAGAAAACTCATCATGCATAAGAGAGGAGATTGATCTTCACTTCATAATTTTCCCTTTTATTTTCCAGGAAAATCGATATTAATTTCTCCTGAAGCCTGTCGAAGTTTGGGTGAAATTGCCATCCATGCACTAACGGACTTATTCAAAAGTACAAGTCACTTCAACTTTCATGCAAATATCACCGGGGTGTTGGTACGCATTGCAAATGACGACAAAGACTGCACAATGCGCAAACTTTGTTGCGATGCCATGAGCACTTTGTTTGGTGACGACAAGCAAGGAGCACCCTCGCTCAATGCTGTAAAGGCAATGGCTCGTCTTGCAAAAGATAGAGGACCTAGAAACATAAAACCTGAGTTTCTCAATTCTCTCCTGAGCATGAGGTTTGTAGAAAGCCTATTGCTTACTCACCAAATATATTATATACGGTACCGGTATATCTCTTTGAACGAAGCAGGCTAAACTTGTATTTTGTGATACAGTAGTTAGTTTTTTCAGTGATGGTTTATTACCTTTCTATTCATCTCCATTGATTTTAAAGCTGTTCTAAATTATTTAGACATGTTTTTCATAGAATGGGTTGCTGTGTTTTTGGGTACAGGATTGTGGTAGAATAATGTTCGCTATACTGTATATCTCCATTTTACTTCAAAGAAGCCTGGTTTTTATCTCGAAACATTAAGGTCGACCGGCTTTGTTCAATAAGAAACGTAATCTATCTAACTGAAGACGAGACAAAGCTTCTTTGTATTTCTAGAATCAAAAATGTGGATTACTCCATGATTGGTGTTGGATTAAATAAAACAGAAAAGCAAAAGAAAAAAGAGGAAAAGAAAATGATGTCAAGACGCGAAAGGAAACACATGAAGAAACAGCAGGGTTTAAATAACGAGTTGAAAGAAATAGCAGCCACAGAAGACAAAGATGAACGTACCAAAATCCACACTGAGATCGTCCAGCAGATATTTTTGATTTATTTTAGGATTTTGAAGCACAAGGTACTTTTCATTTATTCATTTGACCGTTAGCACGGGCTCTTGTCACGACTGAATAAAAATTAAACGTAATTTTAATCATATAAGAAAGACCTGGCCGAGGTTGCTGTTTGATTTGAAAGTGATCTTTCAATTATGAAGATTTGTTCGATGTAATCCAAAACAATGTGCCAATTATCTTGTGCCTTCAGTACTGGGTTTTTTTGTTTTTTTTTCAGTCATTTATTGGTCATTGACCGATTTTTTAGCAAAATGTCCGAAAAAAATATAGTCAATTCTGTCAAAATGTCCGAAAAAAATATACTCAATTCGGTCAAAATGTCCGAAAAAAAATATAGTCAAACGTTTGTCTTTTCTCAGATAAAACACGACAACGTTTCTCAGCGAAACTTAATGTTGTGGCTAGTCAGGAAGTGCAAATTTTGGTTTGTATTAGCTACTTGAAAGGAAATATTTTCCTCAGAAAAAATGACCGAAATAAATACAAAATGACCGAATTTTTTCAAGTCATTTCGGACAAATGACCGAAAACTCTCAGCGAAAAAAAAACAGCTTCAGTACATTGCATGTGATATCTGGGTTTCAGACATGCCTGCCTAAGAAAACATAAATTATTTTTCAGAACGGCCAGTCGAGTGACTGTCGCACTATCCTGCCAACCGTACTTGAAGGGCTAGCCAAGTACGCTCACCTTATCAACATCGATTTTTTCGGAGACCTTCTTAAAGTTCTGCAACAACTAATCTCCACTGGAACAATGAATGAAAGAGAAAATCTGCACTGCATTTACACCGTTTTTCAAGTAGGAAAAATGCTCTTGTATTATGTATTGACTGTATGTTTGCTTTTTCTGTTTCTAATAACGGAAAAAGATGGGGTTGGACTATGTCAAGTGATGAAATTGCATCAGTGGGCGACGTATTATTACACTGGGGAACGCAAGTTTTGAAATCAGCACACCAAAATTAGCTTAAATCAAGTGAAAAATCAAATTCAACGTTTTTTTTCAAAATTGATCAAGGATCGTTTATTCTTTTCTTTTTTTAAATTTACGTTTTGAAATCTTACAGTCTCTGCTTTTGGCGTAAATAAGAGAAAATACTAAACGTCCTAACCTATCATACATCTGCTCTTTCGTTCTACAAAACTGCTAGGCTAATTCTTCTTTTTGCAGATATTGTCCGGGCAAGGCGAAGTAATTAACATAGATCCCGTCGAATTTTATAAGATCATGTACAAGGTTATCCCGGAACTCGCCACGCAACGGAAACATGAGCAGAAAAACCTAGACGTCATGATAAAAAGCGTGGACATGATGTTTTGCAAACGAAAAAAACAGGTATTTTTCTGGATGCTGTTGCAGTGAACTGTACGTATTAAGTTTCTCGATTTAAAACTGTGTTTTTTGCTACCATTCTGTTGGACTCGTTGGCTTGGTGTGTAACTTGCATGAAATATTGTCAATGATTAAACGAGGCTGTTCACTGTTCACCACATCACCACTCACCAGGCATCTCATTCAAAGGATTATACACTTATACAGTGTCGTGTTGATCCAAAAGTAACATAAACTATTGTGATAATCTGACTTTCATTTCGACATTTGGTCAATTTAACGTTACGACTCTGTCAGATAGACATTACCAGGTCTTCTGTTTGCTGAAGCTGCTTAAAGTGCTAATGCCTGGTCGACGAAACATCGAAATAAGTGTTTATTGTACCAAGAAGTCATTTCTCACTTCTCAGCAGCAAATCTGAGTGGTGAGAGCCTAAATGCACGACGCTCGGAAAGGTTTCAATTCGATAGCACACGGTTTGGCAAGAAACACAAACATGATTGCAGATGAGCACAAAGATTGCTTTTCTTGCCTTTCTGTCTACTTAATCTAAATTTTCGACCACCGAATTTTCTACGGAAAAACGACATAAGTCAAACAACCAAGTTCATATGCGGTATTTGCACTTAACAGGTCACCCTGACGTCATTGTGTGCGTTCATAAAGAGACTGATGACGTTGTCAATGCAACTACGTCGGCCAAACCATGTCGTCAGTGTATTGAATCAGGTTGGAAAGCTACTGGACAGCAACAGCAAAACAAGTTCCTTATTCGACTCGGAGTCATCTCAGCTAGGTTGGTTTGCATGTTGTTGGTTGTTGATTTGCATTAAATACTCGTGATGTTGATGTTATTTGGAAATCTTCGTTAACTACAGCGTGAACAGAAAGTTCTTGGACATTTTTTCATTTTATGATTAAACATATTAAATGTCATATGCATTTTAATATGCTAAATACCTTGCTTACCTCTCTAAGCATTAATTGTAAGGTCTAAAATGAGCCAAAGAGAACCCATCATTCAGCTCCATCGCGCGGGGAAACCAACTCTGAGATCATTAAGCTCTTAAAAGTTGCCAAATCCACCGTTTACCATGTTGTGAATAGATTTAAGGAACTTGGTACATCTGAAGATCGTCGTAGGAGTGGAGAACCTCGCACTGCTCGAACAAAGAAAGTAATTAAGGCTGTCCGAGAAAGGGTGAGGAGAAACTCAAACAGATACATCCGTCAAATGGCCAAAGACATGAATGTAAGCAACACTTCAGTGTGAACAAGTTGTCTCCTTACAAGATGATAAAACGGCAGTTTCTTACACTTCTCCAAAAGCAAAGGAGACTTGAAAGAGCACAGATTCTTCTCAGAGACTGAAGGCAGGCATGGCAAGAGATCTTTTTTTTTTCAGACGAAAACTCTTCACAATTGAAGCTCAGTTTGATAATCAGAATGATAGAATCAATGCAAACGCAGATATTAATGATTCTGTGAGAACAGTTTATGGGCGTCAAAAACCGTTTTCTGTAATGGTGTGTGCCGCCATCTCGAAAACTTAAAAGTCTCTTCTGATTTTTTGGAACAAGGGGTTAAAATCGATTTAGATCGCTACACCAACGATATTTTGGTTCCAGCCCTTGAAGAGACGAAGAAACACTACAAAGATCAGCCCTTCACATTCCACCAAGATGCTGCACCATCCCATACATCAAAAAAGAATCAGGACTGGTGCTCACGTCAACTTTCAAGATTCTGGAACAAGAAAATGTGGCCTCCCTCATCGCTTGATTTAACACCAATGGAGTTTTGTGTGTGGTCGTTATTGGAGATAAAGGCCTGTTCCGTTGCTTACCCAAGTGTTGATGCTCTGAAGCAATCACTCCTGTGGGAATGAGCCAATACACCTCAGGATTAGCTACGTGCCTCGATCGAAAACTTCCGACAAAGAATTGAGAGAGTTATCCCAGTGAAGGGCGGCCACATTAAAAATAAATAAATTTCTAGTATTCTCAGCTCTCATTGTGATACCATTTTGATGAAATTTTATTTATTTTCTAGTAATAAATCTTTGGTAAGTTGGTCCAAGGACTTTCTGTTCACCCTGTAGGACTGTAGGTGTAGACTAGAGCAATCACTTTGTGTTGTTTAGGAACCTTCCAGGCGGACATTGAAGACCCGGTTCATAGCAAAGGACATTGCGCTGTCATGTGGGATTTACATCTGATGCGTCGTCACTATGTGCCGCAAGTGAGCCAATCCGCTAAGAGACTGCTGAAGAGAGCTTGAAATAAATTGCCACATCAACCCAGCCTGTATTGTTTCGTTGAGTGGAACCAGTGTAGTTCAGTGAAAGCAATAGTTTGAGCTTCCGTAAATTCAATGAAACAACATTCATAAAAAGCTGTTCGTCTTCAAAACAGTTTTTTAAACTTATAGAGAATAGTTCAGTTTCTTTAAAAGGTTTAAATATCACGATGCTTTTGTTGGTGGCGACAACAGCAAAACACACACACAAAATCCCTAATTTCATCTGCCAACCCGATTTAATTAATTGCTTGTCAATGTAAGAGCGTGGTTGGGGTTAAAGTATTCCAATCATAGACTCCTTAAGTAAAGGACTGGAAACTGACGATCTCGGGGTTTTTAACTTGAGTCTGAATGATCAACTTGAGTCCTGGTTTAAATGACTTCTAGAGAAGCTAGAAACACTATCTTGGATTTCATATTAGGGTTTTTGAGGATGGCGAGTTCAATAGTGTTATTTTCAACACCGTTTGAGGTCATTTTCAAGGTCAAAATATTATATTTTAAGGTCAAATTACAGAATTTTGGTCATTTTTGCGTCTAAATCGTAAAGCAAAACTGTTTGAAAGAAGTTTGTGACGAAATATGCTATTACATAAACATCATATGTATTTCTCAACACTATGGCTATTATCTAAAAGAGTCAATGATTACAATATAATACACAAATTGACAATACATAACAAGATTACACTATAATAGACAATGTCTATCACTAGTTGGAAAGCTTTTCTTGCCCCCTGAGGCATCCCAAAGGCTTTTCTTTGTCACTTACATTGAGGACATAAGCTTTCAATTGAATGTTAGCTAAAGTAGTACAAGCAGCATTAGCCTATACTACTAGCTAAACGTGCATCTACAAAGGATAACAACTCAGCAATATGAAACCGGCAACGCATTTCAGTCTTGCCATGCAAATTACAGCTTTGATTTCAATAAATTGTTACGTCACAAAGGCTTTGGAACCGCAATGTTTTGCTAGGGCATATGAAATCACCAAAATATTTCCGAAAATAAACAAAAAGAACTTACGCAGTGTAGAAAAAATATCTTACACAATAGATGCAGTAGGTGCACAATATCATATTTTGTCACAGACTTCTTTGAAATAGTTTTGCTTTACGATTTAGACGTAAAAATGGGCAGAAATGACTAAAATTCTGTAATTTGACCTTAAAATATGATATTTTGACCTTGAAAATGACATCAGGTATTGTTGAAAGTAACACTATTGAACTCGCCATCCTCAAAAACCCTAATATAGAATCCAAGATTGTGTTTCTAGCTTCTCTAGAAGTCATTTAAGCCAGGACTCAAGTTAATCATTCGGACTCAAGTTACAAACCCCGAGCATGGGAGGTTCCAGTCCTTTACTTATGGAGTCTATGATTCCAATCAACATTGCTGCTCGATGTCTTTTCGCGTAGCATGCACTCGTCTAAGAACAACACTAATAAGATTATGAAAACCTGCAGTTTGTCTGTTCAGCACTGTCAGAAACAAAATCCCCTAGAATTTATTTCATCGTGGTTGGTTTCGAAAAGCGTGTTAAAAGCCACGTTTATAATGAAAACGCCGACAGAAACTTTTCCAATAGCACTTCAACAAGGTGGCAAAAACAGTGCCGCAATTAACATACAAAAAAACGCTTGACTACAATTAACAGTTTGTAAATTGACTACGGTACCTGGCTTGTGAGTGGTTCAAAGCCTCGAAACAAGTATGCAAAACTCAAAAGAAGCTTCTTCAACCCTAGGATATCCAAACAAAGTCAGGGATCACTACAGCCATTCCTTATTTTTAATGTTTGAGATATTTTTTTACGATTATTCTTTATTTCCTCTGTGCATGCATTGCAATTAATCAGTTTTGATATACTGTACATTTGTTTGGAGAATGATTTTTAATTAACAAGAACCGTTTTTATGCAATATTAACTTTTCCCTATCAAAATACGCTAAAGCCCTCCTTGTTTTGTTTTCTCCGTTGTTTCGACGACACAGCGCCAAATGTTGCAACGTTTTTAAACAACCGAGACCAAAGAGATGTGACACAGGATGTATTCTAAAAACAAAAAGCTGGGGTGGATGCAAAAGCACTTTTTTCTGCTTCAAAATATGATGTGTTGTGGAGTTACCTTCCGGTGGTAGATTCCAAAATAACGTTTGAAACTTTGAAATGATCCCGGTAATATCTATACCAAAGCTTCTACCTGTCAATTATCCAATACCTTTGCCTTCACTTAATGTTACAAAAGTAATAATCTACCCAGTAGCCTACTGATATAAACTTTCCAAGAAAGCGAGTCTTGTTTTAGTTTTGTCAAAGCACTTTACAAAACGACATGGATTTACTGATTTTGTTGCTTTGAAATAGCAATGAGCAAATGATGACCGACAATAAATATCAATCTTTTCTAGCGAGATTTTACAATTTTTATTTCCTATCCAAAAAACATTGGACAGACGAAAATGGCTGGGCCCTCTGGCCGAGATAAACACGGCCTTGTATGATAAGCTGCTGAATCGACCTTCTGTAACAGTATTCCCATCTTCTTTTTTCTTTAAACAGCAAAAGACGTTAATCTGGCTACTATGAATGGGCTCCTGGACAGCGATGCGTCCCTACTGGGAGTAGGAAGAGGGGTAACAGGTTCCTGACTGTGCACATACATGAAATCGGAAGTAGGGATTGCTTTTCTTAGTAAAAAATATACAACTGCTGCCAAAAACAAGCAAACTGTGGCGACATAGATGAACTTAACTGCACGTACAAAAATGCAAATTTTTCGAGAATTAAAAAAAAGACAACTATCACTGCATTTGCATCCAAACACGTAAAAAATGAAGTTTCAAAGTAAAAAAAATCTGAAACGGTCACTAAAACAAGATACGGTACTGTGGAAGATGAAAAAGCATTGGCGATATGGACTAACTGTAGATATAAGAAAACTCAAATGTTCGTAAACGGTAAGAAGTTTTTGAGAACCGAAAAAGTGTCGTGTGAGTGATTGAAATCTACTACATTTGTGATCCCCAAACATGAAGACAATGTAGTCAATTTGTAAGAATTTGGGATTCCACGACTAGCCAAAG
The DNA here is from genome assembly GCF_918807975.1 of Aplidium turbinatum. Taxonomy (NCBI): domain Eukaryota; kingdom Metazoa; phylum Chordata; class Ascidiacea; order Aplousobranchia; family Polyclinidae; genus Aplidium; species Aplidium turbinatum. The sequence continues at coordinate 21,671,060 of NC_137477.1, forward strand.
AAATACATCGCTTCTCAATAACTATTACTTGTATAAGAAATTACACGACTCACAAAAAGTCGACCATTTTTGCCAGCTTAAACTCAAACATTGTGCACCAAAATGAAACCTATCACTTCAAACTGATGCAACCATCCTACCACTGCGAGGGACATTAACGTAACTAGAGGTTGAGCAGAGCTGAGGGACGAAAAGACAATTTGCCATTGCAACATAATTGGTAGCTATCCTTGGCTTCTAGTGAGCAGCCACTACTCGGTCTGCTACTATTCGGAGACGGAATGGCCCGTTTCGGTGAGTCCGATCCCTTAACGGGGGGTTTTTTCAATTTTTTTTAAATTATCGGGTACCGTAGCCTAATTATCATTGCCGTTTTAGGGTTAGAAACTCACCGAATAGTAACAGACCCATTCGGAGAAGCCGATTTAGAGAAATCCCAGTTCGGAGAATTCTACAGCGACATCTGTTTATTCAAAGGAATTAGCTTATAATAGAGGTTGACCAAGTAAAGTGTCGCAAAAAAGTCTCAACTAAAAAAAAAGAAACAAAAACAGTTATCATGCATTTCATGATTAACAATAGAGATTAATTAAATAAACTCTCAGCCCGAAAAAAAAGCAGTGGTCAAACAGTAAGTAAAGTGTCAACGAAAAGGTCTCACAAGAAAAAAATAAACAGTTATCAAACGGCGTTTCATGATTAACAATAGAGGTTAATTAAATAACCGACGTGTTATAGGCTAAGTTCATTCCCTAACCTTTTGCATGGGTATGGAAAGGTAAACACAAACATCGCCTACCTAAATAATCCCTACAAATTCTCGAAAATTTTCCGAATCGGTTTTCACCGAAACGGGCTATTCCGGCCATTACTCGTCTGGTTTTCCAACGAAGCTTACAATTGCAGGTATTGGGACCAATGGTCTGGTCAGAGGTTCCAAGTAGGCTAAAAACCTTATCATTTCATTGTTTCAAAAAAGAGATCAAAACGTTAATTTTACAAAGCTACAGTGCATCGTAAGTGATAAGTTATGGAAACCAACTTGCCAGTTTCATAATTATGCAATACAACATGTTCAGTCAAACTTGATTAATCTCTGCTTGCTTCTTGAAATTTTGTGTTTAGGCCTACATTATCTTAAATATGTTTTTTTTTTTTGGTGCGTATGTTGAAGCGCGAGAACGTTTTAACGTTTTATTTTTCTCTTGTGTAAGCTTATTTTAAATGGCAAAATCGTCATTTCCTTAGAGTGGCAATTGACTAGTAGATCGTATGGTCGTCTCGTTGTCTCCCTGTCGGTATGGGAACTTGTGTAACTTTTGTACTGTGTATTTTGCATATTTCCAACATGTAACTATGTTCCTGTTACTAACAAATAAAACATTGATTGATTGAATTTTTGTGTTTGCTGGTTTAATTTTAGTGTTTTAACAAAATAGCATATGTACATATCATATATGCTGAAGGAATATTTTTTTCATCAAGAACACCATGCCAGATTTAAACACAGTATCGTTTATGTAAGCAGAAATGTAAACAGTTTCGGCACTGTCGAATTAGCAACCAATGGTACAGAACATTAATTGTAACTACCACACAAGTTCGATTTTACAAGGATACAAATGAAGCAAGCATGAAAGGTAAAACACATAGATGTATGCTTTGTTCTGCTAATTAACTGAAACATTTTGAATAACACACTTCAAAATATATTGATCCGAGCAAGCGATACCACCTTATTGTATTTAAGTATATAAATAGCGCACATTAAAATTACCCAAGAAATAAATAAAGCAGACCATGTGATAATAATACCATGTCAAAACTAAAAATACCGACTTTTGCCATTCAAACCTTTCAAATAAATATTTCTCAATAATTACCACATTTACATACATAATTGACATATTATAATTTCAATGTTCAACCATGACTTTTAAATTACAAAAAATAATTCAATGTTAAGTGTAAGCAACATGATTGACACAGTTAAAAAAAAAACATTTTTACCCCACATGTTTTCGTCCACCATAGTATTTAGTATATTCCTTTATCATTGTAGTTCCCATTTGAGCAGGAGACAATGTGACATTGACTCCAGCTTCACGTAAACTTTCAATTTTGCCTTCAGCTCCTGACATCATATTCACATGTTCAACCATGACTTTTAAATTACAAAAAATAATTCAATGTTAAGTGTAAGCAACATGATTGACACAGTTAAAAAAAAAACATTTTTACCCCACATGTTTTCGTCCACCATAGTATTTAGTATATTCCTTTATCATTGTAGTTCCCATTTGAGCAGGAGACAATGTGACATTGACTCCAGCTTCACGTAAACTTTCAATTTTGCCTTCAGCTCCTCCCTTACCTCCAGAAATAATTGCACCAGCATGCCCCATGCGTCTTCCTGGAGGAGCAGTAAGTCCAGCTATGAAAGATACAACAGGCTTAGCATTTGGTCCACGATTATGTTCAGCAAGATATGCAGCTGCCTTTTCTTCTGCTCCTCCACCAATCTCACCAATTAGCAAAATTCCCTCAGTAGAAGGGTCTTGTAAGAAAACTTCAAGGCAATCTACAAAGTTGGTGCCATTGAATGGATCTCCACCAATGCCAACACATAGAGTTTGTCCAAGACCAACACCTGTGGTTTGGTGAACAGCTTCATAGGTTAAGGTGCCTGATCTAGAAACAATTCCTATGTTTCCAGGTTTATGAATATGGCCTGGCATGATACCAATTTTGCATTGTCCTGGGTTAATAATTCCTGGGCAGTTGGGACCAATAAGACGGGTCTTATTTTGTGTTTGAAGTCGTTTTTTTACACGAACCATATCTTGTTGAGGGATACCTTCAGTGATACACACCACAAGAGGAATCTCAGCTTCAATAGCATCCATGATAGCCGCAGCTGCAAATAAAGGAGGAACAAAAATAACTGAAGCTTCAGCACCAGTGGCAGCCCTTGCTTCAGCACAATCTTTGAAAACAGGTAAGCCACAATGAGTTGTACCCGCCTTGTTTGGTGAGACTCCACCAACCATATTAGTGCCATAAGCAATAGCTTGTTTGCTGTGAAATGTGCCTTGTTTTCCAGTAAAACCTTGACAGATTACTTTTGTGGTTTTGTTAATGCACATATTCTTTCTTGTGGACTCATAAGCAACATTTCGAAACACATGCTTTCCACATGACAAAGCTGGTCGCAAAAGATTTGCATTAAACATATTCAATAAATTGTAAAATAAACAATGCAATTCTAAAAAATTTTAACATATTCAGAAGTGAGCACAATCTCGTACACCCCAGTATAAAAACTCTGCATTTTAGTAGCAATAAGGTTGTAACCTGTTCATTCAACTTGGATTGATTGATTGAATCATTATCCTCGGACTGGAAAAGTTTCTTGCAAAACTTAATCCTGGCAGTTTCGCATACTTGTGGAGGCTTTGAATCACTGACGCAGGCCCAGTCACCGAGATTGACAGAGTGAAGTTTCCGATTGTTGAAGTCTTGTTGTCGGGTAATTATTCCATCCATTAGGTGCCGCTGAATGGAGACCAGTCCTTAACGTGCGTTGCTCAAGCGCACACCCTTGAGAGTCGAACCAGCGCCGCTTTCCAACAGACTGAATCCATGTTACTTGAAGTAAAACTAATAAAAACAAATATCCTACTATGCATTTTACCCTTTGTTCTTTAAAATCAAATGTCTAATTCTCAACAAAAATTTAGAAATATTTTTCTAGCAAATAAAATCAAATATAGGCTACCGTAGTATACTAAAGTTGTTTTATGAAAAAAATTCATTCTGCAGAAGGTAACCTGAATGAATATGAAAATCAATGCGAATATTAAAGATGATGGTCTGCACAGACACAAAACATGACAATATCTTAGTTCTTCGAAATGCTACCTGGGTACGGTACCCTGCCAGCCTGCCTGTAAATCTGGAATCTTGAAGACCAAACAGTACTGAAGGATTGCCAACCTGTCATCACCAAAAAAAGCCAGACCTAGTCACAAAAAAAGCCTAAAAAAAAGCCAGAAGAAAATATCTGAAAAAGCCAAGAAAAAACCAATTAGTATTCATTAAACATACACATATAAAAAGTGCACAACCAAATAGTGTCCCACCGAACTTTAACTTCAGCGACAACGGAGAAACATAGTTAATGAAAAGACAAGCAACTACAAAATTTTCTAGTTTCGGCTTCAAAACGACATTCGGTCGGATACTACAACCCAAGATATCTATGCTACAACCAGGGCCGGATTTACCAATAGGCTAGACAGGCTGAAGCCTAGGGCCTCAACGTCCAGGGGCCTCGAAATTCGGTTTCGAAGTTTGTAACTCTTTTAAAATTTCGATAAGTCTCGATTTCGAGTAATGGGTAGTACCAAATTTAAGTCATAAGTAGAATAGACAACCGAAAACAGACATTGCTGTTAGCTACAGCGTGGGTCAGGTGTAGGCCTACGTCAGAAGGCGTACACCGATGCATAGCGCTCAAGTCCGTTTTCCCGCAGTGCAGGATAAAGATATGAAAAACAGAAACAAAAAGTTTAAACCCTACCTAAACTATAGATCTACACATACACTGTTGGTGTTGGTTTGTGGAAAGAATTATCAAATGAAGAAATAGCCTAGCCTACTGGATAGAGAGAGGCCCAAGTTCTGAAGTTCAGCACAGTTGTGGTAATTACATTTTCTAGTTCCAAACGAGTGTACAAAAAGCAATCCAGGTTTTGCACAAAAACTCTGTTTATTGCAACGAAAGTCAATGGTGAAACATATAGCAGAGAGTGGCTTGTATATTCTTCTGCAAAAGGACGCGTAGCCTATATTGCTTTGTTTGTAAAAATTTTCCAAATGATGCATTTTCTTCGGCTTTATTAGCTTCTGATGGTTTTGATGACTGGCACAACTCTTATCTTATCCAAGTTCATAAAAACTCAGAAAAACACACAAATGCCATGTTAACCTACCTAACAAGGCAGCGAGGATATACGCTTACTTCAAAGCTGGAGGAGCAAATAAAAGCAGAACAGCAGTATTCGTGGCATGTAATGGACAGAATCACCGCTGTAATTTGTAGTCTTGCAGCACGAGGTTTGCCTTTTAGAGGGGACAATGAACGATTTGGATCTTCCAAAAACGGCAATTATCTTGATCTTTTAGAACTAGTGGCAAAATTTGATCCATTTTTACTTGCTCATATCAATCGCTATGGAAGTTCAGGATCAGGAAATCCCTCTTATTTGTCAAAAACTATTTGCGAAGAGATGATTCAGCTCATGGCCAAAAAAGTTAAAGAGTCAATTCTAGGTGCCGTGAAAAAATCGTGATATTTCTGTTTTTCTGTGGATTCTACTCCCGATATTTCCCATACCGATCAGTTAACTTTGATTATCAGATACGTGTCTCCTGTAAACGGTTTACCAAGTGAGAGATTTATAACTTTCCTTGAGCTGAAAGACTACTCTGGGGTAGGCATGGCAGATTTCGTGCATAAATATCTCACTACTGAGGTTCAGCTTGATTTTAATAAATACCGAGGGCAGTCTTATGACAATGCTGCAAACATGGCTGGTAGGTACAACGGTATGCAGGAAAAAATCCTAGAAAGAAAAAAAATTGCAAAATCTACTCCATGTGCAGGTCACTCCTTAAATTTGGTAGGCCGTTCAGCTGTTGATTGCTGTGAACTGTTTTGGCATTATCAATGAAATTTACACCTTTTTTCAGCTACCACAAAGAGGTGGGCAGTTCTAAAATCATTTTTGCAACCTCAATCAAAAGTGCCAAAATATTTGTCAGATACTAGGTGAGATGCACATGCAAAAGCCACGGAAGCTATTTTGGAAAGTTACAGTGCCATCACCAATGCTATCAGTTATTTAGGCTACACGCCAATGTAAGTGCGAAAGGTGATTCCAGACTTCATGCTCAGAACCTTTTGCAAAAAAATGGAAAAATTGGAATTTGTGTTTATGTTGCATTTTTGGTCCAGAGTGCTAGGTCGTTTTCACAGTGTTGCAAAGCCCTTCAGAAATCTGAATTGTTAAGTACTTGTGCCGAATTGTACTGTACAGTTCACTTGTAGACTTTCTAAGTGAAATTAGAGATGAGTTTGACGAGTTTGATCAGCAAGCAAAAGCAACCTTGCCGAATATTAACTACAGAGCTGTCACTAGGAGACAAAGAAATGCACCTGACGCTTTAAGTGAACTCTCTTCAAAGGAAAGATTTAAAATGAATTCCTTTATCCCTATGCTCGACGCACTTGAAGCCAATTTAAGAAGACGAGCTAATGTGTACAGCGACGTTGCAGAAATGTTCCTCTTTCTTGCCAATCTGAAAGCAACTAAGGTAGAAATTGTACGAGGCGTAGAACTTTTAAAGGAAGCGTATCCAGAAGATGTTGACCCGAAACTTATTGATGAACTTCTACATTTTCATTTGTACGTGAGACAAACACAAAACCAAGGGCTCACCGGTACAGAACAGCAATCTATTTCCTTGTCTCATGGAGACCTTTATGAAATTATGTGCAAGGAAAAAATTAACACTGCCTTTCCTAATGTAGAAGCAATATTAAGACTGTTTCTAAGCTTAATGGTCACTAACTGCTCAGGAGAGAGATCTTTTTCAAGGCTCAAAAACATCAAAAATAAACTGTGATCGACAATGTCTCAAGATAGGTTGTCCGCACTGAGCATTCTGTGCATTGAGAGTGAGAAACTTAAACAGATAAATTTTGATAAACTATTGCATGATTTTGCTTTGACAAAAGCTAGAAAAAAAAATTAGTAGCCTAGTCTTACTCTATTTGATGGCTGTAACTCAGGGGTTCTTAACCTTTTTTCTCTTATTACCCATTTCTGTCCAGATCAGAGTCCCATTACCCAAAATCTACTTTTACCTATTTTACCATACTAAAAATCTGAAACAGCGTTATTCAACAAAAACAACATTTAATGTAAAGAACAGCATCAATAGTTTCAGTGAGACATTTGCGCTTTTTTTGTGTACAATCGATGCAATATTGGGTGCGATTTTGGATACTGCACAAAGCAAATCTGACTTCAGATCTAACAGCTTGTTTCGAAATTTTGACTTCAAAGCAACAACCCTTGAAAATGCTAATTCACAGAGATAAGTGGAAGGGAACATAGTCAACAATGTTAGTGGTTTTGCACAACTTATGGATATGCTTTCCTCATCATTCCCCACAATTTTCCCAAGCTTTCATCTTCAAAAGAATATAGCTCGCTCGTCTCAACACTACTGTAACTCTAAATGTACACTATATATAATACACTATATAAACTACTTCAAACAACTTCTAACAGCAACGCATCAAGTTTGCTCATAAAACAACTGTAAATGAACTGATTATACAAGAAACATCTTACTATTATGTCACAAAAATGAAATACATAAAACCGGCAACAAAAATGGTGCGAAAAATAAATCACTATGATGAAACAATTCTAAAAATGATAAAATATCACTGTACTTGTTTGGTTGTTTTGAACGGACTCAAAACATCAAAAAAAGTGTAAGTAATAAAGCAACTTTACCACTTACAACTGTGACATTGTTTGTTACATCTATAGGCTAATTCTAAATATTCTGGTTCAGCTGATTACCCACCTGCTATCCTGAAATTACCCACATGTGGGTAATTACCCATAGGTTAAGAACCACTGCTGTAACTATTTCTTATATCCTCGTAAATAAAATTTACAATTATTGTAACGGTTGTTTGATCAAAGAAATTAAAATTAAAAACAAAACTGCCTTAACAAAATTTATATTCTTTTAATTAAAAATTTGCACCCATGAATGTGAAAAATGAAAAGAACGAAGAGTTTAATGCACTCATATTTTAACATTAAGCAATGACATGTGATGTTGTTTAGAGAGAAATTCTGAGCTCAAAAATAGGGAGGGGCCTCACAAATGGAATAGCCTAGGGCCTCTCATGGTCTAAATCCGGCCCTGGCTACAACCAAATATAAGGTAGAAATTACTGCTCCGATTGACGATGACTGAATTTTTTTCTAATAAAAATCGAAAAAGAAAAAATTAAACCAAAAAAAGCCAAAATTATGTTGGCTTTTTATTAATTTGACAAAAAAATTGATGAAACATGAAAAAAAGCCAGGAAAAGCCTAACTTTTCTGGCTTTTTTTATTTAAAAAAAATAAGCCTTTGGAGTTCAAAAACAGCCAGATTCTCAAAATCTGGCTTCAAAAAAGCCAAATTGGCAACTTTGCATAGGCCACTCGAGCATGATGTCACGCGCTCAAGCGTATCTTTATTCGTTTTGCGAAACTAAAGGCTCTCAACTCCGCAATCGGCGCCAATGAAAAGTAAAACCGGCAAAACCAAAACGCTAAAAACATGCATTGATAATTTTTTTTCACGTAAAATGAATTAATAACAACTTTAGTTGATGCTAATTGTGACAATTTGAAGTCAAAATTTACAATTAACAATGCGCTCAAAACGAATGAGCCGCTTCGATGGACGAATTGCGGAGGCATGAGAACCGTGGCAACTTGGCGAAGGAAGTAGATCAAGGAATTATTATCATTATCACAGGAAAGTCAGTTTGAATAGGATAGTTAAAATTTATAAGTAATGCTTTTTTAGATTATTTTGATTTACGTGCTTTGGGAGTTGGGGTGAAGTTTTGTGAGGAAGTGATGACTTCGACCCTGAAACACTTCGATTTTATTTTTCATTGCAAGCACGAAAATGAAAACAATGATAAATTATACAAATAAAGTTGCAATTAAGTTATATTATTCGCTCATACACTCGCATATTACAAATGGAATAGAAGTTTGGGGTTCTGCATTTAAAAAGTATAGCCTATAGCCTAGCCTAGATAGGCTAAACTACAAAAATTGTAAAAAAAAAAGCTATAATAACGGATGCTGGAGGGATGTAGATTTGTTTTCCCCGATAGCTCAGTTGGTTAGCGTGTGATTTTGTGAAAAACGACTGACTGACTTCAACACCATCCGTCATAACACATGACTAGGCAACTATGTGTTCCGAAAGCCAATGCAATTCGCTATATTACCACAGCAAACTTGCAGCATCAGGCTAAAATAGGTCGTTAATATCTATAGGCTACAGTGAAGAAAGCAGCGATCATGCTGCTAAAAGCGAAACTCAAACTATTTCGTGAAGAAGCTTCAAGATTAAGCGGCGCTGGTTCTACTCTCGGGTTGTGCGCTGAAGCAACCGTAATCTATTCTAAAGGACTGCTCTCCATTCAGCACTCAGCAGCACCTGATGGATGGAATAATTCCCCGGCAACAACATTTCAACAATCAGAAACTTCACACTGTCAATCTCGGTAACCGGCTTTGCGTCAAAAGCCTCTACAAGTAGCTTATGTGACACTATCAGGAATAACCAATGACGATCGGTGAGGGAAAGCAAGGAAAGCAGTGCTTACCTGAGCGAAAACTATGCAAAATGTAATGACTGAATTCTAGGTTTAACTTCTTATTATTTTTATCACGTCTATTTTAACTTGAAAATTACTGTATTCGTGACTAGAATTACTCGTAACGCTTGTGAGCAGTCTAAGTCCTCACCAAACCGCATGTCTTGCCTATAGCCTAAACGCCAATTAACGCAAACGCTTCTGTCAGAAACAACCACTGAGGCTCCAGGGAAGCAACTATCAAAGTTGCTTCCCTAGCAATATAGGACTATATAGGTTCAAAAATGTCAAAAAACGCCTTCGTTTTATCCAATCCTCACTCGTTTTGCAAAACGTCACCAGCTGCTTAGCCAATCAGATTTGTTATGGTTAGAGTTGCTTTCCCAGGGACGTCAATGCGTACATTCGCTAGACTAACTCGTCCGAATGGTCTCTCGTCACGGTAGGCTACACAGCACAGCATCATACAAGTGAAAAGATTGTTGCTGCTTTTTGATGTCTCCTCGCCATGTATTTTAGTCTACTAGCTTTCATAGTCATGCTTTTGCCCTTTTTACAGCGTTGATATAACGTTACTTCGCCAATGAACGTTCAGGTGCGGGTGCAATATTTAGTTCGTTAAGCTTCTATACGCAGGAGGCAAACTTATCCAGCTTTTTGTACAAATTGCTTGCGGTTGTAATGTTTAGGCCTAAGTGTTAGTTTTTGTAGTGTAGGCCTAACTGAATATCTGAGAATGAACATTCATGACGAATTAAATATTTAGACAACTATCATTCCATGTCTAACACTAGATTTTGGTCCTGCAACGTTAAAATTAAGATTGTTCATGACTTCTAAACATTAAATGGATGTATGATCACGACATAGGCGAAGCACAATTTGACAGATTTTTATTTTTGATTTGTTTTGGAAATGCTCTCAGAGCGCACCAAATTGGAAGTGTTTTTCAAAAATTTCTGGGGGAGGCCCCCCAGACTCCCGCTGGAAGTGTTGGCTTTGCTCGACGGTTACGCCCTTCGTGCCTACTACCTCGCTGCAGCATATTTCCAAGTTGCTTTCCCAACGGTTTAAGCCACCGAACGTCACTGGGAATAACCTATTAAGGCGCTTGTCTGTCCAACGATAAAGATTCAAAACCAAACCATGTGGTCTGCAGACGTTACATCTCACTTCAAGCAGCTAAAAGTACAGTTACTCAAAGGTTACTCAAAATCACAGACCAATAATCTATTGGTCTGTGCTCAAAATAAAGACATTTACAAACTAGAAATTGCTAAAATAATGTTTAAATATAATTGTTTGCCCACTACTTTATTGAATTACTTTAAAAAACAGCAAACGTTCATAATCGCTCAACTACAGTTAGGCCTATAGGTATTCAATCAATAATAAAAATTATTTTATTCTTCTTCTATATGCTTCTACAAAACTTCAACGAAACGTCAAGTAGCCTATAGTGGAGTTAAAATATGGAACTTAATCTTGCTAAATATGAAAAAAAAAACTTTTAACACATTTAAGAAACTTTACAGCAACCATCTAATTGCAGAATATGAGAAATGAATGATTGTAGCCTATAATGTAATTTACTCAACTGAACTTATGTTCTTTGAGCATTTTATTGTTCAAAGCATTTTATTGTTCATTTTCTGTATTTTGACACATTATTGATGCAAATTTGTTTCTATTTTGACTTTTGTTGCTAGTGTAAATACTTTAGTATAAGGTATATTAAAAATTTCTCATCGACATGACTGAGGGTGGCTGCTTGACTCGAAGACCGTCATGGTCACTTTGCAGCTTCTCGTTGTGGCTACAGCAGATAGGCTACACGGACTATATAAATCCCTGGTGGAATGGTTGATGCATCTAACAGAAAATGACAGCCTTGGTTTGTAGGGGGAAGATATGGACCCATGAGCCACCCCCTTCCAAATTATAATAAAACCCTATAGCAGGCTAGATTTTTTAACGACTAAATAAGTTGTGTTTAGTTCAATAGTAGACTAGTTCTTGGAAAGTTCTCGATTGAATCTTTTAAAATTTTGCAAGTTAGGGGGTGGTGTGTGATTTTGAGGTGTTTTAGTAAAATTTCTCATTCGCGTTTGGAGCTTTACACAAACTTAAATACAGCTAGCATCAGGATATAAAATTCAGAAATTGTTATTGGCTATACAATAGTGCAGGATTTAGTAGGCCTACAGTTCTTTTAGACTTTACTTCATTCCCAGCTAGAAAGCTACGTATATTACACGTTGATTTTTGGTTGATTTTAGGTAGCATGGTATCTTAGGTAGAATTCAGGTGTTATTAAAGAGTCTTTGTACACCAACTAAAATTCACTTGTTTAAAAAACATTATTTTAGAGACATATTTTCGCTATCATTCACTATGACTAGTGTGTACATCTGATTCAAGAAGTTTTATCAGCAATTTTTTTGTGAATAAAATTCTTGTAAAAATAACACGTGTTCCCCACGTGTATTATACGTGTTCAACATCTTATGGTTATTTGACCAATTTTTAAGGTATATAAGGTGAAACCACGCCGAAAAGACGGCATACAAAACAGAAAAAATATCTTCACCCAAGCAGAAGGATGTTTTATCAGAATTTTTGTATGTTGAATACATGTTGTTTCCACGTGTATTGCACGTTTACATTTGTTGAAAATTAGCACATGTTTTCCACGTATATTAAACGTGTTAAAACTCTTTCGTTCATTTGGGGAATTTTTAATCTATGTTAAGTAAAACTAGCCTCCAAGAACGGTATACAAAACAGCAGGAATTATACACACAAGTAGAGGGGGTCTACCCCGCTCTTCTGCATTTTTGTGATGTAGATTATGTGTTTTTTGTAGATGTCTATTACACGTTTTTATTACGTTATGTGAAAAGAAAACTTCATGACTTTTATAGTCGCAAATTAAAGTGATCCTTTAACGATAGTTTTTAAGGAAAGTTTAAGTGGTCTCGCTTACTGATATGAAACAATTACAATTAAACAGTAAAAAAATGTCTGTTCCTAAAACTTGTTGAGGATTTCTTTTATTTGTAGAAGTTATAAGTTAAACCATAAATATTCAAAAATCTAATCTGGGTCTTTGCAACTCATAGAGATATGGTACAACTTCATAGGGTGGAAATCTTGAAAAATGTAACATATGTCCCCTGACTGCCCTCCAAAATAATGTCTTTCACTTCAGCCAGTTTACCAGATATGAAGTTTTGGATAAAAAAGAAACGCGGGAAAGATTGAGTGACAAGGAATGTGTTATCTGTTACAGAGTTGCCATATTGGCCAATTTATCGTTAAACTCCAGAAATCTGGCGATTTTTGAAGACGTTTAGCTTCAAGTTAGTTCGATTTGGCTCTTTTTTTGGGGAATATTGAGAACCGATTTGGCTAAATTAATTGCTTTTGGCGATTAATAAATATGTTAGAACGTGCTTGAATGTCCAGGAAAATTGGAAGTAGAACTGCCTAGACTCCAGGCTAGATTAAAATTATGACGTTGACTCATCTGTTCCAGAGAGAGAGCGAGAAACAGCTTACTTTGTCTGTTGCGAAAAATAGAGAGAGAGAGAGAGAAACCTTTTATTTTGTCTGCTGCGAAAAATAGTATACGGTACCGTACAAATATAAACCGGTACAAATATATTTAACAACTGACAAGAGAATGAATTTCCGTAGTTTTTGTTTCGGAGTCGAAAGTTTTTTTTTCATCAGTTGAGGGACTGAGTTAAACATTCAACCAAAAGACTTGAACTCATTGTAATGTGTAATTTTGGCGATTTTTCCCTGCGTTTTGGTGATTTTGTGATAACAGTTTGGCTACAGAATTATTTTGGATCTGGCAATCCTGATTAGTTGGTTCAACTTGCTTGTACAGTACAGTACTGAAGTGAAAGGGAAGAAATTAAGATTAAGAAATAAGAATGTTCTCACTAATGTTTGGTATAAATCTTGATTGAGAATTGAGATAAGGATTATCGTAAATTCAAAAGTTTTTCTGGTTCACAGCGTGGTTAGTAATGTGATTCACCTTAGTAGTATTGTAAAGCTCCATCTTAAATAAAATGTTGAATCTACATCGCTGGTGATCTGGAGATGTACGGTACCATAGATATTTCCGAGTAATAATATGTTTTGTGTAAACTAACAGTTCAACGTGGTGCTTGGCTACTGTCTGCTCGGGTTGTACCAAATGTGTAGGCAGGGCATGTCATGGTAGGGCGTAACAACGAATGGCATGGTATGCCCTGCCTGCACATTTTAGTATAATTTACTCCAGAGTGTGATGAGGCCATGCCTGCAAGAGGTCAATATCGACTAAAAGCCTATATCAGTATGTCACCAGAATAGCTAGCGTACCTTGTACTCATATATCATGTACCGTAAGGACTGTTTTAAGCCATTGCTGACAGACCAACATCTCAGTTTGGCCTTATCACATACTTGTGACACTTCCTACCCAGATTTTGCACCAAAAAGACCTCATACCATAATGTGGCTGCCAAAGAACCACACCTAAGGGACTTGCACCAAAATGTCTCAATTCTATGAGGCCAAGACGTAATTGATAGTTGAAAATTGTTGAAAAACTTTTTTTAATCTGTTTAATTTAGAAATATTTTTACTCTTGTAATGGATAATCGTAATGAAAAGTGTAGACTTTACCAAAAAAGGTGGATAGCAAACAAATGTGCATGTAAAGCCAAACGGCGTTTTGATTAACAGAAACAGCAGCACAGTGAGCACACAAATGAAATTCAAGGTATCAGTAACCAAAACCGTAATCGCTCAGTGTCAGGAAATGGCAAAATATACAGTTGTTGAATTTACAAGGGAAAATACTGTTCAAGTTGTACCAAGTTCATGGACAGTTATAGAAGAGGTGAGCACCATTATTAAGTTCATTGACGACATTGGTGAATTGTTTAAAAAATGACTTTATACAGTTTTGTGTCTTTGTTCAACTACATAGTAAAACCAATTCTACCTTTTGACAGGTGTTGATCTAATGATCTTGTGCATTTTTAAGCCAGTAGGCTACAATATACCCAATTTGCTTGGGTGCAACCTAATTTGTACCATAAACAATTCGTACCGTCAGTTCGTAGCCTACCTTGAAAAGATCAAAAAAAAAATTAAAAAAAGCCGAAGTCGCTGTTAGGAGTTTCCGCAAACAAACAAACTGAAAAGATCGAGAGAAAAAAATTGAACAAAGCCAAAGTCTCTGATTGCAGTTTCCGTTTTTCTGCAATTTCCGCTAACATTTTAAAATTTCCGGCAATGATTTTAAGAGTTTGCCGAAGTCGCTGATCGCAGTTTCCGCAAACATTTTAAAATTTCCTGTAATAATCCTAAGAGTTTGCGGAGTCGCTGATCGCAGTTTCCGCTAACATTTTAAAAGGGTTAGGGTTGATCGGAGTTTCCGCAAACATTTTAAAATTTCCGATAATGATCCTAAAAGTTTTTGTTTGTTTGCGGAAACTGCAATCAGCGACTTCGGCAAACTCTAAGGATCATTACCGGAAATTTTAAAATGTTTGCGGAAAAACGGAAACTGCGATCAGCGACTTCGGCTTAGTTCAATTTTTTTTCTCGTTCTTTTCAGTTTGTTTGCGGAAACTCCAATCAGCGACTTCGGCTTTTTTTAATTTTTTCTCTCGATCTTTTCAGTTTGTTTGTTTGCGGAAACTTCGGCTTCATGCTATTTTTATCTCGATCTTTCCAGCCGGAAAATTTTAAAATGTTTGTGGAAACTGCGATCAGCAACTTCGGCTTTTTTTAATTTTTTCTCTCGATCTTTACAAGGTACGAACTGACGGTACGAATTAGGTTGCATCCAATTTGCTTAACCCGGTTTATAAATGGCATACTGCTATTCCTATTTACTTTGCAGACTACCAACTTAGGTCAATGTTATTGGCCACCATTTGGAGCAAGCAATCATGTTAAAAAATGCTCAATTGTGGATAAGGCAAAATGTACAATTGTACATTGTATTATATATATATGCAATAAGAGTCCTTGGTTGTAATGGTAAGAAATACTTTATTTTTATATTGCTACAAATTTTATGTTTATGGCAAGAAGAGCATTTTGTAGTCAATTTCTTTATGACAAGTATTGATAACTTTTGCATGAAGTGAATTACACTGGTCTACAAAAAAAATTTTTTTTGTTCCATGAACTTTGAAAACTGATTTAGAGTAACTTTGGGGTGCTGAATCCGAATCTGACCTCAGATTTATCCTATCACCTCAGGTTTGTGAGATATGATACAACAAATTGTTACTTTTGGGTCATTCCATGCCAAATGAGCAAATTTTTTGGAAAAATTACACCACATGTCATAGATTTTATTAAAATTTGGCATACTTGTAGATGTCGAAGAAATATAAAGAATGCAAAAAAACTTTTTGAAAAATTTCAAACATCGGTGGAGTTATGGGCATTGGAAAAATCACCATTTTTGCCTGTTCCACTTCAGTGATTTTGTCCAATTTCTTGTCATATTTCTAATTTCTTATCCTACGATCATACAATATGGCTGAAAATTGCTAAACAGACATTTTAAGATCCAAGGAATCCAAAAATGTAAATTAAAAAGTTGACAGAGAACTTCTTGATATGATTATAAAGGTTTCAACTTGCTACATGCATTTTTCGGAGGCCAAACTTTGGGGGCCTATAAAAAAAATGGGTATAAAAATTAAGAACTGAAATTCACAAGTTTTATACTTATACCAATACACTTTCATGTCAAATAAAAAAATTGAATTAATTTTGATAACTACTATGATAAAAGTTAGATTTTCTGACTTGCAAATTTTGACCTTTTTTACACTCATTGTTTAAGATTTTTGTCTATGACATCACAATTTACATTATTGCTTGTTGATGACATCACAATTTACATATTGTTTGTCATGACAATTGTTATGTAGCTCATGAATGAATTGAATACTGGTAATACACTAAGGTTTAGTGCAGTAGGCCATGCACCATAGTAGTGGTAACTTGTAGAGTTATTGAGTTAATTACTCTTTTAACTGTGATTTCAATTTTAGGTTGTCCTATTAGCAATGTATATATTGATTTCCAGTAAGGATATGCTAGGGGATCTCCTGACTAAGAAGCAGCGGGCCAGCGATTCTCCATCAAGTATCAATTAATCATTCTTTATTACAAAATACATGGAAAATCAGCAGAGCCCTATTGGCATATGCATTTCGCTCTAACTTTAGAGCATCTTTAGTGCCTAAAAAACAAACATAAGAAAGCAAAACCTAAAAACTGTCACTAAATAAATAAGTAAATGAATCTGCGGTAGCCTAAGATACTGACCAAGACTAACTGCCAAAACTAACTGGTAGAATACTGCGTAAATATTAACTGGCTGCGTAAAATATTTATAGGCAAATTTAAACTATATTTAAACTAAACTACACGAACCTAACTACTATGACAAAATAATGATGACAATGCACAAAAACAAACCAAGGTTGATGAGAGTCGAATGGCTAAAGCAATACGTACAAAATGAAACTGTGTGAAGATAGCATGTCAAAATAAAACTAAGTGATAGAACATAGCAAAATCAATGGGTCCATGACCTAAGTGTTAAGTGCAAATCAATAAGATAGCGCAGCGATAAATTCACAATAAAATGAAGCTGGAAAAGCAGGACCAGCGATCAAAAACCTCTACTTAACAAGAGGCAAAATCATTCTCTTAATGTTAATCGAAGATTTGATTAGTGATGCCCATTTATCTTCGCACATGTCCAAATCTGCAACGGGTGGCTTTTCAACAAATGTTACTGTGAAACAGTCTGCAATAGATGGTTTTGTGTTTATGTACAAAGAGTGGCAGGAGGCGTAATGTTTGAGTAATGCCGCCTTATCACCCCCCGGACTGGTGTCAAAAGTGTTCCATGCAGACCTATGGCCGGACCACCTGGTAGAAAAGCGATTGGAGGTTTGGCCAACATATTGTTCCGAGCAGAGTTTGCAGGAGGCAACATATATCCCGTAATCATTATTTTGTCATAGTAGTTAGGTTCGTGTAGTTTAGTTTAAATATAGTTTAAATTTGCCTATAAATATTTTACGCAGCCAGTTAATATTTACGCAGTATTCTACCAGTTAGTTTTGGCAGTTAGTCTTGGTCAGTATCTTAGGCTACCGCAGATTCATTTATTTATTTATTTAGTGACAGTTTTTAGGTTTTGCTTTCTTATGTTTGTTTTTTAGGCACTAAAGATGCTCTAAAGTTAGAGCGAAATGCATATGCCAATAGGGCTCTGCTGATTTTCCATGTATTTTGTAATAAAGAATGATATTAGCAATGTATTATTCCTGACATGCTCCACAGATCTTGCAACCAGAAAAGATACTTTTCCCACTGTTCAAGTGTTCAAAGCCCGTCTACCTGCTTGAAGCAGAGAAATGTCAAGGTTCATAATAAACATGTTCATCTGTTTCTGCAAGTCCACCAATGTCCAAAAACCCAATGCTTCTAGCAAAGTGAATTTTTATGGTACAATACCTTATTTTTTTCCAATGTCATAATGCTGTGATGAATCCATAACAATTGTGTTATTGTAAAACTAATGTAGTACTAATAATATGATAACTACTATAGTGCATGGCCTACAACGTTAAACCTTAGTGTATTACCAGTATTCAATTCATTCATGAGCTGCATTATGACAAACAATATGTACATTGTGATGTCATCCACAAGCAATAATGTAAATTGTGATGTCATAGACAAAAATCTTGAACAATGAGTGTAAAAAAGGTCAAAATTTGCAAGTCAGAAAATCTAGCTTTTATCATAGTAGTTATCAAAATTAATTCAATTTTTTTATTTGACATGAAAGAGTATTGGTATAAGTCCAATACATGTGAATTTCAGTTCTTAATTTTTATACCCATTTTTTTATAGGCCCTCAAAGTTTGGCCTCCGAAAAATGCATGTAGCAAGTTGAAACCTTTATAATCATATCAAGAAGTTCTCTGTCAACTTTTTAATTTACATTTTTGGTTTCCTTGGATCTTAAAATGTCTGTCTAGCAATTTTCAGCCATTTTGTTTGATCATAGGTTAAGAAATTAGAAATACTATAGGAAATTGGACAACATCACTGAAGCGGAACAGGCAAAAATGGTGATTTTACTAATGACCATAACTCTGCTAATATTAAAACTTTTTCAAAATTTTTTTTTGTATTCTTCATATTTCTTTGACATCTACAAGTATGCCAAATTTCAAAAAAATTTATGACATGTGGTGTAACCCATTTGCTCATTTGGCATGGAATGACCCTTTTGTCAAAAGTAGAAGATTTGGCGTTGCGTTTACCACCAACATGTGCAGTGCTATAACGAAAGGTTAGTGTTAGACGGCCAAAACAGCCTAAATAAGGTTACTGGACAAGCATTGACATAGGCCTGCTTAAATCTTTGTGGTTTCATGCAAAGCATTGACGGGGGAGGGGGTCAGTTATACTTTTAGCCTCCCTTTTAGCTTGTTATTACTGCCTTGTTAATAATGTTGCTTAGAAAACAAATTGGTATCAAAATTATAGTTGGTGGGTGTATTTCAGCTACTTATGCACCACATGGCCTGGCTTTGTGGATATAGCACAATGTGTATGTGCAATAAACGCAACGTCTAATCTTCCACTTTTGACAAAAGTAACAATTTGCTGTTACCACATCTCACAAACCTGACGTGATAGGATAAATTTGAGGTCAGATTCAGCACCCCAAAATTACTCTTAATCAGTTTTCAAAGTTCATAGAGCAAAATCGTGTAGATCATTGTTATTGATAACAAGGGCCTGCAAAAGTCAATAGTCAGAATTTTTTAAGGACCTCGTCTATCCACGAATCAAAGAATAAAGTTGTTTTAAGCACCTAGGGGACTGTTTCTAACAAGTTTATGGCTCAAAATTGACAATAAAGTCAAAGTTTGTCAAATTATGGCTTTTGACAAACTTTTTTGTGTTTCTTGAGAGTAATTTTTGTCAAAATCCTCGTAGAAGCATTGTTAATCAGGAACTGCGACACAATTAAGCCATATTAACCCATAAAAACAGGAAATATGTCACAATGCCCTCTTAGATCAACACTAACTTTTATCACAAATTTTCCATTGTTTAAGTTATTCATTATTACGTATTTAAATAGTTCTTATAAAACACGCTTTTTCGACAAACGTGGTCTTTTCGAAGATCAACAGTTTGGATTTTAGAAATAGCTTACTGACATTTTGTAATACAAAAATGCCTAAGCAAGCTAAATCGGGAAAAGTTAAACAGATTTGTTGAGATTTTCCTGGTGAATTTAATGCAACTCCCGGGGGTGATTTAAGGAGAATTTTTGCGAGTTTATAGTGAATTGAGATAAAAAGTATTTTGTTGAAAGCGACAGGAAAAGTAAACGCTATCAAGCTGGATTGGAGCGACAACTAGCATTGCAATCAAGGCAATTTTTTTGAACAAGTCCCTTTTATTGAACACGTTCGGGTCTGAAATCGACAAAATGTTATGTTTGGGTAACTGGTATCAATTCAAGGAAGAACTGTGGCCTCTACAAATTTCGTTAGGTCAAAATAAGGTCAAAATTTGATAAAAATAAAGTCAAAAAATTTTTTTTAGGTCAAAATAAAAATGGCCCTATTGATAACCTATATTATTTAGTTTAACCTAAATGTTTATATTTCAGATGACTATAAAATTGCTTTAGCTATGTCGGAGAAAGAAGAATAGGCCTACACTTTGAACTTGGAAAAAGAGGATCAGATCATCAGAAAACGTACAAAGAGAAGAGTAGAAGTCCTAAGTTCTCCTGATTGGGTAGGTTGATAATACACAATTGTTAAAGTAGTTTAGAAAAATTTATTTATGAGATTATAAATTTAATGTAGTTCTATAAATCTATATTTATGGATTAACAGTCACTAAACTAAGATATCAACATATCATATCTGTTCCCCCTGTTAGGGTTCGTCAGTAAATACCTCCCGACGAACCCTCATAGGGGGAAACAGACTGTTGCGATCTAACTTTAGTGATTGTAAATCTATAAGTATTGTTCAAACCTGTATTGTGTTATTACCCAAAAATTTTAAGCTACACAGTTCCATATATGTAGAGAGTGATCAACGTATGTAGCACAGTTGATACTGGCTGAGGGAGAGACTCTAAGAACAATTCCGTGACAGCACATGTACAGTACAATCTCACAGTACACCCATTGTTCGACCATATAGCTGTGCTTAAGCATTAATTGGTTTTGCGTCTCTCTACCAGCGAGTCTCAACTGTGCTACCTAGTACCTACGTTGATCACTTGAAATGTCATAGACTAGCACGGCTGTCTTATATATAATATTATAGAACACTGCTCTTTGCAGTCAGTGTTGGACTTATTTCTGTCCGGATTGCTTTTTTTTCGCTGAGACTTTGTTCTTTTAACCTCTAATTATTAATCATGAAACCCCGTTTAACAACTGTTTTTTTTCTCGCTGAGACATTATGGTACATAACCTCTATTATAAGCTAATTCCTTTCAATATACATATGCCCCTCTGGGATTTTAGAAATCTCCGAAGAAGGCTGTCTCCGAAATGGATTCTCCCAATAGTACCAGGCCGATTTTTTAATGCTAGATACTACACAGAAAACATGTTCGTTGTAATTGAAATTTACTGTAAACTTTACGTTTTTTGTTTAGATTTTGAAGCTATTTCTAAAATCCAAACCAAATTTCGAATCTGTAGAGTGTCAACCTTTAGCTGTTGACATCAATTGTAAGCGCTCGTTATTTTATGTTATATTTTTTGGTTGTAATACAACTACTGCTAAATAGCTAAAGAGATGTATTGTAATACACCAAAGTATATCAAATTCATTTATTCTTTTATTTTTTCGGCACGGTACATCATAAACATACTTTGCCTAAATATCTTTGCTTAATGTTATTAATGATAAAAAGAAAGATTAATGAATACCTTTTCTTTTTCAGAATATTGGCTTACACTCAACAAAGACGGAAAACTATCCGAACTTTTTGGTGCAATCACAGATTTTTTTTTAATTCCCAAAGGGTCTACACAGGTAAGGATAACAACGTTTATCAGCGATTAAGGAGTTGTCATTTACGCCTATTTATTTATTTGATTAACGCATTGTTATCTTCCCGAGTACACTGTTTGCACTGTTCTTGTTTTTTCGGAAACACAAGAAAAATAAAAAGAAAATCATGTCGGAACAGGACCAACTCTGCGAGCCGGACGGGGGGAAGTGAGCCAACTTGCAGCAAGACCTGGTCCTGCTGACCTGACATTCCAACCTCGTGTAGGCTGGCTCGTCTCTACGCCGACGACATTACCATCACGGCCTCACTCACAAACACTAATACTTGAGTAGTTTTCGCATTATAAATAAATGTTCTTTGATATGTAGTTTTTGAAGTTGAATACGTAGATAGTTGCAGTTATTAACAAGGACGATCTATACTGCAATTGATAAAAATAATGGCACAGTGACACAATACGCATAAGTTTTATAGATAACAAATACACAGGTGTTAAATTGTTGAATTCAGATATGCGGAAATTAGGTAGAATGTGGGTGTAAAATCCACCACCAAATATACGTGTAATACACGTGAAATAGTGTCGACACATATACGTGTATTACACGTTAAAAGTAACGTATAATACACGACCAAAGGTACGTAGAATCTACGTGTATTAGTGTTGTAAGATACGCGGAAATTGAGTAGAATGCGGGTGGAATCCACCACCAAATACACGTGGAAAACACGTGTATTAGTGTAGTCAGATACGCGGAAATTGAGTAGAATGCGGGTGTAAAACACGTGAAATCCACCACCAAATATACGTGGAAAACACGTGTATTAGTGTTGTCAGGTACGCGGAAATTAGGTGGAATGCGAGTGTAAAACACGTAAAATCCACCACCAAATATACGTGTAATACACGTGAAATAGTGTCGACACATATGCGTGTATTATACGTTAAAATTAACGTATAATACACGACCCAAGGTACGTATAATCTACGTGTAATACACGTGAAATTTCTAGCTGGGTTCTAATTAAGTAAAGCTAAGATGGAACTTTGTCACCAACTGTCAAATGCACACACTGCAAACAGTTTGCAGAAATAGATTAAGCAATATTAAACTGCGAAAAGTCGGTTGAAAACTTTTTAGTGTCGGCTGTTCGTTTTGTCGTTCCTGCAAGGGGTGGGGGGAGGACAAAAACAATTGATGAGGCAGAAACAGAATGAATGTCCTCAGTCTGTGGTGAAATGAAACCGTTTCCTTTGGGATGTACGATTAACATTGTTATCTTTTGCAGCAGCACAAACAGATTTTTTTAACTTTATCACATCTTCCATCGCTCTTTTCATTTCCTCTTCAACAAATTGACCCTTTTTCTTATGCGATGTCAACATTAAATGCTCACCAGCTTTAGGCTACTAGTCTAGTCTTTTTATAATATTTTGCACTCCACTTACAGTAGCCTACACAATAATTTATAAAATAAATGAAACATGATTATTGTCCCTCAATTAGGCATTGTGCTAACCCATGAACCATGGTTCAAGGGACAACATTTTTTATGTATTATGGATCAGAACTGTTGATAACAAAGTTCCATCTTAGCTTTACTTAATTAGAATGAAGTAAAGTCTAAAGGAGCTGTATTAAATCCTGCACTAGGCTATATATTGCCAATAACAATTTCTGAATACTATGTCCTGATGCTAGCTGTATTTAAGTTTGTGTAAAGCTCCGAAGGCAAATGACAAATTTAACTAAAACACCTCAAAATCACACCCCACCATCTGACTTGCAAAATTTTAAAAGATTCAATCCAGAACTTTCTAAGAACTAAGAACCAGAACCTACTATTAAAGGCATACTAAATGAAAATTTCAAACGGGAATTTAGCATTAAAATGAATAAACTGAACATTCAAGAATACATTTCAAAAAAAATTACCAAAAAAATTTCTTTTCAATGGCGCTGGTAAGGCCCAAAGTCCAATGTTTCATTTATTTTCATTTTTTTCAAAATGACTAAAAAGTGCAAACACTGCTCGAGAATACGTCACTAAAGACAGCAATAACAAAAGCCACGTTACCACATCTGATGTTTTGAGCAAACTGTCTGATGTTTTGATGTTGAAATGTGTTGTTTTGATGTACATACATACATAGCCTACAGTCAAATCCCCCGCAGTAACAATTGTTGCGCGATTAGCTGATTGCTACAGTCTTTAGTGACGTAACTGTACGGTCGCACGCTTCGCTGCTCAGGCCAAATCTCGTTTTGAAAGCTCTGACAAAATCACGCGCGCAATGGTGGTCAGACCGCAATGGGGCAAAATTTTATTGAAAATCGTTTTATGGTAGCATGTTAAACACAAAGAACGTGGAAAATCGCCAAGTCAGGTTTTTCCTTTAGTATCCCTTTAAACCAAACGCAACTTATTTAGTCAATCTACTATACATAGGGTTTTATTATAATTTGGAAGGGGGTGGCATGGATCAGATATGGTCATGGGTCCATACCTTCACCCTAACCCTGCTTGGTGTGATAATTGCTGGCATCGAAAAGCGGTTGATAGGAAGCTTTTCAAGAAGAAAACGATTTTTACTGTATCTTTTTTATTAACAACACAAAAAACAAATAAAACAATTTGGTTCGTTTATATTTCGTTCAGTGACTATATTCATTGCTGTTCACGATTTCACTGCATCTTTCTCTTTTTAACAATTTTTAAAATCTTATTCCAGTAAACATTAAGCCAACTGATGAAGTCACCTCTGCAATTGCGTCACGTTAACAACAATAATATACTACATAAATTTGTAAACCGGACTGTTTTTACGTAATTTGTAAGGTCATTCGCTTAAAGTTTCAATAAGCAACATCAGGAAAGATATATCTCAAAGTATGGAGTTGTTTCAGAAGATACCTTTTGTTGGTGCATCATTCAAGATCTAGAAAAATATTTAGACGGTATTTCAACTTTCAAGTATCATTGACTGCAGATACCTAGGCTGCGATTTAAAAATGCACTATCATTCATAAGAATCGTTTCTTTACCTACAATATATTTGCGTTGGTTGGGCTACATTTGATAAGTTTTGTCATTTCAAAGACTTGCACACAAACAAAAGACTTACACACTTAACGCACAAAGATTGCAGTTTTTGTGTTTTACGCTTGCTAGTTCCGTAATAACTAATATGCTATGAGACTAACAGCATATTGGTTTGGTTTGGTTGGTTGGTTGGTTTGGTTTTGAATCTTTATCCTCGGACTGGCAAAGCCTTGATAGGTTATTCCTGGTACTTGTTTGCATACTTGTAGAGGCTCTTGACGCAGGGCCGGTTACCGAGATTGGCAGAGTGAAGTTTTCCGATTGTTGAAGTGTTGTCGCCGAGAAATTATTCCATTCACTAGGTGCCGCTGAATGGAGAGCAGTCCTGAAATGCGTTGCTCAAACGCACACCCCGAGAGTCGAACCAGCGCCGCGTGATCTTGAACCCGGCGCGTAACCACTGAGCTAACGGGGCGGGCATTATTACAGAACAAGCAAGCGTGACATACAAAGACTACAATCGCATGGACCAACAGCATGGTATTGTTACCTGGGGCAAGAAATGGTATTGCATATTCTACTTTGTGACAGCCTTCTGGCACATGCGCCCGGCCTGGAACAAGTTCTTGTTCTGGTCCTTCTACCCGTCCCACAAGTCACAGTGCAACGTGAAAATGCTCCCCATGCTGAGAGTACTGTATAAATTGTTTTGTTAAATTGTAACCAACAAAAAGCAAGTTAATGGTTAAAACACGCTACAAATAGGTTTGTCATGGCTATGATTGTAATCAGTGGGAGCTCGTCCCAATAGGCTGCAGGGCTGCAGCTCACCCTCGTGAAATTGGTGAATCTAAATGTAGCCTAATGTAAAACATTTTTGCAACCTATTGCGGCCCATCCATAACAACTAGCAACGAGCTGCCACTGATTGTAACAGTTAAGACTTTTAGAATTTTTTCTATACATTGCAGCATATTCGTCCGTGTTCTAGAAGGCCGTTATTTGATTGTCTAGTATGCTTTTTAAATGGCTTCATGGTTTGTTGAATGCAAGAGCATCGTAAACGCATCTATTGTGATTCCATTCTATCATTATGAGGAATTCATTTAAACGTGTCATGTTGTTGAATGAAAGAATCTGGTCTTAAAAGTACCTACAACCTACAACCACTGGTAGCCGAAGAAAAATGCTAAAATGATGGGCCCCTGGCCCCCTATCGAGATAAACTGCTGTCTACAACCGCTTTTGCTTCATTTCAGAACATGCATTTTGTCAAATGTTGTGACATGCAACTAAGCCTTCCCTTCCAGCTCCAGCATTGCGTTACAACACAGGAAAAAACTAAATCTCGTGTACAGGTAGTTTATGTTGGACTTCGATTGTTTTTTGGTAAAAATGTTCTGAAAATGTTTTTACAAGAGGCTATTTGCTGCAAAATTTCACGTTCCAAAGACTATTATTTTATAAAGTATTTGTAGATTCCCTTACCTGCTGGACAAAGCTGAGTGTTACATCGTTGCCTTCTTCTTGGTCTTCCCGGACAAGTGGAATCAAGACAACTTCGAACTTTTCTTCTAAAACCACCACCACAAGTAACGTTGCAAGAAGACCACTGCTGCCATGAACTCCAACCTAAACATTTACAATTCCAAGAAAAATCAATTAAAAAAGAGTCGTAAAAAATGATTAGGCTACTTTGCAGCTGAACAATCATTCTATCTTTGTTTGCAAATTTTATTTAAACAATAAAAGTACGGTATGATAAACAGCATTTTTTTTTCTTGTTTAATGATAGATTTTTTCTGTGTGCAAATAAAAATTTAAGTATACACTTGCGTTTAAAAAAACAGTAGTCCATCTACTGTGGTCATATTGTCCCATATCAAACATTGTTTCTAAATGTTCTCACCATATTGCACTCCCAAGTGTAGGCTAAGTTTTAGTAATTTACCTTTTTGTTGAGTGGGGCAAGGTTTTCTGTTACACCGCCACACATTCCTCGACTTTCCCGGACAAGTTGTCCCTCTGCAAACGCGAGTTCTTCTTCTGACACCAGTAGAACCACAAGTTGCTGAGCATCTTGACCATTGTTGCCAGTTTGCCCAACCTAAACCATTTTTAAAATTTAAGGAATGTACAATCAAGTTTAATTGGACACAACAAACTGTTGCTAAGTTGTAAGTTCTCTTTTATTTCCGACTGTCCTATAGAAAACAATAAGCCTACTTAACAAAAGTCTAAAATAAATGGAGAAAATGAATAATGTTATTTCTAAGATGATGTTCAACCTTTGTTCCACATATGGCCAACAAATCTGAATGAGATTCGAATGTGTGGTCAGAGGCGCGGGAGGCGGATGCCCCCCTGCTCTTAATTTTTTGTGGATAGGGGGAGCAGGGGGGCAATGGTGCCGTTTTAAGGTTATGTAAGCTACTGCACATTTTGCAATACGATAGAACAATTTCAGATATTCTCTTTTAGCCTAATTATAATCTTTCATTTCTGCCTCAAAATAATATTCACGACACAAAATTCTGTATCACAGTAGGTTAGCCTACATCATTATAACATAGCATGATGCCCTTCCTTGTCATTGTTCTTTGTATGCCGGACACTTGTATCATTTCTCGATGATGAGCTGATGGATGAGCAATTGAGCATTATTGCTATATCTTATCTTAAAACTTAAAAAAATAGCCTTTCAGCAACACAAGTGCCCTTTTTTCATAATCCTGCCCTCCCCCCCAGTCAAAAACCGTTCCGGCGCCCCTGTGTGTGGTTGGAGTGCATTAATGCGAAGATTACTAGTGAAGCCTATCTGTGCGGTGAAGTGAACTCTCCTATAGAGAATCCACCTCCTATAGAGAGTCCACCACCCCACTCTCCTACAGAAAGTCCACCTCTTACACGAATGAAGAAAAGTGGTCAAAATAACAGCTTTATATTCCGTACCTTTAGCTTAGTGGTCAACCTAATATCCTGCCTTTCTCACACATCAATTAAACTTTACTTCAGACTTAATTCAAATTAGATTCCTATACATTGATTCATAGCATCTTTTCACAAATTGGGACTAGGTGGGCAAATTTAAAAAAAAGGGCAGTTTTAGCGCGAGAGGTATGTTAAAAAAGGCACTTTTCGCGCGTAAATGATGAGAAAAAGGGCATTTTTTCCCGAGCGTAAACTATGCAAGCTTAAAAATGTAAATTTCTCAGGCAAATTGTGGGTAAAAAGGCATATTATACCTAGACTAAACATTTGAGACCCATAATTGATTCCTATATTCATCCCTGCCCACAATATTTTATAAATAATAACACAAGCCAACACACTTTTTGTGTCAGCATAGTAAATGTCATTCTAGGATATATTTTGGGTGCTGAATTGATGTGATATTTTGGGTGCTGATGTGATACAAAAATCACATCAGATTTTTTGTATCACATCAGGATTTCATGATATCTGTATGCTTTTTTGGTAAAAATTGATAAAATGGACTCCTGATCTGTATTGGTAGACTATGGCGTTTCATGGAATTTGAACCCATTTTCGTCAACAAGGTCTGCGATAAAGTCTAAAGTCTACACAAGACATACAAATATAATATTAATGAAAACATTGAGGTATTTTAAGACCAGTTTTATTTTTTTTATTTTTTTTTTTTATTGACGTCTGGTAACTTGAACCCAATTCTTCAAAGTTTATCTGCTAACACTAAACGTTCAACGTTCTTTTTTTTACAAGAGTAGGCTACATTGTTATTTTTTTCGTGGAAGTAGGTTTGGTGGCTGTGCAAATCTCCAATGCATATTTTAAACCTTTTGATTTTGCCATCTTGTCCTTTTGTTGGTGCTACAGTTGTGTGTTTGTAATGTCATTCGCTATTATGTTTGCGCCAGCAAAGAAAAATAAAATTGAAGAAATTGAATAGAATAGACACTTAAAAATAGGTTCAGTTCTACAGAAAAAAGGAAATTCACATGCAGTTTTGGGAAACGTTACTCTGGGACAAACTTTCGCTTGCATGATTTTCGTGAATGTTGTGAGTTGATTTAGGATTTCTATTGATCTATCGTCTTAGGTTTTTTACACAAGCTTTACATGCAGTATGTGGAGCCCATGATTTGTCCTGATTACCCAGGCGAATTTTGAAATATGCAAGATATGCTTGTTTCACAAAATTTGTTATGGTTTGCCTTTGGTTAGGAACAGTATAACTGCCACATATGTAACAAAAAACATCAGGGTCATTTTCACATTTTCTCCTTGAAGATGCCATCCTGCTACTTATTCATACCACAAACAGAATTAACACCTTGATAATATGAAAAAATCTGAATACATGAAAATTCAAAAAAGAATGAGTTATAGACAAGTTTTACATAAGCTTAAATCTCCACGTTCAGCAAAAAAGATAAAACCGATGTTATATATCAAAAGTAGAGTGGTACTGACAACGTGAATGTAACCCTGCCTGTAAGGGGTGGTTTATGGACAGTTCTCAGAAGATACATAAATTGGATGGTCTACCATAGACAGATGGTCCACTAGCCAGACGGTCTATGTGACTTTTTTGACCAGTGGACTATCTAGCTAGGGGGTCTTCTGACTAGTGTAGGCTACCTTCTGAAGATAGGTCGGTCACCCCAATGGTCATGGTGTCATCATACATCTTCACATGTTACAAAATAAAATCATTTCCATGATTATGACAAATTTTCAAACACTATTGGCTCATAAGGTCTTTACAAAACGGTAACAGTAAGAGAAAATTCGGCCAAAAAGCCAAAATTATGAGAAAAAATATCATGCAAAAATCTCAAAAACTTGATGTGATGGGTAAAATCTGTGATTTTTGAAATCAGCAGCCTCAATATACCCCAAATCACATCTTACATTGCAGACACAAAATTTTTTATCTTTTTTGTTGGCCTGTGTAATCTAATAAAATTTAATCTAGCGACATTTAGTTGCAGAGGTCTCTTTTGTACTAAAGTAAAAAGAAACAACTATGATAATAGCCATAAAAGAAAAAATATGATAATACAGTAATAATAATACAGTATATGAAACACAACTGCTAAAATAGTACAATGAGTTGAATCTTTGCAGAATTAGATGATTCTAAAGAGCTGATGGTATTTTATTTTAATGAAAATCAGGAAACAAACTTCGGTAATTCAGACATTTAGAATCTCACACAAAATATGAGGTACTCACAACTCAAATTGATAATAATTAATCTGCTTGAATGGAACATTAAGGATATTGTAAGTAAAGTCAAAGGTAGGCTGATAAGTTTTAAATGTATGCTGAAGCTTTCCATTTAGCTGTTCATTCTTTAACTTGGATCTAACTTAAACAAAAATTAAGTCTTAAAAATTTCCCACCTAGTTTCAAACTAGGTGGGCAAAGAAAGGGCTAGGGGGGGCAAGCAAAGGGACTAGGTGGGCAATTGCCCACCTAGTTTATATGTGAAAAGATGCTATGCATTGATTGATAAGGCACAATGATTAGAGTTGAATGTAACTGACCTGAGGGTTTTGGTCTGGAACACGGTCGTGTGTTGCAAGCTTGCCTTTGCGATGATCTGCCGCTGCAAGAATTCGCGGGCCGACGTACAGAACACCTTCGTCTGCGAATTCTCGTTCCACCACCACAAGTTTTGGAACATTCTGACCAAGGTCGCCATCTCAACCAAACAGGTTCAACAAAAATTCGTTTTCCGGCTGTTTTGGAAGAATTTAGATTATCAGAAAATCACTGAGATTTTTTATTGAAAAACGTTAAACATACTCCAATGTTATTACTGGTAGGCTACCAATAAGCTACTGCTTTCTTAGACCAGCTTTTTAAAAAATATATATAGCCTACAACTTTTTGAACAAAAAATCTTGCATAATGGCATATCAATGCTTTAATATCAAAGAAATAAGCTTTTAAAGTATTTTACATACAGTCTTTTATTTGATCCTTAGCCTACATATCATATTTAGTTGATTGCGATTTCTGTAACAATAAGTTATTAGTTGAACTCAGTTGCGGATCCAGGGGGCACTTGTTCGCGATCCACCAAAAAACAAAAAAAAAATGCTGTTTTTCTAACGTTTTTCCTCTCTCAATCATCTTACATAAACCAACCAACGACATAAGCGTAGGCTATACACGCATTCTGAGTCAGAGGAGTATTTAAGAGGTAAGAAGTTCAGTCACAAGCTCTTCAAACTCTGAGAAAGAATATACAAAATGTAACTTACTTATGTAGTTACATATAGGTTATAAAGTCATCGCTTTAGTTGTAGATTACAGTCTACTGAACTAAGTCCAGTGTAATGTCTACACTTACTGCATGGTCTATTTTCTTTGCAGTCGCTTGATTGTAAGCTTGGTCCTGAACACCTTCCAGAACTCGGCCGACAAGATCGTCGTCGCTGTCTGGTTCCATCACCACAAGTTGTCGTACAAGAGCCCCAACTACCCCAGCTTGTCCACGCTACAAATTCAGTACAGAAAAGTAGCCTAGTAAGTTATACAGAACCAAACTAAGAAAATGAAAACCGATTTACGTTTCATTAATTTGCTTCTAGAAATGGAATTTGTAACCAATTGCTATAACAAGTCTATATATTCTTAATTGATCACTTTACTGAAGTCAACTTGCTGTTGCACATTGCTCACTACTCTTGCAGTTCGAGCACTTTTGAAAGATTGTGAGAGTACCAAATGCGGTCATCCTCTACGACAAATGGAAACTGCCACTCTGGACTATCCTGTGAATATGAAGGCCTTCTACCCAATGTATTATTAGCTAACGTATACGTTGATGAAACCCTAGGTCGAAGCCAGTGGTGCGCTCGGCAGTTCAAAATTTACCAAACTGACCAAGAAAAAGGAAGTCAACGGTTAACCTTACATTGGAATTTGATGAATACTTTCTAGCCGACACAGCAATGACGTACTTGCTGTTGGTCTCACAGGCGATGACGAACATTTTGTAAATGGTGCGCAGAGAATTTGGCTTTGTTCAACAGCTCCTGCGCAATCATCATCCACATAACTGCTGCATTTCCGTCGCCTTAGCTTTCTCCCCCCTCCTCCGCAGGTTCGACTACATGCACTCCACTCTGTCCATTGTAACCAATTGGCTATAAAAAAAAAAAAACAAGGTAGCAATGAAATGGTATAGAGTGCGTCTACCGTTGAAGTATGGTCCTTCAACGATAGTTTTTAATGAAGTTTGAAGCAATTTTTGCCTAGCTGAATCATTTTCATCTTGGCCTATGTTTTCCTATAATCAGAAATGCATCTCATCTCTACCCCTACAATGCGTAATAATCTGTCTGAAAACGATGCATATTAGACAAGTCACAGTTTAATAGTAAATTGGGCGTGGCTGTCTCCCAGACAGCCACTTATCTGGAGCTACTTCCTTACTGTTTTGCTGGCGTTTCAATCTTCCTTCATTTGTACAAAGATTTCTTTCACATGTATCTCGTGGATCATCACACTCGCTGCACGGACGGCCTGGTCGATATGGTAATCTAAAAGTAATATTTTGTAACATTTGCTTCCACCAAATGTTTAGGTTATGTTCCAATGCTAGCTAGGTTGTACTATTTACAGAATGCTTACAGTGATCTGTGAAAACATGGTGAAAAAATAATATGACGGTCCACCTGATAGACCATCTGCCGTTGTATTTAAAGTCTAGATCACCGCCATAGAACCAATGATGGTGACTTGCAACTCACAAGCAATAAGAACGAGAACGAAAAGCAGAAAAGACAAAGGTCTGACTGAGAAAATTTGTACAGATATGAAAGAAAACGTTTTCTTTTTTAATAGCCTAAGCCTTGGCCTGCATCAATAAGCAATAATAGAATATCAACCTCATTCTTACTCAAGATAATCATTTCCTCTTGGTCCATACAAGCAGTAGAAGAACACAACCTCTTGGTTTTCTCTTCGTCTATTTCCAAGCCTTGCTCGAGAACACGTTGAGGCTCCACAACCAACAAGAAAAGTGGTTGCCCAAATCATCTTAAACATTGTAAAACCTTTATTAACATTTTAGTTATGGAATGTTGGCTACATTCAAACTACTGTACTTGTAGGGGAGAGTGGGGCACAATT
This sequence comes from Aplidium turbinatum, assembly GCF_918807975.1. Lineage (NCBI taxonomy): Eukaryota > Metazoa > Chordata > Ascidiacea > Aplousobranchia > Polyclinidae > Aplidium > Aplidium turbinatum. The sequence goes on from NC_137477.1 coordinate 21,703,839, forward strand.
GGACATGGGGTACAATTGGACATCGTATTTTATAGAAAAAATTGGAAACTCTGGAACTCCATGCCTCCGCAAACAATTAGTTTCACATCAATCGTTGTAGCCTACTATGAAAATTCTAAGAATTAGTGTTAGTCGTGTATTGAGTTTGGCGGTGGGAAGTCTTTTAGCAACTGTATAGTATTTTTTATGGATTTTGTTTTAATCGTAACTTTTTTATGTAAACAAAAAATTTTAGTTTTTTTTTCTGTTTAAGCCATAGCCTACAGTAAAGTATCTTTTCATTGCCTTTGCTTTGACCTGACTTTTAGAGCAAGTTGTCCCTGCCCAACTTTAAATTGATGTTGGTGCGTGGGGCACAATTGGACACAAATTTTGGGGTACAATTGGATAGCAACACACATGGTATATCATACTGTAAGAATATTTCTTTTAATGGTGTATGGTCTCATGTAATACAATGTCATTTAAACGTCGTAATAACATTAAAAATTCATGTTTTGGAAGACAAGATAAAATTTTAAGGGGAGGGGGGTAAAATTGCTTTTCCAATACTCCCCCTCCCCCGTGGTAAGGTCCCTGATTTTTCCGCAATAAACAAGTGAAATCTATTCATTAGAGTCCTTGTCATTTTCTTGATTACTTTTGTGTTGGTTTAAACTGTTGTTTCTAAACCATTGATAAAATTCGCAAATGTTCAATTGTGCTCCATTACCGGGGTACAATTGGACACAAACAATATTTTTTCAATTGAATATAGTATTTAATATGCGTTGCCTAAGTGTTGTTTCGCTGTCTCATTTTGTTAACAGTGTGATACTTTGTGCAAAAGTTGGATTTTGTTAGACTTTTAATAAAGACGCGATTTCTATTTTACTATTTTTTGTCCAATTGTGCCCCACTCTCCCCTACTCAATTCCGAAATATCGGCAATGAACATGCTGAGGCAGTTTTCTACGTGGTCGATGCTGAAGACTGTAAGGTACGCTCCCGTTGTGGCAGGTTACACTTTTTAAAGGAATGCCAATGTTTTAGTTTACGATAAAAGTTCTGCGTTACGATCAAATTGGTCTAAAGTTTGATACGACACATAGTTCATTCCAAAGACAAGCAACAGAAGGGAAGATCAATGAATAAAACAAACAAAAGATAACCACGAATGATTCAAAGATGAAGCTTTACACAATAGGCAAAAATAAATTAAAAGGTGCTATTAGAACTGTCCAATGTCCATGGCCATGAACAACAGCGCATGTGTCTCTAGCCCAGGGGTTCCCAACCATTTTACAATCTCGTATCACTTGGACGCTCTGTACTGCCAATCGTACCACTTCTTGCAGAACAAATAGTTTGATCAAATCATAATTTATTCAGGAGAATAATATTGGCGTACTAAAATAACACTAAAGCACCACAACTAAATTTAATGAGATTTTTGTTTGCTGTCCACCAATTGATTGATGCCCGGTGTAAATCTGCTAACAGCGCATCGAAAGTCATTTCTATTCGCACCTAGTCGGTTTCGATTTTTTAACTTGATGTTCATCGTGACTGAAAATCCCTGCTCGCATTCTCACGTGGAAGGGAAAATGAGTGGCTGTGGAATAGCATGGGAAGCTAGCGTTGAATATGAAGAGGCCATACTCAGCCAGAAGTTTATTGGAGAACATTCCTTGTAATTGACTAATTGTTATTATTGAACATTTTATTCCGATCTATTTTTAGCTTGCAACTAGCATTATTCGACGCCATTTATAATTTAAGCTATAATACAGGAGGTGATATCTATCAAGAGCAATCATTTGACATAATTAACGCCCATTGTCCCACAGCATTGTACGACTTTTCAAAGCAACTGTGCTCCTTGTTGACAATTGACATGACCTGTATTTTGAAGATCGTAATGATACGAAACAACAAGAATAGTTATGTAACAATAAGAATAGGCTTCTGGAATTTTTTTTTGTAAACAAAATCAGATAAACAAAATATAAAGTTGTTAATCCACGTTTTTGTAAAAAAAAGGAAGCTACCCGCGTACCACCTGAAAAACCTTCGCGTACCACTAGTGGTACGCGTACCATAGGTTGGGAACCCCTGCTCTAACCCTAAGCACGAGAAAGGAAGTTTATCAAAATACATCCAGTAGCGATCCGTAATCTACACTAAAATGTAATGAAATTTTCGAGCAATAAAACGTTATAAATCTCTTTTTCACCTGTTTGTAAAGGTTGCAACCAGTAAGTCCAGCGCTGCATTGATCGAACCCTTCTCGGAATTCAAATTTGTCTCGTTGAGTCAGCCAATCTTTGATTACAGTTCCAACCAATGAGGCACCAAAGGGCCTAGTCGTGATCAATTTACTGAGGCCTAGTCCCAAAAATCTTTGACTTGCTTTTTTGGGCTGTAAATATTTTTCCAAATGTGTAAATCAATTTGCTTCTTCCAAAGTAAGGTTTAGTTTTAACTTTTAACCGGAACGGAGTTTCTTGAACAAAGATGATCACATTACTAAGGGTATGAGACATGTTTCTACGACACTTATACGCTGAATCATTAGGGTTAGTTATTAAAAGTAAACAGGTGTAACTTGTTTTCCGAGCTTCAAAGCCACATTCTGGAATCTAGATTAGGAGAGACGGCTGGGGTAAAGTGCACAGTGGAGTAAGATGAGCAACACCTGTTTTTGGATAAACAAGTCGGCAAAAATTTATTTTTTCTTTGTCCTCAGTATATCACCCATACTGCCACCTCAGTCAATATATTTGTTATGTCCAGTGTGAATAGCATTTCATAATTACAGACAATTATATTGTTTATGTCGAAAATTCTGAGTTTTTTTGTTGTTGCAAAAACTGAATAATTTTATTGTTACATTATATAAATCAAATCTGTTTTTTTTTGTAGGTATAAAAGGTGAAGCTATTCAATAAAAAGCTTAGATTAGTTAGACTTATAGTTTTTTAAATATTTTCAATTTTGCCGCAAAAATCATGAGCTGGTTAAGTGTGCAATGCTAGTTAAAGTAGACTTTCTTGGAGCAGTTGCTCAACCTACCCCAAAAGAAATAACATTAGCTTAATAAAAGTAATTTGCGTTCTTCTGGTGACTATTTACTAGGTTACCTCCTGATGTTAAAGATGATAACTAGCTTTTGTATTTCCGACGTTTCGTCAGTCAGCACGACTGACTTTATCAAGGTGGCTAAAACAGGTTAACACAACCTGTTCAGCAACGATGGCACAACACAAAAACATACTGATAAAATGAATAAAGTAAGCAGCAAGAATCAGAATTAAAACACGCAACAAGATACCTAGAGGTTAAACTGAATGCAGTGAATGCCTAAAACTTGCTGCTTACTTTATTTCTTGATTCTTGCTGCTTACTTTATTCATTTTATCAGTATGTTTTTGTGTTGTGCCATCGTTGCTGAACAGGTTGTGTTAACCTGTTTTAGCCACCTTGATAAAGTCAGTCGTGCTGACTGACGAAACGTCGGAAATACAAAAGCTAGTTATCATCTTTAACATCAGGAGGTAACCTAGTAAATAGTCACCAGAAGAACGCAAATTACTTTTATTATCAAATGCCTGGTGAACAGTCTCTCTCTGTTTTTACTAACATTAGCTTACTTAACGTTTAAATTGTCAAGTTTTGTTTTTTTGACTTCATTGGATAAAAAAAAAACAATGTTATGTTTGAAAGCATATTGCCTTGCAATTATAACAACATACTGACAGAGAAGTGCTTCAGGTTATTGCAATTGCTCAACTTACCTCAGATCATTTCTCAATTTCCCCATAAAATTTTGTTGGATTAAGTTCAGGAACACTCATATAAGTATTAATATGAAAAAAAATATATAAATCTCAAGATGATCAAACTCAATCTAAAATGTAGCCAATCCACTAATGCTTCAAGCCCACCTTTTAAAATTTTCCAAAGCGAACCTTTTTTTATTGCAAAAGCGACTTGAGCAAAACGATGCTCATCTTATCCCACCCTCTCCCATAAGAAGTTATTTCTCATTCAAGAAAAGGTAGCGAAAACTGGTTGGTGGTTTCAAGTTGGGGCCAACCAGAGCTGGATCAGTTATATAGTTTTTAGATCAATATTACATTATAATTGCAATTTAGCGAAGGGTTTATGCTTTTGGTACATTTTTGTTTCGAAAATTTATGTTAATAAAGGGTTGAAATTGATTTTCGGTTTCAAGCACGTTACTCACTCAAATGTTAAACGCACTTAAATAATTGGGTATGCTTAAACATGGAGTTAATTTACGTCCTGATGGTAAATTTTATCCACCACTAAATGAATTAAATAAGCAGAAAAAATATAAATTGAATTGTAAATGTCTTAACTTTAATTGGAAAAGCTGGTGGGAATAATTTAATTTTTAATCAAATGAGCTAAAAAACGCTTAAAAATTGTGACTTTGATCATATTGGTTCAATCTCAAAGTTCTGAAGATGTCTGATTAAATGACGTCATAATATAGAACATATTGCACGTTTATTTATTACGTAGATTTGGAGTGTTAATATTTCACGTTGACTGTTTTGAAACGCTAATTTCCTACCAGTCTTGCATTTGCATCACATTCCGAAGATAAAGCGGAAGCAGTTTTTGCAAGACTAACATCCCATTCCATTTTTCTCATATTGGATGACGAGGGCTTCACGTCGCGTCTTACTTGATTGTGAGCTTCCACAATAGCCTGCCTTATCTGGTCTGTAAAGTAAAATGGAAAAATGTTAAGTGGTGAAAATTTGTGAACCTTTTCTCATTGAAAAGCAAAAAATAATTAATGCACAAAAGTAAATCACAAATCGGCTGCATGGTTTGATGAATACTATTCCATGAATTTAAAAAAAATAAGAAAACTATCTTTTTTTGTCAAAGAGACTTAATGTAAACTTAATTTCGATTACCTACCTTTAGAATTAGGCATATGTTTCATTCGCTTTGTTAAGAAATTCAACGTTAAAATCAGCTTTCTTATCTTCCATTTACCACCAGCAGGTTACTTGGGCTAGAAGTAAACTATTTTTGATTGCTCTGCTAAATGTCCTCAGTTTGAATTGTTTTTAAAACTTTTACCTGAAAACTGATGTCTTTGCGTAACTGCTCTGCGGTATCTGCCGTGGGTATGTTCCGCTTCCAATGCATCGTACCTATGAACACATAAAATAAAGTAGACTATATTTATTTATTGTTGTGATTTAGTAGGTCACTTCAGAATATGAATAACCTAATCCCTATTTTCAATTCTTTTTATTTCCAATAGGCTTGGTGGTTTGGCTATTAACGTGACTCCATGTAGAATTGGCAAGGAACAAAACATTTTTTAATAGATGGAATCACTTCAACGATTTTTGACGACGTTATGACCAACCTCCTTTATGTTGATTAAAATACAATTGACACTTTTCTTCTCTTACCCTATTTCCTATAACTTGAATATTAAGTTGGTAAAATTTAAGTTTTAACTAAAACATAGCTTTTGAAAGGCAAGCACATGTAATCAAGCTCCCTCTAGTTTTTGAATCTGCATCTAACTCAAAACACATTGTAGTCTCTTTTCTCTATGTATAGTGAATTAACTTAAATGAATCTAATGGAGCGAGCAAGCCATTGAGTTTTTTTGTAGGTAAATTGCATTTATTTTTATTTTGGAAAAAGCATGTGACCAAGTAACTCCCTGGACCCGTTACTGATGAAAATGAACTGCAGCTGTTTAAGCCTAAAACAAAGCAGGTTATGGTTGGCAGACTTTGGGATGGGCAGACTCTAATGCAAATTGTTGTATATTAACAATTCTCTATTATAAATTGTCTAGATATTAACTATTCTATTTCAGAGAATATGAAAGAGATGAGAAAGAATGAAAAGAATATAAAAGAGATTATTTTTTGCTAAAATAGTAGAAGTGAATGTTTTATTTCCCCTACATCGAAAGAGTATGGGGCCTTTATCTAATGCTTCTTTGCCCCATTTTTAAACAGGCCCATGATATGAAAAACACCATCGTTGAACATTTTGGAGCCGCCACTAAAATATATAGAGCCACCAGTGGATTTCTGGGTGAGGGCCAGATGATTCTCACACGGCACTGGCTACAATGGATTTTTAGCAAAACTCAACTAAAAGCGAAAACAGTCAGAAGAAAACTTCTTTTGAAAGTACTGACTGTAGCCTACTGTAGATCATTGGAGCAACGATGTAGGCTACGGGAAAATTTCTAAAGTTTTTTCGAACTTTAACAAACAAAAATCATGCGTTCTTTGTGCAATTGCAGGATTGCTGCTAAGGTTTAACTATTTTTATTTTAAACTGTCCAAAAACGATTTGACTTTATTTTTAATACCTCATTAAATTTATCGCTGCTGCATCGTTATTGGCTTTGCCCACTGTAGACTAATAGCCTTTGACGTATCGTTTTTAACGTTCGTGGTTTGAGTGAAAGAGTTGCTCATCACTTGTGAAATTACTCACAAGCAAGAAAGTTGTTTCTCATTTACAGCGTTGTGCAGCGTATGTTGCAGCTTAATTGATAACGGCGTTTGTTTGACGATAATTGACGCGGGTGAAGACTTAAAGCACGATACAACGAGAAATGGCAAGACAATTCACGTTCTGTCAAAATACAATTTTGTTATAAAAAGACCATTAAAATTACGTTTAAATTTAATTATGTTTTCGCTTTTATTTTCCACTTAATTTTTCATGAATTCTCAAGTTAGTTTCCCTCTTTGGTTTCTGATTCAGAACCTTCCCAAGGGGAACCTTCAGTCTAAAACTCAAAGAAAAAACTTCGCATCTTTTGGAAGTGCGGTTTTCTTAGAAGTGTCTTCATTTGAGGCTCTAGTCTAGGACCTCATTGGTACGAAATCCAAATTATCAACCCAACGGCCCTGATTGTATGATTGGCTGCTATTTGATTTCTTAACACACAGCGACAAAATACTGTAGGTCTATTTCAAAGTTGATTATGGTTTACCGCTGTGACCAATATCATCGTAACGAAATTAATAGAATACGAAAATATACTAGGTCAAACTTTTCATTGAGTAAACTTACCTCTCCATCCCCATCGCAGAAGTAAACAAAAAGGATGAAACATAAAAAATATAACGCAATATCATTTTGTTTGTCTTGAAACACAGAAACTGCAAAACCAAAACAGGTTTCAATGCAATGTAAAGCAATGTAACACTAAAGAATTTAAAACTATGGTTGATTGAAGAGGTTTTAACTTAGCTCAAGTGAGCAACATATCACTGTTCCTTTTCAACAGCTTATTTACCTCATCCAATGCGTTTGGCTAATGTGGTAATGAAGCCAATATTCTGTACTTTTGAGTACAGAAGCACAAGGGCAAGTTGTATCGTTCTGGTTTCGATACTTTGTCTCGCTCCACTGACCTTGCCGCATGGAGCCTGACCCTGCTGCGTTTAACCTTGTTTACTTTTTTAGAATCTGTTATACAGCGCAACTCCCATAGCACTATAGCTCCATTATAAACAAAGGATTTTTGCACTCTCCTGATCTTAAAATAGACACAAAATTATCATTAATACCGTCTGATTCTCTGGTTCTCAGATTCTCAATTTTTTTGCCATCAGTAGATTCAAAATATACCATTGCCTTAAAATTTCAATAAAATATTTTATTGTTTTAAATCAAGCATACTATCATCAATGATGCCGAATGCCGTGTAGTTTTGTAACATGTATTTATATTGTGCAGTAATGTTGCAATAGTTTTGTCATACAAAATTCCATTGATTTATTTCCTGCGTTTCGTTGGAAGCGTTTACAAAAATAGTAGCCTACTTAACGAACAAGAACTATCGCCTAACATCACCGATAATAGTTAAACTGAAATAATGGCTAAAATCGTTATTTTATTTTTTGTATACTTGTCCGAGTTTTTACGCAACGCTTAATTTCCTGTACGTTCCAAACTCCAATATCTTACGCATCTCTCCGCATGACCCTTCTTCCTGCCATTCTATGACGCGTTACTTAATAAAATTGACGACATCGTTAAAAAAGTCAAAAATAACCGAAGAAAGTACTTGCTTTACTCGTCTTAACTTGCATAGCAAATGAAACAAACGTCATGCAGTGAAATGGCATAAAAATTAATATAACTTAATTTTGTTTCTCGGCAGTGTGGAGGCTACACCGGTATGGTTAACGAAACACAATGCTCGCTGTTCTATAGTGAGTAGTGAGGTAGTGCTGACGCCAGGAAGATCGCTCCTTTTCAACATAACTTAATTTTGATGTTTTAACCACTGAAAGAGCAGAAGGTAACTAAAGCTTTCCAACTACATACGTTTATGCTGCCAATGCCCTTGGAAGCATAAACAGCATAAACAAATATTTACATTTGGCATGCCAGAAAGATTGCTTTGTCTCTAATTTCTTCTCTTTAAATGCTGTTTTATAATTTATTAACATGTTTTGTTTATAATATACTGCAGCGCTTCCCAACCGGTGAGTCGCGACCCATTGGTGGGTCGCAAAGCTACTTCAGGTGGGTCGCGAAGCATTTCTAAATGTTAATTAATGTTAAAATTTTCTAAAAAATACCAACATTATTATGGATCTCACAAGCCGCAGTTTGGTCTTGAACAGTACTGCGCCCTCGCCATCGCTGCTCTTCACTTCATTTGATTACTTTCCATTTTCATGAATTGTGCACCCTGTTTTCTATTAGATCGTGAAATTATTGCATTATCATTCCGTAACAATTATGCAACAAATAAGTAACAATTAGATGTGTTGTGTCCTTGGCTTCAAAGGCCGCGTTGTGTCGCATTAACTATTTGAGTACGTACGCCAGTAGTAAAGATGCCATAATAAAGATGTCATATCTCATTGTGGTTCGCACAATAAAACTTGCATTAAAAGTGGGTCGCGAACTGAAAAAGGTTGGGTAGGACTGATATACAGTATTATTATATTTTTATTATTATGAATTTGTTATAAACGTTTCGGTGTTTTGCAAATTAGAAATCAAGACTTGTTATACTGATACAAAATATCCATGCAATTTGTTTTCCCCCTGAAGTTACTAGCTGGATCCGAACTGTTGTTTCGTCATTTAAAACATACAGACGTTCCACTCCGTTGAGTTGGTTGAAGATGATGCAATCGTTAATGGTAATGCTTGTGGTCTGTTTTTCCGCAACATATTTGCAAAAAGAGAAAGATGCCATCATGACGTGTTTAACAGTCCCCCTCCTTATCTTTCGGCCGGAACTTTGAGTAGAGCTGCTATTTGCAATGTGTCAGCTCTCGTTCTCCAGATTTGTGCCTGCCAACCGCGTCAACAGCGCATCGCGAGATGTTAGTTTTATTACGCAGTGATACCAAGTGATGGCGGTAAGCGAGCGATCTCTAATGTTGTCTCAAGATACTTTGGTTAGAGATAGAAGGACAGTAACTTTCCGTTGGCCTTTACGTCCAGCTCAACAATCATATATCAAGTCAATAATTCAACCAAACAAGGAAACGCCAAAACTGTGAATACCATTATTATTCCTAACATCTCACTCACTATGACATCCTTTGTGTCTACTAAATACTATTTGATACGCTACTATATAAATCTTTGCAAGTTTTAGTCAAGCAATGACCACTGCACTTTGAATTGTTGTTTTTACGTAAAATGTTAATTGGCATCTTTGTTACTCTATAAGTCTAAACAGTAAACATAACCGCAATAACAAACTGAATATGGGTTATCGTCACAAAAGAAATTGCAAAGCACCTTTTGACACCTATTCAAGCTATTTGTTTTTTCCGCTTGTATTTAAATGCACGGATGGGCGTGAAAACGTATTCCCTAAAGATGTCTCCAAAAGTATTTCATGACGTCAATAATGCTCCAATGCCAGTCTCTAACAAGAGCACGTGATTTGAACTCGGTTGTTCCAATAAACAAAAGCAAACGGTAAATTCGTTTGGCGATTGCTTCTCCAGATTCAAGTTCATGACATCTTTCTTTACAACGACCAGTTTTGACACGAGAACAGGCTTTCGTCAAAATGACAAGTCAGATAAGTTTTGTTGCAGCTGCGAGTGTCCCTTGTGGTTAGCGTGACGTAGCCTATGGTGGTTAGTCACATTGAACAATCGTTGTTTGTAATTAGGTGAGGTTTAGATTCGACTAGTCGACTGCGCATCAGCCTCTAAAAACGATGTGAAATATATTGTATCTCATTTTTTTGCCTGCTTACATGTACATAAAGTGTAGCTTTTTATTATCAAACCGTTGATTCGCTTTTGCATCTTGCTTGACGCTGTATTGCAAGCTTCTTCTATCGCTTGTGATAATGAAAAATGTGGAAAATAACAGTCCGGTTTTAACTCCAGAAACTGCGGAAAAAGAAGATGGTGGAAACAGAGGAAGGTAGCTTGTAACATTAGCATTGATTTAGTCCAGCGGTAGGTTATATATTTTTTTAAATCTTGTCTCGTTCTAATGGCAATCATAAGAAATTACTTTTTAGCTTTAGTTTTGATAAGAGTTTAAATATCGTAAACAAAATCCTAAAATTTAAAGTAGTTGGGTTACTTTTAGAACTGCATTCTGAAGTCATTAGCATAATTGGTGACGAAAATAATAGCAACAAATTTATTTAACGAAGCAAAGTTCGATAAATAACCTTATTGCGTATAGATCGAGACGCCGCACTGCAAAGGAAATTGCTCAGATGTTTGAACAACTCAAGCAGAGACATTTAACAAGAAAAAAGGAATGGCACGCCGAGAAAGAGGAATTAGTTAAACAAGCAGTTTTAGTAAGAATTCTCAAATCTCAAAGTTATTGCAAATGTTAGGTCTTGTCTAAACTGTTTCACATGCGAATTGCTACAGCAGACCCAGGGGCGGATCCAAAAAGTAGCCTTAAGGAGGGCGATTTCATCAAAATAAATATTATGTGTATGTTTACATTAATCCGACCATGCAAATACACCGTGATTAGTTTCGTTTCTATGTTAGAGGTAAAGCAACAGCCCAGTCGTCCGCTTCCTTGGATCCGCCACTGAGTAAGCTTTGCCACATACGTAAGCTCGACCTGCCTCTGCCAAAACGCCTTTATCGTCTTCGTATAGCATCGGGATTTTCCTCGTTTCCAGCACTAACCTGTAGTGGTATATTCGTCGTTTTGAGAGTGTTGTGTTGAGGAACATATACCACGAATTAATGATTGTGCCATTCTTCGACCTCCCGATAGAGTTTGAGGTCTACTTGTCTTGGACGATCATGCGAGCAAAAATAGTTGCTCTCTATTCGTTTCTCCTGTGTACTGTAGTTTGGAAGACATCGTCCACTTGGGATGGTAAAAGTATAAAAACTCGGACTCAGTCTCAAAGGCTCAAACGATGATTGGTAGGTAGGCTATCTTTTATCAACCCTAAAAAAGTTTTTTTCAAAATGTGAATGCCACAGTAAGCTACACCCTTAATAACGGTGTAAGCTGAACCCAGCTAACACATTCCAATATCCGATGAAATTTGCTTTGGTTGTTAACACTCATTCTGATTACATTTGCTACAACTACAAATATTGAAAAGATGAAGAAAGCTTGAGTATCGTTTGACCCTTAAAAACCTATTTGCGTGCATTCTTCTGTTTATAATTTTTTGAAACTCAAGCTGTTCAAAACTAACATTCTTCTTCCTATATATTAAGGCGAACGAAAGCAAACGTATTCTTGTGGAACTGAAGCGCATTTTAAAAGATTTAAAAACAGAGCTTCAAGCGGAAGAACAAAAAAGAATGGAAGCTGAAAAAGAGTTTTTAAATGGCAGAGGTGATTGGGAGTTGGAAAAAAATAGCCTTCTCAAGATTATTGAAAAAGTAGGTCAAACGTTTAGTCTCTTTGATGTTTCAAGCTGAGCTAAAGAAGAAAACTATGCTGGGAGATTGAAAATGATATTTCTGTCAATATTCATTTTGTGATATTTCATGCATGTAGAATGTAGATGGTAAAGTTAGACGGTATGACAACATAGAATAAATCTGTAGGCAGAATGACATATACTGTATTTTGTATTTTTATAGCTTGAATCTCAACACCCAACAGATTTTTCTTGTGACAAGCGACTACTGCAAGAATTAAATTTAGTAAAGACACAATTACACGCAAAAGAGCGTGAGTTAACAGCAATTCGGAGGTCCAATTCTAACAACCAGAAGAATGCCCAAGAACTTCGTAGAGGTTTTGAAGCTGAAAAACAAAAACTGATACTTGAACATGAAGGCGAAAAGCGAAACTGGGAAAAAACCAGAGAAGTCATGTTGGAAAGAATTGAAAAAGTAATGTCTTTTTAATTAAGTTATAGGTAATTTATAGAAAATTACATTAATATTAGTGGCAGCCATGTGAAGTATTTATCGAATGCAAGCTCATAATTTACTGTATATCAATGATGAAACTTTTGAACTCACGTGGGAAGCGAAGATCACATTCTCATTAAATAAAGTCATTTGAGATGATCGGCGATTTCAAAAACTAAAAACCGAAAAGAAAAAAAAACGAATCTGAAAAAACTGAAATAAAACTAAAAAAAAAGTACAAAAAAAAAACAGAAACAGTGATTACGTTTATTTAGTACTCCCTTCAAAACGAACGATTGATAAACCATATGTAACGTTTTTTAGTAGCATATATCTACATTTCTTATGATATTCATTCTTTATCATTGACAAACCACAGACAAAACTAAATTGAATTGAATAACCTTATTCAAAAAAACAATACAATAAACTAACACAGGTGTGGGCAACCTACTGAATAGGCTTCATACTGAACAAATACGAGTTCAAATACTTGAAGTTAGCTTCGCCTACTCTTATGTTATTGAATGAGCATCGTTGCGTCCCGCCTCCGCACTATCGCTGCTTCCTTTGGCCCGCGCATGTAAAAAAGCTGTCCACCCAAAAATAATATAACGTAATAAATTTGAACGTTTTCGGAAAAACTTTCGGCCCTCGTCAGGTAATAATCTAATGTAAGGGTGCCCAAACTGTTTCCCAGGCGGCCAAATTTGATAATGCAAAAGTGCCCTCGGGCCAACAATAAAAAACGTATCACCTGATAAGATAAGTTAGGGTAGAAAGTTAATAAGTTATCTGATTTTAGATTATAAATTGAAACATCTAGAAACTTTGTAAAACGCATCTGTGTTGATGTGAAGGATGAAACTTACTTATTGATTTCAAAGCTCAGGTCAATTTTGGTGCGAGCTTAGTGGTAGACAAGCATAAAACATCACGCATGCGGGAGTCGCTCAGTTTTGGCTTCATCATGTGTTTTGGCTTAATGTGCTTCTGACATTTTTATTCAGGTCTGTGCTAATCAGGCCATTTTTGTTGTAACTTTAGGGTAAGAAAACTGAATATGACACAAGGTAGGCTAGTCTTCTAATTTTACATATAACATGAACAACAATAAAGTTTATTTACAACAGCTACAACAAGCAGCAAGCAAAGATAACGCGTTCCCTTTGCATGGAAGCCACGTGTCTTCACCATTTGCTGATACGTCATCTCGTACAAATGAACCTAGTTCGAAAGAAGATATGATGATTCCATCACCCACGGTGAGAACTTTTAAACTTCACACATTTGTGTAACTTTTACCAACAGTAAGATTTTACCCATACGTAATGAAAGTGCTATAGTATCAACAACCCACTAGAGATGTTATGTATGACTTTAAATAATAAGCACTATAAGCAAGAAAAGAAAAACTTTGTAATGGATTAGAATGAATAATCCACCAAATCAAAATATTCTTTTTCCTCTGAGTCTATGACGTACACAAACTGTCGCAGCTGTTGCATCGTTTCAACTAGAAGCTTGAACTTCTTTGGTAGCCTAGTCGGTTAGATGAAATATTCTCCGCTTTTTGTATCGTCATGCATTATACGTACAGTTTCAGTTTTGTTGCATGTAATCCGTAGCCTACGTCTAAGGTAACTACAAAGCTTTCAAAGAGCAAGCAGCCAGGTTTTAAAATGGGTTATTTTAGTATTTCATGGAGGCTATGCTTTCTAGTTTCTACAAACATAAAGTGGTCATTAGCTATATGCTATTCTTGGTTAGATTTGGTTGATGATCGAAAAGTTGTAGTGTTTTGTGTTGTCACTTCTGACTAGTTGGAATTACTTCAGCTGGACTTAAGATACGAAAATAAAACGTAAGATGTTGATTAACCTTGTTTGATGTGGATAAGCTGTGTAGCTATGTTAGAAAAGCAATTTTATTTGCTGCATGTCCTGCTGATATTAATAATTTCAAGTTAAGCTTGAGAACTAAAGCGTTCGAGAGTTAGCTTTACGTGCGAGAATATTGTAACTTTTGCGTTTTATGATAGGACAAGTAAAGTCAAATTTTTTAGTAACTTATTGTACTGTAGTATGGTTTTGCTGTAACAATGAGTTCTTGACACAAGGGGTAGGTTTCAGAATCTTGATTTGATAGGTCAATAAAAAATTAATTTTTTATCGTTTGGTCAATTTTTCAATTTTAGGTCAATATGGTCAATTGTATGGAATTGACACTTCAGTCCAATGGTTCTTTTCTATATGCTGAGTGAGAAAAATTGATAGGCTACTGCTTTAGCAACTGTTTGTTCATCAATCTCAATCTGTGCTTCGTTTAGCTTCGTAACATCAAAAACACTGCAAAACAATAACGATATTTCCAGAATAATGAACTTCGAAAGACGAGAAAGTTGATTGAGCGCCGGTTCAACACCGCTCAACGGCTCAAGAGCATGTGGCTGTGTCTTTGGCAAGGCACCACAAGGCGTGCCGTCGATTGCAAAGTGGCGCCCTTTCAACTATAGCCCTAGATTTTATTCATGATTATGAACATTACACTGCTATAGGGAGAAATTCCTTATTCAGCCCTTCCTAGGGCTATGGCCTACTGAAGTACTGAACTGAACATTATGTCCATTATAACTCTTGTTCGTGGTGAACGTGATTTTCATTGTGGACTGCACGGTGTGGAGTTAGTTGCCTGCTTGTATAGCCTTCAGTCGTGCCTAATATATTCTGTTGAGGATTTCAATGTTTTTGCGCTGATTTACGTTTTTTGGTAAAGCAGAATTGTTTTAGACATAAAATGCAAAAAACAATGTTTCATTTAGTCAAATTTTCGTCAGGTTGATAAAGCCAATTTTTTTGAATTTTCAAGCCAATTTTGTTTGGATTTTTAGCTCAATACAAACTTGCCCTAAAATAACAGTATAATTTATTTTTGTCAATCTAACAATCTACAACATGCAAGGGGTTTGAGCGACTTCCAGCTTATTATTTTTCAATTTTTCTTAGAATGTCCCGTTCGCCGATATCTTCTTGAGTAGCCTAACCTTTACTACTTTACTTCAGAAAGTATAGGCCTACCATTGGAGCAAATTTTAAAGCTTTTGTAATGACCTGAAGAAATCAAATGCAGGCCTCCAAGCAATGGTGAAAACATCAACCAGACATTGAACTGGTACATTTCTGCTTCGTTCTTTGCAGCTTTTTCCAACCTATGCTGAGTGCATTTGCATGATTATATTTTTCCTCATGACCAGAAAGTAAACAACCTCTATCGTTATTCGTGAGAAAAAACATTACAATAAAGTAACAAGAGCCTTAAATGGATACCAGTAGAACGTTGACATGCTAATGGCATTTACAGATTGTTTCGGCAAGCTGTCAAGCTGATGAGAATGTCTCAGAGGAGCCAACTGTTTATAATCAATTTCAGCGTACAGTAGATGAGGTAAGTTGTAGTTATCTCTGGCCTGATTAGGCTTGTCTCAACTTAAATGCAGAAACTTTGAAGAAAATATATTTCAGACTTTGATATCGCTTTATCTTGGAGGTATGATACGTTCGACAACTGTCCATTTTCAGTAATATTGTTGTGTCTTGTTTAAAGTTATACGTTGCTAATGTGTAAATAAACATTCAGTTTAATGTAAAAGTTATGCAATAAAAACTACTTCAACTGAATAAAACTTGCCACATGACACGAAAATTCCTACATTACTTCTTTGATACATATTGAACGTTTACTAATCTGTTTTTTTTTCACTTTGATGTTCGTTAAAGTATTATACAATAGCAAACCGCTACATTTACTGTGAGCATCATTCAGTTCTTGCAAATTAAAATATTGTAATTTATGTGACTTACAACTACCTTCTTAATTTTAGGCTTTGAATCAAATCGAAAAAATTTCTATCGACCTGTCAAAGACTTCAACAGAGACGGGTCAACATCTACAAGGCCGAGAGTTACAACTTTCTTCAGGCGGTGTTTTAGAAAATACATCTGAAAGAATTAGGTCAAGGTCACTTGGCCCTTCTTTCAGCCGTAACACATCATCCGTCAACACGAGTGAGGATATTAAAGAAAAATGCTCACTTTTATCACTTGACAACAAATCTGATGTGTCCACATCGCCGTGTGCCAACTACTCATGTGTAAAGCAAAAAGAAATTTGTGAAAGTGTGCTAACAGGAATTACTGCAAGTACCAATCCACCAAAAGAAATGTCGAACTTATCTCGTTCTCGAAATGGATCTCTCGCTCATTCTCGAACAACAACTGGTACCCCTGAGATGAGCAGTTCCGCCGCGTCTATTTCACCTGCTAGCTGTAGCCTTCCTGGGTTCACTGAAAGTAGTGCTGACTCTCCATATTCCAGACCATTGCCTGTTGTTTCAGAATACCACGTAAACCCTGCAGGTTCTTCAAGTGGCAGTGCAAAGGATGGGTCTCCGTTTTCAAAATCCGAAAAGCGGTATTCTAAAACAGATAAACGTGACACTGCAACTACTATAGCTAGCGTTTCTCCAAAGAAATTACCAGGTCTTCATCAAACTCTTTTATTTGGGGCTCAAGGAAAATCTAACGCCAAACAAAATGAAAACACTTCAAAATCGTTATTTCGAACAAAGTCAGAAGAAAAAAAGTTGAATGTACATCAATCTTATTTCAAATCAGATCAAGGGTACAACAAAAGCTCAGAAAAATTGTCGTCATCACCAGGAATGGAACGCGATAATCTTTCTATTGACCTATCAATGAGGTCATCTCAAAACAAAAGAAAGGAAAAACCTGCAATAAAAGTTTCGTCTCAAAGCGCTTCAGCAAGTCAAGATTTCGTTAAACATCCAGATTCTGAAGAAATCAAGTCTGACGATTTGGTACAAAATCAAGAGCGAACATCAACAGTTTCTGACAAAGATTTCATAGAGAACACTCTTCATAAACATGGTGAAGTCATATTACCTCCAGATGAAGTGATCGCGCCACCAACTCGTCCAAAGCCAAATGTAACGATCGAAAAAGACGTGAAAGGAAACGTTCTTCGTATAATTAGCGATCCAAACCATCAAAGACTTGCAGCATCCAAAAATCGGCCTATTTCAGAAACTAAACTAATTAAGCAGCGTCCAAGTGATGTTGCTGGTAATCTGGATCGCTACGTACCAAGCGATCAAACATTGAACTCTTCGCCTGCGTTGTTACAGGACACTTTCTCGCGAGAAACAAAATCAATCATTGCAGAAAAAACTCCACATAACATTCAGTCTAGGGAAAGCTTAGGAACAAGAGGAAAAACTTGGATTAAAAAACGTTTGCCGTTTTTCGATGCACAACAAAAAGATGACACAAAAAATCCTCTTGTGAAAGACATTGCAAAAAAATCCGACAAATCCAAAAACAAGTCTCGTTCTTCGTCGTTAAAAAGAAGCGAAGAAAGGAAAAGTCTCATGGAAGTCTCAACATCCGAAGAAAGCGAGGGTCCGAAAGGACGAGAACGATTCAGGAAACGGCGTGGCCGAAAAGACAATAACGAAAAAGAGCTTGATGCCAAGAACAGAACGAAGCGATACGCCAGGAGCAAAACCGACTCTCCTCTTGAAATGAAAAATCTTCTGTCAAAGTTTCGTGCCAGTCAATTCAACTCTAAGAAGCCATCTATTGTCAAACAATTTGAGAAGAGATTGCTTGAGAATGAAATAAAAACACTCGATGATGATAAAGAGAAACAGAAGACCCCTGCGAAACCTAAAGAAAGTATGAGAAAAATGGAAAAGGTTTGTGACAAAACTGTTCATGATGATGATGGGTACAGCGGCGAAGATGAGCTAGAATATAACAGAAAAATGACTGAAACCAAAGAAAGAACAGTTTCTTCTTCCACTAATTGTAATTCAACATCATCCAACAATGCTTTGCAAACAAAATTAACACATTCTGAAATATATCCCAAACTTAGATTTCACAAAAGTCTAATGGATCTCAATTTTTCTGAGGATGCGTTAGATCAAGTTTCAACCACTTCTAGATCGTTTGGGGATGATGACTTTGAGCTATCGACAAAAAGAGATGAAGTCAAGTACAAAATGCCCAAACCAAACTATCAATTTGTTCGGACATCATTTTCATCAAGCCCAAGCAAATCTGAAATAATAAAACCAAACTCGTCCGCATTCAAAGAAATTCCTGGCTCAATTACAAACAAGTTTATACGTACTGAACCAGGTAGACAATCCTTACCAATGCCAAAACGTAATGGAAACGGTAGCAGTAAACGGCTGTCATGGGCAACTGATCTGGAAAGTCGCTCACAAACCAAACAATTTCAAAGCTCCGGTTTGAAACCAGGGGAAAATTTAAAAGATTTTCTTGAAGAAAAAGAGGATACTCCCTTGACACGTGTCAGTAGTGTGAGTATGGTTGTCAAACGGCCAGAAGCAAAAGATTTGCAAGTCAATCTTTCATCGTCTACAATACGAGGAGACGTCACAAAAAATGAGGAAAAAAATTCATCAAATGTTAAAGGACGAATGAGCAGCGACATGATGAAGAAAGCGGCCAATCTTGAGAGAGTTTTTAAGAAAGGGCCCTCCAAACCAAGGAGATACAAAAGATCGGAAACTCAGCCCATAATGATGCCTCCAACAACGAGCGAAAGTGAATCTGAATCTGAGCCAAGTGGTATGATTCGATCAAAAAGTATGTCTTCGGATGCTTTTGCGAAGGTAAGGATCAAATAAGCTTAAAGCAAACTATCAATCTTTTAATTCGATTCTTTGTGCAGTTATAATTTCTATATTGCATTGTAAAACTGCATAAAACTTATATGAAAATTTAGCAAAAATCAGACTAAAACCGTCAAAGTAAATGCAAAGTTACCATTGCAACTAACGACTGCGGGACAGACAAAAAAGCTGTCTATGCAATGTAGCCTGTTGTTGTTTTATTTTAACACTACTCGTTTGATGAAGATCACAGCAAACTATCTTTAATCTGTGGAGGGTGTTTTTGACTTTTTGATTGTGTTATGTGAACAAAAATAACATAGTGCTTGATAAATTTTTACAGGAATTTCTTGAGGAGAGACCTCCGGATTTGACTTCAAGGTTCAAAAAGCCAACCTTATCAAATAGAAGACTCCCCTCCAGATGGGAGAAAAAAAATTAAGTCACATTGTAACGTCAATAATAACCCTGCACTTGTACATTTGTTTTTGAACAAATACAAGATTTGCTGCTTTCGAAAGTGTTTTGCAAATGTACGACATGCTGTTTGTCTTACATAGAGTATTCTAAATTATGAAGCTAAAATCGTTCATAATGCACTTTATTTCGAATACTGCATAGAGGATTTTTTTTAAAGGCATCATAAACAATCACGCAGGCTTTATGTTACACCTAATAGCCTACGTCAAACTTTCGATGCGATATCTGTAACTGCAAAAAGAGCTTTTCTCTCTTTGTAGCCTATGGCTACAAAATTGACATTTCTTGAGCTTAGAAAATATAAATCAATAAAAATACTGCTAATAACCCAAAAAACGCTACTAATGACGGAACATACAAACACGCTGTCATTGGTGGCCTATACAAAAAGCAAAGAAAATCGCTTTGTGAATAGTAGCCTACACTTTTGTTAAAGGATAAATATGTAGATGTTTCATTGTGTTTGGCTCCAAACTTCGTCTTCTGCGCTTTCGTCCGTTTGCATCGCGTAGTTTAAATGACCCAATGTTGTGGTTTTGTTGACGGTTTCGTTGTTTCCATTACTGTGCGATCGCGATGCCATTGGAGAGGGGTGTTGGCGGTAAGGCCGACTACTTAGCTCCGTAGAAGTCTAATTGAAAAAGATGCTTTCACCATTTCACATAGCATACTAAGTTCATACTGCGATGTGCATTTAGCCTGCAATAACTTATTTATTGACATAGGCTACTGCTGCAGTGTTGCTTGCTTATGACTATGGGTTTCAAACGAATTTATTTTCATGTTACGCCAGACCCCATTATAAAAATTAAACACATCGTTCTTCTACTCTTCTTGGTCATAATTAAGCTTAAGGTATTTATTTCTTTCATTTAAACGCAATATGCTTTTGTCTTAGCTTGAAATCAAATTAAGTTTTCTCAGTGCAGAAAGTTTCTCGCATTTAATATTTCCTTCAAACACACCAAGTCACAATTATTTAAGTTGCTTGTCATAGTGTAATATCAAATCTCTAAAAGCGACATGACCAGGGCCGTGTTTACCGCCTCCCGTATCACCCAGCTGTTTAGAAGCCCACTCATCTTAGTCTGTTTAATTTTTTTAGCTATTTGAAAAAGAAAACTCTGCTGAAGAAGCTCGATAATCAATAGTGTTAATCATGCCACGCCGTATTTTCTGCTTTTCAAACCGCGGCTGGAGGCCCACCTACATTTAAGGGCACACAAATACTTAGTTTGTGTGTTTTTCCGCTTGTAATTTTACATTTAATATATTTTTGTGTTGTTTTTAGAAAAAATTTCTCGCTCGTTTCGCTCGCTCAACCACATTTTATTCACCAAAACAGCGTTAGATAAATGAACATGCATGATGCATAATTGCATACCTTCAGTAGTGGAATAAGTGGCATTTTTTGGTGTGTGCCACAAAAACCTAACAAAGTAATGTAGGCTAATATTTTGAAATAAACACTGCTCACCCAAATAGCCTATAATTACAATTAAATTGATAAATTTCAATGTTAATGAATAGTGTTAATTTCAGTGTTAATAACTTTTAAATTGTCCTTTTATTTTATAAACTTTAAAACTCTGATTTTTCCCTAACTTTTTTCTACATAGGTTAGCGGTTGCAATGTCGGTTTAGCTTATAAAGTGTTTTGTTTTTTGTAGAAAGTCTTAGAGCAGTTTACTCTTTGCTAAAATGATGAATGTGAATTTTTTCCCTACATTAAAAGAGTTAGCAGTCCTGACCTAATGCTTTCTTATCCTATTTTTAAGCGATATCACTAAATATAGGGGCCAACTAGAAGATTTCGGGGGGGGGGAGCAAGATAGTGTTCACACGGCCCTGGACGTGACTTCGTCTTGTGACGTCGTAACATTGCAGCCGACCATCACGTAGCTATAAAGCCAAGCAAACATGATGCATTTCAACTGATATAGGCTAAGACAAAATCAGAAAACAAAGCGTTTTATATTTAGCAAAACAGTAGTTTCAACAACGTACCTTCGCTTCTTGTTGTTCAAGGTTTGTCAAACAGTTTATGCGAAAAGTGTTTACAACAGCGTGGAATCTCTGTTTTCCCTTTTTAGTTTGGTAACAGCAGCACAGAGCTCCCACTATAGATCCAGCCACTATTGCCACCGTTAGAAGTATAAAAAATGCCCCAACGTCACTTAAATCGCTGAGAAAATTTGGGTTTTCAATCATGCTTTTTGAAACCGATGGAGTGGTAGTTGTCGTTGCTGAAACAAACATTAAGCAAGTGAAAAGTCTTCAAGCTTAAGCAGCTAAATGAAGATAAAGGCTAGACACGATGGCTGCTAGAATAGGCATAGGCTATACTGTAGGCTAGCTTAGTTATGCCGTGTGTTTCAGTTCTATTCAAGATAGATAGCCTATGGCTTAGTGGGTTGTATGTCAACACATCTATAGCAAAACAACACAACGACTGTTCGAGACCTGTTAGGTTACAGTTGCTACCCAAGGAGGATAAATGCCTAACCTTAGCAAAAAATGAATTATAAACGTTTCTATGGTTCACTTTACTTGTTGGACTCGTAGTGGTGAAGACCCTTGGTGTTGTAGAAGTTGTGAAGTCAGAGCATGGAATGGTTGCTAACTCTGCACTTGTCAAACTACTAAGCAGTCTGCCGTTTATTTGCACAGGCCAATAACAAGCAATATTTAGCTGTGAATAACTGGATACGCTTCTATTCAAGGTTCCTGTAACGAAGTTGTGGTATTGGGCCATATCAGAACAGCAGAGCCATGGATTAGGATGTGCAATTAAAGAATTGCTTCTTCTATCAAGTTCAAGGTTTCCGTTGTTTTGAACAATGTCTCGAAACCAGGATGACATTGGCCTGCTCAGTTGGTTGCCAAATAAAGATAGATGCTTCAAAGAACTCAATCCAGAAAACGCTCCTCTTGAAATTGAAGTGATCTACACATAAAAGCAATACTGAGCTACGCAAGTAAAATTAAATCTTGTAAGAGATATTTTTAGTTTATTTTATTTCATGTTTCTTTTTGGTTGAGTTGGTTGGTTTTGAATCTTTATCGTCGGACTGACAAAGCCTTGATAGGTTATTCCTGGTAGTTTTGCATAGGCCTACTTGTAGACTTATGGAGGCTCCTGACGCAGGGCCGGTTGCCGAGATTGACAGAGTGAAGTTTTCCGATTGTTGAAGTGTTGTTGCCAGGGAATTATTCCATTCACTGAGTGCCGCAGAATAGAGAGCAGTTCTGAAATACGTTGCTCAAGCGCACACCCCGAGAGTCGAGAGTTTTTTTTACTATATTTCGGATTTCCGCATGATATTAGCTAAGTAGCTTAAGTATATAAGTAGCCTGCTTTGTTTTGTGATATCAGGGATTGTGATATCAGGCTCTACAAGTAGGCCTAGTCGTCAACCACACAGCATAATTACTAAGCAGTAGGCTAGTAGTCGGCAACATAGCCGAGTGGCGGGAGCCCTAGCACGACCTAAAGGGATGGCAATTCCACACCGCTCAAGAGCATACGGTTGTGTCTTTAATAAGACAATTAATGGCATGCTTGAAGGTGGGGACAAAGATTTAGCTTCCTTGTCTTCGCGCTCACTTAATCCAAATCTTCAACACCGGAATTGCGTATGGATGCGAGAAATAGTTCTTACAAGTATACCGCACTACGTAGAGTAATAGTTAGCCCAATAGTCAAAATACTAAATAACTGTACCGTAATCAAATTAAACTCTTTCAAATTGTCAATTTGACTAATTATTTAAACTTTAGTATTTCGGCTACAGGACATAATATAATCTACTTCATAAACCAAAAACAAATTGGACAGTTTAATTTGTTTCTATAATATTGTTTTTCAAGAACAGTTAATACTTTCTATCTAAACTCTTTCGTTACGTTTAAGCAAATTTCAGATTAATATAATTTTCTCATCTACTGTTTTGGTATAACTTAGTGGGATGCGATAGCTTTCTATGGTTTACAATGGGATGGACCTAACCTGATTTTCTGCAAGCAAAAGTGTTTCCAGGTTAGAAAGAATAGAAAATTCTAAACCGATGGTGGTTATGCTATTGTCTTCTAAATCAATATACTTCAAAGACAGAATGGGTTCGAATGCCCGCGGTGATAGCGTCTCAACTCCAGCGTCATTGGCGTACAAATCAGTCAAGCTCTTCAATCCCTTGAAAGTGTTTGCTGTAAAAACTATAGACAAAAATGGTTTAGTGAAGAGAAGAGAAGTTCTTTTTATTTGCATCAACAGCACATGTGGAAAAAACAATACAAGATTACAATGTGAACTAGGTTGTTTTAATGTTTGCTGACGATGATGGGAGTGGCAGAAGGACCGAACTGGTCATCAAGTCTGCCACACCCGTGTGGTGTCATAGCTTATTTGACATGGAACGGTGTCGGAGTTGAACACAAATATATATTGTATACATTACAAAATAAAAAACAATACACACACGAAATTTAACAGTACAATATAAAACAGGAATACAAGAAGCTTTTTAACTTTAGTGAACTAACTAATTTTCTAATCCTTATGTAGCTACGAAGTTGACGATTCTTGCGCTTAAAAAATGGAATAAACAAGGGCATTATTTAGTTTTAGTATGACCATATCGGACGCGCGTGCACAGTAACTGTTGTTACTGTTGTTGTGCACTGTTGATAACAGTAGCAACTTGGCTTTTGCCGATAGGTTTTTTGCCAATGCAATCATCGGGTTAATCAAAATGTTCCAATGAATATTGTTTATAAACGAACTATTTTTATGTAGGCTACTTAGCACGTATATTTTATCAGCATATATAGCCTAAGCATATACAGTTGGAAAAACAATTTCTTGAATTTTTATATTACATTTTTGTCAATTATATTTCGTCAAACACAAATACAACTCATAGGGTATTCCTAAAAATTGATTAATTGGGATTGCTTTTAAAAAAAATGATAGTTTCGAACATCTTTCGCTCTTTAGAATATAGCTTTTGTTGTTGTTTACTATATAGTTTGGTGGGCTGATCATGTAAAAATGCCGGCATATTGCGTAGTGTGTACTAGGTCTATATATTACGCAATAATGTGAGTGCATAAATCATTCTTATTGTGACATCAACCGTTTTAATTAAATCATTGACAGGAAATGATTTATATTGGGAATTTTACTGGAAATTATTAAGCTGTAACTGAGGTGAGACTACGTCAGAGCGTCATCGCTAATTTTCACGTAATAAACTGCGTTGCCTAGTACAGACATCGACATTATATAATTATTTTTTTAAAGCAAAAAGGTGATCAAGTTGCATTTACACTTTTTAACAAAAGCGACATAAAAGGTATGAATTTACACACGAGCGTTTCAAATCACACTACTGTATCTGTGTCCCACAGAATTGTCATGTCATCAAACCAAATTGTTGGAAAAGAACGATTTTTAAACAACAGCAACAAGAGTTTATCCGGATTCCCTCATCAGTAGCGTTGACAGGGGAGACCAGGGATTACTTTTGGACTCGGGTCTGTGATAACTTTAGGAGCTCAAAATCTTTCCAGAGTAGGCAACCATTCTCTCGTAGTACAGCCATTCTCTCGTGGTCAGTGCCGGATTAAGGGGGGGGGGCGGACTGGGCTGAAGCCCAGGGCCCCCACTTTTGGGGGCCCCCACCTCAAAGAAAAAAATCTACTAATTTTTATAGTTGCACAGCTGGAGATTACTGCTTTAATTCGTATCTCAAACAAGCAAGGGCGGCTCACCCATATGTGCTGCGGTGCTGCAGTACTCCTGCCCAGCCCCAGTTATTCAATTTTTCTTCGTTTTTTAACAAAAAACATATTTATTTGATACTTTCATATCCGAAAATGGTACGGATTACGGGTCAAAGTTATGATAATGCTGCCAATATGAGTGGCAAGTATAACGGTCTTCAAGCTCTTCTGCGCGAGAAATGTAGTGTAGCTCATTTTGTCCCTTGCACAGCACATTCACTTAATTTAATCGGTAGCCTAAATGTCCTGTAGAAACATGCCGTTCTGCCGCTGAGCTTTTTGAATTGTTGCAAAGCCTTTATTCATGGCTCGTCTCATCTACACATCGTTGGCAAGTCCATCGAAAATTCCTAGGTGGTTTGCCTGTTTTGAAGACATTATCTGATACAAGATGGTCAGTTAGATATGATGCAGTTCTTCTTCTTCTATCGAGTCTTCTAAAGTTCGTTGGTACACAACAGATTGACACATTCTTCCGCAACGGAGTTATACACTGACAGGTCCCACTTACTGCATCGGGTGGCAAGCCGAGGGCAAACAAGAAGGTGATCGGCTACATAGGCGTAGCCAGGGGAGCGAAAGGGCCATGCCCCCCCAAATTTTTCAAGTTTGGATTCCGAAGTTGAGCCCTTTGTTGAAAATATAATAAAGTTTGTAGAAATTTATATCGTTTTCCAAGACATCTGGCTATTAACACCCCCAAGGACTTGTTTTAGAAACACAGAAAGACACCAATAAATTTTGCAAATCGTAAATCGCGCAAAATTTACGCGACTTACGTTTCTTTGAACTAATTTGTGGAAGCAATTTCAGAATGGCTTACTCTGTTGGGTTTTTGTGTAGTTATTGAGTTTTTGTGTAGCTGAGTTTTTAGTGTTCTCTAATTTAACCGCAGTTTTTGCCCGTTCGTGTGTAAGAGCTATCTTTAATAAGTTAATAGCTGTTTATCTGCTAATAAATTTCATACAAATATTACCCTAAAAGTGTTTTCAGAAAGCGCTATAATCCATTATTTGAGTGTATTTTTTCAAAAATTTTCCGGGGGAGCATGCCCCCGGACCCCTCCTAGAATACGCGTGCCTTCGGCACGCTCTAACCCCTTTACCACTTTTATTGCTTCAACCCACCAGGATACACCACTGCACATCAAGTGGCGATGGCTTTAAATCAAACGCTTTGTTGTTCTCTTCAATTCATCAAATATTTGGCCCCCCCCAACATTTTTTTCTGGCTGCGCCACTGGTCCGCTCTTTGGGACTCGGTGCCACAGATACATGCAACTGGGCCTGTGTCGTAGCCCCACTCCACCATTTATTTTAGAAAAAAATTTCACTTGATAAGGGCCCCCACTTTCAGCTCAGCCCAGGGCCCCATAAACCTTTAATCCGGCCCTGCTCGTGGTTCCTTCTGAAGGAGCACCAAAGTGCGAATCGAACAACTGTCGAAAAACAAAGCTCGGCTCTGAATACAAGAACTGCTCTTTTCAGAGAGCGGCAATTTCACTGTCAGCAATTCCCCGAAAATCTCATTGGTATCGGGTCCAAATTATCATCTCATTGGCCTGGTCGACAAGCACCACAATCGAGCAGTCCGCTCAACAACAACAGCGACGACAGTCAGAGAGTGTTCGTGTTGTGGATTATTGTTGCCCAGCGGACGCAAACGGAAGAGCAGCAGTGTTTATTGAAGTTCATACTGTACTGTATATTAATCTATTTAGGGCCTAACACTAACTAAAATTAGAGTATTAAAAAAAAGTCATAACGATTCGGTTTTTTGTTTTTTTGACATTCCGATAAATTTCGACAATTTTTATGATCCTCTAAAAATGTCGACGCAAGCGATTTAGTTGTGGCCTATTATTATTCACTCGTTTGTACGTAATTGAGTCATTACACCAGCTTTCGAGTCCTACATGCATAACAATTTATCATGCAAATATAGGAACCAATTAGAAAATATTCTTATCTAATTCATTGAGAAACATTTGTAGACTTACCGGAGAAAAACATAAACAACAAGACCAACCACAAATTATAGTATTGTATTTGTGGGGTGCATAGCCGAGTGGTGAGAGCCCTGGCACGGTTCTCGAAATAAGAGGTTTTGGCAGAACACTAAAAGGCATATGAAGGTGAACACGAAGATTGGCTTCCTTGCCTTCCCGTCCACTTAATTTAAATCTTCAACCACCAGGCGTATGTCTAGGTACGACAAAACTGTGGGGAGACAAATTTCTTTTAACTTAAATACGCTTCAGCAGGTCTTAGTCCTAAGAAAGGCCACACTCATTTTTCTCCATATAGCAGCGTATACTGTTCGTAGTCATCCTACTCATCCTACTACTCATCTAGTCATCCTACTCATCCTAGTCATCCTACTCCACAATCGACGACATGCCTTCAAGTGTCTTGCTAAAGACACACCTACACAATACACATGCTCTTGAGCGGTGTCAATCCGGCGTTTTATCGAACGTCGAATCAGGGTTCTCACCATTCAGCTATGCAGCCGACTCTGTATAGACTACACTTAGCTGTAGTAATGTTATATAAACAGTATTGCATTGATCAAAAGGAGAATCAAATCCGAATTTCCAGTATAGGCTACACTACTGTATGTGGATTGGGGGTGCTGACCACAGTGACATCTACCGTTCACATCAGAGGAGTTACGGTACTTAGCCCATGGCTATAGCTTATATATTGGTAGGCTACTAACCATGGTGTAGCAAAAACAAAAAAAAATTTTTTTTAAATTTACCTTGGATTTTGTTGTCACTAATATCTAATTTTAGGAGTCTGTACAGCGTTTCAAAGGCAAAGTCTTCAATAATTTCTAAGTTGTTGTTGGAAATATATAGCCTTTCAAGAGGCAAATCTTGCAGTCTCTCTACCTGTAAAATTTAAAACCATTCCGTTTACAAGATAATTAGACAGTAAAGCTTATACTGTAGATAGCCTACTTATGTATTGAAATTGCATTGTTTTTTTAATACCCGTAGCCTACTCTAACACAGGAGTCCCCAACCAACAACCCAGTAGGCTACCGGGTCGTGAAACGGTTGTTACCGTGTCCCGAGTACACTCGATCAAAACGGTCGTCGAGATTGCAAATTGGTTAAAAGTATGTCCTCAGTCATAAAACAAAATCCTTACAGTGAAAGCAATTGCAATCATGCACTTAATAGCCTACCATGGCTACCTAACGATACGGCCTGATTTGTCACATTTTGCAGAAATTTCCAGATTTTCCAACTTTGGGCGAATGTTTGAATAAATTTTTCTGAAAATTATATTTTTACGCTTTCTTTACTGTTTTCCCCAGATAACACAATAGGTTTTAACATCCTCACATGTTGAAAAAACAAAGAAAATTTGATTTCGAAGATTTTAGTCAGACTGTTCGACTCCAGCCACCCGCACTTGCTGTTGTTTCTCTGGGCAAGAAACTTTACGATAATTGCCTCTACCCATTGATCGATTTCGAGTAATGGGTAGTACCAAATTTAAGTCATAAGTAGAGTAGACAACCGGAAACAGACATTGCCGTCGGCTGCAGCATGGGTCATCAGGTGTACGTCGGAACGCGTACACCGATGCATAGCGCTCAAGCCCGCTTTCCTGCAATGCAGGATAAAGATATGAAAAACAAACAAACAAACAAACTGTTAATTTTTCAATAACAGTCTGATTCAGCGTTTTTCAACTTACTTTTTCTCATTTGCTATTGCTTCTCCAAGGCAACAAAAAGCTTTTATATCATTAGGAGACAGCAAAAAGTAAAAAATCTCAGAAAATGTCAGTTAAACACTCGCAGTAGCTGTAATCAAAATCTGCAAAATGTGACAAATCAGGCCGCATCTTCAGGTGGCCATGAGCCTATTTACAAATTTTACGCATGACCTGCTGTATATCTATCAGCACACTGACGGATTCAGAGAGAGATAGAGCATAGTAGCCAACCGGTAAAGTCACTAAGAGCCCCTCAAAAATCAAGACACACTGATAATTTGAAGTACGTTTAATCCGCTATAAAAATTATAACTGTAAGTAAATGTCAAACATCGTTTTATCTTATTGCCTGTCAGCAAAACTATTTCCATTTTGAAACCGGGCAGTGATAAAAAAAAAAGATTGGGGACCGCTGCTCTAACAAAAATATCAATCATCTACAAATACAAAATGATTTCTTTTATTTCAATTACAATAAATACAACTACAGTAAATAAAGTATCTTTTTTTTTATTAGGCCTATAATTTATTTCCGGTCCTCCAATATGGCGTCTATTGATATTTCAATTGTCTTATTTTGCACCAACAGTTTGAAGAACTAGTCTATAACATATCTTTAATTTTAAGAAATAAACATTATTGTGAATTCATATGAAGACAACAACTAAATTACCGATTTTCTTAATGTACTAGCCTACTCAAACAATAACCACTACGGTAACCAAAACTCACATGCTCTTTTATCACAACTGGACCGATGAAATTGTTTTCAAGTTCAAGAAACACTGTTGTGTTGGGAAGTTGGTCTGGGACAGAATTTATGTTCAAGCAGACCACGTCTTCTGGTATTGTGCAATCACAATGTTGGTTCGGAAGAGGGCAAGTCACTCTTGGAAAATTTTGATTCTGACAATGGAATATAGGCAGAAATAGGAAGATATTTAACACAAATAACCACATGTTTATCTGAGTTACAAACTGCAATTAAATATTTATTTTGCAAAGTAAATTTTTATAAGTTAGTCGTGATGTTGTCTCCGCAAGAACAGTTGCTGCTTTATTTCAAATATTATTTTTACAAAAATTAGACCGTAGCGTCGGCTACAAAGTTTTCCACTTTGAAGATATAGAGGCCTAGGCCTACTAGCTTCGTCCGACGTCAGTGCTGAACCGTTACGTTTGATCTGCAAATCTAATCTTTTCAACAGCTGTTCTGACACAAAGCATGTCGAACACCTTCGAATATACTAATTAGGACCTGTAGCGCACCCGCATGGGGCTAAGGGGGCTCAAGCCCCCCCAAACCCGCCATCAAAAATGAAGTTTTTGTATGTTCTGCAGAACATCTAAACCGGACTTCGTATTTTCTCTCCTGATATCAAACGAAATATTTTCGTTCAGTTTGCCACTTAGTATGCAACTACAAAATAAACAATTGGATATGACAAGTGCTATTACACACGTGAAAGCTCTTGAGAAGTTTTAAACGACGTGAGGCTGGATGCTGTCAAAAAGTTCAATGCAATTTACACGAAAGGTGCAAAAATTATTTCTGATTTGTTTCAAGACAGCGTTGCACTGAGAAGAATTGGTGAACATCAAATTCATCAGAACAATGTTGTTGCAGAAACGCCTAAAGATTATTACCGAATGTAATATTCATTCCATTCCATCCATTCCATTCAATTTCATCTCTCAAGTTAATACCCGTCTTTTAAAGCATGGCAACATAGCCTACTTGAGGCGTTTTTCTGTTACTTCCCACTGGATGTCAGTTGACAAACCTAGATAGGCAACTTTTCTTAAATTTGTGTGAATTTTGCTGCGAAGACTTAGAGTTGGATTATCACTGGCTAAAAAAAAATAACTTTTTTTCGAGTGTCGAAGATATTTTAACGGTTTCTGGGCAATTTTGGGCCACTGAATCCGAAAATAACATCGGTTTCTTTGAATTGGCTCCAGTTTTTGAGATATCGATATTTTCAAATTTTGGCTAGATGACCAAGGGGTCATTTCATTATAATAGGAACATTGGTTGGCACCACCGAATTTTTTTTTATTGGTTTAAAACATGCTTCTCACTTCTCTGAGAAGAATGGTGCAAATTTGATGAAAATGAGATAAGCGGTTCTCGAGTTATAAGTGAAATAACTATTGGCCACTAGGTGGCTTCATAGATAAGGAGCAATAGAAAAACGGCAATATCTCAAGAACCGCTCAACATATTTAAATAATTTTTAACTCTACCCCCATGTTTTCTGGGGTGGGCTATCTTTTTATGAACACTAAAACAAGTTTTGGTTACTACCTTTAGAGATAAAAAGAAATTGACCTCTTGTCGTTCCTCACCAATAAAACCATGAATAAAACCAAAACCACGACCTGTGCCTCACTGTATGCAAGTGCCTGTGCCTGAATCTAGTGATTTACTTGACATAGCCATGGGATGTGATGGAAGAAAGAGGTAGAAAGCTCTGCAAGTGACAGCGGTGGAAATGTGTTTGAAAGTAGTTCAGCTATTCCAGAGACATTCAAACAGGAGGAGCTGAGTGATCTCATCAGGGATCTCAACCTATCCAAATAAGCAGCAGAAATTATGGCATCCCGACTCAAAGACAAAAACCGTCTTGGAAGCAGAGCTTCCACAAAATTTTATTTGCGAGAGAAAAGGAATTTTTTGCCTCCATATTTTTGCCAGCAAGATGAATTTGTTTACTGCAAAGACATCGCAGGCCTTCTGCTGTAAATAAGAGTACCACAATATAGAGCTCAAGAGTGGAGCTTGATCATAGACAGTTCAAAAGGAAGTTTAAAGTGTGTATTGTTACATACCGGTAACAGATATCCATCTCTCACAATTGGCCATTCAACAAAACTGAAAGAAGAGTACAATAACATTAAAACGATATTACAGAAACTGGATTACGACTCTCACCAATCATTAATTTGTGTAGACTTGAAAATGGTAATTTTTTTGCTTGGCCAGCAAAACAAAATATCCATGTTTCATCTGCTTGTGGGACAGCCAAGCTCGTAATAATAACTGGGCGAAAAAAAGGTGGCCATCTGCAGATTCCATGAAAGTTGTTGAAGGTAACATCATCAATGGGCCTTTAGTTGACTGAGAGAAAATCATCATTTCACCATAACACATCACACTTGGTTTGATGAAGCAGTTTATAAAAGCCTTGCCTACGACTGGCAACTGCTTTTTAATAATTATATTTGCAGAGCATTTCCTGATTTGACTATCGAAAAGCTGAAAGCAGGTATTTTTGATGGCTCTCAGATCCGCAAACTCATACAAGATGCACGTTTTTTTTTTGCAGTCTACGACAGACAAGGAGTCTGTTGCATGGCATTCGTTTGTTTTATTTTCACAGAAATTCTTTGGAAATAAAAAAGCTGAAAATTACCAAGAATTGGTAGAAGATATGCTTTCCAAGTGCAAAGATTTAGGTGTGAAGATGAGTATCAAGGTTCACTATCTCTTCAGCCACTTAGATCGTTTTCCTGCAAACCTTGGTGACCTAAGTGAAGAGCACGGAGAAAGGTTCCACCAGGACAGGTCATAGAAGAGCGGTACCAGGGCAGGTGGGATGCCTACATGATGGCTGACTATTGTTGGAGTCTCCAACGTGACTGTTTGGCCACATCACATTCAGAAAGTCTTACTAAAGAAAATTTGTAAACATCGACTAATCATTTCGCATTATATGAATGATTAATGTGCTTAACAATTTACGAAATGTAGGCTACTTCGATGATACTAAAAGTCTTGTTTGTGCTTTGACGCCACCTGTTTTTGCAAACAGAAAACCTGTTCCTTACCGCTAATATTGTTTAATTTTTGGAATTTTTGCTTGATTTTCACATAAAACATGGTTTGCCTATGGAAGGCTCTCTGCAATAACAATGGTCATATTTCACAAAATCGCATCAAAAATGTAAAAAATAAGGTATGGACATGCTTGTAAAAGACAGATAAGGTCTCATCAAAGTTATAGCATAAAGAAAATACTAATGTCAAAATTTGCAAATTTTTAGCACTTTTTTGGAGTACAACCATGGATTATCTCAAAAAATAGAGCCAATTCGTAAAAACCAAAGTCATTTTCGAATTCAGCGGCATCAAAATACCCCAAAACCATTAAAACTTTCTTGGCACCAAAATGTGTGTTGACCAGTGTTATGATTCTTTGTTGCAAAATGAGTTGACGCTTTGGAACGAACGGTTTCGCAGTAGCCCAATGCTAATGACGTGCCTCCACCGACATCGGCAATTGAAACAATATTGCTATGCTATTCAGACATCTACTGTAATATTTACAAATTGTTAAAAGTGTTTGTTACCTTGCCAGTTACTACTTGTACAAGAGAACGCTCGTTTTCAATACTGAAGAAGATCAAAAGCTATCTGCGAAGTAGCGTGGGAGAAGAAAGGCTAAATAGATTGGCAATGTTGAACATTCATAAGGAAATTCCAATTTCACTAACAGAAATTTTAAATGAATTTCAAGAACACCAAAAGACGGCTTGACATCAAATTGTAGCTCGTTGGCTGGTGAATTCTGTTTTCGTTCTGGAGTTATATTACAACCTGTTTCTTTCGTCTGTTTAAGAACTTTCTTTGATTTTGCATTTTTACACCTAATTTAATGTTTACACAGGGCATTGTATAATGTAGGCCTATAATATAATGATGGGGGATAAAAAGTTTTGGTTTATTTTATTAGAAATTCAGGAAAGTGAAAACGCGCAGGTTAGTAAAGTAATGTATATTGGCCCTTATTAGTAGCCTTTAAGAAGGATGTACAGTAGAACTCGGTTAATCCGGATTCGGTTAATCCGGATCTTCGCCTAATCCGGATGAAACTGGAAGTACAAATGATTTGTAATCTTTTTCTTAAGAAACAGCTTCGGATTATCCGGATTATTTAATCCGGATCTTCGCCTATTCCGGACAAAAATTGCGCTTTCTCTATCGCATTATCCGGATTTTCCAGACAGTTTTGCCATTTTATGCTAAAACGTAACGTGGCTTATTGCGAGAAATTTCTTATCTATTGTTCCGTTAATGTGACGCAATAAATTATTGCGGATTTCTTCTTTTCATGAACAGTAATCCCTCCTAACGCAAAATTCCTGCGCAAATGCCCAAACTCGTACTGTAACTTGAAAAGATGTCGGTGGAATTTTCGGCGGTATGTCGGTGATGTTTTTCCAATAGAAGACTTTGTTTGATTTTTTATAAGTTTTCCAAAGAAACTCGTCTTCCGTAACTGTTTTCAAAAGTTTTGAGTGACTACAGATTATTCCGACACGCATGTCTGAAGATATAACTTTTGCCAGTGTGTTCTTGCGTTAGACGCAGAGTCTACAAATACAATCGTTTTACATGCATAGGCTACTGCATTTCAAAAGAATTCTATCGCTAATATGGTGATCGCGCGTCTCGGAATTGACAGATGACCACACTAATGCGTTCAATTTCGGTGATTTTTACCGATACCCTTCTATCTAGGTAACGTCAGGCTTGATAAAAACCGTCATCGGTTAATCCGGATCTTCGCCTAATCCGGATGGAATCGCCGGTCAAATCGAATCCGGATTAACCGAGTTCTACTGTATTTTCATTGTTAAAATCAAATATTTTTCCAAAGGAGCTTGAACGCCCCGCTGGAACCCAGGCACAGGTATCGGCAACCGGTGGGTTGTGAGTGCCTTTAAATATTAGTCAAAGTATTCGGCATAGGCTTATCGTCACTATTGTTGCAAATCACTCGGCCAACATTTCTGAATTAGACCCCCCCCTAATTTTTTTTCTGGGTGCGCTACTGATTAGGACTATTTGGCACGCTCATGGAATGGTGGAAATTGCAAGGACAGTTAATAAAACCTGTGCTTGATTTGCCATCATTAATCGTCAAAACAACAATGTGTTAAATTTGGACAGACGCCTTACAATCGCTCGAGGCCAACGGCTTTTGAGTAGTGAAGAGGTAGCCTGATTATAGTTCTTCATTTGTCGTTTTTGTGATGAAAAGTAAAATCTGTATGAGCATAACTAGATCTAAGTGGGAAAAGAAGCATCAGTGTGGCATATAGGCTATTTTGAGTGGCATATATTTTTGTGATGATTAATAAACTTTTAAAAGCATGGTGCAAGATCAGTTTGATGCATAGATTTCGGCTCGTACTACGCGCTTTAAATTTTTTTCATGTTTAGTTTGCAACATATGACGAAACGAAATTACTTGAATTCGAAACAAAACGAAGTCCTTCACTTAGAAACCTATTTACAAATAAAAAAAACTATTGCTAAGCGTATTCATTTCCAACATCCCTAGCAATAATAAGCTCATTGCCAATATCGACCTAAGCGGGATCACCTTTGCATGTACAGTACATTTTATTCAAGAATGTTTACTGTCATCTCATTTAACATTCTTGAATAACTGTCATCTCGGGACTCAAGTTGCCAACCTCCTCGTGTTGAGTCCTGGTAATTCAGGCTTTTGAAACGAATGGCAACAACCAGAGACCGCAACTCATAGGGCACCCGGAGCAGTAAAAGGATAAACCCTCGTCCTGGTGTCCGAAAGAAAGTCATTCACCTAATCCTGAGCAAATGCACCTTTCAGTGCAGGCAGTTTCTCATGTTGTAAATGTCGGAGTAACCAGGGGCGCAGGAACGATTTTTGACTGGGGGGGCAAGATTACGAAAAAAGGGCACTTTTGTTTACTAAAAGGCCAATTTTTTTTAAAGTTTTAGGTTAAGATATAGCGATAATGCTAATCTATCACCTCACTATGTATTGAGTAATGATAGCCTACAAGTGTCCGGTATACAAAGAAGGGCATCATGCTATGTTATAATGATGTAACCTACTGTCAAGCCTTAAAGCAGCCTGCGGCCATGGCCGCTAAGTAGTGCTTAAATGACAGCCGGTGCTACCTCCTCAATCGGCCAAGTTTGGCCGCCAGTCTTTTCTAACCAATTATTTAATTTCGCAATAGAATGATTGTGGATTAACTGTCGAAAACATGTAGTATCAAAGAGTGACACAAAATTAGGTCAGCGCGTCATAATCGCCACTGTTGCATTGTGCGGGAATATTTGTTATTGATGGAATATATCCATCTGCGATCACCAGCGCTGTAAGTCTTGTTTGTAATTCAAGACGTTTATTTTAACAAAGTCTTAATCCGAAGTGCTAATTTACGTGGGCTGGCAATATTGTCGTTTTTATGTCAATTCCTTGTTAAAAAGAAGAACTAGGTTAGTTGACATCCGAGGGGAAAATATTTTTTGATCATATTTTCCAAAAATTATGCTTCTTTTAGTAATATCCTTCACATCATTGAAATACTTATTTTATTACCTTGCCATCATCGTCAACACAATCATGTCGAACGTTGTTTTTCGTTGCTAAAAAGAATTCTAGGGTAGTGGCGAACCTTTAAAATCAGCCACATTGGAGACACTCCAGTGGCATAGCCAGGGAATGTGCCGGAATGTGCCGCCCGGGGCGGATTCAGATTTTTCCGCTCCTTAAAGAAAAAGCATGTGAAAATGAAATGCGTTTTTTTTATCAGATTATAATCAAAATCAAAAATCGTAGTCTGAAAGTGCCGCCCCCAGACGTGCCGCCCGGGGCGGTCCGCCCCCCTCGCCCCGCCCTAGCTAAGCCACTGAGGCACTCGTGCGAGTGTCGTTAGATGGTCCCGCAGTACTGGATTACAATCCCGATAAAGCAGTTATTGCGTGGTGCAACGATTCTATTGTAGGACGTCGCCCAGGCCCAGACTTCAACAACGCTAAGTGATCATTTTAGCATTGTTGCAAGTTTAATTCTATTTACTTGTGCCATCGTTATTTTTATTTTGTATTTTGGCCTCCAAGCACGCAGATTTGGCCGCCGAGAAGGAGCTCCCGGTAGGCCACGATGGCTGCCGAAAAAAAACGAGTTTTTAAGGCCTGTACTGTGTTGCAAAATTTTGTGCGGTAAATATTATTTTGAGGCAAAAATGAAAGATTATAATTAGGCTAAAAGCGAATAGCAGAAATTGTTATATTGCAAAATGTGCAGTAGTTTACATGACATTAAAATGGCACCATTGCCCCCCCTGCCCCTCCATCTGCAGAAAAATAGAGGGCATGGGGGGGCATCCGCCCCCCCCCCCCCGCTTCCGGCGCCCCTGGAATTAACACTGCTGCAGTTAAACTATTATCTCGTCTATTCTGCCCTTGATAGCCTATAACTTATAATTTAGCTTGCTTACAACTTATATGACAGTGTCTTTGTCCAAACTACCGAAATGCGAAAACAAACATAAAATCTAATCACTAACGGTTTATTGCCGGAATGGCATCATATTGACGTAGGCAATACTTGCAATACAATGTTAGTTGCTGCAGACGAATCATCCCCAGGCGAGTATAGTGAACAAGTCACATTGATTGATTCATAAACCCAAGAAATCGTGACATCACCAATGATTAGTAATTCAATTATTCGATTTCTTGAAGATTTCGTTTTCCTGCTTGCAAGTATTAGTAGCAGCATTAAAGACATCCTCATAAAACTGTAATCCTCTCCCAGTGTCAATTGGCAATCCCCCCATTGACTGCGGACATCTTTTATGAACACAGCCCTTAATCTAATAACCCAAACTCGACGGCCTATAGCCTAAAAACACGACAAAATCTATTATGAGCGGTTTACACCGCATGGCTTTGCCACCAGGGTAAACTACACTGATAGTGTAGCAGTGAGTTTGTTCCATTTACTCATAGCTCTTCTGATTTAATCATACAAAATCAAAATATTATTACTTGCTCATAAAATCGGTTTTCAAGTTTAACAGCAGAATTTTTTTTCTAAACCACTGACAACTTATGATACAATTAGAATGGACCCGCTTTCGTACAACCAATGAGAATGAGTATTGAGTAACTTACTTTCCCGTGCAGTGGGAAAAGCTAATTTCAAAACCTAAATTTCAATTTTGAATGTTGTAACAAGCTATTTATCAATGACAATTTACTTAGAAACCATGTATTTTTGCATTACGTTTGTGATGCAGTCAACATTCCTAAAGTAATGAAAAAAGTTAGAACGAACTAATTTCAAGCTATAATTTTCAAAAAAAATACGCTTTCAACAATGTGCAGCAACTATTACTTTTCATTTTCAATCCTCACTGCTTCGCTATGGATGGATGGAATTTCCTCTTGCTGGTTTGAGAAGCATTCTTTGCCATTTCGCAGCTCGGATCGACTTAAAGAACGGCTTCCTATTGACAAACTCCCATTGCTTATTTTTCTTCTGCCAATGGACATATTACCTTGTGTGGAAGAAACTTTTTTCCCACCTTTCTGCTTTCCTGTTGTCCTGCCATTAGCAGTTGGGCGTCGGTCTGGAGAAAATGCATCTGAAATTGACGGTCTGAGTTCTGTTCTCTTATTTTGTTTCATTTCCCGCTTTCCGTAAGTTCGTTCTAGCCGCTTGGATGTAGTGTCTTTGAAATTCTTTTCCTGTCGCCCTTGCTTACATCGTCCGTACAAACGATTCTCTTTGTGATGACCAACCGCACGATAATGTCTGTCATCATTTTGCCCATATCTATCGTCTCTATTGCGGCCAACAGAACCATCATGTTTCTTGTAACGCCCATATAATTTCGCGTCATTGCCTTGTCTACCAGGGCGATTGTATTTTTCACTGTAACTTTCATACGAACTGCCGTCATTGTCTCTGGAATATGTTTTATACACCTTTTCTTTTTTACGATTATTTGAACGACTTTGTTTTTGGTTATTATGCCTGTCTTGTCGTGATTCCTCTTCGTATCGGTAATGCCTTGATTCGGACTTATCACGACTACGCCTGTCAGAATATGTTTTTTCTTTCTGTGGCGTAAACCTTCTTTCTTGTCGTTTGTTTGCACCATTTTTCTGTTTAGCTGCAATGAAACGTCCTTCAGCAGGGGGGGTGTCGTATGTTCGATTTGACTGTCGCCGCTGACTTGGCCTTAAAACGTTGTCTCTTTGAGCAGACTGCTTTCTTACTTCATACAACACCTGCTCACCAACAGTCATGGATTCATCGGATTTCTTTATTGTTGACCTACTGCTGCTGCCTCTCCGTTTCGGTCTAGCCTTGATTTTACTTTTTAAACAGCCCATCTGTTCTAAAATGAATCCAAGAATTGCAAAGAAAAGAATTGTTCCTAGAATGGCACTAAACCAAGGTACAAATGCTGCAAGACATAAAATTGATGAATGTTATTGCTTAATTGCTATCAACAAAAAGTAGGTCGTTGGAGACAAAAAAAATTGCAATTAATGGTATTTTTAGGTGCCAGAAAGATATATCTGAGAAAGCGATCCGAATTGGAAACACTTGCGTTTGAGAGGTCAGAGTTTTTCAACGATCGGGAAGAAGTTGGCAAAAAAGAATCACCAAAAGGATAAATTTTTATCTTCAGTAACCATCTTGAAATTGGTGAAAAATATTTAAGGACACTTTACAATAAAAAAGCGCTAATAAAATAGACTGCCAACTGAGGAACTCTTTAGGCGGTTGTGAGAAATATATGTGGGGGCATCTGGGGCTCTGGCAACACTAATTCTTAAATTGTTACACAACTTTACAACGATATCGTCTGGAGCCCTACCACAGTGCTGTCAAATGAAGAATTCTTTTGTCAATTAAGGGTAATTTTGAGGTCGTTGAATACAAGAAATAAGGGAATATTATTTTTAAAAAATGGCGGATGTTAAAGCTTAGCCTATACGGTACCAAAAATCTGATAAAACCAGTGTTTGAATCTTTTGTAAAGAGTGTCTTGGATTTGGTAAAAAAAAAAAACACTAAAGGACAGATTGCGATGGAAAAGCGCTACCGGTAGTAAAATCATGGTATGATTGTGGAATTTTCAAAGCGGCTGCAGGATCTTCACTTAATGGCTTCTGGCAGCACCATCTTGCTCCAGTTTCATTTTGCAAATTTTTAGTTAGGCATAATCACTGAAATAAATGCAAATTGAGTAGCCTATTGTAACTCAAATGTAAGAACTCATTTGCAACAGCTCATAATTTCCTTACCATTCAATTTTTTGCTTTTATCTATTAAATGCTTCACTGAAATGCGTTTGGCTAGCGCTGAAGTCTGTGAGGTTTGCAGAGTCGGCATGTCTCGCGTTTCTGCAATATAATATATATAAGAACTGTAAAACAACACATT
The DNA here is from genome assembly GCF_918807975.1 of Aplidium turbinatum. NCBI lineage: Eukaryota > Metazoa > Chordata > Ascidiacea > Aplousobranchia > Polyclinidae > Aplidium > Aplidium turbinatum. The sequence continues at coordinate 21,744,172 of NC_137477.1, forward strand.
GACTTTGGTTTGGTGCTGCTGCTACTACTCTAAAGATATGGCACTGTAGCACATGTAAAAATTACAACTTCTATTTTGATTCAACGTTGGTGTAGACTTTTGGAAAAGTTGCGACCGTGCGAATCTTTTTAGGCTACTTGTCTTATTTCAATGCAAGCATTTCTTAAGTTCCCGTTTAGTCGCTACCTTTTTATGGACTTCTGCTGTGTTATGGTTAGCCGACGAATCGTTTTTCACTGTGATAGTCAGAAATATAACAAACTAAAAACTTACCAGTTGTTAGTCTGCTTATAGGCTAGTGACACTTGAAGCCTCCAAATTGTACTGAGGCTAAATGACACTTCAGGTCAAACACATCTCACAAACATCAAACGTATCTTTGTTTTGATACCAAAATGCCTAAAATGGCTGCACCTACTAAAAAATATGTCATTCCTAGCTGTTTTCATTGTACTGTATCTAGCTTTGTCACGGTGTTTTACCGCCGATACTTGCCGCAAATCTTCCTGTTTATTTTACACAATCTACATTGTATTTCTGTAAATAAAGTCCAGAGGGTCTGCTTTATTGCATCATAACCAAACGTTTTACACACAATTGCATAAAAATATTGTGTTGCATATTCTCTAACAAGGAAGTAACCTAATTTTTAAGAATGTTGGGAAATTAATCCCCGAACAGAGGTGTCCAACTAAAACACGCTGACGTGCCTATTTTTGTCTTATAAAAATAACTCATTTCAGTGGCGTAGCCAGAAAAAAAATTTGGGGGGGGGGCAAATATTTGATGAATTGAAGAGAACGACAAAGTGTTTGATTTAAGACATCGCCACCTGATGTGCAGTGGCGTATCCTGGTGGGTTAAGCAAAGGAAGCAATAAAGCTGGCGGGGGGTTAGAGCGTGCCGAAGGCACGCGTATTCTAGGGGGTCCGGAGCAGGGTTGCATTCCTGGGGGGGCTCGGGGGGGCTCAGCCCCCCGAAATACGAAAAGGCTTGATGTAGGGGGGGCTCAGGGGGGGCTCGTTCAAGCTTCCATTTTTCAGTTTTTCTGGCTGAACAACAACTTCTCGACTGAACAAGTAACACTTTAACAGCTTTCTCACAACAGAACTGCAAACGAACACGAACATAAGTTGATAGCAATCGTCGTTTTCCCTGATTAGGTCTCATAAAAATGACCACCAAGGAATTCGTAGAAGATCTGGCGCTTTTAAAAGATTGTCTTCGGCAATTATCACTTTTGTCAGAAACTCTCCAGACTGGGAATATCAACTTCGTAGTATTTAATCGTCATGTCAAATGGACTGTTAATTCTCTACTTCAAATGAAAAAAGCTATTCAAGAAGGAAAGTATTCGTTTGATGAAGTTGTTAACTTGAGTCCCGGAAGTACAAAAAACTACTCCTTTAAAGGTATAACATTGGACCAGTTCAAAGCTCGACGTAGAGACTACCCTTCTTTTGATCGTAATCGGTTTATTCAAGCATTGGTTGACAACATTGGAAGCAGGATGGTGGACACCAACAATGAAAATTCTGTGAAAAGCTTGGAAATTATTGTACCAGAGTTGTGGCCTGCTGCAGTCGAAGTTCCATGGCAAGAAGGGGAGCAGAGATTACGAAAAATAGAGGAGAGATTTCATGTCATCACTCCTATTTCCGATTTTCGATTGTATGTTGACAATCCTTGTCATATACCAGATACGATAAAGTTGCTCAAGAACGTAGTACTAAACATGATTGCTATAAGTTCTGCTGAAGCCGAACGTGGATTTTCACAAATGAACTTGGTCATCACACCGCTACGATCACGGCTGACCATACTCACTTGTTTCAGCACTGTTGTTCATCAGCATCAATGGACCACCTCCTCATTTATGGAATGGCACTGCGGCAACTCAGAAGTGGTTGCAGACTCATCGGTCGGCTGTGGATATTTAAGTTAAGCATTCTAAACTGCCCACATTGAATGAACTCAGATCTGTGCAAAAACTGTTTGCTGGCTAAAATCAAGGACTGTCGTGGTGCTTATAACTTAGCCCATAAAACCAAAGACCTGGCAGCAGGCTATTTGTTTTGTGTAATCTCGTTTGCACCAACTTGGAATATGCTTGTGCTGTAATTGGAGTTTTTTAAACTGTTTGTTAATAACTAAATGAGATTTTAGTGTAACTGTCACATTGGCAGCTTATTGGTTCTTACTAGCAAATCTGCAACCACAAGCGCTCATTTCAAGAATTGCATTTCCTTACTTTCCTATTGCAGTCAATGTTTTTGCAAGTGTGCTTAGGATTGGCTCATACAAATAAGTTTACAATTGAGTTAAGAGATTGCAATTAGCTCATGCAAATCGAGTTTCAAGTGTAGGCCTACGCAGTAAAAAAAAGCAAAGGAGATTGCAGTGTAGCAACCAAGCCAACTTTCAAACTTATAATTTTATATCGGATTCAACCACGTTTTCACGTTTTGTTGCTTCTACCTTTTTCTGTACTTCAAGCTATGTTTTAGCATGGGTCGTTTTTCGACATGATGTTCAGAAGTAAAAACAAACTGAACAGTGTTTCCTTTTAAAAAAGGTAAACATTGTTGGCTAATAACCTACACCGATTACTTATACATACTTTGTCTATCACAACACAGCTAAGTGTTAGAGCCCCCCCAAAAAAAATTTTAGGAATGCACCCCTGGTCCGGAGGCATGCTCCCCCGGAAAATTTTTGCAAAATTACACTCAAATAATGGATTATAGCGCTTTCTGGAAACACTTTCAGGGTAATTTTTGTATGAAATTTATAGGCAGATAAACAGCTATTAACTTATTAAAGGTAGCTGCTACACACGAACGGGCAAAAACTGCGGCTAAAATTAGAGAACACAAAAAACTCAGCTACACAAAAACCCAACAGAGTAAGCGATTCTGAAATTGCTTCCACAGATTAGTTAAAAGAAGCGTAAATCGCGTAAACTTTGCGCGATTTACGACTTACAAAATTTATTGGTGTCTTTCTGTGTATCTAAAACAAGTCCTGGGGGGTGTTAATAGCCAGATGTCTTGGAAAACGATATAAATTTATACAAATTATATTATATTTTCAACAAAGGGTTCAACTTCGGAATCCCAACTTTGAAAATTTGGGAGGGCCATGGCCCCTTTCGCCCCCCTGGCTACGCCTATGAGTCTCATTTTCGTGCCAACGTTTGGCAAAATATGTTTAAGTTTGACTAATTGCTTTTGACACTAAAAAAAAAAACTTTTTACAGAGAAATAAAACATTCAATAACACGTGAACAACATTCATAGATTGATTCACTGTGGCCACAACTGCATCAAACGTTTGTTTTCAACCAAACTCAAAAGACCGACTTTCAACGGCATACAGTGGCAATGCCTATCGCTAGGCTTACCATACGTCCCGTTTTAGGCGGGACAGTCCCGCTTTTTAACGTCTTGTCCCGACCGGTCAGCCAAACGTCCCGCTTGGGCGTTCAGCCAGCCAGCATAACACACGAACATTACCAATTAGCATGTTCTCGTTACTGTGTAGCGTACCGGTAGCCTACTTGCTGAAGGTGAATGCGTGATTTTGTTTCGTTGTGCCGACAACTGCAACACTAATTTTGAAGGTGTGAAAAGAAGAGGGCAAAATAATGTTTTCTTCAAAGTGAAAGAAGAGATTCAAAGAGATCTGACAGGGATCGGATGTGCAGCTCATATTGTTCACAACTGCCTCTATTATGCTATGGATACTCTCCCTGTATGTGTCGAAAGTCTTGTTGTGAAAATCTATAAATTTTTTCATATTTACACCGTTCGAGTTACTGAGCTGAAAATTTTTTGCGATTTTGTAGATATTGAGTATCAGCGTATCTTGCAACATGGCAATACAAGATTTTTCTCTTTGCTACCAGCTTTGCAAAGAATACTTGAAATGTTTGAGAGATTGAAAGTTACTTCAACTCCCAAGAAGGTTGTCCTACTCTCATCAAAAAATGCTTCGAAGAACTAACACAAGAGCTCTATTTGAAATTTGTTCATGGCAGTTGAAATACTTCAACGAGACTATTCTAAAATTAGAAAAGGAAAACGCTAGTGTCGTAAATGTGGCAGTGGCACATGTTCTGTCAGAGCTAAAGCTAAACTTACTTAAATAGAAAGAAAACAACTTCATCCCATCTGCAGCAATGACTCTCTTAGGCAAGCTAAAAGAAGCAGGCGAAGTAAACTTAAACTTGCTTTACAAAGAAGCAAGAGATTTTTACGATAAATGCTTATCGTATCTGGATCTTTATGATGGTTTATATAAAGATGTGCTTCCTCATTTTTGGATCGACCTAAACAAAGAAATATCCTGGGTGCGAGTGTGTGAGTCTGCGGAAAAGATCAACATAATGTTTGGGAAGCAGGTGATCAACAGCGACTCTTTTTTCGACGAACCAGTACTAGTGAAACGGCACATGTCTGAACGTTGTAAAGGAAGAGAGCTGGCAAAATGCTTCTTTGGAACAAAAGTGGGTCGAGATGTTCAAAGTATTTGAAAAAAAAAAATACACAGGCCTACGCGTTTCAAACTTTCAAAAGCTGGTAAAGTTCATGTTTTGTTTACCCGGAACATCCGCACCCGTAGAAAGAATTTTTTCCATCATGAAGAGCATGTGGTCTGAGAGCAGAAGCAAGATGCTAGAGCAGAACGTGAAAGCCGTTATCAAAAATACTGATTGGTCCTGCTCTGACTTTTACGAGAATGTAAAATTGAGCAATGTCATTTTGAAGAAGGTTATCTACAGAAACACTTTGTTATCTACAGAAAGTATGATTGGGCGAGTAAGTGAATTCGCAAATGCTTGTACGCAGTGTTAGGTAAATTCAGTGCAATTGGGAGTTACTTGTCGACTTGAAAACCGCAGGCTATTTTATTATTCTTTCTTCCTTTTGCTTTACAGAAAAGATCTAAATTCGAATTATTTTGTATCGTTAACATCAATTTCTTTCTATTTTTCGAACTGAAACCGATATTTAGACAGAGAATATGCGCATGAACTCTCGATGACAATACGGTCAATGAAGACAACCGGGATGGCTTTAAATGTAGGCCTATGTAATAATATCGGAAAATGTAAAGTTAAAAAATCACAGCTAAGTGGTCTTGGTATTTGGAGGCGTCCCGTTTTGAAGTCACAAAAATATGGTAAGCCTACCTATCGCTGCATATTGTGACGCAGTCACACAGGTCGAAAGTAGCCTAAATGTTATTTGTAGTAATTTATGTGTTTGTTTTGTATTGTGAATTAACAGTAGAACAGTAAATAACTATGTAACAAATCTTAGCTTTTGGCATAAGAATTTTCCCGAGAGCTCGAAAGCCATTTTCAAATACTCCGCGCAAGGCCTATAACAGTGGTTCCCAACCGGGGGGGAATTCCCCACTAGGGAGGAATTTTGCAATTTTCAGGGGGGGATTTGGTTTTAGGATTGTAAACCTTTTGAAGTCTAGTAAGTTGGCCTACACTAGAGCGTTAAAGAGGAAATTATTATTAGATTAACTCCCAATTATTTAAGCAACTGTTCACTGACATGGTTGCAGGCCATCACGTAGGCCTAGGTTTCTTTTTCATTCAAATACTCGATGGCTTTCAAGAGGAAACGTAACCAAGCGAGTGTTTGAGCTCAGAGACGAGCTTAAATTATTTTTTGACCTTTAAATAAAATTTGAATTTGTTTTATTGCTGATTGATGACAGATGGATTAGATTCCTTGCTTATTGGTTGATATGTTTGGTCCATAAAATAAACTGAATCTGAAAATGCAAAGGAGAAACACCAATATACGGTATATATTCAATCGCCATCTCCGTTTGAAGCAGATTGCGCATCAACAACTTGCACTGGTATCTGTATCAATGCGCCATTGACATATTGATACGATGTGAATTTACAAACTGTACTTCTTCCATGTTGGCTCAAGGCAGGTTGGAAGAAAATGATTGATTTATGTCACTGTCATTAGGAGATTGTCTTAAGGTACTAGAAGGCTGTGCTACTTGATTGCGAGGGACTACGTTCTGTCTGGCTTCTACCTTTCGATCAGCCTGGCTTGGGTGGCCCTTCCAGGAGCAGATGCCAGTACCGCTCAGCATTTAAAGATGCTTTGGAAGCTTTCACTAGCAAGCTTCATGATTGAAAGAGAAAAGTTAGAATGAACAATTGAACATGTCACCATATTTAAAGAATTATCATCGGTGCTAGTTTGTGACGGCAAAGAACAAGTTCTTCCAGAGTTGGAAAAAAAATTGATTTTGCATCATCTCACAACATTAGAACTGGAATTCATTCGATATTTTCCTGAAATTTATGATGATGAACTTGATTGAATACGAAATCCATTCACATTGTTGATTGAAAAACTTCCCGATAAATTGCAGAATGAATTTTTAGAACTCAAAACGGATTCTTGCACAAGAGACTTATTCAGAGAAAAATCAATCACTGGATTTTGTAATTCCTATCCCAAAGTGGCAGAGAAAGCTATTCGAAGTGTCCTCCCGTTTGCTTTCACTTACCCAGACAGCAAAATCCGTTATTTTTATATTGATTCAACGTCCACAGACGTTAAATCATTGCAAAAATGACGGATTTGCTGTCTGGGTATCTATGCAAATCATGTTTTTCAACTCTTGGAATTGAAAACAAAACAGAGAAATAGATTAGACTTGGAGAATGATATTCGTTGTGCTCTTTCCAATACTCTTCCACCACATTCATGAATTGTCGAAATAAAAAATCACAACCTTCACACAGACTGTTAAATGCATTGACTCTTATTCTTTGAGTGTAGGGTAGGCCTATTCTTTGAATAAAAATACGTTTCAGCGCCGTTCTTTTTTAATTAAATTATTTTAGTATGAAAAGGAATATTAGGCGTACAGGATAAAAAGCTTATTACTAGCGAAAGTTTAGTTTATTTTCCAAGACTTAGATTAAAATATTAATGTAAACGAGTTTTTAACAAACTAAATTTTTAAGCGGGGAATTTAGATTTGAATATCGACTAAAAGGGTCTACCGGATAAAAAAGGTTGGGAATCACTGGCCTATAAGAAGGGGGTACGGGAAAGCTTCAAGATCAAGCGGTGCTGGATCGGCTCTCGGGGTGTTCGCTTGAGCAACGCATTCTAAGGACTGCTTTCTATTCAGCGGCAACTAGTGCATGAAATAATTCCCTGATAACAACACTTTAACAAGCGGAAACTACTCTGTCAATTTCGGTAACCGGCCCTGCGTCAAAAACCTCTACAAGCAGCCTATGCAAAATTACCAGGAATAACCTATCAAGGCTTTGTCAGTCCGAGGATAAAGATTCAAAACCAATCAACAAATCATTCCGAACCATTTTTGATGGAATAAAATTTTGTTTGGTTTCGTGAGGCACATATTTTACTTTTTAATTACTCCAGCTGGACAAACTGTCGATGTAGGCTACCATAGCCTAAATTAAGGTACACTCGGACATCTGTATAGGCTAAAAAAACATAGGCTCAATCAGAATCTTGAGTTAGTCTTAGTACAAAACATCATTTGGGTCTAGAGTTTCTTCTAAAGCGGGTAGGCCCAATCGTTTTTCGGTTGGAACCCTTATTTTTCTTTCAACTTCGTTTGGTTTGCTTAGATTGGGAGAAGCAGGTCGATTTTCTACTATTGGCTCAAGTGCCACTCTTTTTGTTGATTTTTCTTCCGATTGCTTTTCAGTTTCTTGACGATGTTTTTGTTTTCTCTCTTTTGCCAGCAACTAAGTTAAATAAAATAAAATGTTTGAAACAATAAAACTCTGCATCAAAAACATATTTCTACTAGTAGCCGACAAATTAGTAAAAAAATGTGGTAGGCCTAGCCTACGTAGGCTATGGTACAAAGACGATGTGGAACAAAGACACTTTTATTAAATAGGCGATCTATCTTGTTTTCGTAACACAGTTGTTGTTGTTATTAGTCAAAATCAAAGAGTATGGGGAGTTATTCTAATATAGCCTACCATGACGACATTTTCTTGCTTTTCGTTACCTATTTTTCAAACGTGCCAAAATGACGATTGTCAACAACGGGTAGCCTATTAAGCCTATCTATCAACAATGCAATGGTTTTAAAAACTTTGCGAGAGCGTCGTATATAGGCTACCAAGAATTCAAATAGCCCCAGGCAACTAGTCCATTGATTTGTCTATTTTTTCAAAACTGTAATTTTTCTGGTTTTGATGGAAGCTTATAAGCTTATAAACACAAACTTTTAATCAAAATTCAAAGAAAATGAAGGGGTGTACCAGCAAACATCTATAGGATTGGCCCATGATACCAGAGAAGGATCCACAGAGGATACAAACTGATATGAATGAATCAACAAGTGAATAAAAAGTTTGAAATAATTTGTTTTGTAAACGAACTTTCATGATGACGCAAGAATGCTGGAGCGGTTGTCGCGACTGCACGATGCTCGAAAAGAGGTCGGTTTGGCACCGTTTGAAAGCACGCGTGCAAGTTTTGGCTAAATTTTGCCAACAAATGAAAGCAGCTAACTGGATGTCTATATGTTTTTTTACTGCTTCCAGTAGTCGTTTGTGTTTTGTCTTTAGCCTGCAGCTTAATAGCCTATACCATAATAGATTTAAGGGGAAGGGGGCAGAGGGTACAGATGCCCCGGGCCCCCCGACTTTTGAAGGGCCCCCTACGTGGAAAAAATGTGATTTTGTGTTATTAGTATTTTTTTCTTTTAGCCTTTGAAGTTTCTGCAAAACGCTGTGCAGTGCAGTGCTGGATTAATGCCACTGTAGACGTAGAGGTGGTTTTTGCCCGAGGGCCCCCATCTAAAAATGCCCCGGGCCCCCCATCAGCTAAATCCGGCCCTGTAATAGCGTATTAGTATATAGCCTACAGCAATATATTATTACTATATATTATCAAAAATGGACGCAAAGTAAAATGATTTTTAATCTGTCATTCATGTAATTTATTTATATTTTTTACAGTAGATTAAAATTAAAAATTAAGCTGATCGTTACAAAATGAGAACCAAATATCAGAGTCATTCAGTTTGTCAAATCAAAATCAAACGCAACGACTTGGACATGAAAAGCAAAAATCTTGTAATCAAATTTCGAAAAGTGCTTGAAAAAAAATAAACCCTTGAAGAACTTGACTGCCTCAAATACCAAGGTTATTATATTGCGATAACGGCACAAGAAGTGACTATAAGCAATGTTCTTGTGATGTAACGAAATGAGTTTCTTGCAGGTAAAATGGCGCGACAGTGGCGCTTAGAAGCGTGTTTGATGTGTATTTTCAGACTTTTTGATTAATTTTAGAGTGAATTTTACTATTTGAATTCTATAGAACAAATATGTGGCAGTTGAACAGTACTGTAATTGTTAATAACGCTGGTCAACACAATTTATTTTGCATGGAGTTTTTCAATGGCGATAGGGTAATTTGAGGGCACTAAAGCCAAATCTGGTGTTAGTTTTTGCTCATCACAATACGTTTTTGAGATACCAAAACTGTTTTTTAATTGTTTTTTTTTACAGATTCAAGTTATAAAATTTATATATTTCTTAGAACACCCATTTATGGAATAATGTTTGCAATGGAAGGCAACTACTCCCTTAAGAATGTTTTTTCCAAAAGTACTTTTGTGATTGGCGGCTTTCCTCTACTAGTATTTGCAAAGCGGGATGTTTGGCTGACCAGTCGGAACGCCTGGACAAAACGTTAAAAAGCGGGACTGTCCCACCTAAAACGGAACGTATGGTAAGTTTCTGGTAAGCTCTAAGTCTCTTCTCAAAAGCTGCAGTCTCGCAGGTCTCTTCGGCTCAATAAACGGTATTATGACTCTTTGTAATTATTTTGCCAACCTGATATAAAAAGATATGCTTTTGAAGCTGCTTTTGTGCGTGCTTGTATGGTGTCAAACTCGTGAGTGAGTGAGCAACTTTTACATAATTGGTCAATATGGAACATGCATACTGCAAAAAACGTGGTGTGATAGAGAACATCTGAGCTCAGATTCGGATTCAGCACTCCAATATTATCCTAAATCAGTTCTCAAAATCCATGCAAGAAAAACAAAATTGTTTACCAGTGTTATTTGAAAGTTCAAAAATGCATCACGGTACCGTGGACGTCGCTATTATAACGACGTTCACGACGGGCCGCACCAAACGTTGTCGCTGGGCGCGTGCTTGAGACTCTTGCGAAGGTAAGTATTCTGGGAATCAGTTAATATTATGAAATTGAGCTTTAATTTGTTGAATTAGCTGTACCTTACATAATAGTTTTCGTCGGCTTATGAGCGTACTTAGGCTGCATACATGCTAATTGACTTTTCAGCACAGATATCTTAGCATAATAGGTTATTGCTAGGATTTAATTAAAACGCAAATGATTGACAATAGGCGTACATTGTCCAGATTTTCAAATATTTATTGAAAAATATTCGAGATCTGGGTATTTTTACCTTTTATCACATGGGAAAAAGCTTATAAATTAGCAAATATTTTATCACAATGCCAAAGCAAACCTAGCCAATATTTTCCAGAGCCAAACAAATATTTAACATTCAAAAGTTGGGCGGAGCACCTGTTTTCAAATTCATTAAAGTTTCACTTTTATGAACTGTTGCATATAAGCTTGTAGTATTATAATGATTAGGTTTCCATTAATTAGAGATTTTATACGCTGTAGGATGAATTATTCTCCTGCAATAAGGGAGGTTTTTATTTACATTGAACTAAGCTTTTGTCTACTCCTATATGCTTCAAGATAGATTAATTACTTACTGTCGGGTTTTCATACTCCACTGACTTGTTTAAACTTATTTTTAGTTTTCTTTTAATGGCAAATTCTTGGGTTGAAATTGCGACTTTCCTTTCTTCATTGGGTTGTTCTAAATCTTTTCTCATCGGTTTTTCGAGATTTTCTATTTGTACAAACTTGTGTGACGCAACAATTTTTGCATCGTCTTCAACGTCATCTGTGTCCAAAAAAACCTGAAAAAAAGAGTGTTTACGTTTACCCAATCAGTATTTCGTTTAAAAATGTAGCTTTTTTCCTTCTCATACTCCAAGCTGCAACGCTCCAAGCGGTGGGATGGCGCAACGGATAAAGCGTTGGCTTTCCAATTATGCAAACCTGGTTCGACTCCCGGCTAAGCTGGTTGTTGAAAACACCGCTCACCTCTACCCAGGGTGTAATAAATTGGGTAGGCGTAGTTGCTGAAGTAAAGGCGGCCGAGAGAAAGGAACTGGCCACCCTACTCTCCTTCTTAGTACAATGAGAACCTTGTCTTCTCATACCCAACACTTGAATCAAGTATGGGACCCACCTTTACCTTTACCTTACTCCAAGCTCTCTTTTTCATTACAAAACGCCAACAAATACATCAAACTAAAACTATTGGCTATGAAGTAGGAACAGACCCATTTATATGCACTGTAGCCTATAATAAGTAAGTAAATCGGTGTTTATGTGCATCGAGCTTAAAATTAATGTCGTTTTCACTTAAGAATGTAACTGTACGTCTAACAAAAACGATGTTGAATTTAAGCTTTTAATTAAAGTAAGCTAAGTTTAAGTAGAACTGACAAAAGCGGTAGGGTGACGCGCCGGATAATATGATCGCTTTCCAAGCATGCAATCCTTGATGTTGAAAACACCGCTCACCTCTACCTAGGGCAGTGGTTTTCAACCTTTTTTTGTGGAACGGAACCCAATGAAACAATCCAAAAGCTCGAGGAACCCCTGTTCAATAATTTAATTGCCTTATGCAAAAAACATTATTTGATTAATAAAATTGTATTAGAATACTACTTAAAGCGAAGAAAACATGTCGACGAAATTTGGCGGGAAAGCAGAAAGTTAAAGGTAATCGGACCACAAGAAAACAACGAAAATTCGGGATCTCAGCAAACGTGTTAAAGTGTAGCAAATTTATCAATAGTGGCAAACCTAATCAATGTTTGATTAAATTTAAACAATATGCATATACTGTAATAATAAAATAGACTCTCGGGTTTGAATGTAAACGTGCGGAACTCCTAGACTTACTGGCGGAACCTTAGGGTTCTGCGGAACCCTGGTTGAAAACCATTGACCTATAGGGTGTAATAAATTGGATAGGCGTATAGTTGCTGAAGAAAAGGCGAACGAGAGAAAGGAACTGACCAGTGACCACCCTATTATGGTTAGTGCCGAAGGCTGAGTACAATGAGAACCTTATCTTCTCATCTCTATATGCTTGGATTAAAGTATTTACTCACCTTGACCTAAGTAGGCTACTTTGTTAGCCTACTTCTAAAAGTTGTAGGTTACGAAAGTTTATTATGACTGACACAACCCAATACATCATACGACTTTGGTTATAGGTAGCCTAGAAGTTTGCAGTTGCCATCTTAGCAATGGTATGTTGTTACTAGTACTTAGGGCTACCATACGTCCTCTTTTAAGAAGATCTGTCCTCTTTTTTCAAGAAAAATGAACTGTCCTCCGAGGACACTAAAAAATGCTCAAATGTCCTCTTTTTTGACAGTTTGGGTTTTTTTGCTTATATTTTCAACGAGATTATATTGCTTGATGACGTCTCAGCGACGGCTTACAGGAGTGGTAGGCTATTTGTTTTCTGAACTTTTTTTATAGGCTACCAATGTAACATGCTGATTTACAAATTCTACAAGAAATTGGTGCATTTTATGGAACTGTTGTTGAACGTTCATTGCCTGGTTTATTAAGATATTAAACGACATTTTAAAGGCCATGCTTACACTTTCACAAAAAATACTCTTTTATCTACAGACGTTTTATATTGATACAACGCTTGTAGACATTATTGATTACCAACTCAGTTTTGTTCGTTTGTTGCTTGAAACAAACCGAAACGAATGTCTATGAGTGCAATGTGTATAACATCTAACCTCCAGCAAAAGAAATCGTGGAATGGATAGGCCTACAGCTTTGCAAGGAAAGGAATAGCTTTTTAGTTCACGCCGTTTTCAGCATCTTTACGGTTATGTGCACTGTGCAGCCTACTGTTTTAATCATATTTCTTGCAAGTAATTTAACAATTTCGTTAAGGCTTACCAATGACCATTCCTTGTTGAAAAAAGCTAAGGTTTGGCTACCTGGAGATCGTGCATAAAATCATTTGTTTTCTTAATCTTAAGGAAGCACAAAAGATGAGAAAAAGAGGTTAAACGTTCAGGTTCAGCCAATCTGTTTTCTTGTTTTTTCGGTAACTTTTGCTGCGTAAGCCTACCCTATAGGCTACTATAATGATTAGGGCGATTTTTGTTACTAAAGTTACATTTTTTTTGGTTGTACCAATCAACAAAAAAAATGTAGAAGCAAAATTTCATGGTTGTGGGGTCAATATTTAAGAAGTTATAACGTCACCAAAAGTCACTTTTTGTGTTTTTAGGTTACTTTTCATTTGTTAGGTCACTTTATTTTGCATACTTTTTTGCCTAATTCCCTTGTTTATTTATTTTTCATTGCTACTGTAGAGATGAATTTACATTCTATGTAGGCCAAATGCCAAGACTTTTAATAGATCTTCTACTATGGTACGGATTTTAAGTTTGCACGAGCCCATGCTTGTTCGTATCGAGTGTATTCCCGAAAACTCGTAAAGTAATTTTTTCGATGAAAAAAATTGTGTTTATTTAACCACTTCTTTTCCCTGCAACAGCTAAAGTGTTTGATTGACAGAAACTCTGCCAGAGAATGTTAAACATTACATACTCGTACATGTACGTGTAATTTGAATGTGCAACTATAATTTGAGCACAAATTGAAGCTAATTTAAATGTTGTTTTTTTTATGTTGGATTGCTGCTTTTTCTTTCGCTTTCTTGTTTTCGTTGAATAAATATACTTTTTGGTTACTTTTTCGCAAAAATAAAGTCACTTTTTTGAATTTTTTAGGTTACAAAAAAATCGCCCTAGTAATTATCTAAAATGATGTAGGCCTAAACGATTCTTCAAGCGTAAAGTTCTCTTGCTGGCGAAACGTGTCCTCTTTTTAGGCGATGAAAATATGGTAGGCCTACTAGTACTAAAAGAAAATAATTAGGCTATTCTAAAATTCATGAAAAAGAGGACAACTTTCTTTAAAGAAGCAATAACGATGTAAAATCAATGAAACAGCAAAAGAATGAAGTCTTGTTATCTCAGAATGCTGTTTGATCAGGTTGGTGAAAACTGAGTTCTTCGGCTGAGCATTTGAATATCAATACCATTTTCAGGATCGAAAAAATTGCGACATTTTGATTTTAAGCATCCTAAAACAGAAAAACCATACTCAAAGACATATGTTGTTGAAAAAGCTTGCTAGAGTTTGATAGCTTCTGTAGCTAATTTGACAAACCTATATCAAACCGATTCTTGTCACTGTCTGTTTAGATAAAACCGGGGACTTCTTAAACGTTTAAACCACGCTTAGCAAATTTACAAAATCCAACTCTTAAAATTACCCCAAGTAAATTCGATTTTACGAGGTGATCTAAGGTAATTCATTTCAGTTTTTCGACCAATGGTTTAAGCATAGATCTGACAACAGAGGCTTTTTCAGTGCAGGATAGATTACATTACCTTCTTTTGTTCTTTATGACTGTCAGTTTGTATATTTTCTTTTGCATTATTTTTTGTATACGCAACAGCAATCGCAGGGTTTTGTTCTGGTAACATGGACTTTTGAGGTTCCTCATAGGCGATTTCTACAGGTTTGTTGAAAGGATTTTCTTCTAGTATTTCACCAAATACTTCATTGATGTAATGGACTGGGTCTTCCATCTCTAAGTGTTTGTGTTTTTTGGATAGATTGCCTACCAACGCAACATAGGAAACGACTATCAACAAATTTAGATATGCAATTCAGAAAACATATAGCACAAACTTTGATTGAAAAAAATGGGTTTGACTTTAACAAAATATCATAGGCTACCTTTGAATGAACCGAACTCCCCAGCAAGCAAAAATTGAAAACATAAAACATTTTTTGATTTCCCTGAGGCGCACTTTGCAACCATTCACGCCACACCAGTTCAGGGGGAGGGGGTAATCCTATTTTCCTTTCAAATTCAACATTAGCCCAGATTTTAGGATACAACAATATATTCTAAAATCCTTGGCAAAAAAATTTCAATTGTGAGTCCAAACCTTCCTTTCCTACCCTAAAAATTATTTTAGTTTAATATTGCCTTGTAGGCTATTGTATGCACGCCAATTTTTGTTTATGGCATGTAAAGTTCAAATATTGTTTGCTACTGTACCAAAGCACTTTAAAAATTTTACACGACAGCCGCAAACAGTTTTTCTGATCTTGACTTCATCGTAAACACGGTAAAGTGGTCATTTTGGTTTATGCGCATGGCTACGCGCATGCACAAAAGTGTGACATAAATACAAATAGTTTGTGTGAAGCTGCTTATATTTAAGCCGCCTTAAATTGACCAATTGTGTGTTTTTATGTACCAATTTGTTGTTCCACATTGTCAGTTCGTAAAAACATAAAAACACACGATCGACTGGATTGGCAAGAAAAGGGAAAGGCCTTCGCTTAGCAGTAGGCCTAGTCTACCACAGGCTGAATATGATGATGATGATGATGATGAAATTGACCAAAACCTATCTCCAAAAACTATTTTTCACAAAATAAAGTCGCATTTAGCTTGTTTTGTAATGATAACTGATTACTGATAAAACGTCTTTGGCTTCTATTAATGTATAAAAAGTTACTTTGCATTTTCGATTTGCTTCCATTCTGAGATTCTCGGCTTAACTCCTTTTCATCTTGCTGTCTATTTTATCTGCTCGTTTCAGTTTAGCCTACTTGCGGAGATCGACTTGCCCTTGGTAAGAATGCGTCTGCTGTCACAACCAATTGAAACCTTCAGGCTGAAAACTGCTGCTCAAGATGCTTCAACAACAATGTTGAGTGTAAAGTTGTTGTAGGTCTAATGGATGGTGGTCGACGAGAAGTGGTTGTAAAGAAAGCTTTATCAAAAGTAGGCTACACTTTTCTTGAAATCTACCGTATTTTCCAGATTGTTTTATAAGCCAAATATAGAAACCATAAGCCAAATATGGAAACTTGGAGAGCTTTGACTCCACGGCAGTTGGTAAACTTGTGAATGTGTAGGCCTCCTACCATGGAAGACCAGCCAGCTTGACCCTACTGTACATCCATATAGCTCAGCCAGCTTTGGATATTGACTATAGCTTGACCCTATATTCATAAATGCACATTTGACTTCTTTTATAACTACAAGTACGGCTGTCTTGCAACATTTTTAATGTATTTTAGTATAGTAGCAATCAGTATTTGAACTTTAAATGCCATAAACAAAAAACGACGTCCATGCAATACAAGGCAATTTTAGGGGAAAAGTAATTTTCAGGGTGGGGGACAGGAGGGGTTGAAAGAAAATCTCAAAAAACATATGAGGTTTTAGAATATACAGTTATATTCTAAAATCTGGGCTAAAGTTGAACTTAAAAGGAACCTTTTCCCCTCCCTAAAGTTAAAAAACGCTGCTCGAGCACAAACAGATAGCCTATTAGTTACATGACTGATAGCCTACATAACATCCACATGGGATAATTGCAGTCGATTATACGTTTTCATCGGGCCATGGTTTTTATTTAGGGTCAATTAAAATGATAAGCCTACTCAATTTCATGAACAAAAATTAAGCGCAATAAAAGTACTATTCTAATGCACTTTCAATAGAAAAAACAAATAGTAGCCTATACATTTCCATTGTTTGCAGTTAGTCTAGATACCTTTGTCGTGTTGTTGTCGATTATATGTTTCTATTTTGATTTTTTGTTCCTTTGCCAGTGCTTCATACATCCATAGTGGGTAATGGTTATTGCATGAATCACATTCTAAACGTAATATTGCAATTTATTGTTGCTCTTCTTGGTAGCATTATGTACAGTAGCTTAAGTTGGTTTAGATTTTGATCAGATTAACGTTCTGTGCACTAGTCGGCCCCCGATCCAGAGCGGTTAAGGGAATGTTCGTCGGATTGACAATTGTTCAATCAAAATAGCACCACAGAGCAGTCGCGGTTATTTCCGAAATAAACCAAGGTGGAAGCCAGAACATAGCCTACAGGCTAAATTAAACAGATTAAAAATTGCATCAAGTTTAGTAGGCTATGCAAGCTATAGCCTATAGGCTACTTACTATAGTCATGTTGTTGCGAATTTTGAACGTTTATTTCTTTTGTAGTTCGACTTCTTGCTCTGTTGTTGTTTCTTTTCAAATAGCCCAATCGATTCAAGGTAAATCCAATGATACAAACAAGCAAAATGATCCCAAAAGTACCACAAACACAAGAAATGAATACTGCAAACATCAAAAAAGAATCAACAATATTTTTCGTAGTTTTTTAAAAGCAGCCAGTCAGGAGTTCCCAAGCATTACAATTCGAGTAGATGTATGTAGGATGACGAAATTGAGACGACAGCAAACGTTCTCCGTAGACTACCTTTACCCCACGGGTAGAAGACGCTTTGCCTGGCTGGTCCTAAGACTGTCGGGAGACGACCACAATTACTTTAAGGCGGACGTGTTGGTCTCGATTCTTTTCAAATTTTAGGGCGCAGTATCAACGGAATTTTGTGCACCAATGCTCTCAATACGGCCACAACATTTCCCCAGCCCTGGCTTGGCGTTCTTACCTGATAAACCAACCATTTTGGCACAGGTCGCCCGTTCCCTTACGCCGCCCATAGCCTACCTCATTTATACGGTGTGTGGTTGGTCCGTTATTAGGTCTCTTTAGTTTAATTTGTGTCAGCAGTTGTTCTCATTTGGCGCTGTTGATGTTGATTCAAACACAGAACAGTATTACTAATATTTCTATTCTAAAAGTAAAAAATATATAACCAATATAATCTACACATGGTCTGAGTCAGATACTGTCATGGTTGATACTGTCAGACCGTCTGACAGTATCAACATGAACTGTCTTTTTTCAAACTACACATTATCACAACGCTAAGCCAATGTTGAGAAGTCAAGCTATCGAAAAATTATAAACTCACTTGTTAAATCTTGTTTCGTGCTTAAAAATCCTGTGTTGGCGGTTTCTGAGCTCGTCATATTTGACGATGAAGTAGCCATAGTCATCAATTGTAGCACAAAGCTCAAATAAGCTCTTATTCTTCAATCGACGCTAAAATAGCGGAGATGTTTACTTTTCGTATCGACGTCTTTCAGGTGTTCATTGAGACCATGCCCAACTCTTTATTCTGAGTAAAGTTCGGAACTACGCTTGTGTACATTGTAACCCTAATCAATCTTACTATAATTTTATTAGAATTACTTTGCATCAGACACAATTGACCATATCCGAAACATATTATATTAATAGGCTATGTTTAAAAATAATATATTTGCATTAAAACAGTGACGTAGCTAAAAAGAATATTTTTAGGGGGCAAAGCAACTGTTGAGGAGACAACGTTATTCATCATGAATAACAATGGTATTAAAACGTTATAATAGTAGTAAAACATTTTTTGAGGCGAGGTAAGATAAAATTTTGGGGGGAGTGCCTCCCCAAGCCCCCGTGGCTACGTCTTTACATTAATATCATTCACTCAAAATGTCGCTACTGCTGTGGTTTGTTTCATCTATCAACGGTTTCAATAGCCTATCATCAATTTTAAAAGTTTGAATGTAGCCTAAGTGTTCATAACCCTCATATTGTAAAATGTTTAAAAGCCTAATTTTATTGATATGACATGATAGGGCATGATCTTCAACGTTTTCTGCAATTAAGTTACTTTTAAGGCTTACAGCGACTATGTTACTTTGCCGTATGCTCACTACGTTTTTCAAAAAAACGAAAAATTGTAGCCTATCATTTTCTCTCATGTTTTGTTGCATGGTCATTGGCCAGTCATTGCACCAAATGAAAGTTTGTGAAAACCAAAAATGAAAAGTGAAAACACGACTTAGGTGGGCACAATGCCACTTAGCTCTCGCATGTCGGTGACTGCGGAATGATAGTTACTTGATCATATTATGTTTAAATTTAGCCTATTTTACAACGTTACAATGTCAGTTCGAACATGGTTTTCTCTTTTCTTTACCAAGTTACTGTAGTTCAAATGTGGTAGACTATTTCCATTAGGTTACGCTTTCTAGGTAGGCTACGCTACTGCATGTAGGGGACTTAACCCCTAACACAGGACCGATATGCCGATTACCTATAGAGTGAAGTTTTCCCCATAGTTGTTAAAGTGTTGTTGCTGGGGAATTATATTCCATCCACATAAGTGCCGCTAAATGGAGAGCAGTTTTGAAATGAGTTGCTTAAGCGCAGACAAGACGAAGTCTGCGGAGCGGGGAGAGGTGACTTCGTTCTGTTGGAAAGGCTCCTCCAGGATTTTTTTTCCAATTGGCAATTTAACACTTGATTTCTGTGGAGCTGACATTGACATTCAAGATGTCTATTTGATTCAAATATCTATCTGAACGATCTACTGTGCCGTACCGTAGCTTCTTTTTCTTCGTTTATATTTATCTGCTCACAAGCAACATGAGTGGGTTATTGCTGGGCAATTCAACAAGCTCGTGCCTTTTCGTAATGCGGGGGCAACTTTAAAACAGTGACGTAGCTAGGAAGAAAATTTTAGAAAGTCGAAAGCAACAGTTTGTGTGCAAATATTTTAATGTTGAAAAAAAGATTGTTTAAAAATTTGCCTGTAGCTGCTGAATGCAGCCAAACATTCATGAAACGTCATTAAACATGCAAATAAGATATCTTTAAAACTTTGTAATAGGCTACTATTCTTTTTTATTTATTTTTTGGAGGAGGACGACATAACAATAGTGAACCAAAAACGTTTGTCTTGACGAAGAACTCCTGATGAAGGTGCGGCTGCTGACCGATCAGCTTACTTCTGATCAGAACGGATCTAAGAAAGTTGTTGGGGCATACTAAAACTTGAACAAAAGAAAATTTG
Source organism: Aplidium turbinatum (assembly GCF_918807975.1). Lineage (NCBI taxonomy): Eukaryota > Metazoa > Chordata > Ascidiacea > Aplousobranchia > Polyclinidae > Aplidium > Aplidium turbinatum. Next base: position 21,764,186 of record NC_137477.1, read on the forward strand.
CAAAACAAAATGGACAAAAATTAGTTGCGGTCAGGAAAAAAAACAGTGTTGCAAGGGTCTGAGGAGCTTGTTTATTTAAGGGCCCAAATGACGTTTTTTGATGAAACTGCACCGTTTGCATTTGACCTAAATTCATTATGACTTTGTAGAAGTTTCAATTACAAGCTTTTAAATAACTTTTTTACGACGACAGAAGGATTTCAATACTGTAATTTGTTTGTTAAAGGTTTGAATAGTGTTGTGTTGTATAATATTTTTCAGTAAACTTTCTTAACTTTGCCCTAAACTTCCCTGATCATCGTCGAATAATGCAATTCCCGCCCAACATTCCTGACATGATTTTTGTGAGCTAAAAAAAAATGATAGAAACAAAACATTTTCAAATATTTCTATTTCGAACTGAAGTAAAATTAAATTTTAATTGATATTAAAAGAACATTCAAGTTGGACTTATTTCAATATCTTCATGTCGTTTCCTTTCTATCAAGGCTACTATTTTTCTAAAAAAAAACAACTTCCTCAGACCTAAAAAGAATTTGCTGCATTGGTTTTACTTTCGGTACGGTACTTTATAAAATTGGGTTATTTTTGTATTTGTTTCAACATCTCAGACAATAAATCAGCAGTTACTTGATTCTTTGATTCGTCTGAAAACGTTACATCAACGTGAAATGGCTTTGCCCGTGGTAGGATTTCTTTCAGGGGTTTTCTTTACCTACTTTGCTCTTCATAATGAGCTAACCCAGGGCTACTCAACTGGCGGACCGCGGTCCGAATCCGGACCTTCTGGGTGTTGATGGTAGACCTTGAGCTTTTGGAAGAATAACCTCATTGCCACGTTTCAGGTCTTCTTTAAACAGATTTCTACTGGAAGGAAGCAATTTTTACTGTGATTATCCTAGTTGCCGGGGGGGCTTCGACTCCCAGACTACCTAACACTTTCACAGAAATCCAATTCGAGTTACAGTCGTAGCCAAAAGTTTAAGACCAGGCTTGATTTATGACGTTTTTTGTATTAGTCTACGTAATAATACGGCATCAGATATTGTTTCAGTTGCATCATCTTTATTCTGGGTCGAAAACTGATGTAATCAGTCATTATTTAGCAAATATCAGTTGAACATTAGTCAGTAGAGATTACTTTTCTGTATTATTTATAAAGGTGGGCAGTAACTAGTTACAAAAGTAACTAGTAACTAGTAACTAGTAACTAGTTAACTAGTTAACTAGTAACTAGTAACTAGTAGTAACTAGTAAGTAGTTAACTAGTAACTAGTAACTAGTTACAAAAGTAACTAGTTACTGTAACTAGTTACTTTTTGAGTAACTGCAACGGTAACTTTGTTACTATTTTCCAAAAGTAACAAAACGCGGTAACTAGTTCCTATTTTACCACTTTTTCAACAGTTACAAGTTACTTTTGCATTGAAATTTCAGTTTCTAATTGCCGTTTATTTCTCTGCGCGTGTTTGTATCTTGCTTTGTGCGTGTTTGCTGCGCTTTGCGCAATAATGCATTTTTCTAGCAGCTGTGTCGGCGCGGTAGGCACTTTAACCATAGATATCTTACATATAGATATGCAACTCAGTGGTGCGTAACGATGTTTGAAGGCTAACAGCGTAGCTATGGCTGTATGCATTGACTTCAAACTTGGCACAGCAACACAACTTTATTTTTAATATATTTTTTTGGTTCTTGTTTAAATAAAACTTTCTTCGTTTTCAAGTTGACGTATGGATTGCTTGTGATGACGTCACATTCTCGTTCCGCATGGACTGCTTTATGGAGATTCTGGCGATTGAAAACAAATCACAGTCACAGAGGGTACCTCTAAATACCCATTGTCAGGCATTGTAGGCATTGTCGGGCATTGTCAGGCATTGTCGGCATTTTAGGGGGTTGTGGAACATTTTCAGGGGTTGTCGAACATTTTCAGGGGATTCAGGTATTGTAGAGTAGGCTAACTACTTTCAGGCATTGTTGGGAATTTCTAGGCATTGTGCAGGATTTCCAGGCATTGTCGATCATTATCAGTGGTTGACAGGCTTGTGAGGCATTGTCGAACATTTTCAGGCATTATCGAACATATTCAGGGGTTGTCGAGCATTTTCGGGGGTTGTTAGGCATTGTAGAGTAGCTACTTTCAGGCATTGTCTAGGATTTCCAGGCATTGTCGATCAATATCAGTGTTTGATAGGTTTGGTAGTCATTATGGAACATTTTCAGGCATTGTCCAACATTTTCAGGGATTGTCGAGCATTTTCAGGGGTTGTCAGGCATTGTAGAGTAGCTACTTTCAGGCATTGTTGGGAATTTCTAGACATTATCTAGGATTTCCAGGCATTGTCGATTAATATCAGTGTTTGATAGGTTTGGTAGTCATTATGGAACATTTTCAGGGATTGCCGAACATTTTCAGGAATTGTCAAGCATTTTCAGGGGTTGTCAGGCATTGTAGAGTAGCTACTTTCAGACATTTGTTGGGAATTTCCAGGCATTGTCTAGGATTTCCAGATATTGTCGATCAATATCAGTGTTTGACAGGTTTGGTAGTCATTATGGAACATTTTCAGGGATTGTCGAGCATTTTCAGGGGTTATCAGGCATTGTAGAGTAGCTACTTTCAGGCATTGTTGGGAATTTCTAGGCATTGTCTAGGATTTCCAGGCATTGTTGATCATTATTAGTGGTTGACGGGTTTGTCAGGCATTGTCGAACATTTTCAGGGGTTGTCTAGCATCGACAATGCCTGGAAATCCTAGACAATGCCTGACAACCCCTGAAAATGCTCGACAATTCCTGAAAATGTTCGACAATGCCTGAAAATGTTCCATAATGACTACCAAACCTGTCAACCACTGATATTGATCGACAATGCCTGGAAATCCTAGACAATGCCTGGAAATTCCCAACAATGCCTGAAAGTAGCTACTCTACAATGCCTGACAACCCCTGAAAATGCTCGACAATCCCTGAAAATGTCCCATAATGAAAATGCCTAACAACAAGCCTGTCAACCATTGATAAGTAGGTAAAGACCTTTTTTGGAGCTGTAGTTCCAGGACAAGCTGAAATTTTATTCAATTAATCTACTGAGTGTTACCAAAATGAAAGTTACTGCTGGCTACCGAAAGCTGTGCTATAGCATTTGGTAGCCTAGTTATGGTGTGTACCAAACATTAAAATTGTCTTGGTTTGGCGGTTGGATCCGTGATGCTAATGAAGCTGTCTCAGCAGGGGGGAGGATGCCCCTTGCTCTCAAATTTTCTCTGGATGGGGGGCAATGGTGCCCTTTTAAGGTCATGTAAGCTACTGCAAATTTTGCAATATAGGTCAACAACTTCTGCTATTCGCTTTTAGCCAAATTATAGGGCCTATAGCCTACAGTAGGCCCACACAAATTATCCCGTGGACACATTTTATACTTTGCAGCAGATTGTGATGCTATGAATGTGAAATTTACCTTTGTTTCTTGTTCAAGCTATTGCAATTATTCATCTGTCTTACATTTCGACTTTCATGGCTAATAGCGGGAAAACGAACGAGTTGCCCAGCATTATCGCTATATCTCATCCTAAAACTCTCGTCCTAAAATTGTTCCGGCACCCCTCTATCTCGGGTTTGTAAACTGCCTACAACAAGCTTTAATGAGTCACTGGAAATAAGCTTAAATGATAGTTCCAACGATTATGAAACAGCAGTTGCATAACCTACGTGAAGAAAGATTGTTGTCTTGATTTTTCATAGTAGGCTATTCTGTGAAAACTTGAAATATACGCCAAACAAAATATTCCAAAGGAGCTCAAAAGCCACCACTCGCCAAGCCCAAACCGTACAATAATAGCCTACCATAGATACGCTAGCCAAGCTGCAACCTTGATTGTTGATTGTGTCCATAAAGTCAGTCGAGCGTGACGATAATTCCACGATTGTTGAGTTGCATATCTATATGTAAGATATCCAGTGGCGGCTCGTCATAAGGGACTGCGGGACTGCAGCCCCCCCAACATTTTGTGCATATGTGAATTATATTACATATAGATAGTTTTTCCGTGTTTTTTTTAATTTATTTTGCTTGAAGAATTAAAAAAACTCTTAATATTAATATTTTTGTAATAAAAAAAAATTTGTGTTACAAAAATTAATTGGCAACTCTGGGTCTGCAAATTCTGCAGGTCCGGTGTTGTTTGTTCTTTTTTTTATGACGTAAGTTTTTCAGAAAAAAGTTTTCTAGCGTCACTGAACAAGCGCTGTAGGGACTGCAAATAGAACAGACCCTGGTCAGGGATTCCAACTTTGGTTCTCGTAAATCTTTAGGGTAAGCGTGTGGAAGCTATCGGTGATTAGGTGAAGGGATCATAGGTTACTTTACTTGATCTGTGTTTTGAGAAGTCACTGAGACAGACTAGTTTTGATGTGAAGTAAAGCCAATTACTGTAAGTATTGGTGCTCTTTTACAATTCGTCCTTTTGGGATGATAACGTCATGAAACATCACACAGGTTGGAATGCACTATTATAAAGGAGGAAGTACGGGGTGGAAATGCACTGAAAAACACCTGAAAGAAATGGTCTCCCATTTATTCATTTGTTGTTCAATTTCAACGAATTTGCTATCGTTGGAAAGCACAAGCATAGATCTAACCAACTAAGTTAATACCAAGTCCTAAAATAGTACTAGCGCTATCTGGTGACCACCTAAACTTGACCAAATTCAAGCCATTATCAAAAGTTTACTTTAAATGATAAAAGCATTAAACAACAGCCAATTAAAAGAACATGTTACTGTGTTACTAACCCTAACTCAGTGCATTTATAACTCAGTCCGGTACAGGTTTATAATTATTTATATTAGGTTAGCCTACTGGTTGATGCAGCCCCCCCATGTTTTGAGACCACGAGCCGCCACTGAAGATATCTATGCTTTAACATTACCCACTCGTCGAAAAGGTACGCAATCATGCGTGACATGTTTATTCGCGATTCAGCTGATTTCAGTCATGTGACTCGACACGTGATATTCTGATCGAAAAACTTGGATACAAAGAAATTTAACTGAATGCTTCACCACAACCACCGTTGCCTAATGGTTAGGGCAGAGGAGTAGTAATTTCGATTTCGTGGGTTCGATTCCCACACTCTGCTAATACTATTTTTTCTTCTGCAACTGAACTGAGCGCAAGAAGGATCGTAATGGTAGCCACTTTAACAAGTCGAAATTGTGACTAAAACACAAAGCAATTTCACATTGAAAAGCAGGCACTCTTCGACGAGTGGGTGATGTAAAAGTGCCTACCGTGTCGGCGCAGCACTGCGCATGCGCAGTTCTACTTTTGTTTTGTGGTCTTGTGGAGCAAGGTTGCCATATTTGCAAATTTATCGCCAAATTCCAGAAATCTGGCGATTTTTTAAGACGTTTGGCTTCATATTTATGATTTGGCGATTTTTGATAACTGATTTGGCTAAATTAATTGTTTTTGGTGATTAATTGCATCAAAGACAGGAAAAACACAACAATGCAACAGGGTTGAACATTACAACAATATATTTTACATATTTACAAATAGTTTAGCAGTCAAACGTTTTCGGTTTAACTTAAGCCCTCATCAGGAATCTGCAAATATTTACAAAAATGCAATAAATTTCAACTTACTTGAAGGTAACTAACTAACTGACTATAAGCATCACGAAACACGCAGCAATTAAAAACAATTTCTTGATGCTTGTAGTCAGTTAGTTAGTTATCTTCAAGAAGTTGAGATTTGTTGCATTTAGTGTAACGCTTGCAATGCCTCTAAAAAGATTGTCTGACATCAAAACCAGCAACAACATTGCTGTTTGCTTGCCGTTGGTGGACGTTCTTGTGGAAGCAATACAAACCAGATTTGGTCATCGGTTCGAGGACAGTGACTTTCAGCTTGCGACTGCATTCCACCCACAGTTTAGACTTATCTGTGTTTAATGCCTGATAATTAATCTACACTGCTGAATTAAAGACCAAAATAAAACAGAACATGCTTCAAGCAATTAAAGAAGCAAACTGCTCTGCTGAAGAGGGGAGTAGCAGCGACACTGAAGTGGATGGTGGTAGAGCCACGGAGGAGTTTTTTGCACCACTTTACGCAAAAACCAAGAAAAGAAAGCAATGCGCGTTGAATCTGTTAAAGGAGTAATTGGAAGCGGACCCTGAGCCCAAGTTAAGCGGATCCAGATTTACAAGCGGACCGATGAAAAAACTGTTTTAAAAACATAACACTCACATTCCGTCAAGTGCTGCAGTGGAAATATTGTTTTCATTGTAGCACTTGTTCATCACCAGACTTTATTCGTTCATCCCCGACGCCGACACACGCGGCACGCCCCATCGGCCTGACACTACCAAGACAGGCATGGGTGCGCCTTAACCGTCTCCGTACGGGCGTCGGGCTTTTCCGCTCAACCATGCACCAATGGAAAATGGCCTCTTCCTCCTCCTGTGAATGTGGTGCCGAGGAATAGACCGCAGACAACATCATTGATTGATTGAATCTTTATTCTCGGACTGGGAAAGCTTCTTGCAGAGCTTAATCCTGGTAGTTTCGCATACTTGTAGTTTAAAGAGTAAAGCAAGCTCAAAAGTAAGAGATACATATTGTAGACTGAGCTAAAACGTTTACTTCAATTCTTCCCTTTATAAAATCACTCAACAACAATTATTTTGAGTAGCCCTCCCCTTTTAAAGTAGATTAAGTTTGTTTCATGCTTCAGTAGTTTCGTGTGAAGTCAGCCGAAACAGCCGCCTTTCCTCCTAACTCACCGGTAACCAACAAGAACTTTTATTGAGTGCTGTCAAAGACATGGAAATTGGTGGAATAAAAGATGTGACTGATTATTATGATGAGTTAAACAAACATGATTTAGAGGCTCAACTGAAGGTGCTCCACACTTTGTTTAAAGAGCAGAATGGAGAAGATATTGAGCATACTAAACTGTCGGACATATTGGCATTTCTAAAAACTAGCCAAACTTCAAGCTCTTCAAATCTGTTGGGGGAGGTCAAAAAACTGGTGAAAATGATTCTGTTAGCACCATCAACTAATGCTTGCAGCGAGCGTTCATTTTCAGCAATGAAGCGTTTAAAAACTTGTTTAAGAATATCTATGTCTCATGACAGATTGTACAATTTATTGCTGTTGCATGTAGGCTACATAAAGAGGAAGTCTCTAGCTTGAATGTAAACGATATATCAAGGGACTTCATCAATGCAAACTCTGCCAGGCAAGCTACATTTGGTTTTCCAAATGAGTAATCCCAGACCGAAGACTTTCTATATTTAATTTGTATTGATTCTTATATGTCACTTTGTACAATTATCTTGCTTGTAATTTTGTAGTTGTTACTGGTAGGGTAATAGTTATAGGGTTATTCCAGACAGATTGCACGATAATGATTTTTAAATTTGGTTGAGTTTTTTTGGCAAGGCACCTCAGGTAAAAGCAATTACAATGGAGTAAGATGCTGGTTTTGGAAATATTGTCCATGAATATCTCTTAAAAACAAATCCATCAACATTGGTATTGGTGTCAGCTTAGATAGCTGTTAGTGTTTTTTGACGTTTACTGCCCAATATTACACCCCAAAGGGGATAAATTGGTTTGGTGGAGACCTGTACCAGACAAAGTCACAAGGGTCATTCCTGACAAAGTTGTGTGTTAAAAATATTGCATCTATTCTATTCTGCAATCATTTTGGCTGGAATTACCCATGTTTTGGCTGGAATTATCCCAATCATTCGAAATTACTGCTATCTAGCACCTTGTGACTTTATAACATATGCCGTGCCTTTGCCCGAAAAACTGCAAATTAGACTCATTGCAACTACAAATGTTATGTGCATAGCCTTTTACTTCGCAACATCTTTTGAGCCCCCTCCAAGCTAAAATGTATAATTACGGGCCTGATCTTCATCATTACATCATGAATGATTACATCATGAATGATTACATCATGAATGACTGTACCATCTTCAAGCTACCTAACGGAGTGGAAGATCTGCGTGTCATGGATGATGAAACCAAAGACTGGCTGCTCTTTGGTAGCCTTCCGGTGTAGTCCGGGAACATCGTGAATCTGGGGTGGTAAAAGGATAGACTCTCGGCTCCAGAGGCTCACACGACGACGACGATTGGGCATGGACATTTTAAAGCCCAAAAGGGCAGGCTTAAGTGACGAGAACTTTGAAATGCTCGTATTTCTTAAAGGAAATAAACATATAAACCAGTGAGTAATTTTTTTTTTAATAAAACATTGTTGGTTTTGTACTTGTGCCGTTAGGTTAGCATGGATGGCTCTAACACTATATATCAAACATTGCGGTTAAACTGGACTTGTATGCAGAGCTGGCCAGGTGCAGAATTTTATGTTCAGATTTGTGAGTAACTGAAAGTAACTAGTAACTGTAACTAGTAACGGTACCGGTAACTAGTTACTTTTTAAAATCGGTAACTGTAACGGTAACTCAGTTACTATTTTAGCCAAGTAACTGTAACTGTAACTCAGTTACTTTTGAAAGTAACTTTGCCCACCTTTGATTATTTATCTGCCTAAAATGGGTAAAATGTGCTCCCTTTTGGAGGTTCAATGATGTCAAATTTTTGTTCTCCACAGGGAAAGCTACACAGTAGCCTACGTCAAATTAGTGAGCAGCTTGGATTTAGTGAAACTGCTGTGCATTAGGCAATTGTGAAATTTAAGATATCAGGCACTCATGCTGATGCAAAACGCAGTGGTTGTCTCTGAAAAACAACTCCTAGAGCTTACATTTTCATGAAAAGGCAAGTGGTGAAGTCTCCAACATGTTCAGCCAAACAAATCAGGGCCGATTTGTATGAAGCTGGTATTCCAGTCAGCAGGAGGATTGTTAGCCGCCGTTTAGTTGTAGAATTTGGTCTGAAGTCACGAAAACCAGCAAGAAAACCGAGGCTTAAACCAGCGATGAAGAAGAAGGGCCTCCTGTTTGCATTGCAGCACAATGACTGGACTTCTGCTCTGCCCAATGGTATAAAGTTTAATTTTCGGACGATTCAAGTGTCCAACAGTTTGGTGCAAAAAAAAAGAAAAGTCCGTCGACCCTCAGGAACACAGTTTGATGAAAAGTATACCCGGCAAACGATGAAACATCCACCAGATGTGATGATATGGGGAGCCATTTCGACCAACGGTACAGCCGAACTCTTTTTTTTAAAACCAGGAACCACGATGAACGGCCAAAATACTTGAATTTATTGAAGGAAAAGCTGCAACTGCACAATAATGCACATGTCGGTGCACGAATGCACGATTTTTGTGCAAGATGGAGCCCTATGCATTCGTTTAAAGATAATTAACAGAGTTTTTTAGGACTAAGAAAATTACTCTTCAGCAGTGGCCGGGGAACAGTCTCAATCTCTACCCTATCGAAAAATTTTGGACTTTTTTCAAGAATAAGGTTGCTGAAAAACATCCTTCGATTATTCGTTCCCTAATTGAAGCAATCAAATTAGTCTGGATCCTTGAAATTCCTGAAGAACGTTGCGAAAATTTAATCGAAAGTATGCCCAGACGAATCAAGACCGTCATCAAAGTGAAAGGAGGGCACGCCAAATTATAAAAAGTTTGAGATTTTGATGCAAAATAAGTTATAACCAAATCACTTACATTGTATATAGCAAAAGCACAAATCGAAAAACCCCAAACCTGTGACAGCACGCCCCGGTTGGCCTTACAAAATCAAATTTTATTACGTGGAATTTACACATTTATACAGTAAACAAGTTGAAATTAATTCAACAACTGCTTTGGGTCTTGTTTCCTTGCTTTCACATATCGACCAAGGGTTTGGTAGTTTATGCCAAACTTTGCTTCTACTTCTCGTAAGCTGTGAACATCATCACAGCTGTGACAACTCGCCCCGACATACGCAGTCAGACAAAAGTTTTAATGGCGGTGGTCACAGCGGTAAACCATAATCTCTTCGTGGGAAAATTTTAACATAAAGTTCCCGAATCCGTTCGTCTGTATATAATGACCGAAGAAACACACACTTGAACTTCTTTTCAATAAGTGTATTTCTGTAAAATTAGCCCGCGGCTATCGAAATGGGGTGCAACGCGATACACCTCTAAAAACTGTCACTACGATACAGATTACTTGGATAAAAGACGGAGAATTTGTCCAGCTAGCAAGCACCAAATAAACCAGTTAAATGTGCGACCGACTTCCAACACACAACTTCAAGAATGAATCAGAAAAATTTGTGATAACTCAAAGGCACGCCAGCAGTAGCGCGACGCAACATTTCATGTTTAAACCGGTTTCAACAGGTTTGACACAGGTCTTACGAACGATGGCGCAATTTTGGCTCATGTTTTAGGAATTTCCATGACGTAATATTCAGTAGACCCGAACGGTTTCTATATGACGTTTGACCAGGCGAACAACCGTCTGGAACATAGCGGCCCCTAGTTATGACAGTCTGACATGGCATAACTAAAAAGAATTGACGACAATTGTGAGCCAATGAATAAAAACACATGATACACAAATTGTTTGAATCACTCACGTTTAAGTTAATACGCAAATACAAAGGGCATGCAAAGAATGAACAGCAATAAGAATAAACACGACGATACATGAAATTGGTACCATAGGTATTAGGTACACGCAAAAAATGACGCTATATACAATGGTTGCGATAATAACCGACTGTTCTGGGCTCAGACAAGTGTCGGCCACCGCAGACAAAACCAGGCTCAAACCCTAACACTTAGGTGTTCTTTACGGGGGCGAGGCACGAAATATCCCTCAACACCTAGTCTACTTTCACTTTCCCCGTACTCTCATCATAGTTGCAGACGGCAACTTTAGCTCTACGAACCACAGGCTTCCCTTTCCTAATTTGTGGAACTACCTCATGCACCCTCCCAAGTTGATACTTCCCACGTTTACCAATGTCCTGGAGAGAACCTACCACTACAAGTTGACCAGGCTCCAAATTCTCGGCCATTTTTAGCCATTTTTTCCGGCCCTGAAGACCTGGCAAGTAAAAATCGATCCATTTACTCCAAAACTGCTGAGAAAGTGACAAATTGAACCGATAATCCCTTCTTAATTGGTCACGATCATGTGGTTGCCCAACAGCACAGTATGGGTCTAAGTATGGGGTCAAAAGTGAGGCAGGGGTGATGATAGTAAAATCCCTAGGGTCGTCACTCAAAGGTACCAAAGGGCGTTCGTTAACGATCCGAACGGCACTGCCTGTGTACGTAAGCAGTTCAATAAAATTGGGCTTACGAATTGAAGAGTCCAAAATGTGAAAAAATGCAATTTTAAATTGTTTAACCATTGCCTCCCAGGCGCCACCTTGCGCCGGAGCATACGGAGGTATAAATTCCCAGTTTATCTCTCTCTGTCTCAGGGCGTTGTGAAATTCAGCTGATTCTATCAACTCGGGTAACTTCTTAGATGCTGCCTGAAAGGTACTTCCATTGTCGGAATAGATAGCATTAACCTGCCCACGTAAATCTGTAAACCTTGTAAAGGCAAGTAAAAAATCACTCAGCGACAATGACGTAACCAGCTCAACATGAATAGCGCGAGATGCCATACATGTGAACAAGAGTCCCCAAGCTTTTTTGTGACTTCTACCTTCAACAAAGGTTAAAGGTCCAAGATAGTCTAAGCCGCAATCAAAAAAGGGTTTCCTATGCGCAGTTGTGCGAGACAAAGGTAAATCAGACATGAGCTGCCTTATAGGCCGTGCTTTCTCAATCGCACATACACCACAATCATTAAGATACCTCTTCACGGAGGCATTACCATTAGCGATCCAAAACTTCTGTCGCGTAGACAACAAAGTGTGCTGTACTCCACAGTGCGCATTTCCATTATGATGCGACAGTACAACAAGCCTAGTGAAGGGGTGCTTCGAAGGCAAAACAATCGGATGCTTTGCTTCAAGAGAGATCTCGGGAGAATTACTTAAGCGCCCTTCAATGCGGATTACACCAGTGTCATCTACACAAGGTCTGTACTTTTTAAGTGAACGTAATTCTTTCAAGCGTTCCTTCTCACGTTGCGAAGCGCCAACACTACCTCGCTTTATCACTTCCTCAAGGGCATCCGGCGATCGTTTGGTCATTAAATGTACCACATCGCCATACACGCTCTTCTGAACAAACTTCACAGCCAATTCTGAAGCACTGTTCAGATAAGATGCATCCAGTTTTGGCTTCACAAAGCTACGCTTTCTCGTTTTACAGCACAAAAATTCAACAAAAGCAACCAAATAAGCGATTCTCTTTTTCATAACATACAAAGAAGGTGCGGCCTCGATCAATCTGTGAAGACCACCCTGTCCAACGTCAAGCGACTCCTCTTCGTCACGAAGATATAGGCTATGGACAGGTACTGGAGTGGCATTTTCTACAGATGGAATTTCCTCACACTGGTAGAGAAGACTAGAACCATTTAACCACAACTCTCGAAATTCTTTCTTTGTAATAAGATTTGGCCTTGTGCCAACATCAGCTGGGTTCATATCGGTAGGGCAAAAACGCCAATCCTGGGCTCCAGACAACAATAAAATATGCTCAACTCGACGCGTAATAAACTTATTCAAACGTAAATCAGGGTTTTTAACCCACTGCAACACAGTATACGAGAATCACACCAAAAATACTTAAGGCAGTCGGGCATCTTCAATGCCTCGTAGGCCTGCTTCACGAGTCTTGCTGTATTCAAAGCGGCAACAAGCTCTTTCCTAGCTATCGGCCAAGAAAACTGATTTTTTACAACAATGGTAGATTTACCCAGAACAAAAGACACACTCGGAACTCCGTTAACCAGTCTACGTAAGTAAACAACAGAAGAGAAAGCTTGATTCGAAGCATCACTAAACCCATGCAATTGATATGAAACAATATCATCCGGACTGCACACACCAGAGTTTGCAAAATACCATCTCGGTAATGAAAAATCCTTAAGCAGGTCCAAAGAGCGAAGTCACGACTCCCACTCTTTAACAAAGCTATCAGGGACCTCGGTGTCCCAATCAAACTTGTCTATCGCCAATTGCTGAAGTATAAGGCGTACTTTTAGAAAAAATGGCGCTCCAAAGCCTAGCGGATCAAAATTTTGTCCAAGCTGACTGAGCATACTTCGGCGCGTGTGTTTAGTTAAGGGCTTTAAGGAACATGCGATACGCATCTCGTCAGACTCGGTTTGCCACACACAACCCAATGTCTTCGCTGATGGCAAAGTCATATTTTCAGTCTGAAAGTCAATGTCACGAATCAAAGGTGAAAGCATCTCATTATCCAAATTTGACAAGACAATCATAGCCTCCTTGTTAGCACTCCACTTACCAAGTTTAAACCCACGGCTATCAAACAAAGCAATTGATTCATGAGTGATTTGCTGAGCTTCCTCTAAGCTATCAGCCGAAAATATAAAATCATCCATGTACATATTAGTTGCAATATTGCAGAGAGTCAATTCACAGGTTTCATTTTGCAACGTCAAATCCTGAATGACTTTATTCAGGTCTGCTATTTCCATATCACGAGACTCAATTTTACGCTGAAAGCCAGAGATGACATCCGACTCTGAAGACGTCTGCACTCTGCACACTTTAGCAACGCTTTCATCTAAGGGTGACTTACCACCACAAGCCAACCAACCGAGAGGAGTGAGCAAAGCATGTGGTTCACTACGATTTTCACCAACACGCTCTTCTTTTGCACACATCAAATAAGCGTTGTCGTTGCCAATCAGTACATCTACAGTACTACAATCATTCAAATGAAACATATTCACGTCATGAAAATGACGGAAACCGTTTAAATCTTGTTTATGCGGTAAAGTTTTAACATCATCAGCCCAAGCTGGGTTAACCACCGAGGTTATATCACAAAACAGTTCATCTGTCTCTAACGACTGGATGTTGAGTTTGACAAGGTCAGCACAAGTAGCTTTCTGACCAGCCAGGGTATCCATTTTAAACGACGCTTTATCGTACGGTTTAAGATCAAGTTCACACACCAAATCACTCGAAACAAACGTCAACTGCGAACCAGGATCATGCTGACAATACACCAACTTCGATTTGCCAGTCATTGGATTCAAAACACGAGCAGCAGTAACGCGGTTAAAGGCTGCTTTAACATTTCCAATCTTAACATTACGCACAGGAACTCTGGCACGAGCATCATCTTTCCCAACCGAATCCAGAGAATCACGTGACGTCACATAAAAATCATGCAGAAGAAAATAGTGTTTCCTATCGTTGTTAGGCCCACACTTACGACAGTTATTTGCATGAACGCAATCCCTAACCATATGCTGGCGCAAACAATTCAAGCATTTGCCAGCTTTCACAATGACATCTCTCCGATCTTTAGGTGTCAAGCGCAAAAATTCTTTACAATTAGACAAAAAATGATATTCAACTTGACCACGTGACGAACAACAAATGCATGCCGGTAGGTTTTTACGTCTGGCTTCACCACCGCGCGGTGCGCCAACAACAGTCGAGTACTGCGAACTCCCTGACATCACATCATCGTGGGGTTTTACGGACGTCTGCCTAACCGGACATGAAGGCAATTTTCCTTTGCCAAACTTTTTAAAATGCTGCGACTCACCAGAATCGCCCATTAGCATAATGCTAAAATCAGTTGACTTACGCGTTTCCTCTCGTACAACAAAATCGAACAAACTCTGAAAAGTAGGCTCATTAGTGCCACCATACTGATCACCTAAAAAGTCAAGATAACGCTGCTTAGCGTCAAACGGGAGTCGCTTAGCCAAATCCAAAACAAAACGTCCTTCCAATTTGTCACGCTGACCATAAGCTTGCGCGTAAAGCAAACACTGCGATAATTCATCTTTAAACTCTTTCAGATCACTGGAAGAGGTCGAAGTCAATTTGCTACCATAGCGATACTTTCTAATTTCTGGTTCTGCAAAAAGACCTCCACGAACCCCAAAACGCTGGGACAAGCGAGCTAACGACATTTCTATCCTGTCTTCCTCTGACAAGCCAGGGGTGTCAGAAACCAAATTAGCAATCGTTTGCGCAGCTGTCCTAACACAAGCTGCTTGTAACAAAGTCAAACAAGTCCCCTTAAAGGGCGAAGCTGCCATTAAGGCCGTAACACGATTTTTAAAGAAGATAAATGGCATATTATTACCATCGTAACCAATCAAGGCTGCCTTATCGAAAAACGTCCTACTATTTTGGTATTCAAAAAAGCAATCCTGCTGTTGAGAACTCGATTTAGCGGGAGAAGACAAGCTATATCCCTTAAGGGGCTGAGTGGGCTCAGTCACATGCACAGCCCGACCACGATCCTCACACACGTTAAAATCAGGAGACGCAATACGCCTCTCACAACCACCCAAATTACGTGTAGCTGGGCGATCAAAACCTAGCGGCGCAGAAAACTGTGAAGGGGGCAAAGCATTACTACTAATGGCGGCCCCGTGACCTGTACGCTCTGGGGGAGGAGTTCGGTTGTAATTCGCAGACCTTGGCTCTACAGCATTCGTAAGACCCTTAGCCGCGGCCCCGAGACCTCCTGAAACAGCTGGAAAACGTGTGGATTGCCCTGGTCCACTCACAGGTTGAACGAGCGTTTGGAAAAGGTTATGTAAATTAAACTGCGATTGATGTTCATTTCTGGAATGCCTAGAAGAGCCCTTCTTAGAGCTACGCCGAGAGCCCACCTCTGATCGATATTCAGCTAAAACTACCTCTTTACGTTGTTCAGCCCTCAACTGAGCGTCTTTGAGTGCGAACTCAGCAGCTCTCGCTTCGGCTCTCGCGGCGGCCTCAGCTGCTCTCTCTTCGGCCTCAGCTCTCGCGGCAGCCTCAGCTCGAATGGCCTCAGCAGCTCTCGCTTCGGCCTCAGCTCTCGCGGCAGCCTCAGCTCGAATGGCCTCAGCAGCTCTCGCTTCGGCCTCAGCTCTCGCGGCAGCCTCAGCAGCTCTCGCTTCGGCCTCAGCTTGTATCTGGAGCTCCTCTCGTCTTAGCTGCAGCTTGATTTGTGCCACTATCCGAGACGAAGTCCTAGACATCCTAGTGCTTACATTTGAGGCGCTATCCTCAGGATGTATGTCAGCATCCAACATATCTGAGAACTCACTTTCTTTTTGTTCAAAGTTATTTTTTAACGAGTTAAATTCGGGATCTACCCTATCACGAAGTTCTGCCAAGATTGCAGAGTTAAAGATTTTAGTCAAAAGAGCATGGAAATGCCGTAATTCCTCTTCTAAAGTAGATAACTTAGATCTAAAAATTAACAGTTCCTGCTTATCACTCAAAGAACCTAGGGCTACAGAAAGTTCCCCAATTTCAGTCAAAATATCCCTTCTAAGATGCCGGGCCTCTCGAACTGACTTAGCCTCATCGTTAATGGGTCCCTCCCCAGAATGGCCTGCCCGACCGCAAAGAACATCATCAGGCTTAAACTCAGTCGAGTCTACGGCGGTCGAGTCCTTGTCGCCACCGAGTGTAGACATATTAAATGTTGGGGCTAAATTAACAATTAAAAAAAATTAAGTTACACTAACACACAAAATTATTAGGCTACAGTAGTTATAAAAAACTTAACTGCAAAGACCGTAAAAATACAAAAAAGAATTTAAATGCACGATACCGTAGCTGTACGAGTATGAAGTCCTAAAGTCCACAAAACTTGCTTGGATTCTTCCACTTGAATCTACAAGCACAGATGGATTGTCTTTTAATCTTCTTTCTTGCCAATGAATGTCAAAGTTATTTTTCTTCAGTACCAAACTGAGAAGAAATGTCTTTACTTTTCTTTGCTTCTGTAAGAGTGTAGACTACCAACCAACAAATCTTCTTTTATTATTTCTTGCACTTCTAAGTAGTTCTTCTGCACTAGCTGACAACAAACACGTCGTTTATTTTTATGCCTTCAAGTGCTTCTTGGCCTACCAGCTAACAAAAATCGTCGTTTATTTTTCTTGCTTTATTTTCTTCTTGACCTACCAACTGACAAGAACTCGTCTTTTATTTTTTATGGTCACAGCGGTAAACCATAATCTCTTCGTGGGAAAATTTTAACATAAAGTTCCCGAATCCGTTCGTCTGTATATAATGACCGAAGAAACACACACTTGAACTTCTTTTCAATAAGTGTATTTCTGTAAAATTAGCCCGCGGCTATCGAAATGGGGTGCAACGCGATACACCTCTAAAAACTGTCACTACGATACAGATTACTTGGATAAAAGACGGAGAATTTGTCCAGCTAGCAAGCACCAAATAAACCAGTTAAATGTGCGACCGACTTCCAACACACAACTTCAAGAATGAATCAGAAAAATTTGTGATAACTCAAAGGCACGCCAGCAGTAGCGCGACGCAACATTTCATGTTTAAACCGGTTTCAACAGGTTTGACACAGGTCTTACGAACGATGGCGCAATTTTGGCTCATGTTTTAGGAATTTCCATGACGTAATATTCAGTAGACCCGAACGGTTTCTATATGACGTTTGACCAGGCGAACAACCGTATGGAACAGGCGGCTAGAAAAGGCACGCTATTAACTTCTAAAGTGTCAGCTAAACACCTAAAATAATAAGCTATAAAATTGATTTCATACTTGCGGTCAGACTGCTCTTACGAAAGCGTCACACAATTTTGAAAAGTTAGTGAAATTTACATCGATGACCAAATTTTTGATAATAATTTAATTTAAGCTAAACCTGCTGTCTTTTCTTGACTTTGCTAACCTCAAAATGAAGATGACTCTTAACGAAGCACGTGCTACAAACATAGACTCAAAGCAGTAAGTGCAAGTACAAAAAAAATGCTGTGACAACACGCCCCTTGTGACAACACGCCCCGGTTTGCCTTACAATATAAACGCTTATTACTTTTTCTTATATACAGTTTAGCAAAAAATAAGTAAAAAAAAACGACAAGAAATAGGACGGAGAACTGATTTTCTCGAAATTTGCGGTTTGGTCTTATACTTTTGGCCACGACTGCACATTTTGCCTAAAAAAGTAGATTGATACAGATAGTTTAACTTTCGTGATTGCGTGTCAAATTACTTATTTGCCGGACCGCTAAAAATATTCAACTTGTCAAACTGGACCTAAGATTAGTTGAGTTACCCTGAGCCAACCCATCAAGAGTGTTTCCCGACCATCAGCACTTTTGATAACGCACCAAGGTCGATCAACATAGCAACTGTCTTTTTGCATTCTTTTTTTTTTGTTTATTTTTATTTTTTTAATCATACAAATTGTCAAAAAAAATTTCACTTGCTATTTTTAGTGTCTGTTTTTTTTGACAATTTTTAAAAATTCTAATAAGGTGTTGCGATCGTGCCTTATTTTAAACTAATTGTCCGTCCTGCTTTGGTATCATGCACGTAATAACGTCCGCGTTTTGTCGCTTCTACCTTTTTATAGACCTCTGCTATGTTTGGCATATATTGTTTTTCGTTGTGATGATCAGATATAAAAACAAACTGAACTTTACGACTCATTTGCTGTCGGGGATGCAAGATTTGAACTGTTTCTGTGTTCGTTTTCAATGTTAATTTTGATGGAAAATTTATCTGGCAGCACTGACTGAAGGGAAGGTCCCCACTTCGACATTTGACGGTCAGCAACAGTTAGCATCAGAAAGAGAGAGAGAATTCAATCAATCAATCATTTTATTTTTCGTCATTAACGCGTCCGGGACGAAAAAGATACTAACTACAAAAATCGATATAAACCTACCAGCACGTTAACGAACGAGAAAAGGTGGTGAAACCTTGAAAGGTTTAAAACGTGCCTGAATAAAAAATTATGTAGTAGGCTATATATCAGTAGTTAGCACCGCCACAAAACCCAAAAAACAAATAGCAAAAAATAAAACAAAAACAGAGAGAAGCACACATGTAGTAATGAATGACAGCCTAATGAAAAGTGTTGTGGATTGAATTTGCCAGTTCCAATATTGATGAGGATGAGCACTGAGCAGTCATAATAATAATAATAGGATGGAGAATGGAGAAACCTTTTATAGGATAGGATGGAGAAACCTTTTATTTTGTCTGCTGCGAAAAATAGGAGACGGTACAAATATATTCAATAACAGACAGGAAGCAGCGAAAGACCATATTACTCATCGAGTCAGCTGCTTCCCGTGTTTTGAATGTGAAAAATGTAAAGGAAAAGCATCGGCATCACTTTGCAAACAAGATAAGCATAAGTTCCGCAAAAATGTAAATAAGAAAGTAGATTCCTGTGGTTTTATTGAAACATCAAAAAATATCATGTCCTACAAAAGTAAGTTAGCATGAGAAAAAAAACAATGCAAAAACAACAAACTGTTAACTGCTAGCATAAAGGACGAAGCAAAAACACTAAAAGTAGACCTATCGTAGTTTATAAATTCATACTTCAAAATCAGTAAGTTTATAGGCTGACTTGAGTACAGTTAATAACATTGCAGTCGTTAATAAGTAGCACGTAGCACAAGTTCATGAGTAGTAAGCCTACATATAGTACCACTAGCGTACGCAGGGGGGGAGGCCATTGGGCCATGGCCCCCCCCCCCTTTAAAATGTTTTAGTAGTTAACGACGTAGATTAAGCCATTTAATATGTTTTGCATTGCTCTGTCAAAGCAATTAACAATATAGACTAAGCCAATACGAAATACATGGCCCAATCCACCTACCCCACCCCAGGTATGCCAATGTAGCATAGTGTTCTGTAAGCCTATTATAGTGAGAAAGAAATGGATAAAGTCTAAACTAAAACCATACTGGGATATCATGAAAACGTCTAGCTTTATTTCCGAAAAATGCCGAAGAAAACATGATCTTATCCTTTTGCTATGCCACCTGACAGCACCATTTTACAGGAATATTCATACCCACATTTTTGTTGAAAATGCTCTCAGAATGCACCAAATTCGAAGTAATTTTTCAAAATTTTCTGGGGGAGGCCCCCCAGACCCCCCGTCACTGGGTGTCGTTTTAGGCGAAAACGCCGTCGGGCTTCGTCCGCCGGCCGTAAAACTCCCCCTTTCAAAATTCCTGGTTACGCTACTCTCAATGGCCCCCCCCTTGAGAAAATCCTGCGTACGCCACTGTATAGTACTAACAATCAGTCAGCAGTCAGGGTATTGGATGGAATGGAATGGAATTGAAGATGTTTTTTCCAACTTTCATCCTGGGATTTCTTTTCATTTCATCTTCAGAATTTTTTCCATCTGCAAATTTTATGATTTCTGCAGTGTATATGCCGTAAGTAAGCCCATTACCTAGCCTATTGGCGAAAAATTTAACTGCAATAGCCTAGTTTCCTAAGGATTGCTTACTGTAGATTCAATTTATTTTGTCTTTGCTGGCAAGAACATGTAAAAAACTTCAAAGTAAACACACAAATTTGGCAGCCTTTGCTGGCTGCTTTATTTTTGTAAACGAAATTCACCATCATAAAACCCGTCAGAACCAAAAGAATGATTTATATTTGCCTTCTACAACGTCAAACTCTGGTAAGAAGATGCTATGTTTTAATGGAGTGAAACTATGGAATCAAGTACCAAAAGAAGTAAAAGATAAGTCTTATAATGTTTTTAAATTTAAATATAAATGTTTATTAAAGAATTTGTACAATGATCACTCCTGAAACGTATCATCCGCTTATTTCTCTACACAATTTTTTTTTATGTTGTTATTCCATTGTTAATGTATTATGTAAAGTGCTGGTATTGTGCTATATATTATATATATATGTGTTAATGTTCTTAATTTTGTGTCTTTTGTTTAAATGTTTGGGTGGTAGCTGACTTTGGTGACCTTTTGGTCTTTCGCTGCCATCCTTGTTGTGCGAATTATTTGTGTTTATTGTGTTTTTGCTTTTTGTGTCTTTCTTTTTCGCCAACAAAATAAACTGAACTGAACAGCAACAAAAGGAAAATATGGTTCCATTTGGCGTTCAAAGTTAAAACAAGAAGATCTACGGTATAGGCCTACCGGTATCTGTGGTATTGTTTCGGTGCAACACTTGTTGTACAGGGAGCACAGCGAGATGGAATGTGTTGGAATAGCTGTTTGTTAGGTTTTGTCAATTCATGTGAACCATCAGGGGTATCTCTTGAATGACTGTCTGTTTTTTTTTTAATGTCTACAAGTGTATCGCTAATATAGCTTTGGTAGAGAGGTACTTTTTAAAAACCATAGACAGACAATCGATAACAACTTAATAACATTGAATTGCATAATTCAAAATTAATACAGAAATGAAATAGATACATAATTTCGAACGTTTTCGGCAAAACTTTCTGCCCTCTTCAGGAAAATATCTTAATTCATCTAAACAAAACAGTTATTCGTGAAATGTTAATAATAAATGACTGAAATTCAATAAAACTGCACTGACCTGCGTACAAGCAACAACTGACGAACAAACACAAAAGGTGGTAGCAATCTGTCATAATTATGCGGGAGTGTGGTCATGAGACGAGATAGTGAGCGGACAACATAAAATAAACGTAAGCTAATACAAATTCAACAAAAAAAAATCGGAGTTTGAAACTAAAATTCATGAGGCACTCCAAATAAAGCAGCACAACCCCAGGCTCAACAAACAATTATTCGCTGGAGGGGCATCTTTTTTGTTGAATTTGTATTAGCTTACGTTTATTTTATGTTATGTTGTCCGCTCACTATCTCGTCTCATGACCACACTCCCGCATAATTATGACAGATTGCTACCACCTTTTGTGTTTGTTCGTCAGTTGTTGCTTGTACGCAGGTCAGTGCAGTTTTATTGAATTTCAGTCATTTATTATTAACATTTCACGAATAACTGTTTTGTTTAGATGAATTAAGATATTTTCCTGAAGAGGGCAGAAAGTTTTGCCGAAAACGTTCGAAATTATGTATCTATTTCATTTCTGTATTAATTTTGAATTATGCAATTCAATGTTATTAAGTTGTTATCGATTGTCTGTCTATCGCTAATATGTTTTTTCAGGTTTGTAGAGCGTACGAGTGGCTGCGTATATGTATTCTGTTTTTGTGGTGAGTTACGGTATGCCCAGTGTGTGTCAGGGAGTTTGTAATGGGGCAAGTTTACTTTCTACTTTTTGCTAAATTTTATTTATTATATATTTGTGGGGGCACCTTGTCTTAAATAACTACCGGTACACATAGGCGTCGAAATAGGGTGGGCAGGGTGGGCAAAATATGTTTCGCCCACCCTGTTTTCATGCCACTTATGAAGTGTTCGTTACAATTATTTTCGTTTTTCTTAAACGCTGGACTATCCAACCAACTGCAGCGCAACTTCTTGTTTTACGCTATGTCTCTCGCTAGGTATCCGACAGAACAAAGCAATTCCGTAACAACGCTGCGTGGAAAAACGGCGGTACGCACTGCATTGTTGTTGCTACGGCAACTGCCACAGTTGGCAATTCCTGGTGAGAGAAAGCCACGTTTGATCTTTTCTCCAAATTTGTGTCGGCAATTTGATCTTTTCTCCGAATGGTCTCACTTTCGTTACGTCACAATCAAACTTCAGTTCCCGGTCAGCGTAAGGGAATGTGAATATGACATCATAATGAACATGACAATAAAATAACCGACACAAACTAAAGACGTACTAAAAACAATCGCTTTTACAAATGCGGCAAATCCGAAGGCGCCACTTTAAAGATAACAGGTCACGGAGTCACGCGCTTTTTAGGTCGCAAAGGAAAAAGAAGTTTGTTTAGTTTAGCAGCGCTCATAAGATCGCAAGATGCAAGAAAGAAAACATCCAACCTATTAAAGCTTAATTGCTGCAGCGACGCTAAACGCAGTCTTTGCGAGAAAGACTAACCACACTTTTCGAAATTAGCGTCGGCAATTGCCGAGGTGATTGTAAGGACAACAAGATTACAAGAAAAAACTAGTTTTCTTAGACTACACCAGACTAGAATGTTGATTCAATCTTACTATTGCTGGATGTTTTATTTGGGTTACTTCCTACTTCGCCGGCGCTTAGACACGTGCCCAGCTGGGAGAATCTTTTATAAAAATATCACCCTATAATTCAGGCCTCGAAACTGAAGGCGGCCATCGCCGCGATTAACCTACAAAAACCGACATTTTGTCCGCAGGTCTCGCCCTTCCGTCGGCCGCATTTGTCCGCCATGAAGTTCCGAGAAAATTTTACACAAGCGGCCTTGTAAATTAAAGTAGTAGTACTTTGCCACTTATAATCACCAAGGACTAGAAAAGAGTTAAAGCACTCGATAAATCACAATACACCCTGTATATGCTTGAATTGTTAACCTTATTGAGTGATCAAGCAGCTGATGTCTCACGATAAGCTGGATGCAAGTGACATCACAATACACCTTATTAATGCGATAAATTCAGTCTTCGAAATTAGCGTCGGCAAATGGCGCATTAGCGTCGGCAATAAAAATGCCGAGGCCACACGAGCGCTTGTAACGTTAGGGTTAAACATTCCTCCC
Organism: Aplidium turbinatum; assembly: GCF_918807975.1. Lineage (NCBI taxonomy): Eukaryota > Metazoa > Chordata > Ascidiacea > Aplousobranchia > Polyclinidae > Aplidium > Aplidium turbinatum. Next base: position 21,787,704 of record NC_137477.1, read on the forward strand.
AGTCGTTATGGCACAGCATAGATTTATTCCCTAGTCAACACCCTGATGGATCTTTATGAAAAAGAAAGAGGCCTGTGGAGTGGTATCAAAGCCCGAAAGCCGCAAAACGTGGACGCTTCATTGCGAACGGCAAAGATGGTATAGATTTACAGCCAAGCGATGAGCCTCTTGATGTGTCTGATTCCAGTGATGACGCGACAACCTCGTGCTCCGATACAGCATCTGATGATTCCGATTCTGACAGCTAGTTCTTTATCAAACAGACTTTGTGTTGTTCGCAGTATCCCAATTGTGCCGAAATTATGTTAGTGTATACGTAAATCGAGGCAATCTTCTCGCATGGAGCTATTAATTTGTTACCTGTACCTGGTTGAGCAATTGACGTTATTTTATGATAATTCAACGTTGCTAGATGTCGAATTAATGTAAAACAAACGTAACTTTCTTATTGAGCATTGTTGTTACGCAATATAACCGAGCGGAAAAATTAAATCGATTTGTGCTGACTCGAACGTTGAATCAACCCAAAATTAACTTACTTTTCCCCGTGAGTTATTTAACGTGAATTCCTGCAACAGCGTGCCACGTGCGTATCTTGTAGCTCGCTTTATCGCTACTTTTGGCATTATTACATCACAACAAATCAAACAGTGCGGTCGTGATAGACTACTCTAGTATATTTTTCGCTGCTGCCGAAGTAAAAATGTGCTAATTTCGAAGACTGTATGTTGATGCGTGTCGAAGTTCCGATAGCCGCCATGTGCTTGTGATTGGCCGCCGAACAGCTTGCTTCAGTCGGACACGTTTGGCCGCCGGAAAAAAAAGTTGTATCAAGGCCTGCTATTTGTATTGATTTAACTCCAGTAGACGTCAAATTATTGTAAGCATCTACTCCTTGTTGCGCCTCGCTTTCCGTTATCTCGTCCAGCTGATATAGCATCTGATGATACCGATTCTGACTAGTTCATCAAACAAACTTTGGGTTGCTCGCAGTGTCCCAATTGTGCCGAAATTATGTTGTCTTATAAGCTTACATAAATCGAGGCGATCTTCTCGCAGGGAGCTATTAATATGTTACCTGTACCTGGTTGAGTAATTAACGTTATTTTATGATAATTCAACATCGCTAGATGTCGAATTAATGTGAAACAAACGTAAATTTCTTATTGGGCATTGTTGTTACGCAATATAACCCGCCGGAAAAATTAAATTGATTTGTGCTGACTCGAACGTTGAATCAACCCAAAATTAACTTACTTTCCCCTCCCGGTGAGTTTTTTAACGTGAATTACCGTAACAGCGTGCGTATCGCGTTGCTCGCTTTATCACTACTTTTGGTATTATTACATCACAACAAATCAAACAATGCGTTCGTAATAGACTACTCTAGTATATTTTTCGCTTCTCGTTTTACATGTTTTAGTACAATCTTTTCCTAATAAATATTCACAGTAATTGCCGAGGCAATTTCAAATTTTGCCGTTTGGCCTCGGCAACGTTTTTACCGAAGTAAAAATATGCTCATTTCGAAGACTGAACCATTGCGAATTTGCGAACATACACATTCAATGAAATCTGTTTGAAAACTCTCGCCCACCCAGAATTCCTCTCTTCTAAGAAAAAATCGACGCCTATGCCGGTACATGCTTTTCTTGTTTTTATGCCTCAAGATGTAGCTTCGTTATGGTTAAACAGTTAGGCTGTGTGTTTGAAATAGCCTACAATTTTTGTCTCGGACTTTTGTCAAATGTACCATAGTCATTAGGGTGTTTTTAGCGTAATACGCAAAATTCTAACCATTGTTAATATTAATGTACAGGATGGTGTTCATTTCCATTCAGTAAAAAAATCCTTTTGGCAAATTTTTGTTGAAATCCGTCGACATTTACTACTTGCGCAAAGAAGCTAAAGTTTAGGTTGTTTAGCCTATAATCTAGCAGCGGAATATAAGCAATTACCGGTACTTGTAGGCTACGTTACTTCACAGAACAAATAAAGCATTGTTACGTCACAATTGCAACACCTCGTAAAACTACAAAAATTACACTGTCATGTCTGTTGTGCTGTTGCATTTATTTCAGTTTACTAACAATTTGCGGTTGTACAATGGCTGTGACAAGGTCTAAAGATAAAATTTGGCTGGTAGGTAGCAGTTCAGGTCATTTCCTTGGGGATTGTCCTTGAAAAACATTTCTCTCTGGTAGATGCTGTTTCTAAGTCCCCAGTCATCGACTTATTCGCTCGGTTCCGCGACTTCTGGCCAAATATAGATCAAGCAAACTTCAGCACATCTCTGGACGATCCTGCTGTTTCTGATCAATTACAACCTGTCCGCGCAGAAATCTTGAAGTTAGGGGCGACAAGCTAGATCTCAATCATCCTCGGGACGAGTACGCTGAATTATTAGAACTCAGCATCATATTTCTCGGAGGAGTGCCGAAGAGAGGTGTTAAATTGCGTCACCCTGGTGCACTTCATCGAGCAAGATGGATGGCACGAGCGATATATTCCCTTAAAATATGGCTGTTCAGGAAGCAATTCCAACTGGACCTTCGTACCACTGGCCGAAGACAGACGCAGCCCAAAACGTCCAATCAATTGCTACGCATGTGCTTATTTATTGTGAGTGTTTACATAGGCCACTGGCACAGCTGTGATTCAGCCATACAGGCACCTCTCAACGACCTGAATTTTATGAAGAACTTAACAACGTATGCTGATGGAGAAGTATCTCAATTAGCCTTCAAGGCTTACTCCAGACACCTGTGGTACTTGTCGGAAGGTCTCATTGCCTTTGCACTGTTTGACAGCAGAGTCACTGACATTGATAAGAGGGAAATGGTTTGCAGTATGGCAAACAGTCATGGATCCGAAGATCCGCCAAACCGGGCCGTGGTACCTACCCGATATTGCTGAGAGAAAACTGTCTGATTTCTGCACTACTGCAACTGAACGATTATTCACAATACTTGGTCTAGACAAAAGCTTCTTAACCCTTGATCCTAAATACTGGGCTGAAAATGAGGCGTACCAAAGTGCCAAGGAAACAGTTTCTGCCCTGAGGGTGACAAACGATTTGGCAGAACGAGGAGTGGCGCTTATGACAGAGTTCAATTCGACATTGACTAGAGATGAGGAGCAGAAACAGTACGTTCTGCAGGTAGTGGAGCATCATCGAAGAAAATTTCCCGTAGCCAAAAAAAATTAAAAGCCATGTTTGGATGGTCTAGCTCAGATGTATTTAAACAAGAATATTGTACTCGAGTATGATGCAGTCATTGACATATTTGCCAAGCGCAAACTCTAAGTTTAATGCGATGGCTGTCATTGCGAATCGTCGAGAATATTCAAAAGTATTCGAGGTCGGAAGGACTAACTTATTGTTTATGTTCCATTATTGTTTATGTTCTGAAGAGTTTGATATCTTTTGTTGGTTCATTGATTGGAACAGTAACTTACTTCTGCGGAATCGCTCTTGATTTAAAGTATGGGGCCGTTCAAATATCATATGACGGTATTTTTGGCGATTCTGGACCGCTACACGGCTGACTGACACAATGTATTGCCGCCCCCCCCCCCTAATAAGCTTTCTAAATACGCCACTGCTTCTGATCATCTCGGTTATGGGTGAAACACGGTGTAAAGGTTGTTAGAGGAATAGTTGCTTTGTTGCTATATTTGCTTTGTTATTCTATAAACGTGCCTGAAATGCGTGCATATTAAAAGTACTGAATAAAGCTGGTTATTTGGTTACGTGTTGTAAAGTTGCTTGTTTTATTGATTTTGCGGATTTTTCAACCTCCTTGCGCAAGTTGTAAATGTTGAAATAATTTCTTGAAATTTGAAAGACATTGTTTTCTTACCAATTGTAACAACCTGGTGCCCTGTACAAATCAAACTTACGATATGAGAAAATTAAAAACACCCTAATAGTCATGCTGTTATGTGAAGCTATACTAAAAATAAACTTGATTGATTGATCTATGATTATCACAGTTAGCGTTTTGGCTTTCCAAGTGCTCTACTTGCTGTCACATAGTGTTATTGTTTCTCTGACTGTTTGATTGGTTGTTTATGTTTTCACATAAATGATTTAAGAGCGATATAGTACGTTTACAGTAAATGACTGAAGAGAAACTATGCTACTCACGAGGATGCTAGTTTGTGAAAGTGAATATTATTGACTTCTTGAACAACCATCGCAATGGTTTAACATGAATCCCAAATCGAATTATTTTAGTTTAAGAAACATAATCGCTTGGCAACTTTTACTTCAGTTATTTAGCAATTTTTATGTTTTTAAAAAAACGTGTTAGAAAGGTAATGGTGGAATTGGGGTAGAATGATGGAAGACTATCTTCCATCCCATCATTCAAATCTTCCAATTCCATCCCATTTCATCTTTGACAGTTTCCATCTTCCATCGCAAAATATGCCTTCCATTCCATCTTTCATCCCATTCCTTGCTAGAAAACTCACCAGTCACCGAGCAACTTTGTCGAGCAATGTATTAAAAGACCAGATTGCATAAAGACATGCAATGGAAATTGTATGAACAAACTTTATTCACATGTGCAATGAAACTGTACAAATTTAATGTTTATTGTTTGATAATGAACAAATTTAATGTTTGATATTTAATTTGAAAAGTCAACTAATTTGCCAAGAATTCATGAATTGTGCAAATCAAGACCATATATCAGTTGCATTTTCAACTCTGAAAGTATACTTTTTATCTAACATCAATGATTTTTTTCCATGCAGATTCTGGATGTTTCTATCTGCTACTGAAAATGGGTGGCGTATTTAGTTCCAAAAGTAATTGTGTTTTTTGTGAAATTTTAAACGACATTGACAATCCAGATGCATTGCATAGTGACAAAGTTCTGCGTTATAACAACAAGCTTGCTGTCTTATCTGATCTACATCCAGCGGCAAAACACCATTACTTGGTTATTCCTCGATTTCATGTCAAAAACCCAAATGCTTTAAAAGGACAAGAACACATTCAACTTATCAAGGAAATGCAAAACTTTGGAATGGAATATCTCCGCTCGCTTGAAAACGAAGAAAACGCAAAAGATTGTTTGCTTGGCTTCCATTATCCCCCTTTTATAAGTGTTGATCATCTTCATCTCCATGTGATATCCCCTTCAACATCAATGAACTTTACAAACACTAATTTATTTAGAAAAGATACCTGGTACTTTATTTCTCCAGAAAAATTAATTGAAAAATTACAAAATGAACATGTGAAGTAATCTATAGCTGAGCATACTGGTTACCGTGTCAACAATGGACTGTGAATGTGAGTATTCCATCATGCAGATCTGTCCCTTGTGCACATGGACATTACTTTTAGCACTTTTTCTAACAGTTTCATTATAAGTAAAGTGACACTAATTTGTGGTATGTACAATGGAATTTTTGAAGGATGAGTTTTCTCATAAAAGAAATGTTTGCTGAAAATTGTAATTTTAACGTCATTTTACTACTATGGCTTCAATGTTAAAGCAAGCAGTTGAAAATCACTTTTACAGTAACTAGTATGAATCCTTTTATAGCAATCCCATCTAATTACTTTATTACAATGGAATATTTGAAGAGAACTTACTGTTCTTTTGCTGTGCAGCAAGCTACTGGGTCATTATTATATTTGTGGCCCCACTCCATTGCTACAACATAAGTTGTAGAATACATTACGTTGAAGTGCGTATTAATTCAGTTAATGACACCTTTGCAACCCATATATCAAGTTTTGTGTAAGCTTTTCTCATATTGTCATAAAATATAGGGCAGACATCACTTTGTCACAGCCTGGTATCCTCGCCAATGGAGACCAGGCCCTCTTTTCCATGGAGTGGTCTGTAAAAAAGACAGTTTTCCATTCTATGCCTTGCCATCATTGCCTCACTTGGAGGTATCACTCCATGTCAAACCCCAATGCAAAATTTCTGTACAAAGATTTTACGATTATTTGGCTTTAATAGACTTCATGCACTTTTAGATGTACCAATGTCAATATATTCAGTTATTCACTGATACTGGTGAGTGGTGATGTTGCCTTTTACAAAATTCCATAAAGAATGTGTAAAATTGTTGACCAAACATCATGGGTTGGTTGGTGATTGGTTGCCAACACAACGAATATTTGAACAATTGTGACTTAATTGTCTTGTTATGTAAGAATTACGATTTCAAAGCATTCGGTGAAACCTCAAATGGCGTCTGGTAATGATTTTGCAATATCAGCATCTCACTAACTCCCATTAAAATTATTTTCAAACTAATTTCCCTATTAATTATTGTACCGTATCATCTCAAAAATTGGTTGACTGTGGTTTTATTTTACTTTACAATATTTTACATTTATAAACTAATCCAAACTTGTTGTTAGTGATGGATACAGATTATTGCATATGCTATGTCACTTATTTGTCCTGTTGTATTCTTTTGAATGCAGTGAAAGTTCCTACATTCATGAGATTGACTTGTGTCAAAGCCCTCTGCTTGTGTTCATTCTCACACAAGAATTTATTTTTGTCTGTCAACACTAATTTCACGCTTTGTACAGGAATCTATTGACAACTAACTTCACCTCTAACAATGTTCTAATATTTTGTCAGCAACAGATTACTTATAATTTTACTAGACTTTATCATATGTTGCGCCAAAATACTTTAAAATTAATATGTGAAACATGTCATATCAAAACTTTATTACCTGAAATGTACATTTCTGCATGAAGCATACTTTTTAGTCGTATACCTTCATACAATCATCTGCAATAATCGTTTCCTTGCAAAATTGTCATGCTAATTTTGTAACTTTATGAATACTTACTGCCCTTACCGAACAGTAATTTATTTTTATCTTGGGTGACGTCACGGTTACCGTATGCATTGTCTTGTAGTACCCTGTATTTACTGTAATGTTTATTTCTTTTAAAGTGTTCAAACCTATATCACAATAGGGTACTTTGTAAATCGTTTGCACTAAATTTGCGAAACGTGAGCTACAGTATATGGGTCTGCTACTATTCGGCTAGTCCGATTCGGCTGCAGTCTTTTTAGGCTAGTTCGTTGGTTTACAGAAGGATTTTGTTGGATTACAGAAGGATTATGGTTGGATTTTCGAAGAATTGCCGAATAGGAAACTAGCCGAAAAGGCTGTACCTGAATAGGGAACTAGCTGAATTGGACTAGCCGAATCGAACTAGCCGAAACGGGCCATTCCAACAGTATATACCCATTTGCTGTGCTTGTTGCGGATAAAAGATCAACATTGTAATTTTACTTTATGTGATGTATGATAGATGTAATGCATACACCACATAATACATCTATACTTTATGTGTTGTGACATATGTATTGTATGGTGTATGAATTTCATAAATTAACCCGAATCATTCATTAACTATCTGCCTGTGCAGCAGATGCGAAAACGTCTGCTAAGCTTGTTTTACTTAGGCTTTTAAATTTTTTAAACATAAACTTTGTCCGAATTTGTGAAGGAGATTAAGTATATAATACGAATAGAATTTTAGTGACGTGAGAATATATTTTTACTATATTGAAATTTTACATTGTACCGTATGTTAAAATTTGTGTTTGTTCCTTATTGTACTCATTAAGATTTGTTTGACTAACTATCTTATCAAATTTTATTTTTACTTTATCAAAGTTAACTTTTATTTCCAGCATGTAGTAATTGCTTCAAACTATCAATATTCCGATGATGCGAAAAAACATGGTTTCAATTCAGTTACCAATAGAAGTTTTATATACTGTGTCATTTTAAAAGCTCTTTTTAGCTTGTACCAACTACAGTTTGGTCACTGTAATACTGAAAAGCACCCTTAACCCAAATTTTACATACAGGCAAGTAATATTTTTGTTTTTATCTTTATCATCGAATCACTGATGTTTCAAACACTTTTAAAAAATGTTACGTTATTAAGTTGCGCTATATTTCAACGCTCAAGACTTTGTTGGACTCTCACTTGTCACTCTCTCTCCTAGTAGTGCTCAGAAAGTCGTAGTTGTGGCGAAAGGACGTTATCTGTTTGCGTGTCAATGTTATTCTTACTGTGAAGTTGAATCGAAAAGTTGTTGTAGATAAAAACTTTATCACTGTTTGGTCAACGGCCATTTTGTGTCGAACTAAGCAGGAAGCTTTCGCCGAGAGTAAAAAGCGACTTCTGGTCGGAGTGACGTCGGACACAATTTGGGTTGGTGATGTTTGCACTGCAACAAAGGAGCTTCTTGATTTAAGTTTATTTCTCGCAGTGATGATAACCAGAAAGTTTGCACGAACCCTTTGCTTAACCTGCAGAACTTTCAATTGCGGTGTCTGTCTCTTTTTTGTTGTTGCGATTGCAACCTTTTAGAGTTGAACCACACTCTGAAAATGTCGCTAATATCGGATTTGCAGTGCCGGGATTCAGAGTACCCCATCTATGTTACATTTAAGCAGTGTAAGCGTGATTACTGATAAGTCTGTTGGCTGCGTGGGCACTCAGCCCTCCACGACGCACCTTGCGGTGGTGTGGGTATCTGCGTTTAAACAAAATGATATCCTAGAGGCCCTGACAAAAACCAAGTTCAAAGCCGTTGTCTGGGTGGTACAACGCTATTTACACATGAAAACAAAATCAGTCACAAATTGCGGCATCTTGTTATCATCTTAAACCAAAAATACAATTTGGGTAGAGAGGTAACTCTTTTAAAGTTATGTCTGTTTATGGTTTAAACTAAAAATATCAACAATGTACTAACGGATATAGGTTTCACCACAATTCTTCAATGCACTTTGTACAATGCCTCCAGCAATGAAATAGCAGAAATATTTGTCGAACATATTTGTCACGAATAAACTGTCATGTTGTTATCGATACTTTTATACCCATGACGCTGAAATTCAATATAAAGTTCCCGGTATTTTAAAAGCAGGCACTAAGTAAAACACCAAAACATGTTAAATTCAGCAAAAACAATAAATTGTTTTAGATGACATGCCAATAAAAGTAGGAAACAGTCCCACACAGATAGCTAAAGGCTCGATTCCCTTTTAATACCCGATATTTATTTGATACGATAAATGTGTAAAATTAGAACTCTGAAGCATTGTCGTGCAGCTAATGCAGTGTGATTGCTGTTTAATTGTTAACTGATTTATTTCTGATAAAACAAAAAGTGAAATGCTTAGACATCCTAAGATTTAGAAATGCTTTCTTTTTGGAAACCAAGAAACAAAACGTGAACTGACCCATATGACTGCCCTAAATATAAATTTTCATAGTTAAACAAGCTCACCTTTTGTGGCTTAACCCAGACAACAAATCAGTCGTTTTTTACATTGATTCAACGTCGACCGAGAGAATGGGTTTTGCAACGACTTTTGTCTTTGTTCAAATCAATGTGTGTTTCAATATCAACTTCTGGTCACATTGCAGGATCCGACACGAAAAGTTTCTTAAATTCACTGGTTAACAGAAAATTTGTAAACTGGACAAGAATATGAAATCGATGGTTATCGTTTCGCGGTGTGTAACAACTTTCCAGCTGAGAGTGCTACAAGCATTGAAGGTAATTTGTTTTATTTAGTGCCAAGGCACCAAGGAGACTAAATTCGCTAATCATGATAAGCGATTTTCTGGAACCACGTTTTTCTTAATTTACAAGAAAGTTATTCAAAGTACGTGGCCTTGAATCATGTTTAAAATCTGATAACCTTAATTCGTTGCAAAAAGCTCCGCCAGTTGACAAAACAAAGCTCATATCTTGTTATTTTCATGCTGTGTTCCTAAAAGTCGTTTTTTTTGTTTCAAAATTGTCGCACAAATGCATGATGTTATGACGTTTGTTTTGATATTTACTGTTTGATTAGCAGTGAAAATATATTTTCGCCGTGTAGAGAATGATTTTTATTTTTACCAATACATTCATTCCCTTTGCAACGAAATTAGCAAGCAACTCACCAAATAACCTTTCTTGCTTGCAAAGGAAATGACTTGACCTGAAGAATCGAATAATTTTTCATTTATTGCATTGTGCTGATATGTCAGGTTTCCTTTGGCTGGAGGTCTTATGACATCCATCGTCAAATCATTCATCACGTGTGGTCTTCACTTTAACATTAGTTCTGCATTATTCGATGTTAAATTGATCAAAACACGTTCGCATTTGCTATACCATCGCAAGACACCACGCTTACTTTCATTTTAACTTTGCATTGAGCCAAGAAATTATTCGGCATGTCAATCATAACTCTGCTATAAATGGAAATCAAATGGTTTTGATAGTCAGGATTTTGTAATGCGATCTGGCAATGTTTGATCAAGCGCTTTAAAAGGAATGTTTATTTGCTTTCAACAAACTTTATAGGATATAATTGATCACAAAATGTACACCCACTGCGAATATCTGACACTAGAATGCTCTGCACGTTGTTGGTTAAACATTTACTGACCTACGGTAATTTTCGAAATTGTGGATTTTGCATTTGCTCAACAATTGCGGACGTTGAATCAATGTTACTGTCCTCAGCTACCTACTTTGGTAGCTGAGGACAGATCTGATTTATCTGCATATCTACCCGCTCATAAATCAAAAATCGAAACTTATTTGCCGAAATTTAAAGTTATTAAGAGATCAAAGAAACTCTTGATTGTAACTACAACACCGCTGCTGCATTTGTAGAGGGAAACTTACCACTACACGCATTTACATATCATATCAGAGGTTTTTCATAAATTTTCTTCTTTGTGGCGTGAGCCTCTGGGGCCGAGCGTCTATTCTTTTACCACACCAGATTCACGATGTTCCAGGACTACGCTAAAGCAGCCTGTCTTTTGTTTCATCATACAGGACATGCATATCTTCTACTTCGTCAAGTAACTTGAAGATGGTACAATCATTGATAATGTGTTCTGTGGTTTGTTCCTCAGCACATACAGTCACAAAAAGAGGAAGAGACCATTCTCATTGGTGCATGTTTGAACGGAAAAGCCCGACGCCCATACGAAGATGGTTGAGGCGCAGTCATGCCTGTCTCTAGTGTTAGGCCGATGGGACGGGTGTCGGCGTCGGGGATAAACAAATTGAGTGTGGTGGTGCTTGACTTCCATTCAGATTTCCATTTATGGTCCGCCCAATTAGCCGCAGAGAAGTTTTGTGCATCAGCTTCGTTGCTCAGAAGTTTGGCGACGGGCACGAATGGGTGTCTTGATTTTAGTCGACAGGGTCCTCGTTTGAGTGAGCAGAGACCTTGGATTGAAGAAGGTGGTTGGGCTTCAATTCCCGTCGACGTTAAGACAAAGTATTTCTTCAAGTGTTCAAAAATCATTATCTGATTTGCAAACTGCAGAAATATGCGGCAAAATAGTTAAACTTATCAACAAAACAGGAAAATCCCGATTTTTATTCCTTGTATGCACTGCTGAGTGGAGGTCTGGTTTGTGTCTATCGCAGAACAAGACCTCTTGTTGCAGAAGCTTCAACGTTATTCTCCGAAAACTGTTGTTGTGGTTGTTTTTTTTGTAACAATAATGTTACGTATTGTCAAATTGATGGCAAAGTGATCGGTTATTGAATCTTGTTTGTCTGGAACCATTTCCCTTGAATATTTTAACCATAAAAACATCACAGTCTTTCACATACTGTCACAACTATGGAGACGTACCGACGAGATAATTATGTACCGGTAACACTTTTTGTTTCTTTCTGTCAATGAATTGTGTTTAAGCTTGCAGTCAATACATTTCATGCACACTTTTACACCTTAATTTCAAGCTGAGCACAAAAACACCAATTTCGTGTCATGTTCAATATTCTTGATATTCGGCACAACGCATTACGCCACAAACTTTTAGTATTTGGAATCTCAATTTTTAAACAAACAGAAAGATGTAAACATTTCAATTCACATCATCTTAAATGCCAAAAATTCATTTTAGCGAAACCTTTGCACGACCCACTCGTGACAAGATACTGTGCACGTTCACAACTCAGCAAAATAATGCAGGTTATACACGATATGTCACGCCTCAATGGGTTTTGAGACACGTATGCTTGCAGGCCACGGTAAAACCATGTGCGTGCGGTATGTTTTTTTTTGTCAGTAGAAGACAATTGCCACTGTTTTTTCTTTACCTCACTATTTCCTAAAAGAGGTTGGTTCCTTTCCTCTAAAACTTAGTTGTAGGCAAATCCATTCTGGTCGATTTGCTTCTTCAGGAAAGAATGGAAATTCAATTTCAATATGAAGGGGGTGCATTTTCGAGTTTTTGCTTGTTGATTGCATTGTATTCACTTCTGGAGAATTCTTTTTCGATTTTTGTATTTGTTTCTGTGCGGTTGAGATACTTCGGTGCTCGGTCATCGCTTTGCGTTACAGGTTATTATTATCTTTTGATCTAGCTTCTTAACTCAAAGAAATTAGTGGTTTTTGATTAACGAAAGGATAAACTAACTACATTCGATAATTCATTCGAAGTAACCTACTCAACAAAAGTTTTCATGTGATCGGTGAGTTGGAAGTGGCCTGTTAGACGCAGTTAAAGTTGTCATGAGATTTCAAGTTACATCTGCGCTCATCCTACAGTGCTGTAGATCAACATAGATTTCCATCTTCACTGTACGATACAACCAATTATTGTATCAAATGATCTTTGGTGATTATTCCCGATAAGATATTTGTATAGCAATATTCTTCATAAACACTGGCCATTTGATACTTTTACGCAAAATCATTGCATGTTGACGTTAAATTGATATTAAGATCAAAACGGCAAAACACGCCTAACGAAGAGAAGTTAGCTTGTTTTTGTAAGTATGAAGCATTTTAGTTTATTCACCTGTAGATATTTAGTGAAGTGAGACGTAGAACTGAAGAAGCTGACTGCCCACACAGAGCCCGCGATGTGAAACGTCATACAACGAAGAACACGAGGGTAGAGCCTCATTATGCGCTTCAATGAAAGCTGCAAATAAATAATTCATTTGCTGAGCAATGTAACTGCGTGGATGGTTGGCACTTGGCACAACTATCTGGGGGCAAGAAAGTTAGGATTCTGTGTGCCAAATCACGTTTATCGCGTTCGCATGACGACAATTCAACTCTGTTAACCCGTTTAATCATAGGCGCCGACTTTTCAAAAAACCTTGGGGGGCGAGAAAGGTGATGACGTCATAACCATAACGCTATTTTACTCAATTAAAATACTCTTTGATTAAGCTTATAGTGTCTTGTTTATATTGAAACCTAGGTCGCAAACCGAATTTATTACAACGCTGCTTGAGACGATTAGTTTTACGTAAAAATTTTGATATTGTTAGCTCATAATTGGAGCAGTTGGAAAACAAGCCAATTCTTTTCCTTTTCGTGGGAATGAATAACAACCATCAAGACAGTGGAGTTATCGAAATAAAACGCAAAAAATCATGATCTCAAGCAGAGTTAAAACCCGCTATCAGTTTTATTAACCTCGTTTTGCTAATTACTTACCTTCAAAGCGTTGACAACGGCGAAGTGCTTTCAGTTTTTTTCGAGAGTCTTAATAGTCTTTTATCGAATACCGTATATACTCGAGTATAGGTCGAGATGTTCGCAAGTGATTTTCACCTCGAAAAGACAGGTTCAACTTAACATGGGACAAGCTGTTGTCTCCAGCTCGGAAGTTTTCAAAATGAACACATTTTTGCTGAGGCAAAATCATTGCCGACGTAAATTACGGAGTGCGAAATGGCGTCGGTCAAAGTTTTGAATACGTTTATTTGCAGTGATTCAAACTTAATTTTCAAATATAAATGATTACTTGTCAATTCTTTATGCACATGTTGAAAAATATGCAAAGCTCACGAGACAAAACAGCGGAAAGAGCTGTTTTAAGAGGTCACTTTTTTATTTTTGCGTGTAGGATATAATCGTTCTTATTACGTAACATTCCATGATCATTGAAGTCGATGTCAAACCTTAGCGGCCGCATAAAACAATGATGCCAGGTTAGCTAGGTGATAATAGCGGTAAGAGACGTTAATGCAGGCAATATCTGCGACCAAGGCCATTAAACACCTTTTCTTTTATCGGTTTATGATTTAATTCTCACACATTGTGAACACAACAATGCGTTCTGTTGAATTATAATTGATCTTACAGAGGGAAGACCTTGTTGAAAATAGTCTAATTTAGCTGGTTTGCTTAATATTGCAGTGAATAGTGACGTAACTATTCCAACAGCGTAAGTTACTCTACCATCTACTTTGAAATTTCCATACCGTATGAGAAAGCCATGTGATCAGCTGCTGTTTTGCGGGCAAGAGCAACGTAGGCTATTTTTCGCTTTCGGCATTCTTTAAGTCCGTTTAAATGATCTAAATCTCTTTCGCGAAGTGTTTTATCTTTGAAGCACCACTTGTAATAACCATTTTTGTTGCCCCTCAACCATAAATTTACGGGGGGCGCCGCCCCCCGGCCCCCCCGGAAGTCGGCGCGTATGCGTTTAATTGTGTTAATTTGAAGCTTTCCTTGTATAGGCCAAAAAAGTCGTGATTTTAATTCATTCATAAAACTTGTTTTTGTAACGTAAAAACAGAGCCTTTTAAAGCAGTTTAAATGTAGCGCGTTACAACTCATTAAACCTTTTAGTTGAAAAGGTAGCTTAATTCTATTTTATTTTGACAACGCAATTGCGAAGATTTTATCCATATCATTACTGCAGGTCCTCTCCAGCTAATTATAAACGAAGCAATGATAAGATCAAGCAAGACTGGTTTAAACGTTGCTGTGCAGGACAAAGCAGCGTACTGTTCCTACTTAAACGAACAGACAATCTCAAGTTAAAGCTTTTTTCGGCCTACGATAACAATCCAGTTTTTTTCGCCTTGGTATGTTTGGTCTCGTAGGCGTTTTGTCTTATGTAACTCTTTTCTGGATTTTTATCAAGTATAAATTGGGTAGCGAGTTTTTTTTTTCAACCATAAACAGGCATAGCTCAGCAACAATACGATATGATATTTAACATTATAACGCAAAAAGTAAAAAAAACAACGTTTTCGACTATACAATTATACATATAGTCCTTTTCAAGTCTTTAAGAAAAAATAATTATACATTGCATAAGAAAACATTAATAAGAAAAGAAAAATAAGCATAAGAAAAGAAATTCAGTGTTAGTCTAAACATTGAAAGACTGCCTATCCTGCTCACATACAAAATGACCACACAACACAACGGATCAAGTAGAGAATTAAGTTCAGAGGAATAATATTCTGGCAGATTGCGCAAGATGGTTTTAAGCACAACAACGAGGTAATTGCACATAACAAAAGCAACAATAAGTGAAACGCACACGTGACAATTTAATCAAAGACGGTTAAGAGATAGGAGACTCCGCCGACAAACAGTTGCTTGTAAGCCCTAGGTTAGAACATTTAACAATTTAGTGCCTCTTGAATCTTTGTGCCAAACTCAGACAAACAATTGCGAACAATGAGAGTTTATTATTGGAGCACGATTGGCAGTTTCGGATATGAACTGTAGTAGCACTACTTTCACTAAAATTGTCCAAATTGAGTTGCTCCCCCTCATTCTCGTGGCCAAATGTCGTGTGGTCGTACCAATGTAGGGTCTGCTACTATTCGGTGAGTCCGATTCGGTGAGTTTCCTATTCGATGAGAGCCTTATTCGGAGAGTTTCCTATTCGGTGATTTTTTGAAATTTATTGGGTACCATAGCCTAATTATCATTGCCGCTTTTACATCATTTTATCGTCGCTAAACTTTGAAATAAGACCGTAATCCTAACCCCAAAACGGCAATGATAATTAGGCTACGGTACCCATTACCCAATAATAAAAAAAAAAATTCAAAAAATCACCAAATGGGGAACTCTCCGAAAAAGACTCTCACTGAATAGGGAACTCACCAAATCGGACTCACCAAAACCGGCCATTTCGACCAATGTATGTGGAACTCACATCATGCGAGCAAGTGAACTCATACATGTTTGTGTTATAATGTTAAATGTATTTTATGAAGTAACCAAAACTGTAGTCTAAACTTTCATAACAAGAACTGACACATTTACGTTATGCTTCGTTGCGTTTTGTTATAAATTACTCGAGCGCCCAATCCGCCCATGCTGACCGCATCAGTCAAGAGGTCGCCATGTTTAATTCCCCCACTCTGTTTACTATTTATGTCTTAAGCTCTTCAGGGTCTACACATAATGGAACCATTTCTATTCAGTTACATTTCCCTAACTGGCCCAGCCAGCAAATCAGTCCGTTTCATATTTATTCAGTCTGGAGATATTGAATCAATGTAAAAAAAGGCGGATGGATATATATTTAAAGCAGAAGACACGCTCAACGATACGCCTTTGACGGTTTGTTTCGAGGAAAATGTGATGTATCGATGTTTTAACCTCGACTTTGCACTAATCTTTCAACAAATTCAAGAAATTAGGAGAATCTTGATAGTTGACAACAACAACAAAGCAAAAAAAGCCGTAAAAATATTCATACATTTATGTTTCATCAGGGTTTGTACTTTGCAGGCTTCGTGAGCGACGTCGTGATCACATAGTCGTCATCATTGGCTGCAAAAGGATCAAGAAACATCTTTCAAGTGCACAGCGATTGCTCAACAAGTGGTGGTAACGCAGCAGTTTGAGCCCAGATCAAAGTTTTGAAAATATTTTTGTTCAGATGGTATTCTAGCATTGGATCTTTGGAGCAACTTTTGTTTCAGAGCAACTCTTATGAACGTATATTTTTATGGTGGAACGCAGTGTAGTCTTTAAAATGCAATATATTTTTCGAAAAAATGATCTCGCAAAACTACTGCAGACTGCATTGAAACTTGAGTTGTGGTTGATTGAATCTTTATCCTCGGACTGGGAAAGCTTCTTGCAGAGCTTAATCCTGGTAGTTTCGCATACTTGTAGAGGCTTTGAATCACTGACGCAGGCCCGGTCACTGAGATTGACAGAGTGAAGTTTCCAATTGTTGAAGTCTTGTAGCAGGGGAATTAATCCATTCATAAGATGCCGCTGAATGGAGAGCAGTCCTTAACGTGCGTTTCTCAAGCGCTCATAAAGTGTCACAGACGTTATCATTGGTAGAGACTGCTTCAAATAATCGCGTATTGTCGTTTTAGATTTTTATCAATAAAAATAATGAATTTTTATCGTTTAGTTCGTACAATTTCAATCTTATATGCAAAATGGACTCAAAGCAAATGTCTTCGATATGTATTGCATTTGCACCACCTAAGTTCTTCACAACTTAATGTGTTGTATCGTTAGGTGGCGTGTGAGAGTGTGTTTGCTGTTTTTTTCATTCTTGAAAAACGTGTTCCATGTGACAAATAAATTTGTCTTGTTATAGACGGCTTATTGGTGTTTTCATAATAATTTTTACATTTGGGTTTCTTGACCCTGCTAGTTACAGATCAAATTTACAGTTCATGATAATATTTCGTAAAGTGATCCTGTGGGTTGGTCCTACTTTGTTTTTCGTCTTAATCATAATATTGATGAAAAATATAAATTGTTAGCCTTCACTATTCATGTTAATTTATAGTAAAAATAAGTTTGACCTTGTTAGTGTCACGGGTGATTATGTAATTGAATAAGAATGACCAAACAATTTGGGAGGGTAGTTTAGTATGCTCTAAAACTTATGAGAATGAAATATCAACTTCAAACTCAGTGAATTTCTGTGATCGAGCCTGCGTCAACAGGTTGAAGTCTGTACATTTACAAGTATGCAAAACTGCCAGGATTGAGCTTGCTAATAAGCTTTTTCAGTCCGAGAAGATTGGTTGGTTGGTTTTGAATCTTTATCCTCGGACTGACAAAGCTTGATACTGGTCGTTTCGCACACATCTAGATTGCAGAGGCTCTTGACGCAGGGCCGGTTACCGAGATTGACAGAGGAAAGTTTCCTATTGTTGCTGGTGAATTATTCCATCCACTAGGTACCGCTGAATGGAGAGCAGTCCTTAAAATGTGTTGCTCAAGCGCACACTCCGAGAGTCGAACCAGCGCCGCTTGATCTTGAAGCTTCTTCGTTCACCAAGTCTTTTTTTAGCTATCGGGGCGGACTAAAAAGATTCTCACAATCTCCCCCCCAAAAAAACGAAATCGAATGCAGTAAGTTATAATTAAGCATCAAGAGCTCGTGGACGCCTTGCTTCCTAAAAAAAATGGCGACGGTGGTTTTGTGCTATAAAAATCCATGTTTGAGCATTTCTTGTTTGGCCTTCATAATGTTTCGGTCTCGTACAGTTATATGGGGACTTTTACATCAAAGATAAATTGATGTTGGCCCTGTTAACTTGTTTACAAAATTGCTTGAAAATATTTCATATGGGCTGTTTTGATTCTTCACTAATCTTATCACAAAATTTAATAATTTCTTGGCAAAAACGATTCCTTTGGGAATGCGTAAATACATTATAACGATAGTTTAATTTATTTTGGTTGTTCTCTTGTAAAAGTCAACTTTTCCACAAGGGACTGTATCTGGCTTGAAATGATACAAAACAAGATGCTCTACTTTTGTTGTAACGTATTTATCCTTTTAGTGGTGGCATAATTATAGCTTGCTGTCGGAGACGTAAACAGGTAAAAAGGCCATTTGTCACAATGTTGATGCAAATGTGATTACGGTATTAGTTCTGACCCAAATAGTTAGCCTAAAGCGAACTTTCCAGAGGCATACCCCCCTCTTCTTCGTCCGGTTTTCCTCTGCCCGCTGTACGTTACTTTAACTATCACGCTTCACAGACCGTTCAAGCATCATTGTGTAACTTATTTTATTTTCGGCTGCTCGAAGCCTCCCTTCAAGAACCAAAGTTATAAATTAAAGCTTTTTGATCCAGACATTGGTTCTCCTCAGCCCAATAATTAAAATAAATTTGACTATATTTACGCAAGTTTCTTTGTTTCGGTTGTTTGATTTCAGAAAAGCTATAGGCTACCGTACCTTCTTTTCTGAGCTTTGATGTAGCCTACTTGAGTTTTAATTATTTTACATTGAATGAGATTTCAAAAAGAGAATATTTTCAATTCATGAGCTATTTATGTTTATAATTTGTCTAGATTTTGTTGCGACGCTGCAGTCCACCTCCACAGAGGCCATAATGAGTTTTTGACATTGCTTTAACGTCTGAAGACGTTATATCGATGATTGAGAAGTTAACCAGGATTTATTTGCTGCCAAGAAATATACGGTAGCCAATTCGTTTCAACCAACTTTAAAATCCAGTTCTAGAATGCAGGATTTTACATGTCCGGCCGAGTTGTCTCTACTAAAAACACTACAACCTCCGAAATTCTCGTTTGAGGTGATCTGACATAGCTTAAACTACTTTTTCCCTGAGTTTTGTACAACCTGCTATATTCGTAGTTGATGTAATTAATTTAACTTCCCAGATTAGGCCTACAAGTTGGGAACAGTTGTTGGAACTGCCATGTCCAGCCACGGTTTAAATTAAATACCGCTTTTGCATGCAATTAATATTTGGCATCTTTAAGAAATAAAACTTTTTAAAAAATTCTCACTGAGCATATCAAAATACAGGCTATTTTCAGTTCAGCAACAACTGAAAAAGTTTGAGAAATTATGTTGTGAAGCTTAATCTTGACCAAGCACCGACTTGCTGATAGTTTAATAATTATCTATATAGCCTGTCAATCTGTCATCTTTGACCGAACAGTCCACTGAAAATTTTAAGCCAGCCAACGTTTCGTTGCAATGTGAAGTCTGTCTTCGATTTACTGACGTGTGAAAGTGGTGGTCTGTTTATGATAGAAACAATTGGCCACGAATAGAATACAAGGGGCAAAAAAACCTTCCTTGACAAGTTGAAAATAATAACTAAGTGCTGTGTGACAAAAAACCATAAATGTTTTTCAGATGTCGATCTTTTTCGATACCGTACCGTACGTTTTCTAGAAGAACAGGTTGATTTTGAATAGGCTAGCATTGAGATTTTGGGACTAACGAAAAATTTCCAAAGTCAGAATTTCCATTACTGCAAGCTCAAATTTCATGGAGATTGACAAAATACGAAAAATGTTACCTGCACATGAGAACAGAGAAGTCAATGTTACCTGCACAGTGCACATGAGAACAGAGAAGTCAATGTTACCTGCACAGTGCACATGAGAAGTCAATGTTACCTGCACATGGCTGATGAGCATAAAAACGATAAACTTTTTTTCAAACGGACGATTGAACTCAACCATACTCTTCCGACTGTTTACTTGAGCATGTGCTTAATAGGATGATTTAGAAGCCGTAGTTAACACTGTTATGAATTTGATCACCTATTATGAATCTCTTACACAGTATTTAAGAAGGTGTTTGCATGGTAACAATCGGTGATCAAGCACTTTACACGTCGGTTAAAAAGTCTAGATCAATTCTAAACTAACATAATTTGGGGGTTACCAAAGTTTCCAATTTCATTTCTGCAAACGCTGCCTATTACTCAAAACATATAACTTGTTAAAACCTAGTGATCACGTCAAATGATTATGATGTGGTACAAATCTCTCTAACATCCAACTTATTCTTGTCCATGACGAGGAATCCCTTGGGAAATCATGTTTTCGAACACGACAATAGCCTTGCGTGTGAAAATCAGAACCAGGGTATTTCAGGCTATCTACATATTAAATCATCACCACAACAGCTTTAGCCTATAATTTAATTCATTGCAATGCGCTCCATTCGTATTTCTTCGAATTATTAGGATTTAAAATGTTGATTGTAGATTTTGAAGTGGAACAGCTTGCCAATAACGTTACTTGAGCGAAAACGCAACAGTGATGTAACAAAAACTTCGAGAGCTTAAAAAACGTTGCCAGATTTGTAGCCTACTACGGTGATAGGCCTACCATCAAAATCGGATATGCAAAATATTAATTTGCCTAGATGTGTCTTTAATGCAATGTATAATGTATTCTTTCTTAAAAGCATGCCAGCTATAAAGCGAGCCTTTTGATGAAATAGAATTCATTTCTAAAACTCTAGAAATCTAATTTTAAGTTTTAAAAACATACTAATCTTGCCTAGACTTTTTCTTGAATTACGCAGTAGGTGAGGCTACGATTAAAGCCCAGGCTGCCTAGCCTAATGAGTCGCAGCACTTTTTATGAGTGGTCACAGCCATATCCAAAGAGGAAAAATTATAGGATGATCGTTACAACGTAACTCAGCAACTATCTAACCGTTGCAAAGGACTTCATGTTACACAAGCTTCTTTCTTTTTTAACACTATTTTCAAAATTACAAAGATAAGTTAATCGTTTCTGAAGAAATCCGGAAGTACTCTCTTCACAAGGCTATTGTAGCAAGTGTCAAAACACTTTGTTTAAGTGTTTTAATTAAGACTGATCCCTTGAGGTTTGTTTGTGTCTTATTATGCAAAGATGTGACATTCACTATGGCACTTTCAACAGTACATTTGACTACCACATTTTGTTCAGTGAAGCAAGATGTGCCAGGTCATTTTAAGTTAGTTAAAAGCACTCAAAAGTAGGCTACAACTAACTCAGTCGTAAAGTCACGGCATTGTATTCTAATCAACAATTTCAACGAAGAAATGTTTACTTAAATTCCGAATTTATTGAAAACTTTAACTGCTACAAAATGGTGATGACCTGAAAATGTACTTTTGCAGAAGCCTTTGTTATTAAAAATTTGGCACCACATCCAAGCGTTCACTCGCTCTCCACCTCTCTTCACTCAACAGAATTTATGTCTCCTTTGTGGGCTCCAAGTCGAGTCCAAACTGAAACTCAGGTAAGTTTGTCGATGGCATCGGGACGAATTTGCGAATTTCAATGCTGCTTTCATTGACCTACACCAGGGCTACTCAACTGGCGGACCGCGGTCCGAATCCGGACCTTCTGGATGTTGATGGTGGACCTTGAGCTTTTGGAAGAATAACCTCATTGCCACGTTTCAGGGCTTCTTTAAACAGATTTCTACAAGGAGGAAGCAATTTTTACTTTGATTATCCTAGTTGCTTGGGGGCTTCGACTCCTAGACTCCCCAATAGTCACTCCCAGATAGTTTAACTTTCGTGGTGGCATGTGAAATAACTTATTCACCGGACCGCTAAAAATATTCAACTTGTCAAACTGGACCTTTGTTAAAATTAGTTGAGTAACCCTGGCCTACACTATAAAGTGGGTTGCAACTGGGGTTGGTTTGGATATCAATAAATTTTGCTGTCCGGATAACGGATAGCTCGTCATATCAATGGCCAATGCAATCTCCAATTTGGGAAAATTTCAAGTTTGTCAAAAAATTCAAGGTTGTTGACAAAGTTTTGAATTTGGGGGAATTTTCTGGCTCCGGAACACCAGAACGGGCAGTGAGACTTACCACTAAAGTTGGTGAAGACCTGTTTTAGAAATCACGAAAAAGTTGAAAAAAAGCTATGAAAACAGATGGAGACTTTTTAGAGATTACTCTCAGCCTAACAAAATCGGGAAAGTTGGTGAAAAGTGTTGAGGACAAGAAGTTACGTTTGAGGGAATTGTACCATAGCAGCAAGGAAATTCATCTGTAACGTCTCGTAACCCTGCGTTATATCATACTTTCTGCTGGGCCTGCTTCAAGGGTAACTGGCTCAACAGCATTATTATGAAACTTGGAAAAGTATTTGCTTAATGTTTTGACTGCGCAAACAATTTTATAAACCCGTTAGGGATATAGACAAAATCTCTTGGGCAAAACGTTTGTATGATCGGAATTCTACGCTCGGTTTGAAAATAGAAATTAGTGGCATAGAATAGGTTCTTTTTGCGTTGCGAATAATGTTTCACGGCTCTAATGCCAAGGTTAGCCTAAACTTGATGTAAAAACAACTCAGTTCCTTGGATATAACCCTTCTTCTGAAATGGGTTAAGGCGCACACTTGCTTATCTTGAAACTAGCTAACTATACGTTAATCTAGCTCTACAAAATCTAATTCGGGGTTACGTGTAAACAATTCATAGTTACTACCTTTACAAATTGGCCCACTTATAGCTCTACGGGCATTGTTTTGCATAAAGGCCATCCAAGACGCATCTTTCCCAGAATTGGTGAACATAGGTTACTGTCTGTGAATGATGATATTTTGTTTTGTGATTACAATGCCATACACAAATGCGTAAAATGAATAGCCAAATATAGAATCATAGCATGATGAGTCACAAAAAGTTAAAAGATAATTTTTGATAAGATGCAAATTTGAATTATCCCTCTTCTATAAAATCATATAAATACTTAAAAACGTCAAGACGAGGTGCTTGAAAATGATACGCATGCTTGCATGCCTTCGCACGCGGTTGGCAGCTGACAAACTGATGGGTCATAAACTTCAAAGTGTTGCCCTCTTCACCATAACATTAGAATTAGATTAACAATTAAAAACACAATAAAAAACTTTTCATTTGAGATTTAATTTAATTAGTAACACTCAACTATCCTACTCACGTTTGTTGTTCGTGCATAAGGAATAGCCTGCCATCATGTTTTCAAGTCAACTAACACTATTGGTTGATTGGCCGTCTTTTGAGGTCGTATGGATGTAATATAACGGTACATAAGTTTGGTAGACCACCTTGAGGTTAAAGTTAAGTCACAACAGAAACTCTTAATTGGTAAACAGAACTAGGCATTTTCACAGCCTATTGAAGAATCTGTTTCCGAGCAGGCTAATCTGTTTTGATAATTTTTGAAATCAACCATAACATCCATGGCGCATTGTACACTTACTCAGACAATCGAAAGACACAAAGCAGGCAACATCAAATAGTTTTCGTAACCTTTCTTCAGTAGGCCTACAAAGTTTAACTTTGGGGAAACGATATGCAGCAAAGTTTTTAGAACAATTTCATTTCATGCTTATTGATTAAATGTGATTCACTTTAATTACATAGAAAAGTTTGTTAAATGGTGTTTTCCATTAGGTTCTTAACCCGATTTAGGCGAAGTCGCAATTGAACAAACAGTAGATTAGGTATGTGCATTGTAATTGTAACAACGTTGTAAAGTAGGTTTACACGTTTGGATTTGAATGAAGTCCACCACTTTCCAGTTGAAGCCTTCGTAGACAAGTGCTCACAAATGACAAGCTTGCTTCAATCGCTTGTTATTTCTTATTATTGTTGAAGTCCACTCTAAGGTGCGTATAGGCTACGCCGTATTGCTTTGATTAGAATTATTGCTAGGATTTTGGCACGATTACAGCTTTTGTTCTTTCAACACTTTTAACAATATTCAAACCGTGCCAACATCCAGCTTGCATTATTTTAGTAAATCATTTCTCCTTTGAGCACGCTTTAACGTTCGGGTTTTGTCGCTTCTAACTTTTTCCAGACCTCAACTATGTTATGGCAAGTGATGTTGTTTTTTTGCTTTGATGGTCAGAAAAAAACATGATTTAAAATTTTAAATAAAACAAAAACTGAATGTGACATAAAAGCAACCGCCTTATCTCCGTCTGGTATTTACATTCTTCAGCTTTCATTGAACTGCACGTCATTGATTAACACAGCCGAGCCACACTAAAAGCTGAGTACCCAAGTGATTATGTTGCATCAAAAGTAAAACTAGGTCTTTAAAAGATACAATTTTTCAAATATGAAATTAATATCCGTTGTGCAGAAGTTCTTAGTTGCAGTATTCAGTACTCTTATGCCTTCGCGAACAAATTATTATAAATATGAAATATAAGTAGATGATAAATTATTAATTCCAAGTCACACGTGGCAGACAGGTAATGCGTTTTCCTCCTCGTATCCGCTTTGGCACTACAAACAGAAATAAGAATACGTATTTTATCGCTGGCAAAAATATTAATCAGTCAAAAAATCGGTAACTTAGCTCATGTTCGATGACTTAGCTCATATGGACTATAGCCTATATTTTTAGATAAAGGTTTTGTCGTCCTGAAGGCGTTCTTCTCAGTACTGTATCTGGAATGCACAGATAAAAAAGAAATAGCAAGTAAAATCAGCTAAAAATAATATCCCTGGAATAATGATAGATTAATTAAATTCTAAGTATTTTGCTTAGGTAAATTTACTTTTAATTTTGTTTTACTTTATTCAATTCGGCATTCCAGTTACTGAGAAAGACGCCTTTACGGCGACAAAAGCGGTATCTAAATAAACTACGTACATAAGTCACTGAACATGATCGATTTTTGACAGATCATTACTTCATCGTCCGATTGAATCCTCTTTTATGTTTCCTTATATTTTTTTATAATTTTCAACAACACAGAGAAGCCGGTTGAACAGAAATTGAGTTAACCTACGTCATCTTTCACTTTATTACTCAAAATAGTGGCGGTCAGACTACTCTTGCTAGTCAGCGGTTCAGCAGACTGCAAGTGTTCAACAGATTGTCTACAACTTACGATTGAATGAGAGAATTGATTTGCCACCACCACATTTAAATTCACGCCTTTGCTGATTTTTCTGCTCGGAAAGCAAAATCCGTCATTTTACATTGATGCAACGTCTGCAGACGTTGACGGATTTCAGAAGGGTAGAAATGACGGATTTTGCTGTCTGGGTGTTGGATTGACAACATTAATTGAGCACCCATGAGTTCTTTTGAACGTTATAGGAAAGCTGCAGCCACGATTCCACAGATTAAAAATACAATAATTGTTTACAAAATATTTATTAACATCAATCAAACAACAGCAGGTCATGCGACTCAATACTAAAGTCTTAAAAATAATACAAACAAGCTTTCAGTTACGAATGCGGTTCAAACAAATGAAAATAAATACTCAATGTTGGATTCCAATCAATTCGGGTTAACATGGTCGGTTGTTGTCGTAACAACGTGATTCTCAACACGGCAGCCTCTGCATAATGTTTCTGTGGCTTGTTGAAATCAGTTCAATTTTCGTGATTCACGTGTTTATAGTAGGATGTTGTGATACGGTTTTAAAACTTTTTTTCTGAGGGACAATGTATCAATACTTAATTCCAGGGTTATTTTTTAATTTTTATCGCGGCGGTGAATCCCATTTCTAAATAGAACTGAAAAAGCAAACAAAAGATTCAACGTTTTTACAAAAAGCTTTCAACGTCTGCAGACGTTGAATCAGTGTAATAATGTCAGATTTTGCTTTCTGGGCCGTTTCCAAACACGGTTAAAAAAGCGATGAAATTATATTGGAAGTAACAAAACAGTTCTGTCAAGACAAATACATTGAGAGTAGGGATGGGCAATTCAGAATACCGAATCCAGAAGGATTCGGATCCTAAACTATCCGAATCCAAAACGGCAATAAAACCGGGTAATAAGATTCGGTTTTAAAGATATACATAAGTCTTGTGCGACCTGTCAGCTGGAGACAGTGAACTGGAAAAAAGTGTGGTTTACTCCCTTTTTTCTTTGCACTGACACCATCCGCAGTTCCGCACTTTCAAAAACATTGTGCACGCGTTGTGCGCGCACGGCTCATGCAACTCTACGTTACTCGCTCGCACGAGCAACCAAAGAAACTAAGCGCGCAATTTTCTTCACGCTTTGTTTACAATATGCACAATCGTGCAATGCTTTTTTTCAATCCACGTGCGTATGCGACTCTGCGATAGTTTGACTGGTGGGCGTAACAACATTGAGCAGATGCCCCTTGCTAAAGCAGTTGGCTCTGAAACACCTCAGCATCTTTCGAGCGATTCTTTTCGACTGCGGCTTGACGGAAGCTAAGCTGCGCTCCCGTTCAGCGTTGCCAGATGGGGAAATAGAATATCAAATTAAAAAATTCTGGTGAAATTTAGAGGTCTTTCTTGCCAAGCTTTTTGACCTTGGAACCAGATAACTTTTTGGTGAAATCTGGTGAAATTTTTCCTACTCAATTTTTTTCAAGAAAGTTTTTTCAATTTTTTTAAACTTTTTAGCAAATAATCCCTGCTCGTATAGAAAACGTCTTGCAAGAGCTCTGCATATGGATGATGGCAGTGTCTTAAGTCTTAAAAACTATTTGTATTTAAGCGAAATTGCTTTATTTAGGGTCAGAGCCGTAGCCAGACCGCAGAGCAAGGGGGGGGGAAATTTTTTTTAGGGGGGGCCGACAATTTTTTTTGGGCAAAATCATTATAATTGCTGTTGCTCGATGATGTTGCTCGAGAATGTTGGGATTTTGCCAGGGAGGGGGGGCGGAATTTTTTCCGGGCGGGGGCGATGCCCTCCCTGGCCCTCAGCTGGCTACGGGCTTGTTTAGGGTGTTTTAAATATCTGATGAAATTTTAGTTACTTTTTGTTGCCAAGCGGCTTCCATCATCTGGCAACACTGCTCCCATTTGGCTGGAAGTCATTTAGAATGCCTTAATGTGTTGCATTGCAACAAACATTTACTTTGATTGTGTAGCTTTTGTGTCTGAAATTTTTTACTTTTTGTGTTGTTGGAGCCTGGAAGTTAATAGGATTCAGTATTCTGGATTCGATTCTGGATTCGGTTTAGTATTCTGGAATAATTCTAGAATAGTGAATTATTCTGAATTGCCCATCCCTAATTGAGAACCACTATTTTAAAGTATTTTACACCATTTCGTCAAATGTACGATGTGAAAATTTAAATCTTTGAAAGCGGTCAAAGAATTCGCCTTGAGAGTGGCAGACGTCACAGCTATATGGCAATTAGCTGCCAAAATGACGTCATAACAAAGAAGGCGATAAAACTTCAGCACGTGTATTAGCATATACAAAAAAAAAAGGTCACTGCAGTATAAAGTAATCAAAAGTTTGTTCTTATCATATTACGTTGACTTGGGTATCAAAAACTTTTCATTTTCATGTAGTAAACATCATAATGAGGAAATGAAAAACTTAAAAGAAAACTCAGCAAGAATAAAAGAGCTGTATTCCTAAGGGGTTTTGATTAAAACCACCGGCACTGACCAATAACAATATTTCTTAGATCAAGTTTCTTCTGTTGTGCCTCTGCCGAACATGCCAGTGATGGCATGGAAATTAATAATTTCACTCTCGGCAAAATTAAAAATGACGCTTTCTCCTTGATGATGCAACTTTGAGGGTAACCAGCAGTCGAAAGCTTTCGAGCCTCAGCATATCCATGCAGACTCAGCCCACACGCAGCGCTTCTTCATACTTTTTTAACTGACACAGAATCGTTGAAAGAATTGTTGAAGTGGCAAGAAATGCGTTTTTCATTGTTTTCCTTCAAGTTGTGGCGTTGCACAACTATGGGTAGCTTGGTTCCGTTGGTCGCACCAACTATGCATGTTGAATCACTGCGCTTTCGTTTTTCAAACCTGCGAAAAGAACTTGTTGCATTTATCTGTAATATAGCACAAGCAAACCATGTAAACACTTATTTTTTCAGCCATTTTATAAAATGTTTTGCACTGCATTAAACAATAAAATGTAGTCGCCATACTTTCAACGGTTTTTACTTTAGTTTTAACAAGTGATGTAGCTGCATGTCAACCTGGTTATAAACTGGTTGAAACTGGTAATCTCCAAATTAATGCAAATGTTGCACTAAATTTCTATGGACCAGCAATAACTAAAAAAATCTGGCAATTTCTCTGAGGCAAGAACAACGAGTGAATAAAAGCGAATTTACGCTACTTAAACTATTTCCCAGTGCATTTTCAAAATTTAAAAAAAGTCGAATTGTTTGATGTCCTGCGCAATTTGCAAATCATGCCAGGAAAACTTACACACGTTGTTTTCTGTTACTGGCCTAGTTTGCGCAAAAGATAAATAGATCATTTCCTGATGCCTGAATACAATATCGCCATCAATTCATAAACGATACCGCAAAACTATTTATTGATAAATGACCATAAATCTGTAGCTCACTTTTTGCATAAAGGGAATATCATCTTTGGCCAGTCCCTGAAGGACATGATGATGCAAATGATGTTAATCAGCAGATTCACATCAAACAAAACCAAATAAACCAACTCTGGTAAGACGACCAGCTGTTGGATGACTGCAAACCCCACATCACTCAGGACGCAAGTGAGAGTTAAAAGAAATGCTTTGCGAATGAAAAGCATCACTCTCCTTCCTTGCTGAGTCTTGCTTCTAGAAACAATAACAAATCAAAAATTAATATCCAAATGACAAAACTCAAGTCTTTGACAAATATCAAGTCTTTGATCTAACGTCAATTTGTGTGCTAAGTATAGCTTTGACACATAGTTTCAGTAGGCTAAGTAGTACAAGGATTGTTTCATACGTAGACAAATTGATTGTATTGTGACTAACCGTTTCGATTTCTTCATGACTGGCGCAGTGGTTTTTCTATGTTCACGTGATTTTTTCTTCATTGCGTCTCTGAACGTTAAGGAAGATCTTTTTGACTTATATAGCTTTTTCTTAGATTCCTTTGCTTTATCGAATTTGTTTCGATACAAGACGCTGGACAACTTTGATTCTGCACCATTTTTCGAAGGTTCTTTGCAGTTTTCTTTGCTTTCTGCATTATTGCTTTCTCGAGAATTTGTCATCATAGGGTCAATAGATGAACTAAACTCACTTTTCAATTCATCACCTGTTTCTGCCCCATCATTCCTTTCTTCCGAGTCCAATTGGAGGTTCCCATTTGCTTGGCTTGTTGAATAACTCTCGGATGGTGATCTTTCGTTTGCATCGGGGGCATCCGATGCAGAAGAATCGACAGGACGACGTTTTGTCAATTTAGACGCGCCTGCGGACCGATATCGTTGCGTCTTCTTCGACAAAAGGGGATATACGAATAAGATGAGAAGCGAGATTTGAAAGGATACGGTGAAAATAGCCAGCACTGTAGTTACAAGATCAAATCCGTACTCTCCTGCAGTGTCCTCACAACCCATAGCGGTGGCCTCGTAATGCCAGCCGGTAACCTCCGGAATCACGTGTAAAACTGTTAAGACAAGTCCCCCAGTTAACATCACAACAAGTGTAGCCCAGCTGAAGCAAGTAATGGCAGGATTAAGTACATGAGAAAGCACTGGATTTGAATAGAAGATACTTTGACGCATCCACAAAAAAATGTATACTGGGTAGAGACTGAGAGAGTAGAACACAGCACTAAATCCAACAGCGACAAGACAATCGGTGTCACTTTTCCACCCTACCAATGCTACAGAGTGATCTGCTGCAAACCTTCCCATTGCCATAATGGAAGCACACAGACAAAGTTGATAAAGAATCTTTCCTTTTTTTCCTCCTACTTCTCTACCTGGCTTGCAGCGAGTCAGCATTGCATAACGTGCTAGGCAGGCCACCAAATAAATGGAGAACAGGGTGATGATCATAAGACACACTTCGGAAACGATCCAATATACGAGAAGATATGGATTCGGATGTTCGTCCGTAATTGTTGTCTCTTCTGTTGGAACAGTATCAGTATCCGGATGAGTTGACATTTTCAACCATGCAATATAGCACAAAACTAGGTACAAAACTTAAGCTACAAGAATTTGAAGATATAAATACATGTTATATAATAATTTATAATTTCGTATCTACACGATCAATAGGTCCGGCGGATAAAGAAAGCACTCCTCTGAATCTATAGAAGTGAATTCGATACTTTGCAAGGTCAAGATCATACTCAAGACTTGACCAAAGCAAGTTAGAATTTTAATTCTACTGTATTTAGGACTCAAGTCAATAAAATAATAACGAAAAACGAATGTAATGACAAAAACGGTTGACCATTTCTTAATTCGTTAGCCATACCGTTGTAGCCTCCACATGCTAATCATATAGACTTTTCCAATCAAGAAGTGTTACTCAACAATCGAGTTTAGAAGAATCGACAGCGATAGGCACGTGTTAAACTAAAATTAAAAACTAAACTTATTAAATCACAAATCGGCCTACCATATGACGCCATGTTTGTGCCATTCTTCACTTTGCTTTCCATATTACGCCACAACTATAAAGTGTTTCGTTAATCTATGTGTTGCAATATGACAGTTTTTAATAATCCCCTGATGGGAGCCAAATGATATTTGAAAAGTTCCTTTCTGTATTGGTTTCAGAAATACAAAACCGTATCTGACCTAAAACAGCGGATTTATCAGTCGCTGTTTGGTGCAAAAACCTTTAAATGAAAGTCGCATTGGGAAAAGATTCCATAACATGTTATGAGTAGGGTCGCTATTAAACTGAAGAAGATCTAAATCTGACTAAGATAGCTAGATATCGACAACAGATCAAAACCACTGAACCGTACGTTATTTTCCGCTCGCAAATCATCAGTCATGGTGAAAACTCCGCGTAAGAATTTTAAATGAACGTAAATTAATGGAAAACTTTCTGATAGGAATGAAGTTTCAAGATCTCGATCGTGATCGCGAAAAGACGAACAAGCAAAAACCTGTCACTCCTATTTTAATCACAATTCGAGAAAGCTGGCAAAATGTGCTTTTAGACGTTGCATTCGATGACATAAGTGCGGAGCTAGAGTAGATAAAGTCAAATAAGCACAGTAACACGCTTATTTGGTGAAGTCCTTTTGTAAACTGTATACTTAGTCTTAACAAATTAGCATACGGGCAAACTTCGTCATTGTGTGACAGTAACATTGCCAAAACATTCTTAGAAAATAATTGCAAAATATTGCCAGAAAGGCCAATGATGGAGTGTCAACTAAATATTGGACTTCTCTAGAAACATGCCACAATGTAGACAGTTCAACAAAAATTGCCTACCATGACACAAATATTCATGCCATCAAAACAAAACAGGTTCAAAACATTCAACTCGTCTGATACCGTTTGCCAACAATAGTTGTAATAGCAACATTTAGATTGAAAATTAAACCTTTAACAAAAGGTAGATCATTATTCAGAAACTATAGGCAATTGATTTTGATGTTTGACATCATCTGGTTCTAGAGTCGCTCACGCTTGCACAACACTTTTTTACCAAATGATTTCAAGAACATTTTCAAGCATTTCAAAATTAATAAGCCGGATTGTTAATTCTTATACAATTCTCACCGAAGATTTTTTTGCCTCACTTTCGCCTATCCACCTCACGATCGGACTGGCAAAACAAAGATGGCTTAACTCCGCTTACCAGGGAGGCACAGCCATAATTCTATCACAACCAACACTATAAAACTTACAGTATATCCGACATGTTGCAAGATAGCGTTGCAGAGCTGTTTTATCTGCAACTCCCTTCATGAAATCATCAGACGAGCAAAAGAATTGTTTGATATGTTGTTCAACTTGAAACGTAGTTTTTTTTTAGTATATTGACTTCTGCCGTTCAAGTAAACACTTTAACTTTAGTGATGTGAGCGAAAACGTTGAAGTGAGGAGGCAAAATTTACAACAAAAAGAACAAGTTTCCAATAAACTCAGATTTATGGACGCATACCGGTAGTTTGCAACCTGACACCCAGCCGGCAAATCAGTCTTATCCGTATCAACTCACCTTGATGCTCAGCCTCACAGGATAACCTCCTTTTTGTTATGAAGCATACCTACGCAAAGCTTGCTCAACAGTCGCTGTTTTTCGTATCAACGTTTGTCGTTGCATGATATGACGTACTCGCTGCGTTGAGTGAGTATGGACTTTGTTGTTTAGAGTTTAGTTGTTTCTGTTATGACTCATTTATGGTTTATAGCAGTGCGTTTTATTTTAGTTTTTTTCTTTCAAAGTGCGATAAACAAAAACATTTTTTGCAGTTAATCGTACACACATGTATTTGTACAGCATCTGCAGAGATGCAGATGCTAAATAAAAGTTACATTTTGACGTTGACAAATGACTGGCAAAGGTTTTGTTGTTTCAACCAGGCGCGGATTTATGGGGGGGGCCCAGGGGGCCCGGGCCCCCCCCGAAATGTTGCGAGGAATTATTGTTGAAATTCTATGTATCCGCATCAAATCGTTTGATATGCGTCTACACAACTGATATTAGTCCCACGGCAGACTTCACTTATCTGGGAGGGGGGGGGGTAATTTTTTGTTATTATTATGGTTAAAATCATCCATCGATCAGACTCCTTTATTCCGTTATACAACTGTAAATGCATTTTAATAGCAACATTTGTTGGAGCTGACTCAGCTGAAACCAATGCTGAACCAAATGACGTCAGTTGAAACAATCTGAAACCTTGAATGGCTGTTTTATAGTTTTTAGCCTTCATTATAATTTCAATCAATTGCCGTCTATGCTTGCAAACATACAAACATCCAATTGGTCATGGACACTGCATACAGGGTTTTAAACCAGATTTCAAGTTTACCTTGCATGCTTAGCAATTTTTATTCAAGCAAAATGTATTTTTCAAACATTCACAATTGATGAAATGGCTGTTTCTTTTAATGTATATTTTATTTTATGGCATATCGTATATGTCGTAGTATAGTGGCGTAGCCAAGGGGAGGGGGGGGGTTACAACCCCCTCCCCCTTTGGCACGCGTGTGACATCACGATATTGAGAATAATGCTTTCAGTCTCTGTTTCTCTAAAATAAAGTTTTCCTAATTTTAAACGAAACTGCATTAAAAGAGCGAGTTTTGCCAATACCAAACATTTAAATATCTCAGCCAGGAATTAGCAACAAGAAAACATAGAGACTTAGGTTTATTACCGAAAAATCCGAAGAAAACATGATCTTATCACCATTTTACAGGAATATTTATACCCACATTTTTGTTGAAAATGCTCCCAGAATGCACCAAATTCAAAGCAATTTTTCAAAATTTTCTGGGGGCTGCCCCCCAGACCCCCGCCGCTGGGTGTCGCATTTGGCGAAGACGCCGACGGGCTTCGCCCGCCGGCCGTAAAAACCCCCCCTTTCAAAATTCCTGGCTACGCTACTGTCGTAGTATCATTGTTAATATCTGTTTTATCTTTTTCTTTCTGTTTAATTGATTTTCAAATTTTCTGGCCCCCCCCGAAAAAAACTCCTAGATCCGCGCCTGGTTTCAACCATATTGATTTGTAGTCATAATGAGAAAAATAATTTTGGAAACTATTCCCTTCCTGTTTTTGTCGAAAAAAAAAACACTACAGCTTTACACTCCCTGCATGTACAGAAAGCGTGATATCTAAGCTATCTGAGCTTGGTAGCAAAATATTTTTTGAATGAAAGATTAAATATCATCGCAACTGCAAGATCAATGTTATCATTTGGTGCCAGAGTTTACAAGGTGAGAGTTATTATTCGATCACAATGACCTGTCGCAGCGCCAACTCGTACGTGTCTGGCGATTATTATACCATATAGTTTTTGCGATGGAAAAACTGCTTTTGATTAATTAGCCAGCAAAACAAAGCGAAAAAATAAAGCCCTATTTCTCTTTTTCAAACACAAAACTATTGCCTTTCTTTTTTCAATAAGCACTTGTCCATTGTAGACCACTCTGACCTCAGCAAAGTTACAACTGTAACATGTTTAAACCTTTACAGCCTATGTTGTTCCAAGAACATGTGACAGTACAACACAACAGAAATAATTTCAAGAAATACGTTACTATCAACAGCTTCTCGCTAAATACTCTGCTGTTCAAAAATTCGAGTATATATTATCACAAATTCGAGTATATCACAAAAAAAGAAAAAAATTGTCCAGAGTGGTCATTCAAGATTTGGTGACGTCATGAATTGTCATGCTAAATTTTTTGTGATTTGTGGCAGACGGCACTTTATTTGCACAGTCGAGTCTCGACAAAGACAGCATCGTTACAAGTATGTCATCTGCATTTTTAGCATTGTGTAACAACTTCAGCAAATGGGGACGAATATCTACTCAGCGTTCGTAATTTTGTATTTGTAGAATAGTTTCTTGACACAATTTAAGTTTTTTTATTAACAAATTTATCTGAAAAAAACATTATTTTCTTTTTATTTAAACAAACATTGGTTTATGGTTTAAATCAAACAAATAATTAATGATTGTTTCAGAGATAAACTTATCACAGTCTTTCTTTGAACGTGGCTGTGTCAATTTAATTTGAAAAGAAAATTTGTGATGCAAAATAAATTTGAAACGCTGGCAAGACGACTTCATACGATGAATCAAACCAATCTTCAAAAAGTAGCCTATTTAACCAAGATTTTTACATGATTATAAAGATTGTGTTTGACATGATAGTCATAAATAACAATAAAAACCAGTTGACACAAAAATAAACAACTTTAAGCACCGGTAGCCTATTAGAAAATTTGAAATCAATTTGCCACAAAAGTTAAAATATTTTTTTTTTTACTTTAAGTTGTTATCATTCGTGTCATTCATACGTCATCATAAATGCAACAGAAACAATCGACCCAAAAAACAGACACAAATTCTCTGCATAGGTAAACCAAAAAAACTAAGCCACATATTTTTCTGTAAAAGTGTAGCAAGGGAAGGTATTTGATTTATGTTTTTCCTCTTCCGGGCAGAAGACACTGCTTATCCTGCCACTCATCATTCGATTTTGTAACTTAAAAAATGATAAAAATTAACAATTAGGATACTTTATACATCGCTAGAATCGAGACAATGCTATAATTATTTTTTTCTTTGCCTGTAGAACATGCAAATAAAAATGCCTTCCCTACAATGACCCTTGCAGTTAATAACTGCGTTCGTTTCGTATTTTTCTCTCTTATTGGTGTTTCTTTTTACAGCACTTTCTCACTAACTTTTTGTTGCAGTAATGTCATGGAGTTTGCCAGGAAGAAAAGTAAAACATCAACTTTTTATGGGAAACCGTTTATCGGTGCTTTCCCTAAGGATATGCGTAATGAGAACAGAAGTGTCGAATTTCCGAGCTCTTTAATGAAACACGTTTATAGTCGTCCTCAGAGAAATGTCTGTTTCTTCGCCAATGAAGCAATTCCAGAGCTCTCGCTTTCTTTTCATGAATTCATTTCTATGTCGCCATCCACTGGCCTTAACAAATTTATAGAACAAAAAGCGAAATCACAATTAATTCGTCAGGGAAAAACGTGAACGTATTCTAAATGTTGGGCTGTGATTTTCAAGAGGTCTACTATAAAAAATAATGCGACAAACTCGTTGATTGAACGTATTGCTAGTTACAACCTGCATTGCATCAAATTAAAAAATCGCTGCTCTGCTTGTATGGTTGACGGCTGTCAGAATTATTTTATTATATTACGTAATTAAACAACGTCGTGCCACCTGTTCTGACGTCAGTACACAATACACATAGAGCAGTCACGAGAAATGACGAAACATTAATCATGTCATGTAGTCCATCTGCAGAATGCAAAATAGCCCTTTTGAAGTTAAAAAAATGCTGCTATTATTTGCTGATGATAATTTGCTATGACGTAAATGACATAAAATTATGCCTTCCACAGTCGAAGTCGGCCACTGCTGTGTCGGAGGATGGTAGTTTGGTACACACAGCCCTTATTCTAAAGCTACAAAACGTTTACTTGTGGAATAGTGACCAAGCTTTGCACATAAAACAAGAGTACCAGGTTCAAAATGTCGATCCAGGCAAATATTCACTCCGTTGCGTTACCGTAACAGCAGTGACCCAGGTGAGCCTCATTTGCCAAAACTTAGCCACTTCAACAAAAGATGTTGTACGATCAGCCATGTGCAAGCTGTGTGTTGCAATGAGGTTGGATTTTAACATCGCAGCTCATCCCAGTGGCGGATCCAGGGGGACGATTGTGACGATCGCCCCTCTAAACACAAAAAAGTAAACTGTATTCACAGTGTTTGTGCAAAGTCGGATTTAGCAGACCTACTCATCAATGCGTTTCGTTGAAATGGCCTCCCATAAAGTTACTTGCTGGATCCGCCCCTGGATCATCCACTTTTATAAAAGTCTTCGCTGAAGAGACTTTGTGCGAAAACAAAAGCATCCATTTCTGCAAAGCCGTTGACGGAGGCAGATTGTGTGGTAGACATATATCATGGAGTAGACCCTAACTTTGCCCTACGGACGGTTACCCTAAAGTTTTGAGATGGTGTAGAATACTATTTTCAAAATGTTGTTGCAGTATCCACACATTCTATGCGATCGTTTGTATAATTTGACTTTGCTTTGAATGTGTGTATCTATACTCGCAACAAAAAATAAACGCCAATCAATCAATAATTGTTTTTCAATCTATTTGCAAAATTTGGTTTTGTCTTGTTTCATTAATAAAGAATTCTTTTGGACAATGCATGCTTGGTAGCCTACTTGACTATCCATTAAGAAAGGCTTGCACTGTGCAGTAGAACCATAGAATACAAACCACCTGCTTACGGTGTAGTATAAGTGTGCATTTACAAATTTACGTTTGATAACCTGCTTAAACTCTTGTTTTACATCTTGTACCTGCATTCGCAAACAGAGTAACATTTACCTTGGCCTATGAATAATTATATTAGACCTTTCAGGTTTGCTTTTGGGCCTGTTGAACTAACTCGAACTCGATATTCGACGGCGCTAAATATACCTTAAATCTAAAAAAGCATTACCAACGCCAAGTTTAAACTTTTATTGCTGCATGTGACATACAGTCCACACGGTCTTCAACTCCAAATTGGCTTTTTTTGTTTTTCGTGAAATCACTCATTTCCATGTCATGCATCAGAGGTGACTATAGTGGATCAACAACCTTAGAAAGAGTAGTCTAATATTTAACAAAATGGTGTTTGGTGTTGCTTCTCATAATATTTCTGCTTTTACAACTTTTCCAAAACAGTCAACAATTTTGTAACCAGTTTTTGAAGCGATGGATGGTTGTAGGCTTAATATTATCCTACAGTGACATTGACAAATAAGCTGTAAAGCTTTTGAAATACGGTAGTCACTATTTCGCATCAAATTAATTGAATGATGTGGTTCGTAATAGAAATGTGGTTTCACATACTTTTCACAATTTCCATTTTTGCGATCGAAAGAAAATGACAGATTAGATTATAGGCCTAGGTCATTCAAGTTTCTCCAATAACTCGAATTTTGTTAAGTCATATCTTGTGGTAAAATACTAATGTGATATACTGTGGCAATACCGTGATATACTGTGGCAATACATAACTTAAATCAATGCAATATCCAACTTTTGCAATAGTATTAAAATGATATCGTTCAACAAGCCCACCTAATTACTGCACATTGATTGAAGATCTGCGTGCATTTGAAAACGAATTACGTTACTTTGTCAATGACAGAATGATTGAAGAAAAGAACTTACATGCTGGCTTGATTAACCTTTTTAAACATACCGTGATAGTTAATTTTTCTTGGTTTAATAGAAATTTTCTTCAATCGCCCCCGCTTGGGTCCGCCATTACCATTGGTGATGCATGTGCTTGACATATGATACAGTAGGCCTACACATCGAATTGTTATGCCAAATATTTGTAAAGTCGTCGAGTTTTGAAGCAAACATGTTAGCCTGCATATGTCATAAAGTTGTTAAAATCGTGATAACAATCACAACGCTTTACGCCATTGTCACAAGACCTTTGCGTGACACAAAATACTGTATTATATAATCTTTTGTTATTCTGTAAACCTAACCTTTGGAAAAAAGAAAAATATAAAAGGGATTGGCCAATTTGAAGTAATTGTATATTGAAATTGTACCAGTGCCTTTGCCAACAGCCTGATGGTGAAAATACAACCCTAATGTTTTGTAAGTTACAATGTATGAATAGTAGCCTAAACAAAGCAGCCTCTATCAAACCTTACTTTAATGCAAAGCTAATTTATAACTACAGTATAATCTATAAACTTCCAAGCTGCTATGCAGTCGACTACACAAATATTTTGCTGCACCAGTGTAACCGAGTGGTCTCGTAACTCTATTCAAGGCGTGTAAGTTACAAAATGGGATTGATAACCTTCGTTTGCAAATAAGAACAGGAAAAGATAAATTAATTAATAATGACACTGAAGCAGGAAATGCAATCAGTGCCTTGCTTACTATAAACCTTGAGGCATAACCATGAATCAAACTGTTTCATAATAATTCATTTCGTTATATAGGCTATCACGGACAATCGTATAAGTTACTGCAGTGGTGGTAAACTTCTCATCGATTGCGATCGACTAGAAAATTTCTTAATTACTATCGATCAACCGGTCGGTGATGAATTCACTGATCAACTTTTTCGTGTAATACTTTTACTGTAAATGGATTTACATTCATCACACATTTATTATTGTTAGCATTAATCAGTATATTCAAGTTTCAGTTAATTTACCCCCCCCCCCCTCCCCATCGACTGAAATCAAGACATCCATTCCTGCCAGCGCTCAACGTTTGATAAAAAAGCTTACAAATAAAATATCCTTGTGGCTAATTGGGCGGGCCTAAAATGAAATGAAAGTCTGGATGGAAGTCAAGTAGCCTACCGCCAGATTCCATTTCGTTCATCCCCGAAGCCGACACCCGTCCCATCGGCCTGACGCTATCAAGGCAAGTGTGGATCTGGATGTGCCTCGAACGTGTTCGCACGGGCGTCAGGCTTTTTTGTTCAACCATGCATCAATGGGGAATGGCCTCTTCCTCTTTTTGTGAATGTGGTGCTGAGGAACAAATCGCAAACCACAGCAACGATTGTACCATCTTCAAGGAACCTGACGGAGTGGAAAGTCTGCGCGTCTTGAATGTTGAAAGCAAAGACTGGCTGCAACGATGCTCATGCAGTAACATAAGAGTAGGCGAACTTCACTTCAAGTATTTGTTCAATATGAAACTTTTCTCATATGAGACGTATGTGTAGCTTATTTAACCATAGTCAAAGAATGCCACTAGCGGGCTTCTGTCATCTTAATCTATGAACAACTTCAAGTTAATTTGCTGAACGAATTAAGCCTACGTAATATAGCGACACTGCTAATATATAAACTAGCACAAAAGCGCAGAAAATTGTGAATAAGCAATATAACATTATTTAATATAGCAAGTGGGGGGGGATATTGATTTATACTCTTACCTCCTCCAAAATTCTCTTAGGCGATTAAATTCATACAAAAAATACGTGCTAAATTTATATAATTAAATAGCCTACATATAATATGCATTTTCCGTTGAATCGTTTGATCAAAGTTATAAATTAAAAAGCATAACACCAGTATTATAATAAACAATCAAGCTTGCTGGATGCACCATAGTTCAGACGATTCATCAAATCGAAGAGTGAAAGGACAATACAAATTTGAGGCTTAAAAAGTAAAAGACTGCAGCAGAGGATTCAAAAACTTTTTTCTCAAGAGAAGATCCGCAAATTTTGTTTTCGATGCACACGTTGTGTTTTACCATATTGGCCTAAAATCAAAGTAGGCTAAGTTTTATGTAGACGTTTGAGTGAAATGTATTGGTTTGAAATTGAAGATAATAACTGAAAGCTAACCTTTTTAACGACGGAAAAACAATTTGCACTATTCTTTAGTTTTTATAAATTACTAAGTTGCCTACAGTCGCGTTGATGACATTGTCAATTAGGGGGAAGTGTGTAGGCGTTATAACGCAGGGAGATTTTAGATAAGTCGTCTCCAGCATTTTTTTCAATCCTACGTCATGTTGTGTCTCGTGATTATAAACGTGTGGTGATCTTGTGTAGTTGTGTACAAACGATTAGCTTTAATAGATTTGCAAAAACAAACTAAGGGACAGTTAAGTCTACTCTACAGATGGACGGTAACAAAACTCAACAGTAAATTGTTTGTTCCTCTTCAAACTGTGTTTTTCTTCCAATTTTTTTTCTAGCTAGCCTACGTCACTGATTAAAAGTAAGCTTAATATTTAGCCTACTTGAATGTCAAGAGTGTTTAATACATTTGCTTAGACTTTCTTGTTTTTCAAGTAAAGAGAAGCAAAAAAAATTAAACACGCCTGAGCACCCGATTAAGTATGAAGAATGTGTCCCACTAAAACGTCATTTCCAATAGCAAAACCCACTCATTTTATTGACACGTCCAGCAACGCATGTCAGGACTGTTTTTGATTTAGCGGCATCCAGTGGATGGAATAATTCCCCGGTAACAACTATTGAAAGCTTCACTTTGTCAATTCAGGTAATCGTCTCACTGACACTGCGTCAGTGGTTCAAAGCCTTTAGCCTACTACAAAACTTCGGGGATAACTTGGATTTTGGCCTGTCAGGATTTTTGGTCCGCAAAGATTTTTGGTGCGGCCCGCGATGCATTTTTAAACTTTGAAATAATTAACAATTAACTTACAGTGGGCCTACCGGCCTACATATATTTTTATAGATTTAAAAAGATAAAATGCCCTATAAATTTACTGAAAAAAAATCTGAGAATGCCCTTCAAACATACGACTTTTTAGTACTTTACATCTCAATCACATTTCCAATCACATATCACAATTAATCACCTTTCATTAGGACTCATGTTGCCAACCTCCTTGTGATGAGTCTCATTAATTCAGGTTCGCGAAGCAAATTACAACAACCATGAGACCGCAACTCAGAGGGCACCCAGGGCGGTAAAAGGATAAACTCTCGACTCCGGTGTCCAACGAGAGGAACTCATCTTCTTATTCACTTTTCGTGTCGTTATCGCAATAATAACTTTGGTATTTGCTGAAATCAATTCTTCAAGGGTTTAGTTTTTCTCGCGTTTTTGAAAGTTGATTGCAAGATTTTTACTCTCCTGGTCTGTCGTTTCGTTCGCGTTCTTTTTTGTTTGTTTTTTTCGTGTTTTTGTTTTGCGTTTGTGTTAATCCTGACAGTTTCGCGCCTACTTTTAACTTAGAGCAGAGGTGTGCAACGTGCGGCCCGCGGGCCAAATGCGGCCCGCGAAGAAAAATTGTGCGGCCCGCAAAGATGTGCCAATTTTGAATTGTGTGCGGCCCGCGAAACGTGTTTATAATTTAGTTTAGTACGTGTGAACAATTCATTGTGGAGTAGATTATTATAGATTTCGCATCTTCAGTTAACCATTTTAGAAATGTTCCACCAGTCACCGCTAATCCACTGTGTTTAATTATTTGGAACGTAAAAATGCATGGTCACATAAAAGGCTTAATGAACAAATTACGACTTTGGAAAGCTCACATACAGATAGGAAATTTTTTCCACGTTCCATCTTTGAGAGACTATGGAATGCATCCTGAGAAGAAAACTAAACTTGAAATATTGTTGCATGAATTTTTGGCTCGTTTCAAGGACTTCAAATCTCATGAATATTTGTTTGGTATATTCTCTTCGCCATTCGACACAGTCATTGACCAAGCACCAGCAGATATAACTTGAACTGACTGACCTTCAAGAGAAAACGGATTTGAAAGCAAAGTATTTAGAAATGAATCTTGGCGATTTTTTCCGAAAATATCTCAACCAAGATGACTTTCCACGTTGGAAAAAATCCATTGCTTCAAAAATGGCTCTTTTTGGCTAAACGTATTTGTGCGAACAATTTTTGTCTAAAATGGGCGTCATGAAATCTCCCTATCGATCGGCTCTGACAGACGAACACTTGGAAAATGGACTTCGAATTGCGAACACTTCTATTAAAGGACGCTAAATTTGGAAAAAGCCGTCGGGAAAAGAAGCCAGCAGCAAACTTCTCACAGAACTCGTTTGAAAGGACGGTGTGACAATAAATTTGAATAGCAGTTTTCTTCAGAAATTTATGCGTCTTAACTTATTATTTCTGCAAGGAGATAACCCCTCATAATGCCATAAGAATAACATGAATAACAAAAAGACTACCTTTTGTGCCTGCAGCTACTAGAAATCATATGAAACGTGCGGCCCGCGGTTTTACACAGTTATTTATATCTGGTACTCTTGTAATAGCCTAAAGGTTGCACACCCCTGACTTAGAGGCTTTGAACCACTGGCGCAGGTCCGGTCACCGAGATTGACAGAGTGAATTTTCCTCTTGTTGTCGAAGTGTTATCTGTAAATTATTCCATCTATTCGGACTAGAAGTCGCTGGGAATGGAGACGT
Organism: Aplidium turbinatum; assembly: GCF_918807975.1. NCBI lineage: Eukaryota > Metazoa > Chordata > Ascidiacea > Aplousobranchia > Polyclinidae > Aplidium > Aplidium turbinatum. The sequence continues at coordinate 21,830,613 of NC_137477.1, forward strand.
GTCTTTAAAATGCACGACTCACCAGCGCACAAAAGCTGAAGAGTTTGAATGTTTACCAAAATAACAACATATGAAACGTTTTTTACTTGATGCGCTGACATTTCACCCATCATAATAATTAATGCGTAGGCTATCTTCACAGCGAAATAACCTAGGCTGCACTATTTCAAATCGATAAAATCAATTTCAATATCCTGTCGTATGCCAAAGTCTATCTAGCCAGGATAACAGTGTAAAACTGACATTAGGCTTAAACTTTTCCTTAAGAAGTCAATATCTCAGCCCCTTAGATTTCCTCATTAGGCCTACGTATCGGTACAATGGAAAATCCTAGAACATCACATAACTAAGGCAAAAGAGAAAATTGAATTGAGTCCTGTCTTTGTCATGAGTTACCAAGGGGGGTGGGGAGGACTTATATACCAATCCCAGGTATACAAGTCCCCCCCCCCCCTCTTGGTAACTCATGACAAAGACAGGACTCAATTCAATTTTCTCTTTCGCCTTAGTTATGTGATGTTCTAGGCGTTACCCGGTACAATACCCAACAGAGTGAGAGATTCAGAAATTACTTCAACAAGTTAGTTAAAACAAACGTAAATCGCATAAACTTTGCTTTGCTTTTTTCCTTTGTTTCTCACTTGTTTCTTCGTAGGCTATAGCAAAAACGAGAGCAAGGGATGCGCCACAAACTTTTTTTTTAAATAATGCCGAACTGAAATCATACAAGGACATTACGAAATCGTTTTATTGAAAAATATCATCTCTTTTTTCAATTTTGAGAAGGGAAGCAATGCTTCCCTTGTTTTCATTGAGGATAGCCTATACATCCTTGCTGTGCAGTGACGATTCTGCGGATAGAACAACCCATCCCGATAGCTCAATTGGATAAGCACCCAACTTTGTAAAAACAAAGAAACGGCAAGATCAAGCAAAGCTGGTTCAACTCTCGCAGTATGCTCTTGAGAAATGTAGCCCAATGTAAGAACAGCTCTCCATTCAGAGGCACTTATTTGGTTGATTGATTGATTTAAGGAATCTTTATCCTCGGACTGGGAAAGCTGCTTGCAGAGCTTAATCCTGGCAGTTTCGCATACTTTTAGAGGCTTTGAATCACTGACGCAGGCCCGGTTACCGAGGTTGACGGAGTGAAATTTCCGATTGTTGAAGTCTTGTTGCCGGGGAACTATTCCATCCATCAGATGCCGCTGAATGGAGAGCAGTCCTTAACGTGCGTTGCTCAAGCGCACACCCCGAGAGTCGAACCAGCGCCGCTTGATCTTGTAGCTTCTTCGTTTCAGAAGTGACGCGCTAACCATCGCTTCAACGAGCAACAACACTTCAACAAGTTGAAACTTCATTCTGCCACCAGCTTTAATGACTGGCTTGTGTCAGTGATTCAGAGCTTCTGTAGGTGTGCAAACTGCTAGAAATGACCTTTCAAGAAGCTTTCTAAGTCCAAGGACAAAGATTTCTGCAATGAATCAAATAATTTGCAATGCAGGCTATGTGATTTTCTAAGATCTTTATTCTTGGTTTGGTCAGCAGAGGAAAAGGAAAGATCCGTCCCAAAAACGATATGGTTTGATACAGTGATGAATAACAGTGGTATGACGTAGAAGAGCCAAAGGAGGTTGTGAGAAATCGAGAGCTGTAAAGGGAAAAGATTTACAAAGTAGTCGAAATCGGTAGAAAGTGTGATGATCTTCTGAGCAGAATTCCGCTTTTTGAGTTTTCCGCAAAACGACATGAGAATTGACAAGACGATCACCTGCCGCAATTTTATAAAATTAACAATGAAGAACACGTTTTGCTGAACCAGAAAGGTAGGATAGAAATAATTGAACAAACAAAAACAACGAAAGCAAGTAAAGAATCGAGAATGTTGTTTTTTTGTTGGATGATTTGTTGTTATGATCTGCACAACCTCGTATGGCACTGTGACTGTTGCCAGTTTGTTCCAGTTAACCCCACTGGTGAAAAAATAGAACATACCGTACATGGGTTTGTTTTGGTATTGTGTCAAGCTTGCTTAAAATGATTTAGGGTATGAGTTGATCAGTGTTTGCCTGTATATTGTTTTGTGTAACACTTTTCGGCTATCATTAAACTGATTACAACAACTCACCGCACAAGGACTGGGACGTTTCATAGTAAATAGAAGGCAGATTGGCTATTTGACCGGCTGTGGTCTTTTAATCTGAAACACGATTTGACCGGTCATGACGCATTTTTTTTCTTTCAAAGCAAAAGATGAGAGAAAAAGAAAAAAGTGCCTATATAACTTCTAAATTCAATAGTTTTATTCAACTGAATCAGCGGCGCATACAATGTTTTCCTGGCTGGTATACCCAAGAGTATGAGTTCGATCCTACCCGGAGGCGTTTTATTTCAAACTAAATTGCCTGTCAAGAAACACTGCCTAAAAGTAAACTTGACATTGATAAAACCATTTTTTTAAATAGCACGTTTTTAGCTGTTGACCTTTTTTGTAAGAGGCCTTCTATGAGCCAATAACAAACAGACATTTTCAATAAAGAAGTATATTATATATTGTAACTTTTTACAGCCACCAAACTATCTTCTTGAGAGCAAAAATGTACGGTAATGCGTCGTTCGGCAAACACGGTTACATCCTCTTTTGACGAATGGAAACTTATTCAGAGAAATTCTAAAATTCCAGCAAATTGATAATACTCTAACTTTACTCTCACATTTGAAAAGATGTAAAAAATTGGGCCGAAATGCAGCAGCCTAACAGTTAAGTCACTTCGGGTCAAATTTTAGTTTATAAAAAAACACTTCCGGGTAGTGTAGTAGTCCAGTTTTAATCCGGTGATGTCCCCGTTACGGTGGCCGGATTCACCTCCAAGTGCCGCAATCGTCTTCACACCCTGCCTCCACATCAATCTGTCTAGCGCGTCCTCTCTTGTCAAGCCCACCTTGCTGCTTTCTTCCTCAACTTGCTTTTTCCATGTTTTCTTTGGTCTTCCTTGTTTTCTACGACCCTCCACTTGCAACTCCAGCGCTCTTCTCAAAACATCATCTTCATCCCTTTTCAAAACATGCCCATACCACCTCACTCCATTCGCTTTTGCCAACTTATCAACACTCTCATTCAACCCAAGCAAGCTCATAAGTTCTTCGGTACCGTGAAACCTTACAACTTTGCCCGGGTGGACAACTTTGCCCAAAATTTGTGACTTGTATATCCAACCACAACGCGGTTTTCATGATTTATTGGTTTTGTTTAATGGATGATATTGTTAAATATGAATATTTTATCAATTGTTTCAGCAGAAAAAAATAACTTTGTAAGATTATTTTCATTAAGTTAATTCCAAATGAAAATACAAGGGAAAAAAATGCAAAAACTATGTGTCGGAAATTTTACATGGGGGTCAAAGGTCATTTACCCATGCAGAGTGTTTTCCATATGCAAAGCTTCTGTATTTATACATGAGTATGTGCAAATGAGTTTTTATTAAATTCAAAGTAGTTTGATATTTTTTTGGGCATTTTAGTGGTTGTGACCCCTTATTTTGTGCTTTGGGTACAACTTTGCCCACTCCTCATGATCACTCTAGCAAACACAAACTGCCTATTTCTTGCATATATATAACTTTTATAAAGTTTGTACCTAAGGTCATGAACTTGATTACAAGTCACTAAGAGACACATTGCTGTGATTGGTTAAAATAGCATCATGAATATGAGGTGATACCTCATTCAGCTAAATCTCTAATTGCTAGCAGTTTTTAAATCAGCAGAAACAAGCGGATTGATGGCTATGATTTTTTCTCTGTTGTTTAGTTATAATTTTTAGGATAAGCTTGCACACAGCTCTGGTTCCAGAGCTACTTCTGGCTCCATCACTAGTGCAGTCTACCAGGTTGACGTTCCAAATCACCACATTTTGGCACTATATGACATCTGACGACGTTGTGCAGAAAAAATACGGGAATCTATATCAATGCCGACATGGAAACAACAGCAGCTCTTTCAAAACCAAACAAAGATGAATTAATGGTGTCTAATTGGGTAGTGGTGGAATTTAATATTGGTTCAACCTCCCGAAACACAACTGGTGACAATAGCAAATTGTATGCAGGCCAAATCACAAGAAAAAGTTTCCAATTCAGTTTAAGTCAAATTCTTAAGGCCCCCATACAATTTGTCTTGTGACAAGTACTCATGGCCCTTGAATAAGGATCAGACCTTTGTGGACTTTGATGCCATATCTCGCGTTCTTCCAGAACCAATCTTTGATCGACGAAACAATATTTTCTTTTCTGTGTCATTTGTCACAAACTGTAAAACATGTATTGTAATCGTTTTGGTGTTGGTATCCAAAAATTCATTTTTGTAACATCCACTGTTGCCGCTGTGTCACAGAAAGGTGCATGATTGATGATACTGTCGTTCAGTAGTTGTTCATATTTCTTTACTGTTTATGTTAGCAATTTCTATTCAATAAACAAGTTGATTTCAATATACGGTCATTAAGCCTGGTGTGGCTAATCGCGACCATGAGGGTAACCAATTGTATAAAGTCCCTACCAATTGGGCAGAAAGTTATTTTTCTACTGTAAGTTATTTTTAAAAACACTGCTTGTGGGCAAAGTTGTATAATACCATGTTAAAATTGCTTGATCCACAACTAAATGTGTAAAATATAGCCAAAAAACTAGCTGTGGGCAAAGTTGCCACTTTGGGGACAACTTTGCCCAGCAAAATAAAACAAAAAAAAAATAATGAAAAAGATTACGTCTGATAATTTAAGTTGTTGCATGCTTTAGCACATGTCTTTGCAAACCAGATAAGCCATTGCAACAAGAATTACCTCCTTTACAACAAAATTTACAACATATAATTGTCAGCTAACTCATGATATCTGGGCAAAGTTGTAAGGTTTCATGGTATTCCTTTTGTCCATCAGCTTTACACCACACATTGCTTTCAGTCTCACCATCGCTCTCTCAGTTCTTCTTAAAATCTCTTAGTATTGAACTCATTCCCTCGGGAACACCAGCCCAAGAAATATCGTACGTGCCACTGATCCAGTTGAATAAAACTGTTAAATTTAGAAGTTATATAGGCACTTTTTTCATTTTTTCTCTTCTCATCTTTTGCTTTGAAAGAAAAGGTGAAAGAAAAAATACCGTACGATACGTCATGCCGGTCAAATAGTGTTTTAGATTAAAAGACCGCAGCCGGTCAAATAGCCACTGCCTAAATATATTAAAACTTTTGTGCACTATAAAAGTGATGAAGTATTTGTCAATACTGCTGACTTGTGCACCTGGCCGTAATACACTTGATAACTGGACTCTGTATGAGTCAGTCGTGCATGTTGTGTTTTAACCACTTAGGTTTCCAGTTTTATCAACAAATCTATATTTAAGGCTAATGTCTGACATTCTAATGTTTTTAGATTTTCTTCTGTTTCTTGTGTCAACGTTGCTTTACATGTAACGTGCCCCATTGACATGGCACAATATGATTTAACATCCAAGGTGGGATGCTATCTTGACCGACATCTTGTATTTCCATTATTGGATTTCCATTATTTATTTCCATATTAATCTATGCTCTAACTCTCGCTGATCGCAGTTTCTGCAAACATTTTTCCGCAGTTTCCGCTAACCTTTACCCTAACTCTAACCATAGAGTAATCTATGCTCTAACCCTCGCTAATCGCAGTTTCCGCAAACATTTTTCCGCACTTTTCGCTACTAACCTTTACCCTAACTCTAACCATCGAGTAATCTGTGCTCTCTAACCCTAACCCTCGCTGATCGCAGTTTCCACAAATATTTTTCCGCAGTTTCCGCTAACCCTCGAGTTGTTTGCTGAAACTCCGATTAGCGACTTCGGCTTTGTGCTATTAAACTGTGATCAGCGACTTTGGCTTTTTTAATTTTTTCTCTCGATCTTTTCAGGGAACGAACTGTTCAGGGTACGAATTAGGTTGCACCCCAAATTGATAATACTCTAACTTTATTCTCACATTTGAAAAGCTGTAAAAAATTGGGCTGAAATGCAGCAGCCTAACAGTTGAGTCACTTCGGGTTAAAATTTAGTTTAAAAAAAAACGCTTTCGGGTAGTATTGAACTCATTCCCTCGGGAACACCAGCCCAAGAAATATTGTACGTGCCACTGATCCAGTTGAATAAAATTGTTAAATTTAGAAGTTATATAGGCACTTTTTTCATTTTTTCTCTTCTCGTCTTTTGCTTTGAAAGAGAAGGTGAAAGAAAAAATACGATGCGTCATTCCGGTCAAACAGTGTTTTAGATTAAAAGACCGCAGCCGGTCAAATAGCCACTGCCTAAATATATTAAAACTTTTGTGCACTATAAAAGTGATGAAGTATTTGTAAATACTGCTGACTTGTGCACCTGGCCGTAATACACTTGATAACTGGACTCTGTATGAGTCAGTCCTGCATGTTGTGTATTAACCACTTAGGTTTCCAGTTTATAAACAAATCTATATTTAAGGCTAATGTCTGACATTCTAATGTTTTTAGATTTTCTTCTGTTTCTTGTGTCAACGTTGCTTTACATGTAACGTGCCCCATTGACATGGCACAATATGATTTAACATCCAAGGTGGGATGCTATCTTGACCGACATCTTGTATTTCCATTATTGGAATTTTTATCTGAAAAAGACATTTTTGATGAAAATGATTTACAAAAAGGAAAACTGGAACTTCTCAGCAATACCAACATGGTTGATTTTGCAATGGATGTTTACAAATCACTATATGAAGGAGAGGTGATGAATGGTTGCATTATGTGTTGAGATTTCAGATTTAATGTTAAATTTTTTCACACATACCTGTAATTTTAAACTTGGCAAGTCATGATGACACGAATGTATCAATGGTTAAATTTCACCATGTGCTTTTTATTGTTTGCTTTACTTTTCAAGTGTCATCATAATACATCTTTCAAGCTACTTGTCTTAAAAAAATGGCTAGGCCTGTATACATATGTTTCATGTTTACATGTTTTTGAAGGATATTCCAATGCATTTACATGACAAAAGAAACCAAGTGGTAGGTTTGCTGAAGATGCATACAACAAAGACTGAGCCAATAGTGCATGTCTTTGAACAAGAAGAAGTTCGTAAACAGGTGCTTAACATTTTTTATTCATTAATAAATGAAATTATTAAATTTCAATCTAATCTGTACCGGTATGTCACAGTGGCATGGGTCTGCTACTATTCGGTGAGAGTATTTTTCGGAGAGTTCCCTATTCGGTGATTTTTTGAATTTTTTTTGAAAATTATCGGGTACCATAGCCTAATCAGAGGTCGATCTTAACTTTTTTTTTTACAAGCCCACCGGACTAGTTGTTCCCCGTTTTCACTAGCGTGCACGATTTTTCACTAGTCCGACCAGTTTACTGAGTTTTCACTTGTCTGATGACGTATTAAGATATATAAGTGTTTTGGCTTAGACTGAAACTAACTAAAGTAAAGGCTTTCAGATTTCAGTACGCACAAGAGAGCAACAATACGCACAAAAACACCTTCTCATACTACAGACGCAAACAATGCAATTTTAAAACATAAAAAATAAATGTGGCATGTGGTGTGTGCTTAATATTTATTTATGTTTTAATATTTACATTGTGTGCATCTGTAGTACGAGATGACATGCCACTCGCCAGGGTGGTACAATACATAATATTCGTTCACTGTCAAAAGAAGTGGACTATTGGATGGATTGCGTTTGGTTAGGCCTCTACCGTCAGATCTGTCTGGCTTGTTGGGTCAGCATAACTCTTTAGGTCACGGAGGCACACGCGTTAGACAACTACCCAGCTAACACTAAGCGTTAGACACTTTGTAGTAACGTTGAATCAGCATTTGATCACGATATATCAACAAAAAAACGTTAATTTGTTTCGCTAACTGCTGCTTGCTGGGATGCTGGCTTCTCCGTGCTGGCGTGCTCACTACTACCACGTGTCGTGTCTAGCGAAGTTGCGAGAAAAAAGTAGTCACGTGCTCAGTTGACCGACTTTGCAGCCTTCTTCGTTTGCAGTATTTCAGAGTGACGTCGCCAAATCCCCATTTTGTAAACGAAAACTTTTCACCGGCGAATATTTTCACTAGCCAATCGGACTAGTACTGCAACATTTCAACTAGTCCGCGCAAATTTTCATTAGCCATTGGCTAGCGGACTAGCGTTAAGATCGCACCCTGCTAATTATTTATCATTGCCGCTTTTACATCGTTTTAATGTCGCTAAACATTGAAATAAGACCCTAACGCCTAACCCTAAAACGGCAATGATAATTAGGCTACGGTACCCGATAATTTAAAAAAAAAATTCAAAAAATCACCGAATAGAGAACTCTCCGAAAAAGGCTCTCACCGAATAGGGAACTCACCAAAGCGGGCCATTCCGCAGTGGCATAGTGATTTCAACTCGAATGAAGCGAAACTTGGTTATTGTGTCTAATGGTGAGCTGTTTAGAAGTATTGTTTGCAGTTCTGCTATGCCAAAATTCCATCTCTATTTTCTTTTTAAAACTCCTATGAATGCTTTTGTTCAATTTGTTTTATTTATCTGATTTTTCAATCTGTTTTTTTTTTTACCAGCAACTTACATAGCAATAAACAAATGTCACAAGTTATGCAATAAAGTGACAAAACAGAAGTTAAATAAATTTCCAATAATTCTATTATTTTATTTTTATAAAATTGATCTGTAAGTGTAAGTCTGGCTTCACACAAATTATTCCATAGTCCATATCTGTACTTCAGAAACCACACCAGGAGATGGCAGTTGTGTATTGTTGTAAATTGTAAACACTAAACAGTAGCAACATAAATGCAGTTTTCTCTAGTAAACTCGACAAAAATCCCTAGATAAATGACTATATGTAGTGTACTAGGGATTAAGTTTAACACTGTAAGCAATATCTCTAAACAGCCTTAACATCAGACACATGAAGTAACCAAGGCCCACAGCATTCTGGTTAAAATCATTATGTTTGTTTGTTTATCTTTATCCTGCATTGCGGGAAAGCGGACTTGAGCGCTATGCATCGGTGTACGCCTTCCGACGTAGCCTACACCCTGACCATGTGATTTCAGGATTTCATTCAATCAAGTATCGGCCTTTTGCACTCTGACTTTTAGCTAGATCTTGTATTATTATAATAGTATTCTTTGTTTAAAAATTTTCAGATTGAAACAACACGTGAAGGAAAACAGCTTTTTGAATATCTTGAAAAGCATCATAACTTTAAACTTGAAGATCTGGACACGCTGTATGATTATGCAAAGTTTCAATACGAATGTGGAAATTATTCTGGTCAGAACAAGAATTTTATAAATGAGTTAATTACACTTTTACTACTTTTTGGTATAGTTTCTACATATTTATTGATATAAATTCAGATTTCAAGGTAGTTTTGGTAAAAAATCAAAAGAATTGCATCGTATGACATTTTGCTAGTTCCTGATAGCTGATTAGCTAAACAAAAACCACCAAAACTGCAGTGGCCCCTTCACTAAATTCTGTAATGCCTGCAAGTCTACAACTTGCGGTTAAGGAAACACAGAAGGCCTATTAGGCCCATACCAGGTATGCAGTATATGCACCCACACTTTGGTGTTCTGGATGTTACACAATACTTTTCGGATACGGTAATTTTATTTTACTATTTTAATTGCAACTTGCTTATGAATGTATTTGTTTTTGTATTTCGCATTACAGCTTCTGAATACTTTTTTTTATTGTGTATCACAAACCTTCCTGTCAAAAGCATTGACCCACCCAACTGAAAAAATAGAAAACCCCAGACATTACTTTTTGACATGTAAGCTTTATGCCTAAAATGTATAAATAAAATATCACAACGATTGATGGTGTATATAACCACCGAAAACTCAATAAAATACACTTTACTCAAACTAGCGCCTAAATCGCCTGACGTCACCGTTTAGACGTCTGTCTGGCATGTGACTACATGTCTGCTCCTACAAGTCATGCTCCGACGCTCTCTAATATGTTTTTCTTGGTTTACAGGAGCAGCCGAGTACCTCTACTTTCATAGAGTATTGGTTCAAGCAGACGACAAACGGGCCATTGATTCATTATGGGGCAAGCTTGCTAGTGAGATATTGATGCAAGACTGGGACACTGCCTGGGAAGATTTGCATCGTCTTCGAGAGAACATAGACTCTAACGTTGTCGCACGACCATTGCAGGTACTTGTCCCTGTGGCAGTTGCACGAAAAAGAGTAAAATAATTAAGGTTTTATTTCGAGAGATTCATGATTATCCATCCTCGATTTGACATCACTATTAGGATGGCCTGTTTTCTCCATGCAGCAATTTTCTCACCGCTTTTCTCCATTTTATCTGTTAGTCACTTTCTCGAAAAATGTATTACAGTATCCACAAAAACAGAAGGCTTACACAATTACAGAAGTTCGCATGGTATTGGTAACCACTTGAAATTCATGCAAACTAGCTGCATTTACAAATTTCTTTCATTTCCTGCAGCTTCTGCAACAGCGCACTTGGCTTATCCATTGGTCGTTGTTTGTCTTTTTCAATCACGCCAAAGGCAGAGATGAGATTATCGATCTATTTCTATACCAACCACCTTACCTGAACGCCATCCAGACCATGTGCCCGTGGGTGCTGAGGTATCTCACCACAGCTGTGATCACCAACAAGCGACGGCGGCAGGTGAAAATTTTCAGATAAATATTAACTCCAAGGATTTTATGTCGTCATCATGTATAAAACTTACGTAGTATCTGACATCAGTGCGAGTGGGACATGGCACTTAGGTACACATCACTCTAGAGTAGTAGAGATTCCCAACTGAGAGTGAGTTTCCTGAAGGATAAAGTATATACTGCATGATGAAACACACACGGTCGGTGAAAGTAAATCTATAATATGGAGGTCAGGCAACTGTAAACCAGGAAAAGATTAAGAACCCTTTCCCTAACGTTACCAATAAGTTTGGCATTCTACAAACTGCACGTGAAGTAGCAATAAACCGCTAATCTACCGACTATGGTTAGGTTTTGAAAGACTTAGTCCGGGTGATTCAACAAGAATCCTATACCTATCGCGATCCCATCACGGAGTTCATCGAATGTTTGTATGTTCATTTTGACTTCGACAAAGCCCAAGAGAAGCTTCGAGAATGCGAAACAGTTCTGGCCAATGACTTCTTTCTCGTCGCCTGCTTAGAGGACTTCATTGAAAACGCGAGGTTGTTTATATTCGAAACTTTCTGCCGGATCCATCAAGTAAGTTGTTGCATCTCAAAGGTTTCAAAACTGGTTAAAGGCTTCATCTTAACTTGATGATTTTCATCAACGTTTTATTTCCAAGCACATAATTACCGGCTTCTTGGTCGCCATTCCAGTGTATTTTCATAAAGATTTGTTTGCCGAGACCGAAAAATTTTCTGATGAAAAGTAACAGAATAAGTACGGTACAGCATTTGTCAGCTGGAAAGTTTCGCCACAACCATAACACTTGTGATAACTAATAATAATAATAAGTTAATAACTACCACAAACAAAACGTTTCGGCTGAAATTATAATTACCCGTAAGATTTTTATTTCCTTCCGATTGATTCGAATTGTTCGCATTGCTTTTCCGCACGATCTAACAGATTGCATTCCAAAGTGCGGACTGCGGGTGTTTGAAAATCTAATTGGGCATTGCTTAATTCAGCAATTCTTGCAAAGTAATATAGACATTATTCGATTCAGTGCATCAGCATAGACATGCTCGCCGACAAGTTGAACATGACAGTCGACGAGGCCGAGCGCTGGATAGTCAACTTGATTCGTAACGCCAGATTGGACGCGAAGATAGACTCGAAAATGGGCCACGTTATGATGGGTACACAGGCAGTGTCACCTTATGAACAGGTAGGTGACACATCACAGAAAAATCCGTTATTTTTATATTGATTCGATGTAAAAATAGCGAATTTTGCTGTCTGGTATGTATGTATGTAAGCAGGCTGTGTTAAGTTGGAAGCTGCTTCATAAAACACTTTTTCGCTCTTCAAATTATGCATCCGGTCGTTCTACTAATATACTGGGTTATTTTTATGGCCTTGAAGTTTTCATACCTTCGCATTCAGGTGGTGTGTATCTAACTCGTAGTATATTCACCTGTAGGTTATTGAAAAGACGAAGAGCTTGGCTTTGAGAACGCAAATGTTGTCCACGAATGTTGAAAGAAGGTTGAACAAAGAGCGTGACCGAACAGACGCGGTAAGTGCAGCACAACGTTTGGAAGTCGCAAATTCTCTCACACAGTCTTCATGTAGCTGCTAGCTAGTATTCTACTCTTGCTAACAGTCAGTTCAAAATATAGGCTGAGCCGCACCCGACGTTTGTTTGAATATTGTATGTATGACACACTTTTGCTTTTTTGACATTAACGTAACAATCTACGTTGAGTAATACGGGATAGTTGGGACACACTATGGCATTTAAAGCCCTTCATGACTCTTGCTGTTAAGGTTGTATCTTATATAGTAGCTATAAGTCAGAAAAGGTTATTGCGTACTGGACTTCCATTGCTATACACTACAGCAGGGTTTCCCAAACTGTGGTCCGCGGACCATTGGTGGTCCGCGACGATTGCACAGGTGGTCCGTAATCCGTATGGCGATATGACAAGAAATTAAAAAGTCACACATTATTATACGTTGTACAGTACGCACCCTGTCAAGAATAATTGCCGCAGTTCGTAATTAATACAGAGTTGATTTTCTCTGACGTTACACAACATTTGGAATTGCTTTCTGCACATTTCAAGAAGTACTTTTTAAAAGAGACATATGAGAATTTTGACTGGATTTTAAACCCTTTTGTTGTTACAAAGACTGATCTGTCAGGACATGAAGAAGAAGAATTATCCCAATTATCATCTGATCGGACTTTAATGCTTAGTTTCAATCAAACAGCTATTGCATCTTTCTGGTTGAGTGTTGTGGAGGAATACTCATTGCTATCGCAAAAGGCAACTAAAATTTTATTGCTATTTGCCACGACCTACATGTGTGAGACAGCATTTTCAGCTCTTACCAACATGAAGACAAAATACAGGTCCAGACTTTCCGTGGACCCTGACTTACGAGTTTGCCTTTCACAAATAACTCCGAGACTTGATGACTTATGCAATAAGAAGCAATCCCATCCGTCCCATTGATGTTGTCAGTTTTTTAAATAAATAAAATTCGGTTTTACTCATTTTTACCTTTGTATTGGAATTGGGGGTCCTCGAATAAACAGATTCTCAAATAGTAGTCCGTGGCCCAAAAAAGTTTGGGAAACCCTGCACTACAGCATAGTGGTTGATGATGTCATGTCGAGGTGTATCTTTAAACCGCTTCATCTTGTTCAGGTGCCACACTGGGCAGGCGGGCCGAAGGAAAACTGGTGAAGTGCTTGATTGTGGTTGTCGCTTTTATGATCGGTGAAATAAAGAAATGTTTGTTACGTTGTCTCAAAAATAGCAACTAATTACAAGAGACTGATTGTCTTGAGGCGAGTTGTATTTACGCTGCAACCGCTTTCTAAACAAAGACCTTTTGCACATTCACAGATGAAGTTGGAATACGTCGCTGGTGCCGGTTTGGCATGTGGCTTCCCGCTGTGTATTACATCACAAAAACTCTTAAAATCACGTTAAAAATGATATAGTCTATTATTTGTATGGTAACAATAACACAAAACTAGCTGAAAATATAGCCTACTATTAACTATACTCAAACTATGGTAGGCTACTAAATTAAACTTCAAGCTGCACGTTGGTATGAGTATAAAGGTCACCATGGTTTGGAACTTCACTGTTGAATAATCGTTAACTTCGGTGGCACAACTGGCCACCGTGCGATGTTCAGTTTAGGAAAATCAACTTGGAAAGAATCTTGAAAAAACTTTTTTTTTTTGCCACAAAGTTCAAATCTTGTATGACGCCCGTGGACGGAGATAGCTGTCAAAGAGACGTTTGGCGACATGGTAAAAGAAAATGCAATTTTAGTAAAGAGGTGGTTTTCTTAAACCATAGACATACAACCTAGGGTAGAAGAAAATCACAAAAATGGGTCATACAATATTTCAACATGCGCTAAGCGCTGCAATAGTTGTGGCCGACACAGCAATAAGCTACACAATTGATTCGAAGACGAAAGCAGCCACGCAACTAACATGCAGACAACCAGTACGGTAGCCTGCAAGCACCAAGTTTGTATTCATAACATTCGTCGTCCCACTCCAAAAACCAGGAGTCGGCCATACGGTAGTGGGCAACATATGTGGAGTACGGTGACCGTTCTTTAGAAAGTTCGCCCCGATAACTCAGTTGGTTAGAGCGTTAGCCTACTTCTGAAACGAAGATCACGCAGAGCAAGTTCGACTCTCGAGGTGTGCGCTCAAGCAACGCATTTCAGGACTGCTCTCTATTCAGTGACACCTAGTGAATGGAATAATTTTCCGGCAACAGCACTTCAACAATCGGAAAAACTTCACTCTGCCAATCTCGGTAACCGGCCCTGCGTCAAGGGCCTCTACAAGCATGCGAAACTACCAGGAATAACCAATCAAGGCTTTGTCAGTCCGAGGATAAAGATTCAAAACCAACCAAGAAACTTCATGATCACGCGGCGCTGGTTCGACTCTCGGGGTGTGCGCTTGAGCAACGCACGTTAAAGACTGCTCTCCATTCAGCGGCATGTAATGGATGGATTAATTCCCCGGCAACAAGACTTCAGCAATCAGAAACTTCACTCTGTCAATCTCGGTGACCGGGCCGCATATTTACAAAAGGTTCCCTATTTTGTGCCTATCTCGAAAACTGACCAATCAGAAGCCGCATCGCTTTCTTACGTCAACTCATTTGCAAAGTTTCTTTGCGTCGAGTTTGTAGGTTTTCTCCAGGATTGCCAGTTCTGCGGTTTTCCCCTGGAGTTAGGCTAGTTTTATTTCAAAGTCGCGGAAAAATGTTAGCAGTGGCGTTTTTTCTTGTTCACAAAAAAAGCTTTGACTATATTCTGGACTTGTTTCATCATTTTCGACGACTGGGCTACTTTTCAGTAGCAGTTGGGCTATAAACTTTAAAAACATCTGGCAAATTTAGTTTGCTCGCTGTTCGTGTCTGCTCTGCTGTCTGGCAGGCTAATCGCTAGGCTAGTACTGTGGCAGGCTATATCTCGTAATATTTTTGTATATATCAAATAATCACTGAATATACAATGTGCAGTAATGAACCGTGATGATTATCCAATTCTTACAATAAGTTACATTTTATCTGCAATTTTAGATTTGGACTATCGGACAAAAAGAAAGCATTTCACCCCTACATCTCAAATGATCTCATTCCTATATATGTTGCAAACATTTCACTGAAGTTGAAATCTTGAAATTTTGACTCATAACTTTCTGCGTTTGCAACCCAAATGCAAAATACAAAGCATATTAGAAATCAAACCGTTGGCGTTAAGTAAGGATATCTTTGTTTTTCTAATGAAATAAAAGAAAAATGTGGAAGACTCAACGACAAAATAAAAGACAAAAAATGGACAACAAATGTATTAGGCAAATAATAGATCAATAGCCGCCTCAAAATTGAATTTTTCGAGCTTTCGCCGAAGCAAAATCAGCGATAATATCTTCAAAATCAAGTTTTTGAACGTAATCTCTTTCTATAGAAAGAATCGATAGAGCTGATAGCCGATCATCATTCATGGTAGAACGTAAGTACGGCTTTATCATTTTGAGCTTTGAGAAACTCCTCTAGATTTATGACCTAATAAATGTTACTAAAAATTGAACAACAGACGAAGTACAGGCTACAGCTATCCAACATCACGCAAGAAGCAACTCGAGCTTTTTAGCTGTTGTTATATCCTTAAATTTTTTAAGGTGTAGCCTACTAGCTGTCTCTTTGTAAATCATTTTCTTGTTTTACTTTTTATTTATTTTTGCATTACTTCATTTCTCGTGCTGTGTGCACTGTGCAGCCTCATTTTGCCGCCCCTGGCGCAGAGCCAGAACCGCCAAGTGGCTGCTACGCCACTGCAGAGAAGTGCGCTGCATGGAACTTGTCTAGAGGATCAGTGTTCATACCTTTAAACAGGTTATATTGATCTATGGTCACAAAGAGCACGCTCTGCAGGAGCTCGTTGATAGGCTACCAATAATCTTACCACCTGGCATGATTCAAATGTAAACAGCTGCTCTTCATCCTGCTTAAATATGTCCTGCATATGATTGGAATATGATTGTCATCTTTAAGGATACTTTATTGGTAAGATGAAAACATAAACGTTATGCATAAAATTCATTTACTACAATTTACTTCTTTAAGAAGATACATCAGATGGTGTAACATGACAGAGCACAATACCATGCAATAGTGACAATCAAGGATGCAAGTAAATGATAAGATTGATGATACAAGCAATTTGAACAACGTAATTAATGCTTCCAACACTTTGATCAAATTTACCCAAGTCAAATATTCTATAGTGTAAATATCTACTTTATATCGCCATTTAGATTACACTATGTTTCGTGATATACACAAGTAGACGTTAATATACTTAATCAATGACTAAGACAGTTAATCATGCAAACAGCTATAGGCCTATCCCTTCGTAGATAGGGTGATTACTTATTAAAAGTCAGCATTTTGTGTCTGCTTCGTAAAGACGACCTGTATTTAATAAAATATATCACATGTTAAAAAAAAGAAATAAAAAATAAGCAAATACTTCTTCGAGATATGGCCATCAAAAATAGTCCGGAATGACCAGGAGATTATGTAGTCAAATCACAACACACTGATAAACAATCTACCCTGCCACAATAAGGTATTGCTAATCAATGAAAATTTAATCTTATTCAATAAGAATACAACAGCAACTTCACCAATACTCACTTCATACGATTGGTTGTAAATAAATGTGAAGTAAGCATACAATAAACATTACAGTACAATACCAAGCACGCTTGAAAAAACTGTTAAGGTGTATATGAGAGTAGCAACTCCATTGGCTGTGAGGTATAACAAATAACATAAGTGAAATGATGGTTGGTTATCAATGTTGCGCGAACTCTAGAACCGCATCCATGGTCTAAATGCATGCAGTAAATGTCTGTGAAGTGAGCCCAGAAAGGTTTCTTTTTTCCAAAGTATAAATAGATCTCTAGCTTTTCCCAAGAAGGTCAAACTCGGTTGTTGTTTGATTCCATCAGCTTCAATTGGAGAACACATCTCATCTCTTTTTCGAAAAGCTGAAAAAATACAGTGCACATTAGCAATTTCTGAGTAGTGTACACTGTACACCCATTGGTACACAACATACAATTTAGACCTACTATCCTTGCCAAAACGAACCTTTTTTGCCTCGAATTAAAGTCAGAAGACGGTGAATAAATGAGCAAAACTTATTTGCTGGGCCGTAATAAGTAGGCTACTGTTGTCCCTCTACACAATTTCAATCTAATTAATTAAATTTAACAATCAAACTAAAGCCATTCTTTTGATCTTATTCTTACCTTTTGTAGGTGTTGTAACAGACATGATTTTCCACACATTTGCAATTAAATTTATGAAACAGGCAGCATCTTTTTTTCATTTCTTCATCTTTCGGAAATTAAAACATTGGTACTTTCACTGCAGTCTTGCAAGACTTGTACCCACTTTTACAGCTTGTTACACAACACACAAACCCCATTTCACAAATATAGATTATTAAAGCACTGAATTAATCACAATAAAACCTAAATGAAAAATCCAATTAAAACCTTGGATTGCTACTAAAATTTAACATATGTATGTATAATTGTATATACTTTTGTTTATAAATAACTTTCTGGACTACTAACAGGCTAGCCTTTTAGTTAGCCAATATTGATTTACTTCCTATTATAGCCTAGGCTTACAGCTATAACCGTACAGAACCACTTTAGGGGGCAAAATGTGTGCAATTTTAATAAAACATTGCTTAATTTAGTGGCGTATTCTCCATACATGCACTGCATGCCTTACAATTCTGATGAAATCAGAAATCTTTCAAGGACAACGAATTTATGCGTAGAAAGAGAAAATGTTAATAGCAGAACCTCCTCGCTCTCTTAATTTCAATATTCGAAACAGCTGTTCATTTTTAAACTTTGGCAACTTTGCTGACCCTGGCAACCAGCCTAGACTATCTGTGGTTTTATTAGCCAGCTTGGAGAAAGATATTAATTGCACAGGCTTTCTCAAGTTTGCAACGTTCTAACCGCTTCACCAATTGCACAGGTGGTAGGCTACCTGAGAAGCCATGATGCCAGCAATTGCCTAGGTTAGGCTACCAAAAAAAAAAAAAAATTAACATTGCCAATTTGTCAGGCTCAATTTCACTTGCACCGGTAGGCTACCTAGGCTACAGTTAACTGACTAACTTGCTATAACTGCTACATCGAGTGCCAAGAAAATTACACTAACTCATTTTCCATTGATAATTATTTTATGCGCGCTTTCATTCATTTCAATTAACTGACTAACTTGCGAACTTTAACCTACCAGCCTGCTCCTGTACCAGACATTAAGACACTAGCAGAAGACCAAAGAAAGAAAACGTAAATGACGCAATGACGTAAGAAAGCGATACGGCTTCTGATTGGTCAGTTTTCGAGATAGGCACAAAATAGGGAACCTTTTGTAAATATGCGACCGGGCCTGCGTTAGTGATTCAAAGCCTCTTCTACAACCCCACTCAACTGCCAGGATTAAGCTCTCAAAGAACCTTTTCCAGTCCGAGGATAAAGATTTAATCAATCAAAGTTTCAAACACATGATTGATTTGCACAGTGACTCTTTGTATCATACCAATTTATCTTGATATGATATTGATTCGTGATTACTACAGCTATTGAGCAGACCTCGTGTGTGTTAAAAGCCCAGTGAAAAAGAGTAAACCCAAAAAAAATGATTATCATACGTCACTAGTAGGGTAGGCTCAGGCATGGGAGTCGATAGTGAAAAAGTAAAGAATATTCCGATATTCGATAGTGCCAAAAAATGTAAAGAATTAACCGATTTCGATACTAGAAAAAAAAGTAAAGAATGTAGTAATCGATATTGAAAAAAAAAATTTATTCCACCACTCTTTCTGAATGCTCAAGGCAGTAACAAATTGAAAAAAATTCAAAGTGAAAAATACTTCCCACTCAAGCCTACTGCATCGGCATGCTTTAACAATTACGACCCTTTCTAACAAACTGCATGAGCGCCTGGACCTGGCCTAAACCCCAAACCAATGCTGCCACAGCAAATTTGGAAAAAGCACAAGATTTAAGAAAAAAAGCACAAGATTGCAAAATTGAACCTTTGCGACCCATTTTGAGCCAATTTGAAGAATAACATGACTCTGAAATCAACAGTTTAGAGAAGATACATGCTTACTAAATCACTGTTCACTTTCAATTCGTGGTCTTTAATTTAATATCACAAATCTTACAAAAGGCGACATATCGATCAGTTTTGTCTTCTTATTGTATCGAACTTTTAAAATCAGGATCATTCAACCATTGACGATTAAAATGCTGTTTATATCACTTTTTTGTTTTGGGACTTGGTGAATGATTGTCATTATTTGATGCTGATGTACTCTTTTCGCTGCTCTTGTTATCTCGCAGCACAACCTCTGAGTCTGGCGACGAGCACATATCGTTGACGGCGTGATAACTCAATGTGTAAAATTGGTCAATATGCCTAAGTACGGTAGGCTACCAGAAACCTAGTTACCAAAGCCTTTTAGTGCCAGTTCTTAATTCTTTACCAAACTCAAACCATGGTAGCAACGGTTAATTTGACTTTGATTAAAAAACACAAGATTTAGCCAAAAATCGATCGGAAAGCACAAGAGCACTAGATCAAAAGCAAAAACACAAGATCTTGTGCTAAAACACAAGCCGTGGCACCACTGCCCTAAACCAAAGAACGCAGGGGGTAGGCACTTTAACATTACCCACTGGTCGAAGAGGTACGCAATCATGCGTGACATGTTCAATCAATATTTGTGTTTCAGTCACAATTTCGACTTGTTAAAGTGGCTACCATTAAGATCCTTCTTGCACTCAGTTCAGTTGCAGAAGAAAAAATAGTATTAGCAGAGGGTGGGAATCGAACCCACGAAATCGAAATTACTATAGGCTACTCCTCTGCCCTAACCATTAGGCAACGGTGGTTGTGGTGAAGCATTCAGTTAAATTTCTTTGTATCAAAATTTTTCGATCAGAATATCACGTCACGAGTCACATGACTGAAATCAGCTGAATCGCGAATAAACATGTCACGCATGATTGCGTACCTCTTCGACCAGTGGGTAATGTTAAAGTGCCTACCAACGCAGGGTTCGAGTTGAATGCGATCAACCAGGGTTTCCCCGCAAAAAAAATTTGCTCCTCCTTTCAATAGAATTTCAAAGTCTGCTCAATAAAATTGTGGAATTCGGTTAATGTTTTACGTTGTTTATTTGCAAAATTTACAGAAAAGTACCGAATATCGGATTCAACGCACAAAAAAGTAAAGAATAGCAGCTAATCGATACTTATTTGAAAAAGAAAACACGGATTCGATAGTGACAAAGTAAAGAATAACGCTATCGAATATCGATTCGTAATCGATAGTCCCAACCCTGGGTAGGCTAGCCTACAGAAGGCCTATCCGTAGGCGACTAAATAAATATTTACAACAAATGAGGTTGGAAGGCTGACCATGTTGCAAGAACTCTAATATTCTATACTGCTAAATGGAAGTTATCACACCACTACAGTAAGTCATGTGATATGACGCAAATCCACACAAGGATTAAATGTATTTTTTGAAAACACTTATTAGTGATAATATGATCAATTAGAAAACAACAGCGGTATTGTTAGCTTATTATTGTTGACTAAGTAATAAATCAAACGGCATTAATTAGTAGCGTCAGCAGCTTAGCGTACATACGGAATCTACAATCTGACGTACTTAATGACGTCATAGGTTATGATGCTGAAACATGATGAGAGAATCTTTAAGTTAGAGGGCTGTGTGGAACTCCGGCCTATTTCGTCTCAGGCTTCCAAGTCTAACCGCAAGACGATTCGGGGAAGCCTGAGACGTAGCAGGATGACGTCTTGTGTGTCAAGTTATGGTATTGGGCAGATTATGATACTGGGTGGTGCCTTCCAGCCCGACCCACAGCCTGCAACGCTGGTAAGGTAAATACGATTCAATCAATGATATATGCTGCACACAGGTAACAAGCTAATTCACAAATTACGCAATATTTTTCACCATGTAGTGCAATATGAACCTCAGTAAGGTCTTGCATATTTAAAACGTATGGAATATACTGATTACTTAATCAAGTAGCATTCGCTAGAGAATATACAATATGTACAATGCAATGACGGTTTGGGTTCGTGCCCTTCCATCATCACGAGCCTAAGATGCGACCAAGACCTGAAGTTTCCCCTAATTGCAATACAACGTTTGTAGCAGCAATCAACGCAAGAATAAACAATGGCGAAATATCGCACATATTGCTGCGGCAACAGGTAAAACAAGATTTTAGTAGATTTCTTTTCGAATAGATTCTGTTCGATTATAAATGACTTTCTACAACATATAAGCATTGCATACTTCTATAAAACTACATAAAAACCACAATGATATTATTATACTTGCTAAAAATCATTTACCCGTTTGGGTTGGTGCATGGCCACCTGAAGATGCGGCCTGATTTGTCACATTTTGCAGATTTTGATTACAGCTACTGCTAGTGCTTGACTGACATTTTATGAGATGTTTTTACTTTTTGCCGTTTCTTAATGACAAAAAACTTTTTTGTTGCCTTGGAGAAGCAATGGCAAATGAGAAAAAGTAAGTTGAAAAACGCAAAATCAGACTGTTATGGAAAATTAACAGTCTGACTAAAATCTTCGAAATCAAATTTTTTTTGGTTTTCAACATGTGAGGATGTTAAAACCTATTGTGTCATCTGGGGAAAAGAATAAAGAAAGCGTAAAAATCTAATTTTTAGAAAAATTTGTTTAAACGTTCGCACAAAGTTAAAAAAACCTGGAAATTTCTGCAAAATGTGACAAATCAGGCCGTATCTTTAGGTGGCCATGGTTGGTGCAATACAAAAAGGCAAATTATTGCCAGCATTACTTTTCACGCAGAATTAATATAATTATTAATTACACATAAAATACAATACACTTAATTTTATAATGATTAATTACAGTCAAGCTCAATGATTAGTTCAAACATTAAAAAAGCGCATTTTGCATTCTTCCACAAAAATCCATGACAATACAGACTAATCCATGACATCATGCTGCTAAAAGCGAAACTCAATCTATTGCAATACGGACTAAATTTAAAGTTCAGTATCGGGCATTTTTGCATATCACACACGTGGTTTGGTCAGAACCTCACAAAACCATACACCATATCTCCTTCTCCCTAGACTTGTTGAATAGGTTTACACAACAATAAGCTAATTACTATCTTCACACAGCTAATACTTTTATAACTACAACTCATCAACATTAACTACTGTAATACTATGCATTAGGTGCAAAGGAATGAATTTTCTTAAATCGACAGCGTCAAAATATTAAAGCTTTTACAACGCAGCTGCAGAAATAAACTGTTGAACTACATCGCAAATTGCATACATAAAAAATTAACTTGCATATTATATGAAAAAGTCTTGTGTGTGCAATGCACATAAAAGCATTGAACAGTTATAAAATAATGAGTTAGAACTTTCAGCGTATAACGCAGGGACGGGCAACATACGGCCCGCGGGCCAGATCCGGCCCGCGGCGGGATTTTGAGCGGCCCGCAGACAGTTTCCGGTCTTTACATAATGTGGCCCGCGGCCACACTCTGCCGCAATCCTCCACGACTTGCTAACTATATACGTCAAATAATAGTGACTGTTGGTTATTTTTTAGTTTTTTGATTAATTATTTGTTTTCGGTTTTTAGTCAAGTGACAAGCATGTTATGTTCTGTCATAAACGTGCCCTTCCGTCCTTTTGCTTTGTCTCTTGTAAGAATCTCCTTCAGTGTCAAGCCGGAAAAATAGACCAGTGAAGTTTGGCGAATTAGTGTAATAATTAAACGGAGAACGTATACAAATAATAGTGATTGTTAGTTAATCTTTAGTTCTTTGTGTTTTTAGTTTGTTTGTTTTCAGTTAGAATTAGATTTTGAATTTACAATAAATATTCTCCTATGGATTTTGCCAAGAAACGTAAAGTTGAAAAGGAGTCTCGCGAATTTAATAAATATGCTCAAGCGCTTTTTCACACAAGTCGGCAAGAAAGCAGTAGGCTACCGTATGTTTGCTTTGCAATGAAGGTGACAACTTTGATCGAACACAGATGTCTCATTGACTTCAGCAGCTATTGAAGTATAGGCTACATTACGTTAATTGTTAATAAATTCATTAAAGACCGTTTTTGGTCTTTATGCTTTAAACTTAAAGTTCACATTACATTAAATAGGATTCATTCCTTGTCTAGGTAGATAAATACGCGTTTAATGTAGCAATTCATGAGTCCGGCCCGCCAAGTACTTCATTTTCCCATATCAGGCCCGCCGACTGGAGAAGTTGCCCGCCCCTGGTATAACGTGTATAATTTTACTGATCGACCCTATTAAACAAAAAAAATTAATCGAAAAATTGATGATAAACGATCTAGCAGAGCAATCATAGAAATCATTTTCAAACTTAAAAAAAATAATCACCTTCAGAAGAAATTTGTAAAAGACAGAAGCGCATTTACTGCGAGCTTTTATAAAACAGGACGCAAAATTAAAAAAAAACACAATGCAATATCATTTAATTTCGGGGACATGAATTTCATGTGCAATCAAACAATAAATTAATTCATTTTATGAATTCACTCATATACAGAATTTCAGACGTTTTTCACTCAAAGAAGAACTTGCGTTTAAAATGCTGCCTACGTCACTGCAGCTGTTGCAAACTAAAACTTTATTCTAGACATAGTAATGGTCGACGTATGCTGAGTTCAAGATGCGCAATTATGTTGATTGAGCAGTTTAGAATGCACAGGTCAATACAAACAATATACGTTACATTTACGCATTTTTTACAGAAATAATACCTTAACCATCAAATATAACCTTGGTAAATATTCAACGAGCAACACAATAACAATAGTGTAATATAATACAGCACAAAGTAAGCAGAACGTTAGTACGATAAACATTTGAAAGATAGTAAAACTAGCCAGGGCTGTTGTCTTGATCGTTTTCAAAAATAGTCCGAACTGGTTGATCCATAATCGTCGTCAGAAGCAGCGACGTCATCTGCAACAATCGTGAAAACCATTGGGTAAAAATCGACTTAAAAAATGCGCTTTTTCAAAGTATAAGTGGAACTTACCTTCTTCAGCAGATTCCCAAGGTGGTCTGTTCTTGGGATGGTAATAAATAGCTTTCCTCTCTCTGTACGACTGTAGCAAGTGTTTCCAAGTGGAATACTTTGCCAGCAACCTTTTATTGCCTGGAAATGTAGAAACTTCAATCGCAACAAGTGTTGAGTGATACTGTTTTGAGAGAAACATTTTTGTGTCTGTAGACGTTGAAACAATGTCAAAACGGACTGATTTGCTGGGCTGGGGTAGAATACCGTAAATTCAAAGTAAATATCACAGAAGGTTTGTAATTCACGTTGGAATTCGCTACAATATACAGTAGCTTAAGTCAGGCCGTAGTTAATCGCTGCAGTGAAGATTCGGTAATGTTATTTGCCGTGTTTTGTTGTATTTAAAAAATGAACATACAAAGCACACGCACACTGACAAGGTCGGTTGATTTGAAGCGATACCTCCACGCCGCCTTGTCAAACAATGAGATGTATTGGAATTATTAAACTAAACTTCGCACGAAGTCAACACTTAGAAATGTTCCACAAACAAGTAGCAACCATTACCAATGACGTAAAGGCCAAGTTTGGCTCTGGAAAGCGCGACATTGATCTGGTGGTCATCCACAACAAATCCAATGTGTTTGTACAACCACGGCCTGTCGACGTCGATCGCGCTGTTGCCGACGTATGAGGAACGGACAGTTGACACAATGACGTAATTCGCTTCACTGCCTGTAAAAAGTGAGTTGTCACCAAAATGTTGCTTGTTAATGTTGTTTTTCTAGTCCCCTTACACGATGTTTCAACTCCACTTTCGCACATCTTTCAGTTTTTTTTATACAACCCATGTAGTGTTGTAGTAGTCCAGTTTTAATCCGGTGATGTCCCCGTTACCGAGGGTGGCCGGATTCACCTCCAAGTGCCGCAATCGTCTTCACACCCTGCCTCCACATCGATCTGTCTAGCGCGTCCTCTCTTGTCAAGCCCACCTTGCTGCTTTCTTCCTCAACTTGCTTTTTCCATGTTTTCTTTGGTCTTCCTTGTTTTCTACGACCCTCCACTCGCAACTCCAGCGCTCTTCTCAAAACATCATCTTCATCCCTTCTCAAAACATGCCCATACCACCTCACTCCATTCGCTTTTGCCAACTTATCAACACTCTCATTCAACCCAAGCAAGCTCATAAGTTCTTCGGTATTCCTTTTGTCCATCAGCTTCACGCCACACATTGCTCTCACCATCGCTCTCTCAGTTCTTCTTAAAATCGCCAATTCGTTTTCCCGTAAGCACCATGTCTCACTTCCGTACAGCATTGCAGATCTCACACAACTAGTATAAATTCTTCCTCTCATTTTCAACGGAAATCTTCTACCACATAACAACTCTCGACACTCTCTGAATTTCACCCAACCAAACCTTCCTCTTGCAGTCACTGCCGCTTCACAACCACCACTGGCATTCAATCTATCTCCTAGATCAGGGGTGTGCAACGTGCGGCCCGCGAAGAAAAATTGTGCGGCCCGCGAATATGTTCCAATTTTGAATTGTGTGTGGCCCGTGCAACGTGTTTATAGTTTAGTTTAGTCTGGTACGTTTGAACAATTCATTGTGGAGTGGATTATTGTAGATTTCGCACCTTCTGTTAACCATTTTAGAAATCTCCCACCGGCCACCGCTAATCCATTGTATTTAATTATTTGGAATGTAAAAATGTATAGTCACATAAAAGGCATTATGAACAAATTACGACTTATAATAATAATAATAAGATTTGTGTTTTTATTTGCGCCCATTGCGATAACATACCGTACACTGCGATCACAGATGCAATACAACAGACGATAGGAAGCAGCGAAGTTACATATAGTCTTCTAGTCAGCTGCTCCCCTTATTTTGACTTGTCATTAGGCTAAGTGTCTTTGCCGAGACACAGCCGCGTGCTCTGAAGCGGTGTCGAACCCACGTCCTTTCGAAAGCTCTGGAAAGCTCACGTACAGACAGGAAATCCTTTCCACTTTCCACTTTAAGAGACTATGGAATGCATCCTGAGAAGAAAACTGAATTTGCTGACCAACTTGAAAAATTGTTGTATGAATTTTTGGCTCGTTTCAAAGACTTCAGATCTCATAAACATTTATTTGATATATTCGCTTCGCTATCAACACAGACATTCATAAAGCACCAGCAAATATAACTTGAACTGATTGATTTTCAAGAGAAAACAGATATGAAAGCAAGGTAAGTTATTTAGAAATGAATTTTGGCGATTTTTACCGAAAACATCTCAACTAAGATGACTTTCCACATTTAAAAAAATCCATGGCTTCAAAAATGGCTCTTTTTGGCTCAACGTAGGCTATTTGTGCGAACAATTTTTTTCTAAAATTGGCGTCATGAAATCTCCCTATTGGACGATTCTGACAGACGAACACTTGGACAATCGACTTGAATTGCGATCACTTCCATTAAAGTAAATTTGGAAAAAAAGCCGTCGGGAAAAGAAGCCAGCTGCAAACTTCTCACTGAACTCGTTTAAAGACGGTGTGACAATAAATTTGAATAACAGTTTTCTTCGAAAATTTATGCATCTTAACTTATAATTTCTGCAAGGAGATAATTCCTAATAATCCATAAGAATAACATGAATAACAAAAAAACTACTTTTTTGTGCCTACCACTACTAGAAATCATATGTTAAATAAACGTGCGGCCCGCGGTTTCCCCCCGTTATTTATATCTGGCCCTCCTGTAATAAAGGTTGCACACCCCTGTCCTAGATAGCAAAAGGCATTTACTGATTCAACTTCGTCATTCAGCTTTTCAACAGGACCAATCATTCCTTCCTCAATCTTCTTGCATCTTTCACATTCAAAACCATCTTCAGATCTGCATGTCACTCTCTTCATCTTTGCACATCTTCCATGCACCCATTTCTTGCATTTCGTACATGTAACAGAATTTGCCATCACTCTTCTTCCGCAGACGCCACAACAGTACTGATCAATTAATCCTTTAACAACAGTGACATTGATGAAGGAAGAGCGACCACGAAAAAGAAACGCTTTCTTAACAAGAATTATCCTTCTGTTAATCACCAGTGAATTTCATGTCCTTTCATATTGTTCCTTTAACAAAGTGTTGTTGTTTTTGCACTCGTCAAACAACGTGAGTGGTCGTTCGAACGAAGACTCATGTTTTATTACATTTTAAATGAAGCCAAATCGGACTCTATCCGAATATTTATGTTACCATTTATCAACCCTGCAACAGTTGTCCCCCTTACCTTGACTTGTTACAACAGAACCGATGTGCAAGTGGTCGTGATAGCGGTCTACAGTCCTGGATGAAGAAACCATCTGTTTGATGATTCTGCACTGAGCAAGATAAGGCGACAACACCATAATTTCGTTTGGGTTGACTCCTTTTTCAATCAACAGATGCTCAAGGCAATGTATCTGAAAGGTTATATGATATAAAAATATGATAAAGTTCACAACACAAAATAATTCTCACGCATTCAATTTACACTGATGCGTGCTTTTTACATTAGAGCTGGTTTGTAGACATTGAATCAATGCAAAAAGACTAGTTTTACCAGCAGATATAAGGTTTCAAATTAATATCAGCGCTTCGCCTAACCAACACCTATGTTAGTTTCACTTTACACTTCATTCTCTCACCACAACTTGAGCTTGTTTCGTGTTGTACTTTGACTTGCTCTCGTCTTCTTCCTCGTATCCTTTCACATCCCAAAACATGGCCGTGCTGTTGCTCTCGTTTAATGGGTAAGCGAGGACACCAGGCTCTCGCCGAGACAAGGGTTCGGCGTTCTGAAGCTTTCCTTCGTAAAATTCTTCGGAAACAAATTTGCAGATGGTCGGATGCTAAAGAAAGCAGCAAATGAATAAATGAAAAGGTCCTCAGCGGTATAATTTAAAAGCCAGGTTTATGTAGCAATCGGGTGGACAAAACATAAAACAAAAATTTTATTATGGTGAAACAATACTGTGCAGCAGAGTGGTGACAAAATGCCTTACGCCAACAGTGTTGCACAGATTCCAGAATTCTAGCGAAGCAAGAGTGGGTGACGTCACAGAAAGCTCGCGGGAGCTACACCAAACAAGGAGCAAATAATAATATATAGTGCAACACATCGAAAAAGCTATTTCGAAAAGAGGCTTTATTTAATAAAAGCAACTCTTGCACTGACTCTAAAACACGCTTGGATAAAACAAAAAAGCTGTAGCGTCGACAACCATCTCGTTTAAAACTCTCATTCTATTTCGTGGATTGTTTAGTTTACCATTCTGTACTGCTTTGTTAAAGTCTCGGAATGTTCCTTTAAGGTTTCAAACATGGACTTGATGAGCCCCTGCTTAGCTGCCAGCCGGCACATGAGAACCGGTTCCAACTGCTTGTGGTCACCAATCAAGGTCACTTGAAGGTCCTGGATGAAAAACAGATTGAACACCTTTTATTTCATATTCAAGAGAAAAGATGACCAGCGCAGCCGCAGAGTCAGGAAAGCAATGATATTGCGTTTGTTTAAGGGTGAACCAACTTTCTAGTTATGAAAAAAAAACGACAAAAAACGATAAAAAATTAAACTTGAAACACAATGAAACAAAGTTATTTCTGGGCGTCCAGCAATCAAGATAATCTCGCTTGAATAAGGTATAACTAGTGAAGGAAAATAAGCTGAAAAAAGTTCTTAGGGAGTAAAGTTTAAACTTTATTTCTGTGCTTTTTCATTGGAAAATCTACCATCTAATGTACGATCAATTAAAGTTTATGATGATATTTCGCATTGAACGCAAATGAAAGAAGGCAACATCAGCGCATTTTGCGCAGCACAGTGATTAAACCTATTCCAGTTTTTACAAAATATTTTAAAACGCTAAGTTACCGCACGCTATTTATAACACAGCCAATCCCTTTTAAAGTTTCTTCAGTCTTCAATGGCAAACAGCTCAAAGGACCGAATCGTCTTTTTGTCAGTTTTATATATTTTCGTGTTGTGTAAGTTTTACTGGCTACACAAAGTGATGCGACACGGTAGCAAATTGAAACCAAAGAAAACAAATCGGAAGTTATTATAAATGAGATGGCTCAATGTCTTTGTCAGTAGCGTGTTCATAAAAACAACGTCTCGTTTCAAACGCCCGGTGACAACTTCTAACTTCTATGAAGCTTAACCTGCTTAGTTCAAACACTCACTTCGTTCTTTGCGGCGGCGACTATCGGAACGAGACACTCAGGTTCTGTGCACATACCACTCTCGTCAACGATCACTTGGGCAATGTCAAGTTCAGATATAAGCGGGCCTGGGATAAACAAGTTGGTTTCAAGAACAAAAATAAGTTGGTTTCCTAGGCCATATTCATCCCTTTCCAATGAGGAAAATGTCAAGCTGTTTCAGAATTGGTAACGTTGTTGAAGTTTTATTAATGGTAGTTCAAGTCTGGTGTGATTTTGAAGAGAGTAACATGCTACATCAAATCGCTACAATAAAACCCGAGCACTTACTCCCGGCAACAGTGCAAGTGCACAGGATGACGTCGTTTTCTTGTAACTCTTCAGCTTTGGCCGTGGTGAGGAGCTTCAAGAATTTCTTGTATCCTTCAACGGTCACAGCTTGCGGAGTGTTCTTGCACCTTTCACGAGACGATGACAATCAGCATCAAAAGACCGCGACAAATAAGCTCTCTCGTAAATTAGGCATTTTAATATACCGGTAAACAGATTTTGAAGACATTGTAATGAATCTTTGCTTTCTCGTCTGGATGCCAAGTTTTTCAACAACAAAATTTTTTGTACAACGATGATGTTGACAAATCGTACAATCCAATTACAAGCAATAGCTGGATGCAATGAATAGAACGACAACTCCCTGCACATTTGTGTTCATGAGTGTGTGATTAGATTTGTGTGGTGGAGTAGTGCAAAGGTTTCAAACGAACCGTTTTCTTAATTTTACTTCTTAACCTAGTGTAACTGCTCATTTCCGAGGAATACAAATTGTCTTTCAGATAAACACATTGAAATGCAAGGATTCCGGCGCATTATGAAGATTTCCAGTGTTTAAAAATTTTAGCTTAAAAGAATAAATTTCTCAGTAAAACGGTCAACCGACGAAAAAGCAATACTCATTTATTTCATAAAGGTTTAAATTTTTCATTGTGATGTTTTCGTCCTTTGCATGTGTTCGGTGATGTGATATACACGTGTCTGATTGTACTCGATGAGTAATAGTTTTATTTTAATAAAGAGCAAATAGGTAAAAATGCTGTTGAAATCCTTTGCTGTTCCATTCACTGACCACGCTCATGTTATCAGCCACATTAACGTCATTATGAACTTTTGTAATTGCTATAATTTGTATGTAATGTTCAAAAAGAACTAAAATCATCATCAAAAAGGTTACTAAAGTGTTACTGTTAGTAAGCCCACAGGCTCTATAACTCCACACTTCTACGAAAAAAAAATAGTGTGCAAAGTCCACGGTGGACCTTCGAGAGAATATTCACAAATGCAACAAGCCTAGCCGTGCTTATAAAGGCCATGGTGTGCTCAAACAAACCTGTCATCAAATTCGGTGATTTCATGAGAGAATGGTTTGTCGTGTCTTCGTATGACGTGATGCAAAGCGACTCCATGGAGATCTGACGTGATAGGAGAGGTATCACTGTCATAGAAACCGGAAGGCTTGACAGGGATGGGGAAGTCGAGCTCCTCCAACATCCCACCGTAGACTCGGATTATTCTCAGCTTGGGAAACTTCATCAGATATCCTATGGCACATTGTGATGCGGTTAGTTTGCGTCAAAATGATGAATCTTAAGGCATTGCATGATTGTGGTAATCTTTTATGCTCGGACTGAAAGAGCCTTGTTGAAAGCTTAATCTTGGTAGTTTCCCATACTTTTAAATGTGGGGCTTTAAATCACTTGAGGTTGATGTGTTGTTGTCTATGAATCATTATATAGATCACAAACTTTTTTCACTTGGTTGACAATGAACATTCAAAAAAGCGCGCAGTAAAATTAAAGGTAAAACCATTGACAACATAACACTTTTTAAACGATGGTTGTTTGAAAGTATATCTGGAACTTCTGGCTGGATGCTTGAAACTTGAGAACTTGTAAACTTACCGGTGGTAAGCAAAACACTACCCAGAAAGCGACGTCATACTGTACTACTGTAGGTCTACGTTTTAACCAGAATAGACGAAAATGCCACACCAACAAGTATGAAAACAAATCAACGTGGAAAGTGAAAACTGTTTGGGAGAAGCGTATTTTATTCACCTGCAACAACATCCACAGATTTGTTTGAAGGGCCGCAATATAAAACCTTTCCGCTTTTTTTGAGTTTTGGGTTCAACCTGCAGAAGTAGTAGGCTAGGTGAGCTCCCATGAAAGACTTTCCAGTGCCTGAAAACACAAGAAATCGGAAGTCAATATCTCGATTGAATCGCAAACAATGAACCTGAATTGAAACGACTCCAGATTTTGTCAATACAATATGAAATAGTGTATGTCTTTGTTTTCTTTTTGACATCGTTTACCAGAAAGCAAAGGTAGTTTTCAACCTGCTGTCATGCTTCATTGGCTATTTTAAAATTACAAGCTCACAGTATAGATTTTTTCTAACTGCACTCTTCTAACACTGCTTACCCGATCACCGAAAAATAACAAACAACGGAATATTACCAAGTTGTAAAGCAGTTTAGTGTAAACTATGTAAAAATACTAATGATGCACTGGCTACTGCAAATAGAATTTTACTATGTCAAAATAAAATATCAACACTCAACTGACGTTACCATCATTGATGGTGTTTCCCCAACCGCCACATGAAAATACTAGTGACGAAAACAACCTAGCGGTTTGTAAGTTTACCTCTCACCGTAAATTGATGACAATCCCTTAAACAGAACATTACCTGGTGGGCCTTGGATCAAAGTGACAGGTTTTCCTAAAGCTCTTGTGATTTGGTTGGTCTGATTCTCATTCAATTTCTGTGTAAAGCTTCCCACAGGCTTAAAGCCTATTGAAAGCTGCTTGATTAATTGGCCAACATAAAATTCGTTAGGATTCCGCAAAGACTTGATGCGGTCCATGCATATCGCCTTCACAAGTGGAGAGGTTTCAGCAAGTGCATTTAAGGCGTTGCACATGCGTCTGTGACAAAAAGATAATGATTAATAATACTGTGTGGCTTCATATGGCGATGCATTCATTGCAGCTTTCGATAAAATGCGTTTCCTTGTAATCTTAGCAAAATAATAACAAAAACAGTCGAGCATGAATATCCGTATACCTTCCCGTCGGCTGTTTTAGCCTGAACGTGAAGTTTCATGCTTGTTTGTTTCAAATCACACGTGAAAACAAGGTGCGATTGTGAGCCACTAGCTATTTGGGCAATACGTAGCTATGAAAAAATAACCGAATGCAATCAGAGCCATACCGAGCCAAACTTTACATCTGATAGCTTTATAAGTTTATCTTGAGCAAATTATTTTCTAGCAATAGTTGCCATGTTCATCTGGTGAACGTTGCAAGTACAGTATTGCTACAGAGGATACTAATCTTAATGAACACCCAAGCTTTGCAGTATTCAAAGTGCAAATTTCAATTGCGAGTTCTACCTGTGTGGTATACTCAGAGGAATCAGCTCACACAGTATTGGACCAGGACGCCCTGGCAGACGAGGCTGCGTCTCCACCGATTCAAACAGCGTAAAGCCAAAAGTACTCGTAGTTCTATTTGGATCTAAAGGCGGTTGCACAGCATTGACTACCCCGTGACCAATCCATGTGTAAAATTCTTTGTTCTCTGCAAAATGAGCAAAAAGCTTCCTTCGAAGAATGATCAATATGAGCCTTACACCATTAAGTGATCGCAATCAGCAAAAGTAATCCATTGCATGGAAGATCATCGTGTTTGGATGTCATATCGTTCCAAAATTAATTAGATCAGAACTGACGATGCACTGAATAAGTGCGAAATATATTTTCTGTAACATCTACTGACAACTGATCCCTGTTACCTTAGCAATTGAGGTTTTAGCTTTCTAGATATGGAACAGGGATCGTTTCAGAATAAGACTAGGTCAGAAAGCGAGGCAGACTCCGACGCAGCTCAGCATCAGCCAAGAGCAGTTAGCTACAAAATTAATTACATTATACATTGCAGCTACATTCTTTAAAAAGCACAATTATCTCGACAAATTTGTCTCTTATACGCATGTTAACACCAATATTGTCACTCAACGACGAGTGGCGTTCGACATACGTCAAAATTCCGATATTCAAAACTTGAAAAGCCGTGCCCCACATATTCATGACGTCATGATGAGATAAAGGTTGAGTATTGAGCTTTTACACAAAACCTCACATCAGATACCAAGTTTTTCGAAAATATGAACACCCTAAGCTAAGGGATAGTAATGTTTTTGCACCATCAAGTTATGATGATGACCTTTGATGCAACAAACATTGCCTTTCCATAAAAGGAAAGAACGCTACACTGCGCTTCGTTTGTTATATAATATATATGGAGGTGGACGACTGGACATCCTGTGGTCAGTGCAAAGCTGATGAGACACACACCAGTGCTGATGATGTCAATTCTTTTAACACGTGGGCGACTGCTAATATGCTTTATCATTTTTGTTGACACCACAAAGCTAATTTGGTGACGTGTTCATTACCTTTGTTGATGATTCTTTCCCGGAAGCAAAGAAAATCACCTTTCTTGATGACGATGAAGCAATTTTCACAGAATGAGTTTTGCAGAACGAATTGGCCTGAAGTTTAAAGGAAGCTATGAATAACTGAAACCGCCACAGACAACAAATTATGTCTGTTTGAAACAAAACTATTATAACGTTGGTCAATATGATTACTTTGCTTGAATGTTTAAAAATTGATTTGTCAATATTTGGAATTTGAGCTTGCTGAATTTAAGCATTTCTTCTGTTACATAATGATTTTGAGATATAAAATAAAAATTCTTGTTTGTTATCATCGCTAAAAAACTGATGTGATAAAAGAAACTGGTGCTTATATTCTAATTCAACACATGAAATCATTATACATCAGTTCGTAAAGACCGTGTAAAAAAGTTTGTTTTTCTTGGTGAATTAAACAATAAAAAAATATCCTTGGCCAGAAAAGGTGTTTTCGCACAAAATAAGTAGGCTACAGTATTCATAAATTTTTAACTAACATTTTCAATTACAAATGATACCCTCACTCCGCACTCAGTATTACAATTATGCATTCCTCCTTTCATGACAGGCTTCAAGTACATTTTCACAGTTTCTTCAAAATTGAACTTACCTCTCTGGTCACCAAAGCTACAATGGTTGAACTCCAACAGAATGGTGGAGTTGCCGTGTATCGTTGAGTACACGCCGTCCATTCGCACAAGTGGAATCCATTTTTGGTAATACAGCCACAAGAGGTAGTCCTCCTGGTCAAACTGATTTTTAACCAAAGTCCCTGCAAAAATAGTTAGTTTTGTGCACACGATTACAAAGAGTTTTAATCTTCTTGGACGATTAACCTTTTCGATAAACCTTCACATACGTTTTTTCTTCTTTTTTTCTCTAAAGAATCACCATTACTTTCAATGTAGCGTTTATTTGAGAGACAGAATCACCTCAAATATCACCTTTTTCTTAAAGAAATGGGAGAAACTGGAGGCCGAAAAGAAGCTAGTCTTAGGACGCCAGACATTGTTTACAAAAATTGCAAACATTACAACTAAAACTGAATGAGTGATGATCAACAAACCTTCTTGGTGGTTGACATCAAACATTGTGACATTACGACGATGCGACAGACAAATATCCAAATTTCCTTCTTTTCCGATCTTGCCAAGCTCTGTAGGCAAGTGCAGCAGCTGGGGGAGAAGAGTCTGTTGTCCTTCTGGCAAGCCAACCCCGAACTGGACGAACAGGGGAATCGCCGAACCGATTTGCTTCGAGCTGGGTGTGATGTCGATTTTGACTTTCCGGCCGTGCCAGATACCGTTTGAAGTCTTGTTGATCTTTTCAATACTGGTTGGAGGTTGCTCTTCTTCTTTTTCAGCAAGAGATTCTGCGACGCTGAAGATAAAGACTGCATCTTTCATGTTGGAAAGGAAACGCAAAACATTGATAATCACGAACAAAAAAGTGAACAAAAAATACGGTTTAGACAAAGCACAAAATTACTTGTGCAAAAATTATCAGCAAATAAGATGTGGTACTTTAATAGCTTATTTGACTTATTAACCATATATTTCGTTATCTTATTTATCTAGTATTCTATTTCTCCAAATTTTCTTAATAAAGTCTCAATAAGAAAACGGTGACAATCTAGTACTGATACAAATGCATCAGTATCTGAAAACTGCAATAGAAATTGCATCAATAAATCAATATCAAGTGTAACGTTTGCTTTTAACGAAAGATTGAATATGTTTTTTCGCACATTTGAAATTTCATATCCCATGTGTAGACTGAAACTTATTTTGTTGACGTTTTTTTATGCCACAAAAAACTCTTTACAGCATTTTGAAATAATTTTTTCATTTTCAAGACAAATACCAAATCCTCTTTCAATAAAATTATTTCTAATTATATATAATTAGTATAATTATTTCAACAAAATTATTCAAAATAGTGACAAGAAACCTTTTCAAAGCTTTTCCAATAGCAGCCTTATTGTTTTTCAAAAAAATGTCTTTCTGAAGACAAGAAATGAACTTCAACCAGTTTTCTTTCTTCACAGTTTTTCTCCTTTCAAAGCAAAATCCACTGCTTTGGAGCCCTTGATCATAATATCTGAACAATAAACATTATCCTCATATATAATAATAATACTGCTAATAATTTATTTTACACCAGTTGGGGGTCATTTCATTAAAATTTATAAGAGAATTCGTCATTTTTTCCGCAGGGTTTTCCAGTATTTGTATTTTTTGGTATGTTGATCAGTATGAAAACTAATGAACAAGAATTTTTTTTTGAAATTAGTTATAAACGGTTTTCGAGATACAGTCGTTTTGTGGTCACATTATTAACTGTAAATATATGTATCTCCCTATGTTGAGAATCAAGGAATTCAAATCTGAGGTCGAAAATGCATTTAAATTTAGCCCATTTAAAAAAAATTTGCTGTTCATAATTTTTCATACTGAATAACATATAAAAAGACAATAAAATCGGAGAACGTTGAATTTTCTCTCTTAAAATTATAATGAAATGGCCCTGGGAGCAAAATAGCGTTAATGAAAAGTCTCCATGCCAACTGTCGCCTTTCTTCCGGGCTGTGCTTTTTAAGAGATCGAACCCTTCGCATAAATGCTTATGCTGGTCTTCCTTGATTTCGTTTGCCTTTGATCAGTTTTGATCATAAATACGAGAGTTTGATTGTGTTGTGTCTTTCAACCCATTCAAAAAGTCATACTGGAGTTCTGTTTTATTAAAGAATTGTACAACCAAGATATAGTGTGAAACCTCCAAAGTAGACCCAAAACGAGAAGCTGTCTCTGATTAACAAAGCATGCGAATGAATACAAAGCAAAAGACCAGATCTAAGGAGAAAGAAAGCAACATAATACACAATACATTAAAAATTGAGTTTATTGGATGTCGTATTCAATGTCCCGACTAGAGAAGTTGACGTTTGCTGACTTGTTGAAGCAGAGGAGTTGCTGACTTGTTGAAGCTGACTTGTGAAAGCATTGTTGAAGCAATGTTGGTTTCGCATTAACTAGTTATCTAGTAACAAGACCAAAACAATTATATCATTCTATTTGTGAGATTAGGTTAGAATCTCGTGAGGTATACAGAGTAAAAAAACACAAGTCAATTAGATGAAAGAAGAACTTTCGCCATTAGTTCACAATGAGGGTACCTTAAACACCACTGCAGATATATCTTCTCCAAATTGCTCGAGTCTTCCTCCATATGAACTAGCACCTTCTTCTTGGGGATAAGTTCACTTATGCGAACAGTGTGGCGATTTGACAAGTGAGTCAGTGACGGGAATTTGACCACAATTTCAAAGTCATTGAACTGAATGAAAAAATTAAGAAAAACATAGACTAAATGTAATGTGCAATATCTTCCTTTACTAAGCGTCATTCTTTTGAAAAAATAATGTATTTTTTAGATTGATACAATGTTCTACTGACTGCAAAGGAGTCTGACAAGTCGTGTTCGGTTAGTATCTGTTTCTACGATCAAAAACCTTAAGCTTCGTAAACGGGCGACTAATGCGATATTGTATGGAAGTAATGTTAGCTTACCTCGGCCACATAGCCTGCAAAGTACTCAGCTTTTAAGCCTTTTAACTTCTTATGAAAATGAACTGTCCTTTGGAATTCTCTAGCCCGCTTCTCTCTTTTTCTGGAAGAAAAAATGGCTTGAAAAATAAACAACTGAAGATTCATTAAGAGTTTAAAAATTTATTGTTTTAACTAAGGACAGAAATATCCGATAATCTCGAAAATGTTTTTCAAATAACAGCAGCTAAAACAAATTTTTGCGAAACATTCTCAGGTTCATTTGGCTGCATTCGATGATCAGTGTTGAGTAGAGCTGTTGCAAACTTAAATTTAAACTTTTCGTCTTCGTATGAGCTTTTGGGGCCGAGGATTTATTCTGTTAAAGGATAGACCTTTGGCCCAAATTAAACCTATAGGCTAATCAAAAAGTTATGTGAATTAAAAGTACTGCACATGAGTTGTTGATAGTTTGAAATCATAATAAAAGTCCAATCAAATTGCAAACAACTTACAAACTTTCTTCAAAAATTCCAACATCAAACTCATCATAACCATTGCAATCGACATTGGGTGTTTTGCGTAAGAAATTGACCAGCCTTCTTTGGGTGACAAGGTCGAAGTACCGACGAATAGGCGAAGTGCACCACGCGTATGAAGGAAGACGAAGGTTGAAATGAGAAATGCCTTCCCGAAGACTTTCTTTCAAAACAACCGGCTGCTGAATAGCCTGAAACCTATTAACAATAATGTGTTGATAAGGATCGTACAAAAAGTAACATAAAATAACACCATGCAACGCAATTCGTAGGTTTCGAGATATTGTATTGACTCTCAAGAGGGTTTGAAAAAAAACAAAAAACAGAGCACGCCTTGCTAAGTAAACACCAATGGGCAAGTCAAATAGGCGCTAACATTGTGGCATCAGGCGATTTAGACGCTGCCGTATTCCAAGTAATATATGTTTTATTGTTGCTTGGTGGTGGTATATGATTATACATGACCTATACTACTATGTCACTATGATAGAAAAATACTTCTTTTAAACATCAGTGAAGACCCCAGAAAATGGCAGATACATGTTTCATAGTAAATGACAATTACGGTATTGCAATATACTGTAATTTTCAAATATTATTCAAAACATAATTTATAAATAACAATTTAAACCCAACCAACCATTTGCGATGGTATGGCAAGTGGAACGTATATCTGATGACAAGGCGCCAGTGATGGCAAAGAAGATGTCTGTCCGAGAAAAGAAAGTGGATCAAAAAAAAGATGGCTAGATTTGGTGAGACGACATCAGTGTAAGGAACCTGGACAGAATCAACCCTAACAGGGAAGCATGGCAAAAGGACTGCAAAAACTGGCAGACCCCTGCTAGCGGGGACAAACGCCAGGTCTCATCTACTAAAGACCGGATAAACTGATGATGATGATAAACCCAACCATTATTGTACTGCAATAACTGTAAAACTTGATTATTCCTTTTCAATTGTATGTACGAAAAAAATATGGAACAGTAACTTTTCAAACGTTTGCTAAACCATAAGTTCAGTGTGTGACTGTCTGTATTTCGTGCTCTGTTTCTCATGGGCTCATGTTCACTTTTTACAAACAAAAACACTTACGATTCCAACCCTGCAATTGCAAATGAGACCGACTGTGTAATTCAGGGGTGTGCAACGTACGGCCCGCGGGCCAAATGTGGCCCGCGAAGAAAAATTGTGCGGCCCGCGAAGATGTGGCAATTTTGAATTGTGTGCGGCCCGCGAAACGTGTTTATAATTTAGTTTAGCCTGGTACGTGCGAACAATTCATTATAGAGTGGATTATTGTACATTTTGCACCTTCTGTTAACTATTTTAGAAATCTCCCACTGGCCACCGCTCATCCGATTGTATTTAATTATTTGGAACGTCAGTAGATCATAGGCACAGAATTGCACAGAGAATAGCTCAAACTATGAAACTGTATTCTGACAGTAATTTTGTGAAGCAGTGTCTTATCGATGTCCCAGAAGAAATGTGCTCTAAAATGAAGAGTGCGTTCGAGAAAATGGTGGACGATAGCGAGGCGTAGGCTATCGATGATCTTGCTTGTGATATTAGTGACACTCTCACTCTCAATAAGGATAAGGTGAAGAACTTTGTTTCATGGAGCTTTGCGATCGATGAAAGTAGGCTACGGACCAGAAGGACACAGCACAGTTGGCCATATTTGAAAAGGAGTGGACAAAGACTTGAACGAAACGGAAGAGCTTCTGTCATTACAGTCAATGAAGGGTACGACAACTTACTGGTGCTGACATTTTTACTGAATTGATTCTTTTGACAACTTCGAACTGGACTTGTCCAGCTTATGCGGAATCGCAACTGATGGTGCTAGATCCATGTCCGGAACTGGCATTGGATTCATAGGTCTCTTGAAGTCTACCTTGAGGAAGAGAAAAACCGATGATGACATAGCAATTTTTCATTGTATCATTCACCAGCAAAACCTGTGCGCAAAATCCTTGAAGTTCAAACATGTCTTAAGTCCGGTTGTTAAGGCAGTAATTTCATTCGAGCACGAGGGCTCAACCATCGTCAGTTTCAAAAGTTTCTGGATAATCTCAACACGACACATAAAGATCTACTTTACTTTTCCGAGGTGCGTTGGTTAAGCAAGGGCTGCATGTTGCAACGATTTTACGAACTGCGGAAATAAGTCGTAAATTTTTTGATTTTACCGAAAACATCTCAACCAAAATGACTTTCCACATTTGAAAAAAACATGACTTCAAAAATGGCTCTTTTTGGCTAAACGTATTTGTGCGAACAGATTTGTTCTAAAATGGGCGTCATAAAATATCCCCATCGATCCGTTCTGACAGGCGAACACCTGGAAAATGGACTTCGAATTGCGAGCACTTCCATTAAAGTAAATTTGGAAAAAGTCGTCCGGAAAAGAAACCAGCTGCAAATTTCTCACTGAACTCGTAGTCGGTGTGACAATAAATTTGAATAGCCGTTTTCTTTAGAAATTTATGTGTCTTAACTTATTATTTCTGCAAGGAGATAACCTCTAATAATGCCATAAGATTAACATGAATAACAAAAAAACTACTTTTTTGTGCCTGCAACTACTAGAAAACATATGTTAAATAAACGTGTGGCCCGCGGTTTCACCGAGATATTTATATATGGCCCTCCTGTAATAAAGGTTGCACACCCCTGGTGTAATTAGTTAATTACATTAGTTACTGAAATCATATTGAAAAAAAAACTAAGAATCTTCAAAATTGTAACTATACAAACAAAGCCAAATGTGCCCATTTATAAGCAGGCCTCGAAATTCACGGCAGACATGTCCGCCGTCACAGCATATGATGTCCGCGGGAACTACCCTCTAGATCGGTCATATTTGTCCGCCAAGAAATAACACAGAAACTAGCGATACAAATCGTCATTGCATAGCATAAACAATTTGTTGTGAGAATATAATTTCCCGCGCGTTCTAGCGCGCATCTAGAAAATGTGAATACTGTATCCCTTAGCTTTCATTCAAGCTGAAAATCTTTCAATTTTTACGTTGCTTCAACGATTGATGACATTGAATCAGCGTAACAAAGGTGAATTCTTCGCTAAGAATCGATGGGAGTACGCACAAGTTCAAGTCTTACGTCAAAATGTCTGCCTTTGATCTCCGAGTAATATTGGTAAGGCAAGGTTGGTTACAAAATTAGATTATACGAGTCGAGTAGGCTATTACAGCAAGTTGAAGAAAAATTTATCAAGTTTTGGTATTACAGTAAGAAAGAAAAGGCCCATAGAAAATTCACTTTCGCTCACATACCACGCAAAAATATACCTAAAGAAAAATGCCTAGTGAAACTTTGCACAGCAGAAAATAGTGGCGTTAGCGTATCGTTAGCGTTTGCGTAGTTTTCCGACTCGTGCCCAGAGCATTGTGACGCAAAAATCCACACGACCTCGTTCGGTGGAAGTTAATCAGTTATGCGGCGTATTAAGCAGCTACACCGCGCTTTGACTCTTCAAGCGCACCTCATTGGTCTGATGAAAGCCTTCGCTGAAATTTTAAAAAGCCTTCTAAACCGTAGCTATAGCTTTCAAATAATGAAGAATTATCAAGTGATTAAGCCTGACGATCGACGGCTAAAACTGGTGTGTCCGCCGTGAGACTTAAATTGTCCGCCGAGATAGCTGCTCAGACCGGACACGTTTGTCCGCCGTCAACAAAAACAAATTTCGAGGCCTGTATAAGCATTATATTATTCATAAGAGCATAACCATTCCAATAATATATTTTGCGACTCACTCTTCGAGACTTGTCACTACTTCCGGTTGGTTATCATCACAGCAAGCCAAAAGTATAGCTTCCTCAATGTGTCCTTCGGAAAGTGATGAAGATATTTTCTCCCACACTTCATGTAGCACTGTCATTGTTTCGCCTGAATGGGCCTGAAAATTAACAACTTAAAACTTGTCGTTTTTAGAGTTTTTTGTCTGACTTTGCATCATTCAGTTTATGATGTGAAACATTACCTTTTCAGTAATCAAACACACGGCGAAAAAGCAAGCGATTGCTTACCTTCTGCAAAGGCCATCAATCCAGGAAACATTCCAACCTACATTAGTATCTATTTAACCACAAATTACCGCATCCAAGAATTAACTAAACGTAAAGGAGATAAGTGATATTTAGAAATTAATCGGTGAAAACATTTTGAGTGTAAAAAAGCCATCAAATTTTTGCTGTGGAAA
The DNA here is from genome assembly GCF_918807975.1 of Aplidium turbinatum. Taxonomy (NCBI): domain Eukaryota; kingdom Metazoa; phylum Chordata; class Ascidiacea; order Aplousobranchia; family Polyclinidae; genus Aplidium; species Aplidium turbinatum. Next base: position 21,873,135 of record NC_137477.1, read on the forward strand.
GTTATCTTTGTAAAATTCAACTTTCATTCACCTAACAAAAGATCCCACCACATCAAATAAACATTTACCTTTTTTTTAATTAAACTTAAAGAACTGGATTGCAAGTGACGTTCCTTCCAAAAAGAAGCAGTAGAAGTTTGATAGAGTGACAGAGAAGAGTATGTCCATGGTTTTCCTAAAGGCGGAGCTTGTGATCGAGCAACAAAAGGAATCTGAAATCAAAATAAAAAATCTTTGTACACTGTACAGCACATACCGTATTGCTAGTGGGTGATCAATACCAGAAATCATTACAGCATTTGATGGCTTAATTATTATCAATTCTTTATTAACAGAAGTATTTGGGGCCCACATTATCAAACAATCAATTTTAGACATCCGTCTTAATAGTTAGCAATAACTATAATTCAAGTTTGTACAAACTATATCAAAAATCACCTTATTTTGAAGCATAAAGTTAGAAATAAATCCATTGAGAGTAACCATCGCTTCTTCCACAAGCATCCTAGCCATGCACTCGGTGTTGAAATCATATTCAGTATCAGATTGGCTTGTGTAAAAAGCTGCTGCTTGTAACCGATGAACGCGAAAGGATGATAAGACATTCCAAAGGTGGTCTATCAAAAAAACGGGTCTGCTACTATTCGGTGAGTCCGATTCGGTGAGTCCGATTCGATGAGTCTGATTCGGTGAGTTCCTAACCTCTAACCCCTAACCCTAACTCCTAACCCCTAACCCTAAAACGGCAATGATAATTAGGCCACGGTACCCGATAACTAAAAAAAAAAATTGAAAAAATCCCCCGTTAAGGGATCGGACTCACCGAATCGGACTCACCGAATCGGACTCACCGAATCGGGCCATTCCGCAAAAAAACACGTGTTTATCACTTGAAACATCATTTCTACACAATTGCTTCAGAAGTGATATTTTTAGATTACAACTGATGCCGTTGATGAAATCAATGGAATATCTTTAACATGGCTAATTATCAAATGTACTGGTGGATGAAAGCAGATGGCCATTCGTGATTTTTTACATCCTAACCATAATAATTACACCAAGGTGCAACAAATATAACATGCACAATGCACATTGCACAGTATCAATATTCAATATGCATGGCAAACACACGGCATGATCCTAAAAAGGACTCGAGGATGACTTGGTTTAATTGCCAGCAACGACTTTTGCCAAGGCAAATTGGGATATGCTGTTGACCTGGTGTTTTACTGTATTCGGTAAGACTGTCTCTCACAGTTAAGTTACGGTAAGACGGTCCTCAGTTTCTGCCTTTACTGTACTTCATTTCGTTTCTTTAGAGTGTCAGACAGGGAAAAACACTTTTTTATCTAATTTGAAGAAAAAGCACCTAAGTGACGAAGAACCTTTGGAACACAGCAAACTACGGGAGTGCTGGCAGCATATACAAGTTCCACTTTTCTTTTATCAAACTCCGCACCAGGTATGATACATACGACAACGAGTTAAGTTATGAAAGTAAGAATGGCTGAAGGATGTGAATAAACAAATGTCTTAAATTTGAAGAGTGATCATGTATTTTTGTTTTATCGAAAAATTTGCAATTGGCCTACCGCTGCCTATTTGCAATTACAAGGTTGCTGAGAGAAAGCTGCGCAAGAGCTGTTAAGCTTCAGATCTCTTTTTTACAATAAAAATACCGTGTACTTACAGAGCTGTTGAGATAAGTTCTGCGAAGTTGCCTCGTGAAACGGCCTGGAGTCTCTTTTATTTAAGTGAGCTTGTGCTTCTTTGTATGACAACCGACACTTGGGTATAATCCTTGAAAGGACCGGTACACAACCGACGTCAACATTATCATTCAATGGAGGTCTTGCAGAATGGAAAAATGTAGAAACAGCAAAACGCTCTTTTCCATCACTGAGCAGACTGCACTGCTTTTCCAAAGGAGGTTGTAACATTTTACCAACGTCTTCGTCCAATGCTGTTACAATTTACGTAAACAACTAAAAACAACAACTACGTAATTTAACTAAACGTTTGATCAACAGTAATAACATAAAACAATTATTTGCAGTAAAACAGCAGAAGCAAAACTACATTTTGTTAAATGTAGGGGGGAGGAAATAAAATATAAAGCGCATACAATAACTGACCAAGCAAGTTACAAATCAACTTTTTTCAACGCGTTTGTTTGAAGTTGTTAGACACTAAAGCGATTCGTCTACCAAACCACTCCTCTGCGGATCCAATGCTCTCCCACTACTTGATCAATACATTCATCTATTAAATTTCTGTTTCACCTGAAGTCAACATGCGTGTGATTTTTTATAAGTTGACAATGAAACGATTTTCAACACAACCAACAGACCATAGTTCGATACAAAGACAAAAAACCGTTAGTGCATAATATCTGAATTTAAGCACATCAACTTCAGTAGGCCACCAAACAAAGTTTAGGAAGCAAACTTAGCAAAGTTTTTTATAAAACACAGCAAGCTCACATTTATCCATGACATTGACAGATACAAGCCTTTTCCTTGCTTTCATGTCTATTTTATGTCCTTTTTCGACAAAAGAAGCAACGTCAGCAATGTGAATTCCTACCTGAATGTGACAAGATAAAAATAGCGTATATTCAGTTGTAGAAACAATATATATTACTTGTAGGTGTAGCATGGCTACCTGGAGCTGCGGCCTGCTTTGTCACAATTTGGTTATTCCGCTACTGCTCATGTCTAAAAAACAATGAAAGAGTTTTTTTTTGCTTTTTGCTGACTTGTAATGATATAAAAGCTTTTTATTGCCGTGAGGGGCAGTAAAAAAAGAGAAAAATAAGTTAAAAACGTCCAATCAGACTGTTAACGAGTGGCTAACAGTCTGACTGTAATTTTATGAATCAAATTGTCTTTGCTTTTCAACGCTTGATGATGGTAAAACCCATTTTGTCACCTGGGGAAGACAGTACAGACGACGTAAAAATATAATTTCTAGAAAATATTATTCAGGCATATATCAAAAGTTGGCAAAATCTGAAAAAAATCTACAAAATGTGACAAATCAGGGCTCGTAAGCAATGTGTAGCCATGCTTACACATTACAATTGAGTGTATAGAATATACTGTATATATCTGAGCAAGTTATCAGAGTGGATAATGCAAAGCTTCAGAAAATACAATTCAAGCACAGATCAACATTTCAAGTTTGATCACATTCTCAGTCTAGACATCTGTCGGTGATTCGCAAAATTCCTCAGCAACTTAAATACTACATCAAGTGTTTGCTTCTTTTCAACTATACATGTTACATGTCTTGTCGTTTCATTTCATCAAACTCTGTTTGGACTCGCCATTCATGTATTGCGGCATTCGGGTCTTGTGTCATTCGTGCTCGCGGCAAACGGACCAAGGCATTAAATCACAGAATGGACCGTTTTGGCGAATCCAATTTCGGAGACAGCCTTTTTCGGAGAATTTGTAGGGATTATTTAGGTAGGCGATTTTTGTGTTTACCTTTCCATGCCCATGCAAAAGGTTAGGTAATTAACTTAACCTATAACACTGGTCAATATAAAAATTTTACAAGAGAAACTAACAATTATTTCCAAGTAATTCTGGTTCCAAGTAATTCTGGTTCCAAGTAAGTAATTCAATACCAATATGCACTATGCCGCCAATGCTATGTTTGGTTATTAGTATTGTTTTTGGAAACTCAAACTGTATGAGGTAGCTTTCAAGTTGCTATAATTTTATTATTAGCATAGCTAGCAAGAGCGACTGCTACAAGTATGAGTGCTAGACCAAGTAGCTCAAGACGAGTTTGATTGAACATCGAAGCAAATTTATGTTTCATATGCGGAAAGTAGGTGTTGTGTATTTTGGTTAGTTTTCGTTTAAGCAATGTACCTTGCTTTCATTCCCCTTAAATCTTCTCTTTTGCGTTTTTGTTACTCAACGCTTCTCATTTTGTTTCACAGTATATTTTGGTGACACACCTTTTTGATCACACAGTTTCATTCTTGCGATTTAAAATACAAGTAAAAAACCTTTGTATGACTCTGGTTGAATGAGGTAAAAACACAACAGTAGGTACACATTTACCTTCTGATTCTGTAAAGCTGTCCACCAGCCACAAGCTTGCCTGGGCTAATAAAGTTAATTTATTACGTTTTAAGGAAGCAATTGCCAGACTCGCCAGTCGCCACTGATATGTCTACCATAGTAATGATTCATGCGTAACAAGTATGGATGAGCAATTTGGAATTAGATCTTTGCATGCATATTGCATGTTTTAAACCATTACGGCTTTGCCACTTTTTCCGTTTGTTGGTTATGTCACTGTATTTTATTTCCACAATATGGTTTCTTCTGCATTCCGACAAAGAAAAATAAATATACACACTACACAGTGTACAACTGAAAAAAAATATTCGTTTTAATGGGGAGGCTATAACCTGTTGTCGCAAACAAAATATTGAGATTATTTTGTGTTTGCTTCATTTCCTATGGCGGAAATGCATCGAATCGGATTCGATGTAGGCTTAACTAGGCTACTCTAGCACGCCTCTACGCTCGTTTATTTTTCCAGAGACCAACCATGGCCTACCAGAGCTGCTTCCAGGCAGCCAAAACAAAAATTCAGTTAAAAATTTTTGTTTGTAAAAATTCGTTAATTGATATCGTGTTTTTGCGTTCATTCAGAGAACGCAAACAAGGACCTGAAAAATATTTGCATTTAATTAACTTCTATTGTTAATCATGAAAAGCCGTTTGATAAATGCTTTTTTTCGTTTAGTTAAGACTTTTCCGCTGACACATTACTTGGTTAACCTCCATTATAAGCTATGTCCTTTGAATAAACAGTGCCGCTGTGGAATTTTAGAATTCTCCGAAAAAAGATTTCTCCGAATCGGATTCTCCAAATAGTAGCAGATCGATTAGGTTGTGTTATCCATGTCAATGTCAAGGTGTGTGCTGTAAAAATGATTCTTAAATATAGTAAAGGCTGGCCAACAAAACAACTGCTGTACATTCCATCCCATCTTTAATCTTCACTCTTTCTTATGTTTCGGTGAGTGCCAGTAAGACCACATGAGAATGAAACAGGACTACACCTACGAAAATATGCAACTCAAGCAATACCTTCCAGCAATTCTTTCCTTTATGCTCCCGACATGGTTCTATGCTCAAAGCATCATCAAGCACCTTTGCTTTTTCGGGATCAATGGTAAAAACAAAAAGGTCGGTCAAATTATGACGTTCACGTTGAAACTTAAGAGACTTCAGCTTTTCATGCACAACGTGACAAGCAAGGTCATTCATTTCTTTACTGAAAAGTTCACAATAGATTTGTTGACATATTGTGCAGGCGAATAATAAGTTACACAAAAATGACATAACGAAATACTTGAAGTCAGTTGCTCCACGGCCCACTGTCGACTCTTGTTACTCTAATTTCTTCAAAGTAACACCTTCTCAAAAAGTTTTCATTAAATTAACGTATTATCATACTGCATTACTGCCGCTAGTATAATATGCCGCTTCCAAATATGTGAACAGTACTCAGTCAGAACACATCCGAAAATAAAGAATGGGAGTGGAATTTACTCCAAGGCTATCACTCAGCATCCAGAAACTGGATGAGCTGAAGCATTTTGGCTGAAACAGGTTATTCTGAAAATTGCTTAGAGCTACCCTCAGGGTTGGGTGGCATGAAGAAATGCCATCAGACAAAGGAGACTTTCGTTGGAGTCCAACCCTCGCAGTAGGGAGAACAGGAGACGTTAGATTGTAGAAATAGAAGGATAAAACACATGTTTGTGACCATGATGGACATAGCGTGACACAAAAACACGTCTTTATTACTATTCACAATATCATTATCATCATCAACCAATTTTGATTATACAGGCCATGAATTAATCCTGATGTCAAGGGTGTGGCCTGTCTGTCTGTCGAGAACGAAGTCTTCCCCTCCACACCTTGCGATTTATTGGGTTGGCAGAGTCCATGTTCAGGGCTACAAGGTCACCATTATTTATTCAACTACAAAAAGTTTGCGCTATCATTGGTTTCATGTACTGCAAAGTACAATCATCAGGCTCATACCGGTATGAGCCTGATGATTGTACCTTGCAGTACATGAAACCAATGATAGCGCAAACTTTTTGTAGTCGAATAAATAATGATTTACATTAGCTCTGTCTTTTAAACATTGAGGACTTTTATTTGCAACTGCTGCAATCAATTTCTGGATTAGTATATATACAGTATTCCAAGTAAGGATCGATATTTGTATTAAATCAAATATAGTTATTACTATATATATATTTGATTTAATTCGCTCTGCTTTGCTTTTTTGCTTAGCATTGAGCACTTTTTGTAGTATTAATAGTTTTCATTGTTTTTTGTATATATATATTATATACCTGTGCTTTCCAGGAACCTCATACATCACTTTGAACAGAGTAAGATTGTCGTTATTCACATTAAACTTTCCCGCAACATATCCATACGGATGCCAGTGATACATTGACCACTTTATAAAGCGAACAATGAAACGCTTCCCAGTGACACGGTGGTTAGTGTTAGGATTAGCAATTTCACATGATTTTTCTTCCAACGTAAATTTTTCTGCAACAAAAAAGCTCTCAGAAAAGTCTAATAAACAATTGAAAGACTGCAGTAGCACTAATTCTTGTGTACATATAAATGTTCTCATCAACAACATGTTTAAACCAACTAATCTATGGTAATAAGTCAAAACTTTGTTGAGAATAAAGTGTGAATAAAGTCAAATCTGGTTAGGTGGCTTAGTCGTTCCGGTATCAGCCTCTGATTAAGTAGACATGAGTTGAATATTCTGTTGGGTCAAACCAAAGCCTTTTAAAAACGCCACTAATTGTGACTCCTCCTTGGCACAGCAAAAATTGCATTCATCAAAGTGATGGATTCAGGGTAAGGGTAATACCAATAATGTTCTCAGCAGCGCCTCTTTACTGCTGTGCTGACACTGCATTTGTGAAATGCAGAGAATAGGCTATTGCAAAAATGTGCTATAAATTACCTCCATCATCAATACGTTTGTAAACATGGACCTTATTGTTCCTAAAACGTTGGAAAGGTGTTTTTATAAAGAAACGGACACTGTCATCATTTATAGGAATCATTCTTCTGCATTCCAGGTCGTCAACACGGCAAACAAATTCCTTCTCATAAATATCAAATGCTCTGCACAAGAAAATTTATTCGAAGAGTTTCATAAATCCGTTGTACCAATACTAACAAGAACAAAAACTTTTATATGTTCTTGCTCATGCTAAATTATCATTTGTTGAAGACACCTTGCTGTTAGTGTTGGATTGCGTATTGCAGCTTCATGAGATCAAGAACGCTAGCAAGGTGATTGAAAATGCCACATGTGGTCACTGGTTAGACACAAAAAATGGAAAACTATCAAGCTTGACAGTTACTGTGGACAATATATTAAGGAAGCGTTCCATCCAGTGTATGTCCATGAACTGTCTGCAGGGTATTAAATAAACTATATATATATATATATATATATATATATATACACAATTACACACTACAGTATTAAAACTATGGATCTTATGTTTCATGTCAACCACAATAATTAACAATCTTAATCTCTTCTGTAAGTTGACATGTAGAAACACTGTGGGTGCAAATTTTTGTCGTATCCAGGCTTACACCTGGTGGTTGAAGATTTAGATTAAGTGGACGGGAAGGCAAGGAAGCCAATCTTCGTGTCCACCTTCAGGCATGCCTTTAAGTGTCCTGCCACAGACACAGCCGCATGCTCTTGAGCGGTGTCGAACCGGCACCCTTTCGATTGCCGTTCCAGTGTTCTCACCACTCGGCTATGCAGCCGACAATTTCATTGGTGTTAGGTGCAAATAACAGCCAACATAACAACAAACAAGGTTGTAACCTTTTCAATATCCCTTCCACAGAACCATAGTAAGTCACGCCGTTGTCAGTTTCTTCTCTGTCTGTAATCTAAACAAATCGTAGTTGAATGAGTTAAAAAAACAATGATAATTTGAAACAATGAAATAATTTGAAACAAAAACAATGAAATAATTTCAAATAAAAGCAATGAGTTAAAAAAACAACAACTTAGATAAACAGTATTGCAAGAGATTGAGTTTCGCTTTTAGCAGCATGATCGTTGTTTACTTCACAAATGTATATGCAAACGACCTGTTCAAGCTTGATGGCTAATATTTAATCGCCATTTCCGCTTGAAGCAGATTGCGCATCAACAACTACAAGTAAAATCACCTGATGGTTAAAACAGGTTATTTTTATCTACATTTGCGAAATAGGCTAAGTAGTATTCCGATGGATGTATTCATATTCATGTCATAGTAGTCATGTCATTTTCAATTTTGATACACCAGTACAATAAACAAATGATTGAAATGAAAAACAATCTGATTGAATAAAAACAGTTTTCAGTGGGATACATGACTTTATGCCGCAGTCTGAATGACGCAATCTCGAGGCCGCAAGACACAAATGACGCAACACCTGAATGTCGCAAGGCCCAAATGCTGCAATACATGGATGACACGAAAATTGGTTATTACTAACAATTTCTCACTAAAAGTAATTGTTTTTCGAATACGATAGTAATTTCATTTGTCACGAAGCAATTTTCATTTTTTATACAAGCATTTTACTAATGTATTTATTGCTTTTTATTTTTATTGAACACGTCTGCAGAAAAACCTTGCTAATGAGAAATGTCTTACAAACTCGAAGTGTAAGTCTGGCTTCCCTCAGTTAATTTCGTTCCTCCCTGCTTCACCAACAACACAGGAAGTCAGTTACACTCTTTTGTTTTTGAAGTCGACAGATTAGGTTTGGGCGTGTTGTCGTGTTGTCAAACAATGATTAAAATACAACTGTCTATACGGAGACAGTATCAAAAGCACACAATGAAATTATCGACATACGAGGGTATATACCTTCGTGGCTTTACCCAGTGTATGTACTGCACTGACAAGGCCGAAACGGTGTGAGCCAGTCTACAGTTATTTAGAAAGTTTTATGGAATATTCAGGAGAGTGCAGTGGCGTAGCGTCACTAATTTGATTGGGTGGGAACTCTAACAGTACAAATATTTAGTCATAAGCAATTTTTGGTTAATAACATTCGTAGTGTTACTTATTATCGAATAAACCCACTTGAAATAAAATCTGGCCACTTTTACTTTGTGCACAACACGAAAAAAGTCAACAAACCAAAATGATGACATAAACGCAATTTGGCCAGAGACTTTTGATTTTTCTGAATTTGGCAAGCGGATTTTGAAAAACTAATTATTGAAAGTAGGCTACAGTTCCAGCAGAATAGTCACGAAAATAAGATATATATATACTGTGCCTTTAGAAAGTCTACATTTTCTTCTACATTACAACAAAGCAATGTCTATATCTACTACTTTTACTCGAAATGGCCCGTTTCGGCAAGTTTGAGTCGGCGAGTCTGATTCGGAGAGTCCGATTCGGAGAGTTCCCTATTCAGAGACAGCCTTTTTCGGAGAGTTCCCTATTCGGAGATTTTTTGAAAATCCAACAACGCCTGTTTATTTAGAAAATTTTGTATTTTATTCCACAATATCGTTTCTTTTGCATTCGGACATAGAAAAATTAATTGAATTAAAATTTAGCGAAAAATGAAAAGCGAATTAAATTTATTTTTGAGCTATTAAATTAAAATGTTTGCTCACATAAAATTGACATGTATCCTGCGTCGCTGTCTGTATGCAAACGAATTTTGGTTTTTTTTTGTTTTTTTTATAATTTTGATTTTCAAAAAATCTCCAAATAGGGAACGGCACTCTACGAAAAAGGCTGTCTCCAAATAGGGAACTCTCCGAATCGGACTCGCCGAATAGTAGCAGACCCACTTTTACTATGCTGATCTACTTCTTCTTGCACAAAACCAAGCTGTACACATGGTCTACTCGGCTTGTATTGATAGTTCCAAAGCAGTCATCACAGATTGAACTGTTTAAAAAAGGCTGTGGCTATTCTTACAACATATTGTAAAAATAGCCTCAGAGGCTATTCTTACAAGCACCACTCAAGCATTACGTTTGACATCAATATGCGCTCATGCGTGATCAGGAACTGGTATACAAGTCGCCACCCTGGTTAAAAAGGCGATGACGTCACACAGGAGGAATCCACCATAAAATGGTGGAAAAGTGGGGTGAAATTAGTCAACCATGACAAAAAAAAGCATGCAAGTGTCCGCTTTTACCTAATAGCTATGTAACACAGGCCCGAAAAACACCACATATCTCCTTAGAAAAGAGTTAAACTTGACAAAGTTTAGCTATTTATCCGAAGAATACTTCTAAAGATACCAGCATTTAATCAATAATATATCTTTGTCGTTTCTGCTTCGATTTTTACAATTGAACCATTGCTGGAAAGCGCAAGCTATCGTTTATCCAAATGAAGGTCAGCCAGACTCTAAAAGTTAAAAATATTTCTTAGGTAAAGAGTTGAACTTGACCGACTTTAACCATTTATCCCAAAAATACTTGTAAAGATACCAGCATTTAATAAACGCTAATCTAAAGAACATATCTCTGTCTATTGACAAGCAAAAGTTGAGGTTGATAGCTTTTTCACAAAGCGAGCAACCGAAGCAAGTATACAAGTCTCCCCGGTCTGCGATCATTACATGTCTTTATTAAATTAGTTGTAAGTTGCTTGTTTCTGCTTCGATTTTAACAATTGAACCATTGCTGGAAAGCACAAGCTATCGTCTATCCAAATTAAGGTCAGCCAGACTCTAAAAGTTAAAAATATTTCTTAGGTAAAGAGTTGAACTTGACCGACTTTAACCATTTATCCCACAAATATTTTTAAAGATAACAGCATTTAATAAACGCTAATCTAAACAACATATCTCTGTCTATTGACAAGCAAAAGTTGAGGTTGATAGCTTTTTCACAAAGCGAGCAACCGGGCTTCAAACACAAGCAAATAGCGCCAGATGACTCGTTGCATTTCCGAAAAGCTAGGCTATTTACAAAAAGTGAATACCGCACATGTTAAACAAAAACTGTACATATTTTGAGCACAGCACAGTAACTGTTAGGCCAGATCATCACCCATGTGTCCCTCCTCTCCTTGCCTAGATGAGACCTGCCATTTGTCCTCGCAACCCTTTTTGTTTCCCGACCAAACTGAGAAGTTTAGAGTTTCGTTATTTGTTGGATGCAAATAGACGCATGCTTACATTTTTGACCACCTTAAAACACTAAACCAGTTTCTGCTCGACATAGCCTACAGTGTTCAATTTTTGTCCCAGGAATCAACTCTTCAAGCAATACTTTCCCTACTTTGTGTGCACTAACATCCTAATTTATATGCCATTGTTAACAATTGCGATATTCGTGAATTCATTTGAGGCTTTGGGTACCGGAATTAATATACTTATTTGAACTAGCAAATTCAATCCACAACACTTTCCACTAGGCTGTTACTTAACACTAAGCACGCATATGCGCTGCGATTTGTGGCCGTGTTAGCAACTGAAAAAAAGCCTTGGTGTGAAGATCACAGAATTGTTCAAAATGTGAGCTCAGTAGCCTATTACTGTGCTTGCAACTGCATGGTGCTATCAACGTGCAAAACAACTCGGCTCCAGGTCCCCTGCGGTCACAGACACGCATATTATCCCTGAATAGGGGGGTATCGCGTTTGCCATTCGCTCATTGTCGCCTGGTTTGATTGCAAACAAGTCTGTTCTATGTAGTTGCTTTCCTCATTGCGTCCAGTATGTCAGCACAATTGCTTTATCATCGCGAACGCCATTGTCACTTTTCCTCATCCACCTTTCCCAGGCTTGTTCGCGATGAAAGGCACAGAGTAACACGTAGCAATCTGCGGAACAAGAAGTCGTGGGCACTGAGTGGTAAAGTACAGTAGCAACTTAACAGTGACGACACAAATGCATGAGCAATGGAGACAGCACACAAGCAACGAAAATGTTAATGCAATTCACTAACTTGAAAAAACGCTTTCGATGGCCTTGATTTCCGCCTCACATTTATCGGTCATGAAAAACGAAGGGTTCCAGTTTTCTGACCACCCTTTTACAACAGAAAGTGCTTCTGCTATGTCCGAAGCTTGTTCATTTAAACGTAGCAACAACCTGGTAACCAACATTCGTTCTGACGCAAAGAAAAAATAGAGGAAGGGAATACTTGGACGTCTTGTAAGTTGCATCCAAGAGGCAAATGCCTTGGCCGCAACGATGCAACAATCGTATTATCTTCATCTAAGATGAGTTACAATCAACTAAATTTTCATCTTATGATAGTAGCCTACAGAAATAATATACGGTACTGTACGTAACATTGAAAACCACCAAGCCTACTACGTAAATATGGTAAAAAATAAATTGTCTCAAAAAGATTGGTTATGACCCAAACCCTGCCTTTGGTTACCGCTGGACATGTCACTTGGTCCAATCAATAACACCACATAGGCGTATGGATTTGGCACACTAGATGGAAAAAATACAAAAGAGGTCAGTGAAGTAGGCTAGGCTACTTTGAATCAACAAAGCTTTTACACCTGAAAACTGAGTGTCTTTAAGAAACGAGATGAAAAGTTGATGAAACAGAACACATTTACATATGTTTATAGCATTTTTTGCAGTTAGTAAACCGTTTCCTCTTTTATGATGCCTAACCTCCACTTTGGTGAAAACACTGTGCTTTGCAGAAACCTTTTCAGAATCTTTGTCAACAAAGAAAAGGCTTATTATTGTAGTATGAATATCAACACTTAGTACACTAGTGAATTACAATGACAGGATGTTAAAAATCAACATTAACATGGCACCGTATGCTCGTTTCTGAACAACAACAAGCTTCGTTCCTGCTTTTGCTTCGTACTCTTCAATGGATCTCATGGCATCTTCAACTGAAGCCAACCACTTTCAACAATAAACAATTGATTTTTTACTGTTATAAACTTATGGATCTTCATCACCCATTTTTTGCCATAAGAAATCAAAGCATTTATGCCATAGCCTAAGATTACAGTGAAGAAATGTAAATACTACACACATGCAACAAATCTGGATTTAGCGAGTATAAGGTAGCTGATAGTTTGAAGCTCCAGTTTTTCTTCTTTCCTTCTACTATAAGTACTTCACCACATTTAGGTTTGTTTTATTTTGATGACAGCTCCTGATGAGTCAGTCAAAAAAAAAACTGCAGCTTCGAGCTACCTTTTACTTGCTATTTTCAAGTTCTGTAGCACCATTTGCTATGAAAGAGTTCAACATACGTATACTAATTGTGTTAAGTTGGAAACAGTAAAATAGTTGAATATTGATGAACTGTTGAAGGTCTTGTTGGACCGTAGTATATTGCAGCAACTACATTACAAACCTGTACTAGTCCATGACTTTCAGCCAGCTCTCCCAAAGAATGTTAAATGTCCTAAATGCATCAGAACTTTTAATGCCAGGATTGGACTCATTAGTCATTCAAGAACACATCGTTAGCGTTTTATGTGAGGACCATTGAAGAAACGATTTTTATCAAATGTTACAAGTTTCAAGCATAACGCGTCAAGGCCAATAAGTCTTTTCGTAGTTCACGGTTTACATAACCTTGGTTTAATTGACAAAGCGAGATTGCAGTATCACCTGAACATTCAATGTCACTTCTCCATAAGGTTGCATTTCCTGCAGAACCAAGACTTCGTTTTTGGCGGCATTGTTCTACCAAGACATCTCAGATGGTGCCAATCCAGACACGAGTCGCACATGATGCTGTCGCCTGCATCAAGATCTAAATAACAGGAGATGCACAACCAGCGGCCTTTATTTCGCAAAGTGGTCAGTAGGTTCTCCATCAACTTCCAACCGTCAAAAGAAAAATGTCTTCGCACAGAAGCAATGGCAATGTTTTCATCTAAACACTTCATTGGAATTCTTTCGGGCAACGTTTCAATTTCATTTTCTTCGATCAGTCGATCGCTGAATGGACGCAAGACCTCTTCTACTACCTCAGAATCGACAAACCAACTGAGTATTGCTGAAAAATATGACCATGGGTGACTTTGTTTGATGTAGCCTACGTACGCTTTGACGTAGCCTATCGGCTAGGCAGACCCACAGAAGTCAAAGTGTAGTTTTTTAAACTAACGTAGGCTATAACAAAAATGAAGTCACACAAACATAAATGCAACAAACCTGCTTCTTTCTGAAAAGACGACTTCAGTCTGAATGGAATTGGTCCGCTCTTTTTTTGTCTCTTGCGTGGTAACCCAATGACTGTCAATCCAGCTCCTTTTGGCCTGCCACGTTTCATCATCTTCGGTGGAAATTTGATTGATCCTGCATCATCTGTTAATAAACACAACGAGAATCGAATATAGGCTACAACGTAGAAAACATCACTATTTCAACGTTTTTATTAAAAAATTAATAAACATAATGCATTATGCAATGCAAGAAAAAACAACTAATCAGAAATGAATGTTTCAGAAACAGCACATACTTGTAAAAGACTGAATAGAACTGGACGGTGTCTGCATCATAATCGCACTGGTATCAACGGTCGACAAGACGTCACCGGGTGTGTGCTGTGAACTACTACTTGAGACTGTAGGAAGTGCAATTCCAGGATCATTGCTGGAAGATGTTGCAGCAGCACTTCCAGTATCAGTGCCTGAAAAGGATCACCTCTGAGCAATGAAGAAACAATAGAAGCGTCGCACGAGTCTTTACTGGACAATTATTGGATGTGTTGCACTGTTGCAATGGGGGCCAAACTGACGAGGTTACGGTCCTGGGCGGAACATAATGTCGTATAATCGTAAATACGTGCACTGGCAGTAGATATTGTGATATACCGTATTTTGAGTTGGAAGCGAGCACTTGAGGTGTCAACAAATCTACATTAACCTTTTGAAAACAAGATTTTGTTGCAGCCAAAACATGCTTCTGGCGTGGTTACCGAATGCCAACCAATCCAGTATCTATCAAAATCTGCTAGGTGTTTCTCGATGATTATTTGCACAATGCTGCATCACCTGCCAATAAACTCATTACTTATCAAATAATGCAGACCGTGCTATAATCTTAAGAAACATGAAACGTAGTGTAAGCGCAGCATGCAAGGCAAGAAAAAAAAAAAAAACTAATCAGAAACGAAGCTTTCAGAAACAGCATACTTCTAAAAGACTGAACAGAACTGGACGGAGTCTGCATCATAATCGCACTGGTATCAACGGTCGACAAGACGTCACCGGGTGTGTGCTGTAAAGTACTGTTTGAGACCGTAGGAAATACAATTCCAGGATCATTGCTGGAAGATGTTGCAGCAGCACTTCCAGTATCAGTGCCTGAAAAGGATCATGCAGTTGTTCACAAAAGCAGAATTACTGAGCATCTGCAACCTTGTATAATCGTAAATTAGTGCGCAACTGCGCATGCAGTACATATTAGCCCACATATTGGATAGCTCAACGCCATAAAAATCATTGCTCAAAAAAAAATTGACTGCAAAATCACGACGCAAGTTGCAGTAACTAACCCATATCTCTTCAGATATTTGAAACAGTAGGCTAGTTTTTCTGATTTAGTAAATAGTGCTAGCATATAGGCCTACCTTTCTGAGTTTGACCCAAAAAGTTCACAACTTGGAATTTCTTTCCTTCCTGCAAGAACTCTGCAATTTGTCGTAAATTATCCAGGTTGTATTGGAATTCATCCATTCCTTGTTCAGATATCATTAACGCAATCTTCTGGGAAATATCTTGAACACGGCAATACTTTTGCTGTTCTGATAAAACACATCTTCTTTGAGGCTTGTTAAGAATCTCAACAGCTGGTAATGTGGATGCAGGACCGTTGTCCAGTGAGTTTCTTGTCAGGCGATGGGATTTAAGAAAATATTGCATTGTCCACCGTTCTGAACAAAGATTGGGATTGTACTCTGACATATGGAGCTGCCTTCTAACTGCCAAGACATGCCTACAAGGTAGCAGCATTGATGATGTGAATCCACAAGGACATGCTGTTGTTGTGACTGCCAATTCCCCATGGACACGAGATTTTACTATGGCAGAATCATTCAAAATCTCTGACATGACAACCTTTTCCGCTAACTTGAATTGTTGTTGCACATGAATATATGCAAATGGTGTCAGTAGCTGTTGGTATTGTCTCTCCGCCACACTTGAAATCGCATCAATTGGAACCTTAAGGAAAGCATTTGACGCTTTGTGGTCACGTTCGGTGGAAAGAGATTGGATACATGCCATCAGATCTTTAAAAAACATGGTCATTCCTGAGTATCTTGTTATGACACTTTTCAACTTTCCATTGATGGATTCCAGTCGATTATTAGTTCTGTTCAAAAAATTAGCTTTCAAGTTGCTCAGTCCATCCACCCATTGATGTCGAATAGCATGCCAGTTATCGTTATAATATGTTGTGACAGCAATTGGGACTGTGTCAACGAATTGGTTATACAGTAAATTATAAGCTGACTCATTTTTGGCATTTGCCAGTTTTCCTAAAATTTCCAGTGATACCTGCCTTTGGGCTGAAGAAATGCCTAATTTTTCCATGGAAACTTCTCTACGAAAAGTGCGAAGGGTATGAAAATAGCAAATTAAAATTTCTGCAGTAGGCAGCATTTTCATCATGGCATCCCGCTCTGTCATGTCTTTGTCAGCCATTACAACCTCCACTTTATCCCAAGCTGGATTGTGGAGTTTAAACTGAGTTAACAGCTTGCTGATAGTCAGTTTGTCTTCAGTGGCTACAAGCCACAGACACACAATTTCACTCTGACCTAAGCCATCAACATTCAGCATCACATATAATGGCATTCTCAAGTCATTAAGTTTGTAGGTTGCATCAATCAGCAGCATTTCGGGATATGCCGCAAAGGTTTCCCGCATGTCTTTCGTTTGAAAGTATATCGCCTGCAATTGTTTGTCATCATCTGCAAACACATCTACTGCAGCACCTAAAATGAAAATAAACTGAGGATTAGTATACCCTACAAAGCAAGAATCTTGACAATCCTGGGCCAGACTAAAATAGCGCAAAACAATTAGGCCTATTAGGCACTCCATCAGATTTAAAAGCAAAAACATCAACTTTTAGTGAAATTTGTTTTCTATTCTATGTTATTTTAATTATTGGCCAGAGGAAGGATGTTTAGGCCTTTGGTAATATTTACATCATATAATCAATGTTCCAACTGAGCGGTTGTATACCACTCTCACCCCATTCTCTAAAAGATGCCACATTGCAATGCTTAGGGTCCGTTAAAAGGATCCATTAGGAGTAAACTTTTACGTAGATTTCAAATTTAGCAATGTTTTCTATTTCTATCCACTCAAAGTAGAATTGTTTCAAGATATTGAAGACCTTTGATTGAATTCCTTGATCCCGCTTTCAATCTTACAATCCCCATAGCGCCTTATGTTGCAACAAAAATCTTTGGAGCATGAGTTTGGGAAAGTAGAATGAATTCTTGTGAAGAAAATGAAGCAAAAAATACTCTCAATTGACCCTTTATAGCTCAATGTTGCAAATTTTCCACACGTTGTATCTACTGCTAATGTTCTGTGTTGGTTATACTAGACAAACGTTTTCTGAATAGAAAAACGTCTGAAAATTAGATATTTTTCTTGTGTAGCCTACTATGATGTGCGTACTGGTAATCCGCAGTTTGCTGCAGTAGACGGAGTCTATTGACCGATAAACCAGGCGGTCAACACTTTAAATTGAACTGGCAATGGTGAGATTGAACCCACGTCATCGAAATAATTCATCTGCAGTCTAAACCATTACGGCAAGAGGTCAATCGCGAATTGATTAATTGACATTATATCTGAAATGGTTCAAGAAGAATGCTCACAATATCATGTGACACTCAATCTGCAGCAGCGACCTGTAGATTGCAAATACGCCTACGGTGTTGACCAATGTTACAGGCAACCTGGTAGCCTATTCTTGCATTGCTGCAGTACTACAATGATGCAAAAAATTACATTTTTCCAAGGTCATGACCCTGACCACAGCTTGCACACACACATCCGGCTCTAGGCCGGAGTCACATCACCTCCAGTACGGAGCCAGAATTTGACCGGAACCGGAGCTCATTCTATCACTACTTATCATACTGCACATAGAAATTAGAAAGTCATCTCTACTATTTAGCATGAACATATCTTGTACTGTATAACAGACAAAAAAGTTTTGTCTGTCGACTAACCTTTTTCTTTGTTCATTTCATTAATAAGTTCATCATAGGTGTTTTCATACAAAGGTCTCTGTTTTGCGGCAATATTATGCAGATCTTTAAGAATAACTGTTTTTCCTGTAGAAGCTGCAATGTGCTTTTGTACCAACTTTTTATTTGCCTTGGTGGCAAGCATTTCTCCGATCACACTGCTTTCTGTTTCATTTAATCTTCGTTGTTTAGGCATCAAATTAAATGCATTCTGAAAAATAATTTATATGCACATAATCAAGAAAACGACATATCTTTTGACAGGTGTCCAACCCACAGAGATGGGCAAGATCACCAGGTTTGGTGAATCGGCGGCTTGAATATGACCAGTTTCGCACAAACTGGTCATATTCAGCATGTGCGTAGTCATGCGCGCAAAGTGAAATGACCACTTTACCGTGTCTTACGATGAAGTCAAGATCAGAAAAAACTGTCTTGCAACATTCTTAACGTGTTTTAGTACAGTAGCAAACAATATCTGAACTTCAAGTGTCATAATCAAAATGCAATTATACACGAAAAGTAATTTTTTGGATAGAGGGGGTTTTGGACGGAAATTTCAATTTTTTTTACTAGTGGTCTTAGAATGTACTGTTGTATCCTAAAACCTGGGTTAAAATTGAATTTGAAAAAAAAGCCGATTAACCCCCCCCCCTAATGTTATCGCTCTTTTTTATCCTTCACATAATTTCTGATGAAAGCCTCCTTATCATATACAGGGCTAGTGTGACCATAGCTCAAAGGCTATGACTACTACAAAGGGTTATTTCCACTTACTTCATTGAAATCATGATTATGATCATTGACATTACTAATCTCAGTGATGCATAGCGCTTTTCCATCTGACGTTGCATTTACTTTGATTCCAAATGGACAACCTTTGATAAAAGTACTGAAAAACAACAAAGATGAGGTGACATAGGCCGTGTTGAATCACCCATAAGTACACCTGAATTAGCCATAACTCACGTTAAAGTAGCCTACCTGCAAGTCATGTCAAATTGCCCATAAGTTGCATCCAATTACCTATAAGCCCACCTGAATTACCCATAAAGTCACGTTGAATTACCACAAGTTCAGCCGAGCATTCTCATAAATCTAGTCGATTTACCCATAAGTGACGTCAAATTGCCAAAAAGCTGCGTTGAAGTACCCATAAGGCATGTCTTTATGGATAATTTCATGAGACTTACGGGTAATTCGACGAATTGTGCTAATGAGCAATTCGACGTAACATATGGGTAAATTGACAAAACTAATGGGTAATTCAATGCAACTTAGGAATAATTCTGGGCATGACAATTCAATGGAAATTACAATAGACAGCATGCAGGAATGGTTCAGCAGAATATATGCATTTTGCTAAGTTCTAAGCATTCATAAGGAATGTAGGCAATTTGCACTTATGCAAAACTCAATCTATTAGCAAAACTTATTACAATAGACAGCATGCGGGAATGGTTCAGCAGAATATATGCATTTTGCTAAGTTCTTAGCATTCATAAGGAATGTAGGCAATTTGCACTTATGCAAAACTCAATCTATTAGCAAAACTTATGCATATATAGGCTACATGAGTAGCTCAACCTATGGGCACCAAGGACAAAACCATCATTACTTACCTTTGATTTGGTCTTTTTCCTTGACTACATGATTTGGGTGTTCTTCCTCCATGCACACAAGCATACTGTATTGTACGATACTTCAACTGTTCATTCCAGGTTTTTGTGGATGTAAGTGCTAGACGTCGTTTTGCGCGTTCAATTGTTATGGAATTTCTCACATAAACATTGACAAAGTTTTCTTTTTCCCATTGCTTAATAGCCGAAGAAAGTGTCTCAAAACTGTAATATAATGCTCCCTTCGTAATCATGATGACGATGGATTCATTGACGTGTAGTTTCGATCAGCAAAATCAGCAACTACCGCGGTTCACTCTACGATCAAGTGTGCAGCACAAGCCAATACGCATGCGCGCGAAATTACGTATGAGCGTCGTCGGATGAAACGCCTGAGCGCATTAAGGTCTTGCTCGAGTAAACAACGTCTTGCTTGAGTGGTGCTTGTAAGAATAGCTTCAGAGGCTAGTTTTACAATATGTTGTAAGAATAGCCACTTCGTTTAAAAAAATAATTAGTTTTAGTAAGAAATAACCAAGTCTAGCATCAGTCATGCATTGCGGCATTTGGGCCTTTCGTCCTTTGAGTCTTGGGATCAGGTCATTTGTGTTCGTGTCATTCAGACCATGGCATTAAGTTGTGTACCATTTTCGGTGTGCTCAAACCAGGAAAAATGATTAAGTATCATACAACCGAAGAAAGAATGTAAAGAGACTATAGTAAGAAAGATATTAGACTCAAATAAACCCTTTCAACTCGTTACTTTTAGATTTTGTTTTATGAATACGTTTATATATTATGGAATAAAGAAACTTTTAATATTAAAGAATATTTTAGAAAACCTGTTATAATAAAAGTCCTGGAACTTTTGTAACAATCTCATACGATTTTCTTAAAAAGTAGCTTTCTTTACCTTTACAACCACTTCATCACCATGAAAAGTACGACCACAAGATTGAGTTGTAGTGAGATGTATGGTTGAAATATCATGACGATCTTTCGGAATTGCTTCCCCTTCAGTATATCTTATTCGTTTGATTGAGCATAAAACATATTCATCAGGACAATCAAATAATAGGTCTTTCAAAGTGTCAACAGAAGTATTCTGATGTATTGGTGAAAATGTTGGATCACTGTGTAAAGAAAAAAAATGCGTATTAATCACTAACGCTTGTTTAACATTGTTTTCACCACTGATGACAAAATCTAAGACTTCAGTTCTATTTATAAAGCTTCGCAAATAATTAAACAGGATTTGGTTTAGAATTTCAGATTTTTATAGGCTACAATAAAATGAATACAATAAATTTATCTGTAGGCTATCATTAAATAAATTTTTAAAACAAAAACCAAGTCACTTCTACATTGCCTTTGTTCAGTATTACCTGCACCCTTCTGCTTCTTCATCAGGATCATTTGGGTCTTCTACTTTGCAGTGAGTAGATTTTATCTTCTTTTTGCCATACATATTCAAATATAAACAATGGACAGTCACAAAACAAATTCAAGTACCGTAATATTTAGGCAGTGGCTATTTGACCGGCGCCGGTCTTTGAATCTGAAACACTATTTGACCGTCATTACGTCATTGTCCAGTCACTTTTTTTCTTTTTCTCTTTCAAAGCAAAAGATGAGAAGCGCGCATATAAGTTCTGAATCCAACCTTTTTATTCAACTCGTTATGTGGCGCGTGTGGTACGTCGTCGCTTCCTATTCTAGAGGGACTGAGTTCGATACTACCCAGAAGCGTTCTTTTTTTTTAACTAAATTTTGACCCAAAGTGCATTTTGTTGAGAGCAAAAATGTATTGCTTCGTTCGGCAAACACGGTCACATCAATCTACAAAAATCGATACATATAGACCTCCCAGCACGTTTAATGAACGGGAAGACGTGGCAAAACCTTGAAAAGTTTAAAACGTGCCTGAATTGAAAAATTATGTAGGCTATATACCGTATCAGTAGTTAGCACGGCCACAATCGGAAAATTACCCAGAGAAATTCTCAAATTCCAGCAAATTAAAAAAACTCTAACTTTATTACTCACATTTGAAAAGACATAAAAAATAATTAAAAACTGACTACAAAAATGCACTTCGTGTCAAAATTTAGTTAAAAAAAAATAAATAAAAAAAAAGAACGCTTCGGGGTAGTATCGAACTCAATCCCTCTAGAGTCGGAGGCGGCGACGTATCGCATGCGCCACGTTACGAGTTGAGTGAAATGGCTGGATTTAGAATTTATATGAGCTTCTCGTCTTTTGCTTTGAAAAAGAAAAAGAAAAAAGTGACTGTATAGTGACGTCATGACCGGTCAAATAGGGTTTCAGATTCAAAGACCGGCGCCGGTCAAATAGCCACTGCCTAATATTTAAATAGTTAGTTTAAGTGTACATCATGCACACTTCAAAACTAGCTTATTTTCACTTTACTAAGCTAGTGCATAATACATTAAGCATCTGAAAGTTTCATTACCATCAACTTGAGTTTTGAATGACATTGATAACAATCATTTCATTTTGCTGATATGGTTTAACTTTTGAACATGCAACAAACTCAGGGCAACACTAAAAGGCGGAAATGCGGAACGCGGAAATAACCCGGGCGTGAAATGGCGTATTGTCCGCAGAAGTAGCGATTTAATGCCGATGTAGAAAACGCGGAAATACGATCTTGGCGTCCATATTGTTTAACATTGCGATAACTTCATCATGAAAGAATGAAATGTTGCAACATGAAAAAAGGCGGAAATACGATTTTTAACAACAACTCACCACCGAACCTACTTTTATGTTGAAATATCATTGAAAGATATTGTTTAGAAGCAATTGTGAGGTCATTAAGTACTTTGACTGTTTTAATTCCACAGTTAGTGGAGTAAATTTCGAAAATTGAAAGGAATTTATTTAAACAGGAAAAAGGCGGAAATGCGATGTTTCAATCAATCAATCAATCAATCAATGTTTTATTTGTCAGTAACAGGAACATAGGTACATGTTTGAAATATGCAATATACACAGTACAAAAGTTACACAAGTTCCCATACCGACAGGGAGACAACGAGACGACCATACGGTCTACTAGTCAATTGCCACCCTACGGAAATTACGATTTTGCCATTTAAAATAAGCTTACAAGAGAAAAATAATAATTGAAACGTTCCCGCGCTTCAACAACAGCATACGCATAAAAAAAAAACATATTGATGATAACGTAGGCCAAAACACAAAATTCCATGAAGCAAGCAGAGAATAATAAAGTTTCCGAAGCAACTGACAAGTTGGTTTCCATAACATATCACTTATTACGATGCACTGTAGCTTTGTAAAATTAACGTTTTGATCTCTTTTTTGAAACAATGAAATGATAAGTTTTTTAGCCTACTTGGAACCTCTGACCAGAGCATTGGTCCTAATACCTGCATGGACTTCTTGCCAAATTCTGTGTTTGATCTGTTTATAAAATAATTGTTGCCTGTTTGATATCTTGTGTTATGCTGATGAATAGATGAAGCATTTGTAAATAAATCACAATACGTAGACGGATACTCATTCATATGAACTTTGTACATATGTTTTTTTATTTCAATGTTATGTATGTCTTTTAGTTTCAAGATGTTCATTTTGAAAAATAAAAAATTAGTGTGAGCATAGTAATTTTGTTTCGTAATTATTCTTATAACCTTTTTTTGTAATTTTATTAATGGATCCAGTGCACTGTCACAGGCCTTTCCCCAGCTTGAAATACAATATTGCAAATGACAGTAGATCAAAGCGTGATACACATCTTTTAAAGTGTCTGTGTTGACATAATTTCTGAGTTTAAGCAACGCCCATGAACCTTTTGCTACTTTTCCGCAAATTTTATCTATGTGATATTTCCATGTTAATTTGTTATCTATGTAAACGCCAAGGTATTTTATTTGATCTTTTTGTTGAATGCTTGTGTTACCAATGTTAATGTTAAAACTTTTTATGTGTTTTTTATTTGTTATTAGCATGTATTCAGTTTTTGAGAAATTTAATGATAATCTATTAAGCTTCAACCAGTTGTAAACTTTTTGCATTTCGGCATTCACATTGTTCTGCAAATTTATTTCACATTTGTCGCTCATCGTAAGATTGGTGTCGTCAGCAAATAGTTTAACATTCATGTTTGTTGAATTTGGTAAGTCATTTATATACAGTAAGAAAAGAAGGGGTCCCAATGTCGATCCTTGGGGCACACCGCAGGTAACCTGTCTTGAGTTTGAAGAGATTCCATTGACGACCGTGTGCTGTAGACGATTGCTGATATAGCTTTTTAACAATTGTAATGGAAGGCCCCGAAAACCGTATGTTTGCAGTTTCTGTATGAGAATAGTGTGATCAACTGTGTCGAAGGCTTTAGCTAAATCAAGAAATACAGAGCAAGTCGTATCTTTATTATCTAGGTGAGTTAAGATGTTATCACAAACGTTTGACACAGCTAACGAAGTGGAATATTGTGGTCTAAATCCATACTGATGTGGTGTGATCAGGTCTTTTTTTGTTAGATAATTGTACATTTGTTCATACAGGCATTTTTCGAATATTTTGGTGAAGGGGGACAATAGTGATATGGGCCTATAGTTGGAACAATTTTTCCTGGAGCCACTTTTGAAGATTGGGGTAACTTGAGCGACCTTTAGTACATCAGGATATACACCTTTATCGATACACTCATTGAATAAGTTGGTGAGGAAAGGGGCGATTATTGGTGAGGATAGTTTGACAAATCTTATAGGTATTCCATCATGTCCTGTACTTTTAGAGACAGAAAGATTATTAAGATGTTTTAATACTTCTTCTTGATTGACGGGTTTTAGGAAAAAGGAGAATGGGACACTTTGCAATTTCAATAATGAGCCAGGAGACGGTAGAGGGATTTTAGATGCCATGGAAGGACCAATTTCTGTAAAATAATCATTAAAACAGTTACTTATTTGTGCAGGGTCAGAGATTTTTTCATTGTCAGTGCTAATTATTTCTTCTGGTATGTGAGCTGTGTGCTTATGTTTGTACTTGATGATGTCATTTATGGTTTTCCATATTTTTCCAGTGTTGTGCTTGCTTTGCGTAATAAGAAAACTGTAATGCATTTTTTTTGCTTGCTCTTTGGTATGAGTAAGTACATTTCTGTACTTTTTGTATGTTGCTTGTGCAGAAGTGTTTGTTGGGTCTTTTATTCTTAAGTGATATAGTCTGTTTTTAGTTTTGATGGAGTTCAAAATTCCTTTTGTTAGCCATGGTTTGGTCTTGAGTTTTCTTTCTCTTCGAGACAACAATCGTAAAGGTGCATGCTTGTTTAAAGTGTCATTAAAAGTGTCGATGAAATGATTAAATTTGCTATGAACTGAATCATTCCTTTCTGTGTATTGGTTGGTCAAGCTATTTTCCAGATCACAAACGAATTCATCAGCAACAAAGTTTTTCATGTTCCTTACTTTTTGTGTATATTTTTCTTGTTTTGGTTTTACAGAGTTTATCACAACTACAATAGGAAAGTGGTCAGAAACATCGTGAATAAGAACATGGCATTGAATTTTATTTGATTGGTCGTTGCTGTATACATGATCGATTAAAGTTGAACTTGTGGAAGTTACACGGGTTGGGGATTGTACTAATTGATTGCAGCCTAAAGAGAGAAACGCATCACAATAATTTTTTACAGCAGAATTTTTTGTCTTTGCAAACATATCAATATTAAAATCACCACAAATGTAATATTGTTTTTTGAAATTATTTAACGAATCAATGCACTCACAGAATTTGGTTTGAAACTCAATTAACTTATTTTTGGGATGCCTGTATACTACACCAACTGTGCACTGTCTATTGTTTGATAAAGTAATATCCACCCAGAGATCTTCACATTCCTGTAAGTTTAGACTTAAATTATTAATTTGATTATACTTTATTGAACTGCTTACGTATAGCCCGACACCACCTGCTTGTATTTTAGCATCAGTTTGTTTGTTATTAAAGTGGACAAAATTATAGCCTTGCAAGCTAACAAAATGCAATCGATTTTTTAACAGTTTAACGTTTTGGTTGGTTGGTCAAGCTATTTGTTGGAAAGCAACGGTGTTGGAAAGCAGCCTACTGGTTTTAGGCATTCACTGCATTCAGTTTAACCTCTAGGTATCTTGTTGCGTGTTTTAATTCTGATTCTTGCTGCTTACTTTATTCATTTTATCAGTACGTTTTTGTGTTGTGCCATCGTTGCTGAACAGGTTGTGTTAACCTGTTTTAGCCACCTTGATAAAGTCAGTCGTGCTGACTGACGAAACGTCGGAAATACAAAAGCTAGTTATCATCTTTAACATCAGGAGGTAACCTAGTAAATAGTCACCAGAAGAACGCAAATTACTTTTATTAGTTTAACGTTTAATGTTTAACAACAACTCACCACCGAACCTACTTTTATGTTGAAATATCATTAAAAGATATTGTTTAGAAGCAATTGTGAGGTCATTAAATACTTAGACTGTTTTAATTCCACAGTTATTGGAGTAAATTTCGAAATTTAATGGAATTTATTGAAATAGGAAAAAGCGATTTTTAGCCACAACTCAATACCGAACATTTTCTTATGTTGAAATATCATTGAAAGATATTATTTAGAAGCAATTGTGAGATCATTAAATACTATGACTGTTTTAATTCTAAAGTTATTTCGGCTTATTTCCGCGTTTCCGCCTTTTAGTGTTGCCCACAAACTCATTGCAAGAGTTATGTTAGAAACAGGGGATGTGATAGAAAATGGAACAGAAGGTATATTTTGGGACAAAAGATAAAAGATTAGGAAGGTGAAATGGAAGACGCTCTTCCATCTTAACCTAACCAATAACCATGAAACAACCCACTGTGACATAGGCCTATAACATTTTTGCTCATAGTCAGAGGTGGGCAGTAGTACGCTACTATTTTGGTAAAAGTAGCGGCCATGGGCGCCGATCGCTCTCTAAAATTGGTGGGGACATTTAGGCTACTAGAAAAGGTGTTGGGAAAGGTACTAGGAAAGGTGTTGCTAGGAAATTTATTGGTTCTGACAAACAAATAAATACAGTAGGTACAAGTCTAATGCGGTGTAGGCCTATGTATATTTTAATTGTCAGCTTCAGCATTGGACAGCACGGTACACGACAAGTGGGCGAGACAAGGTGGGCGATACCCACTTGGGCGAGACCAGGTGGGCGACGAGTCAAGTGGGCGACGAGTCAAGTGGGCGACGAGCCAGGTGGGCGACAGACCAAGTGGGCGACGGCCAAAGTGGGCGACAGTAGCGCAAGAAGAAACATTTTCATTATTTTTTGTAGTCTAGTAATAACGCTTGCTGTTTGATCTTAATTTGCATTGTGACATCATCTTGACACATTATTTTGCAATTTGCGGCGTCACGGTTTATCGTGAAACTTAAGCGAAACACCTCAGAAAAGAAACAAACAAATGGCCAAAGAGTGGTTGAAGTCATCGACGACAAGTGGGCGAGACAAGGTGGGCGAGACAAGGTGGGCGATAAGTCAAGTGGGCGACGAGTCAAGTGGGCGACGAGCCAGGTGGGCGACAGACCAAGTGGGCGACGGCCAAAGTGGGCGACAGTAGCGCAAGAAGCAACATTTTCATTATTTTTTGTAGTCTAGTAATAACGCTTGCTGTTTGATCTTAATTTGCATTGTGACATCATCTTGACACATTATTTTGCAATTTGCGGCGTCACGGTTTATCGTGAAACTTAAGCGAAACACCTCAGAAAAGAAACAAACGAATGGCCAAAGAGTGGTTGAATTCATCGAAGCTTGTCGGTCGTTATAAAGTTATATTTTCTGTTTTAGATCATAGAATATGACTTTCAATTTTTACTTTAAAATACAATGATTGAGGCAATAAAAGTTCTTACGCTGAGTTTCACGAAGCATTGGAAGCAAAATTTTCATTATATTTTGTAGTCTAGTAGCCTAATAGCGCTTGTTGTTTGATCTTAATTTGCATTGTGACATCATCTTGCTTTGATGATGATACGCTACGCTTGTCGAAAACATACGTATATCCGCCATCTAAAACTTGTTCGCGTTTTCTCTGACTCAATAGTGGCTTGGAACTTTCTGCCATACTTCGTACCGAAGTATTTTTCTGACTTGTTTGTTAAAGTACTGGCAGCTGAGTATCGTTCGAAAGACGCTTTCGATTGTGATGACAACTATGACTTGCGTTGCATGTTTTATACCAAACCAAGTATTCAGGTCATTTCAATTTGTGAGCATGCTTCTTCAGAATGTCGTGGCCTACATATATATATATAGGTCACCAATCGAATGATTGTCCCCAATGGGCGAAATGAAGTATAAAGGTGGGACAGACGCATGCGATCAAAACAAAGACAAGTGTCTGTAACCCCAGACCATAATCTTGTGTGCTAAACGTTGCACTGCAAACAAAGACGTTGAATCTATGTAAAATATTGCAATGATGAATCTAAAACGTTTGAAAAATCATTTGGTGATCTGCTTTGTTAAGTCAACATGTCAAGCAAATCTGTAAAACGAAAAGATCTGGCTTTAGCTGAAAGAGTAATTGTAGTTAAAGAGGAAAACGTCGCAGAGAGTTGTTGCAGCAAAATCTGAGGTGGCACAGGCGCATATTTCACGGATATGGAAGGCACGGAAAAAGCTCTTAAACAACCATCGTAACAACATCGACAAAACTCACCATAAGTAAGTAAAAGTTGTGTTTTATTTCCAGCAAACACACAACTTCTTCTGTCCATCCTTCAGACCAAGGTATCATCAAGAATTTCAAACATCATTAATTCATTATCGATGGAGTATGTTGCAAAAACTTCCGGCCACCATCGATGCTGATGAAAACGCTACAGCCACCAACATAGCACGGGCAATCTGTTTTTTTTTTTTCGCTGAGACTTTTCGGTCATTTGTCCGAAATGACTTGTAAAAATTCGGTCATTTTTTCTGAGGAAAATATTTCCTTTCAAGTAGCTGATACAAACCAAAATTTGCACTTCCTGACTAGCTACAACATATTAAGTTTCCCTGAGAAACGTTGTCGTGTTTTATCTGAGAAAAATTGGAAAAGACAAACGTTCGTTCAACGTTCATATCGGTCAATGACCGATAAATGACCGAAAAAAAAAAAAAAAACAGCGCACAATTAGTGTTGTAGAGTAGACGCTATAAATCGTATGTGCGCGGAAAATCCAATGTCTCATAGAGACTTGCTATTAACTTACATTTACAATGTTGTATGTGAAAGTACCAATAAAACTTTAATGGACAGGATCCACCACAGACTAGGCCTATGTGCGACTTCTCAAGAGGCATAAGTCATAATTTTAACTTGGGAACTTATAAAGTCAACTGATATTTTTTAATCCGAATGCTCTAGTCTAGACGCTTCGTAGCTGCATCAGCAGTTTACAGAAAACATTTGGACTGACAGTCATTACTTGGGCCATTTTGTTTATGACCTAAAAATTGAAAAATGTGACTTTATTTTTAGAGCATCATATTTATACTAATCTCCGTAGTTAATAATTCGTATGTAAGTTTTTACATGTATTTTGAACAATAACACACTCGAACAACTAACAAAAAACTTCTGTTTCGCTTGAAAATCACTACAAAAATTCAAATGTCTATTGCATGTAGGCCTACCTACCAAACCAGCTACTTAGTTGTTAAGATTTCAGCACTGGCTGACCTAGTGACCTACCGCAAGTGTTTAAAATATTCAAAGACTGGATTGTGTGTTGCAAAATAATGTGTCAAGATGATGTCACAATGCAAATTAAGATCAAACAACAAGCGCTATTACTAGACTACAAAAAAAATGAAAATGTTGCTTCCAGTGCTTCGTGAAACTCAGCGTAAGAACTTTCATTGCCTCAATCATTGTATTTTAAAGTAAAAATTGAAAGTCATATTCTATGATCTAAAACAGAAAATATAACTTTATAACGACCGACAAGCTTCGATGAATTCAACCACTCTTTGGCCATTCGTTTGTTTCTTTTCTGAGGGGTTTCACTTAAGTTTCACAATAAACCGTGACGCCGCAAATTACAAAATAATGTGTCAAGATGATGTCACAATCAGGCCCGGATTTAGGGGGGGGGCAGTTGCTCCGGGCCCCCCGACTTTTGAAGGGTCCCCCTATGTGGAAAAAAATGTGATTTTGTGTTATTTTTTTCTTTTGGCCTTTAAAGTTTCTGCAAAATGCTGTGCAGTACTGGACTGATGCTACTGTAAACGTAGAGACGGTTTTTCGCGCCGTAGGCTCAAACAATTTTTTTGCACGGGGGCCCCCCGATCTAAAAGTGCCCCGGGCCCCCCATCGGCTAAATCCGGCCCTGGTCACAATGCAAATTAAGATCAAACAACAAGCGCTATTACTAGACTACAAAATATAATGAAAATTTTGCTTCCAATGCTTCGTGAAACTCAGCGTAAGAACTTTCATTGCCTCAATCATTGTATTTTAAAGTAAAAATTGAAAGTCATATTCTATGATCTAAAACAGAAAATATAATTTTACAACGACCGACAAGCTTCGATGACTTCAACCACTCTTTGGCCATTCGTTTGTTTCTTTTCTGAGGTGTTTCGCTTAAGTTTCACGATAAACCGTGACGCCGCAAATTGCAAAATAATGTGTCAAGATGATGTCACAATGCAAATTAAGATCAAACAACAAGCGCTATTACTAGAATTAAGATCAAACAGCAAGTGCTATTACTAGACTACAAAAAGTAATGAAATTTTTTAAGTTTTTGGCAGCCGATTGTAGCATCGAATAGACACGTGTTTCGCCCATGAGGCTGGGCTCATCAGTATCGCACCGTAGTGTTAAACTGTTTTATTTGCATCAACAGCGCACGGGTACAAATAATTGACACGGCGAGAAAGCACAAACAAACATAGCCAGGTCAAAGACTTTCAGAAACCGGCCTGCCACACCCCGCGGCGGCGGGGAGCGGCGTGATTTATGGGGTGACGATGCACCCGGAGGGTGGGAGTGGATCGAAAAACTATATGGCCCGTCCGCAAATTTAGAATGGCGGAGCGGGCCAGGGAGACAGGCTCTTTCTGCATAGCCCAGAAAGAAGCTCTGCGACGAACCGGGCGACCCGTCGTGTGTGGACGCTGGAACCGGCAGTAATTGACCGCCGGGCAGCGCCCACGTCTCCTTCACGCGTCCTCGCGCAGGTACTTTGACTCTTATACCCGGTCTGCCAGTAGGCAGAGCGGATAAAATTGGGGTCTCCCACAAGGAAGAGAGTCGAACCATTTAAGGATAATTTGGCTCTCGTTGCAGACGAATATTCAATAAAAATGTGGAGCAGAGGCTCGATGAATCAATATACTGTAATCAAAAAATATATATATATATATATAGGTGGGAGTGTAATTAATACTCACTGGAGAAGAGTAAGCTTTCATTCGGCGAGTACGGATGTGCACTGGCCAGACGTTGAGGCAGGTTCGCCCAGCTGGGTCGGGGAGGCTAGCGATCGAAACCAGAGGCACTGATAGGCTGCATTACCGGTAAAAATAGAAAATTGGGGTAGAAGTTTTGAGGCTGCATCGAGTTGATCAGGGGATCGTGTTGATCAATGCATTGAAAGCGGAGCGATGTTGATCCGAGCGGGCAAGAACAGCGTTACAAGGCGAAAGCAGCGTATGACAGTTCGAAACAATTGATTGATTAGTACATAGAGAATCTAGTGAGGATTGAAATTGCTTAATTGCTATTAAACCAGTCTCAAGTCACAATGTACATGAGGTATTTTATTTCCTTCCTTTTTACTTTAGAATGGTTGTTTTTGTAGAGACTGGAGTATCATATAAAAGAAATGGCGCAGGTTTATAGAAATAAGGTGATGACATAAGGTGATCAATTTTAAGCCAATATTGTTATAAGGTTATAACGTCTAAACGGTTTGCTGTCTTGCGCGCCCGGATACTTACTGCAACGTTATTGGGGAATAAGTTTCTGATCGCTGATGTCGTCTTTTCTATGACGTAGCCCCTCCACAAGTGAGCCCGGCGTTCCAAGCTTTCCAGACGCGGAAGGATCCTTTGATTGAGAGGGAAGCCACTTTTCTAGCCACCTCTGCTACCCCACGAGTAGGAACGCCCAAGGCCGTCAGAGCTCGAGAGCTCATCGGGGCATAACTCCCGAGGGAGCCTACGACGAACGGAAGTGACAGGACGTCCCTGCAAGGGCGCTTCCTGTCTTCCTTTATGTTGACACATAACTCGCCGTACTTGTCGTGTTTCCTGTCGGCGGCTTTTCGAAGAGAATCCGCGCCGTTGTCGAACGGACATGTGACGTCACATACGACCGTGACACCGTCAGGGCGTTGCAGGACGATGTCAGGACGCAGATCGGCACCGCCCGCTTCCACGTGCTGTGGAACCGTACTATCTATGGAAAGCCCGGGTTGCCATTCGGCAGGCACGTGCCCCACGATCTCCCTTAAAACCGAATTGTGTCGTTCCGTGATGACAGTCATCACGGTAGGGCAGTGATTCAATATGTGGGGGAGAGTCTCTTCCGCTTTCCCACACGCACGACACATGGCAGGTAGGTAACGCCCCTTTACCAGTCAGTTTAACTCTTATCTTTGTGGAAAGAAAGAGCCAACAAAACCAGCACGTGCCAGGGGTAGGTCAATGTGAAGAAAGGCGTTCTTCTCAAGTGGCAAGAATACGGTGCGATACTGATGAGCCCAGCCTCATGGGCGAAACACGTGTCTATCGCTGTCTATTCGATGCTACAATCGGCTGCCAAAAACTTAAACGTTTATTGGAGGTCTCAATGGCTAGCGTGGAAGCTACACCGTTCTGGTTAGCGAAGCGTTACTGCTGCTCGCTGTGCTAGTGAGTAATCAGCCTTGTGCTGATAGCCGGGAAGAACGCCTTTTTTCACAGTAATGAAATTGTTGCTTCTTGCGCTACTGTCGCCCACTTTGGCCGTCGCCCACTTGGTCTGTCGCCCACCTGGCTCGTCGCCCACTTGACTCGTCGCCCACTTGACTCGTCGCCCACTTGACTCGTCGCCCACTTGACTCATCGCCCACTTGACTCATCGCCCACCTGGTCTCGCCCAAGTGGGTATCGCCCACCTTGTCTCGCCCACTTGTCGTGTACCGGGACAGCAGACGTCCAAACACTCGGAAACGAGTCTCCGGCGAACGAATTCCTTGGAGAAGTTATGGAAGTTGATCGAATTCAAAACTTTGTTGTGCACATGGCAGACCATTGCATGCTTTAGTCGTTTCTATGTCATAGTAGATCGTAACCAATGACACGTCGGAAAGTTGAAAATGACCTTTCAGCTGAACACGAGCTGGCTGGTGAAATGAGTAAAAGTTGCACAAAAAGTTCCACTTGCGAAACATTTGCCGAACAACGGATGGCATCTTCTTGAATATCATTCGAAAATCTTCCACCGACTTTCCATTGAAGTGCTTTCGAAAGAAGCATAGGCCTAGTTCTTGTGCAAGGGACTCTGTGTCAGAGAACTCGGGTAATCGTCTACCACATGTGATTGTAGCTTTCCACTAAAGAGTGATTATATTAAAATTTTGTAGTGCTCAAGATCGGTCGACTTGAAATAGTCAGTAAGATTTTGCTGCGCGCTGCCAATGACTGCAAAATACTCTGACCGATATTTTGTCTCTGGTGTTTGAAGTTGAGGAGGTTGACCATGGCCATTGGCCACGTTCATGCTGAAGTCCCCTCACAATGTTGTCCCTTCTTTCAATAGATTTTAAACGTCTGACTAATAAAATTGTGACATTTGTTTAATATTTTCTCTTTTACATTATAAAAATAATGTAAAAAGATGGTGGGACATGTCCCCGCTGTCTTATAGGGATCGGCGCCCATGGTAGGGCGCTACTTTTTAGTTGGAGTAGCGGCGCTATTTTTTTTCCAAAGTAGTGATAGCGGGAAAGGCGCTACTTTTTTTCAGTCGCACTCCCGCTACTTTTTAATTGAAGTAAAAAAATACTCGTTTTTTTCGCAACACTGGCGTGGTCAAGCAGTTATATTATATATCCTATAATCCTATATGATCGGCTTGGTTGGAAAGTTTTGGTCTTTTGGGAATCTCGTTTTCTGGTGTGGAGCTGCGATCAAGGTAGGCTATGAAATCGATAACGTTCATTTTAATTTTAATAATAGCCGAAGTAAAGTTGTATAATATGGTTTATAGAATATAGACTACATGCAGTGAGCATTGCCTCATCAGTCCGGAATGGCCGTTGCGGTGAGTCCGATCCCTTAAGGGGGGATTTTTTTCAATATTTTTTTTTAATTATCGGGTACCGTAGCCTAATTCTCATTGCCGTTTTAGAGTTAGGGGTTTAGGGTTAGGGGTTAGAGGTTAGGAACTCACCGAATCGGACTCACCGAATAGTAGCAGACCCCATCAGTCATCACCTATGCTAAGATGTCCAAAAATAAGGTTTTATCATATTGGTTAAAGTAAAACTGTTGACAAATGATTAGCTAAGATATTTGTTGCTGATAAAATTTTCTTACACGATGGTTTTTGTTTTTATTAAAAGAAATCATTACAGGGCAATTTTGTGTGGTTGGTTTTGCTTACAACTTTGAAGTTACAACGTACTGTAGTTTGTCTTATTTCTAAACAGCTCATTTATTTCTAGCTGACGTCAACTACTTCGGCGAATATCTCCGTGTGATGAGCCCTACCTGCCAGGCTTTAGACGTTCTCCAGGGCCAGTCCAAGGCGTATTACGGAGTCTTGCTTCCAACCATTACAATTTGCGCGAAGAAGTTGACCGAGATCAGTGATCTTGTGAGCTGTGAGGAGTTGAGAGTGAAAGTCCTTGAAGGGGTGAAAAAACGATTCGACAAGTGCTTCAACAACATGAAATGCGTTATGGCATCATGTCTTCATCCCTCCTTCAAGACCAATGTTGCCACTCCCTTGTCGTGGAAAAGTACCAGATTTGACTGGAAAAAACAGTAGATTCACAAAAAAACACTAGTATCATAAATACACGATCATTTACATGCATAATGTAAAAAAATAACAGCCAATGGCGTTAGTGAGTGCTAAAAGTTCTTAAAATTTCAAAATAGAACTGAATTTTCTTGAAAGTGGGAGCCCTGAAGTCATAGCCGTAGGAGGGTAAAATATTTTGAGGTAAAATTTTTACGTTTCCACGGATGATGCTGACGCACTGCGAGAAAAAGTCAAGACAAATGTAATTCGATTGTTGTGAGAGACATCAAGCCAGGTTGATACTTAGAAAAGTGACACCAACACCAGTCACGACTCCGAGGATGAATTTTTTGGTGTGTTGGCGCCATTCCGTGAAACGTCGGTGCAGAAGGAAACAGCAATTGTGGACGCCTTTTTTTCGGACAGGAGCAAGTCCTTGAGATTGTCGAATACCGAGTTAAAACATCTGTTCATTAAATACAACACCCCCATTTCTTCCAGTGCTGCGGTGGAGAGACTGTTGGAAAAGATGTGCTTAAAGCCAAAGCGGGCAGGACTTAATGACTCTCATTTTGAAATGCTTGTGTTTTTGAAAGATGCGTAACAATAAATTCCCTTAGAATGTGTTTTTTATAACGACGTTAAAATGGCAGTGTAAACGGATGATAACATTCGTTTTCAAGGTAATTTTTGCGTCACTAGGGACTTGAAGAGTGTTTCCTAACTTAGTGTCATTTTAGAAAAAAGTAGCGGAAGAAGTAGCGGTAGCGCGTGCTACTTTTGTAAATTGGTAGCGGGTAGCGGTAGCGTGCGCTATTTTGGTCCAAGTAGCGGTAGCGCGCTACTTTAAAAGTAGCGGGTGCCCACCTCTGCTCATAGTGATAAAAAGTTAGCTTACATGTAATTTTGTTTTTTAAACT
The DNA here is from genome assembly GCF_918807975.1 of Aplidium turbinatum. Taxonomy (NCBI): domain Eukaryota; kingdom Metazoa; phylum Chordata; class Ascidiacea; order Aplousobranchia; family Polyclinidae; genus Aplidium; species Aplidium turbinatum. The sequence continues at coordinate 21,908,995 of NC_137477.1, forward strand.
GGCACTTACTAAAACTGTTTTGAACTACTGCCAGAGCCACGGCTTTGGAGCCGGAGCCGTGCATTTTTAACGGAGCTGGAGCTCTTCATGAAATTCAAGTGGAGCTAGAGCAGGAGCTGGAGCCAGTTGTTTGAAAAATAGCTCCGGCTCCGATGTATTTCATAAGATGCTACTAGGCTACTATTGGCTGAATTCACATAATTTAACAGCAACCCTTCACAAAATTAAGAAATTATTTTTGTAATCAAACGTTGAATTAACGAATATGTTTTGAAACGCAGTTCCGCATGACATTTTGATGGAATTACCTTAAATTTCATAAAGTTGTGCCATTTTTTAGCAACAGTTGACTGCAGGCAATTTTAAGCTTAGAAATTAAATTGATACGTCGTCATTATTCTAATGAAAGCACTTTGATTGATTGATTGAATCTTTATTCTCGGACTGGGAAAGCTTCTTGCAGAGCTTAATCCTGGCAGTTTCGCATACTTGTAGAGGCTTTGAATCACTGGCACAGGCCCGGTCACCGAGATTGACAGAGTGAAGTTTCCGATTGTTGAAGTCTTGTTGCTGGGAATTATTCCATCCATTAGATGCCGCTGAATAGAGAGCAGTCCTTAACGTGCGTTTCGGAGCCTGGAGCTGGAGCAGTGGTATCAATAAGCTCCGGAGCAGGAGCTGGAGCTAATTTATGATAAAAGAGAGCTCCGGAGCTGGAGCAACTTAACATTTATGCCTGCTCCAAAGCCCTGGCCAGAGCTACGGTAGTTGATCAGGGCAGTGCTTTTTTCAATTTTATTACTTTCTAGCTTAAAACAATGGTGATCGGTACAAGTTTCACCAGAATAAATTTTACTCTGTGAAACATCCCTTTTGAAAAAGCCTAAGGAACTCTGCAGTCTACTATAAAAAAAAAATACAGACACTAAATTTAGGCTACAATTGCCACTGCGTGACTGATGTTATATTCACATGTTTATGGCACTTACGCAAGATAGGGTTGCCAGAGGTTAATATAAAAAAGAGCCCAAGCTTATGCAAAAAGTAGCCCAAAAGTAGCCCAATTTTTTGGGGGTTCTAAAATGGAGCCCAAATTGGAGCCCAAGCAAAGAGGTAGGCGATTATACAAAATTCTTCAAGAGCGCTTGATCATCAGTCCCAAATTATAACTGTTTTTCCAGTTTTTCACATCTTTCAGACAGATTGGCAACCATGCATTCACTCAACTGTTTGTTAAAATAACTACAAACAAGTACTGGTACAGAGTTGCCAGATTGGGCTACTTATCGCGAATCGGGCTACTTTTAATTCGCTTCGCGACTTGAATTTGAAGGTTTGCGATTTTTTGACATTTGCGACTTTTTGAGCTACTTTTTACTTTCCAATGCCTAACAAAGATGAAAGTGGAAAGAATCACAGAATAATCGACTTGCATCACGTCTCTCACTTTTGAGCGCTTTTACGTTTTTCTCTTCTCTCTTTTTTTGGTAAAAATGGCGTGATGACCACGTCCACGTGACCACTAGGGTGCCACAGGCGCCCCTCAAAAATTAAAATTGCGTCTGATACACCTGAACTTTTTTTTATATGTGACACTTGGTAAAAAAAAGTATATGTGAGAAATTTCAATAAGTTTTGATAAAGTTTGGACGTGCAGATTAAGTTTAAAGTTTTTAAAGGTAAATTTGCACAATTTCAATAGTAAAATCCTCTCTGGATCATCAAAACTCAGACATTTCTTCTCAGTTACGGAGTATTTGAACTTCGAACACTTTCTGGTGAACTTAGTTACTAATTTACAATCGTACAGACCATGTGTCAATTGTATATGTTCAACAATTTATGAAAAATGCCTAAAAATATGAGGTTTCATGCATTATAAAAAAGGATCCATGTAAAGAAAATGCCTATTGAGATGAAATTACTACGGTACAGCATTTGAAGAATCAAAAGTAAAATCATTAACTAATTGTTTTTGTTTATTGAAAACTTTTTGGTCTTTGAAGATCAAAATCTCAGCTATGTTTGTACGAAACTTGGACTCAAAAACAAAAATTTGGATCTTTACGCACTAACATAGTCAGTAAAAACGTAACACAAAAAGATAAACACAAAGCACAATGCTTAGAGTCCAGACATCCACTACTTAACAACAAAATCACAATAGCGTAAAATTTATGGAGGCCTACATTTATTTTAACGCTTGCAATAATAGTGAAATGGAAAGGTAAAATGGCAATTAATAACACACAACTATCTAGTATCTAATTACAAAGTAAAATGCAGCATAATAGGCTACTGGTATGCTATGACAGGCTGCAAATAATGCTGATTGCAACGTTGTGTAAGCTGACAACACTTTATGGAGTTATACTGTACAGTCAGTACCTTGACAATTACATGGTTAAAAACCATGTGCCCTCAGACTGTAGTTGTCGAGTAGCCTACATTGATTAGATAATACCTTCCTCGCATTTTCGACTACTTGGAGAATGTATTGGTAGCGTTCTTCAAGGTTTGAAGTTGACAAGAAGTCATGGGCCAACTTGACGCCTCGCTCAGCGGCATCATTAACGACTCTGAAAGCATCAACTTTCTTTTTCGCCTCAACATATGATTGTTCTTCATGCCACTCATCGGATGACTTAGAAAGAAATGAGGAGTTTATCTTTATGAGATGAAAAAAGTTCCACAAATCGGGACCGACAAAATCAGGCAGGGAAGCATTTTTCACTAAGTTCATTTTCACTAACCTCTGTTGTTGTTGCAATTTCTGAGAAATTGCATCCTTGTCAGCATTAGAAATATTAGCACTAAACAGTGATAATGGAATCATTTCCTCTGTTAAATACCACAAATGTTTCTTAAAAGCTTTGAGTGCGCATTGAGAAACTGTTGAATCAATTTCTCTGTATGCAGACAATGCTTGTAATAATTGTAGGTCATTCAGCGGAGCATCACAGCTAATGGGGGATGTAAACCACCTTCCACCATGATACATAGAAATAAACTGTAAATTGTAGACACCTCTTTAACTTTTCGAGTTGAGATGCTTTCATGATGGCATTTTTTTGGGGCAATTTATGAATTTCGTCTTGTAAGAGCACAATTTTCAGTAAATATATAAGTTTGCTCATCCACCTGGCTCTGTGTAATGCACTAGGTCTTTGGAGAGACATATCCTTACTGGTAGGTGGCTCAATGTTCAAGTACAATTGACACAAATTCAAAAGTTCTAAGTAGTCGCTTCTTAAAAATTTGAATGATTCTGGATGGAGCTTCATCTGAGTTATCAGCTTAGACAATTCTTCCCGCTTGCCGGCAAGCAAATCAATTTCCTCGTGCGATTTTGATGTATGAAAACAATCTGATGCGCTATCAGAAAGAGTTTGAAAATTGCTTTTAAAGTGTTGAAATATGGAAATGTTGGGTCCACTGCTGCTTTCTATTTTGAGTTCTTCCCAAACATGCGTCAATATTATCTCCCCAATATGATGCCTGCATGCTGCCCAAAGTAGGCCTTTTACAAGATGATCTTGTATTTGGATACAGGCCGCAGTTTTGTGGCCCGTATTGCTACTTGTGGTGTCAAACACCATTGCAGCAAGACATGCAGTACATTGTTTAACAATTCCTTGCTTGCATTGGCTATTTGCTTTCCTTTTGGATCGGATGTTTGTGCAGGCAAATAAGGAACACCAAGCAGTTTTGAGCCTCCAATAACTGATAGTAATATCGGAAGCCTATCAACTTGTATATTAGGGTTTGTTAGTGACTCCATCATTTTACCATCCCAATGAATGGTTCCAACTTCAGGAGGTACCCAATCTTTTTTAACCGCTTCAGAAATATTGAAAATCGTTTCAACTCCATAACTTTGAGCCGTCATGTGGTTTAAGTTTATGCAAATAGCTTCACCAGAACAACTCTTGATTAACGAGTGTAGTGTTGCAGATAATGCAGTTGGTGTTATTTTGTTTCGTAAACTTGTGGCCACTAAACCAGGTGATCGTAAAATGTCGTGTGGTACAAATATTGTGGTACCGGTTATTACAACTCGACGATGACTCCTTTTACTTCCTGTGGATGTAGAAGGCTCGGCAGTGTTAACTGCAGTCACTTCATCCCTGGTATCATCGCTAGAAGAAAGTGAAATGTTACTTTGTTGCTGGATTCAGCCTCTTGACGTTTTATTTCTTTTTCTTTCCTTTGCACTTCTGCTTCTTTTCTAGAATGTTTTCGTTTCAACGTCTTACGCAAAGCATTGTCTCTTCCTGCCATTGACGCCTATCTGGTAGTTTGCATGCTCCACAAAATTCTTTATCTTTCTCAATTGACATCTTCTTCATTTCATCGCGAGGACAGAAAGGAAAGGTCAATTGAAGTTTCTTCCTCCCAGAGAATGTAAAACATTACATATGTGAAATTATGATTTCAGTAAGCTACCAATTGAAACTAATTTAGATTCTTTTTTTTGTTAAATTGCTGACATTTCTTCCGCTTTCTTGTTTTCGTTGGATAAAATTACTTTTTGGATACTTTTTCGCAAAATTAAAGTCACCTTTTTGAGTTTATTAGGTTGCAAAAAAATCTCCCTCCCCATTACTATACTCTTTGAAACAATTATAGTTGAATTCGAAATTATGACGCAATATTGATTTTAATCGTTCTCGCATGCATTTTTATTGTCTGTGAAAAAAACGTTGTCTTAATTTTTTTTAACAGTGCGAGTTGAATTGGTACGATCATGGCCACCTAAAGATACGGCCTGATTTGTCACATTTTGCAGAAATTTCCCGGTTTTTCTAACTTTGGGCGAACGTTTAAATAAATTTTTCTAAAAATTAGATTTTTACGCTTTCTTTATTCTTTTCCCCAGATGACACAATAGGTTTTAACATCCTCACATGTTGAAAAACAAAGAAAATTTGATTTCGAAGATTTAAGTCAGACTGTTAATTTTTCAATAACAGTCTGATTTTGCGTTTTTCAACTTACTTTTTCTCATTTGCTACTGCTTCCTCAAGGCAACAAAAAAGTTTTATGTCATTAGGAAACCGCAAAAAGTAAAAACATCTCAAAAAATGTCCGTCATGCACTAGCAGTAGCTGTAATCAAAATCTGCAAAATGTGACAAATCAGGCCACATCTCCAGGTGGCCATGGTACGATTTATGTGAATGTGAAAGAACAGGCGCGGCCATAGAAAAACTTATCGCGGGCCGAAGTTTGGACACCCCTGGCCTAAGTTATAAAAACTGCAAATGAAAGCAATGTGGGATCATTAGTAAAAACTACACTTGCATACAACCTCGCCAACATCAAGTTTAATGTAAATTCTGACTCAATTAATTGTCACGTATCTATGATGGTCTTCATTGTTCTGTCAAAGATTTATTTCAGACAGGTAGAATATGGCTACTGGCGATGGGTCCTGCCTCAACAAAATACCTAGCGACCGCATGAGGTTGCCTCAATTGCGCGGTAGGAAAACCTTGTATACATCGCACCAATAATACTTTTATTCGAGATTTATTGGAGAGATCTCAATTATGCAAAAATCGTATTATTTTCTTGAATATCAAAAATAAATTCTCCATCTTTGAACCGTTCTGCTGGAAGTTCCTCCCAAATGCCGACCTATTGATGCACATCCCTGGAAAGGTAATTCAATACTGAATCCGATGCATGTAAAATTTAAGTGGCACGTGTTGCGGATTATAGTTCTATTCGAAGATGTTTGGAGAGTGTTTTTTATACAAAAATCGTATTATTTTCTTAAAGGGGTAGGCTACTAAAGGAAAAATCTGACTTGGCGATTTTCCACGTTCTTTGTGTTTAACATGCTACCATAAAACGATTTTCAATAAAATTTTGCCCCATTGCGGTCTGACCACCATTGTGCGCGTGCTTTTGTCAGAGCTTTCAAAATGAGATTGGGCCTGAGCAACGAAGCGTGCGACTGTACAGTCTACGTAACAAAAGACTAGCAATCAACCGATCACGCAATAATTGTTACTGCGGGCGATTTGACTGTAGGCTATGTATGTATGTACATCAAAACAGCGCATTTCAACATCAAAACAGCAGACAGTTTGCTCAAAACATCAGATGTGGTAACGTGGCTTTTGTTATTGCTGTCTTTTATTACGTATTCTCAAGCAGTGTTTGCACGTTTTGGTTATTTTAAAAAAAATGAAAATAAATGAAACACTGGACTTTGGGCCTTGCCAGCGCCATTGAAAACAATTTTTTTTGGGTAATTGTTTTTAAAATGTATTCTTGAATGTTTAGTTTACTCATTTTAATGCTTAATTCCGGTTTGAAATTTTCATTTAGAATGCCTTTAAATATCGAAAATAAATTCTCCATCTTTGAACCGTTCTGCTGAAAGTTCCTCCAAAATGCCGACCTATTGATGTTGATGCACATCTCTGGAAAGGTAATTCAATACTGAATCCGATGCATGTAAAATTTAAGTGGCACGTGTTGCGAATTATACTTTTATTCGAAGATGTTTGGAGAGTGGTTTTTCATACAAAAATCGTATTATTTTCTTAAATATCGAAAATAAATTCTCCATCTTTGAACCGTTCTGCTGGAAGTTCCTCCCAAATGCCGATCTATTGATACACATCTCTGGAAAGGTAATTCAATACTGAATCCGATGCATATAAAATTTAAGTGGCACGTGTTGCAAATTATAGTTCTATTTGAAGATGTTTGGAGAGTGTTTTTTATGCAAAAATTGTATTATTTTCTTATATACATTGCAAAAATATCCTCCATCTTTGAACCATTCTGCTGGAAGTTCCTCCCAAATGCCGACCTATTGATGCACATCCCTGGAAAGGTAATTCAATACTGAATCCAATGCATATAAAATTTAAGTGGCACATTTTGCGATTTATAGTTCTATTCGAAGATGTTTGGAGAGTGTTTTTTATGCAAAAATCGTATTATTTTCTTAAATATCGAAAATAAATTCTCCATCTTTGAACCGTTCTGCTGGAAGTTCCTACTCCCAAATGCCGACCTATTGATGCACATCCCTGGAAAGATAATTCAATACTGAATCCGATGCATATAAAATTTAAGTAGCACGTGTTGCGGATTATAGTTTTATTTGAAGATGTTTGGAGAGTGTTTTTTGTACAAAAATTGTATTATTTTCTTAAATATCGAAAATAAACTCTCTATCTTTGAACCGTTTTGCTGGAAGTTTCTCCCAAATGCCGACCTATAGAGGAATTTCCCTGGAAAGATAATTCAATACTGCATCCGATGCATGTAAAATTTAAGTGGCACGTGTTGCGGATTATAGTTCTATTTGAAGATGTTTGGAGAGTGTTTTTTATACAAAATTGTATTATTTTTTTTAAATATCGAAAATAAATTCTCCATCTTTGAACCGTTCTGCTGGAAGTTCCTCCAAAATTCCGACCTATTGATGCACATCCCTGGAAAGGTAATTCAATACTGAATCCGATGCATATAAAATTTAAGTGGAACGTGTTGCGAATTATAGTTCTATTTGAAGATGTTTGGAGAGTGTTTTTTATGCAAAAATTGTATTATTTTCTTAAATATCGAAAATAAATTCTCCATCTTTGAACCGTTCTGCTGGAAGTCCCTCTTAAATGCCGACCTGTTGATGCACATCTCTGGAAAGGTAATTCAATACTAAATCCGATGCATATAAAATTTAAGTGGCACGTGTTGCGGATTATAGTTCTATTTGAAGATGTTTGGAGAGTGTTTTTTATGCAAAAATCGTATTATTTTCTTGAATATCGCAAAAGTATCCTCCATCTTTGAACCGTTCTGCTGGAAGTTCCTCCCAAATGCCGACCTATTGATGCACATTCCTGGAAAGGTAATTCAATACTGAATCCGATGCATATAAAATTTAAGTGGCACGTATTGCAAATTATAGTTCTATTTGAAGATGTTTGGAGAGTATTTTTTATGCAAATATCGTATTATTTTCTTAAATATCGAAAATAAATTCTCCATCTTTTAACCGTTCTGATGGAAGTTCCTCCTAAATGCCGACTTATTGATGCACATCCCTGGAAAGGTAATTCAATACTGAATCCGATGCATGTAAAATTTAAGTGGCACGTGTTGCGGATTATATAGTTTTATTAAACATTTTTTGAATGTATGTCAGGTCGCATTTTATGCCTCGCACCTCGCACTGAGCCGGTCTCCTGCAATTTTTATTTTTTTGAGTCTTTTATGACATACAACCAAGTTTTGAATGCGAGACTCTCAAAGTAAAAACTTCGGGAAACTTGTCACTTTTTGAATTTCTTTTGTGTTAAATCGCCCTTGCTACTGTAGCAAGTGTTGTAGGTCTATTTTATTATCGACGAAATAAAAGTTTTCTTTTTTTGCTTTCTTTTCTAGGTTTGGTGGCTGTGCATTTTTAAGATTATGTTTTTCAAACAGTTTTATTGATGCATATTTTAAATCTTTTGGTTTTGTCATCTTCTCCTTTTGTTGGTGTAAAATTCGTGTGATTACTTTATCGTTCTCTACATGTTCGCGCCAGCAAAGAAAAATAAATTGAATTGAATCACGGATAACTTTTTAGGCGGAAAGCGGAAAAATTGTTCTGCCAGAATGACGGTGGTGCTACGTTTGCGAGGTTTGCTAGGTTTGCTACATTTAAAGACGGCCCTCCAAGGGGCCAAGAATCAAGAATGGCAAGAAGTTGCGCATGCCTAGCTATCAATCAATCATTTTATTTTTCGTCATTAACGCGTCCGGGACGAAAAAGATACTAACTACAAAAATCGATATAAACCTACCAGCACTTTAACGAACGGGAAAAGGTGGCAAAACCTTGAAAGGTTTAAAACGTGCCTGAATGAAAAATTATGTAGTAGGCTATATATCAGTAGTTAGCATGGCCACAAAACCCAAAAAACAAATAGCAAAAAATAAAACAAAAACAGAGAGAAGCACACATGCAGTAATGAATGACAGCCTAATGAAAAGTGTTGTGGATTGAATTTGCCAGTTCCGAATATTGATGTGGATGAGCAGTCATAATAATAATAATAGGATGGAGAAAGAAAACCGGACATAAAAGAAACCCATCCTCAGGCAAAAGCCCGTTTCAATGTGGCCCAGGAGAGCAGGTGTTGAGCTCTATCGTACAAAGTGGGCAAAATAAAATAGGCAGTGGCTATTTGACCGGCGCCGGTCTTTGAATTTGAAACACTATTTGACCGTCATTACGTCATTGTCCAGTCACTTTTTATCTTTCAAAGCAAAAGATGAGAAGCGCGCATATAAGTTCTGAATCCAACCATTTTATTCAACTCGTTACGTGGCGCGTGTGGTACGTCGCCGCTTTCTATTCTAGAGGGACTGAGTTCGATACTACCCAGAAGCGTTCTTTTTTTTTAATTAAATTTTGACCCAAAGTGCATTTTTGTAGTCAATTTTAATTTGAGTTGCATTACATTTACATATCATTACGATTTGTTTTAAAAGAAGCATTGTATATAACTAACTTGTTGAGAGCAAAAATGTATTGCTTCGTTCGGCAAACACGGTCACATCAATCAATCATTTTATTTTTCGTCATTAACGCGTCAGGGACGAAAAAGATACTAACTACAAAAATCGATATAGACCTACCAGCACGTTAATGAACGGGAAAAGGTGGCAAAACCTTGAAAAGTTTAAAACGTGCCTGAATTGAAAAATTATGTAGACTATATACCGTATCAGTAGTTAGCACGGCCACAATCGAAAAATTACCCAGAGAAATTCTCAAATTCCAGCAAATTAAAAAAATTCTAACTTTATTACTCACATTTGAAAAGACATAAAAAATAATTAAAAACTGACTACAAAAATGCACTTCGTGTCAAAATTTAGTTATAAAAATAAATAAAAAAAAAAGAACGCTTCCGGGTAGTATCGAACTCAGTCCCTCTAGAGTAGGAGGCGGCGACGTATCGCACGCGCCACGTAACGAGCTGAATGAGGCGATTGGATTTAGAACTTATATCCGCTTCTCGTCTTTTGCTTTGAAAGAGAAAAAGAAAAAAGTGACTGTATAGTGACGTCATGACCGGTCAAATAGTGTTTCAGATTCAAAGACCGGCGCCGGTCAAATAGCCACTGCCAATAAAATATGAAATGGAAAGCGTTATAAATAAAAATGTAGTATGTGGAATCAGTCATTTCCCTAAACTGGTAATTTACAAATTTTTTTTACTCATATAAATTTTTAATTGCTTTTTTTGTTTTTTAATCTTTAAAATTGGGTGCTAGTATAGAATCGGCCGCCTTGGTCAGTGACGTCATGACAAAAAGTGACGTCATGTAAAAACTGCAACTACTTTTGGGAAGGGTGCAAAAACACGGAATATAAGTTAACGTTAGTGCTAGAAACGATAGAAGTTAAAGCGGAATGGATATCGATTTTTCAATATTTGTGTGATCGGAGAATAGTGCCTCCACCAAATGTACTATAGCTTTCTCATTTCTGCTTAGATTTTAACAATTTTACTATCGTGGGAAAGAACGATGCTTCATCTACCCGAATAAATTGATTGCTAGTCCAACGTATATATACATTGTATTTATGGAGCACTAACTTAAACTGTACTATTTTGTACCAATTCTCAGCAATTCAATTTTTGCAATAAAAATACCAAACCAACACACATTAAAAGAGTATGTCTTGCTTTATTTACCTAAAAACTTTCACGTTTATACGTTATCTATCATACAAAACGAGCAATCGTTGTTCAAACGTAACCGCTTGACAAAGCTTTTTTCCAATGCATTCTTAAAGGCGATTCGATCATTGTTCATTATAAGCCGACCCCCGTTTACTGTAATCGGTGAATAATACTTCTATTCCGTGTTTTTGCACCCTTCCCAAAAGTAGTTGCGGTTTTTTTACATGACGTCACTGACCAAGGCAGCCGATTCTATACTAGCACCAAAAGTTTAAAGCTGTTAAAAACAACAACTTGTATTTTGGAAATTTTTTTTAGTTCTGGGCAAAGATCAAAACCGTAACCTTATTCTTAACTCTAGCCCTTACCTTAACCCTTCCTAACTTTAATCCTAACTCTGGCAACACATGATGGTAACCATGGCAACAAGTGGGTAAAAATAGCGACTTTGTAAAACTGTTCTTCCTGTTTTTGTATCAAGCACTTTATAACATTCTCGTTTTGTCTCTTTTGACTATTTCTAGACATCTGCTGTGTTTGGTGTAGCGGACGTCAAATACCGTAGTCTGTGTGATGTCAAATATTGTTTTTCATTGTGATGGTCAGAAATAAAAACAAACTGAACTTAAACAGTTGTGTGGTGAAAAGCATATGCAAGTTTGTTCGGAAAATGTGGTCATACGGTCTCCCACGTTGACCAAAGAAAATTTATGTAGAGAAATATTCAAAATTCAGCAAAATTTAAAAAACTCCAACATCTAATTTTAACCCTACTTACAGTCATTCAGTCTTCGAAATTAGCCTCGGCAATCGGCAATTGCCGAGGCAGATACATGAATGGCACATTAGCCTCGGCAATAAAAATGCCGAGGCCATACGAGCGCTTGTAAGGACCACAAGATTACAAAAATAACCCTAATTTTCTTAGACCACACTAGACTAGGAGGTTAATTCAATCTTACTATTGCTTGATGTTTTTATTTGGGTTACTTTCTACTTTGCCGCCGCTTAGACACGTGCCCAGCTGGGAGAATTGAATTTTTTATAGAAATATCACCCTATTTGCATTGATTCAACGCCAGTAGACGTCAAATTATTGTAAGCATTTACTCCTTATCGCACTTTGCCTTCCGTTATCTTGTCCAGCTGTCTCAGAAACGATCGTGCCGCTTTCACAACGAACCACACAACATCAACAGACGTCGAATACATGTAAGTAATAGGTTAACGTGTTAACCTTTAGAGTGAGCTTTGTTAAAATTGCGGTTTGTGATAGATGTCTGGTTGCGTAACAACAACAGGTGCAATTTTATACGCTGACAATGCTCAGGTGAGCTATAAAAAAAGTTTGCAACCTTATAAATACTGGCTTAATTGTTACGCAAAAGTTATTCTTTCATTGAATGCTTGTTCTTTACCAGTGTCATTGCCAATATAAATCATGGTAAAGGAAGATACAGTTAAACAGTGGAATTTACCTGCTATAGGTTATGAAACAGAGGGTACAGAAGGAAAAGTTAGTGTAGTATTTTGCAAAGTTTGTGAAGAATTTTATGACGGAAACAAATCGGAATTAGAAAAGCTACGGGGCCCAGTTAAAAAAGTAGTACAAAATAGGATAAATGGTACTTCGGCAGTAAAAAAAAGTAATGCTTCCGATCATGTGACATCGCGCGTTAATGAACGGGCAGTTTTGCGTCTTCAAGCGTCTTAAGAAATGACTGAATTTATCTCTAGACTGGAAAGGCTGGACCCTAGGGCCTCAAGGTGTAGGGGCCTCAAAATTTAAGATGTAGCCCACTACGTATATGATATCTAAAAATGTGTATAACTGCGGCCCACACCATCACTGATGCCGCCCTTGTCTCCAAGTACTCGGGATTCCCCGTCACCATCTCTTGACCAAACACAATCATTCTGACTGTTAAAATGATGCTGGACATCAAATTTCTTAACGCTGAACAGTGAACACAAGGTTTGACAGCGTGCCTCCTCCTTCAATGCGTGAGAGTAGAATTCTGGCTCTGGAGAGATGTTTCTCAACATTGGTCCATGTTCGCTTCCTTTGCCTGTTTTGAATTGGATCTCTTGTAACGTTGATTAATTATTGATGACCCTGTATAGTGTATATGGTAGGTAATGGTCTTTCTTGCAAATATAACTATTGCAGCTTTGACGTTCTCAACATATGTTTCTTTGATTTTTGTGCTGAAAACGTCACACTATTTAAATACGGTCATATGCAAGTTACTGTTGTCACGACACGTAATGTCCTCAGTCCTCACATAATTTTGCGTCATTGATTTGTGATTTTTCCTAGGCAGTTAAGCATCATGTGATTTTGCCTCTCTGCCTTGCCGTTTTCATTCTTGTGCATTTTTTGTCCGTTTTTTCAATTTATTATTAAAAACATCAGTCAGTTGGTTACTTGAAAATATGAGTAGGCTAACATGAGTATGGCCGAAAATTTTTGTAATTTTTATTTTATTTTCATGTTATTATGTTAAATGCCGCATGATCACTGGCGTAGAGTACGGGGGTGCAGGGGTGCGGCGCACCCCCTGCTCTCATCGGTATTTTAATTCTTTTTTTTCATTTTCATTTTATTACGGTATTCAAAATATAGCTGTTTCAAATTCACACTAATTTGGTTCGTTTCCTACGCAGCATGCTACAACAACGCCTGAGGTTTAAGGTCCATTAATAACTATACAGTTTTGTCATTCGAAGCACGCAATAATATCGTTAAACGCAAGTCAAACGCAACAATAGCTGTTGCATCAAGAATTGCTGACTTGTTCATTTCCCCGCCGTATGAAGCTCACGCTTATTGAATGACTTCGATTCGCTATGACGTAACAATGCAGACGCATGTTTAATGTAAATGTAACCTGGTGTAGCAGTCTTGTGGTTAACCACGTGCTCGAGCGTTGTTATTGCGTTGTAAGCAGTTGAAACTACACCCGGTACACGTCCAGGTACAAAGCCGCAGTATCACAATTGGAAAGTGCAAAACTTTGATTGAAAACACAATTGCCATCTTAACAGCCAAATCCAACATTTCAATTGCCCATCAGTTCTTCGAATTAGTCAAACAAGAATCAGTATCATATCTCTGAAATTGCAACTACCTACTGTCCCACGCGGCCGTTCAGCGTCCCAAACTGATGATGAAGTTTACTTTCCACAAATATATGTGGAAACTTTCATGGCTGCCATTCACGATTTAGGCGAAAGGTTCGATAAAGAAAACCTGTCCCATGTCGCACAACTGGAAAATATGATAGACGGCTCCCCAAGTTTGACGGAAGAACAAATTTCCTGCAAATTTCCCGATATTGATACGTCACAATATTTGAGAGAGGTTGGGAATCTCAGAGCTTTTTTGAAATCAAAAAATGTATCAGAAGCAACTCCTCAACAAATGTGTAGTTTATTTCATGAAAACGACACCTTACCAATCATGTTTCCGAATGTGGCAATCCTCATACGATTGTACTTGACTTTGCCATGCACGTCTTGCGAGGCCGGACGTTCGTTCAGCACACCCAGACGGATCAAGACATATTTGAGGTCAACAATGACCCGAAACAGGCTAAGCCCCGTGTATGTGCTTAATGTACACAAAGAAAAAGTCGATCGTCTCGACAGAGAAAACCTGATGGCAGAATTTATTGCTAAAACATCAGTTCGAAAAAATACGTTTTGTGGTTGAATTGTTGTATGATTGTTAGTTTGTTTCGCTGTTTTCATTTTTTTCGTGGGTTGTCATTTGATGTTTATGCGACACGGTTGATATTTTGATGTAACTGCACCCTGGGTTTTTTTTTCGGTCATTTATCAGTCCTTGACCGATTTTTTAGCAAAATGTCCGAAAAAATGTAGTCAATTCGATCAAAATGTCCGAAAAAACAACGTTTCTCTGCGAAGCTGAATGCTGTAGCTAGTCAGGTAGTGCAAATTTTGGTTTGTATCAGCTACTTAAAAGGAAATAGTTTCATCAAAAAAATGACCGAAATTTTTCAATCATTTCGGACAAATGACCGAAAAGTCTCTGCGAAAAAAAACCTGACTGCACCCCCGGTAATTTCTAAAACTCTACGCCTATGCGCATGATTGTTAGGTTTTATTTGTCTATGGTTAAAAAATCACCTCTCCACCAATAAAGTGTAAATATACATTTTGAATGTTACATAGGTGGCAGTTTATATTCAGGGATGTTTAGTGAATGCATATAACTTAATTATGAAACAAACAACTTTCACCAAGAAACCTGCCAAACGAGGAGGTTTCAATGTCCCTGGAACACATCCATCCATCCACAATGGCCTTCTACTGATTTCAACTGGCATTCCAACTTTAGATGATGTTTTAGGTGGAGGACTACCTGTTGGGAGTGTGATGTTGATAGAGGAAGATGCACACAACAGATTTGCCAACCTGTTACTCAAGTAAAGTAATTTTAATCAAATGTCTATTTGCTAGAAATTATTCTTCATTTGCGTTGGCATTCACTCAGCCATGACCTATCTAAATGTCCAGTGACTATAAGACAAGTTTAGGTCTAAGAAATGTTTTGACTTTTCTATTATGATAACTACTTTGAATGAAAGGAATTACGTTTTTATATATTAATATTTTTAATCAACTATAGTTATTAGTCTCTAAACCCTTGACAGCCTGTTTCACCTAAAAGGAGGATCATCAGAAAGTCCTTATTCAAATAGAATACATTCCTATTTATTGTATTCTATTTGAATAAGGACCTTCTGATGATTCTCCTTTTAGGTGAAACCAGGTTGGCCTGTTTGGGGCCAACTTTCAGAAATCTGGCTCTTTTTGAAGCTGTTTGGCCCCCAAATGTTTGGTTGGCCCGTTGACTCTTTGTTGGCTGTTTATGAGCAGGCTGGGAACTATTTCCTAGATTTTAATGGAAGCTTCAGCAATATGGAAGTCAAAACGTGTTTTTTGGCAACTCTTGCCTTTCTGATTTTTCACCCTGTTTTCTTTCACACCCGGCTCGACATCAGATCAGCATGACCTTTTTTTAGTTAGTTGAAGGCTTGCCAGGTTGGCCTTTTTGGGGCCAATTTCAGAAATTTGGCCTTTTGAAAGCCAGTTAGCTTTCCAATTTTAGGTTGGCTCTTTGGCCCTTTTTGAAAACCAGTTGGTTTCTTAAGTTTTAGTTTAGCCCTTTAGCTTTTTTTGGGCCTTGTTTGGCCGTTTTCCAAATGTGAGGGATTGTAGAATGTCTTTTTGCAAGTGATTCTTTTTGCCTTGTCTTCTGGTGAAGGTTGTAACACAATAACACTAGTTAGGCTATTGTGGCAGTGTAATAATACAGGTATACTATTTTATTTCAATTGTGTTTGTTGGACTTGATCCAGAAAGACTAGGATGCCAAAGAAGTAGAAAGCAGGATATGAGAGCGGTACCGTACCGGTAGGAAATACAATAGTACAGTAATTGGGGAAAAACTTACCACAGACATTGTGTATGCTGTGAACTCGAATGGGAGGATGATAGTGAATTGAATGTGGAAATGTTTGGCTGATTGATTCCTATTTCAAACAATAATGTTTGTCGATTTTCCTTATTTTTGTGTACGGTACACAGTAACTATTTGCGTAACTAAGGTATTACTTTAATTATTTTGTTTAGGGGAAATATTTAGCTATATTGCTAAGCCTAAGAATGTGTTGCTAATTCAGTGAAATTGCTTCTTAGTACTTGAAAATTGAGTTGGCCCTATTTTTGGCCCCTTGTTTTAAAATTTGGCTCTTTTTTGGCCCTTTTTGAACGTGCAGTTGGCTCCTTGCCAAATTTACATCTGGTAACCCTGGGTGAAACAGGCTGTCAAGGGTTTTTAGAGACTAATAACTGTATTTGATTTAATTTGCTCTGCTTGGCTTTTTGCTTGGCATTGAGCATTTGTTGTAGTATTAAGTATTTATTGTTTTATTATTATTTTTAGGTATTTTTTGGCAGAGGGCATTATGTGTCAACAGGGATTGTATATGGCATCTGTAAGTGAAAATCCTGTGCGAACTTTAGAGCGTCTACCTAAGCCAATTTCCTCCTCTCCTCAAGTCGACAACACTTCAAATAGTAGTGCGGACAACATGAAAATAGCTTTTATGTATAAAGATCTGCCAAAAGATTTTCCTTCACTGTCAAGTGTATCAAAGTATGGTCATTATTACGATATAACTTCTACAATGGATATAAAACTGCTGGAAAGTTGTAAGGTGAAAAGCTTGAACTTGAGTGACTGTTGCCTTGTAGATGAGACACGGGAAGATGTTTTCAGGTAAGCAAAGTTTTGTTTAGAGCCATTTTTATGTCATCACTTTTTACTATTGGTATCCATGCTAATGATGAGTATAAACTGAATAAGATGAAATGTAGCAGTCATGCATTTTTATTGCAGACGCATTGTAAAGGATTTGAAAGAGCACATTAACGACAATAAGTGCTATCAACCTCTTTCAACTGGTGGCAACGATGTAAACCTAAAAGTATTACGAGTGGGATTGCCAAACCTTGCTTCTCCATTGTGGTGCGAAAACTGTGACGACAGCATGAAATATATCACAAGATTTTTGCATTGTTTGAGGGCATTAGCGAGAAAGTCTTTGCTCATTTGCATGGTTACCATCCCGACGTATCTTTACACTCAAACTCAAGTGGCAACACTTCGCCAGTTTGTAGATTGCTCCGTGGAATTAAAAGCATTTGTAGGTGAAAAGAATCCGGCGTTCAAGCAATATCACGGTTGGTTGGAAATAGAGAAGCATTTTTCTGGATATATTTAGAGGCTCATTTAAGTCTTTGCTTTCTTACCGTCAGAGCATTTTTTAATTATGTTACAGTATATCTCTTTGTAACAAAACTCGTTAAACTCGTTAAAGTTACTTTGTTTTGTCTGTCTATAGTTTTAGAAGATAGAGAAAAAAGTGTTCTTTTGTTAGGATTTTAAAAAAAAATGTCCGTTTTGCCCTGCCTTCCGCTACCCTTTTTATATATTTTGCAGGTCTATTCAATATTCACAAGCTTCCATGCCTCAATTCTTTGACTTCGTTTGTTCCAGAATCTTTTGACTTGGCTTTTGAATTAAAGAGAACGAAATTTATAATAGAATGTTTACATCTACCTCCTGATGTATCGGAGACGGCCAGTCGGCAGGGAATGGACGAAAGCAAATTGAAAACTTCTTCTCTGTGCGGAGGAACTTCATTACGGAAAGATTTAGATTTTTAAAACGCCTACAACTAGAGAATAACGCCTACAACTAGAGACCTCAAGGCAATCAGGTGTTCTGATTGCCTTGAGGTTATCGAGTTAACGTAATTCGAAGCTAAGCTTTCGGTGAAGGACATTTGAGGTAATATGAAAGCAGTGGCGTAACCAGAGGGTGGGATGATTTAATCCGTATAACCAGGAACGTAGTCATGGGGGAAATTGGCATTGTCCTCTGAAATATTTTTGTTTATGCAATCGACCAACAAACGTGTAAGCTATTGAAAAGTTTGTTAAAAGAAATGTATTTTTTTAATCAAATTTATGCGACATTTAGTCAAGCAACACTTTTCGCTGCTAACAGTAGAGGTAGCCGACGTAGTGATTCGCAATTTGTTGTTTGACATTTTGCTTACCAGTAGCCAAATGCAATGTCAAATGTTTGTTTCTACGTACGACGCGCACCTCAGATCTAATATAAACATTGGATAAGTAGGCTACTGTGTTGTATTTTGTACGAAAGATATTTAGGCTACTGACATACTGCAGCCTACCATTAAGGCCTAGTCCAATCTATTTATTCTTATTGCTATTTCGGTTTTATGTAAATTAAATAAACTTTTCATTCTCTCTTACAGCATTATTTGACAGCATTATTCATTGATTTAGGTTGAAATTGCCGTTAGAATGCGCAATGTTTTCAGAAATTTCTGGGGCAGCCCCCCCCAAACTCCCTCGTGGCTACTGACTTGTTCCTATGGTAGTTTCTCTTGTGTATGACAACTAATGGCTTGTCTAGTCTTTATTGGTTGATTGCGATGAATACAGAACAAGAAAAATCAACAGTACAATTTACTTCATACTTCTTCATAATACAACTGCACGAGTTAACATGATGCGGATATGACGTACACTTGCCGCTGGAGGCAGCATCGATTATATCTGTTGCATCCCTCTTCTTCTTAAGCATCATGCGTGAAATAAATCAGTTGAGATGCACATTGACCAATCATGTCAAATAGATAATAAATGTACGGATGCATCTGAACGGTGGTGAAGTCGCAAGTCCTAAAGCAATAATAATCGACACATGCTCAATGCAATGTAACACACATTGACTACTCGGCATTTCAGCATATTGACTTGAAATAAAATACAATTTATTGACGATATTTTATGGGAGGAATTATGGGTCTCCCAAATCTTGATGTACGAATGTAAGCATTAGCATCAGACATTGTTTCTGCAGGTGAAGCATCTATGTTGCTAGTGCTTTGCGGTGGATGAACATTGTGGTTACTTGTATATTGAGTAGGCATTGCGTCCGCTAGGTAGTCATAATCATATTCGAAACCCGGGGAAGCATTGCGTGTTTTATACAAGTGACGGCGATTACATCTGACATGAGCAGTTTTGATGACATATGAACGAGGGTCATGTTTCTTGTTAGCTACAATGGCTTTGTTCCATTGCTTGTTTTTACTTCGATAATTCACAACATCTCCCTTTTTTAACGAGGATAAAAGCTTGGTGCCGCGATCATAATACGTTTTTGACGACTTTGTCTGTCACACAAGTCCCTGTAGGCATTAACAACTTGTTGCATAAGCAGATTCGTCACAACAGGCAACTTGCTTCTTAATCATCTACTCATAAGCATTTGAGCAGGAGAACAATGTAATCCAGACACAGGTGAATTGCGATACTCAAGCAAAGCAATGTACGGATCCTTTTGATCATCATAAGCTTTTTTATTGTAACTGGAAGATTTTGTATAAGTGAATGAATCACATGTTCCAATTCATTGTTTAATGAATTATCTGACTCAACTTCAAGATATGCACGAGACAAAGTGTCAGCCATATACATGAGCTTTCCTGGAACATATTTAATCTTCAGATCATATGGTTGAAGTTGAAGCATCAAGCGTTGGAGTCGCGGCGGTGCTTTGCATAGCGGCTTCATTATTGTGGTCGGACTCCACAGAGATAGCTTCTTTACCTTATGCATATTGGTGGAATTTCTTTGTTGCGAAGACAATTGAGAGCATTTCTTTCTCAATCTGGGCATAGTTTACTTCTGCCGATGTCATTGATCGAGAGGCGTAAGCAATTGGTTTGCCTTCTTGCATCAGACAAGCTCCAAGACCACATTGCGAAGCATCTGAGTTAAATTTAAGTGCTCCCTCACTCTCGTGGCCAAATGCCGCGTAGACATACCGATGTATGTACAATTCGCGTCATGCGAACAAGTGAACTTGTACACGACATTTGAACTCAAGTAGGAGGGAGTCCTAGATTTAAGCAAGCTTAAGCACTTAGATTTAACTAATTTGAACAAGCAAAGTGCCATTAAAGATCACATATTCGATTGCCAAACATGTTCAAATAACAAACCATCCTTGGAATCGTTTAGAATTATGCGTAAATGTTCCACCGAATTCGACACTAAAATCCACGAGGCTTTGCTAATAAAATCATACAATCCTCGCCTCAATGCACAGTTGTTTGCCTCAGGCGCTTCTTATTTACTCAACGTCTTTTCTTGATGCGTCATATGATGCGTCTTTGCCTTGCGCATTTAAAACGCCATGTGATGTGCCTTTTTCCTACGCTCTGCCGTTTCATTTTGCATTTCGTTTTTCAATTCAGTGTTTAGATCAGTTATTCATTGTAGATATGATAACAGTTATTTTTTGTCACTTGATAAGGGCTAACGTGTGTATGGCCGAAAACGTTTGTAGCTTATAGTTTATGTTCAATTTTTATGGATTATGTTAAATGTCGTGTGGTTGCTTGGTTGTATATGTCTGTGGTTGAAGAAAGTGACCTCTTTACCAAAATTGTATTTCTTTCTCAATCTGGGCATAGTTTACTTCTGCCGATGTCATTGATCGAGAGGCATAAGCAATTGGTTTGCCTTCGCCTTCGTGCATCAGACAGGCTCCAAGACCACATTGCGAAGCATCTGACTGTATGGTTACAGGTTTCTTTACATCAAAAAATGATAGAACGGGCTTTTTGGATAGTAGATCTTTCAGTTTAGACGAAGCATCATCAATTCATCATGCTTCGTTGTCCAATCCCATGGAACTCCTTTCTTCAATAGTTCACGCAGAGGAGCTGTGATTGTTGATTCATTTGGAATGTACTGTGACAAGTACTTTGTCATGCCCAAAAATCTTTGTAGAGACTGAATGTGTGAGAGTTTGGGCATTTCGACAATGGCTTTGATCTTGTTCACATCGGCCTTGAGACCATTTTCAGTGACAATGTTTCCCATGTATTGTACAGTGGTCACTTTGAATTGAATTTTGTTTTCATTGATCTTCACACCTTTCTCCTAGCTCTTCTTAGCACTTTCAAGAGGGTATCATTATGTTGAACTTCATTGTCTGCTGCAATGATGATGTCATCTGCTATGACATATACACCTTGAAGATCTCCAAAGGTTTCTTCATTTTTTTTCTGCATGGCCTCGCTTGCTGATGAGATACCAAATGGCATTCGCAAGAATCTTTTACGTCCCCATTAGGTGTGAAAAGTTGTCAAGTATAAAAGGATTCATCAGAAAGCTTAACATGCCAATATCCATCCTTTATGTCAATGACAGTGAATAACTTTTTTCTTAATAGCTGAGACTGAACATCACCAGGAGTTGGTATGTTATATCTCTCACGCATTATCACTTCATTTTAGGGCTTAGGATCAAGACAAATGTGCAGTAATTTATTCTTCTTTTCTGCAATGACAAGGTTGCTAACCCAGTCAGTTGGTTTATCAACACTGGCTAAATGCCTTGGGATCCTAGGTTGTTTAAGGTTTCTCTTAACACAGGGCGTATTGCATAGGGAATTTTACGAGGATGTTGAACTACACCTGTAGCATCAGATTTAAGCTTTATGTGATATTCTTTTTCATATGTAGGCTACCAGTGCCAGTAAAAATATCAGCATAATCATTCTTAACATCATGCAATGTGAGAGTTGATTTATTTTCACAGGTATCTACTCGCTTCACAAGATTCAACATAGCACATGCATATTCGCCTAATATGGGCAATGGGCATGCACGGTAGATTTACAATGTAAAATCTTATATCATATGACATATTATCCTCGTTACACATTTGATGACACTTGTCCCTATTGGTTTTACTTTCGTATTTCCAAAACCACATAGCGTAGTGTTACATGCATTTAGCTTTTGCTTCATTTGCTTAAAATAAACGACAAGGAATGACATTGGCTTCAGCACCAGTATCTAATTTAAATACAATTGAAAATTTTTGCAACTTATTGTTCATGATTGTCATTTTCATTCTCAATTTTGTTTGGTATTTTTTACCGCTGTCGTCCTGCGAATTGATTGAGGAAATCTTCAGGAAGCTTTCTTCACCTTCAGTGATCTGTAATGAGGACCTCCTTTCTTCAAGGTTCCTGTGGTGCTGCGACAGGCATTCGCAAAATGGTTGCGTACACCACATTTATTGTATGTCTTTCCATATGCTGGACACTGACGTGGAGCACGTGTAGTGCCACAATACTTGCATGTACTTTTAGATTTTGATTTTACTTTACCAGTCTTATGTATTACACTCACTGATTGTGATGCAGATTCATTCATAACTCTGATCTGCTCTTTACCGTTGGCTTCTGCAGAATGGCATGTGTCCATGACCATGGCAAGTGTCGAATCTTGCATTTGCAACAATCTCTCTCTGATTCTGTTTGTTTTTTCATGTCTTTATCCTGCATTGCGGAAAGCGGACTTGAGCGCTATGCATCGGTGTACGCCTTCCGACGTACACCTGACCCACACTGCAGCCGACGGCAATGTCTGTTTCTGGTTGTCTACTGTCTATCATGAACTCCACAAACAATCTTGTCTCTCAGGTTCCTTTCTTTTTCATTTGCATTGCTGAAGTTACATCCATCTGCCAGTAGTCGTAGCTCATGAACCCATTTGTCAATTGATTCACCTGGCATTTGGTCTCCTCACAACCATTGTTGCATTGGATTTTTTTCGACAGTTCTGCCGTTGTATAATAAGTAGAAAAGCCAAGTTCCCACTTTTTTCCATACTTGTGCTAGATTGCTGCTTGCAAAGTTTATGGGCTGAGGCAGTGGCGTAGCCAGAAAAAATTTTTGGGGGGGGCCAAATATTGATGAATTGAAGAGAACGACAAAATGTTTGATTTAAGACATCACCACCTGATGTGCAGTGGCGCATCCTGGTGGGTTAAGCAAGGGAAGCAATAAAGCTGGTGGGGGTTAGAGCGAGCCGAAGGCACGCGTATTCTAGGGGGGTCCGGGGGCATGCTCCCCCGGAAAATTTTTGCAAAATTACACTTAAATAATGGATTATAACGCTTTCTGGAAACACTTTCAGGGTAAGATTTGTATGAAACTTATTAGCAGATAAACAGCTATTAACTTATTAAAGGTAGCTCTTATCTACACACAAACGGGCAAAAACTGCGGCTAAAATTAGAGAACACAAAAAACTCAGCTACACAAAAACCCTACAGAGTAAGCGATTCTGAAATTGCTTCCACAGATTAGTTAAAAGAAGCGTAAATCGCGTAAACTTGGCGCGATTTACGATTTGCAAAATTTATTGGTGTCTTTTTGTGTGTCTAAAACAAGTCCTGGGGGGTGTTAATAGCCAGATGTCTTGGAAAACAATATAAATTTATACAAATTATATTATATTTTCAACAAAGGGTTCAACTTCGGAATCCAAACTTTGAAAATTTGGGGGGGGCCATGGCCCCGTTCGCCCCCCCCCCCTGGCTACGCCTATGGGCTGAGGTTGCTTAAACTCTGTCATCTAGGCAAGTATTTGGAATCTCAATTCTGACACCATGTGATAGTTTCTCTTGTGTATGACAACTGATGAGTTGTCTGGTCTTTATTGGTTGATTGCGATGAATACAGAACAAGAAAACTATTAGTACAACCAATTCATACTTCTTCATAATACAACTGCACGAGTTAACATGATGCAGATATGACGTACACTTACCGCTGAGGCAGCATCGATTTTATCTGTTACGGTTCCCCCGGGGTTTTGTTTGCGAACTACCCTGCGCATGACCAGTCCACAAAACCATTCCAAAGTTAAGAAGGTTTTAAAAGCTTTCATCGTCAATTGAAATTTAATGTTAATCTCAATTTTAAAGCAATTTATATCACTTTCGTTTATGACGTCACTGAATTGTTGCCTCTCATAGAAAAACCCTTGCCCCTTCGTTGTACCCATGAAAAATTGATCGGATAACGCCACTGTGTGAAAGTCTGAACTTTTGTTGAACATTATTGTACCGTACTGTATGTATCCTGTTTTGCTACCTTCGTGTTCCAGCAAGATATCAAGCTGCCATTCACATTTGGGACTGGTCAAAGATAATCACTTTCCCTCTCTATGACATCAAATCATATCTCCGCATCAAATATACCGTTTGTGGACAATCTATATACTTTTGCCGTATGACATGTCGGACAATTTCCTTTTTTCCGAAAGTTTTGTGCAGCACTTTGACTTGAAATACACACCTACGGTTCAGTGATATCTGTTGTCAGTGATGTGCGGTGAGGTTCCTGGATGGTGAGGCACTAATTTTTTCAAATCACTTTTACAATAAAATTTTTTAACAACAACATAAACGGTATCATACTAATTAAAAAAATTAGCAGCATGCTTTCACATTTATAAAAAATAAAATCCATGCGCCTATCCTTTTGGACTAAAACATCTGTGACTTTGTTGTAGAGACCCTTCTTTAGTCCAAACATTATCACTAGATATTGAAAATAAGAGACAGGGAAAGCAGAAAAGGCGATTATTATCATTCATAAGGCATAGCCACACAGCCATTTCTTTTTTGAGTACCAATCTCATTAAAAGTTGCAAGTTATTTTTTTTTGTTCAGTCGTCTGACGCAAACCTTATAAATTTGGAACAGGTCTTCCTTTAAATCTCTCAGATTTGATACTAAATCTTTCTCCATTTTAGTTAAATTTTATAAGAAACAATCCTTTACACTGCAAGAAGTCACATACCACGTACTATGCGGGCATTCCAGCTTGACGAAAAAGGTTTCATAGCTGTGACGTCACATTTGAGGCGTGCCTCAAATCATAGCTAAATCGTTCATGATGATTTCTGGGCGACTTTGCGAAAGAAAAAGGCACGCATAATGCAATGTATGGAAGTTTTCTGATCTGAAGTGCCTCTCCAAAGAGTGCAAAGCCAAGCTGTGCCTCTCCTCGCGTATTTCAACGATTTTGACCACGTGAACGCTCGATATGAATATCGCCACAGAAACAGAAAAAATTAAAGCACAGTTTGAGTGTAGAAACGTAAAATTTGCGGGAAAGGGGGCACGACTACAGCAATTCACACAAATTAAAGCACTTAAAAACATGCAATATTTACTACTTTTTAACAAATAATATTTATTCTGTGATAACCATTTCTTTGATATAACTTTTGGTTTGCCAGATGTTGGCAGGTGAGGCACTGCCTCCCCTGACTGCACGTCCCTGTCTGTTGTGTCTGCCCAGCCTTACCATTGCTTGACACAGCTCTGCAACACGTCATAGATTTAAGCTTTAACTTACTGTTGTTAACAGAGCGCTGCTACATTTTTGTTGGAACAGCGGCGCTACTTTTTTGCAATGTAGCGGAAAGGCGCTACATTTCTTTTAGTCGCACTCCCGCTCAGGGCGTAGCAACGAAGAACGTGGTCCTCTCCGAACATAAGACCGGGGCGCAACTTTCCAAAAGGTACCATTAAAAATTCCCCTTTGAAGTTTGTTTGGTAATTACAGAAAAAAAAAGAGCAATAGTAGTGGTGGGAATCAAACCCACGTCAATGAAATGACTAGAGCCTATCACCGCCCTAATCCTTTGCGCCAAGTCAGCCGATAGAAACCAATGATTTAATTTAACTATGATTTGCGTTTTTCTTTTGTTTCGCAAAGGGAATTTTTTAATGGTACCTTTTGGAAAGGTGTGTCCGGGGCCCCAGTGGCGGCTGGTGGGTTCTAGAAATGGGGGTGCTGCGTGTTTGCCGAAGGCGAATTCAAAAGAGGGGGAGTCTGCGGGCCTCCCAAAGAAAATTTTGAAAAATCACATTTAATTAGGTAGCCTACATTCTGAGCGTATTTTCAGCTCTAAATTGTAATAAAAGTTTAAGATAAAACTGGCTTATTTAAGAGTTTCGCAAATGTGTAATATTTTGAAGGGGACGATCAACAAACAAATGTGAATAACACGTTCTAGCTATTGTGCTGTCACAGCATCTGAGCACGACAGGGTAATGTTACTCACATTGGTAAAACAATGTTAGTACTAGTGAAATATTAATATTCATTACAGTAGCCTAAAAGGCGGCAGGCCTGACTGGTCAGTTATAAACAACAGCTGCAAAGCTTAAAACCAAACAAGTGGGTTAGTCATGTGAACAACGTTTAAAAGGCCAAATTAAAAAATGCCAAACAAAATTTTTTGGGCAAAAAAACAACAAACGAGGCCAAAAAACTGCCAAATTTTGAAAAAAGCCAAACAGGATTTTTTTCATGCCAAACAACATAAAAAATGCCAACCTGGCAACTCTGAATGTGCTGTTTGAAACGCAGCACAAGAGTTTGCTGTTGGTTTGCATAGGCAACTCAAGAAAACACGCGGCTCGTTGACGTCACGATAGAGTCTTTGTTTTATTGTAACCTTGCGCAAAATATTTCACAGCACGCAGAGTTGCCAAATATAATTTACACAGTCAGCAATTCTGTGAACAGAAAACATAAACTACATTTTGGGCAGAAGAAACGCTAAGATATTTGAGAAACTTTTCTTGAAAATTTTTGTGGGAGTGCTGCAGCACCGCAGCACACACTAGCGAGCCGCCCCTGCGGGGCCCCATACAACGCAAAAGCTAGAATACGGTATTTATTTTACAGAACATGCAGGATTCATATTAGGCTATGTATACACAGTAGAGAGCACAGTTCCGCTTATTAGCGGATTAGCATTTTCGCTAATATTTAGAAATTTTAGCGGACTCGTTAGCAAAAGTAAATTTATTGGAAATCCGCTAATTTTTTTGTCAAAAGCTAACTTTTACGTTAGCTGCGCCCACCACTATGTATACATAGTCTACAGTGACAGTGTTAGTCCTGTAGAATTTGGTCTAAAAATGGGTCAACCTAGAAAAAATTCTTATAAAGACGTATGATATAGGCTACTGTTGGAAAGGCAATTTCATCAGCTTTTCAATGATAGGTTTTGTCATTTTTTTTACTTTGGGGAAAAAAAGTTACGACCAAAAACGTGCCGGGGGGGTAAAAATTGAAATTAGGAAAAAAATATTAACATAAGAATATTTATTTTCTTATCTTTCCTGTAATGGCCAGGGTAAACAAAAGGTTAGAAACTTATGAATTATCAGCAGAAAAGCAGGATATAGATGCAAAGGGTATAAATGAAAATAGAAATAGAATTATATATTTGTTTCAGGGGGTAAGAGTGAGCAAAACGGGGGGAGGGGGTGCACCAGTAAAGCTGTCGTTGTTCATTGTAACTTTATTATGTTATAGTTTATTTACTACGGTTAGTGTGATACATTGCAGATAGATTCAAGTCAAGAAGAAACAGCAATTTGTGTTAAGTGTAGACAAGGCTATCGAACTGGTGATTCACTGTGTCATGTTGGAGCTTATTTCTGCGAGAGTGATAGTAGCCTACCACACACCCTTTGGACACTATAGTTGGTCATGCTTTGAAAATGGATTGTGAAACGCTGGTTGCAACTCTGCAGAAAAGTAGAGAAAATAGCCATATTACATACATCATGCCGTAATTCCTTGAGAAACCATGTGAGATCCAAGAAACGTCCAGCCTCAAGCCATGAACAATCCAGTAGCAAGACAGTATCGACCAGGTCAGATCAACAGTCGTTTGACTTTAAAAAGCAGTGTTTTTACTGTGGACATACAGTAGTTGTATGTTTGATGAACGGCACCCTAATCGAAATAAATTTGAAGAGGTGCGGACAAAATAGTCAGGAATATACTGTATTACGTAACACTTGCTTTATGCCAAAGTAGAGACGATAAACTTGCTAAAACTGTTCAGAAACTACTGCTTAGTGCACACGACCTGGTGGTTGCTGAAGTCAGATACCATGTACCATGCAGAACAAGGTTTGAAAATCCTGCTCAGTATTCAACACCTGGTCGTCCAACATCCACTGAAAAAATGACATTGTTTAATGCTGCATGTAAAAAAAATAAAACGTGATATGGACTTGTACACCGTTGTCAGTATAGGATTAGAATCATGATTTGATTACAGAATGCCACACAAACCGTATTGTTTTTCATAATTACTTTCAGGAGGACCTTCACAATCGCTTTATTGATCTTCTCTGGAGCGCATTCTACATCTTCAAGAAGTCACCCCTCAGTTGGTTAGGATACATGAGTGCAAAAAGAACATCGCAATCTAAGCCAAAGTCTGTTGTTAGCATGTTGCCGGTGATCGACTTACACGCCACAGATTTAACAGCTTAACATTCGTTTCTATCGCTTGTGGCTGAACAGTGCCAAAAACTGAATGTCCGAATGGCATGTGTAACCTTCGACCAACAGCTTCATATAAAAGCATACGACATAGAATCATCAAAGAACATGAGCGTATTTGTTCGATTGGGCGGCTCTCACCAGCTTATGAATTTTCTGGGATCAATTGGTTCTTTTATGGAAGGAAGTGGCTTGAAAAGTGCTCTTGAGACAGCATACGCTCTTGTAATTGTAGGTAGGGCACATGTTTAGTGGGAAAGCAGTTTCCCGCGCTGTTCGAGGTCATCTGTTATGCGCAACAGCTATTCTGTCCCTTATGTTGGAAGAATTTTGGAGTGAGTTGACGCCCGGAGAGCAGAGCGCCTTGGAGAAATTGTATGACTCAGACAGTCCTTCTGATCATAATAGCCTAATGATAACATTGGGCATAAGATGATGGCATTTTTCACCAATAAAAAGGAGCAGCTCACACGAGAATCACGTACATCAGCTCTGTGGTTAAGCTATGTTAATTACGTTTCAGTTGTGCTGGAGTTTATTCAAGCAGAGAGAACAAGCAACTGGTTACTACACATTTCTGCGTCAAAAAGCATGCTAGAGCTATTTGCTGCTACAGGTCACAACAATTATGCAAAAACATGTCGCCTGTATCTTTAAACACTTGCAGAATTGGAAACAAGTCCCAGATGTTTACCAGCAATTTATGTACGGAAATCACACCGTCAGGCATTCCAACAAACAATGGGCAGAATTCTGAACTGATTTGTCTATTGAACAGATTCTCATGAACTCTTTAAAAAGGAAAAGGCGGAGCCATCGGCAAGGGCACCACCGATAATGTATTAAGGGTGTGGAATAAAACCATGCACAGGTGTGGAGAAGTGACAGATGCACTCAGTACAGTCTCATTATTGTCCAATTCTGATGATAAACACAAAAAGGCATTTGCTGGAAGAATCAAACGTGATAATGATGATTTAAAAAAAGTACAAACCTGGTTTTGTTCACATAATCTATTTAAAGTTGGAGTTCAGCTTATGGCTCTAGACTCAGGGTTGATTGATGACAACAACAGTGTGACCTGTGACCGATCTGAGGAGATAGGGGCGTTTATCCAAAAAGAACTTGATGATAAAACCTTTACTAATTGTTCTTTCGAGAGGAAGAAGCAAATAAGTGCTATACAGAGCCTTTATGCCAGTCTAAAAATTGCTCATGATACTATCACCATTGATCCATTAATACTCTTTTTGAGATTGGTTGTTGTCATAGAGAGAAAGCCAGAAAACGAATGCAGACTACCGGTACTTCTACGAGTTATCACCGTACCCAAAGTCACCGTTCAAAGATGGAGTTTTACGAACTGCGCAAAAATCAAAACTAAGTCATACATTTTGCACAAAGTTGAAATGACAAAAGAACCTGACTCCATTAAAATTATTGATGGCGGTGCCTTGTTGTGGTGTTGTGACTGAAAGAAGAATGTGAAGTTCTATGAGTTCTTCAAAAAAGTACATAAGTTTTCTTCAGCACTTGCGCGCCAACGTTATTGTTTTTGATGGTTACAGGGTTGGTTTTGAATCTTTATCCTCGGACTGACAAAGCCTTTGTAGGTTATTCCTGATAGTTTCGCATACTTGTAGAGGCTTTTGACGCAGGGCGGTTACCGAGATTGACAGAGTGAAGTTTCCGATTGTTGAAGTGTTATTGCCGGGAAATTATTCCATCCATTAGGTCCCGCTGAATGGAGAGCAGTCCTCAGAATGCGTTGCTCAAGCGCACACTCCGAGAGTCGAACCAGCACAGCTTGACGAAGCTTCTTCGTTCACGAAGTCACGCGCAAACCAATTAAGCTATCGGGGTGGACTCACATGGTAAACGACCACAGAAGTACGAGAAAATGGTCATGTCTAATCGTTTACCCGTTGATCCGGCTCTCCTTCCACCATCACCACGAGTTGCATACTATCACGGCCTCAGAGTAGGATATATCACCAGCTGAAAGTTTGGAGAACTTTAAGCAACTTAGATTTGAAACCATTGTCATGGGGTTGGCAGAAAAAAGATGACATGTTTTCTGCAGTCATGACGGATGTAGCTGCTGCACCAGAAGATGTCTTCAAAATCTTTCGTTGTAGCTGCAAGGGATCATGTGACAGACGCTGCTCTTGTCGGAAAGCGGGCTTAACAGGGCTTAACATGCACATCGTCATGCAAGGAATAACACGGTGTCAACCAAAGATTCGACCTATCAAAAACGCTCTGGTACGACGTCTCAAACTATTGAACTGAATGATCAAAATTCTTGCCCAACTGAAAGGAACATCTTTTTCTCAAACTATACAAACAAACAAACATTTGTGGTGGCTTTAACGAAACAATTGGAGTTGAATGGTTTCAAAGTTCATTTGTGCCCTAGTGTTGCAGGTACAACAATTGTTCAAATTGCTTTGATTTGGTAAGTAGGACACCTGTAACTGTGTACTCCAACGATACTGATGTCCTTTGCCTACTAGTGCATCATGCTATGTACCGTGAATATTCTGATATCTTCTTGCCAAACATTACAAGAGGGAAAAACTACCAGCAAAGACAGTGCTACAGAGTTAGAGATGTTATTGCGAAGGTAGATGTTCTTGTTTTGGAGTGGCTGTGATACAACTTCAGCAGTTCATCAATTCGGCAAAATGTCTAATTGTCTATTGGAGAAGTTGAAATCAAGCAAGTTTGCGAAATGTTGCCGATGTTTTCTACGAAGACGACATGTCTCCACACCAAGTTGGCAGGGCTTGGATACGGTTCTTCGAACTTTTAAACTCGTCTACATATACTTTACCACAAATCCCTCAACAGAAGTACGAGGAAATGGTCATGTCTAATCGTTCTCACATTGATCCGGCTCTCCTTCCACAATCACCACGAGCTGCATACCACCACGGCCTCAGAGTGTATCACCAGACATGCACAAATATTACAGTCGTGTTTGATGACGAATTGGAACAAGAAAGAGACATTTTATGGATGCGTTTGCATTACCTTGATTGAAATGTGTTTACATTTTATTAGAACTTAAAACTGTAAATGTCGTTTTTACATCTTCACAGCTGATTTAACCCTAGCAAGAC
The DNA here is from genome assembly GCF_918807975.1 of Aplidium turbinatum. NCBI lineage: Eukaryota > Metazoa > Chordata > Ascidiacea > Aplousobranchia > Polyclinidae > Aplidium > Aplidium turbinatum. The sequence goes on from NC_137477.1 coordinate 21,940,652, forward strand.
CGGGCTTATTGGCACTCCAGGACTGGGGGGACACAGTGTTTTTGTAACAAAATACCCCATGAAAAATCATTTTAACTAAAACCTTCTTCACTACGTCCTAGATAGCTTTTATGTGTTGCTTACATATCCTTGCTTATAAAAGAAAAATCTTTTATTTGGGTGAAATCTATCCTTTTATCTCCGACTCGGTCAACTTTTACCCCCTTAAACGTGTGATAAATACCTCCTAATTAAGTTATGTTTTATATTTTTGCTTTTCGATTGTTAGTTTGCTTTGCGGATAGTAGCCTAATATTCAAATTTATGGTGTTGTATTCTGTTACGAAGGTAACGTATTTTAGCTTATAATTGTAATATAATATTGAGCAAATTAGTGTTTTATCCCCCCCCCCCCGGCACGTTTTTGGTCGTAACTTTTTTTCCCCAAAGTAAAAAAAAATGACAAAACCCATCATTGAAAAGCTGATAAAATTATCTTTCCAATGATATATAATTCGTCTTTATAAGAATTTTTTCTAGGTTGACCAAAAATTCTACAGGACTATGTGTAGAACTGTACATGTATTCCACGATTTCTGCGCAAATTGTTTAATCAATGCGTCATAGTCCAGGGATTTGGCAATCTTGTTTTCGATTGAGATAATTGCAAGAGCAAAAAGCCTGTCATCTGTCATGGTTGAGCACAGGATATTCTTGATCAGTTTCATTCTGCTGAAAGTCCTTTCAGCACTGGCGACAGTAACTGGTGTGGTAAGAAGAATTCTGATGCAAATGCAAAGTTTCGGATGTATCTCCTGAAGGCTGTTCTTGTATATGTAGCCTACTTTAAAAATTTGCTTGCCGTGACAAGTCGTCTCTCTTTCTCGGTGACATAAATAAAACGATTTAATTCCATTATTAGTTCGTTGGCATCAATGTCTCCTTTTTTTTAATTTTCCCCAAACGTTGTAGGGGCCCCCTCCGGTCGCAGGGCGCTTGCTGCGTCTCTGTTGCGGGAGTCCTGCTACCTGCCACTTTCCAATTTAAAGTGAAAACAATGCATGAAAGTCAAAGAAGAAATCATTCGACTATTGCGGGAAACATCAAGCCACGCTGATACCGACAAGAGTGACATCAACACTTTGGAAAAGGCATTTTTAAATAGTTGAGGATTCAAATCTATTTTATAGCCTAATAGTTTAGAATATTTTTGTCAAAGAAAATTATGTAAACGCCAAATAAAGTCAAAGTTACGTTGTACTCAGTGCATTTACGCATTACTTCACACGAAATGCATAGCTGCTCATGATTTCACTACCGTATCAACGAGCAAAGTTCATCCGTATAGTTTATTGATTCAACGTTTAAGGTAGCCTATCCTATGAGATGACTTGTAGTTGTATGTATGATTTTGCTAGTTGATCTGAAATGAAACAATCCGCTCAGTACAAAATGTGACATAGCCGGTCATCTCTCATAGCTTCTAAGCTGAAACTGGAACCCAAGCTGTTACATTTTGTGGCTCCGACTCCATAGTTAACGGCTTCGGCCCCACAGCGGTAGCCACTTAACATATCAATACCCAGTAAAATCCCTATTGCACCTTTACCAAGAGACCAATAATTATAAAGTGTTGAGTTCCATTGTGGTTACATTTATGTTACGTAACTTATAAAAGTGTTGTTGATAAGAATTAATAGTAAGGCTGTCTGACTGGGTGATGAAATTTCTATCTATCTAATTTGGCTATCTGACTCCATGAACTGATTTCCACACAATTGTTATTCGAATTATAATTTCAAGTTATCAGAAGGTGTTCGTATAATGTTGTAGGTCTATAACACAATTTGAATTTAAACAGTACAGAATAATGAAATTACAGGATAGTGAAACATTATCACGAGTTATTACATTTTAATTAAACAATCAATTTAATGTTTTCCTGAGAGCTGAACTGGTCTAACTGAGCTGGTTTGATGTGATAGAGCTAGTCCGATTTAATAGAGCTCGTCCGATTTCCCGTGTGAGCTCTCGTCAAAGGGCGAACAAACCCTTTTATTTTCTGTTCCCTTTTTTCTATTTACTTCGGGAGCAGTTTACACGGAAAACTACAGAAACTTTAGTAAAAGGCAGGAAAACTTATATGTTGAAGTAATGGATCGCTACAGAGGCCCCCCCAAATTTGGGCTAAATTGGAACCAAGCGTACCAAGTTTAGTTCAAATTTAAGGAGTTAAAAACGTTAACACAATTGTAACAGACATAGTATGAAATAGGTATGTTTAGTGTTTATGATAATAATGTGGTGTTGTGTTTGTGATATCGTGTCGCGAAGTGATTCTGCGTGGTTCCACCGCCTTCCGCAAAGGAATGTCTGAGTTTGTGCTGTGTTGAAGAGTCCACCTCGTAGAAACATTAATTGTTTTGTAAGCGCCGTTGAAAACCGTAGCAGGCATTCATTGTTTGTCTGGCTTTTTCTGTTGAAAAGCAGACCATGCCGATTGAGTTGATGCAAATGCAGCAGCAGCCTTGTCTCCTTTTTGTTTACTAGAGATCATCGCAGTTGGAGATCATTGAGGTCGTCGTAGCATTTAATTGTTGGCATTTGGCTTTTTGTATTCCTTGAGAGGCGCTAGAGAGTCGAGTGCAGGTGGCTCTGGAGCATTTTTTCGTTTCAGGCGGCAGTGCGCATAATCACGTCCTTCTGGTGTTCATGAATGAATGTGGTGTAAGATTTCTGAAAAAGGCAAAGCAAATTGATTACAAGTTCAACTTTAAAATATTGAGCGACTTGGTTTATAAGTCGACCTGTACAACATGTAAAGATACGATTTGAAAGGCGAACAAAACTAATTAAAACAAAAGAACATAGGCATCGACAGGTCTAAATACCATTCACAAAATCGTAAATGTGCATAAGTTTGAACAGTCGTTCAGCAACTGCAAACAAAACACAGAAATAAAAAAGGTGCAGTAGGCTACATGATTCAAAACCATGCGGTTGTTTCATACAGTATGTAAACTAATGTTTCGTGGGCATATGCATGCTTGCCCAACATAGGTTAAATAGGTTAGTAACATGCCATGCCAACCGTTAGATGCGCGCATTTGCATGCCACTCGCAGTCATATTCAACCATACACAATAAACAAAAACACTTAGCAGACAACCTATAAAGAGAGAAAGGTTGAAATAGACAACCACTGGATCTGCATTGGAAAAGATGCAGACAGTGGAGAAAAAGACAACGATTTCGTATTAATGCAATATTTGCATTTTTCCTGCAACGAAGTTATATAACCTGCAGTGGAGGCAAGAACTTTTGAAACGCAGGTAGGCCATCTTATATAGACAGACATCGAAGAACTGCCGAAGTGGCTGAGGTGCACCTCATTCCAAAGTACTTGAAATGGCTATACTGGAAGAAGCTGCAACTTTCCTGCAAGGAACTGCATGGTTGATTAAACAGTCACATGTATTTAGAACAAACAAAAATAACCTAAATTGCTGCGAGTCTGCAGACTTCAAAATAAACAAATGGACGAATGCTGGAGTGGACAATCCTTAGGGCGCGTTCACACTATAAGAAAATATCGTGGCAGCAACGCGAAGCAAACGTACCGTATGACGAGAAAAAAAAATGTCTACACTACAGTTATTTCAGTGCAGGCAAAGCAAAACGAATACCAATGCCTTTATGACGCAACAATGCTTTTTTCAGCTGTTGTAAAAATGGTTTGATCAGTGTCACGTCACCAAGGATGCCAGACCTTGGTTTTTCCACCTAGATCTGGGTTTTTTTGACCACATCTGGGTTTTAAGTTTTTTTATTTCAAATTTAGGTAAATCTAGGTTTTTTTGGTTTTTAACTTTGTACAGAGCTTGCACGGTATTAAGGCACTGGGATCTTCGATAAATGGTCCTCACTGCAACACAAAAATGATAAGGTAGCCTACTGGTAATGTTTTTTTGCATCAGCTACTGCAGTCAGTGAGGTAGCCTACAGGATGCTAAAGAAATGATCCAACTTTATGAAAATGTGGATGACTAAAAATTGGAGTAGTACAACTATTTGTGTTACTGAACATTTACTTATTGTGAATTTGAGTTATTCTTTTCAACATTATGTTCAAATGAAAAAGGCTAAGCAGGGTTTATTGCTAAGTAGGCTACCAAGTTATCGTAGTTGTACACCAAGCAGTAAGCAGGCATGATGATTCTCCTCAGCCGCAGTCTACAACTCACACAGCAAAAAGTTTAGTTCAAAAGTCAAAACTAACCTTATTGGTTTTGTCTAGTCAGTTTTAGAAATTTTGGTTAAACACGCACTGAACCTTCAATCAATCAATCAATCAATGTTTTATTTGTCAGTAACAGGAACATAGGTACATGTTTGAAATATGCAATATACACAGTACAAAAGTTACACAGGTTCCCATACCGACCTTGCTAGCTAGACGCTTTACCATAAAGGTAATTTTGAACCAAAATCTTTGCTGTGAGCCCATATAGGCCTACCAAGCTCTTGTTTTTGTATATAGTTATATTACATATATATTAACTACCATACCAACATAAGCATGTATATTGTATAATTAAATCAAATATAGTTATTAATTACTATATTTGATTTAATTTGCTCTGCTTTGCTTTTTTGCTTAGCATTGAGCACTTTTTTGTAGTATTGATAGTTTTCATTGTTTTTTTTATTGTAGGCTATAATTATATATATATAGGCTACGTGTTACTATTTGTAGCTTTCTGAGGCTTCTGTGTAATGATTTAAAAATGGTGCTGAAAGCGCACGCAGGTTTTTTTAACCGCTTTACTACATATTTTCTGGACCTGGGTTTTTTTTGCCTCATCTGGGTTTTTTTTAGCACACAATCTAAGTTTATTGGAAAGTTGTCGCTGGCATCCTTGCACGTCACTTGTCAGATCATCACTGCAGTGCTGTCACAGTATTATTGCTGCTACTTTTATTAAACTTGGTTAAGATCCACTTTCACAAGGTGAGAAAAGCTCGAAGAAAAGTTATTCTATTGCAAATGTTGCATGCTCTGGAGCGTGCACAGAAAAAGAAGAAAGAGCGGAAATATTGGGTTCACCCTATTTTGCAGAAGAGAGATAGTGAAGGTAAGAAGTTTTCATTATATTTTAATAGTTGTCTAATGAAAAACTACACGTGTTTTCACTGTTGGTCTATGTAGTACAAATTTGTCGGCAGCAGTGGCCGAGTGGTTAGCGCGTTGGGCTCGCAGTCGAGAGCCTGCATGTTCGACTCCAGCCACCCGCACTTGCTGTTGTTTCTCTGGGCAAGAACCTTCACGATAATTGCTTCTACCCAGTGATCGAGTAATGGGTAGTACCAAATTTAAGTCATAAGTAGAGTAGACAACCGGAAACAGACATTGCCGTCGGCTGCAGCGTGGGTCAGGTGTACGTCGGAAGGCGTACACCGATGCATAGCGCTCAAATCCGCTTTCCCGCAATGCAGGATAAAGATAAAACAAACAAATAGTAGCCTATGACAACCTAAATGTTGCAGGTGATTACTGCAAACTGGTAAAGGATTTACGAGATTTAAGGCGGCCTCACTTCTTCACTACATTTCGTATGACACCTGAAGTTTTCGACATACTGGTTGAAAAAGTGGGTCCTTTAATCAGGAAGCAACACACGCACTTACGAAAACCCATTTCTGTGGAAGAAAGAATTGCTGTCACCCTCAGGTAGCATAATTTAAAAGTCTACAAAACATTTAGTAGCACAGTAGTCTATAGGCTAACAACACTTGCTAACATTTACAGACCGACTTTCTTAAAAATAAGCAATCCGGCAAAGCCCATTTGAAGTTGATTTATGTTGCTTGTTTTGCAAATTTTTGGCGACTGGTGATAGCTACTTCACAATAGCTTCAGCCTACAGAATGAGTAGGGCCATTGTGTGCCAGATTGTTCCAGAAACTTGTCGAGCCATTTGGAATATTCTAAGCCCTGAACTGATGCCTTTACCAACTACCTCTGAATGGGAAAAGATTGCAACAGATTTTAATTATTTTTGGAATTTCCCTCACTGCGTTGGTGCCGTAGATGGCAAACACATCGTCATTCAAGCACCACCAAATTCAGGGTCATCATTTTTCAACTACAGAAGAACTCACAGTATTGTGTTAATGGCTGCTGTTGATGCTCACTACAATTTTGTTTTCGTCGACGTCGGGTCCTACGGGCGACATAGCGATTCTACTATATTCGCTCAGTCTGAATTTGGAAAACTATTAGTCAGTGGGCAGCTTGGACTTCCAGCAGATAAACCGCTACACGGTACAAACCAACCATCAATGCCGTTTGTATTTGTAGGAGATGAAGCTTTTCCCCTCAGTCAAAACTTGATGCGACCTTACCCTGGATCAGGCCTATCTCATGATAAAAAATATTCAACTACAGGCTGTCGCGTGCGCGACGAATTGTAGAAACTGCTTTTGGCATATTAGCTTCAAAGTTCAGATGTTTTCGTCGTCCTCTTCTAGTTGCTCCTACTTCTGCTGATGCAATTGTTAAGGCAGCCGTTGTTCTTCACAATTTTCTCCGACGTGAGTGTGGTACACAATATCAAAGTCCGAATTCCACTGATCATGAAGATAGGAATGGGACCGTGCACCTAGGTGAATGGAGAACGGAGGGCATTTCTCAAATGCGTCGCATCGGAAGACGAAGCTCATCTGAAGCCATCAATGTACGCAAATCTTTCAAAGATTATTTCATTGACGTTGGAGCAGTTTCATGGCAAAATGAAAAAGCTCTGAGCACTACGTAGCTTAAGATGAATTGTAGCATGAAATAACCATTTTCAAGTGTGTTTCATCACAATGTATTTTAATGAAAAATGTAGAAACTTCAGAAATGGCATACTAATATAATAGGCTACTAGTTCAATGTAATGATTCCACTTGTTGTGTGTACTTTTTAACCAGCTCCATCACTTCGTTTTGGAAATTCATCCTGATTAGTTTTGGCATTTGTCTGGCCTCTTTAGCTACAAAGTCAAAGAAAGAGCCGGTGGAATCATGTTCTTGTTCTGCAAAAATAAAAACAGATACATTATAACAAATTGTGTTAAATTATTTCATGTGCTTTCAAACTTGTGTGAAGTTCTCGAGGTTGCAATGCCAGTTCAGTACATTTGTATTTCTGACCAACAAAGCAGAAAAATAAAGCTAAAAGTTGAGTAGGCATACTGAATAGAAATTAACTACAGAACATTTTGAAGTTTATTATGGTAAAGAAAGGTAGGCTATTGCAGTTTCAAAACAGCAGAAAGTTTGGTTACCTGCTTCCTTCTGTATGTCTTTTAACTCCTTCATGCAAAAGCTAGCAATGGATGTCGTACAATCGCTAAATTTACGTTTGCGACCGCCAGTTCTTTTCTTTGTACAAGTATCTGTGACAGACGTAAAGCAATATGAAGCCTAAGCTATGACATGTTTGGTTTTTGAATTTTTATCCTCAGACTGACAAAGCCTCAATATGTCCGTTTCGCATGCTTGTAAACTGTAGAGGCTTTCGCTAAAACGCACACCGCGAAAACCGAACCGGCGCCGCTTGATCTTGAGTCGGGTGCTTAGTCACTGACATCTGTTAACAGGTCCATAAACACACACAACATAACCCACAAATGATTTGCAATGAATTCAGCATTTACAGGCGTAGCCTACTTCCGCTTATTTACCTGAACTCATACGCTGGTTCAATGAAATTGGCGGTGATTCTACTGAATCAAGCTTGTTGTCCTCAAGAGAAAGAGTGACATTTTCATTTGGAGCCTCCGATGATTGGCTGTTGTCTAGCAATGAATTAAAAACTGACTGAGTGTCAGCTTGTATGTCTCCAGCGATGTGGTAATCAGCTTTATTTTCTGTAAAAGGTGATTTTTCTTGAAGCTCCTCTGAGATTCCAAACGTCAGATTTGAAGTAGTTCTGTGAAAACATTTGTATACTTTCAGTGCCAAGGGTATTTGGGTAAGGCTATTCGAAACAAAAATATTTCGTTTCGAAGCGAAATTTTTTTCTTGATTTCGTTTCGAAATAATTTCTGAGTAAAGAAATTCGTTTCATTTCGAAATCCAAGCCATTTCGTTTCGTTCTGTGTTCGAAACGAAATATACAAGAGTTTGGAAATATAAAAAGTGGCAAAAACTCATTCATCAAAGTGAATTCGCATTAAGGCTGTTTCGAAACAAAATTCCTTTTCTTGGTTTTGTTTCGGAGCAAAATCTTTAAAAAGAATTTCGTTTCGAACAGCCTTAGTATTGGGTACGCAACAAAACATTTCAGTGACATTGACATAGGCTAGCAGGCTTATCCTTGAGCAATTAATTTTCAGTTATGGCAACATACGTTTGTATGAAATACATATTGATTGAGATAAATGTAGGCTACATACAGGTACAGATCGATTTATTTTGCACCACATAGGCTAAGTAATACCTGAAAGTACTTACTTACTATATGCCATGACTGGGTCAAGAAAGCTCATAATGTTGAGCAAACTCCATGGCTTGCTAGTGGCAGCTGCGTCGCCAGATCGAGGGATTTTTTGCCTTATTCGTCTGTATTTATCCCGAAGTGATTTCCACACTTTGGAACAGTCTGAAACTAAACAAGCATATTTTCATCTAACATGATACATATTAATGACTTATGTATGACATTGATTTGTCCTGCATGTTCGGTCCTGTAACAGGCTACCATGAACAGTTACATGGCTAAAAAACAAGGATCCCATCAAGCAAAACATTGAGTAATATGGTGAATCTGATATGTCTCTTAACTAAAGTAACTAAGTAACCAGTAAGTAAAGTAATTAAGTTACAAGTAAAGTAACTTAACTAAAGTAACCGCAGCAGACACACAAAAAAGATGGATGTGTGCATTAACGACACCTTGCGCATCATCACTGGCTGTCTCCGCCCCACACCTACTGCTTATCTGCCAACTTTGGCTGGCATTGCTCCTGCTCATGTCCGTAGGGAAGAAGCCTCTCACAAACTGGCTCTACATGCGAGACTCGATCCTCAACACCTTCTCTACAGTCACTCCCAAACAAATGGACCAGTCAGACCTCAACGCCTATCATCAAGGCGCCCATTCCATCGATATGCTACACAACTTGTGGATAAGAACTTCAGCTGCATGGAAACATGGACCCAAGAATGGAACGAGCTGCCACATATCCCTCCCCAGTTTTCAGTTATGCCAGCACTCTCCATCCCTCCTGGAGCAGACCTCTCAAGAAAGGCATGGGTCACATTGAACAGGATCAGATGTGACGTTGGCTGTACTGGAGCTAATTTGTTTAGGTGGGGGTTGCATAATTCGCCGATATGTGTCTGCGGAGCGGTAGAACAAACAATGCAACACATACTCCACGAATGTCCCATCTTACGACCCCCAAGTGGAATCACTGGTATTCGACAACTGGACCCAACTACCGTATCTTGGCTGCACGAGGAGGCATTGCCAATCTAAGCTACTGCAAGTCAAACGAGAGAAGAAGACCTAAAGTAACTGTGGTTACCGTACTCAATGTTAGGAGAAATGCAGATGATAAATTTTACTTGGATCCATGTATTGTAGGATGCAACCAAACGAATGAAACTAGTAAATAAAAACAGTCAAGTTTGGTAAGTATATAACTAAAATTTATTTAAGAGCTTTTGCCACCTAAAATGTCAGGGTTATTCAAAGAGAATATGTTGTATATATATATTTGAATAAGACTACTGGTCACCTACTGATGAAGCTGTCTTGATGGAATCAAAAGTGAAAGTTCTAAATCTAGTACAAGTTCTACATTTTAGAGAAAGTTTCTGGCGAAAGTTCTAAATCAGTGGTTTTCAACCTTTTTTGGATTGTGCCCGGAAAATAAAAATATTCAATAAAAGCATATTTAATGCAAAATTGAACTAAATTTGATTCATACCGACAACCAATCTATGGTGTGTCTCGTTTTTCCGCGTTAACACAAATTTTTGAAATCAATATTGCGGGATAAAATATTAATGTCACCATTATCTGAGATGCATTCTTTTTGTATACGAGGTAGATGCAATCTTTTTGCGATGTAATGACTGCTTTTATGACATTCCACCAATTATTTCCATTTCTTATCAAGCTAGGCTAGAGAAAAAATACCAGTTGAATAAACTCTACATTTTCACCAGTTGAATGTATAGTATATAATCTTTCATGCATTTATGGAAATCAGTTTCAGTGAGATGGTTGGTGCTTTATTTTTTTACAAGCTTGTCAATGTTTGAAACTGTTGCTAAAAGTATTTTATTTTCATACAAAGTACACACTGAGGTTTTTCAATGTCTTTGAGAATAATACTGAGAAATCCATAATTGGCATAAGATTCCAAATAACCTTGTATACAAAAAGACTGCATCTCAGATAATAGTGACATTAATATTTTATCCCACAGTAGGCTATCTAACATAATCCTCAAGCAGTGCTTAGCATTGGACTGGACACTGCAATCCCCAATGTGACATACATGTAGGCTACCAAGGGAAACATATACCGATAGGCTACAATTTCTTAATCATTTTGTTTATCTGCAAGGTTTCAACAACATAGGCCTAATTAAAAAGAAATTCTTTTGTGGCAGTCTGTAGAGGTATGGGTTATGTTGGTTTAGATCTCACATTGTTATTATGCACTTCAAATACAATAAACTATGAAAAGCAATAATAATACTTTAAATATACCCCCAAAAACACTTTTACACTATGTTATATTCGGGTGGTCCTTATATGTAGTTATAATTCAAAAGTTAGCAAATAAGGACCACTCTAATATTATACAGTATACCGGTACTAGGTAGGCTACTACAAGACTCACCATCAGGGCAATTACACTGAGCCGCAACTTGCACCCAAGCGTTCTCACGGCTGTTGTGGTTGTGGTAGGACTGTGTCTTCACATCCCAAAGACATGAAAAGTCCTGTACGGCCAAAATTAAAGCTTCCAATTTTTGGTCGTTGTTGAAAAATGTGCTCATTTTTTTACTGAGAGTACCGTAACGTAACAACTAGTAGGGCTAGCTACAATAATGTTATGATCTAAATGATACCCTTTCTAAGTTACTGTTCTAACTACAGATTCTAACTAAAATAATTTAGATATATTCCTGATTCACTGGTCATGAAACTGAGCACTTTGGGTACAAGCTTGCTGTCCTAAGTAGCTTAACCATACTCATTTTATAATAATCATGCTTTTATTTGCGCCCATTGCGATAACATACAGTACACTGCGATCACAGATGCGATACAACAGACGACAGGAAGCAGCGAAGTGACATATAGTCTTCGAGTCAGCTGCTCCCCTTATTTTGGCTTAATAATTTTCCTTAACTACTGTCCTAGGTAAAGCCAAAATAACTTACTGAGACCCAGCAATTGCCTTATCTGCTACAGAAACTTTCCCAGGCTATTCAATATCCCTGTATAACTACCAGCTTCAAACAGGGTAGTTGTCCAGACTCCAGCCTAAGCGAAGCAGACACCCGAGATTCAGAAAATCAACTTTCGAGCCAAAAACACGCATGACGTCACGCAGAAACCAAGCGCAGCTGAGCAGAAAAAACGCTTAGGATCGATCTTTGTCACACGCTCACTTTGTGAAACTGAAGCAAAGCAACCGCAAGTGAGCGACACCAGGCGATAATAAAACAAACAAAAGGTTCGCTTTGCTGCGGCGAAAATAACTGTAGTGTGAACGCGCCTTTAAGACCATTCGTCTCAGCACAACAGCTTGGCGCTGTTAAAAATACACAAACACTACAGTAAAAAGTTACGTAATTACAATATTAAAATACAACGTAAACGCAAGGTTTTGCAGCTTTTAATCACATGAGCTGCCCGACTGTTCGGCGGATGACGTCACTGATTGATTGTGTTGTTGTTTAGCAACATTTCCGGGGTTCGAAAGAAAAAACGTTATACAGTAACACAATAAAACATCGAAAACTGTTCACCCAACGTGAACACTGAACACTAAGATTTGCAGCCAACCCTATGGGTTGTCGGGAAGATTTTCAGCAATATGCTACAAGACGGTTATCCAACGTTGATCAGCCATATTTCGATACACAATTACAAATGAAAGAAATTATATAGTGTCAGTTGAGTCGAGGCGAGTGATGTCATCAATGGATGGTTTTGCTGAGTAAAAGTTAAGTGTGATGGATAGTGCTGTTTTGTCGATCTCAGCACCAGCACACGTGACAGCGATTCTGCCTTCTCAAGAGACAAAAGATATTGCTAAATGCCAAGCAAGCTTACACAAAAGTTCCATTACAGGGTAAAAAAAAACCTGTGCATTCAGTAGTGCAATAAACAAAAAACAGAAACAACGTTTCTTAAATCATGTTAGCTCCTAGTAATATTAAAAAAAATTGGGGCACACGAAGACTACAACCTCTTTGGGCGGCTTCGCATGATTTCCCCTGTCTTTGCGCCACAGAGTTATACTAACTGAGTGCTTCAGCTGAGAACATAAGGGTGGCAAAGTTGTGAATTAAAGTCTTCACAATGATTTCTCCTATTCGGAGATCTCCTTGTTGGAGTAAAAAGACGCACAAACTCACGGATGGTTGCTTGGAAGCGACACCATAACGCTTTGCAGAGCTGTGCCTGCACGTGTACGTCTGCATAAAAAGTGAGATTGAGGCTCGAACCTGGCAATCTCCCATGCTAGTTGCATGTTTAGGTTAAGGCAATATTAAAATGAGCTAAGGATTTAAGTAACATTTGACACTGCAATAATTCTACAAAAAATTACATAATTATGTTTCCCTGCAAAGGCAACTTGTTGGCAATTAGTAGGCTTTATCTAAGCAACGTTTAAAAACATTACATTGGCAATTGGCGTTTCGGTATAAAATTAAATAAATTGTCGACATCGGCTGCTGAAAGGAGTAGTCTGCCGTTGAACGATTCGCTTTATTGAGCGAACAAGAAAAATCAGTTACGTTTAACAAGCAATAAATTGCCGGCATGGTGCTTTAAAAAAGTAGGCTACAATACGCTACAGAAAAATTGTTAAAAACCGACGCGTGAAATTATAAAAGGTGACATGTTTTTACAAAATAATTGTGAGCTCGTGTTTTTTTTTTTTTTATTGACGTAGAAATAAAAGTTTTGTAGCATAATGTACTTACCAGAGTCTCCATAATTTTGGTTATCTTGTTAAACTTACTTTTATTTTTAAAAACCTACTTACGTGCGGGGTAACCAATGTGGTAACATTTATGTTACGTAACTTATAAAAGTGTTGTTGATAAGAATTAATAGTAAGGCTGTCTGACTGGGTGATGAAATTTCTATCTATCTAATTTGGCTATCTGACTCCATGAACTGATTTCCACACAATTGTTATTCGAATTATAATTTCAAGTTATCAGAAGGTGTTCGTATAATGTTGTAGGTCTATAACACAATTTGAATTTAAACAGTACAGAATAATGAAATTACAGGATAGTGAAACATTATCACGAGTTATTACATTTTAATTAAACAATCAATTTAATGTTTTCCTGAGAGCTGAACTGGTCTAACTGAGCTGGTTTGATGTGATAGAGCTAGTCCGATTTAATAGAGCTCGTCCGATTTCCCGTGTGAGCTCTCGTCAAAGGGCGAACAAACCCTTTTATTTTCTGTTCCCTTTTTTCTATTTACTTCGGGAGCAGTTTACACGGAAAACTACAGAAACTTTAGTAAAAGGCAGGAAAACTTATATGTTGAAGTAATGGATCGCTACACCATTACATCTTTTATGCTTTCTCTGCGGTCTTCGTACTATATTTGACATTGACCGCAGAGAAAGCATAAAAGGTGTAATGGAACTCAATAATTTAAAATCAATTTACCACCTGAAAAATACAGAGATTGCAACTTTCATGTTTAAATATTCAAAAAAAGCTACTTCCCACAACATTGATTGATTCAATCTTTACCCTCGGATTGGGAAAGCTTCTTGCAGAGCTTAATCCTGGCAGCTTCGCATACTTGTAGAGGCTTTGAATTACTGACGCAGGCCCAGTCACCGAGATTTACAGAGTGAAGTTTCCGATTGTTGAAGTCTTGTTGCTGGGAAACTATTCCATCCATTAGATGCCGCTGAATGGAGAGCAGTCCTTAACGTGCGTTGCTCAAGCGCACACCCCGAGAGTCGAACCAGCGCCGCTTGATCTTGAAGCTTCTTCGTTCCAGAAGTGACGCGCTAACCAATTGAGCTATCGGGGCGGGCTATATTCAATGATATAATTATGTGTAAACAATCAAGTAGCCTAACAACAAGAAGTAACTCTCCTTATATTCCTATATATTGCAGAATTGACACTTGCAAACAATTAATACGGTAGGCCTACATGGGGCCAACAGTTTGGAACAAGCTTCCCAACTACTATAAGAAATGAATATAAAACTGTAAAAGGCTTTAAATAAAAAATGAACAAGCTAAATCTTCCTTGAAATAATCCTATCTAAGCTTAAGTATTACTACTAATATTTTTTGCCCAGCAATGATAGGCCAATGTGTAGATTTATTAGCAAAATAGTAGGCTAAGGTTGCAAGTAGGCCTACTTCTACTGGCTTTCTGGTTCTTGTGTTTTTTGTCCACAGAAGTTCTACAGAGTCTGCTGAAGTTTTTTCATCCTCTTTGACCAATCGCCATCTTTCGGTGAAGCGGTGGCCATGTGCTCCAACCAGTTGTTTTATATCAATATCTTGGACTGGATCGTCATGCTATTGTCTATTTAATTGTCTGCTACTTGTTTCAACGTAATATGCCGAATTGTTTTTTTGTTGCTTTTATTATGGTTTAACGTGTAAAACATACGGTAACCCAAATTTATCATATTACTGTGACATGCCACTACTACATCCCAGCTAGCGATGCCCGTGATTTTTGCATTGATTTAACGTTGGATCGGTGTGGAGGTGACGAGTTTAGCTGACTGGGGTCTAAAATTATCGCTTTATCAACGCAACTTTATAACAAAGCACGCTTGTTATCTTCAAGACATAACTTTCCTGGGTAGGCTATAATTGGATTTCCGCAAGATGATGATTGTCAATCCCCACTCTTGTCATTGTTCACGAAATTATGGCCAAGTTATCTGTCTCCGTATTGTGACATGGATTGTCGCGCAATCGTGACGTCATCATTGCGATGCACTGTCACGCTTGAGCGACAATCTCTCGTCATTCTTTTTCTAATTTTCTAACTTGTGTTCAGTGCTCTCACTTTTAGGGATTTAGTTCCAAATTGGAACTTTTAGCCCCTTTTAGGGACAAATCTAGGGATTTTGATGATCTAGGGATTTTTTACAATTTCTTGCAAATCGTATTGTATAGTTTGCTAACTAGTAAATTTTGTTTTGTTTCCTTTTCTGATGAATGGATGAAACTGGACGGATGAGGCTAGGGATGTTTCAACCGCAAAACAACTGGGCATTGTTGTAGGCCTAGTCTATAGCGATGTAGAAGGTGTGTGTGTTAAAACCCAGTTCCTTGACCTTTTAGAAGTTAATGATGGCACAGCAGAAGGCATATTATATAGTGCAATCAAGCAGTCACTGAATGCAAAGGCATAGCAATGTGCATTGGCGTAGCCAGGGGGGGCGAAGAGGGCCCATTTCCCCAAAATTTTCAAAGTTTTGATTGCGAAGTTAAGCCCTTTATTGAAAATATAATAAAATTGTAGAAATTTATATCGTTTTCCAAGGCATCTGGCAATTAACACCTCCATAACTTGTACCGTATTAGACACACAGAAAGACATCAATAAATTTTGTAAAAACAAATGAACAAACTATTTTTAAACAAATGAACGAACTATTTTGAACAAACTATTTTTAAATTCAGACTTATTGCCGATTGTAATTGTATGTCACGAGAAATAATTATATTTAGGCCCAGGGTGAGATTGCTGGTTTATGTTTTTTCAATTAATTTAAGGTCATATCTTAAACGTTTTATTTGCTGCTTTTGGTGTACGTGACTTTACATTTGGGCCTTCGAGACGTTTCGACGAGTTTCTACGCTTTTCTAGAGTCATGTGATAATATTTCAGAATCGCTTACTCTGCTGGGTTTTTGTATAGCTGAGTTTTTGGTGTTCTCTCATTTTAGTCGCAGTTTTTGCTCGTTGGTGTGAAAGAGCTGGCTTTAATAAGTGAATAGCTGTTGATCTGCTAATAAATTTCATACAAATATTACCCTAAAAGTGTTTCCAGAAAGCTCCATAATCCATTATTTGAGTGTAATTTTGCAAAAAAATTTCCGGGGTGCATGCCCCGGACCCCCTACAATATGAGTGCCTTCGACACGCTCTAACCCCCCAAAGTATTATTGCTTCCCTTGCTAAATCCATCAGGTGGCGATGTCTCAAATCAAACACTTCGTTGTTCTCTTGAATTCATCACGTATTTGCTTCCCCCCAATTTTTTTTTGGCTATGCCACTGCCAATGTGCAACATTGTCGGATATTCATCTGACATTACCTATGTAATGTTTGGTAGCAACAACAGTGGAGTTGCCTATATAAGGCTATCCTGATGTTGTGACAGTGAAGTGTACCTGTCACATGGATATCATTATGCAACTTTTATTATTCTAATTACACAATATCTGAGTAAAAACTGTCATTTTGTTTAGACTTGCAATAACTTTGTCAGCCTGTCATACAAACTAGCCGTGGTTCACTTTTTTATCTTAGATCTTAGTATTCAATTGATATATACAGTATATTTGAATGATGTTTTAAAGATGATACGGAACTGTGCAAAAAAATGTAATGAATTATCTAGCACGCTGAATTGAAAATAGTGTTGAAACGATTGAATGAAAGCAAATGCGGTAGGCTACATTTCATTCGAAATCCAATGTAACGCGTTAATTATTTTTAGGAATTTTTCATGCCATCTAGGGATTTTTTGACATAGCTCTAGGGATTTTCTGGTTTTCATTTGTGAGAGCCCTGCTTGTGTTTTCCAAACGTGCTTCGTCTTCCTTTTACGATGTGTGAATCTAACGGACGGACGTAATTAAGAGTGTGAAGTGACTATTCCACATCACAATTGAACCCGTCTCTTGTTAACAATATACCATCAATCTTCACTCAACACATGTGGAACTTGAGTCGAAAGTTAGGAAGAAGACAGGTTGGATAGCAGCTCATATACATAGCGGTTATCAAAAAAGAAAGAACATCTTCAATTGTGTTAAACGGGATGTCACTTCAATCGTGAGTCTGTAGTTACCGTACCCATCTTCAATTGTGTGGTTCTGGTCACTTCAATCGTGAAGCTACAAGAATTGTTTTTTGCTGGTGCTGTAAAACGCATATTGCTGGCCAACCGAAGCGGCCAAAGAACAGCAATCGAAAAAGCGAAACCAGATCTCCAGCTAGAGAAGTCACTAATTCTACTGTGGGGCAGTATAAGCACGGTTACTTTATACTGCCTGAAGCGGCTGGGGAACGGTCACCAGACCAACAATCCGTCGACGATCGAACTGTCCGAGGAGAGCAAGAAACTGTGTTATTCCACCGACCACAAGACGAAGCGCGCGACGCCATTTTGAAACTGGATCACGTGGACAAAGAGTGCGACGCTTCTTGTAAGGGCAGTGGTGCGAGGACTATTTCCTGCCTCTGGTCAGTGTGTTACTTATTTGATTGTGTATGTTATCGAGCTTTTATAGCAAATTGGTGTAGCCTACTGCAATTTAGTAGTAAAAGTTAATTTGTTGATTACCGTACATATTCCATTTAATAAGTTACTGAAATAACTATGAGTGCCGCTTCCCTTGAGGACTGTCTGTGGGTCTCGGGCGGGCTGGGGAGTGTACAGGGGCCGGTCCGCCGCTCTTTGGTGGGGCGAGGTGGATCTGTCGCGGAGAGTGGGGCCACCGTAGCGCGGCTTCCGGTGAGTGGACCAGTAGTACAATCACAACTGCCCTCAGAGGTCGGTAGAGAGGAGGTTCACCAGGAAGTGTTAGGGCTACAGAATGACAGGGAAGCCCGTCAACGAAGGCGTCAGCTACTTAGTGACATCAGTGCGGCCACGAGACAGCTTGGGGAACTAAGAAGCAGAGACGAAGTGATAGAATTTGAATCACAGCATGTCAAGGCTCTAGATTGGAGGGTTAGAGACTTTTGTGCCATTACGCAGAAAGAGGACTCCGAACCTCGAGTCGCCCCCGAGTTTGAAATGTTGGTGAGGAGATGTAAAGAACGATGGGAGGAGCTAACAGACTCGCCCCCAGTAAATTCAGCTTCCCTGCCAAACATAACCATTGGGGTCCCTCCCTCATCTGCAGGGAAAAGCAGAAGGTCTGCGCATATTTTAGCTCAGATTGATCTGGAAACTCAATTAGAACAGATTCAAATTGAGAACCGCTTAGATGAGGCGCGAGAGACAAGGAAATTGAAGGAGGCCCGAGAACAGGAAGCCCGAGAAGAGCGTAAGCTGGCCAGAGAGCTTAAGGAGGCCCGGGAACAGGAAGCCCGAGAAGAGCGTAAGCTGGCCAGAGAGCTTAGGGAGTTACAAGTACGTGCAAGCTTGCAGAAGCAGATGGCCATGTCGGAATGCTATACAGAGAAGACACATAGCTTGAGGAGTTATCGCACGCGGGATTCCAAGACGAGCGCCCAGGTGAAAGATGGTTCCCATCTCAAGGAAAGCGAGAAACCAAAAAAAGCCCCTCACTCAGTGTTGTCTAAATTCTGTGCCCATATGGAGGCTGCTAACAAAGCAGACAAGTTAATGGCCCCTAGCTTAAATGTACCTGTTTATGAGAGACCTATTAGACCTCCGCCAGGATTTACTGATACTACTAGGTATATCCCTAAGGGTAGTGCAGTCCATGATGGGTATTATGGCTTACCCCTGCATGAAAGTGACGTGATGGCAAGGAGAGAACAGCAACCGCCCCTAGCCTACGACGGAGCGTGCGAAAAGGCGTCAAGGAAGGACTATCTTGACATGGCCTCGCTCATAAAATATGACGGGTTTTCTATGCCCTTTATTGTTTTTAAAAACGAGATAAATGCTTTGTTAGAAAAATGCCCATATGAGGATATGAGACTGAGCTTGATTAGAGCAGCATGTATTAAAACTGCTGCTCAAGACATAAGCTTGGTGATCAGTAGCACCCCAGGTTACAACGAAGCAATGCGTGCTAATATGGCATTGGAGCGTTTGTCTTTAAGATTTTCTGTTCGCGGCGGTTTTAATTCTGAGGCTTGTGTTAAAAGTATCCGAATGGGCCGCGTGTGTCGGGGGCTGACATTACTGGTTGGCGCAAGTTTCGGGCAGAATTACTAGATTGCCAAATATATGCGGCAGCATACAAGCGGTTGGACTACCTTGAAGGGAAATTTGTCTGTGATCTAGCTAAACGTTTGCCCGTTTATGCGCGTCAACGCTTCATTGATTTCTTAGGTGATAAATTTGGTTGTACGGCGGACCCTTCCTTTGATAGTTTGTTGCAGTTTGTTATTGCGGAAGAAAATGCGAAATCAACCGACTTTGGCGTTTGGTTAATGAGTGAGGACCATAAGTCGAGCAATAACCATTCTTTTGGTAAGTCGGAGAGTAAAAGGGACGCGGGTGCATTTCAAGTGAAACATACGGCGGCCAAGGTTGACGGCTATGGTAATATAAATTCCGCAACGTCAAAAACGAGTGTCTCGTTGTGTGAGTGTTGCCTTTCGTTTGGTGTGAATGTGGATCATGGTTTGGAGGTATGTCATCGTTTGCAGGGTATGACTGTGGCAAAGCGTGAAGAGTTTTTCTACAAACATTAGCTCTGTTATAATTGTGGAGGAAAGCATCGGGCTAGAGATTGTCGCTGTGCCATGAACTGTGATCAGTGTCAGGATGCTAACTATAAAACACCGAAGCATTTCGCTATGTTGCATGAATGGGTCGTTAATGATAGGCCAGCAAACAAACCAGTTCCAAAGAAGGTACGCGAGTCCGCTGTGGACAAAGTTGACAAGTCTGCGGTTAATAAAACTGGAGTTCAAGGTAGAGAAAAATCAGTCTCTTTGAGAAATGTGAAAGTGACACCATGTAAAGTTTTAAACCGAACAGTTGCTGTGAAGGTCATAAACCCGGCAACTGGCTTAGAAAAGTTGGTGTACTGTCAGCTTGATTATGGATCCCAGATAACGCTGGTATCAAAATCTTTGTGTGCAGAGTTGGGGTTACAGCCCTATGAAAACATTTCCTTTACCATGAAAACCTTGAACGGTGACGCGAAAGTTGATACTGGTTTGGTCAAATTTGTGGTAAAATCGTTGTCGACTGGTGAGAGCTTTAACATAGATAATGTTGTTTGTTCGACGCCATGGAGCGATGACATTGAAACCTTGCCCCATAAGCAAGAATTGAGTAGTTACAGACATTTTGATGACATTAGTGTGTTTGAATTAGAAAATCGTCAGACTGTGGACATTTTGATAGGCGATGACTGTCCATTCTTGTTAACTGTGCTTGAAGAGCGAGTTGGTAAAACGTTGTATGAGCCGCACGCGATCAATACACCGTTGGGATGGCTAGCCGGTGGAGGGCGGTCTCCTCTCTGTTCGGACAGTCGTGTCACAGTCAGGAAAGTGCAGGTTTGCGATGATCTTGAGAACGTGAACTGGTTAAAACGTAAAAATTTGACGCGCGACTGCATTGCGGATGAATTAAGGCAGGAGTTAAAAGAGGCCACGCTGGCAGATTCGCGGCGTAGCATGTCACTCGCTGATAAGTTTTGGGGTCACTGGACAGATTTCTACCTACCTAAGTTGCGGGGTCGAAGAAAATGGAGAGACATCTGTCGCAATTTAGAACCCGGAGACTTGGTCCTCGTATGGGATATGAACGACCGACCCAAACGAGGGGACTACCGAGTCGGCAGAGTGATTGAAATTTTACCGCAGCATCGAAAGGGTAAAGAGTTTGTGAGAAGGGTGAGGGTGGCTGTGGTAACATGGGACACTAACACAAAGAAGTCGCACGTTGAAACCGTGCTTCGTGATATTTCTTGCGTTGCTCCGGTAGAGGGCGCGCGGGCACGCACTGCTGTGCTCGCTCCAGTTGGTTCGGGCCCCCCAGATGGACGTTAAGGGACGTCACTCATAGAAAATGTGTTCACTTTTTTTATTAATGTTTAATTGTTTATGACTTGTGTGATGTATGATGCTTATGTTGGCTGTTTACAAATTAAATAGATACAGTCTGGCTGGAACCGTATGTATTTATCAAGTACATATTGTCACTTTGAGTTACGCCAATATCGCTTACAGCAAATTTGCTTGTGATACCTGTGACTAAGCTGAGCATCTTATTCATTCTTTCACATTTAATTTAGTATCTTCATATGACAACTTTGTTTTGTATAACTTTAGGTGTATGGTGTGTTAGTACTGTAATGTCGTGTGAGCATGGTCCGTTTTAAATACCTTCAGACAGCAGTATGGGACTACAGGTTCATCTACATGACTATGTATGTTATTTATACGACAATATTATGCGGTATTGCCATTATGTTTAATGCGTGTTAGGTATGGCCAATGATGAGTAATTTCGTTTAGGCAAAAATAATCTTCTGGAAGATGGATATTGTAATATTCATCTTGGAGGCTGCTATGTTCACGAAATTATGGCCAAGTTATCTGTCTCCGTATTGTGACATGGATTGTCGCGCAATCGTGACGTCATCATTGCGATGCACTGTCACGCTTGAGCGACAATCTCTCGTCATTCTTTTTCTAATTTTCTAACTTGTGTTTTCCAAACGTGCTTCGTCTTCCTTTTACGATGTGTGAATCTAACGGACGGACGTAATTAAGAGTGTGAAGTGACTATTCCACATCACAATTGAACCCGTCTCTTGTTAACAATATACCATCAATCTTCACTCAACACATGTGGAACTTGAGTCGAAAGTTAGGAAGAAGACAGGTTGGATAGCAGCTCATATACATAGCGGTTATCAAAAAAGAAAGAACATCTTCAATTGTGTTAAACGGGATGTCACTTCAATCGTGAGTCTGTAGTTACCGTACCCATCTTCAATTGTGTGGTTCTGGTCACTTCAATCGTGAAGCTACAAGAATTGTTTTTTGCTGGTGCTGTAAAACGCATATTGCTGGCCAACCGAAGCGGCCAAAGAACAGCAATCGAAAAAGCGAAACCAGATCTCCAGCTAGAGAAGTCACTAATTCTACTGTGGGGCAGTATAAGCACGGTTACTTTATACTGCCTGAAGCGGCTGGGGAACGGTCACCAGACCAACAATCCGTCGACGATCGAACTGTCCGAGGAGAGCAAGAAACTGTGTTATTCCACCGACCACAAGACGAAGCGCGCGACGCCATTTTGAAACTGGATCACGTGGACAAAGAGTGCGACGCTTCTTGTAAGGGCAGTGGTGCGAGGACTATTTCCTGCCTCTGGTCAGTGTGTTACTTATTTGATTGTGTATGTTATCGAGCTTTTATAGCAAATTGGTGTAGCCTACTGCAATTTAGTAGTAAAAGTTAATTTGTTGATTACCGTACATATTCCATTTAATA
This sequence comes from Aplidium turbinatum, assembly GCF_918807975.1. NCBI lineage: Eukaryota > Metazoa > Chordata > Ascidiacea > Aplousobranchia > Polyclinidae > Aplidium > Aplidium turbinatum. Next base: position 21,963,276 of record NC_137477.1, read on the forward strand.
AGTTACTGAAATAACTATGAGTGCCGCTTCCCTTGAGGACTGTCTGTGGGTCTCGGGCGGGCTGGGGAGTGTACAGGGGCCGGTCCGCCGCTCTTTGGTGGGGCGAGGTGGATCTGTCGCGGAGAGTGGGGCCACCGTAGCGCGGCTTCCGGTGAGTGGACCAGTAGTACAATCACAACTGCCCTCAGAGGTCGGTAGAGAGGAGGTTCACCAGGAAGTGTTAGGGCTACAGAATGACAGGGAAGCCCGTCAACGAAGGCGTCAGCTACTTAGTGACATCAGTGCGGCCACGAGACAGCTTGGGGAACTAAGAAGCAGAGACGAAGTGATAGAATTTGAATCACAGCATGTCAAGGCTCTAGATTGGAGGGTTAGAGACTTTTGTGCCATTACGCAGAAAGAGGACTCCGAACCTCGAGTCGCCCCCGAGTTTGAAATGTTGGTGAGGAGATGTAAAGAACGATGGGAGGAGCTAACAGACTCGCCCCCAGTAAATTCAGCTTCCCTGCCAAACATAACCATTGGGGTCCCTCCCTCATCTGCAGGGAAAAGCAGAAGGTCTGCGCATATTTTAGCTCAGATTGATCTGGAAACTCAATTAGAACAGATTCAAATTGAGAACCGCTTAGATGAGGCGCGAGAGACAAGGAAATTGAAGGAGGCCCGAGAACAGGAAGCCCGAGAAGAGCGTAAGCTGGCCAGAGAGCTTAAGGAGGCCCGGGAACAGGAAGCCCGAGAAGAGCGTAAGCTGGCCAGAGAGCTTAGGGAGTTACAAGTACGTGCAAGCTTGCAGAAGCAGATGGCCATGTCGGAATGCTATACAGAGAAGACACATAGCTTGAGGAGTTATCGCACGCGGGATTCCAAGACGAGCGCCCAGGTGAAAGATGGTTCCCATCTCAAGGAAAGCGAGAAACCAAAAAAAGCCCCTCACTCAGTGTTGTCTAAATTCTGTGCCCATATGGAGGCTGCTAACAAAGCAGACAAGTTAATGGCCCCTAGCTTAAATGTACCTGTTTATGAGAGACCTATTAGACCTCCGCCAGGATTTACTGATACTACTAGGTATATCCCTAAGGGTAGTGCAGTCCATGATGGGTATTATGGCTTACCCCTGCATGAAAGTGACGTGATGGCAAGGAGAGAACAGCAACCGCCCCTAGCCTACGACGGAGCGTGCGAAAAGGCGTCAAGGAAGGACTATCTTGACATGGCCTCGCTCATAAAATATGACGGGTTTTCTATGCCCTTTATTGTTTTTAAAAACGAGATAAATGCTTTGTTAGAAAAATGCCCATATGAGGATATGAGACTGAGCTTGATTAGAGCAGCATGTATTAAAACTGCTGCTCAAGACATAAGCTTGGTGATCAGTAGCACCCCAGGTTACAACGAAGCAATGCGTGCTAATATGGCATTGGAGCGTTTGTCTTTAAGATTTTCTGTTCGCGGCGGTTTTAATTCTGAGGCTTGTGTTAAAAGTATCCGAATGGGCCGCGTGTGTCGGGGGCTGACATTACTGGTTGGCGCAAGTTTCGGGCAGAATTACTAGATTGCCAAATATATGCGGCAGCATACAAGCGGTTGGACTACCTTGAAGGGAAATTTGTCTGTGATCTAGCTAAACGTTTGCCCGTTTATGCGCGTCAACGCTTCATTGATTTCTTAGGTGATAAATTTGGTTGTACGGCGGACCCTTCCTTTGATAGTTTGTTGCAGTTTGTTATTGCGGAAGAAAATGCGAAATCAACCGACTTTGGCGTTTGGTTAATGAGTGAGGACCATAAGTCGAGCAATAACCATTCTTTTGGTAAGTCGGAGAGTAAAAGGGACGCGGGTGCATTTCAAGTGAAACATACGGCGGCCAAGGTTGACGGCTATGGTAATATAAATTCCGCAACGTCAAAAACGAGTGTCTCGTTGTGTGAGTGTTGCCTTTCGTTTGGTGTGAATGTGGATCATGGTTTGGAGGTATGTCATCGTTTGCAGGGTATGACTGTGGCAAAGCGTGAAGAGTTTTTCTACAAACATTAGCTCTGTTATAATTGTGGAGGAAAGCATCGGGCTAGAGATTGTCGCTGTGCCATGAACTGTGATCAGTGTCAGGATGCTAACTATAAAACACCGAAGCATTTCGCTATGTTGCATGAATGGGTCGTTAATGATAGGCCAGCAAACAAACCAGTTCCAAAGAAGGTACGCGAGTCCGCTGTGGACAAAGTTGACAAGTCTGCGGTTAATAAAACTGGAGTTCAAGGTAGAGAAAAATCAGTCTCTTTGAGAAATGTGAAAGTGACACCATGTAAAGTTTTAAACCGAACAGTTGCTGTGAAGGTCATAAACCCGGCAACTGGCTTAGAAAAGTTGGTGTACTGTCAGCTTGATTATGGATCCCAGATAACGCTGGTATCAAAATCTTTGTGTGCAGAGTTGGGGTTACAGCCCTATGAAAACATTTCCTTTACCATGAAAACCTTGAACGGTGACGCGAAAGTTGATACTGGTTTGGTCAAATTTGTGGTAAAATCGTTGTCGACTGGTGAGAGCTTTAACATAGATAATGTTGTTTGTTCGACGCCATGGAGCGATGACATTGAAACCTTGCCCCATAAGCAAGAATTGAGTAGTTACAGACATTTTGATGACATTAGTGTGTTTGAATTAGAAAATCGTCAGACTGTGGACATTTTGATAGGCGATGACTGTCCATTCTTGTTAACTGTGCTTGAAGAGCGAGTTGGTAAAACGTTGTATGAGCCGCACGCGATCAATACACCGTTGGGATGGCTAGCCGGTGGAGGGCGGTCTCCTCTCTGTTCGGACAGTCGTGTCACAGTCAGGAAAGTGCAGGTTTGCGATGATCTTGAGAACGTGAACTGGTTAAAACGTAAAAATTTGACGCGCGACTGCATTGCGGATGAATTAAGGCAGGAGTTAAAAGAGGCCACGCTGGCAGATTCGCGGCGTAGCATGTCACTCGCTGATAAGTTTTGGGGTCACTGGACAGATTTCTACCTACCTAAGTTGCGGGGTCGAAGAAAATGGAGAGACATCTGTCGCAATTTAGAACCCGGAGACTTGGTCCTCGTATGGGATATGAACGACCGACCCAAACGAGGGGACTACCGAGTCGGCAGAGTGATTGAAATTTTACCGCAGCATCGAAAGGGTAAAGAGTTTGTGAGAAGGGTGAGGGTGGCTGTGGTAACATGGGACACTAACACAAAGAAGTCGCACGTTGAAACCGTGCTTCGTGATATTTCTTGCGTTGCTCCGGTAGAGGGCGCGCGGGCACGCACTGCTGTGCTCGCTCCAGTTGGTTCGGGCCCCCCAGATGGACGTTAAGGGACGTCACTCATAGAAAATGTGTTCACTTTTTTTATTAATGTTTAATTGTTTATGACTTGTGTGATGTATGATGCTTATGTTGGCTGTTTACAAATTAAATAGATACAGTCTGGCTGGAACCGTATGTATTTATCAAGTACATATTGTCACTTTGAGTTACGCCAATATCGCTTACAGCAAATTTGCTTGTGATACCTGTGACTAAGCTGAGCATCTTATTCATTCTTTCACATTTAATTTAGTATCTTCATATGACAACTTTGTTTTGTATAACTTTAGGTGTATGGTGTGTTAGTACTGTAATGTCGTGTGAGCATGGTCCGTTTTAAATACCTTCAGACAGCAGTATGGGACTACAGGTTCATCTACATGACTATGTATGTTATTTATACGACAATATTATGCGGTATTGCCATTATGTTTAATGCGTGTTAGGTATGGCCAATGATGAGTAATTTCGTTTAGGCAAAAATAATCTTCTGGAAGATGGATATTGTAATATTCATCTTGGAGGCTGCTATGTTCACGAAATTATGGCCAAGTTATCTGTCTCCGTATTGTGACATGGATTGTCGCGCAATCGTGACGTCATCATTGCGATGCACTGTCACGCTTGAGCGACAATCTCTCGTCATTCTTTTTCTAATTTTCTAACTTGTGTTTTCCAAACGTGCTTCGTCTTCCTTTTACGATGTGTGAATCTAACGGACGGACGTAATTAAGAGTGTGAAGTGACTATTCCACATCACAATTGAACCCGTCTCTTGTTAACAATATACCATCAATCTTCACTCAACACATGTGGAACTTGAGTCGAAAGTTAGGAAGAAGACAGGTTGGATAGCAGCTCATATACATAGCGGTTATCAAAAAAGAAAGAACAGTCATAACTCTTCGTTCTTCTGTAATTACCAAACTTGGTCTAAAACGATGATAGCTCTTTTACCGAATGCTAGAAGGGTCACAATTGGACGGTGGTCACTTAACATATTCTGAATTGGCTGGTGGTGTCATTGCTGCAATTGGGATCTTATTCGGAATTAACATGTTTAATGTTTCGACGCAGCAAATGGATGCGTCTTGGCAAACAATTTGGGGGTGGCTGACTCGATACCCTTTGCTGCTTCCAGTTGTCTGGTTGAATTTGAATCTTTATCCTCGGACTGACAAAGCCTTGATAGATTATTCCTGATAGTTTCGCATAGCCTACTTGTAGAGGCTTTTGACGCAAGGCCGGTTAGGCCTACAGAGTTTGGCAGAGTAAAGTTTCCGATTGTTGAAATGTTGCCGACGAATTATTTCATCTACTAGGTGCCGCTGAATGGAGAGCAGTTCTGAAATGCGCTGCTCAAGCACACACACCGAGAGCCAAACCAGCTGCAGTGTGATCACAATGCACTGCATGTTGTCACGATAGAAACCAAATACAGTAGAACTCGGTTAATCCGGATTCGATTTGACCGGCGATTCCATCCGGATTAGGCGAAGATCCGGATTAACCGATGATGGTTCTATCAAGCCTGACGTTACCTAGATAGAAGGGTATCGGTAAAAATCACCGAAATTGAACGCATTAGTGTGGTCATCTGTCAATTCCGAGACGCGCGATCACCATATTAGCGATAGAATTCTTTTGAAATGCAGTATGCATGTAAAACGAATGTATTTGTAGACTCTGCGTTTAACGCAAGAACACACTGGCAAAAGTTATATCTTTAGACATGCGTGTCGGAATAATCTGTAGTCACTCAAAACTGTTGAAAACAGTTACGGAAGACGAGTTTCTTTGGAAAACTTACAAAAAATCAAACAAAGTCTTCTATTGGAAAAACATCACCGACATACCGCCGAAAATTCCACCGACATCTTTTCAAGTGACAGTACGAGTTTGGGCATTTGCGCACGAATTTTGCGTTAGGAGGGATTACTGTTCATGAAATAAAGAAATCCGCAATGATTTATTGCGTCACATAAACGGAACAATAGATAAGAAATTTCTCGCTATAAGCCACGTTACGTTTTAGCATAAAATGGCAAAACTGTCGGGAAAATCCGGATAAAGCGATAGAGAAAGCGCAACTTTTGTCCGGAATAGGCGAAGATCCGGATTAAATAATCCGGATAATCCGAAGCCGTTTCTCAAGAAAAAGATTACAAATCATTTGTACTTCCAGTTTCATCCGGATTAGGCGAAGATCCGGATTAACCGAATCCGGATTAACCGAGTTCTACTGTATAAACATAGCCTAATATTTGTTCTTTAGAAATGCAGTTTTAAAGACATTTTTCAAAGACAGATCATATGGATGCACAGATCCAACTCGTACACTCAGGGCCGTTGAGAGGATATTTTAAACCCGGCACCAATAAGATTCTCGGGCCCTGTCCAAAAGTAGGTTACCTCATGGACATCCTGTCTCCGCTTGGCGTGTCACACTACATTATCAAATCATACCATCAATCAATTTTGCTATAAATTGCAGTTCTGCTGTTGTCAGTTATTCAATTAAATTTCATACACCCGAAAATCAACGTTTTATAACGTTTTATTTAATGACGTAAAAACTATTTTTTTGCCGACATTAATGTTAACACGCACAGTGCATTCAACATGCAGATGAAATCTTAGCCTACACTTGATAACAATATTATGACAAATCAGTGACAAATATATACCGACCAGCACAGGGTTGTAACCTTCAGCGTCACCGTATTTTAATTGGTCTAGTTCTCGCAGTAGAACCAAGCCACTCAAGGTTTCCCACCCACAAGTTGAGAGTTCTGGAATCTATACAGTGCGGTATCAATGTGTCCGTGTGGAATGTCTTGATGCAAATAAGGGCATAATCTAATTACTGGATTTCCCTTCGTACATAGACAATTTTTATAAAAACATAGATTACGCAAACAGTAAAGCGCACAGTTAATCAACACAGAGGTGTTCACATGTTTGGATATCCTTCGTCGTCGTAAGGTTGAGTCTGGTCCAGGTATTCCGAGATCGGCATACTAAATGCGGAGTTCTTTTTAAACGGGGTATTCCTGGTCTTGACTTGCGAAACTCCCTATAAACCAAGATCCTTGTATCAACGATCATGGGAGATAGAAGTGCCTCTTGTTTGTTTGTTTGTTTATCTTTATCCTGCATTGCGGGAAAGCGGACTTGAGCGCTATGCATCGGTGTACGCCTTCCGACGTACACCTGACCCACGCTGCAGCCGACGACAATGTCTGTTTCCGGTTGTCTACTCTGCTTATGACTTTAATTTGGAACTACCCATTACTCGAAATCGATCACTGGGTAGAGGCAATTATCGTAAAGTTTCTTGCCCAGAGAAACAACAGCAGGTGCGGGTGGCTGGAGTCGAACACGCAGGCTCTCGACTGTGAGCCCAAAGCGCTAACCACTCGGCCACTGATTGTTCGTATACGAACGAGTCGACTTGAATATCTCGAAAAGTGAGGCACAGTTGTTTTTAAGTAAAGTATGTAAAGAGATTTTATGTTTCTCGATGACACTTCAATGGAAAGCATGATTAATTGATTAGGTTTGTACTTATCCTACTTACGTGGATTTTGTCGCTGTGCGTTGACCAGAACGTCGTGCATTGCTCGGTGTTAACATTGTGATCCTGTAATAAAGTGAACGATGTAATTTTCCAAAAAAAAGAGGATTGTTTTAAACTTTACGCAGCAACAATAGAGTTCGTATGCAGACAATCCAGACATCCACGTAAAAGAATCATTTTTTTTCCGAAGAGTAATGCTAACACCGGATAATCACCAAGTTGAACTGTTTCGTATAAAAGGATGTGGGGATTTGTAGTCATGAAGGCGCCGATCTGCTTAAGAATGCAGAACAACAGCTTTATTGTCTTCAGACGTGGTCAAGTGGTTAAGAATGGCATACTGGACAGCTTAGGCTACAATAAATCTTCAAAGTGCAACCACACGGGGAATATTACTTTTGTAGGTGGTACGATTATTGGCTTGAAATCCGGTTTATCGTAATCTTGTTGTTTCACTGATATGAACTCAGTTTTAGGTATCGGCTGATTGTAGTCGATAACTGTTTCCGATCTGCAACACAAAAAATACCCACGTCATTCAAGGTCGGTTATGGTTTAAACACCTTGCTGAAAAAATGTGCTCCAGCAGCCTATGATTAAGTTCTTGTTAATTTCCCAAAACCATAAAATTCATTTTCGGAGAACGCAAGCTAAACACTGCAGTGTCAGACATCTATACTGGGCTACAAACACTCTTTTTTTGCTTCTATCTATTCGTCTGACGAAACGAATTAATAAAAATAAAACAAATACTGAACCGCACCACGCACTAGGCTATATGACATAGGTGTACAGGATCCGGACCCAGATCTTACTGTTTTTCGACGATTTATCCATTTTGCAAACATCTTTATCAGAAAGTATGAATCTATTGACCTGCCATACGGTGAAATATTTTTAAATAGATTTTTAAAAGTAGGGAAGGTGGGGTGAGTTGAGCAATGGGGTAAGTTGAGCAACCCCTAGTTCCGGGAAAGCGGAAAAGCTAAAACGAATTTTTCCGCCAACAAGTTATTTTACCCATAATGCCTTTTAAGCCACTATATCGATCTAAACAACTGGAAGCTTTGTTTAGGAATGGTTCCACGTTTTTGAGTTTAGGTGCTTAGAAGTAAATATTTGGCAGCGGCTGAAATTTCTGTTTATTGAATTATTAGTAGAGATAGATGAAATTTGTTTTGCAATTGAGGTAGACGTTACATCTGCCTCGGCTTGTAGCCAATAATGCAATATAGTTTTCTAGCAGTCTTTGAAAAAATTAACTTTTTAAAAAAATAGTGGAGATGGGGTAAGTTGAGCAGTTGCTCGATCTTAAAATCAAATCAGCAATTGAGCAGTTGCAGTTGCTCAACTTACCCCAGTAAATAACTTAAGACAGCTGATCAGGTCAAGCCAGCTAATTATCTTGTTTTTTCTTTCCTTTTCATGTTAAAGCTTGGGACTCATGTTGTCAACCTCCTCGTGGTGAGTCCCGGTAACTGCACAAAACAGGCTAATGACAACAAACAGAGACACGTCAGGGCGTCTCTGGGGTGGTAAAAGGATAAACCCTCGGCCCCAGAGTTCGAAGAAAGAAGCCAGAAGTCCCAACATCCTACAGCTTAACGTTGAAGGCCTTACGACTGCTAAAATCGACGTCGTACAAAGAATAGCTCAACGACAAAAGGCCCTTATCATCATCCTCCAGGAGACCCACTGCCACAGCGCAGATAGGCTAGTGATCCCAAATTACTCACTAGCTGGGTTAATCCTAAGCAGGACACACGGCTTAGCCACATTTGTCCACGAGAAGCTGAACTGGAGACTGGTTGAACAATCCCCTTCAGACTCAGAGATCGAATGGCTAAGTGTGGACGTCAACGGCTACAAAATCGTAAACATCTACAAGCCACCTCCCTCGCCATTTACTCCGACGGCCATCCCAGTGTACCCCCACCCCTGCCTCTATGCTGGCGATTTTAATTACCAGCACGTCGACTGGGGATACCGCATCACCAGCCCTTCTGGTGCATGTCTGGCTAACTGGGCATCAAATAACAACTATGCCCCACTGTACAACCCCAAAGACAAAGCCAGCTTTACATCCGGGCGATGGGGCACTGGAACAAACCCAGACATGGCCTTTGCTAGCACTGGCAACGACAATCAGCTTCCGGACAGACGTGTGCTACAGAAGTTCCCTCGGTCCCAACACCGACCTTCTCTCATTACCGCAATACCGCTCAAGACACCAATTCCGAGTGAACCAGTCAAGCGGTGGAACTTCCGTAAAGCCGACTGGAATCGCTTTAGCTTCCTTACCAACAAGTTCACAAATGAGTTACCTCCACCTAACTGTCACAATGTGGACGAGGCCTACCAGGACTTTTGCAACACCATCTTAACCATCCCTCGAGGTCGTAGAAGTAACTACACTCCATGCTGGGGTGCAGAGTGCGAGCGCCTCTACCAATCTTTTGTTAGCTCTTCAGATGGTCAAACAACACCCTCAGCCGCCAAGGCTCTTCTGGAAAGACTCGATGCAAAAAGAAAAGAACGCTGGACAGAGACTATCCAATCTATCGATCTCTCGCACTCAAGCCGTACAGCGTGGAGCACACTCAATAACCTTACGGGACGATCAAGATAATCACCCTGACAATGTCCCATTCCTGCTAATAAGATCGCATCGCAGGTAATAAAAAATGGGATATATAAGCCGTGTGATCGTACCTCCGATCGGTTTGTAACCAAAGAAGTGAAAAAGCTATGGAAGATCAACACACCCGACCAGGAGAGCATTTCTAGCTCCTTCTCACGGAGCGAATTTAATGCTGCCCTCAAGCACCTAAAACCTGGTAAGGCCCCTGGTCCAGATAGGATATGTCCAGAGCTTATCATGCACGCTGGTTATGTTCTAAAGTCCTGGTTATGCGATTTCCTGTCGTCCTGCCTGCGCCGCCTCAAGATTCCTAAAGTATGGAGAAGATCTCTGGTCGTCACGATCCCTAAGCCAAACAAACCACTAGACGATGCAAAGAGCTATCGCCCCATCTCCTTGCTCTGCATCCCTTTCAAGATCTTTGAGAGACTGATCTACGCTCGTGTCGAACCAATAATTGACCCACTGCTTCCCAAAGAACAAGCTGGATTCCGACACGGGAGGTCAACTGTAGACCAAGTCACACTACTAACTCAGGATATTGAGGAGAGTTTCTCGGCAAAAAAGAAAGCGGGGGCTGTCTTTATCGACCTAACAGCAGCCTATGACACTGTTTGGCACCGTGGCCTAGTCTACAAACTACTTAGTTTGTAGAAACTACAAACTACTTAGTTTGTACAAACTACTACAAACTACTTAGTCCGCCTACTCCCTGACAGGCACCTGGTCAAAATGATCATGGAACTCATCCACAACAGGAGTTTTACCCTTACCACCGGAAGCGGAAAGCCAAGTAGACTGCGGCGACTCAAAAACGGTGTCCCACAGGGATCAGTCTTGGCTCCCCTCCTTTTCAATGTCTATATGCATGACCTACCATCAACAACATCTGACAAATATGCATATGCTGATGACTTGGCCATCTTGCACTCTGCGAAAGACTGGCAATCATTAGAAATGACGTTGAGCCAAGACATGACGACCATATCTGGATCCCTTCACCAATGGAAACTGAAGCTCAGTGAAAGTAAAACTGTGACGGCAGCCTTCCATCTCAACAACAGGGAGGCAAAACGTGACCTGAAAGTGACCGTTAACGGCAAAATTTTGCCGCCCTGCCCAGAACCTGCATACCTTGGGGTTACACTTGACAGGTCACTCACATACCGTCACCATTTACAGTCACTACGCAAAAAGCTGACATCTCGCGTCGCCCTGCTGAGACGTTTGGCAGGCACAACTTGGGGTGCAGGTGCTGACACCTTGCGCACTGCAACCCTGGCGTTGGTCCACTCCACTGCTGAATACTGCGCCCCTGCCTGGTGCCGCAGTGCCCACACCCGTCTCATCGACAGCCCAATCAACGACGCATTGCGAACTGTAACTGGATGCCTGCGCCCAACTCCAACAGAGTATTTACCAATCCTCGCAGGCATCCAACCTGCTGAGCTTCGCCGAAAGGGAGCCCTTATACACCTGGCTCGCCGGGCGGGGGATCCTAACCACTTGCTTCATGCAAAACTCAACATCCCACCTCAGGAATCTCCCCGGCAATTAAAGTCAAGGCACCCCTTTGTGCCAGCTGCTGTTGAATTACTACATCCATTCAGCGATCATGCCATCAGCGCAGCACACTTCATGGAAGACAATTGGAATGCAGCGTGGTGTGCCACCGACACGAAACTACATCGTTTTATACCTCACCCGGTGGCGCGCCCCCCTGGTATGGACCTGCCTCGGCCGACTTGGGTCAAGCCCAACAGAATCCGAACCGGAGTCGGTCGCTTCCATTCCAACATGCACAAGTGGGGTTTGGCTCCCTCACCGCCTGCGAATGCGGCGCGGAGGAACAAACTGCTGACCATGTCGTTCTGGAATGTCCGATCTATAAGGCACCAAATGGAACGCATGGTATAGCAACGCTAGACGAAGCTACACTCACCTGGCTCTCCATCACCTGCCCTGAAATTTGATTTGATCTAGTCTCAAACGAAAGAAGAAGAAGATGTTAAAGCTACAATAATTGTACATTATTGATGTACAGGTTATCTTTTCAAATATATTGCTTGGTCAGTTAAATACAATGCCACGTAGGTAATTCAGGGCAAAACAAGTCGTCGGGTAAAACCGGTCAGTTTGATTTTAATCAAGCATAACTTTTTTTTTGGAAATAATACACTCAAAAAAATGCTTTAGCGCAGTTAGTGGTTCTTTTGTGATGCGACAACAGCAACTGCTATGCAGTTTTTGCTTGCTATCTTTGTCTAGGCTGCGAAACGTAAGTTGGTGTAAAATTTTACCTTCATATTTTAAACTAACTTTTTTTTTGTGGTTTAGACTAAACAGAGCATTACACTATGAAAATTGTTAATTAAACCAAGACTTTCTAGTTTAAACGAAATTACAATTATTGCAATCTGTCTCAAAACAACTCATCTTGTAGTTCTTCCTTGGAAATTAGTTTTATTGGGTATTTATTTTTGTTCAGTCATGGCTATTTTGGTTGGGGCAACACAAGTCAGTCATGAAGTGCTGTGCCAAACTTTTGGTGAAAATGCTAAATTCTTTAACCAAACTGTCATGTAGGCTTAGGCTACCTGGTTCATAGGGTATTAGTTGCCTATTACATCAAAAATCAGCTTATCCTAGTGTGAGCGAAGCATTTAGTTTGGGGGGGGGTCTACCAAGGGGGCACGATTTTTTTTGATTTTTGGCCATGTTTGAGGCCCTATCACTGCTAAACCAAATTAGGTAACAACTCAAAATTTTTACAGGTGATAGTACTTCTGCCAAATATTAAAAAAACAACATCGTTCACATTGTCACTCTAAAAGGTCAAAGGTCATAGACATCCAAAGATGGCCGTTTCCAGCTCTCAGCTAAGATTTTCCAAAATTTTAAAACCTCGCCAAGACCCGATTTGTGCTTGGTTTTGGCTGAAATTTGGTAGAAATGTTGTTTATAAGATTCTCTATGTACTGAAAAAATATCCGTACAAAATATTAAAGGATTTGGGAGTTATTTAATGTGAAACGTGGGTCGAAATGAAAAAAAGCAAAAAGGTGGGGTCCTTTTAATATCTTGGTTACCCCTGACCCCAGTGAAAATTTGCACTGAAATGTTGTCCACTTATTCACTAAGATATGATAAGTTTACCACGCCAAATTCATTTATGGTTCTCAATGTTTTCTTATAGAAAGTGTGCGTCAAACTTTGGACAAAAACGCAAAAAATCACAAATGAAAGATTTTAAAAAAATGTAACAATATTGAACTATAGCCTACTAGAAAACGTTTGAAGTGTATTTTTGATTGTGTTTCTATCAATTGTTCACAAAAGCAATTCTTCTAACATTTGGCAACTGTAATGTACCATGTATACCTCATTGTTAGTGAACAAAATGGCAAATTTTGTCGTAATCTTCCTTGCTCAGTTTGTTTTGTCGTCCAGAAGAACCATGGATATTCGGCACAGTAATTGAACAAATAATGTCATAAAATGGAATCCAGCATGTTTGCTGATGTCTGTTCTGAACGAATGTGCTGCAGTGGTGTACTTTGTATGTGAAACTGCACTTTGTATGTGTAAATATACTCTTTCTCTCATCAAAAAACACCGACCTGTTTTACCCTTACTTAGGGGCAAAACCAGTCATTTGACTCGGTCGTAAAAATGATGTTTTATTAACATAACTTAAAAATAAATTTCACTTTTTTTTTGCTATCTTGTTTAAGGAAGCCTTAGTACAACTGTTTAACACTAAAAATTAAAACATTTTTAACTTTATGTGAAGATATACACGATAATACCAAAATGTGACTAGTCTTGCCCGCACTACCCATACCAAAGAAAAACAAACAGGGGAAACATTCAAGATGCTGTGCTGAGGAGTGCAGCAGATAATTAATGTAATATGGAAAATCCGTAAATGCTGCTTCTATTGATCATGGTATTAAACCGATGACGCTGACTCGTTACATGAATCAAGTGAAGAATGCTGTCGCTGCCGATAATGTGACTTCAGTCAGAAGAGCTATGCAGAGCTAGCGGTATGGTTTTGCTAACCATACCACCCCACACATCGCATCAACTACAGCCTCTAGACAAGGCTGTGTACGGACCGTTTAAGTCGTAGGCCTACTACAGCATTACGTGATCGGTCTGCAAGAGATTTTTCCAAACACTCCTCACTATAGCCTAACATTTAAATAGTTTATATGGTGATATATTGAAAACTGGGGCAACCACCCCCTGCCTACAATCGATACGAAGACCAAAAACATATTCTTAGTGGTAAATCAATGGCTCAGTTGCAATAAAAACATGTATTAATACTAACTCTGCAACTTAAGAAATTGAAGTTGTCTTGATTTCTTATTAATATAAGCAATCAACGCCTTAATTCATTGTTGCTCAACTTACCCCATGCTGTTGCTCAACTTACCCCATTAAAAAAAAGGGTGGGGTAAGTTGAGCAACTTTTACAAAACTATTCAGATCAGATGAAATATAAGAGACAAGAAAATATTTTTGCTTTGAAGCAGGGCCAATGAGCATACCTTTAACATCCATGACAAAAATATTCTCTGACGCCTGACACATTTTCAAGAAACGCGTATTTATAAAAACCTGCTCAACTTACCCAACTTTCCCTACCGGTAGTATTGCTTCGGATCTCAGATAAGCATATCTAGAAATTGTCAGATCCGGATCTCATAAAGCAAAAATCAGATCAGGATCCTAAAGAACTTGGATCCGTATACCTCTGCTATATGATGAATGTGCGGATCGATGATTGCATCACCACCGTTGATAGGTCACGAAAACAGCGTTCCTTATCACAATACTCATTTTCAAAATGAGTAGGCCTAGGCCTACCAGCTACCATTATCACATGTGGTAACGATGTTCATTGTCACAAGTAGGCCTACTCAAAATCGACTAGTTGCAAATGCACTATCCCAAACAAATAAGAGGTGCTTTTGTCAACTTCTCAGGCTTCTGGAATGTTTTTTGACCAGTGACGTAGCCCACAAAGAATTTTGGCAAGGGGGCATTCCTATTTTTTTTATAGAATAACACCCACTTTATAGCAATGGCAAGTGTAAGATTACTATAGACCTACACAACACCAAGTTTCGGATTTGTATCAGCAAGGCTGCTTTGGATATATTGTGCATTGAACATGAATATAATATGGTAAAGCCTAGAAAAGAGGATAGAAAGCATATTGGCCAATTTTCGGCCCAACAATCATTATTTGACCTTGCGTCGCACTGGCAAACAGCTGAAAGTGTCAATCCTCATTAGTGCATAGTAGCATACAACCACTTTCGACAGCAATCAGAAATTGGGCATAATCGAACTTGGTTGAAGACACTTCTGCAAAGCTTATGACTTGTGATGTAGGTCAGTGGTCCAAAGTGGGCGATATCACCCCCATCCCCGGGTGCGGTACACGACCTATAATGCAGCAAGCACGAATGACGCAAGATCTGAATGCCGCAAGACACGAATGAGACTTGCATATTTCTTGCGTCTGTTGTTCAGGCTGCGCTGGTCAGAAGTATCGCTCGCAGTGCTAGTATTGCAAAATGAAATCTCTTTAGTTTTACGAAAGCATTAAATTTGCAATTCTTATCAAAGAATGTAAACTCTTAAAATCTGGCATGCTAGAAGAGTAAGTCTAACATCTCGCATTTCATCCGGTTATTCAAGTCTCGCGTCATTCATGCTCGCTTCAAAGCTGGGCCACAAAAAATCCAATTTGATATCGCCAACTCTTCGTAAATATGTGAACAATATAACAAATCTGGCAGCACTGATACATATCAATGAACCACCGCAACCTTTGTTCGAGTGAGTTGGAACTCCGGTGCTGGGTCATATACCTCACAAACCTTTCACCAATATTCATCAAATGTAGCCTATGTATTTATGATTGTACGTACGATTGTACGTTGTACGTACATAACTTTGTTAAGCAACATTCTCTCCATTAACTCTTCTTTCTTTCCTCTGGTTCGTACTCCAGGAAACTTGGGTTCTTGAAAAGCTTCTCTAATTGTTGTCATGCTCTCACAAGAGGCATCAAAGTCTAGGGTTAAAAGTCCTTTGTGTCCGTTTTTGAGCAACTGGGCAGTGCTGGTAAATTCATGATTGACATCAACTGGTTCAAGTGAAGCAGTTGCTCTCTAAACAACCAAGGTGTTATTGTTATAGGGATGCACTAATTAATAAGTAGCCTATTCCAAAATAGGTTCAGAAAATTAAAATAACAAGTTACACCTGTCGGTAACTTAAATAAGGATTGTCATTGAAAGCAAAACTCAAGCATATGTACTAGGTTATGACGAAACACACCTGTTATAGTTCCTTTGAGTCTGCCTTGAATTACAAATTTATAAACCAACGTTTGTTAGTGGCAATTCTTAAAATATGGGCTTCTTCTTCAACAGAAGAAGAAATATGGGCTACATGTTTACAACTCTCAGCTGCAAGCTGATGGTTTAGTTAGTATAACATTGTGATTAATAAACTAAACATGATAAGACTGAGATTTCATTCGTGTGTTGAACTATCAACACAGAGCTCTGCAAAAACAATGACGACATGGTGAAGAACTGGCCACCCAACACCAACATGCTTTTGGGGCAATTCTTTTACCTTGTTTCAGTCATTTTCTGAGGCCCAATAATGTTTGTTTAAGACAAACAGATTTTTATTTGACCAGAATCATCAAAGATTAAAACCATTTTCTGGTAATGAAGGAAGGATTTCGAAAACCCAACTGAGGTGTTCTCATCTTCTCCTATGATAAACAAGGCATGTTTTGACTCATATCTCTATAAACCGGTGGATTAAAAGCAAAACTTTTCTAAAAAGGATTGGCTTTGGAGGTGAACAGGAATAGAAAACGTCTCAAAATGATATGAAAAGTAAGACTAGAGAAGAAAGATGCAACAAACAGAATGAGATGGAGAAAAGGAGTGAAGACAATCGCTGCAATGAAATGTCAGCCTCATCAAGTTGGCTGTATGTCCAACTGCTTGCCAAGAAAGGGGTGTGTTAAGTCTGTATACAATATTTTGCACAGGTGTTTTTTTTCTTAATTTATTTGGGTCACAGTAATTCTTGCAGAAAATGTTTCAAATGATTTAAAAGCAAAAAATTATTTAAAAAAAAAACAGGTTTACAAACTCTGGGCAAATCGATGACTGAACTAACAGAATAGTTTTTCCTTATACGGTATAAGCATGCGCCATCTCCATTCTGTGTAGATAGTGTACCAACATGAGTTATTTGTTTCCAAGAGTGGCGATTTTGGGCTAACTCGCCCAGTATTGATTGATTGAATCTTTATCCTCGGACTGGGAAAGCTTCTTGCAGAGCTTAATCCTGGCAGTTTCGCCTACTTGTAGAGGCTTTGAATCACTGACGCAGACCCAGTCACCGAGATTGACAGAGTGAAGTTTTCGATTGTTGAAGTCTTGTTGCTTGGGAACTATTCCATCCATTAGATGCCACTGAATGGAGAGCAGTCCTTAACGTGCGTTGCTCAAGCGCACACCCCGAGCGTCGAACCAGCGCCGCTTGATCTTGAAGATTCTTCGTTACAAAAGTGACGTGCTAACCAATTGAGCTATCGGGGTGATTGTCAAATTGAGTCTGGTTTGAATGTTGTCTTGCCACCGTTTTGGTTGTCTGCCACATTTTCTCTTTCCTTTGACTTTACCTTCTATTCAAACTTTGCTGATACCGAATTTTATTCATTTAGTGTGGCTGAACAGTGAACAGTCTTAAAACTTTTGATTTTATTGTTGCTGAAATTGGATGTAGCTTCTTCTATTTTCATGTGGTCAAGTAGCGTTTTGTTGGTCATGTTTCTCATGATGCAATTTTGGAAAGTATCATAGCAAGTTTTTTGCATGGATGATGACGTCCAATTTACGTATTAGACTGTAGAGCACAACTGGTAAAACATTATTGTTTAAAAGTTTTGATTTCAATTTGATTGGAAGTCTATTAAAGGTCCATCAAAAGTATAATAAACACTACTCTATGAAACTTACTTCTTCCACCCAATTTTCTAATAGACATTTTCCACCTGAGTTGTTTTTCGGTATTACATTTCTTTCTTGAAAGGAACTCATTGTCTTTCGCTCAGCCTATTACATCAGTGATGCTGAAAAATGTAAAAAAATATGCTGATAAGTTTTCTAAACTAAAGAAAAACTGTGAAATTTTGTTTAGCATCTTTAAACAAAAAATGCTTTTGTGCTAAAAACCTCAAAACTCCTTGAAATATGTCCTTTAGCAGTCCAGTTTAGTAAGCATAATTCTTTTAGATTTTTATTGTAATCCTGAAAATTTGATGTGGAAAAGGCTATGTGTATAATTAATCAAATCATAGCTATCAATACTTCATGTCACCGTTTCATGAACACTGCAAACAAACAATGTATCTCATATAACCTTGTTCTGAACATATACGCCTAACTATATATGCTGGCATATGTCTGTTGGTGCATGTTGCATGCAAGTGAATTTGTTAAATTGTTCACTTTGCTTCATATAGATCGCAAGTTTCAAAATACGGTAAATGTTTAATAATAATATATTCACAGGTTTGCCAATGTGCGAACCTATAATAATGACTAGAGGCCAATGTAATTATAATCTTAAACTCTAGGCTACATGGTGCTATCTATCTCTTTGAAATGATAGTTTTGACTGTTGAAGTTTAATCAGTGAATTTCAATCAACGCAAAAGTTTTAGTTTCAAGTTTACAAAAGGATAAAATTTTCATTTACCAGATGCTATATTTATCATTTTACCAGCACCTGTGGCTCAGTGGTTATCACCTTCAGCTCTGGTGCTGGTAGCCCTGGGTTTGATTCCAGGTCGGTTTGATTCCGAGTCATACCAAAGACTTTAAAAAGGGTATCGATTGTGTTCTTTCTTGCATAACACAGTGAGGATAAATCGGGTAATAATCTGGTGACATATCACCCTTTTCCAATCTGCCTTGAGCCAGCATGGAAGCAGTACAGCTCATAAAATCACATGGAACCATGTCAAGTAACCTATATTGATGCGCAATCTTCTATAGTGAATGATTATATATTTATCATTTAAATCAAATATAGTTATTACTATCTAAACCCTTGACAGCCTGTTTCACCTAAAAAGAGGATCATCAGAAGGTCCTTATTCAAATAGAATTCTATTTTAATTATATTTTAAATAGATATCTGAACTCGACGAGACAAGCAAAGTGGTCGGTCTCAAAATGAATTTGACTAAAACACAAGTTATGTTCAATTACCATGTCAAAGGAAACCAAAACATTACATTAGATGGAGCCAATCTCCAAAACGTAAACAAATACACATACCTTGGCCAAATAGTAACCATATCACCTGAACCTGATAAAGAAGAAGAAATTAAAAGAAGAATTACATTTAGTTGGCAGGCATTTGGAAGAGCGAGCTCAATGATTAAAAGTAAATTACCGATCTCCATGAAAAGAAAGTACCGTATATAATCAATGCATTCTCCCAACAATGACATACAGAGCAGAAACATGGAACTTAACGAAAGCACTAACACTCAACTACGCTCTGCGCAAAGATCACATGAAAAAGTACTCTTAGGCATTACATAGAAAGACAGGAAACCAGCCAAATGGATACGACAACAAACACAAATCAAAGATATCATTCAAACAATAAAAACTTTAAAGTGGAATTGGGCAGGACATATCATGCAAACAACTGACAACAGATGGACAGGACGAGCTACTGACTGGATACCGCTTGACAATAAGCGCAAAAGAAGGAAACAGAAAACAAGATGGCGTGACGAACTCTACCAATTCGACAAACACTGGACACAAACGTGCAAAGACAGACAAAATTATAAAGATATGGGGAAGGCCTTCATCCTGCAGTGGAACAACAATGGCTGACAATGATGATGATTAATGAAACTGCTATTAAGAGTAGCAGGTCAGCTTCCACTCAAATTTGATGCAAGCATGTTGATTGAGATGGCCTGTGCAGACTGAAAATTAGTTGCCATATTGATTGATTTTGTTGTGCGATATCAAAACAGCTAAACATTAAATGACACAGTACGCATAATGATCATAAATAACAACAGAAAGTAGTGATGTACATTGCATCATTCAATTAAGCAAATGCTTCATGTAACCACAATGGGAAGCTGCAAAGTGACCATGACAGTCTTTGAGTTAAGCAGCCATTTTCAGTCATGTTGATGAGAAACTTTTAATATGCTTTAAATATTAAAGCATCTACACTAGCAACAAAAGTCAAAATAGATACAAATTTGCATCCATAATGTGTCAAAATACAAAGCTCTAATATAAGGTGCTGATAATCGACGGTAAAGATAATAGCATAAATCCTTTAGAGCTATTAATATATAATGCAATGTTGATCCCTCTCAATACTTCTCAAGCAGTATCAACATTGCCAGGATGTGTAAAATCAATGAAATAATACCTATAAAAAACTGTTGAATTCATCATTTTTGTCAGTGGGCTACACTAACTTGCTAACATATTAATTAATTAGCTATCTTAGATTTAATCAGTAACCGGAAAAAATTCATAATCTTTCAGCTTAAAAAATTACATCCAAGCACTGAGTAAGCTAAAGATTTTTCTACTGCAGTATGCAATGCATTGCATATGACTTGTGGTATGTAGTTGTAAACTGCCCCGTTAGCTCAGGGGTAAAGCACTCAACTCAAGAGATGCTGGTTTGGATCTTGGAGTGTGTGCTTGAGGAACACATTTCAGGACTGCTCTCCATTCTGAGGCTAGGATGGAATAATTTCCAGACAACAACTATCGCAAACTTCATTCTGTCAATTTCGGTGACTGGCCCTGCGTCAAAAGCCTCTACAAGAATGCAAAACTGCCAACAATAACCTATCAGAAGCTTGTCAGTCAAAGGATAAAGATTCAAAACCAAATCATGTGTGAAAAATTGTAGCAATGTAGTACGGTACTTATAAATAGGATATCAATAAATTTCTTTCATTGACATTTCACTGATATTTAGACATTCGGTTTAACATGACTTACAAGTTCTGAAAAATTTTGCAGAATAGATTTGCTTATGAAACAAAGCCAACCTCATCCCTCACACTAAATGTTAGAAATAATAATTAAATTAGAGTTAGAAGATACATCTGAAGTAAAGTAGACTCAACCATGTACAGATTGCACTAGATCTTGTTAAGGGATATGCTACATCACACAAGTAAGTTTGTCAAATTCTTAGAAAAAAAGACTGTTATTCAGTCTGTTGTGAAAATATTACTGTATGGTATGTTACAAAGATCATTAATCAATACAAAAATGTAATACCATAAAAAAGTATATAAATTATAAAACAGGCAGGAAGCAGCAAAGGTTACCAGTAGCCTATATCAGTCATCGACGTGGTGATAGCCTACATAGATAAAAAAGGTTTGCAAAACCAGGAAAAAGCTAATCACACAGACATCTGATGTTTACACATAAAGCAAAAACTAGATTAAAAACTACATTTGAGTTTTCTTAAAAAATTGACTGTAAAACTAAAAAAATAACTTCAAAACTCTTAAAGCAATCCTCTCTTGGGTAACTTAGCATTTGGCAAGGTCTAAATTATTTTGCAAAATCAATTTGAAATTGTGAACTAATTTTCTCTCCTATAAATCATGCAACAGGCAGTAGAAAACATAAAAATCTAAATATTCTAGCCCAGGGCTACTCAACTGGCGGACCGCGGTCCGAATCCGGACCTTCTGGGTGTTTAAGGTGGACCTCGGGCTTCCGGAAGAATAACTTCATTGCCACATTTTAGGGCCTCTTAAAACAGATTTCCAACAGGGAAAAGCAATTTTTTGTGATTATCCACGGAGCTGAGGTCTTCGCCCTCACACCCCCCAACACTTTGCCGTCTTCTCTGATGTGCGATCCACACAGCTACACCACAAAGAAACACAATACATTTTTTCCTTTTTTATTTCTTTGTTTGTGTCAGACAAAAATCGTGTTACACACTATCTGAAAAGTGTTTCGGTGCTCGTACTGGTTGTTTAATTTTCGTGGTTGCATGTGAAATATTCACCGGCAGGCCCGGATTTAGGGGGGGCAGAGGGTGCAGGTGCCCCAGGTCCCCCGACTTGAAGTGCCCCCCTATGTGAAAAGAATGTGAATTTGTGTTTTTTTTCTTTCAGCCTTAGAAGGTTCTGCAAAATGGTGTGCAGTGCTGGATTAATGCCACCGTACTGTAGACGTAGAGGTGGTTTTTCTTTTTTGACACGGTGGCCCCCAGATCTAAAACTGCCCCGTGCCCCCCATCAGCTAAATCCGGCCCTGTTTACCGGACCGCAAAAATATTCAACTTGTCAAAATGGACCTTTGCTAAAATTAGTTGAGTAGCCCTGCTCTAGCCTATGCATTGTATAGCATAGTGAACATCACTTATTGTCATCTCCTTTGACAGGTGGTGAGAATGCTAGAACAACACACAAAACAACAGAATTACTTTTCTCCCCAAGCTATATACAGTCAACCCCGCTTAATCGGACCACATCGGGACCAAGCCAAATTGGTCCGATTAAGCGGGTGGTCCCATTAAACGGGGAGAACAAATTTCGTTATTTTTTTCATTGTTTTTGAAAATAGTTTAAGCATTTTAAGCACCTCATTGGCGTTTACGCGAAGCTGTAGCTGCACTACCATTATTCTCATGCTTTGCCCATAGATCTTGCAATTCCCTCTCCTGTACACGAGCCTTCTTAATGTTGACTTTGGTAGGCCAACAATCTCGGCTAACTTCCTCTCTGACGTTCCCGAAGGCTGGTTTTATATTTTGTTAAGAATCTCTATTTTTTCTTTAAGTGTTCGATCTACGCGAGTTATTGCTGCCATTTTTATTCAAGCGCTAAAAGCATTCATTCATTCTTCTGTACAGTATTCGGTGCTGCATCACAATTACTGCAATTCTGATAGATGACAATTGACCTTATGACTTGACAACAAGCGTTTGTTTATCTGTAGCCTACTTCACTTTAAAATGGCTTAGCGAGAACGTAGCACGTTGCCCACATCAACTCTTGACGTGTCACCTCGCA
This sequence comes from Aplidium turbinatum, assembly GCF_918807975.1. Lineage (NCBI taxonomy): Eukaryota > Metazoa > Chordata > Ascidiacea > Aplousobranchia > Polyclinidae > Aplidium > Aplidium turbinatum. The sequence continues at coordinate 21,985,993 of NC_137477.1, forward strand.
GAAAAATGTACAAAAAGTAAAAAACGTTAACCATAAAGGCCTATTTTAGGGCGGAGGGTGGTCCGTTTAAGCGGGGTGGTGGTCCGTTTAAGCCAGGGTTGGAAAAAATCATGATTTTTTTAAAAAAATCAAAAAAATCGGATTTTTTTGATTTAAATCGGATTTTTTTGATTTAAATCAGATTTTTTTGATTTTTTTTAGATAAAAAAGCGTTGAGTCTACTTGGGGGAAGAGATGATTTTAGTAAGATAGCAGAATCATTTTTAACCCCTTGATCGATTGAAAGGCTTTGCTTTGAAAGTGTTTAATCATTTTTATTATCATATTGTAGGCTAGCCTGTCTATTGCACATATTTTTAAGTAGGTGTGATATGTTGCTTTATACTAAATCACAATGTGCATATCGAGATTAAGGTGCGTCTCAGACTGTCATCTCACTACACTAAGATCTTTCCTTACGTTTAAGCGCAAAACTCCCATCGTGACGTCACATTGCATGACAACATCTGTGTTGAATGAAAAGGAAAAATTCGCGCTAAAGTTTATGGCTCTGCAAAATATCAATAGCTGTGGAATGGTAACATGTTTTTGAAAAAAGAAACATATTTTGCAAAATACTTCTGTGATCTAAAAAGTACCAAACTTCTAAAACGGTTTTTAACCTGGACAGGCATTTTAAAGAAGGTCTAATAAAAATTAATCTGTGCCGTGTCTTTTAGCTCAAACGGTTGCCATTTGAAAACCCTGAGCCTCAATGCAGAATAGTGCAGCTTACCCTCTTCTAATTAAAATGCTGAAACAATTTTTTTTTGTCTGAGTTGAAATGCACAACTCAAACTCCATATCATATACTAATTATCAGTATCTTAAATCACGGCTATACTTTGAGCTATTACATTGCTGCAACCTCAGACCAAGGCTCATCCTTTCTCATGAATGACTAGAGCAGTCACCCTGGCCATGTGCAATTATTCCCACCTACTAACTTTATTGTTCATGACATCACAGATATATTATGATAGTATCATCCTTACTAAGTCACAGATCATTTTTCTGAATCGTTGATTGTATTTTTTTTACCTAAAAATCTCTAGCCTAGTATACTATGTTTACTAAACATTGTTTAGTGAACAACACTGTTTGTGAACTGTCAAGTAAACTAAGTTGCCTTTCAAAACATGCATAGCCTATAGCCTTATGTATTTAAATATAACTTTTGTATTACAGAGAAGCAGTGAAACGTTTGTTGATGTATTTATTTTTATTTTAGCAAATAAAAAATCATTTGATTTTTTTAATTGATTTTTTTGATTTTTATTGTTTGATTTAAATCATGATTTAAATCAATGATTTAAATCATTTGATTTAAATCAGCCAACCCTGGTTTAAGCGGGGAAAATTGTACAGAAAAATGGATTTGGATTCGGGACCAGCGCAAAATGGTCCTATTAAACGTGGGCCGATTAAGCAGGGTTGACTGTATATAGGATCCTTATTTACCAACTATTGAATTTTTACACTGGTGCCCTTTAAAATAATTCCAAATTGGTTAAAATGGAAAACCTCAAGCTTTTTTAAAATTAATCGACATTTAAGGTGTGCTCAAAGATGGCTCTCGTTATGCCATTGCCCTTCTAACAACATCTCATTAACTTTCCTCAAGCCAAGAAATAAGTTTTAGCGTAATGTTTGCATCCTTTATGAAGAATCTTGTAGTTATCTTAGTCTCCCAGCTTCATGGTCTTGTTGAGAATCACAATGTTAGAGTATTGTGAACATGTGAAAAGAAATATCCGTCGTATTGTTATTCTAGAACACCGTTAACATTTTGTATTGTCTTCCTGTTATTCTGGTAATATCAATTGAACTCATCCACATAAAATTTTGTGTGCATCAAGCAATGAGCATACGACGGAGCAGAACAACAAATATTTTAGAGTACCGGTAAGCAGGCGCGGATCTATGGGGGAGGCCCAAGGAGCCCCCCCGAAATTTTGTGAGAAATTGTTGAATGGTTTGATATGCTTCTAAACAGCTGGTATTAGTCCCACAGCGGACTTAAATTATCCCGGGGGGGAGGGGGGGAATTATTTTTTGTTATTATTAAGGTTGAAATTATCCATCGATTATACATTTTAATAGAAACATTTGTTGGAGCTGGCTCAGCTAAAACCAACGCTGAACCAAATGACGTCAGTTGAAACAATCTGAAACTTTGAATTGTTTTATAGTTTTTAGTCTTTATTATAATTTCAATCAATTACCGTAGGCTATATGCCTGCAAACATACAAATAATTAATTGGTCATGGACACTGCATACAGGGTTTTAAACCAAATTTCAAGTTTACTTTGCATGCTTAGCAATTTTTATTCCAGCAAAATTTATTGATGAACATGGCTGTTTTAATGTCTATTTTATAGCATATCGTATATGTCGTAGTATCATTGTTCACAGTGGCGTAGCCAAGGCCCTTTGGCACATGTGTGACGTCACGATATTGAGAATGATGCTTTCAGTCTCTATGTCTCTAAAACAAAGTTTGTCTAATTTTAAGCGAAACTGCATTAAAAGAGCGAGTTTTGCTAATACCAAACATCTCAGCCAGGAATTAGCAACAAGAAACATAGAGACTTAGCTTTATTACCGAAAAAATGCCAAAGAAAACATGATCTTACGTAAGTATCCTTTTGCTATGCCACCGAACAGCACCATTTTACAGAAATATTTTTACCCATATTTTTGTTGAAAATGCTCTCAGAATGCACCAATTAATTTTCTAAAATTTTCTGGGGGAAGCCCCCCAGACCCCCACCGCTGGGTGTCGCTTTTGGCAAACACGCCGTCGGGCTTCGCCCGCAGGCCGTCAAAACCCTCCAAATTCCTGGCTACATCACTCATTGTTCATATCTGCTTTATCTTTTTCTTACTTTTTAATTCATTTTCAAATTTTCTGGCCCCCCCAAAAAAAACTCCTAGATCCGCGCCTGCCGGTAAGTGTTTTTACATCAAGTAAAACAAATGTAAGGGGCACTGGCCACTTGAGCAATTTCCCCTAACTTAAAACTTTAGCTACATATAAGGACCACCCTACTATACAATCTATAAATAATTGGAAAATGATAACTATGAAAAGAACGCTCAGTGCCAATGTAAGCTAATTTAAGCCAATATCATAAAAGTAACATAGTACCATACAGTACAGTTTTTTTAATCCGAAATGGAACTTTTAGATGAATATTTCGGTCTCGAGCACAACTTAGTGTTCGCGCTATGCCAGTTTTATCGTTTTCTACACCTATGCTATGTTTAGAATGTGCTGCTTTAACTGTGATGGTCAGAAAATAACAAATCACTTGATTGGTCTGTGGAACTGGCCTAAGTTGTGTATAGGACTAAGAGGAGTATTTTGAAGCAGGAAAATGTCATAGCAACCAGCAGATGGTTCCTTTTTTCACAATGGGGCGCTGTCGAAATTTGAGTGCAGATTTCAAGAACATGAAAAGGACATGAATTCAATATATTTTTCAACAATAGAAAAACTTTAAAATTTGTTAACAAACCAAAAAAATTGCTTGGATTACCATTTTCCAGGATAACTGAGCGGCCCCATAAGTTTTGCATCACTAGCGCTAACATGCAAAAATGGAGACGCAGGCAGTAGCACACTACTAGCGCGTTGTACTTTGATAGCGATGTTACGTTTTTTCTAACGTTGCAGAGAGGCGCTACAATTATTTCATTTGCACTCTTACCAATTTAAAGTAAAAACAGGGCTTGTTTTTGGAGATTTTTTATAGAAACAATAAGTGAAAAAAATCAAAGCAGAAATCATTCAATTTTGGCTGGCAACATCAAGCCACGTTGATTCCGACAATAGTGACACCAACAGTCCAACACCACTACACTGGTTGGATTATCGAGATCATAGGTCAAAAAAATTATGCAAAAAAGTAATTTTCACAAGCTAAATTTATCAACATTTTCTGAAGGCAAGCTCCTCAGAAGATCCCAGTTGAAGCGTCTGATTCTTTAGACCTCAGTTATTAATTTTTGTATTTATTTAATTTTGTTGTATTTTTACTAGACTTGTATTTAATAAAATACAGAATATGACAAAAGGCAAAATATGTCGAAGTGAATTATTGTAGCCTATTGCACTACAATAGTAGACTCACTTATAGTGGTGTAAAACGCCGCCCAATCTATACTGAGAAAAGAGTGTAATTGAAGTTGTTAACAATAAAGGGAGAGAAGGAGAACGTATATTAGGTACGTGTCAAAAAAATACAAAGGCGCTGATTTGATTGGAATGTCATGCGTGTAATTAAATCAAACATTTGTACCCTATTGACAAAAATGTAAACTGATAAAAGACCAGAACAATTTTTTTCGGCACAACTCCAATGTCCTTCAATTTTTTTTTCTTTTCGAGGATCCGCTCCTGATCTAGATTCTAAGCAACTCTTTTTTCGTATGTTTTTTTCGTAAGTTTATGGGCATGTTCGAGCTTTCTGCTTTTGTAGACAGCTAAGAGCTAACAGCTTGCAGGATTTCTCATTGTATCAGTATTATTCAGTATTTGCGAAAAATAGTTAGACGAGATTTTGAAAGAGAAGTTTTAGTCCGTTTTTTTGGTTCAATAACGCCATGTATAAACGAACAAGCAGAGTAAATGAAAAGTGGAAACAATACATTGTAAGTTACAGTTGTTGGTTAGGTTATGGCTCAATCAGGATGGTACCATGGTAAAAGGGAAAGACCATAATCGGACATCTAATTAGCCACCACCTCAAGAAGCATCAGCATTCAGCAACATACGAAATTTTTTCCTGCTTGTCATCAGTTTTAAAAGAAGAACTTTGCAATTTGTGTTGTAGCCAACCGAAATAAAGCAATCTCGAAAACCGATTTTTGGTTTTGTGCCACATATAACGCCCCACTAGCAGTGGCGTAGCCAGAAAAAAATTGGGGGGGGCCAAATATTTGATGAAATGATGAGAACGACAAAGTGTTTAATTAAGCCATCGCCACCTGATGTGCAGTGGCGTATCCTGGTGGGTTGAGCAAGGGAAGCAATAAAACTGGTAGGGGTTAGAGCGTGCCGAAGGCACACGTATTGTAGGGAGGTCCGGGGGCATGCGCCCCCGGAAAAGTTTTGCAAATTTACACTTAAATAATGGATTATAGCGCTTTCTGGAAACACTTTTAGGGTAATATTTGTATGAAATTTATTAGCAGATAAACAGCTATTAACTTATTAAAGGTCGCTCGTACACACGAACGGGCAAAAACTGCGGCTAATATTAGAGAACACCAAAAACTCAGCTACACAAAAACTCAATAACTACACAAAAACCCAACAGAGTAAGCCATTCTGAAATTGCTCCACAAATTAATTAAAAGAATCCTACCTTAAATCATTTGCGCGATTTACGATTTGCAAAATTTATTGGTGTCTTTCTGTGTGTCTAAAACAAATGCTTGCGGGTGTTAATAGCCAGATGTCTATATAAATTTCATATAAATTTCATATAAAAATCTATATAAACGTTATAAATTTCTACAAATTTTATTATATTTTAAACAAAGGGCTCAACTTCGGCATCCAAACTTTGAAAATTTGGGGGGGGCCATGGCCCCTTTGGCCCCCGTGGCTACGCCTATGCCCACTAGTGTGCACTGTGCAGTGTTTGTTAAAGGCTATGTCTGCCCAAGATAATTTAACTAAAGGTAGAGACTAGAGAACCATGCATTGTTCTGATTGTTGAGGTCACCAGTGCGATGAAAGGTTGCTAAATCTTACACCAAGCGGATCAATGTCTTTTTTACATGCACGACTTGTTGTTCTCGATGTTTGGTTGCTCAGGAAGGCAAGTAGACCCTTTCCATTTTCGTATGTTTTCTTTGAAACACCTAAGATTGTGGATTGAACTCTCAAAAAAGATTTCGCTGTTTCATGTTACAATTTCATGTTACAATTTTCATGTTACAATTTCATTCAAGTTTTCAAACTTCAGGGTTGAGACTAAGGGCTTTGATAACTTAGAGTTTTTTTTTTATGTATATAGAGATAATGGAATGGATTCCAGTAATTATGTACTGTAGGCTGCTCAGTTGAGCCTCTATATATGGTTGTATTGACATTGTTTGCTTTGTAAAGCGCTGAGGAGCAACGCATCCTGCGATGGATACAGCGCTATATAAAAACAAGCATAGGCGTCGAAATAGGGTGGGCAGGATGGGCGGCGCCCACCCGGCCGTGAAACGAGGGTGGACAAAATATGTTTCGCCCACCCTGTTTTCATGACACTTATGAAGTGCTTGTTACAATTATTTCCATTTTTGTTTAACGCTGAATTATCCAACCAACTACAGCGCAACTTCTTGTTTTACGTTATGTCTCCCGTTAGGTATCTGACAGAACAAAGCAATTCTGCAACAACGCTGCGTTGAAAAAACGGCGGTACTCACTGCATTGTTGTTGCTACGGCCACTGCCACACGCTGGCAATTCCTGGTGAGAGAAAGCCACATTTCATCTTTTCTCCGAATGGTCTCACTTTTGTTACGTCACAATCAAACTTCAGTTCCAGGTCAGCGTAAGGGAATATGACATCATAATAAACATGACAATAAAATAACCGATACAAACTAAAGACGCACTAAAACAATCGCTTTTTACAAATCTTTCCTCACAAACTTGTTGCTGGGTATAAATTGGGGCACCGCACGATGTTGTCATCTCATTATTGAAAAGTTAAACATAAAGCATTGCAAAGTCAAACATTTATTCGCGCATTCTTAAAACCAGCTTCCAAAAGGCGTCGAGATGATAACGCTGAATAAGCCACGTCCAGCACGAATGAACGTAGAGATGACATTGATGAAGAAAACAGTGCTTCAAGGATGGACAGACTTGGTGAAATCAATGTCTCAGGAAATGCACCAGTAGTTGTAAAAGACAGCATGAGCCATGGATCTCTACCTGCTCCATTTGACGTTAGCATGCTGCCGGATCAGCTTCCGGATCAGCTTCCGGCTCGGGATGGTTGTGTTTTGCAATAGAAGCTTCTTGCCGAATTCCAGTGGATGCGTCTCAACCCTGATGGTACTGGTTACTGTAGTCACCTGTTCGAACATTTTGCAGCTAATTCGAAGGCGCCACTTCAAAGATAACAGGTCACGAGTCACGCGCTTTTTAGGTCGCAAAGAAAAACATAAAAGAAGTTTGTTTAGTTTAGCAGCGCTCATAAGATTGCAAGGCGCAAGAAAGCAAACATCAAACTTATTAAAGCTTAATTGCTGCAGCGAGTAAACGCAGTTTTGTGAGAAAGACTAACCATTGCGAATTTGCGAACATACACATTCAATGAAATCTGTTTGAAAACTTTCGCCCACCCAGAATTACTCTTTTCTAAGAAAAAAATCGACGCCTATGAAAACAAGCATTATTATAAGAGTGTAAAATAGCCTATCAGTATATTAAAAAAAAAAAAAAAAAGTATATATAAATGTGAGATTAATGGACCACTTGAGTTTTCTCACCAATACAGTAGAAACCACATGAAAGATGGGAGCAGTTGCAGATCCAGGAGGAGCATGGGCATTAGGCAATCAGTGTGATCTGATTGAAATGATTAATAAAATTGCAAAAAAAATGACCCCTCTTGCCACATGTCTGAAATCTTTGCATTGTGTTATAGAAAAATTTGCAATACCCCCCCCTCTTGACTGCGGACATTTTTTATGAACAGTTCCTTAACTAACGAATTATTGAAATCCTTCTGTGGTCAGAGATGGCAGTTCAGCGCAATATAACCATAGAAAATGCTTTCTTTACAGCTATGGTAGCTTACCTCAAATATATTCTATATCATACCGGTAGCCATTCTGGTTTTTTTTTCGGTCATTTGTCGGTCATTGACCGATTTTTAGCAAAATGTCCGAAAAAAATATAGTCAATTCGGTCAAAATGTCCGAAAAAATATGTAGTCAACGCGCGCAAATCGATTTCAGTGATTGCAAAGAAGCTTCTTGCGCCACTCTACAATTTTTTGTCAATCGGAAATACAAGACATAGACTTAGTCAAATTTCAAATGACGTAGACTTAGTGTTTGAACGTTGATCCAATGCCTTATATGTGATAACGCAAATACAGAAGTAACATTTCCCAAATGTGACTTTCAAGTGTGACGCAATGTTGCGTTGCCTTGGAAAGGTCAAACCGCTTGACGCAATGTTGCGTTGCCTTGGAAAGGTCAAACCGCTTGGTAGGGATTGATCGGTTCGTTCTGTCAATCAGAACATTTTCTCAGCATGTTGCATTATCAATTTTTGAGCTAGTGGTCAACCCTTTCGAAATGTTATTGACCAGACCTGGATAAACAACGAAGTATCCCTTTGAACGTTGATCCAATGTCTTATTGCTTGTGATAAACGCAAACATGAAAGTAACACACTCAAAGACTTCAACTTTCTAGAAATGCCACTGTGTCTTCGAATTCCTTCGAGTTGTGGAAAAGATTGATCTGTCAGTCGGGAAGTTATCCCAGCATGTTGCATAATGTTGTTAGCTTTTGAGCTGGTGATAACCTCTGTGAAATGTTTGACTCCACATCGATAGATAGTGATTTTGTGTGATGGTTTTTGCAACGTCGTACTCCACTCCATTAAAAATTTTAAATTTGAAGGAATGTGTAATTGCGAACCAGGTGACAATTGGCGGAAAGTTTTAACAATAGCTGTGAAGCGTGGCATAGATTGGCCAAGTTTGGCAGCTAATTGCTAATGCTTTGCTGACTTTTAATGAAGAGAAGTGAACGCAACCGTAGAACGGAATGGCCCGTTTCGGTGAGTCCGATTCGGTGAGTCTGATCTTTTAACGGGGGATTTTTTCAATCTTTTTTTTTAAATTATTGGGTATCGTAGCCTAATTATCATTGCCGTTTTAGGGTTTGAGGTTAGGATTAGGGGTTAGAGGTTAGGAACTCACCGAATCGGACTCACCAAATAGTAGCATACCCACCGTAGAACGTGGATTCAGTTTGCATTCTCGGTTGCGAACTCCAACAAGACATCGAAGCGAGCACGCTACAAGGTAAGCGGTGAAATTGTTGACGAGTTAAATCACTTTGTAAATGCGAACCATTAGAGCGTAACGTGTTTTTTTGTTTAGTCATTCTTACTTGTTTTTATTCCTTTCCGTTGTGCAATAAAAGATGTCTGCGGTCAGGTGTTGCAAGGTTGAATTTCGCTGATGAACGTTGAAGAAACGTTTGTCTGTTCTAACTTTTCTCAGATATAACACGACAACGTTTCTCAGCGAAACTTTATGTTGTAGCTAGTCAGGAAGTGCAAATTTTAGTTTGTATCAGCTACTTAAAAGGAAATATTTTCATCAGAAAAAATGACCAAAATAAATAAAAAATGACCAAGTTTTTTGAAGTCATTTCGGACAAATGACCGAAAAGTCTCAGCGAAAAAAAACCCAGTAGCCATTATCTGTATTGTTATTCCAAGTTTGTTTAACTTGGTTAAATTTTAAGAAAGCTTGGTAAAAGACATTCTTAAAGTTATTCTTAACAAAGCTTATTAGCCTACTCCAGTTAATTCATATTCAAGGCAAGTAGTCAGTTCCTTGTTTTTTAACTGTGTGATTTGCAATCTGACCGTAGAAAGAGTTCAACATCAGAATCCACAACACTTTTCATTAGACTGTCATTTATTAGGCTACTGTACTACATGGGTGCTTCTCTTTGTTTTATTTTTTGCTGTTTTTTGGGGTTTGTGGCCGTGCTAACTACAGATGTATTGTATACTTTGTATATAGCCTACTACATGATCTACTATTCAGGCACATTTTACATTTTTCAAGGTTTCTCCACCTTTTTCCTTTCTTTGACATGCTGGTTTATATTGACTATTATAGTTAGTACCGGTAGCATTTTTTTGTCCTGGACGTTTAAAGATGAAAATAAAATGATGATTCCTGTTGTGCTAATAGACACTCAATTTGTATGTACTTTTTGTTTGTTTATCGCCAGCAAAACAATGAACTGAACTGATGAATCCCCCCTCTCCAAAACAAAGACACAAAAAAGTAGTTTAGTTACGTTGTATTTGCAGGTCAGATTAATGTAAGTTTAGCAGTGCAGTGAGTACTGAGTAGCAATTCCCTCATACATACAATTACATAGCTGTAATCATGACAGCAACATCCTGAGCATAGTAGTGGTGGGGATGATCTGATAACAAGGCCTATACTTCTTACATATCAGTTTATTGCAGTAGAAAGGAACAAATTGTCACCATCAGAAGGTAAAAAAGTGGCTATCTGGTCTGGTACCAAACTTGAATCGTAAATAGAATGCAGAGCAATACCACAGAACAACAACGTCCACACCAGAAACTAAACTTGACTATACCAAGACCACACCATGGTCCACGGGTCTGCTACTATTCGGTGAGTCCGATTCGGTGTGTTCCTAACCTCAAACCCGTAACCCTAAAACGGCAATGATAATTAGGCTACGGTACCCAATAATTTAAAAAAAAAATTGAAAAAATCCCCCGTTAAGGGGTCAGACTCACCGAATCGGACTCACCGAAACGGGTCATTCCGGTGGTCCACACCAAGATTAACAATAATAATAGAAGTTATACCTGCCAAGACATACTGGTATACTGCTATACAGCTTTAAAGGTCTTGATTAAAGATGTGCCGCGTTAAAGCATGTAGCCACGATGCATGGATTGCAATGCGGCATGTAACAAAATGGGCAACGTAAAACACCCAAAACCAAGTATACGTATCGATTAATTATCGATGTCCCAATTGCAACAATACAACCAAGCACTCTATGGCATTCCAATATACAGAAATGACCTATTGAGAACTTGCAGGGGATACACAGACTCCAGAACAACAATAAGCATGGAAAGTGATGTCAGGGAACATAAAAACAATATACAGAAAGCTCACAGGAGCTACATGTATAATGTATATACATACACAATTACACATGATTATGTTTTGTTCAAACCCCCCTCTCCAGAGCAACTTTCTGGCTCTGACCCTGGCTGAGAGCAAAATGTTGGAAACATCAATTTCAAACTTGTAACTCAAATTTAAGACATCCTAGTGTGACATGCTGATGCTGTAAAATGTGCCTCGAATTCAACACATGTAAGGAAATGTGAAAAGCTGTCAAGTTAAGCAATTACACAGATTTTTCACATAAACATTAAACAAGGCAAACCGTCCCTACTGCTCATAGGCAGATGATATAGTTACCATATATGGTGACCATGTAGCCTTTGAATAAGGCCATGGACAATTGGACATCATACATCACTCGAGGATGATGTATCTTTATTCAGAAAACATCCATAAAATAATAATGATATTACTTGATGTTTGTTCAGACAATATTAAGTGCAACAAATAGTGCAACCTAAAAGTTTTATTGTCTAATGAGGTGTTTCAAATTCGAATGAACTTTTCAATAAAAAAAGCGATTTTGAAAAGTCTCAAACCGGAGATGTATGAAGTGGTGCTAAAAGACTAAATGTGCAAATTAAAATTTGCCATTTCTGACTTGGAGGTGTAAACGTAGACTAAGTTTATGAAAATAACTTTGTAGAATTGCTGTGAAACAATTAGTACTTTGGATGTATATATGTACACTATGGCATTTGGTTAGGCACAAAAACTATCAAATGTAAAGTTTTTTATCTAGATCAGTGCTTTTCATATGGTACGCACTTTGTGCTGAAAAAACATATTTCAATGCAGACGACTATTGTGGTACGGATAAGACGAATGAAAATCATCCATGATTTCAACTTTTTGTTTTGTGCAATGGTTCGAATAAGCCACATTGAAAGCAATAGCTATGTGTCTGATTCCCTCCTGATGTCAATTCAGTTTTTACTCTTAATGTTCCGATTTATCATGGGGTTGCGAGTTCCGCGGTTTTCCCACAGAATTGGACTAGTTTTGATTTAAAATCATGAGAAAAATTTAGCAGTTTGCTGGTTTTTAGGCTGGTTTGCTTTTTGGTCACAATTTCATAATTTAGAAGTGTGCTACTTGTTCAAGTTTGCACTAGAAAAGAGCATTTGGTTGTTTTGCAACACGTTTGTCGTTTATGATTATGACATTGGAAAGAAACGTACTTCGCAGTGCAACAGAGAAAATGTAGTTGACCTCACTTTATATAGCTAACCTTTTTTATAGGCATTTTGAGTACTCGTATAAGTTATTTAAGTTTCTTGTTGATTGATAACATTTAAAAATTTTTTCTAATTTCAAAATTTACATGCAATAATTTTTGTTTTATTTTGCATGTTTGGTTGGTTTACAGCAACATGGTCCTTTGTTTTGCCATGCTAGACAGCAGTGGCGGCTCGTGCCATGGGGCTGCTGGGCTGCAGCTCCACCTGAAAAAAAGAGAAGAAAATATGTTTTCCTCTGTGTTTGTCCGACCCGGTTACTTTTTTCACTTAAGAATTGCAGATCGAAATATAAAATATTAGAAGTTTCGTTTGGCAACATCAATTTTAGGCAAACAGCTCTGCAGCCCGAGATTCTGTATTTCAAGCGCTCTGATTGGCTAAAAATTATCCTTGAAGCTCCACCTCTTTTGGTATTTTACAGCAATTTTTGAATCTGTTGGGGCTGCATGGATAACAGCCCCGAATAACTTTACAGACTTTTTAAAGTAGTTTTTATTTCGCAGAGTAGCGATGAGCCACGAATGTAGAAGTGTTAGCTGTAGAGTTAGGGTATTCAACAGGTTAGCCCAGTAGTTCTCAAACTGTGCGTCGCGACGCCCTGGTGCGTCATTTCAATTTTCCAAGGGCGTCGCAGAAGAGTTTCGTTTCGTAGCTGAATTCAGTTTATCTTATAAAGATACGGTTAATCCTTTGATTAGCAGTTTCAGTTGTCATCAAAGTTGTTAACTTCATTAAAACACGCCCACTGAAGTCAAGAGTTTTCAAAAAACTTTGTGGAGAAATGAATGCAGCGCATCGGAGTTTGCTTTTTTTAATTTTCATCCAGGTGGCTTTCGCTTAGAAAATTCTTTGAACGCTTCTATGAATTGATGGATAAACTTCAGGCTTTTTTGCAGCAAGAAAATAATCCACTTGCAGATTGTTTAGCTCAAAACAATTTTTTATTGAAATTGGCTTGCTTTACTTGTGTGATATCTTTGCCAAACTGAACATTTCTATGCAAGGGCCGAATAAAAATGACATTTCAGATAAAATTGCAGCATTTGTTAAAAAGCTGCTATTGTGGAAGGAAGATATAGCAAACCTGTCTGGAAGCTCTCGATACTTCACTTTCTTGTCCAATTTGCTTGAAAAGAAAAGTATGACGCTGCCTTCAAATTTTTGAACCATATTTGGGCAACATTTGTCCAAGCTCGAGTCGAAATTTGCAAAATACTTCCCGAAAAATTTATCAAACTACGAATGAATTCGTGATCCTTTCGTCCAACCTACTCCACTGTTTTTTACTGCACAAGAAAAAGAAGCCTACATTGACCTTTCTTGTGACAATTCCCTGAAAAGGATGTTTAATAGGGTGTACACAAAAAAAAAAGTTGTTTGGATTTTTTAGCCTATTTGCTAAAACTTGCATTTACGGTCACAATTAACTTTACAACAAAAATTTTTCAATTTCAAAGATGTCTGACGCCGGTATTCTGCGTTTTCGTGACGACGCGGCCAAAAATTCGTATTTTGGTCATATATTCAGATCCGTAAGTGCTAGGGACTTCATTCTTGGTGCTATGGATGCAGAATGTCCACTTTCCTATCACCATTCAATACATTTATATAGCCTGAAGCCTTCACTTTTTGAGATTTTTGCTAAAAACTAATTTTTGCCCTGTTGTCATGGGTCTGCTACTATTCGGCGAGTCCGATTCGGCGAGTCCGATTCGACTAGTCCGATTCGGCGAGTTCCCTATTCGGCGAGAGCTCTTTTCGGCGAGTGCCCTATTCGGCGAGTTTTGGAAATTTTTGAACTTAGGAAATTATCGGGTACCATAGCCTAATTATAATTGCCGTTTTTACATCGTTTTAACGTCGCTAAACGTTGAAATCGTGCAGAGAGGAATAAAAATAAAATGTTTGAACTATTAAATTAAAATTCCTCATGTCAGTTCAGTTGTTTTTATTTCTGACCATCATATGAAAATCAATACACGTCAACATAGCAAAGGTAGAAGCGACAAAACGCGAACGTTAAAACGTGCTTGAATTCGTCATGTCAGTTCAGTTGTTTTTCTTTCTGATCATGATATCAAAAACAATACACGTCAACATAGCAAAGGTGTAGAAAAAGGTAGAAGCGACAAAACGCGAACGTTAAAACGTGCTTGTGACCGAAGTAAGTTATTGAGTTGAACAAATGTGTGGCCTACAGCTTGGATTGAAAGGAAATTATCGGGTACCGTAGCCTAGTTATCCCGACCAGCAAAAATTTGTTCCAAGAACACAGTTCATTTTTACATTGTAGTAACAGAATGAAAAGGCTAAACAAATGTGTGGCCCATCGTGTTAACGTCGTTAAACGTTGAAATCGTGTAGAAAAGGGAGCTTTTGCTGACTAGGATACTTTGATACTGAGAAACATTTACAGAAGCCCTACGATTTGTTCCAAGAACCCATTTAGCATAACATTTCATTTGTACATTGATTCAACGTCTGAATACATTATCTTAAAAATGCAACGTATCGTAGGGCTTCTGTGAATGTTTCTCAGTTTCAACGTATCCTAGTCAGCAAAAGTACCCTTTTCTACACGATTTCAACGTTTAGCGACGTTAAAACGATAGGCCACACATTTGGTTAGCCTTTGCATTCTGTTACTACAATGTAAAAATGAACTGTTAGGCTAACTGGGTGCTTGGAACAAATTTTTGCTGGTCCGGACAACTAGGCTACGGTACCCGATAATTTCCTTTCAATATAAGCTGTAGGAGTGTAGGACTGTAGGTCACACATTTGTTGATCCAAACTAATCATTTTAACCATAGGCGCCTAAGCCGTGGGGGCAAGGCCCCCACGCATATTTCCGCGTGGGAGCAACTTTTTATGCGGCATTGATAGCCTACATAAAACAATAGATGAACTAGCGATCGGCAGCAGGACAACATTGTTTGAATGCAAACCGCAACAGCTTCGCAGTACATAATCACTAGAACGAGTAGGATGCTACAATCCCACCCCAGACAAAAAAATCTGTCAGTTTTACGTTGATTTAACGTCTGCAGACGTTGAATCAATGTAAAAATGACTGATTTTGCTGCCTGTGACATAGCAAAAATCTACTATTTTGCGTCGATTCAATGTCATCAGATGTTGAATGCACCCAAAAACAACATAATTTGCTACGTTGACGCAGCGTGCGTTTAACTTAATGCGCTTGCAAACTGCCTCGCTGTCGCTTTCGAAAGTCGAAACCTCTGCAGAGAATTGTCGCGGCAGTGAATCGGTTGCTGTGAAAATGAACTTGAAGTCTCGGCCCGAGGTTACCACTAACCAACGTAACAAGGGCTGGTATAAACCGCACTGCCCACAGTCGCACAAGCGGCATAATCAACGCAGTAACGGACTCGCGCAAACTGCATGGCGCACACACGTCCGTTGCCATAGAAACCCGATCAAAGGCGGGGAATATGCGCATCTTTTGTTTCATCTGCAACACGAAAACGGGCGTATTAACTACAGCGAATTGAAACTTGAAAGCGGGTCAGCCATAAGTTGCGATATTGTAGTGAAAAGGGAGCAATGTCAAGTCGAAAACTTAATTAAATGTCTCTCTGTAACTATTTTTCAAGGGCTGTTTACGGATGTCAGCAACTTTTAAATTTATTAAAGGTGACGTGCTGTTGAATCGATGTAAACATGAATGATTTTGCTTTCAACAGGTATATTTTCAAGCATATGATCAAGTTAGTATTTTCATTCCATTTACAGTATATATACCTTTTAGTAAATCTTTTCGTCTCTTGTTTCATGCTAATAAATCTAGTTCGTTGCTAAACTTTATGTTGCGCTTAGCTTAAAGAGTCGCAGTCCATCAACCGCTAGCCAACGCAGACGCATAGCATGTGTTTTGGTCGAGCTTTGTTTATAATAATTAACGGTAGGTCGAACGTAGCGATTACTCCGAGTGTGGCAATAAAAGCAATCCTAGTGTGACGACATAATTACGTCATCCATCTGCATGATATTTCGCTGAATTTACGTTGCTGCTGATAAAACACACTTTTGCCCCCACGGCCAAAAAAATAGTTAGGCGCCTATGATTTTAACTATTCAAAAGTACTAACTTATAGACATAAACATTATTTTTTTTGTAACATTTTCTTTGTTTTATTTTTCCTTCAAATCTTAAATTTTTCTGAAGGTGATGCAACCTTGCCAAATTTCTTTCAACTCAATAACTTACTTCGGTCACAAGCACGTTTTAACGTTCGCGTTTTGTCGCTTCTACCTTTTTCTACACCTTTGCTATGTTGACGTGAATTGTTTTTGATATCATGATCAGAAAGAAAAACAACCGAACTGACATGACGAATTCAAGCACGTTTTAACGTTCGCGTTTTGTCGCTTCTACCTCTGCTATGTTGACGTGTATTGTTTTTGATACGATGGTCAAAAATAACTGAACTGATATGACGAATTCAAGCACGTTTTAACGTTCGCGTTTTCTCGCTTCTACCTTTGCTATGTTGACGTGTATATATTGTTTAATTAATTTAATAGTTCAAACATTTTATTTTTATTCCTTTCTGCACGATTTCAACGTTTAGCGACGTTAAAACGATGTAAAAACAGCAATTGCAATTAGGCTACGGTACCCGATAATTTCCTTTTAAAAATTTCAAAAACTCGCCGAATAGGGCACTCGCCGAAAAAGGCTCTCGCCGAATAGGGAACTCGCCGAATCGGACTAGTCGAATCGGACTCGCCGAATCGGACTCGCCGAAACGGGCCATTCCGGTTGTCATAGGGATTCATCCATAAAAAATCTTAAAAAACATGAAATTCAACAAATAATTTATGGAAATATGAATATTTATGCTGATATGTAATTTTACACCTGTTTCTGGTATTCAGCTGACAGGCAGTGATTACTATAAATCAAAGAAAAGAATTAGCTAATGAACATACATCACCCAATCAGTTATTTACTGAGTAAGTGAATGTACCATTACATTTACGAATCAATGTCGCATATACCAAACTACATTATTTCATACTCATTACTCTAGCATGTGATGTATAATTATGTTGTTTAAGCACTGATGTGTTGCAGTAAGCTAGTTAAATGCTAGCAGTTCAAGCTTGTGGCAGAATATCACAATACTGTACACAAAATAATGAACTATTCAGTGTATAGGATAATGCCATATGAGACATTAGTTTTACATACCAACTAAAATGTTTTGAAAAGAAAATTGGAAGCAATTAACTTGCCTAAAAAATAGTTAAAACTAACAGCAACAATGCAGAATAATCTACAACTTAACCCTGGAGTCTAATCTGAATAACATAACTTCTATAAAACTACTATATAGCATTTATAGCAGTCTTCAAAAAGCTCTTTGTGTTAGAAGCTAAGCAAAGTATTTGATCATATTGCGTTTGGTGAATTTTTTTGGATGATGTTGCTGTAATAGCTTGTTCTTTCGAAAACTGTTGGATTATTTTGTATAAAAACTGTTTCTGTGGCTTGTCTGTGGTGATGAGGTTGCTGTGGAATTTTGTCAACAAACCTAATGCTCTTTCACATGAATCATTAACAACACAAATATTGTGAACCATTTCTTCATCTTTTAAGAAATTGCTGTCTTCTGCCCATTTCCCTGGATGGCTGTTTAGAAAAGAAGAGTCTATTCCCATTGTGTCCAGAAGAATCCATGATTCTGAGCCAAATAAATCTTGCAGCTGCGTGTCCTTGCTGATGTTTTTGGGCATTTGCTGTTCAGTTATCTGGTTTATGCTAACGTGTGGTTGTTTTTTTTTTGCATTTTAAAAGGATTTTCTCAAAGTAGAGTTTTCCGTTGTAGTTACTTTTTCGCCAAACAAGCTCATCACCACCAAGCGTTCAGTTAGATACCAGAGATGGCAGTCTAGCTTTTTCAAATTTTCCTCAGCAATGTGACTCAATTGAGCAGGGAAATAAGATGCACCATTCTTCATTGATGGAATATCTTTACTCAGCTGCTTGTACAGCAGTAAGTCATCAGTGCGGCATCACATGCACTAGTGCACTCTAACCAGCTTTTTACATAATATAGAGAAAGCAAAGTTGCCAAAGAATACACCTTATTCAGAACTTCTTCATTGAAAACATTTTTTGCTTCAACTGCGATCGAAATAAAGCCATTTTAAAAGTGTAGAGAAGCTTTGCCGTCCATCTAGCATAACTGGTGGCACCTGGACTCCTGGAGCTTTAAATGCAAAGTTTCCTTTTTTGGTAATGCTCCTCTGAGAAACACAACAGAAAGCACAAGAAGTTCTGTATAAACCAATTTGTTTGAATACTCAGGGCCAGGTAACAAAACATCAGCACATCTGGTCTTAGTGCCCCGTGGCCAAGCACTGTTGTCACAAATATCGTAATCATTAAGCTTCAGTGATGGCCTTCAAAAGCATTAAATGTGCTGAAGCAATGCCACTAACAGTTCCTTCAAAGCATTAAATGTGCTGTCTTCTGGAGAGGATGTCTCTCCATAAGCAGTTTTCAGTTTGCCGGCAAGCAAATAGAAGGAGATTTCGTCTAAAACAGCGGTTCTTAAACTGGGGGGCGCGAAAGGTTCACAAGGGGGGCGCGAGCGATGTCAAACTATGTGACTAAACGTCGCGTAATGAAATTTTGGGGTCGTGATGAAATAGTTTAATTTAGTCTAGTGCCGGTAGGTTGTAGTCTTGCCATGATGTCAATTGAAGAGAAAATGCTGTTTTGCAGACCTCTCGAAATGACTACTAAAGCAGAAGACATATTCCAAGTTGTCACCACATTTTTTGACAACAATGGTCTGAAATGGGATAAACTTGTGGGTGTCTGCACTGACGGTGCTCCAGCAATGATTGGATCTAGAAGTGGATTTATTGCCAGGATAAAACAAAAAAGTCCCAATGCCATTGGATCTCACTGCGTGATTCACCGTGAGGCTCTGGCCTCCAGGACTCTACCAGCTGCAATGAAAGATAGGCTTACAGTAATCATACGAGACGTCAACTTCCTCAAAACCAGTGCCGTCAATACGAGACTGTTTACCAAGCTGTGCAAGGATATGGATTCGAACCATGAGACTCTCCTCTTCCATACATCTGTTCGTTGGTTATCGAAAGGTAATATGTTAGCCCGCGTGTATGAAATGAAAGATGAACTGATGCTATTTTTGGAAGCTCATGGGAAGCAAGATCTCCTTCTGCCATTTTAATCAGAGAAGTTTCAGCTGGAGTTGGCATACCTCGTGGACATTTTCGAGGCCCTCAATAACTTAAATTTGCTCTTGCAGGGCAGAAATACTAACCGGATTAATAGCTATGATTCCATTCGAGCATTTGTGGCAAAGCTGGGGTTGTGGCACCGCCGAAAACAAATAGGAAATGCAGCTTCATTTCCCAATCTAGATACTGCACTTGACAAAAAGCAACTTGAACTGGAAGGTGAGCTTAAGGCTGAAGTGGAGGCTCACCTTCAGCTTTTGAAACATGAATTCGAACGCTATTTCCCAGACTTGGGTGACACCGACCTTCCAGAATGGAAGATGGCAAGAAATCCCTTTCGTGTTAACGAGGACATTCTTCTCGACGCTTTGCAAGAGGAATTCTTGGAAATAAAGTGTAACTCCACTGCAAAAGACGATTATGAAGCAATGCCACTAACTGATTTTTGGGTTAAATATTTGCACATATGCAAGGGAGTGGGTAGCCTGGCAATACGCACACTTCTTCTGTTTTCGTCCACTTATCTGTGCGAAAGTGGCTTTTCTACACTCTTAAACATAAAAACAAAACATCGAAACAAACTTATTGATTGTGAAGCCGATCTGAGATGTGCATTATCAGCTACAAAGTCTCGAATTAAACTTTTGGTTTCCGAAAAACAATTACATCCCTCACATTGATGAAATCTAAATATAAATTCCTGTAGTCATTACACTTTAATGTTTGCTAATTTTGTAGTTTGGTGGGGCGCAAGTTTGGATGGCACGTCAAAGGGGGGCGCGGCTCAAAAAGTTTAAGAACCCCTGGTCTAAAATATTCTTCAAGACGTTTCACAATACCTTTGTTACAACCAGTGTTCACAGAAGAGGTATCAAACACTAAACCAACAATTTGGGATCTTTCAACACAATATTTTTGTAATTGTTGAATTATCGCATTAGATTCAGAGTCACTATTTTTAACATCACTTAGAGACAAGAGGATCTCATCTTCAATGAGGCATGGCAAAGTATAGCCATGTGTTGCGTTTTTGTTTGAGTGTGCTGTGTTGTAGGATGCAAAAGTTGCCATCCCATTGTACAGAAGATTGTAACGCAAATGTTGAGCATTTTTGAGAGTTTTTCACTGTTTCTCTTAATTTAACTATCCATTTCAGTTCTAATTTTATCCTGCGTTTTTTTGGTGGTCATTACAGATATACCACATGTACCATTTTCTGGTTCTTTATGATATTGTTTAAGTCTGAACCTATTGCAAATACGCGTTGTGTTAATGGTCTAGCTATGGCTAATTTGATATTTGTCTGCAACAAGACAAACATTCTTGTTTAACAGTTTGTGTTTCTTGCTTTGTAATGTTGCTTTGTAATATAACTGGCTTAAGCCGGTTTGTACTGCGCTAATTATACCACTTAAATCACATTGTCTCAAAAAACAAATGAAAATCAGTAAGTAAAGCAGCTGGATTTAAACTATCATACATACCACTATAAATATACACATTACCGGTACCAGTATAAATATGCACATTTAGCATAAATTATATGTTGAATTTCATGTTTTTTAAGATTATTTTTGGATAAATCCCTATGACAACATGGCAAAAATCAGTTTTAGCAAAAACTCAAAAAGTAAAGACTTTAGGGTATATAAATGTATTGAATGGTGATAGGAAAGTGGACATTCTGCATCCATAGCACCAAAAATGAAGTCACTAGCACTTACGGATCTGAATATATGACCACAATATGAATTTTTAGCCACATCGTCACGGAAACGCAGAATACCGGCGTAAGACGTCTTTGAAATTGAAAAATTGTTGTTGTAAAGTTGATTGTGGCCCCAAATGCAAGTTTTAGCAAATAGGCTAAAAAATCCAAACAACTTTATTTTTTTTGGTACACCCTTAATGTTTAATTCAGGAAATCCGGCAAATTTCTCTATTTCAATAAATGGCGATTATCCAGCTTTGATGAAGAAAGCACTACGAATTATTATCCCATTTGTCACGTCATACTTATGTGAAGCAGGATTTTCGGCCTTGGCGGTGATAAAAAGCAAATTTCGATCACCAATAAACACTGAAAGAAAAATGCGGGTGGCAATTTCAAAAATTCTCCCAAGATTTAATGAACTTTGTAAAAACAAACAAGCCCACATGTCACATTAAATAATATGCATTGCTTTTTGTTGTTGTATCAACAAACAAAACTTTAATAATAAGTTTCCTCATTAACTTTTATTTGCTGGTGCGTCGCAAGTCCAGAAAATTTTTTCAGAGGCGTCGCAACAAAAAAAAGTTTGAGAACCACTGGGTTAGCCTATAAGAAGTGCTAGTCCAGCTTAGGGCATCTCAAAATCACTTGAACCTTGTATGCAACGGCTAGGCTAGTCAAGACTGCTCAATACTAGCAAAGTTTGTCTCCAAAGCAATACTGTTAGTTTTTTAAATACAGCTTAGGAATACATCAACTTTTCAAGCAAGTTTGAATGCATTTTTTCAAAAGTTGGGGGTAAAAACATGCTCAGAACGCACCAAATTCAATGTGATTTTTCTAGGGGGAGACCCCTAGGCCCCCCAGTGAAATCGTTCGCCTTCAGCGTGCTCAGCGACGGGCTTCGCCCCCGGACTATTTATTGCAGCCCCACTGCTCACAAACAGCACCAGCCTCCACTGCTAGACAGGTAGATCCTACCTGATCTATCCCCTAAAGAAGTCATTTGTGTATGATTGACAAAATGTCAGAATAAAAGCAGATTATCGCATCATACATCTTGTGACAGTTTAGCTTAGTTTGCACTAGAACGTATGTCATGTTATTTGACTAAATGTCTGGTGAACAGCCTTAGTAAATTTTTAGGATCAAACTGTTAAATTTCACATCGTAATTTATAAGCTTAACAATTTGTCAAAGAACTACGTTTATTTTACTTGTACTATATATTTCGAATTTTATATTCTTAGCTCACTGCACAGTGTATTGAACTGTATAAATGTAACTACTTCTTATGCTGACGTCATCATCTCATGAAAACAGTATTGGTCTGACTCTGTATCTCTGTGTGACTAAACAAGGAAGTGTAGCACTTGTGAAAAACAAAGTAATGGAAAAGGAAAAATATATACAGTTTAAATTTTTTTTTATTTCTGACCATTGCAGAAAAAGAATAGCAATATTCTAAACATAGCGGAGGTTCTTTCTTCTTTCGTTTGAGACTAGATCAAATCAAATTTCAGGGCAGGTGGTGGTGAGGTCTAGCGGAGGTCTAGTTGCGGTCTAGCGGAGGTCTAAAAGCATAATGTGACAGAAAAATGTCGCAGGAATATCAGAATAACTAATTAGGCTGCATGTCATGCGATAGAGTCAATTCACTTGAAGATGTTTGACTGGACAGTTGGCCACTTTGATTGTTTTTCTCATGGTTGTTGTTTTGACTTTTTGCTTGGAACGAGCGAACGACTTTGCTCAACTTCATGATATTTTCGACATTCACTGATGTCATGCAATGGCAAATGTAATACGAGTACCTGACCTGGTGTTATTTGCATAAACCACTTCTGCTATAAAACCTTTGTTTTGTTAGTTATTTATAGACGGTGGCGTTTCGTTGATGATTCATTTATTGAGTCTTGCGGGTACGTGGTGAAGGTCGGTTGTTGTTTTTTAAAAACTAGCAACAGAAACCCAGACGAAATCCGCGGTTGCTTATGATTCATCAATGATGGTTCGATTTTTTTGTGTGGAGGAGAGGTTAACACTGGGAAAAGGTATTGTTTTCCACTGTATACGGCAAGATTATTTGAAATGAGATGAATGCCACTGGCTCCGTTCTCAAGGGTGTCGCTTCGTTTTGAGAATGAGATAAAAGTGGAAGGTAACAGTCATGTGTATTTACTTTTTCATGGCCACACACACTACTTCGATAATATTTTATCTCATTAGTTCTGTAATAGAGCACTCCAAGCCTCCGTAGTGCAGATCAAAATTTTGAACTCAACGAAATCTTATCTAGTGGGAATACCATATATCATTTCAAAGCTTCCGACTAAGCTTTTATATAGCGAATAAATGATTTTTAATCAGGATTTTGTAATGTAAGGTAGCTCCATAGCCTCTGTTTAATTTTATATAAATACTTGTACGTGGTATGGCGATTTTTTGGTAGTCAAATAGGCTACATAAAACATTAGTAAAGTGTATAGGTATATGGAGAGTACTACTGGTGTGTGGTGTTGATTTCCAAAGAATCCCATTGAAAAGGGTGCATGTCGAAGAAGCTCAGAAGCTCATCAATTTAGGGAACCCACTAGTCAAAACTAAAAATGGGGTCTAACGCGAGTGAGGCAAACAAACTGAATAATATTCAGTATATAATATGTTTTGCTTAAAAACTTTTTTTTTTCATTTTAAAACTTTATTTGGGTCTGTGAATTGAAAACAGTTTAACAGTTAACACATTTCTTTTTCATTTCACTGTAGCACTGACACAGTTGCACACAAAATATACTTTGAGAGTTATTGTTGGGAAAGTTTAGGAAAAGTGTTTTTTTTTGGCACACGGCTTAAAAATTCCACTGACGACGTTTTACAGCGTTTTTTTTCCACTGGTGCGACGGTGGCTAGTTTTGTTCAAAATCGCTTCTCCATGGATCACGGTCTTCTGTAAATTCTCCAAGCAACTGCTGTGACTGCTAACAGACTTTTTCTTCCTTTTTGAGGACAAGTGAATCGCTGAAGTGTTTTGTTTTGCCGCATAATTTCCACACGAAGAGGAAGTTTTGTGTTGATTAAATGTATTTAATGCATCAGCTTCAGGGCGACTTTCTTGGCCAGGACGGGAAAACTTCCCATTTCACTGCACAAACTTGTTCTTGCGGTAATTCAAACAAGCATTCTCCGCTAAAGCTGTTTTTAAAGAAGTAATATTATTTTTTGATAAACTTCCTGTGAGGTAGTTTGGTTGGTTTTTAAATCTTTATCGTCGGACTGAAAAAGATAGTTTATTTCTGGTAGTTTTGCATATATACTGTACTTGTAGAAGCTTTTGACGCAGGCCGGTTATCAAGATTGACAGTGAAGTTTTTGATTTGCCATTTTTCTAGGAAAACGCTATAAGAAGCCCCAACCGTTTGCATTGTGATTGAGTAAGTCTAGTCACTCGTCCTGCATAGAACCTAAACTTACCTTGGGGCCTGGTGTTTTCTAGAAAACATTAAAACAAACGCATATGTACTTTCTTGCTGGCTTTGACTTGTGAGAAGCCAAACATGATTACTTCATGGGCTTCTAATTTTCAATCATCCTGAAGCAGTGCAGAGGTATTTAAACTCATCGATTAGCAAAATATCTTTTCAGACCAAAATATTGTTGTTGATTACTCTTGGCTGCTGCAGTTTGTGTTTATAGATTTTTGTGTTTTAGATTCCTTTACTCTGTAATGTTTCAAGCACTAATTGATGATTTTATTTTGACTGCAAATCAGCAAGACATATTTGCTGTTGTCTGTTATCACAGGACAGTCATATTTAATTTGGACAAACACAGAAAATCTATTTCATAAAAATGACTGCCTTATTAGTTCAACATGTTTTTTACAATGGTGTTATTTACTGTTTTTATTCGCTCTGCAATGTCGATTTCATTTTTTTCTCTCTTTTTTTGCCTTTTTCTTTTTCATGTCCAACGGAAGGTCTAACTGCAATTCGAAAACAATTCATCCAACCATTCTTCAGCTCACTGCAGGTGGAAACAAGCGCAGAAACGTTATGTAGTCGATGGACTCAAAGCGAGATAGTGTTCAAAGGTAACCTTAGTGCCAAGTGCAGCATGCGGCCAGAAAATAGCTGCGAGGAAAAGCGTGTGGTTCCAGTGTAATGTCATAGCTAAAACCACTGTTCCACTGACGCTAAACTGAGCTTACGTCTTGATACATGAACAAGTTTTGCTTCCAGGCTAATGCTAAACTGCAATTATGACTTTGTCTGCGTTGTAAATACATACCACTTCAGCAGTCGTGTTTCGCGCGGACTCTAACTTCGCAACAATAAAGCTTCAATGTGTCGACAGTTTTGCTGGATCGTTTTACAGGATATGTTGTGTTTTGGATAGTCGTAAAGACCCTTTTATGAATCGTTTTGCAGTAATTAGCTTATGGCTTTCGCGGTCAACATCCTGGTTTGTCGAGAATAGTTGTTTATTTCAATAAGGCGGAAATAGTCAATTAATGACTTTGCAATTTCGACTTAATTAAATTTGCATTAGCTTCTATTGTCTATAAAGTTTATGGTCTGCGGCGTTTTGTGATGATTGCGATTCTTTATTACACAGAATCGTGATTATTTGATAGCCGTTTTTTTGTTCGTTCTTTGCAGATTGTTTCCTTGCCTACTTTTTTTCTATGAGGTGCTGTAACACTGGAACGAACTGATATTTAAAAAGGTTGTCGAAGCTTCTCGTTTAGATTTTTTCTGAATTTTATCAAAAAAGTAAAAAACTGGTTAGTTTACAACACACAGCATTCGACCTCTGCTGGGTTGACAAGTCAATATAGAGTTTCTCTTTAAAAAAGTTTGGATTTATTGTTTTTGTGCAATAGATGCTGCATTCTAAAATTTTCTTGCTAGTTATCTCTATGAACACTTTTAAACTGATATAGTATTCAACTATTAAACAATAAATACTACGAAAAGTGCTCAATGTTAATAAGCAAAAAGCCAAGCAGGGCAAATCCCCCTTTTAGGGTGAAACAGACTGTAGAGGTTTTAGAAAGTATTAAAGATATTGATATATTCAGCCATTAAATACACACAACTTCCATATTGAAATACGTTTGCAATGGGCGGTACCAAGGCATGTGTAATTGTGTATGTGAAATCACATTTGTTGGCGAAACCATGTTTTAAAGTTTGATAGATAGACAATGGACATCTTTGATCACTCTCATGTAACTTTGCCAATTATTTTGTTTTGGCCTCTTACGGAATTATGAAATAACTTTTCCAAGTATTTTCTCATGTGTTGTGAAACATTCCAAGTGAAAAACAACGCCTTGAAAAAAAATCACGAAACTGCATTTGCATACAACAACAGCATTGAAATACGTAGTTCCTGTAATTGTGTTGTTTGTGTGAGTCAAGTTGAAGGGTGGTTGTTGTAAATTGGGCCTCTTGTGCTGTTGTTATCTCCTATTGTATCGATAAGAATTTTATTTAGCGAGTATTCTTTTTTAATCCGTTTACTTTGATTCAACGTACTTTTTCATTGATTGTGATGCAATTTTAGGGAGATCAATGAGGTACGATATAAAATATTTGTTAACTTATTTCTCAGCTTGAAAATGTCATTCAACATACCTCCTAAGCGATTTTCAGCATAGCAGACTTTTGCATTAAGATCATGGCGATCTGATTAAGATGCTTTTGAGTAGTTTCTTGTGTGCCATTGCCACTTACAACTGCAACAGTTATTAAAATCGAATAGTTTTTCACGAGCACGTTTCAGTCCAACACAGGATGCTAACGTATGTAATTGCTCATACCGTACAACGGGAAGTTGAGAACAACTATTGTATGAACAGTTTTACTTTCTGAACAGTCAGTTTTGGCAGGTGCAAATAGGATTGCGCCAGTGCATGGTACACAATGACCTAGATGTCATATTTTTATGATTTTTAGCACAAGTTGTGAACGTTTTTTTCTGTTGTTAATAGTCAAATGATCTGATACCACCTATTCGTTGTCAACGTTGAAATGTTTTAAAGAAAAATGCTTTGTAACATAGATCTTTCCATTCTATTGTAGTCATGCTTGAAGCTGTCAACGCTCTTGCTATCCTATTGCGCCTGTCTTCTGACTCAATTTTCTGTCTTATCGTGATTGTCACTTTGTAAAATCCACCAACTGGCGTTTGAGTATGAAACAGAGAAATGGGAAAATCTATAATCTATATCATCACTGGTAATTTAAATTTTCCAGATTGTGAACATTTTTCGTTGTATATCTGTAATATACGTGTGTCTGTGCTGAGATATGCGCGCAACATTCAATCAACGTAGAATGAGACTAGAAAATGTTTCATAAGTCTTGCAGGTGTGCCGCGTCGTTTTGACACTTTCTGTTAAGTGCATTGAATTATTTATTTCCTTGCTGTTTTGTTATGCGGTCGTAGAGCAAACATTCATGGACCTGTCAAACGTATCAAAGGATAAGCCCGGTATTCAAATCTTCCCGCTCAATATGACTAACCGCGTGGACATTTTCACAACTGTCCTGACTGCCATCTGTCGTTGACATGACGAAAGAGATTTTGAATTGTTTTTACTTTCGCAGCAATCCACTGTGTTCTTAAATGTAACTTTTTAATTAAAAATATATCTTTTCCAGACAATGACATCGCGCTGTTTTCAATCGCTAAGTGTTCCCATCTATTTTGATATCCACGATGGTGTAATGTCGGCAGAATGGAATGAAGTCAATAATGGAAACTGTACAACTATTTATTGGCTTGATGTTGAATGTTTATAGATCGTAATTATTTATAAAGCCATATAAATCATTGTTGTGACTATTGTGAATAGTTTTATTGCATAGCGTCCCATCATGCTCAATGAGTCTGTCCCAACAAAATTTCTTTTCATTTTTACATCTGGCGACGTAGAAGTGATGAAGTAGGGGAACTTTGGTTAGCTGCTGATACTACCCAACTTTTTGCTCGTGAGAACAAGGCAATAATTCAGTTATAGTTTGTGCACTGGCGCACGCATTTTTGCAGTTTGTTCAAGACATCAACCAGTTAATATGTATACATAACTAGCAGTATGCACATTCAACTACAGTCTGCAGTTGTCACATGCTTTAGCTTCAGTTATTCAACACGTTAGTGCCATACTGCCATTCCTTATATGAAGTTCGTTTTTCATGTGAATTAGCTAGTTCTGCGTTACTTCTCCGACAATTTTCGAAGCCAGATAACTTGTACTGCACACTATCAGATAAGGTTTGATCGTTGATTAATTCAAGTTGTATTTCACTGAAAAATCGATCAGCGACTCAGACGATTTAAAACTTTATCGCCCACGAAAATCTTATCATTCAGTCGTTCTAACCGCAAGTAACCTCTCAATGAAAAGAGGTCTTCCATGCTCTTGGTATACTCTTTCATGTCGTTCAGTCCTTTATCGATTTCTTTCAAGGTGAAGGTTTCAATCGCAGTGCTGTGATGGTATTCTGCCAGCCCTTGCTGCATTTTCTTAGCAAAATTGGTCCTTTTTGCGTTGAACAAACTTCTGCATATGTTGAATTTATGTAAGCAGACCTAATTCTCCTAGCTTGGCAGACAAGTTTAGGTCACGTAGAGGTTCATTGGAAGTGATTAACATAAGTGCACTGCATATGCGACAATATAGGTGTTCAGAACAGGCCAGAAGAAAATAGCAACAGTGGTTTGAAACAAGCGTTGTTTTTTGTTCGTTTAACATTGGTAAACGGGGAAACAAAGCCAACTTCTTGATTGGTTGAAAAATTATCGAAGGTAGCCCACACGTCGGCTGCATGGCCGAATGGTGAGAGACCTGGTTCGAAAGGGCGCTAGTTTGACACTCCTCAAGAGCATGTGACCGTGTCTTTCGCAAGACACTTGGGCGTTTCTGGTAGACACCGAGATTTCCTTCCCGTCCACTTTGTCTAAATCTTGAACTACCAGGCGTAAGCCTAGATACGACAAAAAACAATTGAACATTGTCTCGAGGAGGCCTCGTTGGTTAATTCAGTTCTGTGCTTTGCAAGCGCTGAGACGTTCTTTTAAATGGTTTTTGCCGTGCTCTTGGTTGATTTCACTGGTTAATTAATTTTATTTGACAGGTTAGTTAAGTATTTTTTCTTTTGCTTGTACTTTTCCAGATACTGAAGAAGCTGCCTCTGCTGTGGCGAAAGCTTTATCAATAAGTTATACCTTACTGTACAAGCTTCCGAACCTGGCTGATATGTTTTATCGTACGGTTGCATCCTAATGAAGTACCCTTTCGACTTTCGTAACTTTTCATTCTCAATAACATCAAGAAACCGGAAATGAGATTAAGAAACATAAGCATCTGCTTCATCGCGACGTACTTTTCAATGCTTATGATAAATACGATTCAAAAGATATTAAGTCAGCAAAACAGACCATTCCACAGCTTATGTGTGCAATCGCGCTGATTGCATTCGAATAATTGTAACATCATGACGTTGTTTTTACATGTACTCAATCCAATTATTTTTATAACTACATTGTTCTGCCGTTATAGGTGAATCCAACATCCTCTATCGACCTCGTTCAGTTTGTAGTTACCCTTTTGAAACGGTTATACTTTAATTCGCAATTCTTTTGCCTGACATCCACAGGTCTGCTTTGCCTGTCGACAAAAGTCGTCATATCGTTTCAACGTAACAAGAGGTTATTTCAACATCTAGCTTCCACTACATGGACCTTTGACACAATAATTAAACACAGTCGCTTTATTACATTCTGCAGTGTAAAATTCTAGCTGACGTTATGAAAACAAAGCGGCATCGTCTTGTTTGTTTAGGACCTCAGACCAGCGCGGTAACTTAGCTTTTGTCGATTGACAAAATCCAATATTTTTTACATTGCTTCAACGTTTAACGATGTTCAAGTGCACAGTAGAAACAGTGGTTTTATTTGTTGGCTTTGTCAATATGCCAGAACAAACCGATGCTACGTCCTGTCTTCATACGCGTATCGCTATGTTCATAGAGCAGGAGTATATTTACAATTTTTCGGCTCGGTCAGCCCAAGATCAGAGGGTGGTACAACTGTATTGAGGCCAGGAAGGTTTCAGTAAGACATTGTACTAATTTCAATTGCTACAAGAATGACTGTCAGTGCAGACGTTGTTTCGATTTGGTCAGTGTTGCCAAATAATGTACTAAAGACATGGGAATCTGTTGGGTTATGTGTTTTTTTTATAACGATGGTTGAGCAAAGTCGTTCATTGTTTGCAAAACTCTTTTGCAAAAATGATCATTCGTTTATTACTGTAAAATGTGTAATTGTGTATACTATTAGAAAAAGGTTTTATTTTAGTGCTGAACTTATTGAATAGACTACAACCTAAAGTTCATTTTTGTGACATATAAGTAGCCATTCGAAACAGCCGTAGCATCGTAGTTTGTGCATACATTACCAAATTCTTCAAAGAAGATACAATTGAAAATGTAATCAAAAGGCCCATGGCCCATGCTGACAAATAAGTTTGTTTAAATCAGAAACCATGGTAAAAATTTCTGCATCCTGGACTGTCATAAAATAGACAAAACTAGTGAGGAATTCGACATTACCTTCGGAGCTGGATCTGCAACAAATGATTTTTTGCGGTGTGCCTTGTTTTTGTTGTCATTCTCAAAGACGTGTATTGTCTGTTGCTTCCAAACGATTGAGCAATTGAGCATGTAAAATGCTGCCATGCTGCGATAGTCAATGGATGATTCATCTTTGAAATTGCTTATGTAGCTTTAATTGTTTGTCTAGCGGTGTGGTGCGCACTGATGTTCAAATAATGTGGGAACTTAAGCCTCAGGTTATCACCAGCAGTGTCAAGTCATGAGGTCTCTTTCGTTGTTATGTCGATGCTGAGACGACTTTCTAATCTCTTGAATCTTCATTGCCCTCTTGAAATTCATGTTCTAATGTAAATAGCCTAAAGTGGTGTTTATTGATGTTCTTCCGCTTGCTGATAAAAGCACTCTTTTTCACGTGGATTCAACGTTAAAGGTGGTTAAAGGTATCGGCTTGCCTGGTGGCGAGTAAATCTTTTTACAAAGCCACACTTGAGATGGTGGGAACTTTTTCAGCAAAATGGGTTCAAACTCAAAGTGTAGCTTTGTGTTTTTAAGCATACTCATGTCAAAATGTGACAAACGTATTTTTAAGTTTCCAATGTATCACTTTTTTTACGCTTTAAAACTGTCACCCACACTACAACCTTAGCATCTTTGTATTGTTAAATGTACCTAAATACATAGAAAATATAGTTGAGATACAAGGACGTAATTTCACATGGAACTGTGAAATTATAGACAGCTGTTTGTCGTTAGTCTTAAATTGCCTTAGGCGTCTTTGAAGTTTTCATTTGCATTTAAATTTATAACGAAAATCTTACTTCTTCAGTAACGGCGTTTGCAGTAACTTTCGCAGTAACTGCGTTTGAAATTAAAATCTGAGAAATTTGATATATTTTAATGTAACTTCAATGTTTTTCAGGACAAAGAGACATGTGTAGTTTCAATAATTGTAATTTTTCGCTGCTACTTGCACTTCAACAGAAGCTGTTGTGAAGACGCGTTTTAGGAGATACAGAGATATCCTTACCCAGTCAGTAAATCAGTCTTTTATACGTTAAATTGACTGATTGTCTAGGCCCTAGTAGGGTCTTCCTGATAACATCACATGAGAAGATGAATAGACCAACAATTAAACTCACTGGGATTTTTGTAATCAAGGTGACAGAAGGTATCAGCTCTTTTGGTCTCAGCGTTATATGTATTAGAATTAATATGCAACTGAACGATTGAATGTAATCTGAATAAAGTCAGCCTGGTTCAGTAACTTGTTTAGGTTATTGTAATCATATTTTTGCCATAGCAGAGGTGACTTCGATTTTATTAAAATACAGTCAATAACTTTATTCATTGAAGAAAACATAATATTCAAAACAGTTATTTCTATTTGAATAAGATATTGAACAAGTCTCTTTTTGGTGCAAAAGCTATAAATTAATTATAATAAGCTAGTACATAAGTTACTGAAACGAGCTGATTTTATTCATTTCATTTTCAATCGTTCGGATAGATGCTAATTCCATCGATCTTACTATTGTTTATGGTACCCAAAGCCTAAAACAGAGGTTAGGAGATATCAGCTTCTGCTTTTTACTGTACAATCAAAGCTAACAGTTTTTCAACCCACAATTTTATGTCAAGATGATCTTGAATGATTCGAGTATCAGTGCTCTCGCAAAGAAGATTAAGTGTCTGTGGTGTTAAATAACTTTGAAAGTTAGTTCTAGATTGCTTTTTGACTTAAAACTGCAATTATTTTAAGCGATTTTTAAAACCAGCACAAAATGTGTTGTAATATTCTTGGCACAAAAATCAAATTGACAAATTACAAAATAAACCCAGACAGACATAAGCATTTGTCTTCATCCAGAGAACTGAAGTTCAAGTTACAGTACTAGTACTACGTGATTGAAAGTGTATTTTTCTAAGCGCTATTAGGAGAGTGTTACATTTGAAATCGGAATTGTTGTTTGTGGTCTAAGTCGTGATTCAAAGTCTTACTTTGAAACATGTGTTTACTGCAATTCGTTTTTTTCGAACAATGAGTGTTTTAACATGTGGTGCTCTGGTGAAGGTTGAGCAACCATGCAGAAAAGCTATATGTTGGCCTTCCCTTTGTGATTACTGTGCGTTCAGACGAAGACAATGGGAAAAAAAATTGGTCAAATAATAGGATGTTAAAGGAGCAAGTTGTCATGTAATTATTATTTTTGAGTTTATTATTTTTAATATTGATTATGTTTTTTTGTAAATCCTAATATCATAAATTATTTGACTTGTCGCTGGAGACTGTAAAAAGCAAGTATCGCTGATGTAGCTGCACTATATGGGAGCTTGAAACTCGTTTGATGCTCATCTTGCAGCAAGACTTCTGTGGCGAATTGGGCATTATGGAAGTTTGATGATTTTTTCATTTGGATTACCTTATCTTTGGTGGACTTTTGAAATACTTGATTTTTATGCGACCCAGGGTCACGATAAATTGATAAATATAAATATAACTTGCATCTGGACTTCAAATAGAGGACACACTTGTAATGGATAATTTGTTGTGACAAGATATATTCGTTACATGGTATTGCGTATTTACCACTAACAAGGATAATATAATAAACCACATACCTTTACTAACAATCCCTGGTTGTTTCAGCATGCTGGTACAATGGTACATTTCGTTGTATAATTCTTTGTGTTTGCTTGTAGAACTGAGGATGTTGTGCTTGAACGAGAGATCTCAACTAGTGAAAGTTGCTTTTATTGTTGATTTAACGTCAACAGATGTAGAAGAAGGTAAAAACACAACGTTACTTCAAATCATACCGAATAATAAAAAACCATCTCCAACTTCAATGACAGTTAAAGGTCACTTTACCAGTCAGACATCTTAGTGTGGTAAATTTGACTTTTAGCTTTCTAAGAGCTATTTGACACAACCTTTTCATTGATCAAACTTTATTTTTTTTATTGAATGATTGATTTATGGACATGAAACGAAATGTGGTGAACATGGAATAGCAACTTTACAAGGCCGTAGATATTTTTATGTTCTTCGCTGTAAATCGTCAGGCTGACCAAAAGTAGTAAGTGATGCACGTCTTAACATTATTTTTGGTTTTACTGACGCAGTGCAGAGTACTTTTTTGATTTGTTGCCATGGTGATCCATCAAAACAATTGAACAGGTAAATTTAGCTTCCACCATATATATTTACCTGGCAATAATGTCTTTCATTATTGCAACGTTTATCGATATAGGAAAAGGGCGACTTATAATTGCCAGGCTGTTTGTCTTGTGATTGCAAATACGATATTCTTTGCTACGTCTAACGGTTTGACTTGCATAGATCGATCAATGCTAATTTCATAAGCTGTATCACAGACGCTGCTGTGCTGCTAAAATTATTAAATTTTGTTCCTATGACGTGTCTTATTGCGTCATTTCCAACTATCAGTTGTTTACACCGCTGTGGGGTATTGTCCCCACAAAGGTCACGCGTGAACTGACTGCTGCGTGTAGTTTCCGACGCTATTTTGTTCTCAGAGTGTATTGTGTTTCATCAAAGCTGGCACGCTTGACGTGCTGTTAAGGTAGTAGGCTACTTGCCGACAGCAACTGTACACTTACCGTTGGCTACTTGATTTTTGAGTGAGACAGTTAAACTATTTTTTAAGCGCAAAGGTGCGATGTTTAGATTGTATGTATGGTGTTCTGAAAACGTTGATTCAACATAACAATGTCTGTCTGTCCTTTTTCGTTATTGTTGCACAATCTTATTAGTGAATCAGTTGTGTCAGGTTAATCCTTCATCTGATACAACCTTTGCTTGCCTGACACTTAGAAGTAAACACCTTTTAAAAACAGTCAAGTTGTTTTCGCATAGTGTTGAAACGTTTGTGAATACGAATAGATTGAACCGACAGATACGATTTTTTTCTTCACCATTTTAGCTGCTGATAATAATGCAAGGGACAGGTATGCTGCTTCATAGAAATCCTACCAGTCACAGTTTTCTTCAAGTTCTTTTTTTTACGTTTCAGCTACAATTACGTGTTTCATGCTTTGCATTTGATTCTTCACTCTGATCAAGCTGCTATATGCGATATTCCAACATGTCGGTAATTGGATAAAGTTGAAAACTTATACATGTTGTTAGTTAAAGGGCAATAGAAGGCGGTATAAAGTATGGTGATTGGCTATTTCTTTCCCGTCATTCAGTGTAGATTTTTGACCGCAAAAATCCTTCTAAACTAATTAAGTAATTAGCTTGTATTTTTTTTTCAGGTTCTAGCTAGCAAGTATTACTAGGAATATCCCATAGAACTGATTGTACCACTTCAATAAAAAAAAAAATATATTCAAGTACACATTTCGTGGACAGTTGGACTTGGCAAAAAAACAATTTAAGAGCAATATCTGTGGTTTTGTTTATGAAAATACTTTCCACTTGACATGCACTGAAACTGCTGTCTTTCATTTGATTTTAAAACAAAGTGCACTTTTGCACACGTCCCACTGAGTCACACACCTAGCATTGGAAATCGGTCAATAAAATTTTTTTCAATGATATTTATTTGGATTTTTTAGTCTGAGCGTCTGCGTATGCCAATACAACGTATCAGCAAAATATTTTTTTCTCGTTTGGTGAAATTCGTAGTTATACTTCATTTGCTGACGGCTTTGTTCAAAAACAAACACATGTCACCAGACTATGCTCTTTTTCTGTTTTCTCTCTGATTTGTGTTATAACATTTGTATTTCTCAACAACGTAATCTTCCGTAGAACGTCATACCGCATGTTCAATGGTGTTATCACTGTGGATGTCTGTTTGTCAGAAGATTTTTAAAATTAAACTAATCCGTTGTATGTTGGCTTTTCGATATATTGTTAGTGCTGTGGTTCTTTTATGGGATAACAATTTAAAACGCTTTTCTCCTACAAAATCAGCAGACACTGTTTTGTTTTGTGAAGTTGTCTTTTGCTCTTGAAACAATTGATTAAATTATCCATTCCACCTACACTTTCTCATTCAGGAAGCTATAGGTTTAAATTTTGATTGATCTTTCAATGGTGCGACGAGCACTTGATTGACCAGACACTTCCATCGCACTGACATTGCTTTTGGGATTACGATGTAGTTTTTGCGTGTTTATCATGATTAGAGATGTAAAAAAACGGTTTTTTTTGTTTTTAAAAAAAACGAGCTCGTTTTTTTTGTTTTTTATCGTTTTTTTTGTTTTTTATTCGTTTTTTTTGTTTTTTTTGTTTTTTTTACCTATTTTTTTATTAAATGTCACAATATGCAGCAATTAGGGTAAACTCATTGCAATAGCGTCTCTTTCAACAAAAAAATAGTCGCATAACTCGTATAACATCTTTCAAATGAGACAATATGTCTCTCAAGTCTCAACACACGAGCCATAAAGGTTTCTCATCGTCTCAAATAGTAACACAGTGTCCTATGGTTGGCACATCTCAAGTATTGTCTGTAATTTGGTTCAGCCAGTTCTTAAATGCAGTACCACACTCGTGTACAGTTTCGAAGCCACCTGGGATTTTGGTTAATGGGCATGTTACGTTAGGACCAGGTGGTCAGGGTCCTGTTTCTCTACTTCACAAAGGCACTTTTCACCAGCACACCACACCATTACCAGTACAACGTCAAGAGATTGTTCCAGTTGATGTGCATTTGGTGCAAACGTGATGAAAATCACACAAGCGGTTCTCGAGTTATAAGTGAAATAACCTTAGCCACTAAGTGGCTTTATAGATAAGGAGCAATAGAAAAACGGCCATATCTCAAGAACCGCTCAACATATTTACATAAGTTTTAGCTCTACCCCCATGTTTTATGGGGTGGGCTATCTGTTTATGAATATTAAAACAAGTTTTGGCTACTACTTTTTGAGCTAAAAAGAAATTAACCTCTTGTCGTTACGCACCAATAAAACCATGGTGCGTAAATTTAAAAAAAAAATAATTGGGTAGAAGAAAGATTGATGACAAGTTTGGCAAAAGCAGTGTAGTGCTAAAGTCCCAACTTTTAGCCCAAATCACATTTAAATGTAGTGAAAGATGGAAACGTTTTGGTGTTTTTTTATTTTCCCAGAAGAGATTCAATACTTCTTTGTGACGTCATAGTCATGTTTGTTTTCCCTTAATCACACCATTGTGCTGTCATAGACATGTTTAAAAGAAGTATGGTTATTGGTTGCACTTAATCCATCCAATTTGAACTAGTTTGCAGAACTTTGAGACTTTAGCATTTTTTTTGTTTTTGCCTAACTTTTCGTCAATCTTTCCTCTGCCCAATAAAAAAAATTAAAGTTTGCATCATGGTTTTATTGGTGCGTAACGACAAGAGGTCAATTTCTTTTTATCTCAAAAAACAGTAGGCCTAGTTCTCAAATAAAATAAGTTTTCATCTTTGATGTTTGTTTTGTATCTTTATCCTGCATTGTGGGAATATGGGTAAAACTTTATTCTTGTCAGGAAAAGCATTATAAAGCATTTATTCACTATGTGAACACTGAGCAGTGCTGAAAAACTCCACTTTAAAGGAAAAATTTCTTCATTCAAGGTTGGTAGAATGGTAGTTACTAGCAATAGTCAACATGGGTGGTGGGCATTTGAAAGGAACATTAACCTAAACCTTTTCTGACAAATGCACTAACTTTTGACAGCTAAAAATATCAGTGATAAGGTCTCTTGCATTATATGTCCCAAATAATCTGCAAGAAGCATCAATGACGAAGTGTCCAATCCAAGATCTTACAACACACGAAAAGAATACTTCTGTTTCAACATTTATAAAGCATATACATCGTTGGCAAGCTATCAGTTACAAAACATGTTTAAACAAGCTATTGGCAATAGCTTGCATTAGTAAATTACCACGTCCACAAACAAGGTAAATGTGTGTACTGAATACTGCCACCTTGTTTTGTCAAAATTTCGTCAACCCATTGAGTGTGTACAAGAATAACCAGTACCACAGTATACTAACATCATAGGCTAACTTCCATAAAAGGAAAAAGAAATTAACTCATCTACATTATGTCATGTATCAAATTTCATTAATTCAATGTTTGTCAGGTCTACTGCCACAAACATGCCAGAGAATGAAGAAGAAAGCGAAACAACATAGGTCCTCATAGGACTATGCAAGAACATATGCTGCCAAACACAAACACTTAGGAATTTCAGCACACCAATAAAACTATTTTTAGTAATTTAATGTTTTTCAAGAGCACTATAATGAAACTAAGTTGTAAATTGCAAAAAAATTGCAACTTTTTCAGAAAAATATGAAAAAAAACAAAAAAAACCAAAAAACGAGTGTTTTTTTTGGCTCAAGTTTTTTTTGAAAAAAAACACGTTTTTTTTTAAAAAAAACGGTTCGTTTTTTTTGCATTTACATCTCTAATCATGATGTAGTTTTTTGCGGTTTATTATGTGACTTATTGAATTGTCTAGGGCCTAGGCTGTTTTGAGGCTAAGTTTAGAGAAATGTTCAATTTATTCGTGTTGTGGTCGTAGTTGCTTAATTTTTTGTGGAAAAATTATCACCACTTAAATTTCTTTTTGCATTGTTTTGTCTAGAGTACTTCGATTTCTTTCTACTTCAATGGGATTGGAGGGGGTCGGATTGTGTTTTCAGCTTACTCTGTGGTTTAGACTTTTCTTGATTTTGGTTCATTCTTTCTCCGTGTAAACTGCGATGATATACGAAAATTCATCTTAACCTGTTTAAAAGTTATCTGCAGTTTGTTGGCATTGAACCATGATTCCGTTCTATTCTTGGGTAGTTTCATCAGAGTCTTTTTTTTTCTTGATTACCTTCGAATTCGATAAAAAGGAGGAATTGTTCAATCCAGGTACATTTCTTTCATTTGCTTGGTAGTATCGCAGACCTATTGTTATCAGATACGTGACCCAGCGTATGTGCGGTGCGATGTTCATTTGTGCGTAGAGCTGTTTCGTTCATGTGCAGTGACCTTCAGGGATATTAGTGATTTTGAAGTTGTGCTTGTGCATAAGAGATTTTCCACAATGAACAAGTCGAAAATATTCCGTTACAATAGATTCTCAATCTTTTTTTTTTCTTAATGATGACGCTTGATAGATACCTCCTAGCTCCTACTATCAAGTATTTTTGGACTATTTTTTTTGCTCTTGCTGACTGTTGCTTTCAGAGTGGTCCTTTTTTGAATTTCATCTCAGAGCCAACTGCTAATGTTTTTGAACATGCTATTACATCTTCTTTTTTACCAGTGGAAAGTTATTTCCTGTCTGTAACATATAAGTAATCCAATGTGTTTATCACTGCTGACGTTTATGCGCATTTATTCTGTAACCTATATTTATGTTTTAGTTTGCAATTAAGCTTACTATGTCTTCATTGAAAACTTACAATTGTAACAAAATAAGTCATCTTTTCAACCGACCAAATCGTAGTTTATAGTGGGTACCCACATTTTAAAGTGACTGTAGTTGATTTATCAAGAAATGATTCAGGAAATTTCCTGTTGATGAACTCAAAGAAACCGGCGTTTGTCTTCATTATTTTGCGTAGTTCTTCAAAACAAAATATTATTGGTTTGAAATATTGCCTCATGTTGTTGATCTCAGAAAATGGATTATTGCTTCTTGTTTCTGAACATGATTGTGGAGAAAATTAATGGTGAGAATTTTCCAA
Source organism: Aplidium turbinatum (assembly GCF_918807975.1). Classification (NCBI taxonomy): domain Eukaryota; kingdom Metazoa; phylum Chordata; class Ascidiacea; order Aplousobranchia; family Polyclinidae; genus Aplidium; species Aplidium turbinatum. Next base: position 22,025,510 of record NC_137477.1, read on the forward strand.
GAATTATGTTCAAAACAGTACCGCATGAAATTTATCCGTTGGCAGCGTTACTAACATAAATCCTACTATCTCACGTGGTTCACTGCTTGATCCACTGCGAGTTTCTCTCAACTTTGTTTTCGTGATGCATCTCAAACGCTTATTAATGACTGGCTGAAAGCGACTGATGTTTTTCAAAATAATGTTACATTGTGTCTCGCAATTGTAGAGATTGATAGGAAAATTAGTTTAGAAGGAAGCTTGTGTGATTAAAGGAGAAATAAATATCAAAACCTATGCAGTGTTGCCATGCAGTTAATTATCTTAAAATGCCCTTAGCCTTTCTCTTATGAAACGCTTCATGAAAACAATAATTTTATATACTTGGCACGTTTCTAGTTCTAAGAATGTTAGTTTTTTCTGGTTTTATTCAAATAAGCGTCGCGCCATGCTCTACAGGCCGAGTGGGTTTACTTGTCATACGGCAAAACATTGCTATAATCATGGTAGTCATGACGTTTGCAAGCATGGATCTACATGTTGGTATGTACTATGTATGTTTATTTCATCCACATTGATTTTGATGTATGATAACGCGTGTGTTGTAACCTACCTTCTGTTGCTCTTCAGTGCAAACAGCTTCAGCGGAGAAAAGTAAACACTCTCTATAATCAGGACTATAACCAAGCCAAGCATATCATCAAAAAGTCGCCTGCCTGACCAAATGGTAGCTCGTGCGACCGAATCTCGAGAGAACAAATTTTTGCTATGACAGTTAGTAAGACAGGCAAGGCCACACTCGATGCATCTGATGATTTTGCATCACCTGGCATGAATCCGAGTTCGATTAAAACAAAACACTTGAATCTTAGTATAGTAGTATTCTTTTTTGCCCTTTACATTTCCTTTTGGGATGACTCGACGCAGTGACAACCTTACACTTACTGACTCAGTGTGGTCTAGTTAATTGATGTACAAGCGAGAGAGTACGCAGACATATTTTATTTCTTATTAAATTAGTGTTTGCACTTTGACGCTTAACCAAACCGTAACATCGGGAGTGACTACCACTTTTTGTCGAATTACGATGTTTTTCGAGCTCTTCCACGTGTTTCCTTTGAATTGTTTGCTGGATTTGCCAGTGGTTTTGTAATATTGTGGAATTTTTCGTTTTTTTTTGTGTGGTAGCCATCTCTCATCGTTGATGACGGAAGCTAATTGTTGAATCGTTTTTCTTTTATACGTTGGTATTTTCTGAAAAAGTTAGCCAAGAAAATTTTAAGTGCAGGTTTGGATGCGTTAGATGGAAAATCCGGAGAGAGTATGTCTTATGTAGTTTGTGAGATGAATGATCAAATATGTAAAACGATCTGCTCGTTTCACTTTTCACGGTCTGGAAAAGAATAATTCAGCCCCATTTTTCGCCAAAAATTTGCAAACAAAGCAACCAAACTGAGACTTCATTTTTGAGGTGTCAACTTACTCCTCAAATCAAAAATGCAATCAACCGTTTCAACTTCACCTCAATCAAAATCATAGTTCACTACAACAAATATGCGTTAATGCGTCGGTGTAACATTAAACAAACGTCAAATATCTAAAAATTTAAATCGAAGGTCCTCATGTGAGGTCCACGTGACGTGCTAAAAATATTCAGAGTGCGGTTTCCCAGCGTCAAAATATCTTTTTTTGTTTTTACTTCACGTGGCTTAACGTTTTTCTTTAATCTTCAATTGCCAGGCCCATGGGATAAGGCTTGGAATGATTTCTTGCAACATAGGGTATGACTTGGCCTCAGAGTCATGTGCCATTTCTGCATCCGGTTTACAAAGTTTATTGCAGTATACTGTAGAGTTATGAAAAGTACTGCTTTTTATAGCACAGTATTATTTTTCAGATGCCAATCAATTGCATCAAGAGTAAGACCTTGGCGTTCAAGAATATTTAAACAAATTTAAGCTGTTTTAAGAAAATGCTTGCTCTTCACATTTCTCGTTTTCGAAGGCATGTAAATTTGAAGACTACAGAAGATACGTAATGACGTGACATTCATAACCACATTATTCTTTTTTTCCAATAAATGAGTCTTTGAGTTAATGTCATATCACTTACATCCTGGCTTGTTTTATTGTTGTGTCTATGTACATTTCCTATTGCTTCCATTTACACAAACAATGATACATCTTTCCACAGCCCTAAAATAAACTGCTTCAAGCCGTTTACGTCGTAGGCCTGAAGGGCATTCTTGCTCTCTTTTATTTTGCGGCTTTAAAAGATCCAAGGCGAAATGAGTGTCAAGCCTTTTAGCGGTTAACTAAAAAGACAGTTCACAGCCCACACCTTTGACAGGTTGTTTACACCATAGCAGTTTTTAAAATTGGTTAAGTTGTGTGGACAGCCTAAGAGAAATAACTAGGCCGCAAAGATTTGTTGCCACACATGATTTAGTTTATTCCCAGATTTTTCATGTGTCTGCTGATCAAAGTTGCACCGGTTTACTGTCTATTGGCGTTATACCGAGACAAGACAGGGAGTTCCTAGGTTAGCCTTCTGAAGCAGTTGCAGCATAGGTTGAACTCCGGTTCGTACTATTTTCACTTAGTAGTTCCTTACATTGGCACTTTACAGACTTTTATGATTACTGTATTTTAGTGTATTATAATTACTTTAATGATATGCCGCGCAGATGTAATCAATATTTCATGCTTTTATTCCCATATTTTCGTGCTTTTAAGAACTGAAAATAACATTTCAAGATTTAGTTAATTCGAGGGATTTAATGAACTTAAAAACGAAACATCCAAAACACAACCGTCAGATAAAGCACACCATTGAACTCGAGTTTGCAAAACGTACTATCAGGGCATCACAACAGGGACGGCATAATAATGTAAAAGCGCATAAAACAGACGTTGCAGTTGACGCATGCGAAAATCGAATACAGGCAATTCACAACACCGGACATCGCGTTTTTTCGTACGAAGTTAAGGAGAATGTACCAGGACACCAACTCGCAGATCATGTATTGCATGTCATTTTGTCATGCCTAGAGTTGTGCATGCAATATAGAAGCTGTGTTAACGCATTCCAACAAAAACTGGTTTGTAAAAATTCGTCGATCTGTCTCAATTTTAATTAGAACGTTATCATTGCCTTCTGCTTCTGTTTTGCAGTCAGAATCGAACAAAGTGATGTAGAACATTGCCTCAGTGCTAGTTTCGTTGAAATGCTCTTGGGATTTACTAATTGTGAGTGATTGTGAGTTGGTTGCCCATGCGTTATGTGGCTTTGGAGTAGAAGTTGTTTTTGCTTTGGAGTAGATGATGTTTCTTCGTTTGTTTAAAATTGTATATCGAGATGAATATTATTTTTGACATGACAACTACCAGCAGGTTTTAGTATTTTTCTTAATTCTTCTGAATACAACAATTAGTTTAACTGTATGGTTTGTTTTTTTAAATGCTTGGTCAAAATAAAAACCTAAGTGAAAACTGAACTCATCGCTCAGAAACTCCTTGGAGATCTTCTTAAAGTTTTAAAATCCAACACAATGGCTATAAAGGTCCAAACATTAAACAGTCAGTTTTTGAAGCGTTTTCTGAAGCAGTAGTTTCTGCTTTTGATTGCATTGCCTTTGAACATTCAAATGTGTGTAGTGTAGTTCTAAAAAATGTTGTAGTCACACCCTTTTATAGTTTAGATTTTTGGTCTTGCTTTTAATTTCCTCTTAAACTGGTGCAACGTTCATTAGCTATGACATCAACTTTTTATCAATCAGTGACTGGTTGATTTGTCGATTTTGTTTGTTAGATTATCGCAGCACGAAGTTTTATTGCATTCGGTTTCAGTTAAAGGTAAAATTTGAAGTAACTCATACCTGAGGACTGAGGTGAAACACTTTATTCTAATGACCGCTTTTGATAAAATTTCCCTTGAGATCCAAATGGCATTCAGATACACTGGAACGATGACATGCTGAAGTCAAGTGATTAATTTCGTAAAGATTATTGCTGCAAAAGAAAAACCTTTACAACATCACATCTGCGTGTTTGTCGCTCTTCAACATCCTGCATGTGCAATCGCTGTTTCTTTCAGAAAAGCCTTGTAATTACTGTTTTCAGCTTGCGCACAATGAATCAATTTTACGTGTACCAAACGTCATGATACGTAAAAACACAAAAATCAAATGCTTGAAATCGTTTTATTTTGGATGTAACGCCGTCACCACCAGGCTTTATTCTTTAATTGAAACACTAAATTCAATTAATGCCTTGCATCTTGCATTCACTGAGCCATTCAATGACCTTGTGCAGGCACAGGATTACTTAAAATTACATTGTACCAAACGCGAAATGTGATTTTGTACAATGTTGAAATCCGAACTACGTTTGTCGAATCGACATAATGCAACGTTAAATCAACGAAAGTGGGGGTTACAGAAAAACGCTGCATATATTTGATAGCAACATGACATCTTGCCGGACAATTTAAGCAAAATCACACTCAAAAGGGATTTCACGATTTGTTACGACCCTTACGACCTTATTCGCCTTTTGGCGGTATGACAATTAAAAATTAAGTTATCTAACCCAGGGAAAATGGAAGACATAATCCCTCAGCCTAGCCAGCTCTTGGACTGGCAGAGAGGTTTACAAAAGAAGCTCAGAGCATTGTTTTGTGGTGTTTGTTATGGCGTATGATTCAATTGCCTCTAATCTTTAGCTAGAGTTTTTTTTTGTTTATCAGTTTCGCTTCACGAAAAGCAATTAAAACAAACATGTGAAGAGCGATTTTTCATTTGCACAATATTTTTTTGTAAACTTTCTGTTCCCAACCCGTCCGGTTCGATCGGAGTGACTTCAAGACAGGTAAAAGTTGATGTAGGTTTTTGTAATTATGTACATATGAAATCGACAAACTTACGATATAGATGACAGCTGACTTTCGTAGGACAACTCAGTTGGGAAGAAATTGCCTTGAAGTAAATTCGACAGCCCATGTTGTCTGGTTTTCGAGTCGACTAAATGTTTCACGCCGATTATTTTGCGCTGTTGTGATTTTAAAAATACGTAATTCCATTTCGTGCAATTTATTTTTATTTCAAGCTGGTAGTCATCCAAGCACTAATCCTCATGCACTATCACGGACATTAGCTACTCTCTCAAAAAGAATTCTTTATTAATTTTCCTTCTGCCACATATGTCGAAATTGTGCAGCTTGCAAATTACTTAAAATTCCTATTTCATTTCAACGTCGCCAAACGTCCCATTATTATCAATTGTAGCAGCTGTGACACAAATCTTTTCTATAAGCATACAAGATAATCTACAGACAATGCGTTCAATTAGCAAGCTTTCTTGGCGTTTTGAGATATCCACCGGAAATTATTGAGGATACGAAAGTTTTCTTTTGCAATGACGCAATTTATATCACAACATGGCGTTGTATTGTCAGTCGGCCTTATGGTTTGTGTTAAAAGTTCTCTGTGTTCTCCTATCTACAAAAGTTGAATTGTATGTTCTGCAGTGCGATCAATGTGAAAAGGGATACTTTTGTTTGCTGAGAATCACCAGTGCTTCTCTACGCTGGACTAAAAAGGCAGTATTAGTTGAAACAGCGAAACAAACTTCATCGACTGATCAGTAATCTGCAAAACAGGAAAAAAATTAGAAATGAAAATGTTCGACAACGTGTTCATTGAAATCGAGATACAAAGTGAGTTTCCGCTTTTGATTTGCTAGTTTGAAACTGCATTCCGCAGCATCCCGTGAATAAAGCCAAGACCAAATGCACTTATGCGTATTAAACTTGCCTTGAGGCCACATGCAGATTTGGATTAAACTCAAACTTCGTCTTAACGTTAATTATTTAAAACATTTTAGAAAGATATCATTGAGCAATTCTGTAGCGTTAATGCAAGTTCAATCAGCAATTTGGCGACTGTTTCTGCAATCAATAAAAGACATGCAATGCTAAACGTGTTTTCACAAGATTGGTGTTTGGACTTGCCTGATCAGTTGGACCTGCTTGAAAGTTTAGTTTTACTGCCTTTTACAGTTGTTTGAATGTTGCAAACCCAGCTACGGTATCTAAAATATGTCTAACATTGATGCAACGTCTACTGACGACATGTCACATCATGTTAGCGGCGTCTATCTCACATCGAAAAGAGGTTTTATCGCAAACCAGCAAAAAGGGGCCGGGTTGTCAACCAGCTATGCTTTCTGTTTCATGCCATGCATGCACCGTGGGTTGGTGTCCTTTCTAAACGATACTTCTTATTTTTGGCTTTAAAATAAACTACGTTCTAACAGTCATGTTATAAGCACTTCAACCAAAGTGGTTGGTTTCGGACACTTCCACTGGCTGCCATGCTTGCTTCTAATTCTATTAAAATTTAACATTGTTGCAAATTAGTATGGTTTGTTTTCAATACTTTGAGCTTGAAGTTATGCTTAACATCTATCGACCTACTTCAAATCTTGAGCAGTCTACTACAGTGACTAGCATATGGCTATTCGGTGGAACAGTTAACTCGTCAGTTATCTGTAGGCAAGCAGGAATATATTCCACATGTGGTCTGTTATTACCGTTTTGAAATTTCAATAATGAGGATTACTTCACAACTGCACGTCTGGAACAATAATGTTTTATTATAAAATAGAGCTGTCTATCAACATACGCAAGGTCGCAAGTCTCACTATGTAAAGTTGATTCGAAACTAGTGTAAAACAAGCTGTTTGCAGTATATTACATGGGCTCCGTTAGAGGGGGGCCGCGGGGGTGATTACCCCCCACCAATCGGAGTGGGGGGGGGGGGGTAACTAATGCAAAATTACCCCCCCACTAATGTAGAGTTAAAATTTTCTTTTTAATATATTTTTACTTTTGTGTTTTATTTTCATGTTTTTATTTTGTTGCACAAATTTTGAGGTTTTTGCTTGGAAACTCGCAAGACAACGGCAAGTCATCTATGGCCAAACTATGGATCCTGTCAAAAATATACGCATTACAATGCCCTATGTGTGACGTCATAGTTTCTCACTGCTACAAACTGTTTAATTTCGCTTTTACCACTCACGAACAAAACCCACTACAGTTGCATTGCTTCAATGTCTTTATATTTTCGGTTGTAGTAAAAGTTAATGCATTTTAGCTTTTATTTTTTTCTGAATTGAATGTAGGACCTTGGCCTAGACCCTGCAGAAGTGACGAACCTGCGGCCCGTCAAAGAATTTTGTGCGGCCCGCAAAACAATTTGACAATCGCTCATGCATTAAAGACCAAGACATTTCAATCAAAGCTGTTTTATGCCTTCACTGGTACACCGTTCCTTTGCTATTTACTAGCCCTAAACACTTTACCTGAAAAAGTCGTTACAGGTCGAGGCTGACAGATGAAAATCTTAGCATGCAGTTGAGAGTTGCCACATCGTCTGTCCGACCTAATATTGAACGCTTAGTCAAACAAAAAACTTTCCAAAAATCCCACTAAGCAAAAAAATCCAATGCTTCAACGTTATTTGTTAATATTTTATGCTTCGATGCATCATTAGATAGCTTCAGCTGCATGATTCGCATGGGCTTTTGTTTCATCATCATCATAATCCATCGTCGGTTTGTTCCCCACTAGTGGGGGTGGCCGATTGTTTCCGCGCAGCAATTGTTTTAATCCCTTTTCTCCATTTCACCCTGTCCCTTGCATCTTCCTCCTTCAGTCCGACTTTTTTAAATTCATCCTTCACTTGTTGTTTCCACGTTCTTCTTGGACGACCGCGTTTCCTCTTCCCATCCACCTTTAGATCTAGTGCCTTTCTAAGAAAACTTCCTTCCTCCCTCCTTATCACATGTCCATACCATCTTACTCCATTTGTCCTTGCCAGTTGGTCTATGGTCTCTCTCATCTCTAGCATATCCAACAATTCTTCAGTCCTTTTTTCCCTTCTCGTTTTCACCCCACACATTGCTCTCACCATTGACCTTTCCGTTCTTCTTCTGTTTGTTGTTTAAAAAAGAAATTTCATTAACTGATTTGTTGTTTCGGAGCATAATGGTCTTAGTCAACTTGAGCAAAAAGGATAGAGCCAAAAAGGAAGAAATCATACTCATATGAAAGCAAACGTTTCGAAAATTAAACTGTCTTCATTATCAGTGCAAGTAGGCTACTGTTGCTCTATCATTTTTGCTCAAGTTGATTTGTTTTTATTTTTTACTGTTGTAGCCTATGTTTCGATTCTGAGTAAGATAATTTCAACTGTGTGGGTTTTATTACTTTCATCTTCCGTTTGTTACTTTTCATGAATAATACCTTGAGTCGCTTCTAAAACATTTCATAGTAGGTTACGATAAAAAAGTTGTGTGGCCCGATAACTCATGTGTAATTGACAAAGTGGCCCGCGACCGCAAAAAGGTTCGTCACCCCTGAATGCTGAAACTTTTTCTTTCACTGCGGATGTTATGGCACATGTTATCGTATTGTATTCATGCAGTTGTAATTTGTAAATTAAGTTACAGAAAGCTTTCACCTTAACGCTTTTGATCTTTTAAATGTAACCATTTAGCGTCTGAAGTGCAAAATTTGGAGGACTTGAGCCAAAGAAGAATACAGAGAGGAATTTTTGCGTACGTCCCCTCTTCCAGTCAAAATTGTCTAAAAACCTCAAAAAATGTGGCAAATGTTAAAGAGCTCTTGCTCGCGATTTTAGATTCGCTGTAATAATTTTTCGATTTTAAATCGTGCTGAAAGGCAAAAATTTTGCGCCCTCGGCGCGAAACATGCCGCTTAAGATGTTGTATAAGAAACTGAAGCTTTCAGTAATGCGAAGGGGTCTGGCGGGCGACCTCCCAGAAGTATATGTGATGCGATAATCCAATAACCCCCTGTCGATGTCAAAACATCGTTCCGCTCCTGCTTAAATTACCCCCCCACTCTCAGGAAGTGTCCGGAGCCCCTGGACTATATTATATGTAGTTTTTTTACAATGGTAAAGACATAAATACGAATCAAGACGTCAGTAAAACTTGTCACAATTGGAGTGTTGACTTTGTGCCAAAGATATTGATAAAACAATCTAGCAGCTAGATTCTAGCTGGTACGAGTGATTCTATTTGTGTCTCTACTCTCTATGCTCGTGAAATCTTCCAATTTTAGTATTGATGGCCGGTTAGACTTCAGTTATTTTGGCCATTACAACACCAGCAGTCCAGCAGCATTGACGTAAACTAGCAATGTATTTATTAGCTTTTTTATTTACTACTATTATCGTTATCTTTGATATGACGTCATTTAATCAACTTGAGGTTGAGTGCTGCTTCAATTTACAATATAGCCGCGTATGTTTGTGCAGTTAATTTTTTATCGGACTGCGTTGAATCTACAAACACGAAACAGTCTTCATTAATTCAATATTTTTGAAAGCTTTTACATTCTCCATACTTGACTGTTGTCGATGGAAGAAAAATCTCCTATCTCTCTGTAAGTTGTTGGTCAACATCACAACATGGCATATCTGGTCGCCACAAAAAGCTCATTGTCTGAGACTCTAAGTGTTCAAACGTGACATTGTTTGTATGCCTAAACATCTGAAAGCGGTTTTCCAAGCAACGGAAGAAACGTCAAAATATTCTAGGCTACTTTGAAGTCGTGGAAGTTTGAGAAAAGTAAACAATGCATATTACCTCAGAGAAGTGACAACTTTGCGTGGATTTGCATTTCAGATGCACTGAATATGTATCCAGCTCGAAAAAGTAATGCTGTTTACACTGATTCACCGTCTACAAATGCTATCTAAAAACAACGGATTTTGCTAGCTGGGTAATGTTGCTTCTGAGGTCAGATTCTAGTTATTTTAATGCCACCCTTTGGCAGACACGCTTCATCGGTTGTGTGCAATGCTTGAGTAGTGCATTAAGAGCGAGTTGTTCCACCTTTGTCTTCTTGCTGACAAAACCATTTTTTTAACGTATGCTTTGATATTTAGTGTTTCTGGACTTGTGCGTTGAGGCTAAATTGTATATCACCATTGTCACCGGTTTTGTTAAGGTACCATGCTGATTTTATGATTGCTGATCTCACAGTGTTACGGATCGCAAGTTCTTATAATGTATGCACATTGTGCGGTGCCGCTGCCAGCAAAACCGTAGCTGATCTTATCTTTCAACTTTAGGGTTAGTTTTCCTCTTGCGGTTTAAGTATGAAATTTTTGTGGTTCATTACTTTGTATTTATCCCGTCCGATTTATCGCCAATTTTCTGAATACTATCGAACACTATCTCATTATGTTTTTAGAACTAAGCTTGCCAGGAGCTAGATAACCAGCAGGTTATACTGTAAATTTGTGCTGACTTGAATGAATATCAAGTAGATTCATTTTAATTGTTGCTGGAGATTTTCCAGAGCTTGATCTTAGGCAGCATAGTAACGAATAAAACTAAATCAATATGCAGTATTAGAATGAACATTGAGTATGGACCAAAAACAACAACAGTTGAAGACATTCTTAATAAATCACCTTATTCCTTTTGTACATTGATTCTATTTTTTTAAACTTTGAATTAAGGTATAGTGACATGTTTGCTGGCTTGGTCATAGCCAGAAAACTACAACGAAGTGTTTGCTCCATCTGCATAAAATTGGCTCAAAAAACGAGATGCTGTCCAATTTTATGTACAGCCATTAATTAATTTGCCATTTACGTGTTGTGATGATGGCACTGTTTATTCTTTCATGAAAAGAAATTTGAAACTTCGAGAGCAATACTTAGAATATAATGAGATTAGAAAGGTGGAATTCAACGTCTTCAGAGGTTGAATCTCTTCAAATTGGAGGAGTTTTGCTTTCTGACAAGAGCTATCCTGAAAATAATCGCGCAACAGTCTGTTCATTTATCGGGATAAGCTTCATGTTATCAGCGGAATGTGCAAAACAAACTTGTGCTGTTAACGCATAGTCATAGCATGGCTGCGCTTCAATATTTTCCGCATCTAAAGCTCTATTTTTAGTTTTGAAATATGCTTGGATGGAAGTTGGAGAAGGTTAAACTAGTGAAGGGCTGTGAAAACAGATGTGAAGCGCTGGGTCGGAGAGGAGAGATGTCGTGATTGATTTCGGGCAAAAACAACGAAGTAAAAATTACTTTTGATTACAAGAAATTAGGCCAATACATTTTTTATTTTTGTCATTGATAACCAAAGTTTTTTTTTTGCCCACCGCAACTGCCGCTGACCCAGCTAGCAAAATGTATTTACTTCACAATGTAGATATTAACGACCTGTTTTAGCCTGATGCTGCGAGTTTGCTGTAGAAATAGCGAATTGCACTAGCTTTCGGAACACAGTTCTCTAATCATGTGCTATGACGGTGTTGAAATCATTGAGTCGTTGTTTTATGCAGTTCTTTTGTTTGACTTGAGGCTGCTGTCTGTTGAGTTTTATAAATTTAATTATTTGGCTTAAGGTCTAAAAACAAAATCCGTACATTGATTCAACGTCTTCAGAGGTTGAATCTCTTCAAATCGGAGGAGTTTTGCTTTCTGACAAGAGCTATCCTGAAAATAATCGCGCAACAGTCTGTTCATTTATCGGGATAAGCTGCATGTTATCAGCGGATTCCAAAGCATCGTTTTATGTTGCGATCATATGTGCAGTATTCACCCAGCCAGCAAGAGTTACCTTTTTTACAACGTTAAGTGACGTTGAAACGATGTTAAATAAAGCATCAGTTGTTGGCTTTGTGTTGTATATGCTACGTCACTGCTCTCATGGAAATTGAGGTTGCTCTCAAATTAAATTCATTGGCGATCACAAAGAGAAAGTTGTAAAACCGATTAATTTTTACAAATTTTAATAGGTAATGCTGACGTCATTGTAGCCAATTACAAGAGTTGCTTTCAGTTCAGTTGTACAAACCATTCAGGGAAACATGCTATTACAGCCGCCCGTCAGCTTATTCAGCCACTGAGTTGATTGAAAAATCGCTGAAGAAGAACAATTATCATCTGTACAGCTGTTTGTCAATGCCAGCGATCGATTTATTGGCTAGCCAGACTTGCTTGAAATGAGACCAACAAAGGTTTTTTGATTTATACGTTTCTATCCAGGTTCGATTGTGTGAGACATTCCCACTCTTCAGTTTAGTTAGACAGAAATATTCGTTAAGAAATCTTTGAAGAGCATTGGCTTTGTTGTATTACACAACCTGACAAGACTAAGTAACACCAATAATAATTGAACCACCTGATATTTTTGCGGCTCATTTCCTTAATTTCTGGATTTTTACGCAGACAAAAAGATGAACATCTTACGTAGCTTGGAAGGCTGCGTTGATCCAATTGTGTTCATGCCCATTTGTCCCGCGTCGTGGTATTGGAGTGTTTCGTCGGATGAGAATCTTTAACTGCTCCGCAATATCATGCTCAAACATTCCACACCGAAACAGCAGCAGCCCAAAAGTCTTCTGATTTTGCTTATTGGTTTTTATTTGCATTTTCAACTTATGATAACTTGATTTTTTACTTTTGCATGCAAATGAAAAAAATTTATATATTTCAAAAACAATTTTTAGGAGGCAGCCTGTCACAGAGAAATAATGGTGTAAACGATAATCTGTTGGCTTATGTAGCAAAGTAAAGTTTCATCCGCTTCAAGTATTCGATTCCAACAGTGACCTTTTTTAAATTTAATTGTATTTCTACTTGTATTTTACTCTGGGTTTCTATTTTTCAGACATGTCAATTAAATACTTTGTTGTATTATATAATAAAACATAGTACTCTGTGTTCGAACAAGTTGTGTTAAGTCAAGGTGATATTGGCCAGTGGCCCTGCAAAGTGATGACGTGGTGAGTCACGTGTGGAAATTCTTATGACAATATTTCTCAAAATAACTTACTAATTTCAGTACACTGTCGTTATCCAACGTTTTACTGTTTAAATTTACGTTTGTTTAGTGCATTTTGTATTTTTGATATTATCAACATACGTGTGCTGAAAGGAATTCCGCTTTCTTCCACTCTCCAATTTCTAGTTGTAATATTTGGTTTCTTCCTGACAAGATATTGTGTCAACACTTCATCAGCATTGTTAAAACCAACGAAGTATTTAAAATGTTGTTTAACCAGCGTAAAAAAACTTCCGTTCTTCAGCGCTCACCACTAACTTTACCTTGCGCCAGCTTTTACATTCTTCAAACACGTTCAACCGCTCACCAGTCACCACACGACCGCAATGTTAAAGATAGTGCTTTTTGCTGTGTAACACTTCGGCTACAACGTTTTCCATTGTCACTTTTTTTTTCAGGGGTACCTTATAACCATGGTGCCAACAAGTTGTCACCTGATGTGATATGGAACAGACGGAAGGTCGAGGTTTGCGCGAATCTAATCACAGCAACGATCTTTTAACACTTCTGCATCCTTTCATATCACAAGTCGACTTTCAGCCTGCTGGTTCATCATTAAACGTCATCGGAACTAACCAGCAAAACCTTGTTGTTACTGCGAATATAGAAAGTAGCATTGGACTTACAGAAACGCAAAGCGAAGTTGAGGTACGATTTCGCTAAAATTGTGTCACGATTGAGAGATTCTTCAGTCTGCCCATCTGGCGTCAAAACGAAACTAGCTGTGATAAACAGACTTTTATTGTGTGAATGATTTATATATTGTCTCGCTGACTTGATTAAGTTTATACATGTAGCTGTAGCTTGACATAAAACGCTGTATGTTGTTTAACTTTAACGCATTGAGTTCAACACCGTGACACATTGAAGCGATATTTCTAACAAGCACGTTCTGCTTCAGGAATCATTTGATCAAAGCTACCAGCACACTGAAAAGAATTGCCTTGACACTGAGTGCTCTTGCGCAACCCAAGAAAGTTTTAAAAAACGTGAGGACGTGTGCACTGCCGTAGAGGAAATTGCAGCAATTGACAACTTTAATCCCGAAATTATTGAATCAAGCTTTTCTGCAACAGTTGATGTTCCTACACCTCAAAGTAGGTGATTTCTCTATTTTATTTCTTTTAACAGAAACATGTAGCATGTTGATACGATATGCGTGTAGTAGTGTTCACTTAGGTTGTGACGACGACAACAAAATGTCACGCATTGAGCCCTATACAAAGTTTTCTTAATCTTGTACTATTGAGAAGGAGCGATCTTCCTGGCGTCAGCACTACCTGACTACTCACTATAGAACAGCGAGCATTGTCTTTCGCTAACCATACCGGTGTAGCTTCCACACTAGCCATCAAGACTTTTCTAAAAACATGTCGTGTTTCTCGGCAGTCGAGTGTAGCAAGAACTGACAGCGATAGACACTTGTTTCGCCCATGAGACTGGGCTTATCAGTATCGCCACTAAGTCATGCCACATAGTTCTCAACCCCTGCTTTTGTCAGTCAACTTGTTCTGTGTGATTTGACCAAATTAGTTTGCAAAAGTAATAAATTTGTTTTTTGTTCTTCAGGTTCTTCCACAATACTTACAAACAACAGCGAGTTTTTATCTCACAACAACATTTGCAAGACTATCAAAGAGATCACAAATAACCAGAAATCGCTCATTTCCGACATTGCAATGCCTCAAAATTCTCTTCTCGAAGAAGCCATTACTATGTCCAACATTGTGCCCACATCTGTGTCTAGCAGCGGCAACGCGTTTATGCCCATGCAGGATGGTGTTGGTTTACAACAGTCTCAGAACCGATATCCTGTTCAAAGTTGGACTGTTGACAATAGTAGTGCTGTATCAGGAAATTGTGAAGCGCCAGCTTTTGTCAATTCGAGACCAAACTATGTTCCTTCTAACGTAAACCCGGCCGTTTTGTCGCAATACTCAAACGCAAATATGGACAGTGGATACATTCGTGACGTTTTGACAAACGCTGGCTACCAGGGTCAACAGCAGTTTGTAGAACACAGTGACAGAAACGTAATCGGCAATCAGCTCAGCCAGATGCTGCATCCTTCACAGCTACCGGTGCAAGACTGCCAGGCTCATATGAGAACAGATGCTTTGCCGACCGCTTCCGCTGCCCAAGGTCCATCTATTTCTTTTGATAAGGTAAGCTACTGCGTAGATTTTTGCATTTTGTGTGAAAATTTTTGTTTTTGCTTACTTCGAAAACTTTATCAACTATATAGCAATTTTTTTTTCATATCAAATCTCAAAATTTTTTAACCAATGTGACGTTGGTCCACCTGCATAGTTAACCTGGCCAATGTCAAATGCGTTCATACGATTAAGTGTTAACTTTAATTTTACTTCACTCTTGTATTTTGACGGAATGGCCCGTTTCGGTGAGTCCGATTCGGTGAGTCCGATCCCTTAACGGGGGATTTTTTCAATTTTTTTTTTAAATTATCGGGTACCGTAGCCTAATTATCATTGCCGTTTTACGGTGGAGGGTTAGGAGTTAGGGTTAGAGGTTAGGAACTCACCGAATCGGACTCACCGAATTGTAGCAGACCCGTATTTTGATGTCAATTCAGTTGTATTATGCGAAACATCATGCTGTATTATATGCTTCATGGTTTGGTGTTGATGTCTGCTATTTTATTTGCATTGTTTTTGGTCGAATAAGGTGGTGAGTTGTTTTGACGGTGAAGATGTGTTAGATTAGATTAGATGATGACTTACATGCACATGAAACTTCAGCTAAATTTTCCATATAAGGTTTAGTCATAACGGTAGCTTACTGTTTTTCAGATGAACACCTACAACCAAACTACATTGTACAACACAAATTCTGGACAATTAGCGCACACACAAACTTCTGACTTGCCAACAACGATATCTTTTCCAAACTCTTACCACTTGAGCAATGAAGAGCGCTTCTCTAAGGTTTCCCATATTCATGTCCCATCGAAAACAAGGAGTGATAGTGGTGGAGAAGAATTGGAAGATCGAAGCGGAGAAAAAAAATTGACCACAACTCCTATACCATCTGATGCGGAGAAGATGTCAAGCAGCGGGAGTGTAAGCAGTGGCAGCATCGATGAATCCCCCAGTCCTGGTGATTTGGATTCAGAGCAGCAGTTAAACAATGGTAAAAACAAGCTCAGAAACCCTCCTCTTTCTGGAGATATTTCTGGTATTTATGCGAATTATGGAAATTTGACTCATCATACCATCCAAAACCAAGATTTTCAGGATCTTTTAAATGAATCAGCATTGGAAAGTCGATTCAATAATCCTGATATTCTAAGCAATGACAATGCGCTTACATCTATTCCCAATCCGGAACATGTTGTTGAAATTGATGAAAGTTCTTTTGATTATCACAACGTTGTTATAGCTAACGATGGCGCCAGCTTAAATAAGTACTCGTCATCCTTGCCATCTGTGGGGCAAGAAAGTTCGCTTAGCAATCCCACAGCGGATCAAGGTTTGCCAAGAAACAGCTTAAATGTTTCGATCACGACCAACAGCAATAATTTAAGCAAAACTCACGTGGCAAGTGACGGGTCAAGTTCTTGGTCTGTGATGAAAGAAGAACGACGAAAGCGAAAGATGGAAAAGAAACTGAAGGCAAAACAGCTATCTGCACAAGGATTGGCTGCTGACATTGGCGACAAAGGCGATGCCAGCTCATTCGGTTCAAGCAAGAAACGTCACCATAAGCACAAGCACCGCTCGAAGCATCATCACAAAGAGGATACTTTGGCTCCTGGCAAGACAGCTTCAAATCAAGAACGTCACTCTACAATCACAACCGATCAGTCTGGAGAGAAATCTTATTCTTCTGGAACGTCTTACAGTGGCTTGATTCCCAAAGTAACCGCCGACCCAACTAACAGTTCTAACTTTCCTGCTTCAAAATCCTCTTCTGGCCCGATTAAATCAATCACAGAAAGGGTCCGACAACAGATGGAAGAGGAAAAGTTGCGAAAGTCTGCAAAACAGAAAAGCTTTACAAGCCTAACCCCTGTCATCAACCAAATTCCTAAAAGTGCAAATCGTAACGAAAACTCACAATCTTCACTTCAGAAGACTAACGCTGCAAAACCTGTAGGAAGTACAGCTATTGCCCCTTCGAAACTAGGCCCTGTTAATAAGGAAACTGAACCCAACACAGCTGGTGTTAGCCGTTGGCAGACTGTAACTGCTGTGAAAGGCCCGAAGCTCCCCCCAGTATTATCCGAAAGAGATCGGATACCAAAACGTGGGCGGCCTTCAAAAAAGATGTCGGAGATTAACCTCAAGTACAAAGGAGATAAAGATTCCAAGGAGACTTTGTCTAAATCTCAGCCAGCTCAAGCTACCGTGTCACCTGCAGTTGCCACGGAAGGATCCAGTGTAGTTGCAATGTATACGATTGGTGCTTCTGGTTTTCAAGAACTGGACAACAAACCGAAGCAAAATCAACGAAGTAAAGACCGAGCTGCAGCTTTTCGGGATTATCTTTCGGAAATATCTAGAACTACATCTATTCAAAACAAAACAGCGGGTGCAAAAGATGCGGTTGGTGCGTTTGCTGTCGGTGTGAGAACGCGAAAACAAGCTTCTTGCACCAATACGAGTGAAGGTGATCGGAAGAAGAAGAAGAGCAAAAGCAAGCGTGCAGTGTTTGGTGGTGATTCTGCAAATCTCTCTAAACCAGGAGCTAAAAACGAAACGAATGTGAAGTGTTTGGACGACAATGGAATGTACACATTTTCAGAACTTGCAAAGCATTTTAAAATATCAAACTCCATAGTGTACCGGGCAATGGAACAGTCCAAACGGGTTGGCATTTCTAAAAGAAAATCTCATAAACACAAAACTTCCCGTTCTTCATTCGTTCCCGTTTCGCCAAAAGCCACTAATGATTCTGCTACGCATCAAACTACTGATAAGAAGATCACTAAATTGTCGAGTCGTGAGCTTACTCCGGAAGATGAAAACGCAAGAAAGGAAAAGGGGAAACATGAATCTGGTGTATCTGGAGTGGTTCCAATAAAGCCTACTTCTTTGTCGAGTGAAAAAAGTGTCGACCTTGTTTCTTCTGACAAAGTGAAACGTAAGAAAAAGAAGAAGCACAAAAAAGAGAAAGGCGACCTGAGCAAGAAAAAGAAACGAAAGGACAAAAAGAAAAAATCGAAGCAAAAACAAAAGCTTTCAAAAGAATCGTCGGATTCTGTTTTCAGTCCCGAATCTAGCAATGATCCATCTGTTGAAAACACATCTGAGACGAGGAGGTCAACTTCCCGGTCGAGCAGTATTGCCAATTCCTCACCGTCTGCACAAGTATCGCTTAAACTGAAAAACAAACCTGACCACTCCGCCGTACCTTGCAAAAAGTCTTCCCACTCTGAAGAAAAGCCGATTGCTGGAAAAGCAACAAGCAGAACGAAACAAAGCCGATCGGGAAGCGTATCAAGTATATCTTGCAATGAAGATGCATATGATGGAGAAGATAGTTCTTCTGATGTCGGTGCTGGGTCCCAAGATGCAACCGCAGACTTCAACAAGCTTGTTAGCAAAACGAGAAGTGATTCTACTTGCAATTCCGCATCATCTTCCGTCTTCGGTTCTGGCATTATTTCGGTGATGCCTTCTTTTCAAGGCATTAAGGAGCATGGCGGTTTAATCCAGTTTTCAGAACATTCAAAGGACTCGTTGGAAGGAAATATGCTGAAAGTTAAAAAGCATAAGCACAAAAAGAAAAAGTTACTCGGCCGATCAAAGAATGCCACTGACCCTGAATTTTTAAGCAAAATGGAAGGCGTCGTTGAGTCTTTGGAAAATCTGAGACTCTCTCCAACAATGGGTTTTCTGAATTCCCCATTCACTCGCAAATCTTTGAATGTATTTGCAACCGCGTTTCACTCAAAACCTTCTACTTTTCGGTCTTCTTTTGAAAAAGATGCACTTACATATCGTGACCCTGCAAGGAATCACACGAGGCAAAAAAATCAAAGCGTTTTCAATTTTTCGAACTCATCTTCAAACGGCCACCCTTCTTCTCAAAATCCTGCCACATCAGCACTTTATGTCAATATGTCAACTTTTTGTCAATCAGAGTTTTTCAAAACCCATGGTTTCATCAAACCTTTCAGTGAACACATGGCAACGAATGTTTTAACAACGCCCATTCGACCTTCATCGTCAACCACTCAAGAAAAGTTTACATCCATTAAAGATATGCCACCCAAACCTTTGTTTTCTCAAAGTTCCTCGTTTTCTTTTCAGCCATCAAACCAAAATGCACCAACAACTGCTGCATCAAGTACTGACTTTCCATCGAAGCCTGATGATCAAAACCAGGTATTAGAAAACGAGAAGCCAGAGAAACCTGCTAAACGAAAGCGAGGCTGGCCACGGGGAAAGGCTCGCGGTTCGAAATCCAAAAAGCCTGCATTGAACTTGGATGTCAGTTTGAGTGAGAAATCTTCTACAGATTGCCGTCAACCCAACGAGAAGAAAAAAGATTCCAAAGATACTGAACACTCTACCAAAACACCTTCGGATGTATCTCGTAAGAAAGTTGGATGTGGAAAGTCTAAGGAAACTGTTGCACCATCTAAAAATACTACACGAGATGTTGTTTCAAGCAGCAATACATCAAAAAAATCCTTGCATGACGAAAATGAAGTGCCAAGTACTTCTCAGAACACATCTTCTTCAGCAAGTGCAGATGTGAGTGAAAAATCGGCAAAAGTAGCCATCAATCACGAATTTGTGGATCACATAAAAGCTGCTATTGCTGAAAAACTGACAAACTCAAACGTATGTTCGGACACAGTTGCCAAGACTGTGGACAGTGCTGTTGCTAGTTTTTTTCAGGTGATTGGTGGAAACGAACCTTCCAAGCCAACACCTTCATCTCAACCATCAATTGATTGTTCCAAGGTAGATAAATCTAACTCTCCAGAAGTTGCCAAGAAAGTTAAAAGAAGAGGAAGGCCTTTGAAGTACCCAAGGCCTGTTAAGGCGCCCAAAGAAAATACTGCTAGTGAGAAGGATAAGCAGTCTTCAGAAAAGCATCCGAAAAAGCTCTGGGCGTCCTTGCATCAAGTTTGCTCCGAAACATCAGAAACCTCGGATGGAAAGCCAAAAAAACGTCGCCCAGGACGCCCAAGAAAAAATCCCATCGACCCAAAACTTTTACCTGAGCCCACGAAACCTACTCCACCCGTAAAATCTATCAAATCAACTGCAGCGACGTCATCAGAGGCATTCAGTTGCCAGCGTGCAAGCGCTTTGTACGCACCCTCTGCTAGACTTATTAAGAAGCACCTTTCGTCGACTTTTTCTGCAACACGATTACCCAAGGGCAAACGAAAGCGAAAACCGAACGCACTAAAAGTAGTCTCGAAGGTTTTTAAGTCAAATGCAAAGTCTGAAGAGACTGGAGCTGAACCACCGGCAAGTAAAAGTGTGGTTTCTAACCACAAAGCCAAAGCGGCCGCCGGGGCTTTATTATCTCACAAACTGTTCGAGCGTGAAGTCCAATCAACTCCTTTGTCCGTTTCTTCTGGAACAGAACTTAATTCTGGATGTGATCTTGACCGAGAAGCTCAAGGTAAAGTTGATAATGATGGGGACGTCGTGGACATAAAATCACGGAGCTCATCAGAGTCTTCTCAAAGAACTGCTTGTACGAAGAAAAGCCTTGAATCAGTTGTAGCAAAACTCAAAAGCAAGCAAAGCAATGTCAGTATCTCGGCGATTGGCAACTCCAATGACAACAACAATAATCCAACCACACTGCAGGTACGTACAGTGATTTCGTTCACGTTTAATCCTCTACTTTTGTTAAATATTTCTTTGAACCAAAACAGGTCGACCCGTTTCGTGCTGAACCGAACTTGCAAAATTTTCTTCTTTCAGTTCATTTTTTTTTTTTTTTTTAATATCAATAAATTGTCAATGAGAATTTTATCAGAATCCCAGTGCCGCGTCAATCTCCACTGAAGCATCCAGCGAAACCTCAACAGATGACAAGATGAAGTCCATCCCTGCTCCAGGCCAGTCCATCAAGCGCAAGCGTTCACGGTCCAGTGACTCGGCTGAAAGTCATCCGCCCGTGAAGAGAGCTGATTTTTCATCCAGGTAAAACACAATCTGGTGCTTGAAACGTATTTGTAAGTCGTAACAGTTACGTTTGTGTCCTTTCTTTGTGTGGTTAATTACATCATAGTTTCATCATTAGAATCGTTTATGAATAGTAGCACCAAGTTTTTTTTCTTACATTGCATCCACTTGAAATTATTTATAATAAATAAATTATACGCGTGGAATGGCGCTGAATCGTGCGTGCTTAAGTTGATACAGATTCTTAATTTTGCGCTTTTATGCTGACACATTCAATATTTCAGCGAAAAACAATCGATTCTGTGATTTTAATACGTCTGAACTAGTCGTTCATTTGGAACAATTTTTCCCAGAAGAAGATTCTAAATTTGTTTAGATTTGCTCCATTCTATTTATATCAATTTCTCATATTACAGTGTGGGAAAGCCCGAAACGACGTTGGCGGAAAAAAACAACTATTTGCGTGCTGGCTTGTTTTCCTCTGAGTTCAAGATTCACAGGTATGCAATTGATTGAGTTTCGCTTTGCCAGCAGCCTCAAGCCAAACCAAAGAGCCGCATTATAGAACGACTCACTGACTTCAACACCATTCGTCAAAACACATGACTAGGAAACTGTGTTCCGAAAGCTAGTGCAATTTTCTATTACTGCAGCGAACTCGCAGCATCAGGCTAAAACGGGTCGTTAAAATCTACATTGTGAAGTAATTCACAGGTATATTTAGACTCTGCCTTCAAATTAGCTTCCAGCTACTCAGGTTGCAAAATTAATCGCTTTGGCATAGGGTTATGTCACGCCAATGCCAAAATGTTGAGTTTTTGCAAATTTAGAACAAGCTTTACAAACTACCATTAATCGCATTTCAAAATCTTGCCAAAAACCGTCGCGTTCACGTACAATTCATAATTCGTAAATTGAGCCATCAAATGAATATCAACAGTTTATATGGAATTTTGCCAGATCTTCTTTTTAACGAAGCAACACATAGCATAGGAAAAAACATCGCGTTTGCCACAAGAAGTCTTTTTGCTTGCCATTTCTGAAATACTACTTGCATTATTTATAGAATTATCCATTTTTTTTCTCAACCCGGCTCCACAAAGTTAGTGTTTTCAATGGTCTTAATAAACATGATGCAATTTGCTCGGTAGGTATTTGCACCGTTAATGCATTTTACACACAATTGAAATGGTTTTTGACTTTTTCGCGCAACGTTGCGCGAAAAAGAAAAAAAAAAAAAAGGTTTTTGACTGGCTAAGCAATCGCTTTCACACAACAAAACTTTGCATTGATTCAACGTCTGCAGACGTTAAATCAATGTAAAAAAATTGTTGATTTGCTCTCTGGGTAAGGGTGGTATTGACCACAAAAGAAACAGAAGCAAACAGTAAGACCTGGCGACTAAAAACAAATTGGGATAGGTGAATGGAGTGGCCCTAGTCTTCAGAATGTGCAAGAAACCACCAATAGCAGAAGGGGTCCATTGGCTTGGAAACGAATTATAGGTACTGTTTCGAGACAGGCTAACAAGAGTGACAAAATCGTGGAAAATATATGTCCTTGCTGTCTATCGTTTTAATCATTCCATTTACAATGTACTCGTTTACAAAGCACACCACCTAGAAGTATATTAACGACATTCAAATTCATTGTGCCCGAGGCAAAGCAATAGCTCGGAACGTGTAATAGCCAGCTCCCTTAAAACAGTAGGCCTACCTCATTTATTTGACGTCTGCACACGTTGAATCAATTTAAAAACAATCTAACAAGGCTTTTGGGTATTTCTAGTGTATAGCAGTGGATTAAAAGTTTTGTTTGTTGGTATCAAAACTCGTCTTTTTCATTAACACGAATGTTTCTCATTAATCACTTGTCATGTTAACAATCTTCCCATTTTTTCTTATCATTGCAATTTGCTGAATTTCATGAAAGTTACGTAGTCTTTGGCTAGGTGACCTTGACATGATGTGTCAGATATCCAGTTGGCTGATGACATTAAAACGATGTAAAAATAGAAACTTTTACCTGCTGGTTATGAGGGACATGAGACCTCGGATGCGCAGGATATGAATTATTGATAAATTTTAATTACTTTATACAAATGTTGACAGCGAAAAGACAGCGTTGATATTATTGTAAAAATTTCGTAGATCTGTCGCGTCGAAATGTCACTAACGGTACCGAATGTGAAGGCGACGAGAAGGAGTTCGTTTATTGCTCGGTCCTGAAGAGAACCAGAGCAATAAACCACCTTTCTTGCAGATGTCACTAACCTTCTACAGTAGCAGTTAGACACATCAAATTGCTGGATATGAAACTTCTTTTTTGGTCATACTACAAAGTTCAATGCTCAGATCAATATTTTTTTCCTGTCACAAGCTTACTTTCAATAAGCACTTTAAAGTGTTTTATAGCAACTTCACTAATCCTGAGTAGTCTATGAAAAGTGGAACATTTTGTAAATAAGAAGTTTAATTGAGCCACAAAAGATCATAGTTTTGCATCTTCCGATCTAAAACTCCTAGCAACACTACAGTTGGAAGTGTCTCAGTCAGGGTTGATTGTCTCCAGCAATCCGTAACTTGAAAGTTAACAGTCTGTTAATGGGACTCGAATGACGATGTTGTTTTCAGATATTTTTTTCTATATTTTGTATTTGTTTTGTTTCTTTAACACGTTGCTTCTTAGTATCTGACAGTGATCATACTGATCAAGTTAGTTTTTGTTGTCCAATATTCTAACTTGTCTACATTGTGGTTTATTGGTTGTTAACTTATATCAATAGCACACAAGTGTGCACGTATGTCTGTGCGTTGAAAAAGTGTCAAGGTTCCTTTAACTGCTACCTTGCAATTCACACAAGTTCGTTTGTTGTAGGTAGAAATCCAAACTAAATCCGAAATGGTCCAACTATGCTGGAATTTATCCTTAACAACTTTCTTTACTCTACCATGCTTTTATTTTGAAACAGAGCTGATGAACAAGTTGAAGAATTAGATTCTATTGTCTCTTTTCCTCCTCCTAAGCACGCGGGATTATTTTTGAGGAAGAGTCGTTGTGACTTTCAGTTGCCACACGACCTGTGGTGGGGATTCCATCGTGAGCAAATACAAACCAAGCAAAGTGTGTCAACGAATTTTACTGCGATAGATGAAAGTAAGGCCGCCTTCTAAGTAGTACAGTCATTTCGTCTTTGGAATTTATAGACACCTGAACTATATGTGGATGTCTGTGATACCAAAACGTCTGCAGACGTTGAAATACACTAGCAAATGACAAGATTTTTGTGCTGAGTGTAGGTTAATCTTGTTAAAAATGCTGACTCGATATAAAACCGCATTTACAAGATTGATACGTCATGTAATCCTGTGGTATGTTTTCAATGACAAATGAAAGTTGACATTCATCACTATTAGAGAAGACTCGTTTTGAAAGATCCATATTAGATGAAATTCCTTCTTATTGTAATCTAAATTTTAACGAGTGATTTTATAAATTTTCACTCTGACATGCTACGAAAATTTTATCTGCTCGAGACTGGCAGAGGAAACTAGCTTGAAATAAAGAATATATATAGCCTAAAGGTTCTCTACTTTCTCTTAGCTGCGTATCCATTCCATGAAATCAAATGTCTTACTAAGTCGAGTTACTACTTACTGTCTCAAACGATTTTTAATCTAATTATCTAGATATCTACATCGACACGCATTCCACCGTCGAAGCGGAGAAGCATGTGTGTGGCTGTCCATCTGACGTGTCCTTGAATACATCTGGGTGCGGAAAGGAGTGTCTCAACAGGCTCATGTACATTGAGTGTTCAACAAACACGTGTCCCAGTGGAGAAAGGTTGGTCACTCTATTATTTTCATGTTTTAGCGTTCAAATAACACTCTTCGTATTTATTGCTTTTCGTAGGGTTAACAACACAACACATAACGTTATTATGATGTAAATTTTAAGTCATGTAGTGTTACTTTTTTATGTGTTGGTGGTGCAAAAGCAGTAAATTCTCTACCAAAGCTTTAAGTCGCATATATGAAGACAAGAAATCCATTCATCACTAAACCTTTCTGCGTGCAATTGATTGATTCCAAGTGCTCTTGTACGCAGATGCAGCAACCGTTCCATACAGAGCAAGCAGTCATGGAAAGATATAGAACGATTCAAAACCACCAGCAAAGGATGGGGAATACGGACAACAGCAGATATCCCTGAAGGTGACTATATTTGTTTAGACAATTATTCTTAGACAATATTTGCGAGCAAATCTCTCCTGGAAATCACACCCCTCGTTCTAAACTACTCAAACAGCAAAATCAATCATTTTTATATTGTAAACATGACGGATTCTGCTGGCTGGGACTCTTGGTAGTTGACTTCTTGCTGCAAAAGTTAACAGTTTTGGTTCATGTTTAAAGCCATGTTCCTAACTTTTACCTATCTTAAGGTCAATTTATTCTGGAATATCTTGGAGAGGTCGTCAGCGAGAGCCGGTTTCGTCGTCGCCTGAATGAGAATTACGGTTTCCATAGCAACCGCTACTGCGTTCAATTAGAAGCCGGAAAAATCATCGATGCGTATCGAGTGGGAAACGAAGGACGATTTGTAAACCACAGGTCAGATTTTGTTCGGTTACTGTTAAATCTATTTTTGGTTACAAATTTGCGTTATTTTACGCTCTTTGGCGTTAAGTTGATGCAAACAAGACGAAACTTGTCAATTGTTTTCTGCAGATCTTTTTGCAACAAAGTTCAACAGACAAATTTACTTCTAATGTACTGTAGTTGAGTAATTACACTGAGCTATGCTATTCGCTGTTGCCCAAGGCAATTACTTAGCCACGAGTGCATCAGCCTTAAGTTTAAGTTTTCTATCACAGTTTTCGTACAATCTAATTCGAAATTACAGCCTTGCCATGTTTAGGCTTATCGCATCATACTTCGTCATAATAAGCCATAACGCTTTCTACGTAAACAGGTTTACTGGTTTGCGCATTTTTGACCGACTTGTGTGTGCATAGTTTAGTTTCATAATTCAAGATATGAATTTTTTTGTGTCGTTACATTCATTAGCATGCTTAAGACAAAGTGTTGCTGCAGCTACAACTAACAATATTCACGCAAACGATTAAGAAAACAAAACACTAGTGCTGATCTCCCATAAGTGGTCCAGGGCAAGATATAGGATAGAGCCCTGCGTAAATTTTGTGCTTCATTGCATTGTTTAAATATTTGTATTTTTAAAGATAAAACGAAACTAAAAATAGTTGGATTTTGCAAAACAATGTCGTATGCTGACTGTCTGTGTTTGAATTTGAGTAAAATCAACAGTTTGTGTGTTGTATCTTTTCAGTTGCCAGCCCAACTGTGAAATGCAACGCTGGGTTTCTGACGGAAAGTACCACTTGTGTCTGTTTGCCAAGCAAACCATCACAGCTGGAACAGAATTGTCGTTCGATTACAGCTCTCATGACTTTGACACGGACAGGTCACAACCATGCAGGTACACAAGCCTTTGATAGTGCGTCATGAGAAGCTGTTGGCATTATATCCACAGCAAAAGTGCTTTTGTTATGCTGTCAAAAGCAGACGGGAATATCTTGAGTTTTTTGTTTTAAATAATCTCAAAATTTGACAAACGAAAATATTTCGAAACAGATGTGGAGCGTCGTCTTGCCGCGGCGTGATTGGCGGAAAAATGAGAGTCTACCCCGAGAGTTCGCTTAGTCGGATCTCAAAAGCATTCAATGATGCCGGTGCCAGAAAAAAGACTAACACTGACAGGAAAGATGGATGCCAACTTCAGTACACAACCATCAATGTAAGTGCACCACAGTCCACAAGGGTTGCAGGAGGCACAGTGGTTGGAAAATAAATTGCAACTAAAATAAGAGTTTCAATAAAAAGACATTTTGACGCTTAAAATCCTTGATATCTGAGCCAAAAAGTCAATTTTTAAGCGCGTGGGAACACCTCTAATAAAAAAAAATTTTTTTGAAGAAAATTATATTTTGGGCTGAAGATAGAGAATTTCATCAGAATTCTGAATATATGGAAGTTTCTCCACAATTCCAATTCATTCCCTGTTAAAGTTTAGAACTAGTGGAGCTACCACACGACCCAAAAGTCTAAAATATACCAGAACGATGATATGATATGCTAAAAATATACTAATAGTAGCAACAGAAAAGCCCTTTCTGGTTTTATATATTTGTGGTATTTGTAGCTGTTGTTTTGGTCATGCTTTAGCAGTTACAAATTTCCTGTATCGTAGTATTTCAAAGGCAGTAGTAACAGTAACAATAGCTTAGCTGAAAATGCACGATTTGCCTTGTATTTGCAAACCATAACTTTAAACGCGTTTTACTCAAAATGACATTTTTTTGCAGTAAATCTTAACTCATTTGTTTATTTCTTGTCCGAATTGACTAAAAATTGGAATGCATGCTGGTACGATGGTATTGCATCAACCTATGAGAGCTTTTTTTAAATTTTATTTCTTGACCATTTTATTGAAAAAAATGTGTATAGCTTAAATATTTTCGCACGCAAGTAACTTTCAAAAAAAAATTTTTTTTTAGGAAAGTGACATTTTAGAGAAAAAAGCTCTCATAGGTATTTGCGTATACCGTAGATCTACGGAATGGCCCGTTTCGGTGAGTCTGATCCCTTAACGGGGGATTTTTTCAATTTTTTTTTTTAAATTATCGGGTACCGTAGCTTAATTATCATTGCCGTTTTAGGGTTAGGGGTTAGAGGTTAGGAACTCACCGAATCGGACTCACCGAATAGTAGCAGACCCGTAGATCTAGCACTTCATAACATTTCTTGTTGGTATGTGGTGCTGGTAGTGAGAAACAGTATTTTGTATTAGCATGTCAAAAAATAATTATTGAAAGATTGTCTGTGTTTGAAGGAAGCTCATTCCATCAAATTAAACTGAGAGATGATGAACCCGTTTCAAACAAACATTCAATTAAGTTTTCATCTTCGAATCAACCTTAAATATTTTGTGATTACATAAAACACCCTATTACATAATACATACGCATTAGAATCAACGCAGTGCTGAGAAAGCCAAAACAGGAATTTTCTCACCCGATCATCTTTTTGCAGGAAAACTCCATGCAGCCAATGTCGTTGGAAGAAAAGGTCTTCATCAAGCAAAGGAAGCCGTTTCTGTTTCGAAATTTAGTCCGGGTACGTCACAGCGTTTAATAATTCATGTCAGACTGAATATTTTAACTCTTATAGCAAGATTTAAAAATGTTAAATGGTTCTTGCTGTAAACATACTAAAACAACACTTTATTTTAGCACAATCTTTTTCTTTCGACCTTACATAAAGTTTTTACAACATTCTTATGAGACACAAGGGGCGTCTTATGACATATGTTGTTTTTCATTGTGATTTTTGATTTAAGATTTACGAAAAAGGTTGCGGAGCCTATTTTTATGTAAATACTCAGACAGAAAACCAATCGTTTTTAATATTGATTCAACGTCTACAGACGTGCCAGGTCTACTATTGCTTCACTTAACAGTAACTTGACTATGAACTTTTCCGAATAAAAAAAAAATGACTGATGTTGCATCAAAGAAAATTTACAATCAATACCATTGGATTGATGATGCTCTCTGAGCATTTGTAACCCAGCAACGTATTATTTGTGCTTCCAGATCAAACAACAACATGAGCGAGCGAAGCTGTTGGCAAGCAAGGATCAATCTTCATCCCTGCAACGATCAAGTAATATTTCTTGTTGTTTACATCGTAAATCTCCGCCCATTTTAAAGCAACAGTAACATTTTTACGTTTAATTAAGCTTCGCGAGACAGTATATTAATCTAAAATCAGTTAATTTGTATGCACGATTGCACGTGCTAGTTGTCAATGGTTGAAATGCAGCAACATTGTTGGAAGGAAATTGCGTCGTGGTGGCTGAGGGCTGAGAGTAGTAGGTCAGATATATGAGAAAAAAGCAGTAGCCAATCACTGCCGAACGGTATACACAATCTGCACTGTTGGTATTGACATTAGATGATTTTGTATTCGTGCTCACAAATATTGAACAATACGTTTCGTTCGGGCCTGCTAAAATTCCCATCATAAGATGCATTGTAAATCAAGTTGAATGACAAGTTGTAACAATCTTTTTCTTTGCAGGAAATTCAAAGGATCAAGGCAGAGATGTAAGTATGGTGTCAGTGCATTGTGACATATTTTACGTTCTTTTCACATATATTTTTTCCAGAATATTCCGGAACATCACACTAGGACAGGCTTCAGAGCTGTAATTATTGTAACTGAGAGTAGCTTAAGAGAGTATTTTTATGGTTTATAAACCGCCTTCATATTTACCTGATCACCTGTTCAAATTTTGGCCGACCTTAATCAGCTTTTTTGTAGGTTGAAAAACGAATCCTGTACGAAGCCATCCAAGACATTTTCTCATTGATCATGACTTGCAAAGATGAGAGTGGTGTCTCTGTGGCTCTTCCTTTCATCAACCTGCGCGCAAAGCAACAGTACGTTGTCCATATGTTCTGGTCATTGTGTTTGTGGATAAAAAACGACAATGTGTTCTTAAGTTGCATGCGCAGAGTTTACAAAGCGAACAAAGTTTTTTTTTTTTTGCATTGTTTCAAAGTCGCCAAACTTTGAAGAAAGCAAAGTTTATTCACTTTTTACAATCTTTCACTTGTGTTGTCTACACTCCACAAAAGTATGGAATATGAAAAATCTAATTTATTTTCTTTAACTTTTGACGGTTTGCGTTGTACAGTATTATGGATCCTATCATTCTTCGCTTCACTGACGAAACTAAATTGCTAAACCAACATTGGAAAAACATTGTTTGAAAATTAGCATTTTGTCGTTTTGAGGGATTGCTAAGACACACTTGGGTGTTTTATTTTATTTTTGCATTTCTTCAATTTCTATCAACGCAGTATCTGTGTAAAGATGATTGATTGTTAAAAAAATCTTTCCTAGGCACGACAAGGACCCAGTCGATCTTAGCTTTGTTCAAGATAAGATAGTGACGAAACAATACGAAAATCTTGAGGAATTCTCGCTCGATTTGCTCCACGCTTTCCGGAATGCCGAGGTTGGTCACTTGTATCTATTGGAAACAACTTTTTTAATCTTGTTTCAACACAATAACCGGAAAAAGTTGCTGTATTTGCATCATTTTAATGTTTAGCGACATTGAAACTACGTAAAATTTTTCTCCTTGGAAATAATCGGTAGGTTAGTGGTGAGAGCATCTGACTGGCGATCGAGAGGTTCTCGGTTCAACCCTCACCTTGACCACGTAGCCGTGTGCTGTTAAAATGGCGTGCTTTAAATTGAACATCAAGTAATTTGACTTACACTTGAATGTATTTGTTGCGAGATTCCACAAGCATATTTTGAGCTTGTCAAAAAACCTTTTTCAGAAATGTTTTGGTCGGAAATCCTCACTGGGCAAAGGCGTGGCCAGGTTACGTCGTGTATTTACGTCAGCAAGAAACAATGCCGCCGCTCTTTTGGGGGAAACCACTGAAAAACACAAGAATAAGGTTATTTATAAAGTTATTGGTTTTTGCTTACAGGCCTCAACAGTCAACAGTGCAGTTGCACTCTTGCCAAATTAAACACCATAAAAACCTTGCCAGAGTGCTCAAACTGCAATTAGTGAGCTGTGCGCAATGCAACAGTTTGGTGTCTTTATCAAACTATTCAATCGGCGTAAACCAATTACGTTACATAACTGCAAGTAGGTACACTGGAAATGACCACGTGCTAGTTGGCTGCATAATAACTGGCTCGGCCTCAATTGTTGCGCTTCAGTTTTTCAACAAATCAAACAAAGCTTGAAGCATCGTCCCCAAATTTTTAGGATTGTGCTTAGGAGCGTTTGTTACACAGTTCCTGAACAAGAATTTTCAGTGATTGTACGAACGATAATGACCTCTAGGTCGTCCTTTTCGTGTTTTTATGCTGCTCGTTTTAACTTTTCCGTTGACCCCAACATCCTCTTTGACAGGATTTGGAAAATGAAGCTGAGATTGAAGATCGTCGCAGGAACGGAGATTACATTCGTTGTATCTGTGGTTTGCACCGGGACGAGGGGACAATGATTCAGTGCGAGAAATGTTACGTAAGTTGCTATTCAAGTGGGTACTTGGTATTCAAAAATAAGCATAATTGAAAACAAATAAAAAAAACTGCTACACGAGCAAATCAATCACAATAGTAATGATTTAGTTTAAGTTCAAAGATGGTTGATCAGTGAAAACATAATTTTCAAATTTTCGTAAAAATGTACTGGTGGATGTCATTTTGGTCTTAATACCGTATTTATGACGCTGAATCTACGTTCACTAAGACTGCTTGCGGATAAAATCATTGCATGGCGCATTCCATGCGTCCCTAGTTTGAAACGCAACAGAAATCTGAAAGTTTTTTAAGTAGGCTACAAAACAACATCTTAAACAACTTACCAATGTCATTAACTGATCACCAGGTATGGCAGCACTGCGACTGCATGAAAGTGAAACCGAGCGATTACAACGATTCTACGGAATACTTCTGTGAGGAATGCGATGGCAGAGATGTTCCAAGGGAGGTGGAAGTGACTCCTCAACCTCTCAGTGCTCCTCCAGGACATACTTACTTCCTGACTCTTCTCAAAGATAATTTACTTATCAAACAAGGTACCCCTTGGTTCTTGTGCAGTAACATTGTGTTTGACTGCAAAATTTGAGGTTTTGACAGTTGCT
This sequence comes from Aplidium turbinatum, assembly GCF_918807975.1. Lineage (NCBI taxonomy): Eukaryota > Metazoa > Chordata > Ascidiacea > Aplousobranchia > Polyclinidae > Aplidium > Aplidium turbinatum. The sequence goes on from NC_137477.1 coordinate 22,057,270, forward strand.
ACAACTATGCATGTGTAATTGGTGGGGCCTCCTTGAATTAGTAAATATGAGTTTAATTTTTTAAACAATCTTTTAAAAATGGCACCGCTTCTCGTTTTTGTTTAGCACTTAGCACGAAAGGAATAGATTTAGGGTAAAAATAGAGTGCACTGCGCCTCTACACGGCTGCGCTGAAACTGTTCACACTGGTCTGAAAGCAATCCATTGTTGCATTAGATGCCTGTAAGAAAATAGCCTATGGGTGATCGCAACTGTGCGTCAAGGTGATGGAAATGTTTAAAAAAAGTCTTCCTTATTAGGTGATTGTGTCCGCATCATCCATGACCACTGTCTCCGGCAACGCACATCCAGCCATCCTCCGATCCGGACTTCGTATCGTCTTCAATCTCACTCAACTCCTGACAGAATGGACTTCTTCAGGATCAAGAAATTGTGGACGGATGACAAGTGAGGGAAACTCCATGATGAACATTTAATGAATTGTCTGTTTCGAAATGCAGCACTGTGATAAAATGGCGTAGTACTCAGCACAAAAAGTTAATCTTTTTATGTCGCTTCAACGTCTGGTGGCGTCGAAACCATGTGAAAAAGAGCAACTTTCGTCCGCTTAATACCACACATCGCTTCAGATACTCTCGATCAGTCAAAATGAACACTCGCTGTGCAATCGGATGTCGACGTTGATGTATAGAAAACGTAACGTTGACGTTCTGCCTCAAGCGTTGACGTTTGGTGACGTTGACGTTTTGCTTCAAACGAAAGCGTTGACGTTTTGCTTCTAGCAATTGCAACGAGCCTTAAAACTACTTTTAAGCAAACTGCCATCAGGCTTTAAAGAGACAAATCTAACAATGAAGTTAAGAGTCGCCTGCTGGTTAGGCCTAGCAAGCCACAACAACTTGTTGCGTCTGATTCATTGTACGACATATTTTTCGTTTCAGCGGCGACAAATTTGCGTATGGTTGCCACTTCATACGACCGCAAGACACGAAACACACGGAAGGTCGCATGTTTTTCACCAATGAGCTCATTGCAACACCGTTCCATGAGATAGTCCCGTTGGATGCGGTCGTTAGCTTGTGTTGTGTGATGGATTTAGAAACCTACAGGAAGGGGAAGCCGAAAGGTAAAACTCTTGACACAACAAGTTTAGGTTAATGTTTGCGCAATATTTTTTCTGACATTAAGACTATGGTGCTTTCTACACGTCGCACGACGAAGACAACTTTCCCAAAAATCCCAGCAAAATCCGTTTTTTTTTTTATGATAATTCGGCGTCTGCAGACGTTGAATCATTATAAAAAAAGGAACAGATATCTCTAGCTGAGTAATGAAGATGCCGTTCTTAGTTTCACTGAGTACGGACAAAACCTCAGTAATGCGACCGTGTTTAGAACGGAGTTAAACCGGACCCGGTCGATGAGGCTCCATGCACTTCGCGTAACTTTGCACTTTGAACTCCGCAGATTTTAAGCCACCAGACATCTACATCTGCCAACACCGTGTCGATCTATCTCTGCGCATCGTTAACAAAGTTATTAAAAATCGCTTTCCGGTGTGTATCAAAGGCCATGTGTTTGACAGCTACCCCGTCAAGATCGTGACTGTGCGGGATTATCAGGTCAGTTTAAGCAAGGCGCTTATTTTGCTGCAAACAACCTATTCAGCTAGCACAGCTGGCTGTTACGTTGCTCATAGCAAAGTGGCGCAAACACGAAAAAGACCAATTTGTGTTAGCTTGGTAAGTTCTCTTCTAGACTGAACAGTGAACAGTTTAGTTGAAATTCAATAAAGCGGTTACTTTTTACAAGGTAAGCTTTTTTTCTTAACATGTCAAGTAATTTCTACCTCACTTTATCAGGTTCCTGAGCAGTACAGAAAAACCCAGTCCAGGCGCACGCAGTGGCTGAAGGCAATAGACCGTGGAACCAAGTCAAGCGATGAAGGTAATTTAACGCTTGACTGCGTTCAATCAATGTCGTTTTTGTAACATTTGTTTGACAAAGTGTAACAAGTGAATGGAAATAAGTCGTGAGAACACTTCAATTCACAGTCCTTCCCAATACCAATACACCATCTGGAGCAGAACTACATCGCAAGGAAAGGGTGAAGCTCTATCGCTTGCGGCCTGGAGTGGGCCGTTTCAACCGTAACATGTTTCAATGGGGCCTCACCGACTTACCAACTGATGCATGTGGCTCAGATTTCAGACTGCATATCACTTTATCTACCAATATCCTGTATCCCGGCCCCAGGATAAATAATTAAATATGTAGACCTAACAACGCTCGATGAACACGCAATCCATTGGCTGCTGTGCCTGGATTTAACAACGTGACCTGCGGCAGCATCAAACGCAAGAAGGCAAAGATTTTAAAGTCACCAATGCGGTTTATTCTAGTTTCTGCTCACTTAGTCCTGCACATAATTTGGCTATTTTTTGTTAGGCAAAGAAAAGCCTATTCTAAATACAGCATGGAAAAAAGAGAGCGTTTACAAATAGGTTTGCATGCCCGTTACAAAATCGAAGCAAACCGCCACTGCTTTTCTTGATGTCTCACAGAACATCTAAATTTTATTATTTCTATCTTAAATTTATATCATGTCCACAGCTATTTTCGTTGTGTTTTAAAATGTTGCTGACTTTATAACTTTTCAAGTGATTTCACATCAAACATTTACAATGCCTAATTGCCTATACACTTCCACAGAAGAAAGCAGTGACAACGAAGAGACAGAGACAGATCTTTGTCAAAGCCCAGTTGATGACGTTGTTATGGAAACGGTTGCCATGGAGTCAGACGACACGGTGTCTCTGGGAAACGAAAAAAATGTAAAGCAACGTCGACTCAACGGGATCCTAAGCAAGCTGCTGAAAGACGCAAACAACAAGAAAAACGACTGTAAGAATGGGTTTTTAGGTTGTGTAATCGCTGTGGTAGACATCAGAGAAAAATAGCGTAAAAATTGCAGGTCTCCAGCGGTTTTTCTTCATCCTTTATATTTCGGCTGGCTCATGAAGCTGATTCAATGACTTTTCGAAAAATCAAAGGAAATTAAATGCGAGATTTATGTCTTCCACACCAACGTTTTCATGTTTCGATGATATTGTGGAATAAAAACGTCGCGCGCGCGCTCAGAAACATATTCAACTCTACTGCTTGGTTGTGACGGAAAATAATAATTCGACATTTTGTTTTTGTAGAGAGAAGCATAAAGATATCCCACCTCCAATGACCAATTGAACGCTGCCCTGGCCAGCCAGTAAGTGGCGCCTGACCTGCTCGACGCTTCACCGCTAGACTTTGTAACAATGGACCCCCACATGAGAAGAGAGTCCTTGAAAGAAGAACCCCTTCTGATCCCCAAGTTCAAACGTGTTCGTTTCAGTTATGACTGCAAATTGGCGTTGCTGCTGCGTTTTTACTTTGTGACGCCAAGCCTCGAAGTCCTATTCCTTTTGCCTGGACCGAGAATGAACATACCTTTGCACGAACGCCTTTCAGCACTTAGGTTCAAACGAATCACACCTGATAGAAATTACTTTTTGTTGTGGCATATACCTTTGCAAGACAACAAAATCTGTGTTTTTGTCCGTTGATTTTTCGAAATTAAACGTTGTGATCAGGTAACATCGGAATGTCCTTCACTTGTTACCACCCCTCAATCTGGGAAAACAGGCGTCTCTTCTGTAACTCGGTAACCAGGGAAAGACAGTATGACAGTATGTACTCTAGTATGATATTTTGTGAGTTTTTTTGCCATGAATGGCATACACTTCAAAATTAATTATAAGCTTGTGTATGAGATCAAACATTTCTTGCCTGCTTGAAAGCTTTCTTGCCTCTGTTAATCAACACTACTTGTTATCACCAAAACAACTTAAAAAAGTGGGAACGTTGAATTTTTTGCTTCAATTCGATTATTATAGTTGCATTCCTGCTCGACCTGTTTCAGAGGACAGTGGTTCAAAAATCAAAATAGCTGCTTTTGCTTCGCCAGACATAGCGAATTCGCTTTAAGTTGTATTAACACCCGTAATTTCGCTTGTGTGTTAAATTTTCCCAGATGGGGAAAATTTGTGCCGTAACGTTTGCGCTGGTAGTCCGCAGAAACTCGGCTTGGAGTTTTATTGACTGGTTAAATGAGTGATTGTTTTTTCGCTTTGTAATTTCTAGTTTTATTGCTTTAATTCTTTTTAATTCCTTTTATCGCCCCCATCATGTTGCGTTTATATCCTGAACCAGACAGTAAAATCATCCACTTTTACATTGATTCAACGTCTGCAGACGTTAAATCAATGTAAAAATTACGGATTTTGATGTCTGGGGAACTACCATGTGAAGGTGCACGCTGTCATTTGCGAAGCGTGTGCATTTTACTTTTAAAATGAACATGCTTTTTGTTGTTTTCGTATTCACTTCTAAATGAGATGGATTAAATGAATTTAAAACCTGATTTGCAATTATGCTTTTGTAATAATATTTTGTTGCATATTGAAGGTTATCTACGATCGTTATTTTAACTTTTTTTCTTAAAACCGGTTGGAAATCGATATTTTGTATACATTCAAATTGTAAATAAATTTCTTGAAATATAATTAACTTCATCTCGCCGCAACCCATAAGAACGGACAGGATTTTGATTCAACCTTCTCCGTTTTGTGCCACTTAACCGTTCTCCATAAACCAAAAGCGTTTGGAAGAATGTTCAAATGCTCTTTCATCATAGAATTATGAGGAGTGTAGCCGCATAAAAAATTGAAAGAGTGTTTGCAAAAGCATTCTAAGGTCAAAAGTATTCACGCTTCTTGTATTGGAATATAGCCGGATTTATTGGATTTGTATCTGAAGGTAATTGTTAGTTTTAAAATCCATGGCATGAACCCTATCTCGGCCCACATCACACGTGCAGTGTACATTTGATTAAACGTTGCGATGTAACAACTTTGGTCAATGATTTCACCGGAGCAAGGTGTTTTGTATTTACAACATCGTAGGTGTATCTGGTTGTTGTTGTATGGATGTCTTATTTAACGCGTTTTGACGTTCAAGTTTCGTAAAAATGACGTATTTTTTCTTGATTTTTCAGCAGCGATGCAAAAATATCTCTGACGAACTCACTCACATTCGCAAGTGGCTGAGAACTTGGTTGTAAATGTTGGCTCATGTCTGCTGCTGTACAAGCGCATTTGCTTCGAATTTGGCCCAAGCGAGGCCTTTTGCCATTTTTGCGTTAATGCAACGCATTCTGACATCAAGTCAACGCACCAGCGCTTCTTGTGGTTAGAAGCTCCTGCTTTGCTTATGAGTTGTACAAACTGAAGTTCAGTCCAGAAAAATGATGTTTTTTAACGTTCCTACATTATTTGAACGTTGAATTAACGTGATTTCCCACCTGGCTACTTGCTGTAATGCTATGCTTTGTTGTTTGCGCTCCCAGAATCGTAACACCTAATAGAAATCTCTATATTGCTACATTGTGGTTTTGTTGTTGCAGGTAAGATCTTCGAGATCTATCATACTCAGGGACATGGTTTACCCAGCGGGCGATATCTGCCTTTTTTACGTTGATTCAACGTAAAAAAGGCAACATTGATTCAACGCAAGTTTTGCTATCTTTGTAGGATGAAAGTGCTGAGAAATTATTCTCAATTGAAAGCAATGTTATGGATTTTGGTTGAATCAAATTGCTTGCTTTTCAATTGCTTTAACACCAACTGACGTATAGGCTATGCGATGTAAAAAGGAATGTACATTCTAGTGAAGATGTTTTGACAACTTGAACGCTTCATTGACGTTTCACGCTCTGCGTCAATGCCGCACATTCTCGATGTTTGTGGCCCTATCGCATCTTCTACTCCGCGTGCTCTCACCAAACTGGTATAAACAGAAGAATAGTTTGAAGAAAAGTCTCTTGAGCTTAAAAACTGGGGAGTAGCCTTGTTTTCCAATAGTCTCATGCATATGCAAGTGCTGATCGAACGACATATTGTGAGATGAAGGATTCTTCTTGAAGTGTCTCAAACGTAAGCTCAAAATGTTTGTCGATTAAAAAAACGATGCCTTTTTGCCTCCACTCCAAACTTAAAATGTGATAAAATTGGGCGATTGTAGCCTAGTTACTGAAGGAAATACGGTCTCGGAAAGAGAACTAGCCACCGTAGGCTACTCTCATTAGTGCTGAAGACTTAGTGCAATGAGAACCTTATCTTCCGCAAGTTTGTAACAAGGATAATGTATGTATTGTATAGCCTACTGTAGGCTATAGGTGTATGTAAGCGTATGTGTCACTAAATGTGCAACTTTAACTCGTGAAAGTACAGTATTTAAATCTCATCACTCCGTTACTTCAAATTCTACTCTGCGTGCGAGATAGTCTCGTTTCGAAAACAACGAATTGAAGTTTTTTCCTTGACAACATAATTATTGCAAACTGCCAAATATTTTTGTCGATCCAATGCCTCACCCTGTAGGTACGGTAACCAGAAAACTTACCAGCAAAAATGGAACCGAAGTTGAATTACTGATTGAGCTGATCAGCTCTGCAGAATGTTATTGTTTATTTTTGATCGAATTTAGTGTACAAACGGGAAATATTTTTGGGTATTAATTTCATTTCAGGTGTTGGCCTCATAAACAAAAAAGCATTCCCAAACGCAACCTTGTAGTTGACACGCAGCAACATTGGAGCAAAACTTTATGTAGAAAGAAGCGGTTTTTTTGGCAGTCAGCACAAGGCTGAGTATTTACTACAGTAGAAGAGCGAGCAATGACTATCTACTAATGCGTAGCCTGTAGCCTTTACGCTAGCTATCAGTGGTGCGATTCTGATGAGTCCAGCCTCATGGGCGAAACACGTGTTTATCGCTGTCAATGGGGAATGGCCTCTTCCTCCTCCTGTGAATGTGGTGCCGAGGAACAGACCGCAGACCACATCATCAATGACTGCTCCATCTTTAAGCCACCTAACGGAGTGGAAGGTCTGCGTGTCATGGATGATGAAACCAAAGACTGGCTGCTCTCTAGTAGCCTTCCAGTGTAGTCCCGGAACATCGTGAATCTGGGGTGGTAAAAGAATAGACCCTCGGCCCCAGAGGCTCACACGACAACGACGAACTCTTGCTACTGCTACACAATCAGCTGCTGAGAAACATATAGTTGATTGGATAATCTTAATGGCTAACTTGGAGGCTACACCGTTATGGTTAGCTAATCGAAATTGCTCGCTTGTTTTTATTGTAGGCCTACTTGTAAGTATGTATAGCCTACACAGCCTTATGCTGACTGCCAGGAAAAACGCTCTTTTTTACGTAGGCTACAATAGGCTATTCTAGGCGATTGCTGGTTTGGTTATTTTTTTTAAAAACGTTAAGAATACAGTTGGCTGGGAAAGGTGGTGGTCGAGAATCTGTGGCATGAATTAGTGGTGTGATACTGACAAGCCCAGCCCCATGAGCGAAAACGCGTCTATATCTGTGAATTCTTGCTATAGATCGGCTGCCAAGAAACATTGAAGCAAAACTTTTGTATTATATTCGTGTTGGAATAGCATGCATTAATATATGCTGTTGAGAGCGTTCGCGCTCCTCGGTGCCCGAATTTTGTCGATGTTTTTGCTGATCAGGTCATGGATGGATGAGCAAGCGTTTCGGAGTTCGGCGACCATCAGCCGTAAACTAACAAACTGTTTTTCATCTTCTTCTTCAACAAATCGAGCGTAATCCTGTATCCCTGGCCGCTTGCATAGCTGCGAAATGACCTTAGCACGTGATAAGAAATATCCTGCAATCTCCTCCTGGTTGGACGCGAGGTCCTGCTCAACTGTTTTTAATTCCCCCAATGTCTCTTCTTGGACCTTAAAAAATAAAAAGTTTGAAAAGTGATGTTTATTAGGCTACAAAGATACATACATACACGCACAGAAGAGGTGCTAATACAGAATCACCCAAAACCCTTCTACAGTCCCAATGATCATCCCATGAAAAAAGTGATTTTGGCTGTTTACAGAAGTTCCGGAGATAGTGGCTAAAATTACTGTGGAGAAGAACAATCTCACCATAAACTGAATTCATTTAAGTTTATTTTTTTACCATCAAAGCTGAACACGATAGACTACTATATAGCCTATAGCCACACATAACAAGGGTCTATAACTCTACAGTAGATCAAGGTTTAATAGATAAGGAAGGAGATTTTCTATGAACAACAAAAAGGATGTCACTGAAAACCTATGCCGACTTTTGAATCTATTTTTGACCAGCTATTCTTAGCCTATAGGTGTGAGCTGGGATTTTCGGGTCAGAAAAAAATATTTAGGCCGAGAGTTAAAATGCCGTTGGTCACGATGTCGAACCTAAGCCAACCATAGGCATCTGTAGGCCTACCACGAGCGACTAACATTGAAATTATTGGTGTCCAAACTGTTTGGATGTGTAGCCTATTCATTATGCAAAAGTTTGTTTCAGGTCTAAGCGCACATACAGAAACTTTGACCCAAAATATCTTCATTCAACCGATTGTTCAGTCTGACTACTTAAAGTGGAATTAACCTCAAGTGGATTTCGGTTCTGACACACAAGCAAAGATAGCATCCGCAAACCTCAAAAAAAAGTAAAAAAAATATACCGCCTCGTTAGCTCAGTGGTTACGTGCACGACTCAAGAGGAGCTGCTTTGGCTCTCTGGGTGTGCGCTTCAGCAATGCATTTCAGGACTGCTCTCCATTCACGGGCGTCGAGTGGAGGAAATAATTCCTTGACAACAACGCTTCAACACAAGCGCAAACTCTAATCTGTCAATCTCGGTGATCGGGCCTGCGTCAGTGGTTCAAAGCCTTTACAAGTATGCGAAACTGCCAGGATTAATTTTTTCCAGTACGAGAGTAAAGATCAAATTAATCAATCAACATGAGATTAAGTAGGCCTATGAATTTTCCCTTAACAAGATTGCTAAAATACGTCTTCTTCCATAACACTAAATTATAATCTCTTAAAATAATAAATGTAAGGCGACCTACTGCTAGCTGGATTTTTCAACTTGCCTCAACTCCAAAGTTGTTCCCATCTTCTATTTTAGGAATCAATAATATGACCCACATTCTGAGGGTATTCACTGCTTCAAGTGAAGTAATTATTTCCGGCTTTATTCTTTCAATTAATCGAACAACGTATTCGTTTGCGCCAAAAATCCTGCTTTCCTTTACAGCGCGGCTGGTTTCTCCCGATTCTAAAATAGCTGCTTGAACAGCTTGGAGATTTTTTAAGGAGTCCGCCGTCGCCTTGCGTACTTCAGATAAGTTGATTAGGTTAAAATCGTTATTGCGCAGCAATTCATCGAATTCGCTCAATTTTCTAGGAAAAAAGTTTTTTACAAGCTCTTCAGCCTCTTTAAAAATTCGTTCCCTAAATTCCTCTTGAATATCCATTTTATTTGACTTTTTGTTAATTATATTATTATAATTCAGCAGAACGTAAGTTTTGAAATTACCTATTTTAATTACTATAATCAATGTCCTTGTTACAAACAATTTCTTCATAAAAATATTGTGACATCATAGTGCCCAGCAAATGTGCCCAGTAAATGTGCCATATGGGAGGTCATCGTCATTAAGTTTCTTAGTTCCTTTCTCTTTTTGGGGGTTGGACGCAATTAGCGCCAAATTTCTCTATTGTGTAATTTTTATTGCAGTTTTGTAATCAATTTTTGACCACTTTTTCATATCATAAGTCCAAATTCTTAGTGGTCTGCCCCTATTTTCTTTTCCATTCATTAGTTGAGTTCAGTTTGTTTTTATTATCCTTTTGTTCAATCAATGTTTTATTTGTCAGTAACAGGAACATACAGTAGGTACAGTACATGTTTGAAATATGCAAGTAGGCTAATATACACAATGCAAAAGTTACACAAGTTCCCATACCGACAGGGAGACAACGAGACGACCATATGGTCTACTATAGTCAATTGTTTCAATTGTTGCCACCTTTTGCTTTTGTTGGTTTTGTTAGTGCAGGCCTATTTCTTTTTCACAATATCATTTCTTTTTTTGCATTCTGACAAAGAAAAATAAATTGAATTGAATATTTCTGACCATCACAACGAAAAAACAATATATAGCCTATGCCAAACATAGCAGAGGTCTACAAAAAGGTAGAAGCGGCAAAACGCGGACGTTATAACGTGCATGATATCAAAGCAGAACAATCAGTTTAAAATATGGCACATTCGCAACACCTTAATATTCAACACCTAAATATAACACCTTATTTTGGCCTATGCTTCCTTTTAGTAGGCCTAGTTGTCTTTAAATAAAATTATTGCAAATCATATGCCCAAAATATTTCAATCTTCTTGTTTTAATTGCTCGTAGAATTTCTGTGTTGATTTGCATTCTAGCCTACATAGTTTATCTTCGTTTGTGGTTTTATCTTTCCATGAAGTTTTAAGTATAACCTACTTCCATAATTCAAAAAAAATGAAGGGGTGTAGGCTACGGTACCAGCAAACATCAATAGGATTGGCCCATGATACAAGAAAAGGATCCACAGAGGATAGCCTATAGCCTAAACTGATATGAATTGAATAAATCAACAAGTGAAAAAAAAACACTTTGAGACCCATAATAACCCACATGGTAGGCTATGCCCACAAACCCAGGTACCCACTGAATTTTCACTGGGTCCCACTTGGGCTTGTTGACTGAAAAGCCGTCACCGAAAGGTTACATGGTTTGGTTTTGAATCTTTATCCTTGGACTGACAAAGCCTTAATAGGTTATTCCTGGTAGTTTCGCATAGCCTACTTGTAGAGGCTCTTGACGCAGGGCCGGTTACCGAGATTGGCAGAGTAGCAGACTCTCGCGAAATCCTGACTCACACCCCGAGAGTCGTACCAGCGCTGCGTGATCTTGAGCCAGGCGCCCAACCACTGAGCTAACCGGGCTACATAAAATAAAGTTAAGTTAAAAATATAAACAAGAAAATTCGAAATGCCAAAATGGGAACATTTGAGCATTATTGAGTGCAGTGATTGAGAACCGAGATAGGGAACTTTATACCTACTTGAGTAGACTACTTAGGGACAAAGTTAAGAAAACGAGTTATTTAGGGAATTTTGATTTAGTTCACTTGCTGCAGTGATTAATTATAGCCTAGTGTAGGGAAGTTTGTGCTGAATTCTGTTAAAATGCATTTTATTTTGTAACTTTTTATCAACCGATCCATCTACCTCAAATTTTCACACCTCTCAGCTCTCACATCAGTTTTACCCAACAAAAGGGAATGTTATGCAGTGAACTCTGGCCTAGGAACAGTTGAGACCAGAACTGGAGCATTCCTAGTAGTCATTAGCAGTGGCGCCGCCAGACCTTCAACATTGGGGGGGCAAAATATTGACAGTGCAAGACAGTAGCATAGTCCAAAATTTTGAAAGGGGACAGCCGGCGGGCGAAGCCCGATGGCGTGTTCGCCGAAGGCGACACTTAGCGGCGGGGGGTCTGGGGGGCCTCCCCCAGAAAATTTTGAAAAATTACTTTCCGTTTGGTGCATTCTGAGAGCATTTTCAACAAAATTGTGGGTATGAATATTTCTGTAAAATGGTGCTGTCCGGTGGCATAGCAAAAGGATAAGATCATGTTTTCTTCGGCATTTTTTGAAAATAAAGCTAAGTCTCTATGTTTTCTTGTTGCTAATTTCAGACTGAGATATTTGAATGTTTGGTATTGGCAAAACTCGCTCTTTTAATACAGTTTGGTTTAAAATTGGGCAAACTTTGTTTTAGAGACATAGATTGATTGCTTTTTTTTGCGAGATTATTACAGTTTTATTATTTATCAATTTTCTCCTTAGTTGATTCAAAAAACGATCTTATTCCGGTAAGTCACTAACTTTTATGCTCTGAAGTCAACCCAAAGTTGGAAAATGTAACGTCATAGAGATCATACATCTTGATGAGTGTCAAACAAAAAGCTTTGAGACAATGAAGTTACTTTAGGTTATTTCTGATATATTCAAGTTTTGTATAACGAATAGCTGTTTAGATGTTAATCTAGATCGAACAAGCGATCTCAGCAGTTGCAGATGGCTTGCATCCTTGCACAGTTTGACGAGAAATTACATCATAGGCTAAAACTTTTCTTGTAAACAATGTATTAACATCCGTAAATTCAATTTGAAGGGTTGAAACCGCCGAACCCCCCTCCCTTGGCTACGCCACTGGTGCAAGACAGTGGTATATTATTTAATTTCTCTTGTTTTCGACCAGGGCTGGAAAAAATGTTTAGCTTCCCGGGAATCTGTTTTTTAGAGAAAAACCGCGGCTTACAATCACGATAATGAGAACCTTATATTTTACTGATCTACGGAGATGCAGATGACTTGCATCCTTGCACAGTTTGACGAGAAATTACATCATAGGCTAAAACTTTTCTTGTAAACAATGTATTAACATCCGTAAATTCAATTTGAAGGGTTGAAATCCCCGAACCCCCCTCCCTTGGCTACGCCACTGGTGCAAGACAGTGGTATATTATTCAATTTCTCTTGTTTTCGACCATGGCTGGAAAAAATGTTTAGCTTCCCGGGAATCTGTTTTTTAGAGAAAAACCGCGGCTTACAATCACGATAATGAGAACCTTATATTTTACTGATCTACGGAGCTGACGTAAACCTTAAAAGTCATGTCGACATATTCTTGATGCCCCCCTTATCGTTAATTGTTCTTTGTAGTACCGCTTTGAAGGTGAATTACGACTATGAACAAAAGAATAAATTTTAAACTTCATACTGTATTTGTATTGAAAATACATGACGTAATGTCTTCCAACCTTATCACATTTTTTTCATTACGTAATATTTACCACCACCAAACCACTTTTGATGATCGAATTTGTTAATTTATTATTCGGTAAAATGTTTAGATGATGTTACGTCATTACGCCGATTTGAGATGTAATTTCATTCATGATGTCGTATGGATGAAAAACTTTTACAAGTTTTATACTCTGCTGAGATTAAAGAAGAAACATAAATGATAAATATTGGAGAAATTGAGTCTCCTTTACAACTGAAGAATCGAACAACTCAAAACTGCTGAAACAAAACGTTTTGTTTAAGTGAAAGAATCACTGCAAGCAACCAATGCTAAAATGCGCGCGGAAGAAGTCATGGGAGTGGGAGGTATCAAAAATTTAATAGGTTGTTATTTTTCTACATCAATGTGACGTTAGTTAAAACTTTAAAAAGTCTATATCTTTGCTTCTATTTAGTCATCAAGGCTTTCCATACTTTCTTTTAAGAGAGAGCTTTTACCTACCCCCCCCCCCTTGCAACTTGAGTTGACTTACTTGAGGTTGGGATCCAAATATTAAAAAAATAATATTAATATGTATTAATAAAAAAAAAAAAAAGATGATGCCCAAAACATTGGGGGGGCAGCTGCCCCGCCTGCCCCCCCCCTGCCGGCGCCACTGGTCATTAGCAAGTCTTAGGCCATGTCTGATGTGGTTAAATATTTCTCACCATTAAATCAATATTGCTGCAACACAACACCAAGTTCTTTCTTTTGAGATTTAGGGATGTTTGAGGCAATTTAAGGATTTTTCAAGGTAGATTTTAGGAATTTTATGTTTGCATTTGTGAGAACACTTATTGAGTGTCCTTGGAAGACGGTGTCCGACGTTTTCTTCGTAAACAGTTCTTCGTAAAGCAATTCTTTGTAAGCAATTTTTCGTAAAACAATTCTTCGTAAAGTTAATTCTTTGTAAAAAAATTCTTCCCAAAGCATTTATTCGTGCATGCAATGGAGATTTGATGTATACGAAGAAATGCTTTACGAAAAATTCTTTTACGGATTTCATTTCACCAACAACTGTTTACGAACAATTGTTTTACGAAGAATTGCTTACGAAGAATTGCTTTACGAAGAATTGTTTACGAAGAATTCGCCTATAACCTTGGAAGACTATCTATTTTTTTTCTTTCTTGAAAAAAGAGGACATATAGTAGACCAATGGAGCGATATCTAAAGAAGACATCCTTAGATATCCCTGGACTGGACTAATGTTATTTGCCTTTTCAACGCCTAACAGCACAGAAACTCAACAGCCGGCAGCCTCAAGCTAAAACAAAGAGCCATTTTAAAAAACCACTCACTGACTTCAACACCATTCGTCATAGCACATGACTAGGGAACTGTGTTCCGAAAGCTAGTGTAATTTGATATTGCCAAAAAGAACCCGCAGCATCAGGCTATAACAGATCGTTTGAATCTACACTGTGAAGTAAGCAACGATCATGCTGCTAAAAGCGAAACTCGATCATGCAACTACTTTTCAAGAAAATTGACCAATTAAAAGTTAGTTAAACGAAAATATTTTTGACAGCAAAGCCTACGTTACGCGGAACTGAACACTGAAAACTACGCAGCGTGATTAACAACACTACTCGTGATTGAACGTTCTTGAAGTGGCATGGAAAATATAGACATCTCCAATGTTGTGTGAATAAAATGAATTCTACCTATAGAAATGCGTCGAATAAGCAAAACTTTCAAAAAGCGACTTATGTGCTGCTGCAGTCTGTGACACTGTGTAGTATTTTCTGGTGTGATAACATCATCATCAATCATTTTATGTTTCGTCAATAACGCGTCCGGGACGAAAAGGATACTAACTACAAAAATCGATGTAGATCTACCAGCACGTTAATGTACTGGAAAAGGTGGCAAAACCTTAAAAGGTTTAAAACGTGCCTGAATGGAAAATCATGTAGCAGGCTATATGTCAGTAGTTAGCACGGCCACAAAACCCAAAAAACAAATAGCAAAAAATAAAACATAAACAGAGAAAAGCACACATGTAGTAATAAATATCAATCGGCTACTGCAAGGTTGTGAAGCAAAATAAGAACTCCCGGAAATGGTTTGTATAACGTTCCACTTCAGTAACTTTTTCATTTCTTTCAGGAAAACGCCTTTGCATTGACTGCTGAGTTGCCCCAAGGTTTAGACAGATTATAGCCTACCTGTATCATTGAAGTAAACGGACCAAATTAGATCAGTCGTATATTTTTTAGCAGTTGTGAAGATTACATTTTAATGCAGTTTTGGATAGCTATGAACATGGAAAAACAAGATTAATAAACTATTGTGAGAAGAAGATAAGAAATGAAATGACAAGTAATTTTTTTGGAAACTCACCAGGCACAAACTCCATAACACAGTCATTTTGTAATGTTAATAGTTGACCTTACCATTATTGCTTACAATTTAGACCTAAATTTTTGAGAGTTTAGGAAGATATTTAGCATATTAAAAGGCTTATAAGTGCCATTCAATACCGTAGTCTATGTTTAATCATAAAATGAAAAAAAGCCCAAGGACTTTCTGTTCACCTTGTAGGCTTTCCTACAACATTGTGAAGTGGAGAATTACCAGGTCATCCACATATGTGTATTTTGCGGAGACCATGCTTGGCAGGTAGTTCTGGTAAGTGTAGATGTTAAAGATAAGTGGACCCAGGATGGCCCTCTTTCAATGTAGCAAACCTCGCAAACCACAAGGATGCCAGATGGTATTTATTTTAAGGCAGTGGCTATTTGACCGGCTCCGGTCTTTGAATCTGAAACACTATTTGACCGGTCATGACGTCACTACATAAGCACTTTTTTCTTTTTCTCTTTCAAAGCAAAAGACGATAAGCGCCTTAAGTTTTAAATTCAACACGTTTACTTCAACTGAGTCCGTGGCGCATACGTAACGTCTCGGGCTGCCATTCTAGAGGGAATGAGTTCGATACTATTTGGAAGCGTTCTTTTTTTTTTTTTTTTTTAACTAAATTTTGACCCAAAGTGCATTTTTGTGGTCAATTTTTAATTTGAGTAGCCTACAGCCCATTTTTTTAAATCTTTCCAAATGTGAGTAATAAAGTTAAGTTTTTTTAATTTGTGAATAAAAGAATAACAGTTAACCTCTCAAGTACATGTAGCTCCACACAGAGTGAAATTTACATGCCTTTTGACTTCTTTTTATTTCTTTAAAAGTAATATCTAAAAAGACATTATTGACCCAAAAAGAATGTCTAAAAAGACATTATGAAAAGCAACTACGGACAAAGGCCAGTGTTTCGATCTCCCGACCTCTTCAGCGTAGCGTAGTAAAGTGAAAGTGGAAAGTTGTCTTGAAGGGTTGGTTGAGATGATGATTTGAAACTTGACTGATTGTTGTGCGACAATGGGACTGGATTTAATTTTTAACTTCGGACTTCAGCGAAACGTAATCTTATAGCCTATTAGAAGGTGTGATTTTTTCAGAGAATTTGTGCTAAGAAATGAAAGGAATTTGTTAAAAATAAAGACTAGAAAAAACTTTTTTAATTCGTTTTGAAACCTTTTTATTCACTTGTTGATTTATTCATATCAGTTTGTATCCTTTTGTAGTTAAAAAAAAAAAAAAAAAAAAAACGCTTCCGCATAGTATCGAACTCATTTCCTCTAGAATGGCAGCCCGAGACGTTACGTATGCGCCACGGACTCAGTTGAAGTAAACGTGTTGAATTTAAAACTTAAGGCGCTTATCGTCTTTTGCTTTGAAAGAGAAAAAGAAAAAAGTGCTTATGTAGTGACGTCATGACCGGTCAAATAGTGTTTCAGATTCAAAGACCGGAGCCGGTCAAATAGCCACTGCCTTATTTTAATTACTGTTGTTTTTTTTCCATTTTTTTTATCGGATGCCTGTTTTTAAAACCCTTTTGAATACCGGTACCGTATGTCATTTGTTTAGTATTGATGTTCTATTTTTATCTATAAAAAGCTATCAAAATCTCTGCTTCATTGGTTGGCGTGGTTAGTTTTGATATAAATGCGTTTAAAGCAATGCCTTTGCGATCAACATTTGTGAGATATTGAAAGTTAATATTAACACAATATTTGATAGTCAGACATTCGGGAATGGGTCCCACGAATTACCCATAAGCCCCATAAGTACCCATAAGCACCATAAGTCGCGTCGAATTACCCATAAGTCGCGTCGAATTACCCATAAGCCCCATAAGTAGCGTCGAATTACCCATAAGCCCCATAAGTCGCGTCGAATTACCCATAAGCCCCGTAAGTCGCGTCGAATTACCCATAAGCCCCATAAGTCGCGTCGAATTACCCATAGGCACCATAAGTAGCATTGAATTACCTAGAAGTAACGTCGAATTACCCATAAGCAGCCTGTATAGTGTAGAGTGTAGTCTATAGCCGTCTAGAAGCCTAGTAGTCGGCTGCATAGCCGAGTGGTGAGGAGCACGGGCTGGGCGTTCCAAAATATAGTTCGACACCGCTCAAGAGCAGGACACTTGAAGGCATGCCTGAAGGTGGACACGAAGATTGGCTTCGTTGCCTTCCCGTCCGCTTATGTGTAATCTGCAGTTTGCTGCAGCAGATGGAGTGTTTTGTCCGATAAAACACCTTAACATTGGACAATTGTCCCTATGAACCAGGTGACTGCAGCATAGCAATCGTTCTCGCACTCAGCTAGAGACTTAATTCTTGCTTTGAACTTGATAATTAAAGAAAAAAAGAATAATGGCAAGGGTGGGAATCAAACCCGTGTCACCAAATTCAATAGCCTTTGCCTTAACCACTCAGCCACGCAAGCGCTCGTGAAATCTTCGCTTAATTTGGTTTATATGGGTAATGTTTCGAGAACGTTCACAATATTATCAGTTTAGTTTGTTTTTATTTCTGACCATCACAACGAAAAAACAATATACGACACACTTAGCAGAGGTCTATAAAAGGTAGAAGCGACAAAACGCGGACGTTATAACGTGCATGATACCAAAGCAGGACAATCAGTTTAAGTGACACGATCGCAAGTCGCAACAGCGACTTGCAGATTACATATACGCTGACATGAAGGCGTAAGTAATTCCACGTTGCTTATGGGTAATTCGACGCGAGTCGAATTACCCATAAGCCCCATAAGTCGCGTCGAATTACCCATAAGCTAAATAAGTCGCGTCGAATTACCCAAATGCCCCATAAGTCGCGTCGAATTACCCATAAGCAACGTGGAATTACTTATGCCTCATGTCAGCGTATATGTAATCTGCAGGCTTTGGTATCGTGCACGTTATAACGTCCGCGTTTTGTCGCTTCTACCTTTTATAGATCTGTGCTAAGTTTGTCGTGTAGGCTATTGTTTTTTCGTTGTGATGGTCAGAAATAAAAACAAACTAAACTGATAATATTGTGAGCGTTCTCGAAACATTACCCATATAAACAAATTAAGCGAAGATTTCACGAGCGCTTGCGTGGCTGAGTGGTTAAGGCAAAGGCTATTGAATTTGGTGACACGGGTTTGATTCCCACCCTTGCCATTATTCTTTTTTTTCTTTAATTATCAAGTTTAAAGCAAGAATTAAGTCTCTAGCTGAGTGCGAGAACGATTGCTATGCTGCAGTCACCTGGTTCATAGGGAAAATTGTCCAATGTTAAGGTGTTTTATCGGACAAAACACTCCATCTGCTGCAGCAAACTGCAGGCGGGAAGGCAACGAAGCCAATCTTCGTGTCCACCTTTAGGCATGCCTTCAAGTGTCCTGCTCTTGAGCGGTGTCGAACTATATTTTGGAACGCCCAGCCCGTGCTCCTCACCACTCGGCTATGCAGCCGACTACTAGGCTTCTAGACGGCTATAGACTACACTATACAGGCTTATGGGTAATTCGACGTTACTTCTAGGTAATTCAATGCTACTTATGGTGCCTATGGGTAATTCGACGCGACTTATGGGGCTTATGGGTAATTCGACGCGACTTACGGGGCTTATGGGTAATTCGACGCGACTTATGGGGCTTATGGGTAATTCGACGCGACTTATGGGGCTTATGGGTAATTCGACGCGACTTATGGGGCTTATGGGTAATTCGACGCGACTTATGGGGCTTATGGGTACTTATGGTGCTTATGGGTAATTCGTGGGACCGTCGGGAATCAGCACTCAATCCCTTAGAGTCTTAGACCATGGTTGAGTGAGTTCGGATGCAACCTAGTTCGTACCCTGAACAGTTTGGACCGTCAGTTCGTACCTTAAAAAGATCGAGAAAAAAAATAAAAAAGCCAAAGTCGCTGATGGCAGTTTCCGCCATCATTTTAAAATTTTCCCCCTGAAAAGATCGAGAGAAAAAATAGCTCAAAACCGAAGTCCGCTGATGGCAGTTTCCGCAAACATTTTTCCGCAGTTTCCGCTAACTCTAACCATTGAGTAATCTATGCTCTAACCCTAACCCTCGCTGATCGCAGTTTCCGCAAAATTTTTTTTTGCAGTTTCCGTTAACCCTTACCCTAATTCTAACCATAGAGTAATCTATGCTCTAACCCTTACCCTCGCTGATCGCACTTTCCGCAAACATTTTTCTGCAGTTTCCACAAACATTTTTTCGCAGTTTCCGCTAACCTTTACCCTAACCATAGAGTAATCTATGCTCTAACCCTTGCTAATCGCAGTTTCCGCAAACACTTTTCCGCAGTTTCCGCTTACCCTAACTCTAACCATAGAGTAATCTATGCTCTAACCCTAACCCTTGCTGATCGCAGTTTATGCAAACATTTTTTCGCAGTTTCCGCTAACCGCAGTTTTCCTTCATCATCATTATCAGCCATTGTTGTTCCACTGCAGGATGAAGGCCTTCCCCATATCTTTATAATTTTGTCTGTCTTTGCAAGTTTGTGTCCAGTGTTTGTCGAATTGGTAGAGTTTGTCTCGCCATCTTGTTTTCTGTTTCCCTCTTTTGCGTTTATTGTCAAGCGGTATCCAGTTTTCGCTTACCCTAACTCTAACCATAGAGTAATCTATACTCTAACCATAGGCGCCTAAGCCGTGGGCCCCCACGCATATTTCATGCTGCATTGATACATAAAACATGGATGAACTAGCGATCGGCAGCAGGAAAACATTTTTAAATGCGAACCGCAACAGCTTCGCGATAAATAATCACTAGAACAAGTAGCGATGCTACAATCCCACCCCAGACAAAAAAATCTGTCATTTTTACATTGATTTAACGTCTGCAGACGGAGATGCAGACGTCTGCGTCTTAGGCAGCAATGATTTTGCTGCCTTAGACATAGCAAAAATCTACCATTTTGCGTCGATTCAATGTCATCAGATGTTGAATGCACCCAAAAACAACATAATTTGCTACGTTGACGCAGTGTGCGTTTAGCTTAATGCGCTTGCAAACAGACTCGATGTCGCTTTCGAAAGTCGAAACCTCTGCAGAGAGTTGTCGCGGCAGTGAATCGCTTGCTGTGAAAATAAACTTATCTTTTGTTTCATCTGCAACACGAAAATGGGCGTATTACAGCGAATTGAAACTTGAAAGCAGGTAAGCGATAAGTTCCGATATTGTAGTGAAAAGGGAGCAATGTCAAGTCGAAAACTTAATCAAACGTCTCTCCGTGACTATTTTTCAAGGGCTGTTTACGGATGTCAGCAACTTTTAAATTTATTCAAAGGTGACGTGCTGTCTGGTTTTTTTTTTCGCTCATTTATCGGTCATTGACCGATTTTTTAGCAAAATGTCCGAAAAAAATATAGTCAATTCGGTCAAAATGTCCGAAAAAATTGTACGCGCTCAAATCGATTTCAGTGATTGCAAAGAAGCTTCTTGCGCCACTGTACGATTTTTTGTCAATCGGAAATACAAGACGTAGACTTAGTGAACGTTGATCCAATGTCTTATTATATGTGATAACGCAAATACACAAAAGTCAGTCTTCGAAATTAGCGGGGGCAATCGGCACTTGCCGAGGGGATTGCCAACGCAGATGCGTGAATGGCGCATTAGCGTTGGCAATAAAAATGCTGAGGCCACAGGAGCGCTTGTAAGGACCAAAAGATTAAAAAAAAAAATTTTCTTGGACTACACCAGACTCTTACTATTGCTGGATGTTTTATTTGGGTTACTTCCTACTTCGCCGGCACTTAGACACGTGCCCAGCTAGGAGAATTGAATCTTTTATAAAAATATCACCCTATTTGCATTGATTCAATGATAGTAGACGCCAAATTAGTCTAAGCATCTACTTCTTATCGCGTCTCGCGACTTTGTGTTGCTCGCAGTATCCCGATTATGCCGAAATTATGTTAGTGTAAACGTAAATCAAGGCAATTTTTTCGCGGGGAGCTATTAATTTGTTACCGGTACCTGGTTGAGCAATTAACGTTATTTTATGATAATTCAACGTCACTAGATGTCGAATTAATGTAAAACAAACGTAAATTTCTTATTGGGTAGGCCTACTGTTGTTACGCAATATAACCCGCCGGGAAAATTAAATCGATTTGTGTTGCCTAGAACATTAAATCAACCCAAAATTAACTTACTGTAACAGCGTGCGTATCGCGTTGCTCGCTTTATCGCTAGTTTTGGTATTGTATTACATCACAACAAATCAAACAGTGAGGTCGTGATAGACTACTCTAGTATATTTTTCGCTTCTCGCTTTACATGTTTTGGTACAACTTTTTTATAATAAACGTTCACATGCAATTGCCGAGGCAATTTCAACTTTTACCGTTTGGCCACGACAATGTTTTTGCAAAAGTAAAAATATGCTAATTTCAAAGACTAGAAGTAACGTTTGTCTGTTCTAACTTTTCTCAGATAAAACACGACAAAGTTTCTCAGCGAAACTTAATGTTGTAGCTAGTCAGAAAGTGCAAATTTTGGTTTGTATCAGCTACTTGAAAGGAAATATTTTCATCAGAAAACATGACCGAAATAAATAAAAAATGACCGAATTTTTTCAAGTCATTTCGGACGAATGACCGAAAAGTCTCAACGAAAAAAAAAAACCCAGCGTGCTGTTGAATTGATGTAAACATGAATGATTTTGCTTTCAACAGGTATATTTTCAAGCGTATGATCAAGTTAGTATTTTCATTCCATTTACAGTATACCTTTTAGTAAACCTTTTTGTCTCTTGTTTCATGCTAATAAATCTATTTCGTTAAGTCTGGTTCGTTCGTTACTTTAATTAAATCTAGTTCGTTGCTAAACTTTATGTTGTGCTTAGTTTGAAGAGTCGCAGTCCACCAACCGCTAGCCAACGCAGACGCATAGCATGTGTTTTGGTCGAGTTTTGTTTATAATAATTAACGGTAGGTCGAACGTAGCGATAACTCCGAGTGTGGCAATAAAAGCAATCCTAGTGTGACGACATGATTACGTCATCCATCTGCGTGACATTTCGCTGAATTTACGTTGCTGCTGATGAAACACGCTTTCGCCCCCGCGGCCAAAAAAATAGTTAGGCGCCTATGGCTCTAACCCTAACCCTCGCTGATTGCAGTTTCCGCTAACACTAACCCTCGAGTTTGTTTCAAATTGTTTGGGGAAACTCCGATCAGCGACTTCGGCTTTGTGCTATTAAACTGCGATCAGCGACTTCAGCTTTTTTTAATTTTTTTCTTGATCTTTTTAGGGTACGAACTGACTTTATGAATGGTTCAAGGTTAAAACTACAGGCCTTAAAACTCGTGTTTTTTTCCGGCAGCCATCGTGGCCTACCGAGAGCTCCTTCTCGGCGGCCAAATCTGCGTGCTTGGAGGCCAAAATACAATAACGATAGCACAAGTAAATAGCATTAAACTTGCATTTAAAATGATCACTTAGCGTTGTTGAAGTCTGGGCGACGTCCTGCAATAGAATCGTTGCACCACGCATTAAATGCTTTATTGGGATTGTAATCCGGTATTGCGGGACCATCTAACGACCTTAAATTGTTTTCACTGCTCGCAGCTCAGTAAATTGTTTCAACTGCATACCGCCTTTCATAAAACCTGACCATTTATTCCGTTATGATGTCACCATTGAGGGTGTGAAGTCACTAACCCACAGCGTTCTCAGCTATGAAGACACGTGTTTTACCCACGGATGTCAACTAACCTAGTTCTCCTTTTTAACAACGATTCAATGTCCGACAACATTGAATCGATGTAAAAACGACAATATTGCCAGCCGATGTAAATTAGCACTTCGGATTAACACTTCGTTAAAATAAACATCGGGAATTGCAAACAAGACTTACAGCGCTGGTGATCGCAGCTGTATATATTCAATACAACAGTAGTGACTATGATGCGCTGACCTAATTCTGCGTCACTTTTTGATACTACATATTTTCGTCATTTAATCCACGATCATTCTATTGCGAAATTAAATAATTGGCTAGAAGAAACCGGCGGCCAAACTTGGCCGACGGAGGAGGTAGCACCGGCGTTCATTCAAGTACTACTTAGCGGCCATGGCCGCCGGCTGCTTTAAGGCTTGAAACTAGGTTGCACCCAGTGAGTTCACTAATCACTGGTTCTCTAAAAATCGAGCTGCAAATGATAAATAAAACTTATATACTGAAAATTGAATGAGGCTGTTCACTAGGCATTAAATTAAATAATATGAGATGTTCAGATTGACGAAACGTAGGAATAAAAGCAGATTGTCACTGTATACATCTTGTGATAGTTTAGCTTAAGTTGCACTAGTAGAACATCTCATATTATTTGATAAATAAAACTTACGGTAACTTTTTGCAGGCGACCGTACAGGGCTGCGATTTTTTCTTTCTTGTCAAACGACCAAAAATTCTGCGTTTGTTTGTCGAATAGTGGTGTGACGTCACAAGAGTCAGATTATAAGCGTTTGGCCGCGAATTACTGCGTGATAGAGAATTTTTCCTTTGGCATCTCTTTAACAGATCCCGCACTTCACTCGCTGTTTGCTGAACCTTAACCGCTTCTCGGTAAGACCGACCGAAGCTTTTGCCATCCATGTTGTCGGAGGATTCTTTTGTTTTTTAGTCATTATAGGATACTGAGTACTGACTAACTGAAGACTATCCTATCTGTAGTTGGACAAAGCTATGCTGTTCTTACAACTTGCCTATTGCCTTGCCTTGCCCACTCCCAGTGACTACCTACTATTCTTCTAGAAGCGAACTCTTATATATAGCGACCTTTCTTTTCTGTGTTTCTGATTCTGAACATCTGGTCGGAAACTAGGCCATTTTCTTGATGTAAAAAACTTGCGTAATAAGTAGGCTTCATTGTGTTCTTTTATTGTGTGCTTCTGCGATTATTTTCTCCTGTATCAATCATCTGCTTTAAGTTATATAACGGAAAGGAAATCTTAAATTTGTTTTCGTCATCATGCACTAGCTACATAAATCCATCATTGTTAAATCTTTCAAAGGATGGCATCTCGCCTGGTCACCTGGTGCGAGACAAATTTCCTGCAGATGTCCAGACTTTATTGTGTGCTTTTGTGAATGTGCAAAATCGCCCATTACGTAATCACAGAAACTCTTTTAGTGGAAGGAAGTCGAGTTGCAACCATGTTTATCTGTCTACTATTCTTTATTCACATTGCAAAACATTTCTGCAATCTTGGAACAACAAGTGCATAAGTCAGACATAAATACAAACTTGCAAACACGTTGACAACTAAAAGTAGCCTACTTCGGTTATTTTATCTATAAAAGAAACCCGTTGTGTCGAATAGCACGAAACGTGTGTGGCGAAATGTTTGATGGCAGGCGTTAGAACTTCGATCAAAGCATTTTCCCGCAGTGTTCAAAATGTTCTGGAAGAAAAGTCCTTTCCATAAAAATAGCGGCTTTTTTCATCTGTATTTCTGAACATCTGGTCGGAAACTATGCTGTTTTCTACATGTGAAAAATTTTATAGCAAGTATCCAACAGTCATTTTACCAGAGCAATATTGTTAATTGGCTCAAAACGGCAAAATACAAACTGGCAGTGGCATAGACGTTGACAATTCAACGTAGCCTAGGTTATTTCATCTATAAAAGAAACCCGTTGTGTCGAATAGCAGGAAACGTGTGTGGCGAAATGTTTGATGCCAGGCGTTGGAACTTCAATCAAAGCATTTTCCCGCAGTGTTCAAAATGACCTCGCTAACGCCTTGGGAGTTTCTCGTGTGAAGCGTCGCTTTTAGACCTTGCTTTGAAGTAGGCCTACCTGGCGCAAGAAAGTTTACGTAAGTCAGCACTTTTATGATTGCATCACGTGATGCCCTCCCCCCCCCCGATTGTTCCTCCACCTGACGACGTTTAGTCTTCTTAGTTTTTTTTCCTTTTTATTTTCCTTTTTTACGTTTTTTTTTTCCGTTAAGCACGGCGTTTGTCGAATAGTGATGGCGCGTGTCGAGTGACCTCGTCACCGAAAAAGGCAAAAATCGCAGCCCTGCGACCGTAGTTCCTGGGCTACGGCCGTGTGACACACAACGTAAAAGTTCTCAATGACAAGTTTTTGTGTGTGTTTAGAAAGTAAGGGATATTTTGTGTACGAAGCTGTTTTTTCCAAGAGATTTGGTCATTTGAATTGTGTTTAGAATACCTAGAGGCTTTGGCTCCTTTTTGGGCTACTTGCAAAAAAATTGGCTTGTTTTTGGGATTGGTTTGAAACATGTTTTTGGCTGGGTAATTTTGTAGAGTCTGGCAACTCTGCAAGTAGGCCTCGAAATTCATGGCGGACATGTCCGCCGTCACAGCATGTGATGTCCGCGGGAAGTACTTTCTAGATTGGTCATATTTGTCCGCCGAGAAATAGCGCAGGAACTAGCGATACAAATCGTCATTCATAGCACGAGCACCTGTTGCAAGAATATAATTTGCGCTGGAAATGCAAAATTATCGCATTTCCAGCACGCATCTAGAAAAAGATAATACGTATCCCTCAGCTTCCATTCTTTCAGAAAAACTTTCGATTTTTACGTTGCTTCTACGATTGATGACATTGAATCAGCGTAACAAAGGTGAATTCTTTGCTAAGAATTGATGGGAGTACTGGTACTTCTACACTAATCACGCCCAACTTAGTTCAAGTCTTAGTAACTCACTTAGTAATCACTTAGCTTAGTAATCACTAATGTCACAATGTCTGGCTTTGATCTCCGAGTAATATTGATAAGGCAAGGTTGGTTACAAAGTTAGATAATACGAGTACTCGAGTAGGCTACTACAGCAAGATGCAGCCAAAGTTAAGTTTTGGTATTAGAGTAAGAAAGAAAAGGCCCAGGGAAAATTTTGAAAGTGAGAATGAGGGCGATGAACCTACTGCTAAGAAATTTAGTGGTGATAGACGCATATATTAAAGGAACAACGAATGTAAGGATTAGCTCTGTCAAAGATCACAACACATCGTTACCTCCTATGGCTGCAGCTTCAGCATATCTGGCCGACAATACCCCAAGCCATCAATTTTCGATCATCAAGGCCCTCGACAACATGAGTGACAATGAAAATAATCAAAATTATGAGGTTGTTTGAAATCGCATATTTTTTCACTAAACAAGAGCGCGCATTTACGCTTTTCCATCAATTAGCCATTCTGGAGAGAAGACACGGAGTAAATCTCGGTACTGCGTATCTTAACGACAAGCAATGATCGCGTGGAGATTGGCGCACGTCTTTGAAGATCGATACTATTGAAGCTCTCATGCGCATATGCCTGGATGGCCCTGACTGCGCTGATTATAACCCCGAGCCTGCCGTGATCTCGTGGAATACATGTACTGAGTGATACTATGTTGGAGAGGCGACCGCATCACGGAGAGAGCAAAAAATAACTGAGCTTTTTCTAATGTTTTGTTTATTCTTTTCGTCACTTTCGCTCACATGACACGCAAAAATAAACCTAAAGAAAAAAGCCTAGTGAAGCTTTGCACAGCAGAAAATAGAGTTAGTGTAGAAGTTTTCCGACTCGTGCCCAGAGCATTGTGACGCAAGAAGCCATACGACCTCGGAGGTGGAAGTTAATCAGTTATGCGGTGTATTATTTTTTTATTATTTATTTGCATCAGACGCAAAGTCCATAGAATTCAAAATTTTGACAAACATCATATTATCATCATCATCATCATATTTAGCAGCTAAACGGCGCTTTGACTCTTCAAGCGCACCTCGTTGGTTTGATGAAAGCCTTTCAGAGTGACTTCGCTGAAATTTTAAAAAGCCTAAACCGTAACTATGGTTCTCAAATGGTGAAGACTTATCAAGATAAAGTGATTAAGTATGACGATCGACGTTAAAACTGGTGTGTCCGCCGTGAGACTTAATTTGTCCGTCGAGATAGCTGCTCAGACCGGACACGTTTGTCTGCCGTCAACAAAAACTAATTTCGAGGCCTGTGCAAGGCTTGCTTCTTTAAATGTAGCAACTAGTAAACCTCTCAAATCTTGAGAAAAGTTTCTACAATTTATGGGCGATGAGGTTTTCAACTTTTCATAGTTTGCATAAAATAGATAGGCCTAGACTAGCTAGTCTAAATCTATCTTCTTGAAGTAATGAAAACCTATTGTGGTAGGCTTTCAACTGCAGAAACCTTTCTCAAGCTTAGCGAGGAATGCTGAGTTTGCGACATTTAAAGGCGCCCGCTGAGAAAACCTTATACCGTAACTATCAATTGACAAATGCACAAACCTTCCTCAAAGTCATAGTCTAGCTGGTAGTTACCATCACTAGGTAATTGTACATTGTACAGGGAGCACATCTTTTAGGTGCAGACGGTTAGGCGCCGGTCAAATAGGTGCACACTGCGGCATCAGGATATTTTGGTGCGGAGTGCTGTTGGCTGTGGCGCTCAGTCATTTAGCTGCTTTTCCTAGTAAAGTCTGCAGATTAAATCAGCTTAGGGCAATGCTTTTCACACAAATGGTGTAATCTGGTGGTTATATGCACAAGAAAACGTTTGCGATAAAACGGATAACGTTCATATACACATTTTTCTGTTGGCAAAAAGATGGGTGCGTAATATAGTATATACGCACTGCTTTTAGCAATTCTTTATTATAATATTGGCAACATTATTATGTTGTGCACCGGGAAAACCACCAAGCAAAAGAACATTTCATAAACAAAATTAAAGTAGAAAGGTTGATTTTTTTCTGTAATTAATCCCAACTAGCAACCTAAATGAGGTAAAAGAAAACAAGTGGTTAAGAGTTTGCAATGACTCTGCTGAGAGGAAAGTGAAGCTTGTGACCAATTTTTTACATTCCTCCAAAATTGAAGAAAATCTTCAACATTTTGTCTAGGTTGCAAAAAGGGAGATTCTTAACACCCAAAACGTCTTATCTGATAGAGAAATCTGATAGAGAAAAGTGTATATTTTGTCTGCATGGTTGCTTAAACTGATGAAAGTAAAGTTATGTTATGGAAAAATGGTACAATCAAATACCTAAATTGATACTTCACTGCCCTTTAGTGGCAGTATTTTAATAAGTCAGTGCCAGAAACAGAACCTTATCACCGTAAAAGGGGACTCTGCCAAATTTTGTTCGAATCGGTTGAGTGGTTGAAAGAAACCACCAACTATATTTTTGCTACTATTGGCAGTAGAACAAAAAATGGTTGCCAAGCCTTAAAACTCGTGTTTTTTTTCGGCAGCCATTGTGGCCTACCGAGAGCTCCTTCTCGGCGGTTAAATCTGCGTGCTTGGAGGCCAAAATACAAATAACGATATCACAAGTAAATAGAATTAAACTTGCAACAAGGCCAAAATAATCACTTAGCGTTGTTGAAGTCTGGGCGACGTCCTGTTATTGAATCGTTGTACCACACAATAACTGCTTTATCGGGATTGTAATTTGGTATTGCGGGACCACCTAATGACACTAAATTGTTTCAACTGCTTGCTGCTCAGTAAATTGTTTCAACTGCATTCCGCCTTTCATAAAACCTGACCATTTATACCGTTATGATGTCACCATTGAGGGTGTGAAGTCACTAACCCACAGCGGGAACATTTCTCAACTATGAAGAATTGAAGATGCATGTTTTCCCTTCGGATGTTAACTAACCTACCCAGACAACAAAATCATTTTTACATTGATTCTACATTGCAGTCGTTAAAAGAGTAAAAATGACGAATTTTGTTGTCTGGGTTGTTCTCCTTTTTAACAACCATTTAATGTTGTCCGACAGCATAAAAACGACAATATTGCCAGCGGTTGTACATTAGCACTTCGGATTACTGTAACACTTTGTAATTCCCGACGCTTATTTTAACAAACAAGACTTAGAGCTGGTGATCGCAGCTGGATATTTTCCATACAATAGCAAATGTTTCTGCAATTTGCACAATACAACAGTGGTGATTATGATACTAGATACTCTTTGATACTAGAAATTTTGGACAGTTAATCCAAGATCATTCTATTGTGAAATTAAATAATTAGCTAAAAGAATCTGGCGGCCAAATTGGCCGTCTGAAGAGGTAGCACCGGCGGTCATTCAAGCACTACTTAGCGGCCATGGCCGCCGGCTGCTTCAAGGCTTGGGTTACTAATATGCCCATATCTCTGAACTCAAAAGCCTTATCAAAACAAATTTTTTTGTAAAGTGTGCAGGAAACCGTGGGGCCTGTTTGAAGGTTTCTTTAATTATGTAACTTTAAAACAGCATCATCTAGTGGAAAAAAAATTCTTTTTTACAAAATGGGTCACAAAAACATTGCTGAAATTAAACAAAAAAGTCAAGTAAGTTGAGATTAAAATTTAAGTTTCATGAGGCGTGTGCAACACTCTAGTGGACACGTATGCAGTTAGGCACATCTAGTGGTCAGGTAGATGGCCTTACTGTGATGCTAGACAATTTAGGTGCAGCCACTTAATTTTATTACGATATTTAAATTTTATTTTAAATCAATCCCATTTATTTGGTTATTACTTGTCTGTCATAGCCTATTGTAAATATACTTCTCTCCCCAAGTTACACTAATTATATTTTGCTTTTCTACTTACAACTTGTTTATGAATACATTTTTTGAGTTACAACTTTCTGCTTTCTGAATACTTGTTATCATTTTGATACAAACTTTTACATTGAAAGCATTAACCTACCAAGATGAAAAACAGACAACCCATTACAATAGTTTTAGGCATAACCATGTGATTAGACCTGAATTATATGACAATTACCAAGCACCCCATAAAACACACTTTCCCTGAAATAGCATCTAAATCACCCAACACTACAGTGAGGCAGCACCAACTCCTCCTGAAATTTACTGATTTCTATGAAATTATTTTATTGATATTAGTAGACGTAGCTACTACCACTGGCGCCGACTTACGGGGTTACGGGGTGGCCACGCCACTCCGTAACCGTTGTGGCGGGGTGGCAGCCACCCCGTTTAAGTTACATTACTTACATGTAATTTGAACGGACGTTTAAATCTTTTTTTGATCATTGGTTTTCGCATCAAGTCAACGTAAAGCAAGAGGTGAACCAATACAGTATTGCGAAGAAAATGATTGTTTTTGTCACAAGCATGATACTTGCGTAACATCAGCAAGCTACGTGAAGATTACGCAACACGTGGCTACGAGTTTTTCCCTGGTTGTTGTTGCGATCGTTTTATTTGTTACTTGTCATAAGTCATTGTTACATTTGTTAGGTTTACAATGGGATTTATTAATCAATAAAATACGATCTTTCCATTGCCTCCCTCAAAAATCTTTTTTGAAAAATTTTAAACTGCTCATAATATCGTTATAAATTATGACAGCTATAAAATACTTGGAAATAAAATTATCTCGATGATTGATAGCTTCACCCCCTAAATGAATATCTATTTTCAAATTTCATTAAAAAAATGCAATTTTCGAAACTTTTTGAATTTTATTTAAAAAGTGCACTTAGTAAAGTAACAGTTTTAACGTTCTGCAAATTTACACGTTTACATGATTCTATTCGAGGAAAGCTACATCCCCTGCCAATTCCCAATAATAAAAGCAACCTTTTTCGATTACTCAAGATTTATGAGCAGCAACAGAAAGTGAGGCATCTGCGTTGTTCGACGCATGTAAAAAATCAGGTGTTGATATGGGTTTGCAGTTGCCATCTTTGCCGCGTGGCCGTGGTAGACGTAGCCTACTGCAAGATCTTTCGATGACCAGCAACAGCAATCGTTTTTTCTACCATAGATGCTCACTACCAAAGCATTTATTTAGACATATTTAAACAGTGTTCTTCTTCACTTTTGTCACGTTATTCACAGCAGGACATGAAAACGATCAATGACATGGAAACAATTCTGCTTGCCAAGGATCAAGCATCGGAAGAGAACAGAGCTGCTTTTGAAAATGTCGCTGCCACATATAAAGATGACATAAACCCAACGCTTCTGCGTCTGGAATTGCAACAGCTGGAAAGTTTTCAACAGCTAAAACAAATTTTTGCTTCAACTATGTCGCAACTGCGTGATCTATTTGCAAGCAATGAAACAATTTCATTAATGCTTCCAAACGTGGTCTGCATTGTGAAAATATACTTATCGTTGCCTTCCACCACCTGCGAGGCGGAGCGATCGTTTAGTGCACTCAGGCGCATAAAAATCTACTTGCGATCTACCATGACGCAACAGCGATTGAACCACGTCCTAATTTTAAATGTTTATCAAGCTGAAGCTTCACGGTTACAACTTGACCAGTTGATTAACAGTTGGATTGACAGAGCTGCTGTTCGCAAAAATACTTTTGCCAAATGTTAAGTGTCAGAGCAGCAACGTAACAATAAAATTCACGACATACCTCCTGTGCTTTGTTTTAAAGTTGCTTTGTATGGAGCTACAAATCAGGTGTGAAAATAAAATTGCATCTACGAAACACGCTTAGTAAAAATCAAACAAAAACATGCAGTTTTAAAGTTTTTAGGTTGCCATATTGTGCTATCCGCCACCCCGTGCAAAAATAAAAGTCAGCGCCTATGGCTACTACCGTATTGGGAATTACATACCATATTAACAAAGCAGCAAACTATTTTTTAGAAACTTTCTGGGAATATAATCTTGTATTTTTTAATTGGTTGCAATCTCACTCCATCATGGCATTTGTAAGAAGCAGCAAGTATAGGCACGTGTTTGGAGTTGCCCATAATAAAGAAGGCAATTACACAGGAATCAAAGTAACAAGGAACAGTGGAGATTCAACTTTTTGTGCTGTCAATCCAAAGTTTGTTGCTATTGTTGTTCAAGGTGCAGGAGGAGGACCCTTTCTTGTTCTTCCTTTAGACAAAGTAAGCACAAAAGATTTTAATGTATTAATTTCTGTACATTACCAGCCAACAAAAGTGGCCTTCTGCTGGATGGATAAAGTAAAAATTTACTTGAAAAAATATGACAAACAGGAAGGTATTTTGTTGGGTTTTATTGGTAACAGTATAAAACTGTTCGATTTTATTTGCTAACAATTTTACTCATAGAAAATGAAACTAGGTTTTGAAAACTTTTAATTACATAAATCTTACCTTCCCAAGTTAAAAAATTTGTTTTAACTGTTTATTTATTGCTTAATTAGGTTAGTAGATTAAAAACAGAACAACTACTTACTGACACAGCTGTGCCTAAATGATGCAAGGTTAGAAAAATTCTTACTTGGATCTAAAATTGTATCTTCATATGAGATCAATCTTCAACTTAGTTATTTCTTGTGTTTTTTGTCGAGGTTACTCTGTTTAGAGTTATATTTGTTATAGCGCTACCATGACAAAATTTAACCTCTAACTTTTACCAAAGTTTTATTTATCGATTTGTTTTCAAACCCATTATGAGTCTCTGATCAATACCTTATACAAATCTATTTGATGAATCTATTTTCTGAAATAGAATCTTGATAATGGTGTGAGCTGGCTAGCAGGCTATTGACATTCAATACTCTAAATGTAAGTCTGGCATCTCACAATTAATCCTGTGCGTTGCTAGTCGCTACTTCATGAACAACACAGGAGAGCAGTTATGTATTGCAACAAGTAAAAATACAAATTATTATGAAGTCCAACCAAGGCAATTTATTGTTAAATTTATCTACTAGTGAACATATTAAATTTGATTTTATCCGTTTAGTATGGTTCTCTCCTCCTTTTCCCTACATAATCAACAAAAAATGCCTGGTCTTGTGTACCAAGGGTAACCAACTATCCATGCCTGTAATATATATCTTTAACAATTAAATTAACATTGTTTAATACTTCTTGAACGTTGATAGGCTATAAATAAGTTATTAATTAAGAAAGTAAGATTGAAAACTCAAGATTCATAATGCTGATTGATAAATTGGGTCTTGATAAAAGTTAATTGGATTTTGCTATCCTAACACTCCATGGAATACTACTGAACACTACAACCTCAACTTTAGAATAAAAAAAATAACCAAAAATTTTGTCATTCGTTTTTAAACAAGTGAATATAAGCTTAAGTGTGATTTGGGCATGTTGGCATACAGATCATGTCATTTAGGTTCAAGTCACTTGAACTTGCCATAAAGTTTTCATTTACAGTATTTGTTCACTTTTGAAGAAGTTTGACATAATATGTCAACGTCTCCAATTTTTAATAGGTTGGACGTCTCCACACTGATCAGCCAATGGTCAATGGACATAAACAGCCAGTTTTTGAACTAGCATGGTCACCATTCAATGACAATTTAATTGCCAGTGCTTCAGAAGATTGTACAATCAAGGTAAGATACTCAAGTATAATACCAAACAAGGTCGAATGATTTAACCCTATCTTAATACGAGCTGTTTTCGTACGCAGAAAGCACGTCACGGGCTATCTTAGCCCCGTGATACTTAATCGTTAATAACGGAAGCTATGAAAATCACAGAGCCAAAATATTTTACAAGATAATAGCCATATGGATGTGTATTGTGCTTATACAGTAGAAATTAAATTTTTACACACCAAATTTATTGGAATAAAGTGTTTGAGATGAAAAAACGTCAGAAAGTCGGTTTTTATTCTACATTCCCAAAAATAGCTTCAAAATTGAAATTTTTGAATTTTAACTTAATGTAATGCTAAACTAAACAAAAAATTACTTTTGCTCATAAATATAAGGCATTTTTGGGCGTTTTTACATTTCAAAGTAATTGCATTACATATATATACCGTAATTATAACATTTATATATATAATATCTAGCATTGCACAAAAATGTCTAGCCACCTGAGATGAAATGCCTATTGTGAAGGGCAGGAAGGTAGAAATATTACTAGTGTAGGTTTAGAAAAATCGCAAAGATCAAAAACTAAAAGTCAAGAAATTTCACATTTCTTGCATATTTCCTTGTGTGAAATATTTCACTACTAGAGTGGGGCGTCCTCATAAAGCCCCGTGTCGCTAGATAGGGTTAACCAAAATTGTTGCATAGTTTTGTTAACTTTATTTCTAGTGCGATGGACTTGTATTATAAGTTTGAAAAGGAATTCAAACCTATCCTAAACTACCGTATTTTACGGACCATACGGCGCACCGGGCTATAAGGCGCACTGTCAATAAATTGCTTTGATTAGTTTTTTGTTCATACATAAGGCGCACCGGACTATAAGGCGCACCGGACCATAAGGCGCACCGGACCATATATAATAGTATATCGGTACTGGTTTTGAGTGTAGGCAATAAAGCACTACCGCACTTGATCCATACGTAAGGCGCATCGGACCATAAGGCGCACAATCAATTTATGAGGAAAAAAAAGAATTTAAAGTGCGCCTTATGGTCCGTAAAATACGGTAGGTTTTTTTTTGAAGACTGGGATATCTGTTTTTCATATCTTTCAGTAACAGTGGTTTTATAAAATCATTTTCATCTGCATAAAACATTCTGCATAATTTTCTGCATAAAACAAACAACTGCATAAAACAATAAATGCTATTAATTCTACAAAAAGCAATGCCAAGCAAAGCGAATTACATCAAATTCAGTTGCTACTCACTAACACCTTTTAACAGCCTGTTTCACTTTATTAGGATTATCAGAAACTGCTTATTCAAACAGATTTTTGATTTTTTTTTCTATTTGAATAAGTACCTTCTGATGATCCTGATTATGTGAAACAGTCTGTTAAGGTTTTTACTGAGTATATATATAGTTACTGGATTTGATGTAATTTTAAATTTGGATAATTTGAAAAAGCTGGAGTGAATGATTTTGATAGTATAATATGTACAGTAGTTTCCATCTTTTGTAATCATGAATAAGTTTTTAAGAGGCTAAACTTGTGATGTACATATAATCATAGGCGTCGATTTTTTCTTAGAAGAGAGGAATTCTGGGTGGGCGAGAGTTTTCAAACAGATTTCATTGAATGTGTATGTTTGCAAATTCGCAATGGTTTAGTCTTTAAAATTAGCATATTTTTACTTCGGCAAAAACGTTGCCGAGGCCAAACGGCAAAAGTTGAAATTGCCTCGGCAATTGCTGTGAACATTTAGCCTAATAGGAAAAGATTGTACTAAAACATGTAAAACGAGAAGCGAAAAATATACTAGAGTAGTCTATCACGAACGCATTGTTTGATTTGTTGTGATGTAATAACACCAAAAGTAGTGATAAAGCGAGCAACGCGATACGCACGCTGTTACAGCAACTCACGTTAAAAAACTCACGGGTAGAAGGAAAGTAAGTTAATTTTGGGTTGATTCAACGTTCGAGTCAGCACAAATCGATTAGTTTTCCCGGCGGGTTATATTGTGTAACAACAATGCCCAATAAGAAATTTACGTTTGTTTTACATTAATTCGACATCTAGCGACGTTGAATTATTATAAAATAACGTTAATTGCTCAACCTGGTACAGGTAACATATCAAGATTCAAGAGCTCCCTGCGAGACGATTGCCTCGATTTACGTAAGCTTATAAGCCAACATAATTTTTGCACAATTTGTGACACTGCGAGCAACACAAAGTCTGTTTGATGAACTAGGTAGTCAGAATCGGTATCATCAGATGCTGTATCAGCTGGACGAGATAACGGAAAGCGAGGCGCAACAAGGAGTAGATGTAGATGCTTACAATAATTTGATGTCTACTGGAGTTAAATCAATGCAAATGGGGTGATATTTCTATAAAAGATTCTCCCAGCTGGGCATGTGTCCAAGCGCCGGCGAAGTAGAAAGTAACCCAAATAAAACATCCAGCAATAGTAAGATTGAATCAACATCCTAGTCTGGTGTAGTCCAAGAAAATTAGTTTTTTCTCGTAATCTTGTGGTCCTTACAATCACCTCGGCAATTGCAGACGGTAATTTCGAAGAGTGTGGTTAGTCTTTCTCACAAAGACTGCGTTTAGCGTCGCTGCAGCAATTAGGCTTTAATAGGTTGGATGTTTTCTTTCTTGCACCTTGCGATTTTATGAGTGCTGCTAAACTAAACAAACTTCTTTTATGTTTTCCTTTGTGACCTAAAAAGCGTGTGACTGGTGACCTGTTATCTTTAAAGTGGCGCCTTCGGATTTGCCGCATTTTGATTTGTAAAAGCGATTGTTTCAGTACCGTACGTCTTTAGTTTGTATCGGTTATTTTATTGTCATGTTCATTATGATGTCATATTCACATTCCCTTACGCTGACCGGGAACTGAAGTTTGATTGTGACGTAACGAAAGTGAGCCATTCGGAGAAAAGATCAAACGTGGCTTTCTCTCACCAGGAATTGCCAGCTGTGGCAGTTGCCGTAACAACAATGCATTGAGTACCCCTTTTTTCCACGCAGCGTTGTTGCGGAATTGCTTTGTTCTGTCGGATACTTAGCGAGAGACATAGCATAAATCAAGAAGTTGCGTTGCACTTAGTTGGATAATCCAGCGTTTAAGAAAAACGGAAATAATTGTAACGAACACTTCATAAGTGTCATGAAAACAGGGTGGGCGAAACATATTTTGCCCACCCTCGTTTCACGGCAGGGTGGGCGTCGCCCACCCGGCCCACCCTATTTCGACGCCTATGCATATAATATATTTTACTCAAAAGAAAACAGAAAATTTATCTGTTTTGTCCGGAGCCTAGCTACAGGGTCTTAGTGTTGGACCATGAGTGCTTGACTCGAACCCAACAATATGTCTTTATAAGCTAACTTCAAGAATTGCCTAATTATATCTGAGTCTTTGACAAATGTATGTTGTATATATGTTTTCTGTCAGATTGCCCCTTGTTAATTTGACAATACTGTGTGTTGTTAATGTCTTGCGCTATTATCATCAACCAATTTTGATTGTACACCTCAGGCCATGAATTAAATCTTCATATTGAGCTTGTGGCCTGTTCGTCGGTCAAGGGTGAAGTCTTCCTCTCCACACCTCACATTCACAATCCATTGAGTCCATGTTTAGAGCTGGGTCATTCCAGCCCAACTCAACCAGTGCTTCCATGGGTACCGTCTCAGATTTTGCTCAAAATTGCATCAAATGTACCCCTATAGGAGCAATGAAAAATCCCCAAGTTTCAGATGAAAATTCCAAGCAGCTTAGATTTTACGGCCGTTTAAACTTTAAGGGCCTCATCCCTTTTTCGTAACAGTGGACCGCGGCGTTCATTTTCAGTGGTTTTTGAAGGCACATATCTTCATTTCTATGCATGCAATATGCCTGAAAATTGGTATTATGGGTATTTCTGGGCTGCTCTTTCAGATTCTGCTGTCATAATTGGACTAGGATGTGTAGATAAAAAGTTACAAGCATCTCAAAACTGGATTTTTGTTGGTCAAAATGTAAATTTTTCACATTTTGACCATCAGCTGTGAGTCCCCCTCTTGGCCAACATCATTAAATTTGTGTAATTTAGGCAATAAGCATTGTGTAGAAGCAATAGAAGCAAAATGTCTTGATACAAACATGAAATAATGGTTTTAAAGGCTACTGAAAATGGTCACCACTTAAAAAATACTCGGGCCCCCTCGGGCCCCCTTTTCCGGGGGGGGGGGGGGGGTAGATAACCATGTAGATGGTACCCCAGAGTGATGAAACTTTCACTACTTAAAGATACATGTCTAGGCTATGCCTGATATAAATTAGAAGATCTCAACTTAACTCCTTCTTATATTACTCAGCTATTGAAAAGAAGCAGTTTTCCTGTACTCGGCCTGTACATTTTTAGGGTCATTCCATATCAAAACAGCCAATATGAAGATATCTTGTATTATGAAACCTCTCAGATTTTGCTGAAAAGTTGTCATACTATGCTTTAGGCTACCAAACGAAAGAATCCTAAGTTTTAGATCAATTTGAATTTCGAGCGCTATCCTCACTTTTGACTTGGGGGGGGGGGGGGGGCAGCAAATACCAATTTCAGCCATTTTCAGAGCCCTATAACTTTTATTGTAATTGTGGTAGAAGACTAAAAATTGCTGTGCTAGTTCATTATAAACTATACTACACAATTAAATAGTAGAAAACAACATCTCTTGATGCATAAGTGTTAGGTGGGTCATCAAAATCCTGCTTTTTTGCCTCGTTTAAGTGCTTTTTAAAATTTTCAAATGCTTGTGCTACCCAAACCAATCAAAATATTTCTCTAAAACCTAATTGTTTGTAATATTAAGAAACTTTTCTTCTGCCAACTTGAATTTGGGAGTTGTGGTGCCATTAACAGAGATGTTATGGGGGTTTGAAAACCCTATCAGGCAGAAATGGCCCTTTTTACCCCTATGTTTAGAGCCCCAAATGACCACGTGGGCATTTTATGTACATGCTGAAAGTTATACCAGACAAACACATACATTTATTCTTTCATTTCATGAAATAAAATCTTTGGTTACCAAACTCCTTCACTATAAATTTTATGTCTTTAAAATGTAACATTTTGGTAATTTTTGGCAAATAATCTCAAGTCCGTAATGTAGGTCAGAGAAAATTCAACAATAATTTATCATGAAGACAGTGAAAATAATTAGGTACTATGCTTACTGATCATAAACATTGGAATGCTGACATTGTTTACCATTAAATTATGTTCAAAATGATGCTTTCACCCCTTCTCACCCAAGAAAAAGTACCTACCTGCTATCAATAAGCTATCATGTAGAGATAAAATTTAGATAAAATTAGATTAGATAAATTTAGATAAAATTTAGAAAAATTACAATAAAAGTTATAGGGCTCTGAAAATGGCTGAAATTGGTATTTGCTGCCCCCCCCCCCCCCCCAAGTCAAAAGTGAGGATAGCGCTCGAAATTCAAATTGATCTAAAACTTAGGATTCTTTCGTTTGGTAGCCTAAAGCATAGTATGACAACTTTTCAGCAAAATCTGAGAGGTTTCATAATACAAGATATCTTCATATTGGCTGTTTTGATATGGAATGACCCTAAAAATGTACAGGCCGAGTACAGGAAAACTGCTTCTTTTCAATAGCTGAGTAATATAAGAAGGAGTTAAGTTGAGATCTTCTAATTTATATCAGGCATAGCCTAGACATGTATCTTTAAGTAGTGAAAGTTTCATCACTCTGGGGTACCATCTACATGGTTATCTACCCCCCCCCCCGGAAAAGGGGGCCCGAGTATTTTTTAAGTGGTGACCATTTTCAGTAGCCTTTAAAACCATTATTTCATGTTTGTATCAAGACATTTTGCTTCTATTGCTTCTACACAATGCTTATTGCCTAAATTACACAAATTTAATGATGTTGGCCAAGAGGGGGACTCACAGCTGATGGTCAAAATGTGAAAAATTTACATTTTGACCAACAAAAATCCAGTTTTGAGATGCCTGTAACTTTTTATCTACACATCCTAGTCCAATAATGACAGCAGATTCTGAAAGAGCAGCCCAGAAATACCCATAATACCAATTTTCAGGAATATTGCATGCACAGAAATGAAGATATGTGCCTTCAAAAACCATTGAAAATAAACGCGGCGGTCCACTGTTACGAAAAAGGGATGAGGCCCTTAAAGTTTAAACGGCCGTAAAATCTAAGCTGCTTGGAATTTTCATCTGAAACTTGGGGAGTTTTCATTGCTCCCATAGAGGTACATTTGGTGCAATTTTAAGCAAAATCTGAGACGGTGCCCATGGAACTTTTATTAATGTTGGTTGAGTTGGGCTGGAATGACCCAGCTACAAGGTCACGCTTAATAGATTCTTCCCAAGAAAGTTCCGCTGTGTTGCAACGTGGACACATCTGACTTGCGAGATCTACATGGTGCTGCACTCAATAATGTCCAAGCCATCTCATTCTACCCAATTGGAGGACCTCACCAATTTTAAACTTAGATAAAATGGTCTTCAAACTGGATGCAGGGGATGGGATGGGATGGAATAGAAAATGGAATGGAATGGCAGGCAGATTTTGGGATGGACGATGGAAAATGTCAAGGATGTAAAGGAATGGAAGATCTTGATGATGGGATGGAAGACAATCTTCCATCATTCCATCCCAATTCCATCATTAACTTTCTAACGCTTCATCTGAAAGACATGCAAAATATTACTTTGCTTGCTGAAATAATTTGAACGGTACGTTCAAACAATAATTCAAACGGTACGTAATCCTTAGGAAAATACTGCTGTTAAATTTCCAGCTTAAATTTAGCCTATGGTTTTTAGGTTTATTTGTGGCATATTCAACGCGGAGGTCACAAAATATGAAGATGGAATGGAAGAGATTTCTGAGATGGAATGGAAGAAAATCTCAGGATGGAAGATGGAGAAAACGTCTTCCATTCCATCCTTTCCGTCATGTTTATCGGCAGCAGTGGCTGAGTGGTTAGCGCGTTGGGCTCGTAGTCGAGAGCCTGCATGTTCGACTCCAGCCATCCGCACTTGCTGTTTCTCTGGGCAAGAAACTTTACGATAATTGCCTCTACCCAGTGATCGATTTCGAGTAATGGGTAGTACCAAATTTAAGTCATAAGTAGAGTAGACAACCGGAAACACACATTGCCGTCTGGTGCAGCGTGGGTCAGGTGTACGTCGGAAGGCGTACAGTACACCGATGCATAGCGCTCAAGTCCGCTTTCCCGCAATGCAGGATAAAGATATGAAAAACAAAACATCCCATACTCTGACTCGATGTTGTCTTCAGGCAGGACCATCTTACCATCGCTCTGTGATTATGTTGTAGGCACTTGATGGTGCTTACTAATGTTGCTCACATTTAGGAGCCAGGATGATACTCCTTACTCAGCTGTAGTACACTTGTCCTCCGATTGCAGCAGGAAGTTGCTTGCATGTGAGGATAGAAAAGAGTTCTCTGAACTTTTTTCAGGTTGACTTGTACTGCGTTATAGCTGTAAGCTCATACCTCCCTCCAGAAGACATGGTATCTCCAAGGGAGCAAAAGTCAGCTACCACGTTGTCGTCAAGTGTGTCACCTTTGGGTGTGCTACTATTCGGGTAGTCCGATTCGGCTAGTCCGATTCGGCTAGTTTCCTATTTGGCTACAGTCCAATTTGGCTAGTCCGATTCGGCTAGTTCCCTATTCGGCTACAGTCTTTTTCGACGGACGACCTGCGAACATATGCAAGCATTTAAATAGTCAACTTCAATGACAACTAAGACATGCAACGCCGAAACCCAGGTTTATTCTAAACTGCCACTTAGGTTTTAACTTTATCTTTTATGTCAAACGCTATTTGGCAACTGTCTTTTTTTCGTTGACACGTTTTCACTTAGACTTTATCTCATTAACCTCTATTGTTAATCGTGAAAAATGTTGTTTTGATGTAAAACACTAATTTTGAACAAACCCAGACAACAAAATTCGTCATTTGTACATTGATTCAATGTCTGCAGACGTTGAATCAATGTAAAAATGACGGATTTTGTTGTCTGGGAACTGGGAAGGCACTCAAAGGTAAACACTGGATAAAATGCAAGAATGCAAAAGAAACGATATTGTGGAATAAAATACAAAATTCTCGAAATAAACAAAAGAATCGGACATATACATGTCTCTGTTATCATTTTTAATGTAAAGATTCCTTTTGTGATCCCTTTATCTGGAACAAATCCAAACTGTGCTGTTGAAATTTCCGATTTTAGTTTTGGTCTCAATCTCATCATCATGATTCGGAGTAAGATCTTTGTTAGATGATTCACAAGGCTAATTGTTCTGTGGAGTGAGCATTCTGTTGCTCCGGTTTTCTTCGGTAAAGTTATGAATATGGAACGTACCATATCACTAGGGATGTTTCCGATGTCATAAATATGATTTAAGATCTCAGTGGTTAGGTTTAAACCCCACTCATCTAAAGCTTCGATAATTTCAACTATAAAGGAAACAATATTGTGGAATAAAATACAAAATTTTCTAAATAAACAGAAGGCGTCGTTGGATTTAGAATTTTGTAATATTTTTGAACTATTAGTTGAAGATTCTAACATATTCTAAGTTTGCATGCAGACGGCAACGCAGGATACATGTCAATTTTATCTGAGCAAACATTAATAGTTCAAAAATAAATTTAATTTGCTTTTTAGTTTTAAGATCTCAGTGGTTAGGTCTAAACCCCACTCATTTAATGCTTCGATAATTTTAACTATAAAAGAAACGATATTGTGGAATAAAATACAAAATACAATTCAAAACTGTAGCCGAATAGATAACTAGCCGAATCAGACTGTAGCCGAATAGGGAACTAGCCGAATCGGACTAGCCGAATCAGACTAGCCGAATCGGACTAGCCGAAACGGGCCATTCCGGCTACCTTCAACCTTACTTACTAGCCTTCGTTTAAGGGTCTTGCTGTGCCCTTACAGCATGGACATAAATATTGTGGGTCCGGTCTGAGCGGGCCTTTTCTTCCACTGCAATTCTTGTGAACCCAGTGAGAGCAATTGGTGCAGAAGGTATCTTCCGGTGCTCTTTGGCATATCGAGCAAGGATGCTTTCCTAATTTTTTCAGGGAGTTCATGTTGAGACCAAATATCATTTTTTGGTTTTTCTGATGTCCACTCTCAGGCCCTTTGCTTCAATTTCCTTTTTGCAGGATATGGTTTTGTCAATTAGTGTCTCTAATGAGGTGTCGGTGATGGTAAGGTCAGTGCACAACAGCTCCCAAGGGCAGACAGTGCGTTTCTAACAGGGCTTCCTGGACGATCATGAAGAGCAGCAGGTTTAATGCAGAACCTTGATGTACACTTGTCCTACTCCCTCCCTGAAAGTGTTACTGTGTCTGTCTCCATACTCCAACACGCACATGATGCCAGTAGTATTTAAGTACATTGATTTCACTATTCGTACCTGCCATTTCTCAACACTCAGCTATGCATGACCCACCAGATCAGTGATCACTTTCCTCGATACACGACAGCGAACACAACTTTACCAACAACTAAATACACTAAGAGTACCCTGTCGAAATTGTGTTTCACCCCAAATACCTTTTCCCACCAACATTCAGCCAGCATGATACTTACCCAGGGTTCCCACGCAGTCGGGAAAGTAGGGAAAAAGTAGGGAATTTGAAAACCCGTTTTCCAGACCGGGAAAAGGTCGGGAATTTTGTGAAACCTCCCTCGTGGTATTGAAAAAGTATGAAAAACCTTGATGACTAAATTGTAGATAAAAAATCCGATGTATTGGTATCGGTGATATTGGCCATTGTTTGAGTATCGGTATCGGCAAAATTTGGCCGATACTAAACGTGTAAAAAAGGCGCTTGCTGCGAATTTTCTACAGAAGCAAAGATATAGATTTTTTAAAGTAGTAACTAACGTCAGATTGATATAGAAAAATAACAACTTGTTAAATTTTTGATATCTCACACTCCCGTGACTTCTTGCGCGCGCATTTTGGCATTGGTTGCTTGCAGTGATTCTTTCACTCAAACAAAATGTTTTATTTCAGCAGTTTTGCCTTGTTTGATTCTTAAGTTGTAAAGGAGACTCAATTTCTCCAATATTTATCATTTGTGTTTCTTTTTTACTCTCAGCAGAGTATAAAACTTGTAAAAGTTTTTCATCCATACTATGTCATGAATGAAATATCTCAAATCGGCGTAATGATGTGACATCATCTAAACATTTTTTCGAATAAGGAATTAACAAATTGGATCGTCACAAATGGTTTGGTTGTGGTAAACAAATACGTTTTGACTTTGAAGTTCAGTGAAACAAAATATCCATTAATCGATATGTAATATATGTAGTCAAATTCCATATCAAGAATAAGTCCATATTTTTTCAGGTTTATGTGTGCTCCAGAGATCAGTAGGCACAACAAGACCTTTTACTGATTGGTTCAGTGAGGATTTGTAGTCCCGTTGCTTTCATATTTAGTGAATACACTCGTTTTCAATTCATTTTTATAAGACATTACGTAATGAAAAAATATGTGATAAGGATAAAAGACATTACGTCGTGTATTTTCAATACAAATTGAAGTTTAAAATTTATTCTTTTGTTCATAGTCGTAATCCTCCTTCAAAGCGGTATTACAAAGAACAATTTTCGATAAGGGGGGCATCAAGAATAAGTCGACATGACTTTTAAGGTTTACGTCAGCTCCGGAGATCAGTAACATATAGTATAAGGTTGTCCTCTTAAATACAAGAAGACCATTGGTTTAGTGAGGATTCGTACTTCGTAGTTCCATTACTTTCATTTTGAGTGATCATACTGATTTTCAATTTATTCCTACAAGACATTACGACTACGTAATGAAAAAATATATGATAACTAAGGATGGAAGACATTACGTCATTTCTTTTTAATTCAAAATGAAGTTTAAAATTTATTCTTTTGTTCATACTCG
The DNA here is from genome assembly GCF_918807975.1 of Aplidium turbinatum. NCBI lineage: Eukaryota > Metazoa > Chordata > Ascidiacea > Aplousobranchia > Polyclinidae > Aplidium > Aplidium turbinatum. The sequence goes on from NC_137477.1 coordinate 22,101,809, forward strand.
TAATCCTCCTTCAAAGCGGCATTACAAAGAACAATGTTGTGGCGCAACATGCAGCTTTTCAATAAAGTTTGGGAACTGTTTTTTTCTTGTTCATCTGCGCTTTAAATACCGGTCATTCTACTATACAGACAGTGGTGTAGCTTAACCATGGCGTGACTTATTTAATTGTGGGGCACTCCAGAAGCAGAAATGTTTAACTTGACATGAAAATTTAGCCTCGGGCGATTTTTGTTCTGTAGCCTAACATTCAAAATTTTACTTATTATCGTATATACTCGAGTGCAGTTTGAGATTTTCGCAAGTGGTTTTCACCTCAAGAAGCCAGGTTCGACTTATACACGGGACAAGCTGTTTCCAACTCGGCAGCCTTCAAAATTAACGTATATTTGCTGCGGCAAAATTATTGCCGACCAGACGCTGAGTGTGAAACAGCGTCGGCTGAAGTAAAAGTTTTGAATACGTTTATTTGCCGTGATTCAAACTTCAGTTTCAACTTCAAATTTTAATGATTTCTTGTTAATTCTAAACTTTATACACTTGTTGAGCAATACGCAAAGCTCACGAGACAAAAGAGCTGATTTAAGCACTCGATTTTTTTATTTTTGCGTGTATAATTGTTCTTATTATGTAACATTCCATGATCGTTGAAGTCGATTAGCGGCCGCATAAAACAATGATGTCAGGTTGGCTAGGTGATAATAGCGGTAAGAGACATCGTTAATGCAGGCAATATCTGTGACCAATACCTCAGTCCTCAATCACGGTGGCCATTCATTACTAAAACCTACTATCATGACACAACACAAAAGACAATATCATTCATAAATCCTATTTACTGTACAATGTCTTTGTGATTCAGTGTTCAGAATCACAAAGACAGTGTTCACTGTTCAGTGTTCTTTTCACTCACTTCAGTTTGTCAGTAGTGTGGTTTTTAATTGTTTTGGTTTGGCTTATGGCAGGTTGCCATGTCCGATGGAATGAGGCTTTGAATTGCAGTTTTAGTATTATAAATGTGACAGTTAATTCAAACTGATTTCAGTTCGGGTCTTTTGAAAAAAAAAGAGTTTTTTCTTCAAACAGGAATCTTCTACTGTACATTATTATTATTTTTCATACTGATTCGAATGTAATAGAGTCCGGATATACAATTTTAAACCTGTGCATGATCGTGTTTGGAAATAATACAGCACAGAAATTTTCATTGATTAAACACTGTTAATGCGCAATTTAGATCAAAATCAGGTTGGGAATTTTTTTAATTTAGTGTTGAAAAAGTAGGGAATTTTTAGAATTTCGTATTGAAAAAGTAAGGAATTTGTTTATAAAAAATGTGTGGGGAACCCTGCTTACCATTCATGTGCTCTTGGCATTTCCTGACCAGAGGAACTTGGCTTGAGAGTCCTTTCCATTAATTTTTCTGGTTCCAAACTTCCAACATGCCTCCTTCTGGTTTCCTGAAGGCAGAGTAGGTCTACTTCTCCTAGTCATGGTCTTTATTACTTCATTTGCCTTCCCTTGCATGGTTTCTAAATTATATAAGTCCTACAAGAAAAGGCTTGGGCTGTTCATAGAATTTGCCTCAAAGGCCGGACCCTGCAGACCCATTTACTCGGAGGTCTGCCAAGCTCGAGACATTACCAGTTACATTGTGGCTACTGGGACTGCTTTGCCTATTTCTTCTTTTTTGACTAGCATGTTTTGTTTCTGGCAATTTTACAGCCAGATGCTTTTCCTTGACTAATTTGGTACACTTTTGGCAGACCAAGATCTCTACCGTTCGCAGCTAACTAGGGCAGTGGTGAAAAAATTCCACCTGCATAATGCACTGTCCCAAAAATATATCAGTGACCCGCCAGATATGCTACTTTTAGCTGTATTCCAGAGTATGACAGGATATCTAGAGATAATAATCGCTACATAACCCTGCCGGGGATTGGATTAATTAGTGAGTGTCCGGATGTTTCCGCTTGTCAGTGGGTCCAAGACTTAGACACTGTACCTCTAGGGCTCCAACCTGCTCCAAGATTCTTAGCCAGTTAGTCTGGGACCGCATGGCACGCAGTTTTTGTAGTACACCTCCACGAGATTTGGCTAGAGTTTTGTCAGTAGAGAGGTTATGTACCAGCAGGGTTATGTACAAACATGTTTCATTTTCTAGCTGTGGGAAATTCCTGATGAAGGGATTAAAACTACTATGGAAGATCCATGGCAAACTTTACAAGGACATGAAAAAAGAGTCTCGCTGATTGAATGGCACCCAACTGCTGATAACATACTTGCCAGTGGCAGTGAGTTTTATTTATTAAATATATCAGAGGTGCCCAAAGTTAATAGACGTGCAAGCTGCATGCAGCTTTATGAGCCCCTGAATGTGACTTAATTAAAACTCTGAAATAAAGTTGCTTAGTTCATTTTGTACTTTATTACAGCTAGCGTATTTCATATGTGAAGTTAATTTACTTTACATTGTAGTTATTTTTTAAAACTTTTCCAGCATACCACATCATCATGATGTTAATGCACCACGTCATGATGTCAATGTGATGTTGGCTGCCTCTTTTTTATTTAGCTTATTTACTATTATATATATCACTATTTGTGCAAAAGAAGATTTCAACTAGACTGTTTATGCAATTTCCAATGGCTTTATCACAATACCCGTAATTTCAAATCTAATGGCGCAGTTTTGCCTAAGCAAGTGTTTCGGTACCTACCCTAATTTATATGGTACTACTCTTTCGGCCACAATGTTAGGGAGGTGATCCAGAAAGCACAAATATAACAGTTAAATTTTGCATAGAATTAGTACCTGTAAGGCTGTAAAATAGCCTAGTTTATCGTTGAAAGTGATTTAGACATGACATGACAAAGAAGCTAAGTTTATTAGTTTACGTCTGCAGACGTTGAATCAATGTAAAAATGACAGATTTTGCTGTCAGTGTAGTTTCACTTGATGTATTTGCATAGGATAGTTAGACGATCACCTTTAAGCATCAAGATGTATGAGTAAACAATTATTGTCTATTTAAGTAAGTTTTTCGCCCTCGAAAATTTGAGACTTGAAACATGCGGTTCAAATACGAACTCGAAAATTTTGTTTTGATGCTACTTCTGTTCATTCAGAGATATCGTAGGCATAGTTATGTGAGCGGGTCCCATATTTATGTTGAAACTATGTTACTGTGCGGTGAATGTAAATCAGCTGTTACCTTGCGTGTAATTCCAGCAGTTCGATTGTAGGTTTGGTGTTAGTGAGCATTTCTGTCATTCCCCATTTGTTGGACTGTTAGACCGTACTGGCGCGTTCAAAGTGAGCAACCTAATTGAATGCAGTCGGCACTTATATCATGTTGTTTCAAAGGAAAGACGCCGGATACATGTCATGCCGATTTTTGTTTGAAAGAAAGACTTGTTGCTGTGAAAACAAATGCTGAAGAACAACTGCAAAAACAACAGTTTAGGCTTTCGTTTGAAACTTGTGACAGATGTCACAAAGGAAGTTCTACATGTATATACTAAATTTAGCGTTTTTATTGAATCAAACGACAAGTTTTCTGATACGCTCATCGGCCTCCAACTGTAGGTGGTACTGACCTATGACCTTTAGAAAATAACTCCGCTGGGTGTTTGCTATTATGCTGCTACGATAAAATTTGCCTGATAGGTGTCACACAGATTTTAATTCAAAGAAAAAACGTGTAGTCTAACTTAATATATATATAAAGCTAAAACCTCAATTGCTAAGGTAACAGGGATCAGTTGTCAGTAGATGTTACAGAAAATATATTTCGCACTTATTCAGTGCATCGTCAGTTCTGATAAAGGGCAGTTAAAACCTACAAGTAATGTTTTAAACAACATTACAGTGACGCAATAATGTCAAAACATGAGCGTAAAAAATTGAAAAACCATAAGCGTAAATATTGAAAAAATGCTGAATGAAAACTAAACCAAGCCGGCAGTAAAGTAAATAAAAGGAAAAGGAAAAGTTAGCTACTCAACGATTTATCCAAATATGTTAAAACAATAAAACAAGAAAGATATGTATATTAATATATATATAATATACATATCTTTCTTGTTTTATTGTTTTAACATATTTGGATAAATCGTTGAGTAGTTAACTTTTCCAGGGTGGCAACTGATTAGTAGACCGTATGGTCGTTTCTTTATCTCCTTATAAAAACAAAATATTAAGCATTGTGTGTATTTTTGTTTTATGTCACTTTTGTTTTTTTGATAAATAGATAATTGATTTTCAACTTCTAGTCAACACTCTGTCAAATAGCGTTTTGTTGTGTTCAGAGCCGACGCATGCCGAGTGACATAATTTCTCATTAATTGCCTAAGCTATTTAAGAGTTACTCGCAAGACAACAGCTACTGTACATTCACCGCACTATAGTACGGAATGGCCCGTTTCGGCTAGTCCAATTCGGCTGGTCCGATTCGGCTAGTTTCCTATTCGGGTACAGTCTTTCTCTGCTAGTTCCCTATTTGGCAAATTTTTGAAAATCCAACCATAATCCTTCTGTAATCCAACAAAATCCTTAAGTAAATCCAAAAAAGACTGCAGCCGAATCGGACTAGCCGAATCGGACCAGCCGAATCGGATCAGCCGAATCGGACTAGCCAAATAGTAGCAGACCCCTATAGTATGTAGTATGTACTACAGTTCGAACAGTACCCTCACCTAAACGATTCCTGTGATTTCTGGAAATATACAGAAGCAACTTGAATAAACAGTCCTGAAACATCAAAGTTTTTTTGTTGCCGTCTGTGTAGTAATTCAAAAAATTACCTTAATATATTTCTTAGGTTATGACAACACTGTGATTGTATGGAATGTGCTTACTGGAGAGTCTATATGTAAAATCGAACACCCTGATGCACCTACTTGCATATCTTGGAACTACGATGGCTCCAAGATGGCTACTACTTGCAAAGACAAAATGCTTCGCGTTATGGATCCCAGAAAAGAACATTGTGTTTCCGTGACTGTTAGTTTTGAGTTATTCTTTCTTGTTATGTTTGTTGTGTGTCTAAAACTCAGCATTAGACTTCATGCAGTATCATATCACGGAAATTATGTTTTGTTTTAAAGATAAAGTTTCGGGTCTTTTGCTTTGTTAATTGTGAGGAAAGATTCATTGAAATTTGCATCATGTACATTGTACAATGCAAAAAATATATTTACATTGGACTAATGGTTGCTTCTATGTGCTGCTTATGTTTCACATGTGACCTACCTTTTACATGGGACCTACCCTAGCTTTCTTATCCATTTTCCTTGTTCTCATTTTAAAATCACTCTAGAATTGCTGAAAAGTAACAAGCATCTGTAATCCACTATACGCATTGAAACTCTGGTAAACAAGTGATTGCTACTTCACTAACTCCCATGGTTCAACATTTTCCCACCCCTAGGGATAGGCCTTGCACACCTTAATGGTGAGAGCACCCTCGTTCAAGAGCCCCTGGTTTGGAGAAAAGTATGAAGAAAAATTCTGATTTCTTGCCAGCTATCAAAAATCGTTAATTTTATCATGCATGAGCTTGAATTCAAGTGAAAAGGACAGATTTTGCTACCATGGTTTGAATTATTCAAGAATTACGAGCTTTTAAATCATCTATAAAATTTTGCGTTTAATGCTGTCAAACATAAATTTATATTCTTGGTTGCTTAGTTCTCTGTTTCAAATTCGTTTTTTTTTGCTAAAAATTTGTTAATAAAAACCTTTTTATTTTGTAGGAAAAATCCATTTTTGGTGGATCAAAACCATCGAAGTGTGTCTTCCTGAAAAACAACAAGATATTTTGTGTTGGCTTCTCCAGGATGTCTATCCGATTATACGCCGTGATTGATTCAGTAAGTTTCGTGTTGTATATTTTGTTGCAAGCATCACTTATATTCAAAAGATTTGTCGAATGCACTCACACCTTGTTGGTCTGTCCTATGTTTTATCAAATACCGTTTTGCAAGACATTTGGATAATTACATTGGCATTGAAAGCAAACGGCCAGAAATGCGTATGAATAAATCCGTTTTTGTAGATTCGTGTCGAATACTTGAGAATCTCTCTAGTTAAAATTCTCAGCACCAAATTTTGTGCTTCTTTGCATTGATTTAACGTTTGTAACCGCTAAATCATAAAAAAAAGAATTTTGGCTGCTCTGTTGCAATTTACGAAGACTTTGTGTTTTTTTCATGCTTTGTTTAGATTCTAGAAAATAGAAGCTACTAAATATCTTGTGTAAGATCACATCAACCTTTAATCTGTCTCATACAAAGAACAGGGCTGATCTAATCTCTGAGTGGTTAAAACTTAGGCGGTGTGCGTTTACGATTTGGCATTGCATGAACGTACAACATAGTTGTTAACGGGTTGATATGCCACTGCATTATGAACTCAGGATATCGTCGTTTTAGAAGATAGAAAATGTAATAGTACATTTATTATATTAATGCTGTTGTCGAAAAGCATTATAATACGCTACAGCTTTGACAAAACACCACATTTGTAAAGATAAAATGTTTCATCTTGCTTGTCGGAATGTCGGTGGTTTAAGAAAACCGGTTGTTAATATGGAAGACAGGAGTTGAAAAAACTCTTTGCGCCGTGACTTAAAGAAGTTTTTGAAAAAAAAGAATAGATTTTTTTCAAAGCCATAGCAAATATTGATTGATGCCGTACGAGTCGGTGTAACAAGGATAAGAGTTAAACTGACTGGTAAAGGCGGTGATCGAATACCCTTGTGGCATGAGTGGTGCGATACCGACGAGCCCAGCCTCATGGGTAAAACATTGTGTCTATAGCTGTCTTCTTCTTCTTGCTTATGAGGCAGCAATTCAGGCAACATCTCCCAATTGCTGCAGCCAGTGCAATGTCTTCATATCAGGGTCTATGAGATCCACATGTTCTGCAGGTCGACACACTGGACAGTGATTTATGATGTGCTGTACTGTTTGACGTTCGCCACAAACACAGGCTGATGAGTTACACAAGGTCACAAGCCCCAAGAAAACATGTGTTTGAATCGACACACATCAGTACGGAGGCAATTCAAAGGTGCTTAAATAGTGTCTGGTGTAACTTGGAACTGGTTGGGCCGTGAGATGGTTTCCCAGCAGTTTCTGCATGACTTCATAAGATCGAAGTGATTTTCATGAAGCGCCACAATGTGTCAAGAAAAAGGCCACAGGCGTTTATATGTGAGCTGTTGTGCATCAAGAACTGAAGTGTGGAGAAGATGGCGATCATTGACCTCTACCTTTAATGCGAGCCGTATGGTGGAATTCTCTTTGCGTAATTTTGGTGGGGTGATGTCTGAAAGCACAGGTACCGTAATGAGCCTGTAGGGGTTGGATGCAGGCATCCAGTGATTATGCGCATGGTGTCGTTAAGGGCGATATCTACTTTTCCTGCATGTGCGCTGCGGCACCAGACTGGAGAAGCATATTCGGCACTGTACACAAGCAATAGGGCACTGGTACGCAGTGTTGGTTGGGGTTTTGGATCCCCAAGTAGAACCAACTAGACATCTGAGAACATTATTTCTTGCTGATGCTTTGGCACGAACTGAGTCACAGTGTGGGCAGGGGTCATGTCGGATTAGGGTTCCATCTAGAGCAGTGGTTCCCAACCTGGGGTTCGCGGACCCCTTGGGGGTCCGTGAGAAAGCATTTGGGGGTCCGTGATTACCTTGATGAATTTTGGAAAAAAAAAACGAAAAGCAATCTTTTTACTTTCATTTCTCTCTTTAAATGCAAATGTGTCAAGCTCAAGCCCGCGAGAATAAACTGCAACAACACCCCTCTCATTAAATTTGCTTACGTTGAAAAAGTTTCGGCATGGCACTTAGGGTCACCTTAATATTGAAATACTGCTGACCTTTTTTGAACAATTCATTCATTTTCTTATTTGAGCAACTGTTTAACCTGATATTCGCCGCAGGAGTCATAGCGGCAATGCAATATGACACCGTACAGTAGTTGAGCAGCATAATTATTACAATACTCAATAGTATGTTAATTGAGTTCCAGGCAAAATTTAGGTAGGGGTCCGCAGAATTAATAATTTGATTAAAGGGTTTAAAGACAACAAAAAGGTTGGGAACCACTGATCTAGAGGGACTCGTAACTGATGGCCAGCTTCCTTGTTGTTGAGGTGGAAAGGTGTGATGGTGGTTTTAGCTGTGCTGAGTTTTAGTCTCCACACTCTCCAGTTTTTTAGGTGAGATCAGCTTCATATTCTCGGTGAGGACATCCTCTACCTTAGTCCAATTTTTGTTTGTATATAGTTCGGCCAAATTGTCTGCATAGCTGTACTGTGTGGAGTTTGTCTAGGCTAGGAAATGTCGTTAATATAGATAACATGGGTGCTAAGCAAGATCCTTGTGGAACGCCATTCCTTAGATGACGGGGCGGCTGGATTGTCCGTCGCTGGTTTTCAGCACAAATGTGCGGTTTGCTGTAAGGTTAGCGAGAAAGCGAACAAGTTGTTTGTTAGGAATTTTTGTAGGAGTTTAAGCCAGGGCTTTGGAGCCGGAACCGTGCATTTTCAACAGAGCTGGAGCCGGAGCTCTAGTATTGGCTGAATTCATATAACTTAACAGCAACCCTTCACAAAATTAAGAATTGTTGCCTCTTTGGCGCCACCTATTCTAACTAACCACGTTGCCGGGGATTTGACAGCAGAGCACTCACATGTTCATTGTTCATCGCTGCAACGGATGATACTGACTGACGTTCATCCTTAAACCTCATTAGCTCCGGAGCTGAAGCTAATTTATGATAAAAGGGAGCTTCGGAGCTGGAGCAATTTAACATTTACGCCTGCTCCAAAGCCCTGGTTTAAGCACTAGGCCCTGGTGCCACACTGTGTCATAAGCCGGAATGGCCCGTTTTGGTGAGTCCGATTCGGTGAGTTCGATCCCTTAACGGGGCATTTTTTCAATTTTTTTTTTAAATTATCGGGTACCGTAGCCTAATTATCATTGCCGTTTTAGGGTTTGGGGTTAGGGGTTAGAGGATAGAAACTCACCGAATCGGACTCACCGAATAGTAGCAGACCCGTCATAAGCAGTAGATAAGCATCTACTAATATGACACCAGCTTTATTGCCCCTCTCGAAACTATCCTTTATGTCATTAGTTAATTTAGTTGTTTAATCGGTTGTACAACGCCCATGGCGGAAGCCAGCTTGTTCTGCGGGAAGTTGCGGATCAATGACTGGTTCAACTGGTGTTATAATGAGCCGTTCAAGAATCTTGTAGGAAATACAAAGGAGAGAGGGACGATAACTCTTTGGGTCTTCCAACGTTTTTTTTGGTTTGGGTAGGGAATCATACTTGCCTTCCGCCATATCTTGGAAATTGTGTTGCGATTAAGACAGATTGAATAAAAGTCTAATATTAGCATTGACTTAAAATTTCAAAAATGTGATTCAAGTAGGTTTTTAGCTAAGGTTTTCAATTGTAAGCTCACGCAGAGAAAAATTAAAACAACCTTTTGTGCATCACAGAAAGATCTAAATACAGTATTGGTCACTGAGGAAATCGACAATGCCAATGGGACCATTTATCTCCATTACGACCCAGATAACAACATCGTTTTTACGTACGGAAAGGTAAAAAATGCGTTGTAAATTATCGTTTGTTTGTTTTTTCAATAAAGTGACGTGAACAAGTTTAGCAATGTGGAGCAGTTGTTTGTTTATTATTTCTTACGTTAAGGTGCGTACCTTACTCTCAAAGTATTTGACTGCTGATTTTTTTAAATTTTGCATGATATGAAACTCTTGAAGCAACTAATTGTTTTTGGAAATTTTTGACTTATATTGTGTCAAAACCTGAAGAATTCACACAGTGGAAGTAACCCATTTTAGTTAATATTTTAACGATTCATCCTCATGGTTCAACTTTTTGTAATTGTGTTTACCTGCTAATTATAATTTGCTGTCTGTATGTATTATGCATTGTGCATTTGTTTTCTAAGTGTATATATATTATATGTTAACTGTGGCTAAAATTCAAATTATACCAATTTTTTTAGAAAAAACAAGGAACATGGATTTGTCCTGATTGCAAACATTATATAAAGATTGTGTATCTATCACTTAGAAAATTAGATCCAATACAAGACTTTTTGACGTGTACAGATAGGGCTCAGATGAACCGGTGTCACTAATTCTCATAGACACTGTAAACAACTTTAAAACTGTCAGTACCGATATTAGTTTGTTGTCACGTCATTTACAGATTCGCTGGTGATTAAAAAGTCCAATATGGGACTAGCAGCCAGGGCCACAGTAGTAACAAGTAAATAGTAAAGCTTACTCTTGATGCTGACGCATCATTTTAATGCACCTTTCTTTTACGTTGCTCTTATTGGCTGCTTACTGAATTCCACATAATGGGAGACCGTTTCGTGTACTGTACAGTGTATTTTTGACTTTTTTCTATTCACTACAAGAGTTTCCGCTAAAGTCGAGTGTAAGATTGTGACAGGCACCAACCGATTTTGAGCGCATTTTACAATGCTTCCTTCGGTGGCTCTTAAAGCGACATTGCGGTGGTTGCTGAGAAGTTTGGGAAATCTTTGTCCATTCTAGAGACATGATTTATTCCACACATATATCTTTCTTTCAGTGGTGCTTCCATGCTGGTGACGAATGTTTGTTCAAGAACATTTGTGTCTGGGCCATGATTTATCCAATGAATGTTTAGGAAGGATTTGAGGCAACTCTGGTCGAATCGTTCCTATAGCTGCACAGAATACTGTCATAATAGCCCACACTAAGAAGTGTTGTTAATAGAGCTATTTAATCTGTCGATGAGGAGGCAGGGCCAGGGTGTGAAGGCAATTGGTGAAGGTGAATACATGAAGGTGAATCCGGCCAATCTCGGTAACAGGAACATCACCGGATTACAACTGGACAACTACTATATGTCATGATCTTTTGTTTCTCTTTGCAAGTGGTGTTTGTTTTGTGTATGACATTCTCACCTCGCAGTCACAAAAATGGATTGATTGCATACTCGGTGTAAAAAATACGAAGGTTATCCATTACTTTTGAATCCCTGTTTTGACCGTGCGAGTCATTTCCATAAGAATGGATAATTGGATATCTCAGATGACTTAGGATTTTGATAGATGTTAGTTTCTTATGAATATCTTGTTAATGAAATGTAATTTGATCTTGCTGCAAGAAAAACTTTTCATGCAAAAAAAAGGCATTTTAGAAGTCTTAAAAAGTGTATTTTGGTTTTTGAAAAGGATTATTTGAATGGACATTTCCTGTGGAAACATTTCGCTTTAAACTGTCCTAACATGCATCAATGCTAAAATATGGTAAAAACCAAAACCTTCAACACAATTTTTGCACTGTGATCAAGAAATTTAAAGAATACCGTAAAAAAGAATTCGCGTCAAATTGTCTCGCGGTTAGATGTCCCTGCTCGACCGCGGTCAGTTGTCGCGCGTCAGGTCGGCCGCGACAGAACGTTCTGAATCCTTATCCCCTTTCTTTACCTCTTCCATATGACGTTTGTTGTCAACCTATATTCAGTCGCCACCTCTGCTTGGAGCAGATTGCGCATCAACGTGGGTTATCTGTTTCCATAAATCATGGTTAAAAATTTAGCTAGCCCGCCCAGCATCATCAACTTGAGTTCGGTCCATGCCAGATGTTGTCTTGTCAGGTTGTGAACCTACAAAACGCAATATGGCGGTCCTGGCAACCTACCTCCTCAAGGTGTCATATTATATTTTAACATTCTCTGAAGATAAGTAATAATCCTACGTTAAATAAGTTCCTAAGAAAATCATTAATGAAAATTAAGTTTAGTTTTCAATGCAATTTCAATGCAATGCAGAACAATCCTCCAATACAGGCTGGTAAGTCAATTGAGATTTCATAGTCACCTTTATTGCCAAATAGTGAAAAGGTTTGTTTGCGTTGCAAATATTTGCCGGCGTCCAGTTAACATGGAAGCACTGAATTGTGCAAGCACAGCAGTGCTGTTGTGCTAACCTACGCAGCTTGTGTGCCTGTTAGCGCAAATCGCATATCTTGAACATACGGAACTTTTAATTTCTTGTTTTCTGTTTTTCGGCGAGTGTTGCCGTTGGGTTCACTTAATAGCATTTTTGATTTCGAGGTACCGTATTAACTTTTCAGATGACTGGGCTTAGTTAATATTTTTGCATTGAGGTTTGCTTGTGCGTCAAGTTATTTACTCCCGAATACAATTGGCTCGTTTTAAATGGAATCATTAATAAGCTACAATTTTCATATGGTAAGGTTACACACAGTGTATAATTTTGTTACACACACTGCTGAGTTTTATTAGGCTACTAGGTTTCTGTCATCGTATCTTCGGTTTTGTTCCCACGTAGTGGGGCTGGCCATTTTTTTTTTGCAGCGATTGACTTCACTTCTATTATCTCAAATGCATGCTAACCCTAACCCAAACTAACGTGCGAGGTGTGGACTGGAAACCAAAGAAGCATATTCTTGTAGCTCAATCATTCAAATGCATGGTATGACATATTGACATAGGGTGATACTTTTCGACTACTCAATTGGAAGAACTGGTGCAGTGTGGTGTGTCACAATCTTCAGTCATGGCCCCTTTGCAGCTCTTGGCCACTAGCACAATATATCTACTGCACACACTCTGGTGCTGTCTCCATGAGTTGGGGCTTCCATGCTCATCTTGGCCTGTTTCTTGAATCTCATGCTATGCTGTTGTTGAGAAGTGAAAACTTTTACAGGCAGCCACTCTCAAAGCAATGTCAGTCAAAAGAGGCCAACTACTCCCACCCATTATCTTATTAAAGCTCTTGAATTGACTTACAACATAATATTATAAGGTTGAGAAAAGTTAAACGGCATTTTAAAAGTCTGAATTTGATAAATGCACCTGTGAACTGAAACTGTTTCAAACTTAACCAAAAAAGAGCTTTAGCATTTAGATTTAGACCATGTTTTCGTGTCTTATAAATTGTGCTTTTTGCTTTATGCGAATTTCTCTTTATGCGAATTTCTCTGTCATTTCTTGTAATGTTTACAAGTAAAGAAACTATTGCTAGGGATCCGTTCTGTTTGCAATACGAAAAAAGAAGTCTTTGAAAAACATGTCAAGAAGTTGTTCATATGCTGTATTTTTTAAATGCTAAGGGATTGAGCTGCAGCATTCATTAAAAAAGTCTTTCAGGAAAAATAGAATCAAGAAAGTGCTGTTGTTTGCTAAGCCTTACAATTGCGCAAAAACCCAAAATTGACTCATGTTGGTGTTAAAAAGAAATTTTGCGGTAGTTAATTGTTTTTTCTTTTGCTTTCTTGTGCAGGGAGACGCTCAGATCAAATATTATGAGATGACTGACGCCGAACCATATGTGCACTTTCTCAGTGTTTACCAAAGTACGTCCAGTCATCGTGGTGGAGCGTGGATGCCCAAGCGCGGCCTTGACTTCACAACCTGTGAAATAGCAAAGTAAGGTGGTAGTTCTATGTCTGTTTGTATTAAGCTTCCTTGTAGCGTTAGGTTCGTTGCCGTTGGAAATGCAACTTCATTTTAGCACAGTTTGAAACTAAGAAGAGTTTTTGTGTCAGAAGCACCTTCATGAAACGTTTAATGACAAATCTCATCTTTGAATCGGTTTCAGTTCATGTGGTCGTTCTCGTAGAGCATCTTGCGCAGAGTAGCCTAACTTAGTTTAAGTAGAAGTTGCACTTGACCCCGTTGGCGCGGTGTGTACACCTCAGTGTTGTGACCTGCGCAGGTCAATTGCCTACACAGCACTAAGAAGTTCAATAAAAGCAAATTCTAACCGCTTTCAGCGGTGCTAAATTATAGAATAGTTTTTGGCTTAGCTGCTTGATATCTGGTGGTAGTTTTCCAAAGAAGCGCGGTGCTTGCGCGCCAATAGCAAAATCAAATTTTAAAGCGTTTTTTTTTTCTAATGGCAGATATCCCATACAGCAAAATTTGTCATTTTAACATTGACTCAACGTCTGCAGACGTTGAATTTTTACAAATCAATGTAAAAATGAGGAATTTTGTAGTCTGGTAACAAGCAAGGTATGAAACAGTTTGCTCTGCATTGTATAAGTAACGCTGCAACCAACCATTGTCTACCGATAGCTCAAAGTTTTAACAAAAATTCGATTGTTCCCAACGTCTTGTAGGCAGGGTGGTGTAAAGCAACCAACTCGCTGCATTCCTTATATAGACAAACGTCAAAATGCCTACAGGAAATAGTCAGCTGCGGAAGTGACTCAGTTAACGAGAATGTACACAAGTCTTCACTGTAATGCTTCGCTCAGACACTCTCAGCTTAATGTTTTTTGTTTTAACGTCACTTAGGGCTTTTCGAATGTAAAATTGGGTGTGGTGGTGACAATTTGGGTTGTTTGATTGAATTGAAACCAGTGATGTTCACCCTCTTTTACTACATGTCAAGGATTTTAGACTGTTGTGAGCTAGGAAATAGGGAAACTTGTTTCATACTCGTCTTTTTACTCGATGTAAAATACCATGCCAATGTCATGCAGCTCATTAATGATGCTTTTGAGGACAAAACGGGTTAAAGGAATCAGCAAAAAAACAATCATCTCAAAGGAATTAGTTTCATTAATTGGAGGAACGAATCAAACAACATTTCCCGAAAGTAATTAGTGAAGGAAACAACACAACAAGAAACCAACCAAATCGTGCTTGCAAAACTGTAAATGACAAAAGCACAGCTAGTGACTTTGCGATAGGGTAACACCTGTTGGATAGCCAAGAATGTGTTTTGAACTTTAAACTAGAACTTAGAAGTGTTTTCAATTCTTGCTTATAGCCGTTCCTGGTTCCACCTCGCAGAACTGGAAGCAATCTTCATAAAGACTCTCAATCCAATCTTATGCCGCCAAAAAGAATTCTTTAATGCCTTGATGCTTTTTTGTTAATTTTCTGTTCCAAATTTACATTTCTTTTTTTCTGCTATAAATACTTTACCACTTTTAGGCTTATTTTATTTTGATGATAGCTCCTGAAGAGAGTCAAGACGAAAACCTGCAGCTTCGAGCTACCATGAGCAATATTCTACTCGCAATTTTCAAGTTTTGCACCACCAATCAAAGCTTCAAGTTTCATTAATTCTTCAAAGGCCTCACTTGCGTAACTTCTGTCAATTAATTGCAAAAATTTCTAATTTTTTCAGAACATAAGTTGCTTGACATGTGAAGTACCTGGTTTTCATTTGTCACTTATTTTGAGATTGGGAGTTAAAAATCTATGCCTATTTTTTGAATATTTTTCATAGTACTTCACCACGTGCAGACTGGTTTCAAGCCGTCTAAACAACCTAAAACTTTAGAAGGCTGCTGTATTCCGACAATTTAATTATGCAACTCAGCTATGCTTACAGTTTTGCGAATTAGGAACATTTTCAAGTAATAAAAAACGATTCTTAAAAATGATAATTTGTTCTTTTAACATAGTGTCATACATTGAACTTGTGCATGTAATGGCGTTCCATTATTTTGAGTATTTCATGCACTCTGCCATCATCATCGCAATGCGGTTCATCTCATCTCCATGCTTTGAGGTGCTAAAATTGGAAAGAAAATATTAACGTTAATTTAAAAAATAAATATTGATATATGAATCAAATATTAACGTACTTTGCCAAAGTGGTGGCGTCAGTACTGACAAACTTCAAACTTCTCTTACATGCTAATGGTTGATGCAGATGCGGTAATTAAACCATAACATACACCGTGCTTTACTACTGCCGATAGATCAAGTGATCTGTGCTGAGGCATGCATTGCGGATTTACACCTGAACGTTTTATTGATGGTGCTTTATAACGAGGGAAAACTGGTTGAAAAAGTCACAGCTGTCATGTAGCACAAATCATATCTAGTTGTTTTAACCACTGATAGACGATCAAACAATCGTCTAATGTCTTACAGTACGTTTTCAATATAATTTGCTCTGACTTTGAAAATCTGAACTTGTTGTTTTAGCTTTACTTTAGGCGTACTTTGCGAATCTATTGAAAGAAATTATTATAAACCCGTTTTTTCTGATTGGTTTCATCCGATTTAGATGCTACAAACTTATTGAAAATGCATGCGAGCCAGTCAGCTTGATTGTACCGAGGAAGGTGAGTGGGAATCTTTGTTACTTTTATGTCATAACTTTGATTCATATCTTTTTCCACATGATCGGAAAAGCTGTGATTCGCATTTCGCTATCAGGAATTAATTGTGTTGTGTATATAATTTAATTAACCTAATTTAATTGTGTATATAATGATTGTGCAGGCATGCATTTTTATTTCCTGTTCAATTATACTCTTGTATTGTGATCGATATTGCATTTACTTTCACTGAAGTTGGAATTGGAAAACTTACCTACATTTCGAACAGTGCCCAATATTTAATACTTCCAGCTGATCAAAAATCGCATGTAATGAGAAATTAGCTTTTCAACTATGACATATACAGTAGCCTAATTACTCAAAAGCGCCTTGAGAAACCAAACCCAACGTTACTATGTGCTTGATCAATGATCATATTGCAAAACCTTGAAAACTACTTTATAACCGCATTGCAACGTATTCTTAGATTTCGTAAAATTGTATTTAAATTTGCGCAAACGTCACAGTGTAGCATCACTGGAAACCCTTGGCCTGCTGCCAAATCCTAAATACATTCAGGTTGTCTTGGATGTCTCGCTCGAGCACTTGATATAAAGCTATAATAAAAGACCAGTTTAAACGCTGCTTGCTTGAGCGTACGACCAGTAGGTCACAGAGTGGAAGAAGAAAACAAGGCTTGCAAGTTTCATTTCTAACGTTTTGTCTCCGCTCTATTGGATTGCCTCTGCTAAGGCGTGGCTGCGACTCGTCCATCTTCGCACTGCTGTCAGTATATGACGCTCAGCTGTAGGCTACGATGACACCTTTATCGTCTGTGGGTATGGCTTGAAGAAACAGTCGCAGGTCACATTGTAAACGACGCATGTGCACAACTCCTCACGCCTCAAACCGAAATGCGTGATGTGCACGTTTTGGGCGATAAAACAATTTCAGATTTTCAGTAACTTTTGTTTTGAGTAAAAGACAGAGCCATATATTCCTGGACTGGCCATATATTACAAGGCTTCATGAGAAGAAGCATGGAGGTGTTTGGCCTTTAACATAATGTTACAACACTAATTAAATCACAGTGTTAGTTGTGAAAGCAAACAGATTTAAAGCATTTTGAAATACTTCTGTTGGTTTTTAATCAAGCGCTTAACCAAAAGGTTTCTGATGCGTTCCTGTATATTTTAAATAATAATAATAATAATGTTAGTTTTTATAGAGCGCTGTATCCATCGCAGAATGCGTTGCTCCACAGCGCTTTACATAACAGACAGTGTCAAATAGTAAATGTCGTTTTTTATCATCTATCACAACATCTTAACCTTTAAAATAAGTTGTGGTAACATTGTCACTGCTTGCCTGTTCAGACAAGAGGTTTTTAATAAGATCTCAAACAAATAATTTTGTTTATTTACAAACAGTCTGATCTCTTCCAAGACGACATTTATCCAGATTGCTCCAGCTACGAACCATCGCTTACAGCTGAGGAATATAAGGCAGGCAAGAATGCGCCGCCAAAGACGATGGACATTAGACCATGTGAGTGGCCTCAGCATCAATAAAGTGACACCAAGTCAATAGCAGTGCATGAAGATATATCAGTTTACACGACTACTTGACAAAACAGAACTTGTTCTGCATGCATTGTCATTGATCAATTTTTCAAAGTTCCGCTCGATGGGAACACGAAGCAAAGTTCAAAAATCGCTGCTTTAAAATGACTTTTAAATTATCGAACTTGGGTGTGTCTTGTGTTCAAACAGTGTTCCCTCTGAGATTCGCAATTGCGCAGTAACAGTTGGTCGTTCTTGTGCACTTGCAACGCTATAAATTTAAAACAAAACAAAATCATTTGTCACTCTGCAAACGCTGCCTAATGTGCACAAAAAATTGTTTGCGAAATGTAAATTTTCTTAGTAGGGACACTGATTTTCCAAAATGTTTGTTTTTTTCTCTGCAGATTTCGACGAGCTTAAAGCCAGCAAAGGCGGCAAAGGTACAGCCGCAACCAAATCCAACAAACCAGTGCGTTCACTGTCCCAGAGGCCAGCTAAGACCTTGTCTGTTGTCTCTCCCGCGCAAAATGGAGCAAGTAATACGCCTGTAAGTATCGTTATACCCCTCAGAGTGTTTGCAATGTTGGGATTGTTTCACTATTTCATGTATTTTGATGTCATCGTTACTTAAGTTGTGAGCAGTTTTGATGGAATGATGACAAAAGTTTCATTATCTCGGCTGAAACCTACCAGATGTAGGTCTTACCCAGATCTGCACTGAAAGGTACCAGAGAGCAGAATATCTTTGGTCTTGTCATCTACGACCCTCAGACGTTTTGCACCATTTCGTGAACGAAAGATTTTGCATGTTTCCTGGCAGCTGATTGTAGCAACAATTGACAGCAACAGACACCGTGTTTTGCCCATGAGGTTGAGCTCATCAGTATTGCACCACTAATTCATTTTTTTCTTCGCGCAACACTCAGAGTTCAAGGTGGATACATCTACACCTTGCCAGTTTACAGTTTTTCCATGTAAAAAGGAATTTTTACTTAACATCATTAGTGCGTTCGCTCCGGGAGCCGTCCACACACCGAAACACTCAACAGGCACACCATACTTACATGGAAAATACCCACCAGGAAAGCGAGAGACTTTCTCTGACCAAAGGGACCCCACCACGGTCCACGGTAGCCTAGATAGTAATCTGTGGGTATATAAAAAAGGTTATTGGCTGCCCAAAGCTTATCTATTTCAACTTTCCTCTTGCTGATGTTGGAGCAGACTAGGAAGTGGCGGGTCAAGGTAGAGAACTAGCACGATTTGGTAAAAGTTTAATTTTAGATGATTTGTGTGTGTGTGA
The DNA here is from genome assembly GCF_918807975.1 of Aplidium turbinatum. Classification (NCBI taxonomy): domain Eukaryota; kingdom Metazoa; phylum Chordata; class Ascidiacea; order Aplousobranchia; family Polyclinidae; genus Aplidium; species Aplidium turbinatum. The sequence continues at coordinate 22,120,818 of NC_137477.1, forward strand.
GCTTCTTCTTGGTGCTCGTTTGAAGAAGGGCACTGGCGTGTGGAAAAAGGGCCACTGCAGTCTGACATCTCATTTGGCGTAGATGCCACAGAGAGGGGCAGCCAGATAGAGAGTAGCTTTTGCTGACCCCAAAGTTTTTTTGTGGTGGGCTGCTGTAATCCTGTCTTCCCAGAGGGAGTGGGACGAGGGAGAGTGATGGTTAAAGATTTCCCGCTGCAATTTCTGACTGTTGTCCGCTTGTTTGGGGGCTCTTTTGGAGTAGATGCGTTAAGTCTCCAGTGTGTTGGAAAGGTAAACATCCAACTTCTCAGCGGCTGCAGAAAGGCTGTTTCGCACAGGGGGTTTGGGTTGTCTTTTCCCCCGCGGCCCATGATCTTAAAGCCATCATCGCCTGATCGCTCGTGGTGGGGTTCTTACGCTTCTTTGCCCTCTTCTTCTGTTGGAACTTTGGTCATGCAGCTCCACAACCAGGCTTGTGAAAACCTGATGACTGGCAAGTAGAACAGGTGATCTGTTGCCTTTATTTTCTTGATTTATTTTGAAAAATATGAAGATTGGACTGACGAAGAAAATCAGCTTCAACCGACGAAGATAAATTATTCAAACGAGCATGGCGTTTGATATGCTTTTTCATTATATTTCAAACGCTTTCACTCGTAAAACTTGCCTCTAAGACGGTGCTGATTATCCAAGTATCACTGTTCGGTTCCAACACCGGTTGAACATGATTTTGTCTCGCCTTGTTTCGGTTTTGCAACACTTTTTGTTATGAAGTAAGCTGGCAAAGTGTACTGAAAAGATCGACAAAGACCACGCACTAATGCAAAAGATACACAGGAAAGTATCATTCTATATAATAATTTTGGTTTTGTTGGAGTCTTCGCCACACATGTATGGCTAGAGCCTAGACAACTGCTATTTCTCATCCAAATATAGTAGGTTTAAAACAGAATCGTTCAATGTAAATTTTCTCTATCCATGCAAAAGTAACATGCGACCATGATAAGGCAAAGTTAATCTGCTTTTATACGTTATTTTAAAGTGTAAAGGACTTGATCATGATTGGTGAGAATTAACTTCTCGCTGCCTTGTGCCTTAGTATTGAAGTAGCAAGAATTCAACTTCTCTTTATCCAGCAATTCCCGAAACCACGCTACACAATCGACATATCCTACTTTTTGATGAAAACTTGACTGATTGCGAATATTTGTTTTTGCTGTTATGGTCTGCTGCGTTAGTTCTGATGTATTTTCGACCACTATTTAAACAGACACTAAATCTAAAAGATGACATGTTTAAATTGCACTAAAAGTTAATTTAAATCGCTCAGGCAGAATTGGGGTTTTTATTTTGTACCCAACGGCTTAAGTCCACAGGTGCAATGTAAGTTGCTATTGTGCATTTGCTCAACTGACGTCTCCGCGGTGCTGCCCCGTTGATGCGTTGTGGTATGATTGTTATTGTGCTAATTTCCGGTGTTAGACAATTTTAACAAGCTTAATAGAAAAATCACCATTTTGTGATATAAACAACAACAATCTGGTACTCTTTTGTGAGTGTTGTGGTAGCTCTTGATAGATTAGGTTTTTTGAAAAAACTGCTATCAATATTGTAAACCAGATGTTTTCACATGGGACGTTTACAATTTCCCAGAGTTCGCTGCGCCAAGTTCATGTGTTTACCGCAATTTACATTAATTTTTTAATAACTTGTAGAAATCCAATGTGTTCCCGTTCAAATTCCACGAATATGCCACAGCACTATCTGACACCATTTGTTAATGCAGAAAGTACATCTAAATTGTACCGACTTCATGTTTGCGCTACATTTGGCGACGTCTAATCCACGCAAACGAATATTTTTTTGGTCGCTAAAAGCTCGGTATGTTTTCAGAACGTCGATTTGGACGAACTGGTGGAAGAAGTCAAGAAGTTGAAAGCAACAGTCAGGAAAGTTTGCCGTCGCCTCACCGTTCTCGAAAAGCAGGTTGGCGAAGTGGTCGCCGATGACGATCATGAGGAAGAGTAATAAAAGAAACAAGCCAGGAGTAAGAAAAAAAAGGAGCAATGTTTTCCATGTGTAATATTTTTCTGCCATAGCTCGTTTCTGACTGAGGAATTGCACCATTTGCAAAGAGATCGTAATTTCAGCAGGATGCGTCACCATTTAGAAAAAGCGGTGATGGTTTTTTTCATTATCATCAAGTCATTTTTTAACAAACGCCACCACTGTTTGATAGATTTTTACATCACTGATATAAAATCTTCCGACAACAAGACTTGATTTATTTAAATTTTGATTCTTAAACTGTATTCCACCCAAAACCTGCCGTGGAATTCTCGACCTTGGCTCGAAAGGCGATTCCGTGCCACAAGCTCCACAAAAAACAAAGAGTAGGTTTTCTATGTAGATGATGTAGCGGTTCACACTAAACAGAATTTACTTATACCACATAGCCGCTAGTGGTCTATGCTATCGTCGTATCCGCTGTTACTTGAATGGTCGCTACTTTTAATCGCTCATTCAGCATTTTCTAACCTGGCCACCCTTCCCTTCAAAAATAAGATGGAGTTCGTTTGGCAGTCTGACGTATTGCGTTGGGACAGAATTCATGCCAAAAAGCGCAATTAAATGCTCTTGCTGAAGTAACGCTTGTTGATCTTCACCTCCCTCGTGGACTAAAGAGAACGCAAGCATCACTTGAGAATTGCATTTTGGTCTCTTGGACTTCTCAAGGTCTTTAATCTACTCCTATCCCAGACAGCAAAATTTGTCATTTTTACATTGATTCAACGTCTGCAGACGTTGAATCAATGTAAAAATGACGGATTTTACTCTCTGGGTATTTGTCTCTGAGCTGCTTCTGCAAGTAAATGAAGATAATCTGCGAGTGCCTATTGTACCTTTGTACGCCATTGGTTTGTGACTGAATATCAAATGTAATCTCTTTCATCAAATAACAGCCATCAGTAAAATCTGATCATTTCACCGTTGATTGTACATATTCTAAAGCCGAATCAACGCGTAAATGTCAGATTTTGTGTTTGGTCCACTGTTTGTGTTGGCACAACTCTTTCAGTTTTTTACCATGTAATGACGTGTTTTGCCGATGTTGTATTTGAACAAATCTGTTGAAAACTTGGATGATAACTTACTTCGCTATGGATTTCAATTTTGTATGTGCTATGCTTTTTGGTAGTTATAAAAATCGCTCTGTCGTCTATTTTTCTTGTGTATCAGACTATTTACTCTAGAAATTTATGTGTTTTTAATCTAATATTATCCCAGACAGCAAAATTTTCCGTTTTTACATTGATTTAACGTCTGCAGAGGTTAAATCAATGTAAAAATGGCACATTTCGTTGTCTGGGATCAGGGCATGTAAAACAAAAACTAAAACACTTGTTTGAATGTTTCTCTCTAATTTATTGAAGCAAATTGGCCACACTCGCACATTTTTATTATGCTTCTAGATCTATAAAAGCCAGGATTTTCCAAAATTAATTTTCAACTGCACAACCAAGTCACGTGATCGATGTTGGGAGGATCGTGCATTTTTTTTCTTCCAGTTTATCGCACAACTTCCTTTTGTTGCTGGTAGATATAAAATCGCATGGATTGCTGTGTAAGTTTTGAGCTTGCACTCACTTTTTAAATATTTTGTATATACGATAATTTTTATCTAGAAGCTAATTCGCAATACAAGAATGCACACCCCACTCGTGGCTCAACAAATATTTTGAAAGCTAAACCGCTTTCATCTTTTAAGTTTAAACAAACCATTCACCGCTGTGGATAAAAGTAGTTTAGTCTTCAAAGCGTTTGCTCAGCCATGAGTCTTCATTCTGGTCTCTGCTCTCACTCAATTTAACCAACCCAGACGGCAAATTAAATGTTTTTTTTACATTGATTCAACGTCTGCCGGCGAATGTGTAAAAATGATGAATTTGTTGGCTAGGATTCACTGCAAGCATTTTGCTCAAAACTAACTTTAGCATTTATACTTGTAACCAATACTGACGTTTTGTTTTACAATTTACATAAACGTGGGCAAGTTTTCTTAATACGTTTTCACCACTCTGTCTTTGTTACGGTAGTTTTGATTGAGACGTTTTCTTTCGATAGTTTGGTTTATTCCGTTTGGTTCGGTTGAAAATTGTTTTGAAACCTTACGTCTGTTACTGTTTTAGCTATTTTTCATCAATCGAGTATTCACACCGACACGATCAGGATGTTCCTGAATCTGGACTTTACGTGAAAATAACAGGATTTGCAACAGGAACATCTTGGCCCTTGCAGCATACGTCACAAACGCGTTGGAGAATGTTAATTTTGCTCATATCAAGCGTTTGGTATGTCTAAAATCAGCTCGCCGTAAACACCTTTATGAAAAAAAAACAAAAAACTACTTTGTCCGCAAAAAAAATACGTCGGTCCGTAAGTGATGATGAATTTGCATGTTCCTTCCTCAGGATCAATCCGCATGACCGTTTAGCGTTTTTTTAGTTCTATTGCTTCAGCTTTGTTGAGCAAAAATAGCCAGCACCACTCCCCAGACAGCAAAATCCGTCATTCTTACATTTCAGTCAGATTACCGTCTGCAGACGTAGAATCAATGTAAAAATGACAAATTTTGCTGTCACGGTTGCTGAATGTTGAGAGTGACCGAGCTCTTTCATGCAATACCGTTGATGCTCTTGAAATAAAACAAACTTTTCTTCGAAAAAATTAAGTTCCATGACTGAAAAGATTTGAAACTCTTCAAAGAAAAGTGCAGTTGTTGATTTCATCATTACACATTGTTTTGACTGATTTACTTTGGTTTGTTATTACAAAATTGGACCCAAAAGATCCGCTCGCAAGAGGCGTTTATTTTTACGGTTTCACAACTGAGTAAAATTCTTACTATACTTTCAGTACTTTTTGATTTGGTGGACCAATGTTGTTTATCAGATGGATGCCTGAGCGATTTGCAATAGTAATAATCATCGTTTTTTGTATGTTAATTTAACGTAATCGATCCATAAATGAACTTAATATGAACGTCTAATTTGATCTTCTGTTTTGGGTTGCCGTGTTCAACTTCAGTGAGCAAATGTCGGAAAAGCTAAAAAGATGACGTAATTGCACAGAACATTCCACTTAGCCCAGAATGTTCTCCGTCGTCATAGAAAAGATTGTTGTTTTTTCATCAGCGCTTTCTCATATTATTCAAGGCTGCAAATGTATGTGTGACTTGCATTAGACTAAATCATGTAAAAAGTGGTGAATTGAATAAATAATGTATCCCACATAGCCTTGCGTGTTTTTGAAATGCTTTAAAGGAGACAAGTCCCAGTGCAACAGTGTTTTGCTTCATTTTGAGTCGTGTACATGCGTAGTCTACTTTTATTCCATGATGCTAGACTACAGTAGTCTTTAGTACAGGTCTCCGAACTATTTTGAGCCAAGATCTATTTTTTTCAAGTAACCAATCTCAAGAACTGCTAACCCCACGTAAATATCACAAATCCACTCGCACCTTCAGCAGACTTATAAGTAGACTAAAACCCGTTAAGCCCAGCTATGCAGTGCAGAAGAGCAAAACGAATAACTGCCATACAAAGCATTACCGGTTGCAGTCATGTCATATATCCATTATTTGTGCATGTGAATTACAACGAAACGTAATCTTTTTCGAAAATCGCTTGTGCCAATGCAGAAGTAGAAATATAAAGCAGCCACAAAACTGATCTTTGAATTTGAAAAAGGAAATTGATTGAATGTTATCGGAGTGAAAATTTCGCACAGTAGACTACTTGTGGAATGTAGACGCTTTGAACTACTGACGCAGGCCGGTCATCGAGATTGATAAAGGTTCTAATAGTTTAAGTGTTGTCTGATTATTATTGGTCCATCCACGGTGTGCCCGCTGGCTAAATGGATAGCATTCCTTGAAATGCGTTGCTCAAGTGCACATCGTCGAACCAGCATCGCTTGATCTGCAAATCTCTTCCTACCTGATTGGGTGATCAATGACAAAAAGACCCATTTATTCTTGACAAGGGTCTTGTAGTATTGTATTGGGGAGATTTGTAGCCTACTAATTTAACAGCCTTGTCGAATTGTGTTATATCACAAAGAGAAGGGGTTAATTAACAATGTCATTGGCTGGCTGGCAAGGCCTGGCTCCCTCACCGGGATGCGAGTGTGGCGCCACAGACCAGACAGTAGATCATGTCGTCCATGACTGCCCAATCCATCAACCACCACATGGAGCGCTTGGACTGAAGGCCCTGGATGACGAGACTGTCGAGTGGCTGATGACATCATGCCCAAACATATAGTCCAGAAGAACAGCTCATACGACGAAGAAGAACAATGTCATTGACATCTTATGATCGGCAAGATACTGGCTGACATAATTAGAAGTAGTAGCCTATAGTTGCGGTCTTCTAGTTCTGCAAGCTGTGTCTTTAAATCGGGCACTTTAGTTCTCGCTACTCACACGGTCGACTTGGGATCAATCTGCGATCGACTGTTCAACAGCCACAGTCTAGCAGCCCTATGTTGGCTATTTCTCTGAGGCAAAGGGGGTTGCTAGAGATGCTCTAAAGTTCTAATTAAACTTTTTTTATGTGATACTTCATACGAAAAATATTACAATAGCCGGAATAGGATACTTAAATAAAGAAAGTTAATGTTGAAACAAAGTTTATCTTTGAAATATTTTTCGTAAGCCTGAATCAGTACCCGTCTAGGGTAGACTATTTCGGGCCCTGTGCGGAATATGCTTTGCGGGCCCCAATGACAATGATCCAATTCAGTAGCGTAGCTAGTGATTTTGAAAGGGGAAGGGAGTTTTGACGGCCGGCGGGCGAAGCCTGCTGACGGCGTGTTTGCCGAAAGGGACACCCAGGGGCTGGGAGGCATCCCCCAGAAAAATTACTTTGAATTTGGTGCATTCTGAGAGCATGTTCAACAAAAATACCGGTACTTGCTTGTGAATCGAATTGAAGTTTTTCCATTGGAAATGACAAAAATTACTGCATTTTCTGATAGGGACAGTATACACTACAGTATCATCTACAATCCCTAATTTTCTGAGTAAACTGCGGGCCCCCTAATTTACGAACCCTGTGCGATCGCACGGTTTGCACACCCCAAAGACCGGCACTGCCTGAATAATAATTTGGTGATACAAAGAGACAATGCTGATATTTAATCGGTTCAATACCCAAATAGCTGAGTCGAATAAGTGCCCAACTCTTTAAAGTTTAAACAAAGAAACAACAAAATGACGCAGCGCTGATATAACTCTCCGAATGTGCGCTCAAGCAACACATATCAAGAACAGCTCTCAGTTCAGTGCGATCTTGAGGAAGAATAATTTTGCAGATCTCAATGACTGGGTCTGCATGTATGCTAAGGGTAAAACTGCAAACAGCCAGGATTAGGCTTTCAAAGAAGCTACCACTTTAAGAATAAAGAGTTTCACATCTACAATTAGTAGACTAGGTTGTCTTACAGTTTTAAAAATTATAAGATTATGTTTTAGCAATCCAGCTTATGATTTTAATGATTGCACATTCAACAGCCACAATCTCTATGTGCAATGCTAAACAAAACATTTTTTATATTGTAAGTTAGTTCACTTAGTATAATTCAATTTATTTTTCTTTGTCAGAATGCAAAAGAAATAATATCGTGAAAAAGAAATACAGTAACAAAACCAACAAAAGGAAAAGGTGGCAAAACCTTAATGATTCAAGACGTGCATGAAAAGATCTAATATTGCAGTATATGCATCGATAAATATAGTTAAGCACTGCCACCAAACCTAAAAAATAGATTACGGAAGCATTTAGGCCTAAGCCTACATTGTTATTAGGCTACTTCCTGTAGCCTAATAGGCTAACTGTAGTCTATTAGCTACAGTAGTTAATGTTGTAGGCTGCTTAGTCTTTGCTGAAAGCCAAGTTTCCACTATCAGAATTTTGCTTTGGCTTAAGCGAATTGTTTTGCTTCAAAAAATTGGAAGACTTCGAGTGCTCACTTTTAATAAAGATGATCAACTCAACCCCATGTGATATGTGTAGTATTAATAAGACCCAGTCATCGGTCCAAACAAGAAACAACTACCATCGCTTATCATTGTTGATTACCGATGCCGCCGTATGTTTGTCAAATTGTTGTTTCAAATTAAGTTTTTATAAAACAGCATGTTCATGCTCCAGTCTGCAAAACCATTTTTAATTTTGGCATTAAATTGAGGTACAAAGGTTACAAACCACTCGATGAGTTTATGATCAAAGTCAAGCAGTAAACAATAACATCTCAATAGCGTCAACAGTGCTGTTCTTAAATTGATTGAAGCAAGTGAGAGAATATTAAGATCATGTTTCGATTTGAGCAGCAATAGGAAGTTTTTTGAGTTCTTCAGCTCTCTCTGCAATTTCTTCATTTTCTAATAAATTCGTAAGGTCGAAATCCACTTCAGGCCATCTGCAGTTGGGGCGGCCTTGCAAGCGTCTATCCCAATCTTTCCAAGCTTTTGGCAAAAGCTTGGCAATATCTTTTTTCACTCCGTAGTCTCCCCATAAATGTATCCACATATTTTTTTTATCTGCAGGATGAGTGTTCCGAGGCCAATCCGCTTTTTGGACATTATCATCTCCACGTCCAAGCTTTTGCCGCAAAATACCTGTTATCCAAACATCGTCCATCGCTAAAAGTTTGGTTCTTCTTGAAACTTGAAATAAGTCTCTTGTCATAGCAACAGGCATTAAATAAAATCCTCCCCCACAGTAAGGTGGATAGCGCTCCAATGAATATTCTTCTTTGTTTATAAACCACTTGCTAGCATTATCTCTGTTCGGGCCTTTGACTTTGTCTAAGTAATAGACACAATAGATCGGCATGTTCATACGGATACTTTGAGGAGATTTATGAACTCCGGTTTTTTTTCTTTCCTTGTAACGTTGAAGCTTGACCTCATATTCTAGGAAGTCAACAATTCCAACAAAATCTACGACAAAGTCATCATCGGAAGAAGCGTACATGTTGTCGACAGCCATGTGTTCCGCAGCCCACTGCATTGCACTCGTTACCTTTATCGGCATGTTTCTGAAGATGTAGATGACAAGGATTAAATTTGATTGCAAAGTGTAGTATAGCCTACACCTGAAGGATCTTAACAAAAATGATCCAATCTGCATGTAAGTCGCTCAATGCCCAAAACTAACCACCGCTGTCCGTAAACCCACCTGACATCTTCATCAACATGATGAACACTGCGATGATAACATGACACAGCTTCACGGGCACCCAAAACAGGTTTCGTATGTGTTTATAGCTTTGACGATCCTGTTCTACACTATTTTCGTTCTGCGTTTCTAACGTGCGTATTTGTGTAAATGCAGTAAAGGTTTGAAATTTTGTTAAATTTTGCAGCCGTGTGTTGCCGCCGTGTGTTGCCGAAGATGTTGCCATTTACTGTATTTAATTCTACCGTAAATGGGTTGTGGATACGAGAAAACACTCAATCGCCCATATCGATAAAAATCTTCACAAATTTATCGTTTTATTTTTCTAAAAATGGATGTTATCGGTAGGTTATATCAACACCAGTTAAATATAAAATTCCTGCTGTTTGGTAGTTCAAAAAGACCTCAACATACAGTTATGTATTCAACGACAAAAGCTTGAATATTTTTAAATCTTCGAAAAGACATATCCTCTATAGAATATAAACAATGGCTTCAAAATGTGATGCATTGTCCAGCATTACGATCTAGTACAGGTATAGCCTACAAATTGAGTTTCATGTTATTAAAGGCACAACTAGGTATCAAACACAGAAATGTACGTATACGCCGCTAATTCTACGTCGTAGGCTTGCAGCGTAAACTTTTTGTTTGCGCTAACGCTTACGGTCACTTTTTTTTTGGGTAGTTGTTGCTTGAGGCTACCGGTAAAGTTTTCGCGGTTTTTTAGCGCATAGCGTCAACGCATACTTTTTAATGTCTTTTTTTCGCTACAACACGCCAATACCTTCCAGCGCTGCAGTTGAAAGAATGTTTTCAATGAGCAGAGACATGTTGAAACCAAAACGCAGCAAAATGTCAGATGAACACTTTCAGATGCTTGTGTTTCTTCGTGGAAATTCAAAATAAAACTTGTTTGTTTCGAGTGGTTTATACCTTGTAAATGTTTGGCACCTAGCAAACAAAATGAGTTTACGCTAGTGTATACGCTGACGCCGCCAACTTTTTTACAAGTTACCTAGACGCATACGGCGTATGGTTTTTCGAACGTTTGCGTTTACGCTGACGGCGTCAATATTTTTTGTATGCACGTACATCACTGATCAAACACCTTGGCTTACGTTACGATGTCGGTACGAGCCTTTTTATGAAGGTAATAATAAAAGTAGGCTACAACTCTTGATAAATTCTTCACGCTTTTGTTTTCGTGCATGCAAACATGCTGTAAAGAATCGAAATGGTGTGCAGTTTGCAAGACATTGTGATCTTACTTATAATCATCTGGTCCTTCAAATTGTAAAATATCTCCAAATATGTCGTTCTCAGCCTGCAGTTCCGCTTGAATGGCTGGATCATCCACGCGACCAATCACAAAAACTTTTTCGATTCGTATTTGGTTGAGAAAGTACACTCGCCCCCAAGTCGACCTCACTGCAGTTCTTCGTTCAAAATTGGAGGATTTAGACTTAACAAAGATCACCAATGACCACTTTGGGGCTGCAAAGACAAGATAGATAAAAAAATATTGACCATGCTAGCAGAGAGAGAGAGAGAAACCTTTTATTTTGTCTGCTGCAAAAAATAGTATACGGTACAAATATATTCAACAACAGACAGGAAGCAGCGAAAGACCATATTAGTCATCGAGTCAGCTGCTTCCCGTGTTTTTAACGTGACAAATGTAAAGCATCGGCATTACGTTGCAACTTGCAAGCAAGATTAGCATAAGTTCCGCAAAAATGTAAACAAAAAAGTGGATTCCTGTGGTTTCATTGTAACATCAAAAAATATCATGTCCTACAAAAGTAAGTTAGTATGAGAAAAAAAACACCTATGCAAAAACAACAACTGTTAACTGCTAGCATAAAGGACAAAGCAAAAACACTAAAAGTAGACCTATCGTTGTTTATAAATTCATACTTTAACAAAATCAGTCAGTTTATAGCAATGACGACATATCACGAAATTTACCGAAATTAGGCATAGTGCTCATATCAAAAACACCAAATATTTAATACTTTATAACAAATCACAGTAGAGGGACTGTAGGTCCCATTAGCTTCGCCACAGAACTAAGTAGGCTACGGTAACCTTCACACAATAAAACAAAGTAAAGTATTGAAGCCGGCGTAGTCCTATTATCATTTTCCATAAAAATAACACCGTTTTTCAGGTCCAACAAAGCATCAGCCAATTATACTCATTTAACAATTCACCATAGGAAAAAATTACTAATGCATTGCTCATATGCTGAGAATGAAAACTACTGCAGTTGTACAAAGTATAAGAAGCTCATGTTATTTTATATTAGCGTAAGCATTTGGACTCTGTTTTTGTATCAGTAGAGTTGCACAAAGCTTGCATCAGCAATCTTGAAGTAAACCTCGAAACGAATCCAACCACCATTTTGTTAACCCTGGTAACTGTTAGACGGAAGTAAATGCCTCGGCCGTTACACCGGGCCATAAATGCATAAACTTCGTAAATTGTCTCTTCAAACGATTTCTTATTTGATATTCACTTGCTTAAGTCTTACCATATTTTTTGGAAGGATTCATATGAAAACAATCCTTCCCGTCAACTAGCTGAGAAAAGCTTTCTAATACTTTCCATGGAGTGAGGCTGAATTCAGCTAGTGGTCTTAGCTGTGTTAAGTTTTTCACATACAGTTGATCTGGACTGGTAGGTGGGGGTCCAACTGTGGTCTTATCACTTTCTCTGAAAGTTTAAAAAAAAATAAGAAAAATAATGTAGGCAAGCTTGACTTTGTGTCAAAACGTAATCAACTTGTTTTTAGACGTTTACGAAAACTTGCTTTGTTGTTGCAAAGCACATTTAAAAAAAAGTTTAATTCTCTGCTGAGATAGTTCATTCGAAACGAAACAGGGCAAAGAACTTTTGTATCCAAACAACTAAATTTTTTTTCGAAATAGGCCTATAGGTGCAAAAAAGTGCTTTTCTTTTTCGTTTCGAGGGTAAAAAAGTGGAAGTGTTTGGATTTCGAAATGAAAGAAACTCTTTAGAATTATATAGTCTAATTAGAACAAAAACAAAACGAAACGATCAAAGGAAACGAAGTAAAATATTTTGAAAATAGGAAATCTCTTTATTTAGAACAGCCGTAGGCCTATTTGAAACATTCTTAGATTGTTCATTTGACAACTGTTGCCAGGATGAAAGAGAAATTTGCTCACTCTTCATGCACAATCTCAGCTTCGTAGTCGAGCTGTATATCCGGCTGCATCTCATTGTCTTCTTGTCCACATGGCGGACACTTCACGCACCTAAAGCAATTGTTTGTTTGTTTTAAAATCACTACAGTTTATTGTTTCTAAATGTCTACTCTGCAGTTAAAGATGGGTACCACTAAACGGCGGAAATGCAAAAATTTTCCCAACGTTTGTTGGCACATTGTCCGCAGACGTAAAGAATTAATGCCGATGTAGAAAAGGCGAAAATCCGATCTTGGCGTCTACGCTAGATTGTACAACAGAAAGCAATGAAGGCGGGTAAGTAACAATAAGCAATTCAAAATGATTTATCAAGGCAAAAAAAAAAATCAAACAGAAAATACGAAAAAGGAAAGTACGGTTTTTGTTGTCTTGAAATTAAAATTCTGGTTCTGCCCGTGATTCACGACGATAAAAAAGTCATAGATCTCTGAAGTCAGGAAACGATGTTTAATTTTTTTCAACATGACTTCATTGTTGTGTTGTACATTTGTACAATATAGATGACTAGACGCCAATACCAGATTTCGCCTTTTCTGCAGTGGCTACATCGGATTTCCACCTTTTCTACATCGCCATTAATTTTTCACTTCTCAGGACAATACGCCATTTTTCGCCTTTTAGTGGTGCCCGTTAAAGATTAAACTTTGGTAAAAGGAAACTTAGCAAGTCACTCTTTATGTCCATTTTGTAAGAAAATTACTAAGTGTCTTGCGAAAACAGAGCTGTGTAACGTAATCTGAATCGATGTCCAACTCCAAATGACATCTTTACGAGAGTCGTGCAAGCCTTTTCACCACACTTATAAGCAAAGAAAAGAATTTAAGTCTATAGGCTATGTTAAAATTAAAGCTGAAAGTTTTACCAGTTAAATTTCCATTTTCTCAGCTTTCATTATTGATACTGTAGTTTAGTTTTTATGGCCAGAGAGATATTATGGACTAATGTTAGCGCTGCGGTGGCCTGAAGTGTATTATAAATGGCCCCATGATGAAGCTACCATAAGTTAAGTTGGTTATGTTCGATGCTCTTATCATAATAATGATTCGATTCTGAATATTCGATGAGCAAGTAAAACTTTCAGAACAGCATCAATGTAAACTCTTCCATAGCTTTCTATGCAATTTCATCAACGGTTAGGTCTCGCCTTGCGATTGCACGATGGAACTTTGTTGCCTACCTCTGATCTTTTGCATGCATATTTCATAGGTTTACGCATAATCAATTATTAGAAGTATTAAGTGTATTTACTTTTGTTAAGGGCGGGACATGTGGGCTTAGCCTATCACGAAAGCTCAAAGGTTACGAGCAAAGCAAAAGATCAAGAACTTACTAATCTAGGGGAAGGAGTCCATCAAATTTCCTAAAGTTTTATATTGACGTAGGCAAGGCAACTTACTGTAGATTGATGTGAGCTACGTTTGTTTCGGGTACTTTAACTTTGCCACTATATGCTACTATACGCCCTAATAAAAACAATGACTATTGACTTGACCAGACCATTAATAGCCTACTTACGATGGTCGTTGTAGGAAAGCGGTTTCAGAAGCAAGTCGAAATACCACAGGGGTGTTCTTCCATAGGAACATGAACAACATTATCACTAAAACCAATCCAAACACTTTGGTCCATTTCAGCTTCACCGAGGTTCTTTGGTGACAACAGCAGTTCCCACCATAGTGTTCGTAAGTGTGATCTATCCGTTGAAAGAATTCATAAGTTTGTGATTTTCCTGACCATTTTGAAGAGCTGACTTCTTGCTTCGCGCTAAATAGCATTTGCCTTTTGTTTTACAGTACAAATAACTGTCAGCCTAAACCTTGATATTTACCATACGCCTATAATATAAGTGCATTGAATTAGGTTACACTATGTTTAGATCTAGAAAACTTAGTACTGTTGTCACAACAGCACAAAAAATATACGTAACCAATTATTGTTTTCTGCCCTACAAAAAAGTATTCTTATCTGTATTTATCTCGTGTCGAGTGTAGCAAGAATTGACAACGATAGACACCGTGTTTCGCCCATGAGGCTGGGCTCATCAGTATCGCATCACTAATTTATGCCACCCAGTTCGCAACCGCTGCTTTCGTCAGTCAATTGAATTCTAGTAACTATCTCATCAAAAATAATAGGCTAATGCAAAATCGCCAGTAGCTCGCTGACGTTTTGAATTGAAGACTGCTACAACCTCAAATGCAAAAAAAGACATTCTCATTACAGTCATTTCACTGCTTTGTAATCAACAAAATACTTCATTTATTTTCCTTGCTGACGTACCCAAAGAGCCAGCTAGAACCCTAATCACTCATACAATGTAAAACATCTTCTTTCAAAAAAACCAGAATGGATCAAGTTTCTCTATTTGAAACGGTTGCTTTTCTAAGACATTGCTACAAGACGTGTTTTAGAAATTACTCGTGTTGAGCACATTTGTTTTCGTATAGTTTCCCTTTTGTGTGAACTGTAGTGTTACCTTTTCTTGGAGTCGTATTTGATCAGCCGCAAGACAACACCTGTGTGATCTCAAAATGTTTTGCTTAATTTGCTGTGGAACAACAAATATCATAAGTTTTTTAACCGTGATGCCAAACACGAGCGTGGGAAGCAACCGAAGCAACACATTATTGAAAAAACTTTCAAACTGATAGAAACGATCCATCCAGACGGAAAAATCTGTCATACATTGATTCAACCTCTGGAGACGTTAAATTAATGTGAAAATGATGAGTTTGCTGTTTGGGCAGATTTAAGTTCTTTAATCTTAAACTTTTAAACAAAGGCCATCAACGACATTCCTAAACTACAAAAATTTTGCATTTTTTTTATTCTTGTAAACATAAAAAAAACTTTAAACTACGCTAAACTTAACCTTTAGATGTCAGGCAAGAACCAGGCTTTCCACCCATACGCTATGACAGTGGTGTTTTTGTCAAGGCAAGAAAAAAAAAACGAATAAGCTTCATTTTGAGAAAGAAAAGTTTTTTTCTCTCTGAAAAATGAAAAGTTACTGAAAAACTTCAAATAAACTTACAAAATTAGTATTTTTTCTCATTTTTCAGAAAGTACAAGTTTTCCTCTTTCTAGAAAAGTAATACCCCTGAGTTTTGTCAAAGAACGAGTTATGGCAACTGGGAACTATTTTGGAAAAAACGGCACAGGAAAAAATGACACAAAAAAGTGACACATGAAAAAATGACACAGAAAAGTGGCACAGGAAAAAACGTCAGAGGAAAAAGTGGCACAAAAACAAAAAAGGAAAAAAATACACAATGACATTTTCTTTTTTTTGCTGAATTTGGAAATCAAGGAGACAATTTTTGATTTGATGTAACCACAGTGCTCGCTTGTTCAAGATTTCAATTTGCAACTAACGTTTAATTAACGGACAAAATCCATTTTTCTCATTGTTATAGTTCAGGGCTACTCAACTAATGTTAGCAAAGGTTCATTTTGACAAGTTGAATATTTTTGCGGTCCGATCAATATTTCACATGCAACCACGAAAATTAAACAACCTGTAGCCTACGAGCACCGAAACACTTTTCAGGTAGTATGTAACTCGACTTGGATTTTTGTCTGACGCAAACAAAGAAATAAAAAAAGGAAAAGATGTATTGTGTTTCTTTGTAGTGTACTGTAGCTGTGTGGATCGCACATCAGAGAAGACGGCAAAGCGTTGTGGGGTCTGAGAACAAAGCTCCCAGCTCCTTGGATAATCACAAAAAAATTCTTTTCTCTAATAGAAATCTGTTTAAATAGGCCCTAAAATGTGGCAAGAAGTTATTCTTCTAGAACAGCGGTTCTCAACCAGTGGCCATGGCTCACTGGTGGGTCATAGAAGCATTTTGAGGTGGGCCACAGACATATATAAAAAATTGAAAGATTTATTGAAACATTTTGTTTCGTTTTTGTCACTATAGTCAATTTTACACTTGTGTGTTTGTTCGGTTACAATGAATGATGCTGCTGTTTTTAGCTACAAAGTGGCAATTATCATTCTAATTATTGCAACATACAATTTTACATCAACTCAGTTTTTACAACACATTATGATGTAATAGAGTAGTTTGTGGTTACAATTAAGCCATCTATATAAGCGGTAGCCTTGTTGAACTTCTGCAGATCCGCTTTTGAGTACGTGCAGCATTTTATTTTGTGGATTATTTTGGGGAGGAATTGACAATACTTGAAGCTTTAAGTTTGATGAAAATTACATTCAATATGTACAACAGTTAGTCATCATTCATTGAAGCCATCAAAACTGAAACGTCACCTGGAAAAAGTTCATCCAAATTACAAGAATGAAGATGTGAATTTTATTAACGAAAATAAGACAATGTGAAGCGTCAGCGCCTGGATTCAACAAGGGAATTCCTGCAACTTTCCAAAGGCAATGTTCTGCTGCTTTTTGTTTATAAACCTTTTTTGTATTTTTTTTTCTTACATAAAAATTGAATAGGCCACAGAACTTTTATGCAAACAAAAATGGGCCACAAAAGAAAAAAGGTTGAGAACCACTGTTATAGAAGCTCGAGGTGCACCTTCAACACCCAGAAGGTCCGGATTCGGATCGCGGTCCGCCAGTTGAGTAGCCCTGTTATAGTTTAAAAAATTCATTGATGTTTGTTGGTGATGATCGTTGCGCGACAGAAATCTGATGACAGTCAATCTAAGGTTTTTCTTTTGTATAGGCCTTAACCCCAGATGGCTTTGTTGTTCAGACAACACAAATTTGCAGACTTGTTTATTGCCTTTGTCTTGTTTTTATTCATCGCCTTCGGCTACGGTCCATTCTTTGAGTTTACAACGAATATTTTGTAAATGAGCTAACCGATTAAGACCCCACAGATCGACAAATCATAAGCTTCTGGTAAAATGAAAGCGCTACAAGTTAACTATTGTTTCAGCTGATTGCTTTGATAAGAAATAAACTTTCTCATATAGTTTTTCTTTCTTTGACCAAAACAAACAATGCAGCAGAAAACAAAAAGATCCTTTTCCGCATTTGTTTACGGCCTAACAAAGTCGTGTTGATGCTCTGCAAGTCCGCAGCTGCAAATTTTTCTGCAGGCGCTGCACAGGGCAACATTGCAGTGAAAGTTCGTTTTTGCTTCAAGACCAATCTCAGTAAATTAAAAATGTCTGGCTTGAAACAATTGTAAAATAACATGCATTTTAATTTACCAGCATAAACAAACTCAATGTATTGACTGAACTTTCACAAGTAGAAACTGTTTGCATCTAGGGTAAGTCTCAAAATGGTTATAGTAAAGCTCTTAGAACAGGCTTTAATCATATTCTTCTTCTTGATTCCTTTTTGAAATTTATTTAAACAGTGAAGCAACAACACTTTTATCATTTGTTGTTTGTCGTGTTCAGGCTAATGCCTGGTGGTTAAAAATTTAAACTAATTAGACGAGAAAGCAAGAAAGTCAATGTTTGTGTCCTCCTTCAAGCATCTTCCTCCTCCTCTTTCTGTCCTCCTTCATCAAGTGTATTGCTAAATACATACGCACGTGCTCCTGGGCAGTGTCCGACCGGCGCCATGTTGAGGGTAGCACAAGGGCTCTTATCACTCGATTACGCAGCTGACACGTTAACTTCTGGTGCTATTTTGGATCCGTGATGTATAAATATTGTATTTACATACAACCTTTATTGATAAAGAAATGATAAATAGGGTAAACGCAAGAATCTGAAATGTACATCTTTGTGCTAGCTAGCTTTTTCCTTTTGTCATTATCTACAAAACATTAGGCTCTAATGATAATGGACCATGACTACCATAAAATAATTCAACCAACTTCTATATAAAAATCTAGAAAAGAGGTTTGATTTATGAGTCACTTATGAGTCAAAGGTGTAATACGGGCCTTTAACATTCTTAAAAAAAATGTCTATTTACGGCAGATCTATCTACCCGATATATTAAACTGGGAGCTTTTCTTGATGCATCGTAATGAAAGGGTCGGTTTCCTTGACATAAGCAATTAGCTATCATGGTTTCAATCTCATGGTCTAAAGACTTCCTGAATGGCACACAAAGAGAACATTTACGTTTTTCCTAATGTGGAAATGTTTCGATAGTTCAATTTTTTGTCCAGTATCTAGTAGACTATCTCCCAGCACTGTTTTGAGAAAACAAGAGCAAACTATACACAACACAGCGAGACTTCCCTGTAACAGACACGACTACCTTCCGTTGAAAACCGCGTTTGATTGTTGCACTGCCATTTGTTATTATGCAAACGTTTTATCACACGCACCTTGCGTTATATTTTTAGATGATCTCGTCACTGAAGTTCTTTATTGAATGATTTCATCATGATCTAAAAATAGCAAATTGTCTTGTACCTCCAAGTCCACTGTTACACATAAAATGGCGGAGCAATCAACGTGACGGTGTGCGTACGACCCCAACACAGACATGAAAAGTCGACATTGTTTTTCTTAAAACCAGCACAATATCGCACGACGCGATGGTTTCTGTGTTGGTTTCTGTGTTGTTGAGCTTTTAATTTCTTTGTGTGAGTTACGAAAGAAAACGAAATGTTTTTCACCACTAGAGTTCGATCGCTAGCTTACACAACAGGTTACCCTGAATTATTTAAGTTAAGTTTCATCGGCTCCAGCTCGTGTTCACGCATTGGTTTCGTCTTCAAGTCGGATGTGGCTTGGGATAGGTCTAGTGATGTCGGATGTGACTTTGGAAGCCCAGTCTATAGTGGAAAAGACGTGAGCAAAATTCACATTGTATTGAGGGTGGAGAACATGTTTTTTCATCTTTTTTTTTTTTAATTTCAATTTTCCTGAGCCTTTTGTTTCCTGTTTTCTTCAAAAATTTTCGTGCCCTTCTTAGTTATCAATCACTTTAAGCTAAGTATGCACTTTACCTAAAATGCATTTGCAAATATTCGGAATCGTTTGCCTGCCATCTATAGCCTACGCCTACTTTAAAGTATTATAAGTTTAATATCTCATTTTACTCTGCTATCAAATAGTGTGTTTAAAAAAAAACACTGGTATAGTTGGCTTAATATAATCTTCAGCAAAAAATACTGTGACCTCGGGTAGCCTACTTGCTACAAATAGTAGGCTATGTAGCTCGGGCAATTTGCAAAATAAATTTAATTTGACATTATGATTTTTTTTAAATGCAATTACTAACAAACAATAGTCTGAAGTTTGAACCATATTGTTTATTTAATCTTGATGGAACTTCTAACGCTTTTTCACAGCGACTTTTATTTTTTTGCGTAGACACAAAATTAATGTATACTCTTATGCCACAATTTTCAAAAAACAACATTTTCAATTTGCCATGTTTTCTAAGTTCTGCAGTAATGCAAGTTTTTTGCTGTTGTCATCTTAGAGTTGCCTTTGATGGGACTGCGTCCGACGATAACGGCACATTAATGAAAGAGAAACGGTCTTCGTTCTGTTATCATACTTCGACTAATCCATATTTATTTATCGTTTTTGGCAAATTTTTTGTGGATGTAGCCTGTCCAGAATTTTAATTTTTTTGATATTGTGGCTTAAAAATTTATAGGCTGTAACTTAGATAAGACTACTTTGATTTTGAAATATACGTGTTTCTCCAAAACATCTGTAAACAAAACTTAGCGTATCATTTTATTGTGATAGCCTATAACCATGCATTTAAATCTGATTTTATCTGAATGATAGGTTAAGAAATTTCAAGGCCTTGCACGTGCTCTTACATAAGGTTACAGTGTTCCGCTCTATTTTCAAAATGAAATAGTTGAATGTAAACGAGAAAGTATGAAACAAAAAAATCAAATTGTAGCTTGGATACGATCAAGGGTATATAAGAGTTTCCAAGCAAATGTGAAATCATTATGGTTACAGGCCAGCGAAACGTGTAGACGACTACCAACTGCAATCAGCGATACAATATTTCACTTTGAATTTGCTTATATAACTGTAGTTTCTTTTACTTCAATACTTCCTTTGGTGTTTGTATTGAAATTTATATCAGTTTCATTTAATGACTGAAATATCAGAAGGGATCATGGAAAATCAGATGCCGTTATTGCACTTTCTGGTGCTTTGTTTCATTAGTTTAGCTGCGCAATTGGAATGTGGCTCTTCGGTCGTTCTGCAAAGAAAACCTTCTTTCGTATCCAAAGACTCTGATGACTTTCAATTTATTCAGGAATATCCCAACATTCATTTCAGAGACTCAAATAAACTAATGACAGAAGACAAAATGCAATGGTTATCCAATGAGAAAGGAAACTATAATAACCTAAAAAATAAGAACGATTTATCAATGCCGACAATTTTAAATGAGAAATTCAACAGAGTTCCATTTGGATACAGCCAGGTGCTTCAACGTAAAAAACGTTCAACTTCTAGACGACATTTAACACAGAGGAATTCCAAGAAAAGCAGTTTCAACCAAAGGCAGACGCTCAGCAACTTCACCCGACCTTTTAAATATCCATTCAAAAATCCAGTATTTTCGATTTCAGTTGGTCCCAAGGAAAACGTCTTGATTAGCCCCTTGCTCAATTTCGGAAAAGGTGCGTAGGATTTCATCATTGGCGCTTTGTAACCACAATGATATTGAATTTACAAACACTAGGCTACTGTTTTTCATACAGCAGGAAAACTTTTCTGGTGTGCAAAAGTGGATTTTTTTTAGAAGTTACCTGAACTGTCTGAACCAAAATTTTAACACTCTGTTGTTTCTCCTCTCCGCAGGTTACACTTCATTATAACTGTTTATTTCAAATATATTAAAAGTTATTCTTTTTCTTTTAGGTTTGCATACAAAAGGACTGATAAACGTCAATACACAAACAATCAGCAACTCGAATCCTTTCGTGAGATTGAAGAAAGCCTACCTCGAAGTGTTCTTCCGTTCCGAACGACGTCATCAGCTTCAAAACATGGTGCTCCAGCTTGTTCAAAGAAAAAATGGAAGAAACGTTATTGCTGCCAGAGGAAAGCTCCGGGAAACCTGGCGACTGAAAAGCGAAGAGTATCGCTCCAATCGCTACGGTTGGATGCGCATGAGTGCGGGCAGATTCCAGTTTCAAATAACTAACTTGGTGCAAAAAGTCAGCACTAAGACGGAAAATTCAACAGAACTTAAAGGGCCAAGACGAACATTGAGTTGGAGAATTCCAAACCTTAAAATATCTTTATTCTGTTTCAATCAGCGACGACAATTAATATCTTGCGCA
Source organism: Aplidium turbinatum (assembly GCF_918807975.1). NCBI lineage: Eukaryota > Metazoa > Chordata > Ascidiacea > Aplousobranchia > Polyclinidae > Aplidium > Aplidium turbinatum. The sequence goes on from NC_137477.1 coordinate 22,142,514, forward strand.
CGACAAGGGATCACCATGTTTCAATCGCCTAGACTGCTTTTGAGAACGTACAATATAAACAAAAAAAGATACGGAGTAAAATTAAGATAAACTTTGGTTTTTCTTTTCATTTACTTGTGCCTATAGTGTCTTGCCAGTAGGCGCATTAAATTTTCCAAGTCGCTTTGACTATTGTCATAAAACGAAGGCATACCCACTGCGCAAAGGCTAGCTACACAAATAGTGAATTTGAGCTTTTAAAGAAATGATTTATTAATTTATTTCGATGGAGACCAGAAACGATTGTCAGTAAGTACCTTGCAGACCTTGAACCACTATAAAATAGATAGATGAAACTAGCTTGGAGAAAATCTTAAACCAAATTTATTTTCGAACCTTTACTTTACATAGCCTATGCAAAAGATTTCGCTTCTTGTATGTCCATTTGCAACAAAACTAAAACTATTATGGTTAAGTTGTAGCTGAAAGAATGAGTTTGATTTCAAAACAAAGTTATTTCTTGTACGAGTTCATGCATTTTTATTGCTTTTAGCATTACTGTCAACGTTTCGTGCATGTTCGAACTTTATCGAATGTTTTATAGCTTACAGCTCCTGTTGCGTTTTATATATCATCCTTTTTATTTTTATTTTTTATCTTGTGCTTTGTAATAAATATTTAAACTTCAACTTGCAGTCCTCGATGGACTATAAAAACTATTGCAGTTTTTGTTGAAGAATTATTTTCCTATAACTAGAGAAGACAGAATTTTGCCTGACACGAATAGTTAGTTGCAGCTGGCGAGTTATTGCAACACAAATTTTGCGAGTGTTTCTAAACTTTTAAGGATATTAATCCAATGTTGGGAAAATTACTTTGCTTAATTTTGAACTGGAAAATATGGCACATCTTCCAAATAATCTTCTTGATTGCCGGAAGCTTGGTCCTCGGTATGCAAAAGAATGTTTGAAAGCTTAAATTCGGGCGGTTTCTCATACTTGTAGAAGTTTTAAATCACTGACACTGGCCCGGTTGCAACTTTGTAAAAGATATAATAAAAAAATGGCTGGCACGCTGGCCCGGTTACGAGATCGAGAGAGTAAAGTTTCCGCTTGTTGAAATGTTGTTTTCTGTGACTTGCCTGACCCACTGCTGGGTGTCGCTGAATGTAGAACTGCCTTTAAAGTGTGTTTATCCAACTAAGCCGACCTTGCGGCCTAATCACCCCTCCAGAGATTTATTGTATCTAGGTGAAGGCATTAGGCTTAGCATTCAAAAAATTGTTTAAATTAAGCTATTACGTATGTTTGGAAAATAACAGTCTGATCTGCTAAACTAGTTTACCTGTAAAACAGACAAGTTTTAAAGATGCAGTAAACCACCCATCAATTGAAAAATAAATAATATTTTAGTCAAGAAAAAATGCTTGTTCATCGCTAGGTATGAAAATTAAAAATGAAGTAGCAAGTAATCTTATGGTTGTTTAACTGCTTTAACTTTTCATTTATTGCAAAAAATTTGAAATGTGCAAACAGACATTTTTCAAAATACAATATGTAATTCTTTGTTCACGAGTAAGCCTGTTAAACATAATTTTGCAGTATGAAACATCAATTGTAGGAATATTAGGCTATAAACTTTTTTTTCTGAAAATTGTATTTCTTGTAGTTTTGTACCATGTCTTTTTATTTTTTGCAATTGTTGCAATCAATCTAATGTATAAAACCTATTTTGATTGATAAAATGTGTCAATCAAATCTCCCATTAAGTAAGAAAACTTTTGTACCCGACGTTTTGTTCAAAAAGTTTGGTGGAAGCCGAGCGCTGTTGTACCAGCAACAAAAAACCGCAACAGGCCAATGTCAAACCTTTTAATTAATCCTATTATGAGTCTGAGATTTTATCGTCTGTATTACAAGAGTGCTGTTCCTCTATTGAAGTTTTCTCATGGATCAAAGATCACTGCAAGGTGTATGCTAAGACAGGCAACTAGGCCTACAGATTTAAACATTAGTTTTTGATAATCGATCTTTGCCAGCAGGAAACAGGTTGATGTGATTACCAATGTGATAAAAAGCAATCGGCTATCAACAAAGTTTTCAATACAAACAATTCTCTATTTATTTCTTGAAAATCCATTAACATCGCAATGACCTTTAAAAAGAACTGGCGAAGAGTCCACATTGAACGACAGTTAGGACGACGTTAAAACTATATTTTTTAAACTCAAAACCAGCCGAATCAATTTAAATTGAAAAGCCAAAAACTTTCAAAATTTTTAATTCTGTAAACGTGCAACAATTTTAGATCATCTTTTGAACTTTGTTGTAGGCTATTTCATTTTGATTTTGAAAGTTTGAAAGTTTGTTTGTTTATTGGTTTGTTTATTGGAAAGTTATTTTGCTTATTTGTAAATAAATTAGAAATGTAACCTACACAATACACGATTTTCATTGGTATCCTCTTTATTGTGTTCCGTTCAATTAAAAACATCCACAAGATTGCATTAACCTTGCAATTCGCAATAAACCATTGAGTAAGGTAACTAAGTCGATTATTAGATAGCTTACTGAATAAATTCTTTTGAAATATTTTGATAGTAAAGCAAAAATAAAAGCTGGTGATACCAAAATAACTACAAAACACAAAAGTCTGTAAACAGAAGACATGTAGCCTAAGGAGCACGAAGTTGTAGTTGCCAAAAGCTTGAATTTGTTACGCTTGTCTTAAATATTCGTTTTAAAGTAATGTAACTACATAAAGAGGACATTGTTTGGTTAGCCTAACGCCTAACCTCATGTAGGCTACTGTATGTTTTGATCATTTTCATGATCCACTGTGGTGGGTGAGTGGGAATGCTTCCAGAAGTTTTTAATGTCCTCAAGCGTGCATACCCTGGATGCTATCTAATGCTAGTCTGTTGAGAAGTAGACCACTTTGTTACTGAAATTCATTTTAAAAAGGACTATGGTGGGTTTGTCGAAAATATCAATTTGTCTTCAGACTAAATTCTATTGACTGCTACATCTAAGGTTGCCAGATTTTTTTCCTCAAAATAGTGAACATTTTGAAAGCGCGCGACGGCATCCTCAAAGTTCTCAAAGCAGTGGCGTAGCTAGCCAGGAATTGTGAAAGGGGAGGGGGTTGACGGCCGGCGGGCGAAGCCCGACGGCGTCTTCGCCAAAGGCGACACCCAATGGCGGGGGGTCTGGGGGGCCTCCCCCAGAAAATTTTGAAAAATGACTTTGAATTTGGTGCATTCTAAGAGCATTTTCAACAAAAATGTGGGTATAGATATTCCTGTAAAATGGTGCTGTCCGTTGGCATATCAAAAGGATAAGATCACGTTTTATTGGGCATTTTTCGGTAATAAAGCTAAGTCTCTATGTTTTCTTGTTGCTAATTTCCAGCTGAGATATTTGAATGTTTGGTATTGGCAAAACTCGCTCTTTTAATGCAGTTTCGTTTAAAATTAGGCAAACTTTGTTTTGAGGCATAGAGACTGAAAGCATCATTCTCAATACCATGACGTCACACGTGTGACAAAGGGGGGGGGTTGTAACCTCCATAACTCCCCTTTGGCTACGCCACTGCGCTCATCTGTCCATATGTTACCCATAACAGTGAAAATTCTCTCAACATTGGCATTACATACAGGGATAGACATTGCATACTGGACAAATTTGAACAATTTAGTTGCAGTTTCTTTCTGAAACAAGTTAGTCCACTTTTCCAGCGATGATCTTAACTTATTAGCCACATCACACATGATTGAGTAGCTGGCCTACACAGTCTATAAACAAACAGTTAAATGGCCAAACTTCTAGGCTGTTAGTTGCTCAGGCTAGTGGCTTTCAGTTTGTCAGCTACCTAGGCTGTACAGTGTACACTCCACTGTTGGACTTCGTGCTGGCCAAGCGTGGCTTTGGCGAAATTACACTGTGGTAGCATATTAGGGGTTTTTCCTCAAAGCACCAGACTCATGTGCTTTTACTCTCTAAGCAGCAGAAGTGTATAATCACTGGTTAATCCATGGCTATTGGCTAAAATATATTGACAGAATTGTAGACAAAAATCAATTGTCAAAATAGTGAACATGTTCACTATCACTATTAGCAAAATAGTTTACAGTGAACATTTTCTTAAAATAGTGATTTGTTCACTAAAATAGTGAACATCTGGCAACCCTAGCTACATCATTTAAATTTTATTTTTGTGTCGTTACTATTTGATACAAGGGATTCAATGTTACCATAAAAAGCGTCAAAGTGTAGCATCTGTTTTTTTTCGCTTCACCATTTGTTGAAAATTAATTTTGTTTTGTCCGTTGCAGAATTATTGTTTTTTTTTCTTTTCTTAAATAGAAATTTGACATCTTAAAAAGCTCGAAAACTGACATAGGTTAGGCAAAAAAGTTTGAAATGCGTTTAGATATTATTATTTAAAAAATTTAGGGCAAGATCAAACAATATTCATCTTTTATAGTGACATTGCCTTGCCACAGGATGCTTCAGACTTGGTCAAGATATGACGTTTGGTGTCAGATAGCGTCACGCCAAATGACTGCTGTAGAATTCAAGGTCAAGTTAGCGATGATCCAAGTATCTTTCTTCACTCATATCAGGAAGCCGTTCTCCTTCTTATGGCTATGTGTTTTTATCTTATAACAAAATCGGAATTCCATTATTTTGTTTCATGAAAATAGCTTTCGTGATTTTTGTCACATTTCTGAGCAAAATCAAACAACTGTATCGAAACGGAAAGGCAATCATTCCGTATAAGTAGCTTGTTTCTGCACTTAATAGTCTTAACCGTATTAGCCAATCATTTTAACAAACACAAAAATCACGTTGTTGAAGTCTACGACCGCGTGTCTGTTACGTCTCGTACACTTGGAATTTTAGTTAAGTTTTAATTTCTTCGAAAGCGATGATTCGAATGGGCACATCTGTTCACGATAAATCATTAAGCAACCCATGTAACATTTTTCCAGTCTACAAACGTTTTCTTTTACACACTGCCTCGACATTTTACGATGTTGAAGCAACGTAAAAAGGGCAACTAATTGTTGGCAGAAAGAATTATTATTATTTTTTTGCATGAATGATGGTAAACTTAAATGAGTAAATTGCCTATTTCAAAATTACAATTTTTAGCCTGCACAAGCAAATGTCGAGGAGATACATGTCACACATGATAAGCCATAGTACTTGCAGCGGCTTTGTATCTTTGTCAGGCAAATTTCCATGACGCAGTATAGGCCTACTATCATTTTGGCGTTTACGTATTTGATCAAGTAGATGGAGTAGTAGCCTATTGTAAAGAAGGAGTATGTTTTCACGAGGTACTCTTGATAGAATGCATCCCATAATACTGACATCAAATACTAATCAAATCAGTTGAAAAACCTTTTGTTGCAATTTTTTGGGGTAAGGGTACCATATGACATAAATGCCCCTATACCTGTAAAGTGTACAGACGGCATCAGTGGCGTACGCAAAAAAAAAATTATAACGGGGGTTTCAAAAAAAAGGAATTTGCATTAGGTTACGAGCTGTAATAACCCACCTTTAGGCCTACTCCACCGCAAAAACAAACTTAGCCTGTAGTTATACATACTATTGACCAAACCTACAAGATGGTCGAATAAGCTTTACCGACATTACATATTTTGATGAAAAAGATTCGTAAAGTTGGTAGTTAAGTCATTAGAGTAGGCAATGCAAGCTGTGAATGCAAACCACCGACCACGAATATTGCACGCGGTATTTGGTCGTTCTTTCTTGTGAAGGACGAAGACATTTTTATATCCGTTGCGATAACTCGACTTTCTGCACACAGAAAAAGCAAGATCAAGCAGCGTTGGTTGGGCTTTCAGGGTTTGAGCAGGAGCTTGAGAAATGCATTTTAACCCGTTAAGTGCGTAATTAAATTTTCGAAACTCTCCTTACTGTGCGTATTTAATTTGATCACTCGCAGTATTTTTCGTCGCAGTATTGCTTGCTAGGATATTGGGGAATCCCCATGACGCAGCACAATACGCTTTTGTTCGATTTCCTTTTGTGCCCATTGCTTTTGTGTCCAGTCTCCGGCTGGACTATTGCTTTCTGGTGTAATCGCATTACTCTCAAGTGATTATACCTTTCACCATTGTGAAATTATTCAACTAGTTGTTTATTATGAAGAAAAAAATACATCAATTCACAGAACAGAATAATTTCTATGCATTTATAGGGTACTAAACAAAGTACACGTAAGTTTAGTTTGGAAATATTCAAACTGTAGCCTACCATTTTCTGACGCTTGTTCTAACATTAGCAGCAACACAAAACCCTATTGTTTTGTTGACTATATGTTACAAAATATGTTTTCGAACACAATAAAATATTTCTGAAACTGCTTGCAACATTACATCAAAATGAATTCACACTGACTGAACGTGCATGATGTGGTTCGAATTTTATACACTGGAAGGAAGCCATTTCAGAAAAAAAAACACATTTAGGACGAAATCTTCTTATTCTTGCAATTGTGGTTATATTGTAGGTGAGTGCAGAAGCTACCTAATATTGTAATAGAGTGATTTAGGGATTAATGAATTCCATCAAGCTGCAATCGTTATTGTAGTGTAAACAATGCATCTATGTTTCTTCACACGTCATAATTGCGCCTTCCAGGCATTGCTTCCAGACAAAGCGACCAGAGGAAAGCGAAATTAAAAGTGCCATGAATAGCTGCGATCACGAAAACGACAATTGTCGTCTTACGCACAGCAAGAGCGACTGTCTCGGACGACAATTGTCGTTATACGCACTTAACAGGTTAAGAACTGCTCTCCATTCAGTGGTACTAAATGAATTTGTACAAATATGCAAAACTGCCAGGATTAAGCTTCCTCAGTTTAAGAAAGGATAAAACTTCCCACATCAAGCAAAAAATGCAGAATTAAGGACCTTGACAACAATGGCAGTGTTCTTGTCAGCAATTTGTTAATCAACTTCAACCTTGACTTAACGTTGACTTAATACATCGTCGCCAAAAGTAATAATTTTCGGTGCAAATAATGTTGTGTTGAAAGGTTGTAATTTTTTTATCTTTTTTCACATAGTCAATGTTGTGAAACATTTTGTCACATGAATCCAACACACTTTTCCCACTGAGCAATGCCCACAGCTGCTTGCCTAACATTCATATATGTTAGCTTACTAGACGAGAGAGCCAGCTCAGAAAACAAAACTTGTCACTTTTACATTGAGTCAACACCTGCAGACGTTCAATCAATGTAAAAATGACAAATTTTGCTGCCTGGGTAGGGATAACGGAATCAAACACCAGGGAACGAGAAATGGATTCCGACAAGTTGCAAGAACAAAACCTTTCGCATTTTATTAATTATTATTTCGTGAATTTAAATGAAGAACTTTAAAGATGAAAAATCACAAAGAAAAGTAAAGCATAAGAAAAATTAGGTAGGCCTACACAGGAAACGATTGAGCTAAATGCTAAGAAGATGCAAAAAAAAGAAACAAACTTAGCTTGTGTTTCACATCTCATGCTGCTTTAACATAACTTATTTCTGGCACAAGATAAAAACAGCAAAATCTTCGCCGTTTTTGTGGAAACTTTTCTTTTTTATTAAATTTTGGACTGTATTCTATTCATTTAGATTTTAGAAACAAACCGTCAGATTGTTTTTCAAAACGTAACTAATTTTAGAGGTCAGCGAAGTAACTTATCTTTTGTGATATGGAGATTAAATTTAACTAAACGAGGCGTCAAAGCGCTGCAAAATTTATCGACTAACCATAAATTTATCTTATATAGAGATAACAACCACTAGACCTCAACGTCAAGTTAAATTGATAAACCAATAAATGGAGCTAAAGGTTCTTTGACAGGAAGAAACTGTGTTTATATCTTAAACAGCTAAAGGAAGTATTAACTTAGATTATGAATGATAATCGTGTACAGATGACAGTAATAGACAAAGTACACTTATGATGATCATCATATACTGTAAAATATAATCAAAATGGCTATGCTAACATTGATTCAATGTACACATAGCTTCATGAGATAAAATTTGATAAAATCCCTTTTTTGATGGTTTAGGTTCATCAGAATTAGTAGAGATGCATTTATGCTAATAAGTTTTTTCTTGGATTCAGAATACTTCAAGAACGTTAACCCAGGTTAAGTTGTATCGTTTTTGTATGCATTTATTTTATTTAAGACTGTGTTAAAAATGAATTGAAGAAACATTTTGTTGCATCCAGAGATGATTGTTATGAAGATATAGGCTATCACATTGGTGAAAACGTAAAGTGTAAATTTTCGCAACTATTTTCAAACTTGCGGCATTTTTTCTCAAGATGTAATCATCCTCAGCTAGTGAACATTGTTTTTTTGTTTTTTTAAACATGAAAAGATTAAAAATTCTAATTTTGTTGAAAAAGAATGGGGACGATCATCCGTACCCACGTGTGCCTCATGATTAACCATGAGGCACACGAGGCACAGGCAGGCCTCAGGCCCCCTGGTTTTGGGGGCCCCCAATTTTTTTTTACATTAGTAGCCTACCGTAGGCGTAGGTAGTGAAAATTGTTGTGTCAGTGTGTGCACAGTTGCTATTTTGGAGTAACGATTTCAAATTGTGTAACAATTTTGCAGTAACCGTTGAGCACTCCTGCTCTGCATCGAAAGCGATTGCCAATAGGGAGGGGCCCCTAAACTTAGCTGTGCCTCGGGCCTCCGTGAGCCTTAATCAGGCCCTGTCCGTGCCTCATAAAGCAACGCCGCGAACAGAAACGGGTTGCTTATCGAGCGCTCTACATTTCGCAGTGACTGCGAATTTAGCTGGTTTTGTTACTCTCCGTTTCTCTAGCGTCACAATGCGTTGAATGGGTCTGATGGTATTTTTCTTTTTGCAAAGGTCAATAGGTTGCTTGACTTGCTTTGTTGTATCGATGTGAAGATTATTTACGGTTTCTTTCTTTCGTGTTGGGGCTTCTTTGCGATTCTTTGATTCTAATGAAGGAAGAACAAATGAAGATGGAAAAGTACTTTTTTGCAATTGCTTTCCAGTTAAAAAACTTGCATCATTTGACTCAAGAATTTGTTTCTCGTTATCAGGAATATACAGTTCTTCTATAAACTTTCTCATCGAAGACTTGCGACTTAGTTTCTGATATGTTTTTAAAGAAACCAGTTGTTTCACCTGGTCACTCACAGTTTGGTCATGCATACTTTTCGAAAGGTTTTCTGTTCTCTTTTGAACGTCGTGAAATCTTTTTCCATTTCTACTAAACGGATGTAAATCCTTAATGTGAGTTCTTAGCTTTTTTCTGGTGTTTCTAGTTAGATTTGAATAACTACTGCAGGAACTATCCAAGTAAGAACCGGCATTGCTTGACAACACTGATGACTGAGAACTAAAATTTGCAGTTTCGACAAGCTCAAGAGCATCATCTTGTGATTCAAAGGCACCACGCTTTTGTTCACTTGTAAAAGTCGAGACGGAAGAAAAACAGCTTTCTGATGACTGCGTTCCAGTGTCTAAATCGTGTTCAACAATTTCACAAGCACCAACTATTTTGTGGTTATCTTGTATGTTGTAAATATTGTTGTCAATCATAAGGCAACCTTCAGGCAAGGAAAACGCAATCATTCGTTTTTTTTGAAGATGCATTGCTTTGGTTTGGGGCCGTTTGTTTGACAAAAAAAGGTGACTACTCTTTGGTTTTGCTGCGGTTGAATCTGTAAGAACAAGGATTTTAAACGGATTTTTAAGACATCAATTTTGTGGTAATGCACTTTTAATTTACTTAATGTACTTAATGAGCAACGTGTAAAATGTTCTATTGACAAACAAACCTCTAGGCCGGACAGTAGAAAATTTAGAAACAATGTTTGTACAATGCAAAAGTTGACGTGAAGCAAACAGGCTCGTACCGTAAGTACATTATATACAAGCTATTACCTAATGTGTGCAAGCCAACAAATGTAAACGTTAAAATGGTATCAAAACAATTTTCATTTGGCTTGTAATTTGAAAGTTAGAATTTGAAGCGTGATACGACCTCGTCAGCCAACACGCGCTTGATCATGATTTTTGGAAGGGGTTAAAATTTATTTCTTGCGGCCATCATATACTAAATCTATAAACCTAAAATAAAACATATTTGGACACTTTTACGAACAAAATTTAACGTTTACTTACCCCGACCCTTTTCTATCTTTGGAAAATCCTCTCTAGTTGCTGACGTACTTAAACGTAGCTGTCCTAAATCAGATGTATCTTGCAATGCATATAGGCTCACTGTCGGAAGTTTCTCTTGATCATCAGGAAGGGTATCATCAAGAGTTTCTATTTCTTCTCCTGCAGCGTGGTTTAGTGAGTGATCATGTTTTTGGTCATGAGCAGACTCTTCTGGTGACATTTCTGAATTGACGTCATAAGGCTTGGAAGAAAGTTGACATCTGCATGAAAGCAAAAACAAATTCTTCAAAACTATATTTGAATGCAGATAAATACACATATTTAAAACAAGAAACGAGCAAAAATGCACCTACATTTCTGACGCTGCTTTGACTGGAGGTAAGACTGTTTTCGAATAAGAAAAAACGCTTCTGCAATAAAATAAAAATTAATGATGAGATTATAAAAATTACATAAAATAAAATAACTCTTGAAATAACTCTTAATTTATTGAGGAAAAAAATTACCTTTTTCTTTTTGCAAAGTTGGGAATATCTAAGTTTTCATAGGCTTTGTCAATGTCAATATCTTCATTTCCGTAAACACCTCGATAGGACGAATCATTGTGCTCTGTTGGTGTCATGTTTTTTGACTTCCGGTAATCCCTCATGTATTCGCTTACATCGGAATGATGTCGGAAGGTATTTGCTGCAATACATTGAAACATTCAATTTAAAAGTCTTCTTGAAGAAGAAAAAAATGTTAAAAAAACGACGGAGCTTGGTTCTTATTACTATTAGCATCAGCTTTTTATTACTATTAGAACCAAAAAGTGGAGTATTCGCTCACATTCACATACAATAGCTTAAAAATAATTCCATGTTGTTTGGCAGTCTCACCATAAAATTCAATGATAGCTTTACACTTAAAAGATTAGTTTTTGCTGATAAGCAAACTCAAAGCAACACCATCCTTATAAAATATCAACGAAGGCGGGAAAGAGAGTCCGAAAGGTGTTCAATATAAATATTCATAACACTGTTACAAATTTAATGGTATGGGTCTCACGTTTTAGGATTGTTTTTTGATGCTTAACCGTTACGAACTACATTATATCAACATTCAACAAAAATGGGATGTCTTGCTTCCTGGTTTAAGTAACACATTTTAACTTTAGCCATAAAACCTAAACTAAATGCAACAAAAATGGCAACACACAGGAAAGGGAAGACGGTTTTTTTTTTGCAACAAACAAGATCAAAATTTAATTGAGCAAGGTGACCTTTCGTAAAATCAATGTGTGGCAACAACACGCAACAAAATCTAATTGTGGTCTGAGGCCAGAATACTCACAATGCTCCTTTGTTTTGTTTGCATTGGTTTTGGCAGAAATTGCAGAGAGTCCAACCCTTTTTTTTAAATCCTTTTTATTTTTCTTTCGGGAATCTTTTGTGTTGTTTTTTGAATTCTTTGCATTCCGAATGGAAGCTTTCGTTGACAACTTTCGTTTTTGATTTAGATTCGTGTCGTTTTCCCATGGTGTGACAGGGCTACTAGCCCAGAGAAAACTGTGAAGCCGATTGCTGCCTTTTGAGCGACTTCCATGAGTAGGAATTTCTTTGAAACTCTCTGAGGTGCTCAACTCGTGAAGCAGATCTGCATGGCTTGCTTGCACACCTAAACTGCCTATATCAAACGGTGGCATAGTGCATTACCAAAAAAGTTTTTGGCTTTTGGTAACTTTAGTAATAATGATACGTTATTCAATTGGTAACACTGATGCAAGGTTTGTCATCCAAAAGCGAACGAATAAATTGCCAAACGTACTGCTGTAAATCAGTTGATAATATTTTCAACAACTTGAAGCAGCTGTCAATGCAAAAGTTTGTCACTTTGCAATTACATTCATTCACATGCTTTACATCGTCATTTTCCACTGGACTACATAGCCTACGTCGTTAAACTGTTCGTCTCATTCACCCTACCTTATAGACAGACCAAAAATGTTTGCAATTGTCAAAATTTTGTAAGCAATTATTAGGGATATCTTAGTACCTAACTGTTAACATTTCTTCTTTTTTTACCTCTGCCTAATGGCTCTAAAAACATTATGTTCTTGTCTCTTCACTCTACGACAGTGCCAAATTTATGAATACGGCTACAAAAGTAATGACACTGAAAGCATAGCCTACAATCGCCAAAAGTATTGTTGTTGTAGAAGGTAAACACATCGAAATATCATAATTTGCTTATGTAGGCCTATTTCTATTGTAACCTATATTTTACACAACGGATTCCGGCATTTTTTCCTGCCTGTTTCCTGCCAAAGTTTTCCCATGTTCTGTTTTAGATAATTTTAAACAAGAAGTATCTTCAAAGTATCTTTCTTGGCCTCACATACAAAAGTTTAAATGCGTATTGTTATATTTGAACCCAATCGTGCCATGTCATTGTCGATGCATCAAAAGGTCGCGTTGTGGATTCCTACTCGTTGAAAAGTGAAACATAATCTGATTTGGCTCAAGACATGCGATATTTGTAAACAGCCAGCTTTAAAGCAAGTAATTTTCCGAAGAACAACAAATATTATTATACAGTACAGTATATTCGATGTTATTAAATGAGATCTTCTTCAACGCTTGAAGTACACAAATAAAACATCCCGATTAAACAAAACGGTTGAACTGTAGAGTGTAGAACTGTAGATGATAACAACAAAATTAGAGAAAAAAGTAAATTTAGCGTTTTCATGGACATTCCTGATTGTTTCGATCGGTGGTGAGATTACATTTTTATTGAACACTGTAGTCCCCGCTGATTAAGCTCAATCTAGTCTAGTGCGGAATTAGCCTACTAAATGTATAGAAGTGGCATAGAATCGTCGACAGCTTAATAAGCCTAAACGACCGCAAACGTTGAATTACAGTAATGTAAAAATGACACATTTTGCTGTCTGGGAAAGTCGTCCGATTCCGAGGTGGACTTAATAATCTGAACGGTTAATTTTAATGCATCGTTTTGTGGCTTACTCTTCTGCAAATTTACATTATCTTTTTATAGCCTTGCCCTTAGCGACAACTAAGCCAGCAACTGTTATTACTTTTACATTGTTTACACGTCTCCAAGCATCAAAGCAACATAAAGTGACAACTTTTCTTAGATAGAAAGTTGTGATTGGTCAACTTTTTGTACATAAGTACAAAAGCTGTAGCTGAAAACTTACTTTCTTTTCGTATTAAAAATTGACCAGATTTTCTGAAATAAAATATATTGGGGGGGCTATAGGCCTAGTAACCACATCAATTTTCTTAATTTTTATTTTTTAGTAGCCTTCGCCATCACTTTTGTGTTTTGTACCTTTTACCATTTTTCTTGCTATTGTATTTCTTTTCATTGTATTGAATAATAAATTTTCCTCACCAAGAAAGCTGCTCTGTATGCATTGTAGGTCTAACAGTTTTGATGATGACAAATAAAATGTAACTGGACTAATTTATTAGTCGGGCAAAATCATTTTCCTATTACACTTCTTTTAGCAGTCACTGGTCCATTGACAAAATAGACAATTCTTCGCCATGACAATTTTTTTTGCATTAACACAACATTGATGGACAAGATATTGATCGAAAATTTTTAAAGCGTTGTTTGTTTGAAAGAGCCTGTTGACGACAGCGATTCTTCTCTATTTACTTGGTTACGTCAGCATACAAGTGTTGAACATCGATATTAACACGCCTACAAGAGCCACTCACGTTGAATCATAGACTTGAACATAAAAAACAAGGAATTACGCACAAAACATGTCCTATCCTGTTGTGCTTCTTAGTCTAACTATTCAAGGGCTTAATCAAAAACAGATTAGATGAGTTGGCATTTACGTTTTGTCGCCGATACTCTCCCCTGAGTTCTGCTATGTTAATGCATAAATTGCTTTCACTGTGATAGTTGGCAACAAAATCAAACAATAAACTGAAATAAACTGCTGAACTGAACCACGCAGAAGTTGCAAGTTTGCCATCGACAGAAGGCCACCTGGAACCTTTTGTAAAACGAAAAACAAAATTGTCAATCTTCTTTCCAACTGGGCATTCGGGCGACAAAGTTAGCCTACTAGATGAACCTCGAACAAACGACAACCCAATTTCCGAATGTTGAACAATTCTTTTGACATCAATTCCCTTTTTTTAATGTATTTTTACCTTAGGGCACGATTTTAACTAAATATCACTTGTCTTACATGGCAGATTCAGCATAGTTTTCATTCACCAATAAGCTAATACTATTGTTAATTTGAGTGAAGATTTATTGTTAAAAAACTATTGTTAATTGTTTGCATTAAATGTGTCGAAACAGTCGCAACACTTGTTGTAACGGCAAGTAATGGTGTTTGATACGAACTTTTCGGCAGAAAAGAAATATATATACGTGAAAAGCGTTTCGAAACAAAACAAAGCCAAATTGTTCACTGTGAAACAAAATTTGACAAAAAACAAAATCAAGATAAAAATAATTTTGTTTCGAACGGAATTAAACTTTCGTTTGGAAAAAAATATTTTAAACATTTTCGTTTCATATTCATAACAAAAAAAATTAACTTTGATTTCTAAACGAAACACAATAAAAAAAATTTGTATTGAAATAGCCTGCTTGGTGATAGTTTTTATTTCGCACAAACCTCACAGTACTTTACAATCCAATAAATGTAATAAATTGAGGCTAAATAACATAAAATCAATGGTAGCACAAATTTAATTCCAGAGGAGCAATCGAGCAGCCGGAACAGGTAGGCTACAAATTTAGAAGCTCTTGTCGCGATATTTCACTAAGCCTGCTGTATTAGAATTTTGAGTCCCCAGGTTTGTAAAATTACGATAGCCTACTATAGTAGCGCTGTTCAAGTAAGACAATCTTAACGTCTTGGCTTTAACTTCCAGCTGCAAAATTTGCCCTTTTGAAATCTTTTTAACCGTTTGACGTTCAAACGACGAAAAAAAGACAATTTTTGCCTAGAAAAAAGAGATAAGACGCGTGACGTGGAGCGGTTTGACGATGACTCTTGCCTTGTTCATAACAACCGCTTACACTTACTTACAGGCTATTTCAGCAAAACTTCGGTACTGATGAGTGAACGGTTGGTGTTCTGCGTTCACCAAAAGCTTAACTTTCAAACAAACGTTGAACTCCTATAATCTAAACCTTGTAGACTAAGTTTGTCAGCTAGTACTCAACACCGCTCCGATATAATTAACTCGGGATGACAGCTTCATTACCGGTACTAAAATACTCGAACGCTTTCCAAGCCCAAACCAATATTTGTTGTTTTGTCAGCACACAAACTTCTCCGATTGAGCTATCTCTTTCACATTCGTCTCATGTAGGCTAATTTAAGTCTGAAGTAATGCGCAGAATATCCAGAGGTGCAGAACAGCCTATCTTTTTAGTGCACATCTCAACATCTGTCGTAACTTGGTGTTCATTGTTTGATCGCGTCGTTGTTTGTTTTCTAGTCTGCGAGTAGGCTAGTTTAGTTTTGGCTGACTGGCTACAAACAACTTCATTAAATGCATAGGTGTACGGGAAGCATATTTTTTGGGGGTGCAAAAGAATTCTTGCCCAAATATAATCAACTGGCCTAAACAAAAGTACTACACATGTAAGAAAAAGCAATAATATAGCCTTAAAAAAACAGCATTAAGCATCAACTGACAGGGCTCCCAGAAAACCACTGGTATGATAGGCTAAGTACGTTACGGCAGTGGCGTAGCCAGAAAAAAAATTTGGGGGGGGGCCAAATATTTAATGAAATGATGAGAACAACAAAGTGTTTGATTAAGCCATCGCCACCTGATGTGCGGTGGTGTATCCTGGTGGGTTGAGCAAGGGAAGCAATAAAAGTGGGGGGGGGGGGGGGGGTTAGAGCGTGTCGAAGGCACGCGTTTTTTCAACTTCTAGGGGAGTCCGGGAGCGGTGCACGGTCGTTTGGTCGACAGACATTTGGTCGACAGGACGTTTGGTCGACAGGACGTTTGGTCGACAGGACGTTAGGTCGACAGAACGATTTATTTAGGGTTAGGGTTAGAGTCAGGGTTAGATTAGGGTTATGGTTAGTTAACTAACCCTAACCCTAAAATAAATCGTTCTGTCGACCTAACGTCCTGTCGACCAAACGTCCTGTCGACCAAATGTCTGTCGACCAAACGTCCTGTCGACCAAATGACCGGGTACCGATCTCGACATACTTCCTATCAGTAATTTGCATAAACTAGAAGTTTCTAAATTTGTCTTTAAATTTAAAAATATGCTATTACCTGGCTACTTTGAACCTTACTTTCAGGAAATTACTGAGGTGCATTGCCATGGCACGAGAGCTTCTCAAAAAAATAACTTTCACTTACGTAGTGTCAGCTCAAGAAAGGGTCAAGGCAGTTTGAAATTCTTAGGCCCAAAAATATGGAATGATTTACCTTCAGAAATAACTGGGGCTACGAGTATTAAAACTTTTATAAAAAAACTAAAAATTTATGATATGAATGAACTTGGTCCGTGACTGTTTTTATTGTCACAACATTGACGATTATTTCGGATTGAACATTGTTAGTAGCCTACTATACGTATAGGCTTACTACTCACGAACTTGTGCTACGTAATACTTATTAACAACTGCAATCTTATTAACCGTACTCAAGTCGGCCTATAAACTGACTGATTTTGTTAAAGTATGAATTTATAAAAATAGGCCTACTTTTAGTGTTTTTGCTTCGTCCTTTATGTTAGCAGTTAACAGTTGTTGTTTTTGCATAGGTGTTTTTTTTTCTCATACTAACTTACTTTTGTAAGGCATGATATTCGGCAGCAGTGGCCGAGTGGTTAGCGCGTTGGGCTCGCAGTCGAGAGCCTGTATGTTCGACTCCATCCACCCGCACTTGCTGTTGTTTCTCTGGGCAAGAAACTTTACGATAATTGCCTCTACCCAGTGATCGATTTCGAGTAATGAATAGTACTAAATTTAAGTCATAAATAGAGTAGACAACCAGAAACAAACATTGCAGTCGGCTGCAGCGTGGGTCAGGTGTACGTCGGAAGGCGTACACCGATGCATAGCGCTCAAGTCCGCTTTCCCGCAATGCAGGGTAAAGATATGACAAACAAAACAAACTAAATTTTTTGATGTTACAATGAAACCACAGGAATCCACTTTTTTGTTTACATTTTTGCGAAAGTTATGCTTATCTTGTTTGCAACGTAATGCCGATGCTTTACATTTGTCACATTAAAAACATGGGAAGCAGCTGACTCGATGACTAATATAGTCTTTCGCTGCTTCCTATCTGTTGTTGAATATATTTGTACCGTATACTATTTCGCAGCAGACAAAATAAAAGGTTTCTCTCTCTCTTTCGCCTTAGTTGTGTGATGTTCTAGTTGTTACCGTGTAAACCCTGCAATTCCTTTAGAGAAGTGTTGCCAACCTTGCGGTTTTCCGCCAGTTTGTGCTTGTTTTTTTTCGAGTTTGCGTATTTTTTTAGTTTGCAAGTTGCTTGTTTTTGGGCTTGTTTTTTGGCCAGTAAAACTTTTTTAACTTGTTTTTTACACTGATATGGAAGGTTTTTATTGTAGTCAATATTGTATTTCTTCTTTTCAAGATAATTATTGCTTGGAATGGCATCAACAAATGTCATTCTTGAAATAAACATGATGTATGGACTGCAAAGGTTGTATTGAAAAGTTTGAACTGCTAAACTGCGTGCTTTGTGCTAATTTGTATTGTTTGCAAATTATTGGGCTTTTTTTTGTGTTGATTTGCCTGCTATTGGGTTTGTTTTTAGATTCACTTGCTTGTTTTCAAAAAAACAACCTGGCATCACTGCTTCAGAATGTCAATGGCACTGTGCCATTGGTTTTTACCAAAATAGTACCGTAATTAACTAATTGAGTCTTCTACTCTTCTTTTCTGTACTCTGTAGCGAAACTATCGCAAGGTTTTTCAATTGGTAATGGGTAATTCCATTTATAATCAAACACCCATTGTAACCACTAGTCACAGATTTTGCTTATTTTAACATATTTTATACATACTAAAAAATGATGAATATAGCAAAAAAAATTTTTGAAATATTGTTTGTTTGTTTGTTTGTTTTTCATATCTTTACCCTGCATTGCGGGAAAGCGGACTTGAGCGCTATGCATCGGTGTACGCCTTCCGACGTACACCTAACCCACGCTGCAGCCGACTGCAATGTCTGTTTCCGGTTGTCTACTCTATTTATGATTTAAATTTGGTACTACCCATTACTCGAAATCGATCACTGGGTAGAGGCAATTATCGTAAAGTTTCTTGCTCAGAGAAACAACAGCAAGTGCGGGTGGCTGGAGTCGAACATGCAGGCTCTCGACTGCGAGCCCAACGCGCTAACCACTCGGCCACAGCTATCTTCATTGGGGGCCGAGATAGAGCACTTTGAATTTTCGGCCACTAGTAGGATTATGGGAGCTGAGCACAGCCATTTTTTTATTTTGCGCCTTCAGTTTTTGGCAATAACTCTTTACCTTGAACGATTTTCGTAATGAAAACATGCATTTTACTAATTTAAGACCCAAGGAATTCATTTTTGCACTTTAAATTATGCTAAGATGAACATTTCAAATGGTAATTTAGGTTTAAAGTTTTTCTTATTTTATTTTTGATACGGTAACTTTGGGGGAATATTTTGGAGCGTTGGGAAAAAGATGCAAACAAATTTTTTTTTCTTTGAACAAAGCAATTGAAGTATAATACTTTTACCAAATTTGGTTGATGTAAGTTTTGCATAAACCAAAATAATCAACTTAGAAAACACCAGTATTTTAACTAAAATTGTTATGAAGAAATGGCTATAAAGTTAAAACATAGGACTTAGAGCACATCAAATGCTCTTTGAACATCTTTTGCAAGTGTATTTGAGGACAGTGTATCCCTATTGCCTTAGTTCTGCTCTGTTTTATTCCTTTGTCTTAAACTACAACAGAATGACAAACTCAGTAAATTTATATATACCATAAACATTGTAAGAGATCTCAATACAAACAACACAAACAGAAATCACTTTGTTCATCAACTTCTGAGGTTGGATGCATCAATAGCAGTTTTTTAAGTGGTTGATTAAGCCAATTTTCTGATTGGGTAATTAAGAATCAGTTTTCACAGTACACAAGTATCTACATTCTACAAAAGGTCATTGAAAGTTTGTTCAATTTTCTTCAAGTCTTCTTTTTTGATTACATAGTTGCGTCCAGATATTGTTACAGGGCTAGGAGATGAAACAACACATAAAATATGCTCAGAAGGAACACAGCAGAAATCATCCCTCGGCCAATAGAAATATTGCAATGGTCCATGAGGTGCCATGAACTTGATGTTGACATTTCCTTCGTCCCTAAAAACTTCTTGCACCATGCCAAGCCACCAATATAAATCGTATGTGAATGCAACATAGCCAAAGAGAGGCAGTAGTTTCAAAGAATTTGTGTATTCCAGTAAATTCTTTATCATCACTAATCCTTTTACATGTAATACTGTGAGAAGATTTTGGTTCAAAATAATGAAAAGATTGTGTGCCGTGCTGAGATTTTTTTTTTCGGTCATTTATCGGTCATTGACCGATTTTTTAGCAAAATGTCCGAAACAAATATAGTCAATTCGGTCAAAATGTCCAAAAAATATATAGTCAATTGACTATATATGACCAAAAATGACTAAAAATGACCAAAATAAATAAAAAACGACCGAATTTTTTCAAGTCATTTCGGACAAATGACCGAAAAGTCTCAGCGAATAAAAAAACCCAGGACTGCCATGTACAGTGGAGCCTTGAACATACCTTTCTATTGTGTCGAATTCTTTCAAGTTCATTGCTTTGAATGTCAAAAAACTGTATGCCTTATATGTACTCTTTACAGAATTTCATTAATGCATCAAAATCGAGAATTTGGTTTGTGTAAGGTCTTTGAAAACTTGCTCTAGTGGCCAATCATTTCACTGTGCCTCCTATTCCATCACAAGGAGACTTACCATGACTGGTGGCAAAAAAAGTCCAGGAGCAATCCATTCCAAAATCAGTTTTATGATACCGTAACAGAGGTTAAGCAGGTTTTTGTAGTTTTTGTACTGAGCTGCACATCCATCAGAAAAATATTCGATTTTCTTTATTTTTTCGTTTAGTTGAAGGCGTACAAAAGTTGTAATTTGTTGAAAAATTTTGTAGACAAATCATGCTGTATCATGGCACATATCATCTGAAATAAAACACATGGATTGTTGGATCCGGCCACCCTCGGTAATGGGGACATCACTGGATTAAAACTGGACTACTACTACTACTACTACTGTTGGACAAATTTATCTTTAGAATTCTTGTAATAAAATGCCACTGGATGTATTGAGCATTGACTTTCCAGTGGAATGATTGCACTTCATCTTGAACAACAAACTTGTAATTTTCTGCAATATCTCAAATTGATTGATTGTTATGGTTTGTTTTATGTCGCTTTACAACATCTAAAGCCCAGCCAGCAAATCAATCACCTTCCACACCGAATCAATGTCTGTAGACGTTGAATCAATGCAAAAGGCGATCGATTTCTGGCTGGGAGCAGACAAGACACGGGTGCACTACAGTATAATATGGTTGATTACAGTGATTAGAATAATAATTTAAATGAGCTTATTGCAGGAGTTTATAAAAGTCAGCAGATGTTTAATAGTTGGACGATTTGCAGCAAAATTTTTCAACGATATATTTATTCCATACATGCTAAGATTTTGTTCAAGACACTTTTATATAGAATAGCAACACAGCTTTCAAAGTTTAGTGTTTGTTTGCGTTCTGACAGATACCATACTTAGCTTGGCACTTAGCTATGAAAGAGTGTGCTGTAAGCTTGTCCACTGCTTGTGTTAGAATGTCTGTGAAAGATGATGAACAAGAAACTAAGGTTTTTAGAGTTGATCGATCAGTGGACTGCCATTGTGTATAAACAATGTCATCTTCAGATTAACCTGCTAGCTTTTCTGTTAAAAATTGGTGTAAAACTTCTCTTCCAGGACAACTTTCACATCTATGCACCATGCACATTGCACATCTTATTTTCTGTGTTACATACAATCATGGACATAAAATCTTTGTAATTTTGAGTCATATTAGTAGCATTACATAGTAAGATAGTGTTCTGGTGTTGTGTACACACACAGACTGAGTGTGTACCACTATGTGAGACGTTAATACACCATTTAGGGCACAAATGTCACAAAATTTTGATCAGACTAGCTGTGTGATATCAGTTGAATAATAAAACATTGGTAATTTGACACATCAAAAATTCATAAAGAAACGCACGATAATATGGCGGAACCCTACAAACATTGTGACAAAGCATCAGCTATGTTTCAATAATATTCATTTTTTGATCATATGGGTTGATATTTTCTAAGTTGAATATTTTAGTTTATGCAAAACTTACATCAACCAAATTTAGTAAAAGTATTATACTTCAATTGCTTTGTTTAAAGAAAAAAAAATTTTTTTTGTACCTATTTCCCAACGCTCAGAAATATTCCCCCAAAGTTAGCGTATCAAAAATAAAATAAGAAAAACTTTAAACCTAAATTACCATTTGAAATGTTCATCTTAGCATAATTTAAAGTGCAAAAATGAATTCCTTGGGTCTTAAATTGGTAAAATGCATGTTTTCATTATGAAAATCGTTCAAGGTAAAGAGTTATTGCCAAAAAATAAAGTCGCAAAATGAAAAAAATGGCTGTGCTCAGCTCCCAAAGTCCTACTAGTGGCCGAAAATTCAAAGTGCTCTATCTCGGCCCCCAATAAAGATATTTCTAAATTTTTTTGCTATATTCATCATTTTTTAGTATGTATAAAATATGCCAAAATAAGCGAAATCTGTGACTAGTGGTTAGAAAATTTGAAAAAATCTGATGATTATAAATGGAATGCCCCTAATAGAAAACCGGTATTTGCTCAGACTTTTCTTTAGTTAGACACGACTGACTTCTTTAAAAGGTTAGATTAAGTATAAACGATAATTACTGCGATGGCACCTGCTTAAAATGAATGTTTTCTGAAAGTTGGTCTATCAATCGAAAGCCTCATGTCATGAATTGAAGTGATAGCATTCTGCTTTTATAAAAAACTAATGTAAAATCTTGTTCAGCGTATTTAAATTGGTTTTATAATAATATATGAGATGTTGTAAAGCAGAGTGCTTATTCATCTTTCAATCACGTACAGTAAATGCAGATTGTAAACTGTGCAGTGGTACAAGAATTAGACTTATATGACTCATAGTGGTCACTTTCCCTCATTTTAAGTTTCTTTTTGATTAATAACATTTAAAAGCCTTTTTTGCATGCAACAATTTTGTTTCGAATTTGAATTTCATTTTGTATCTTCAGCCTAGTTGTTTCAGGGTGCAACCTAGTTCGTACCCTGAAAAGATCGAGAAAAAAAATTAAAAAAGCCGAAGTCGCTGATCGCAGTTTAATAGCACAAAGCCGAACTCGTTAATCGGAGTTTCCGCAAACAAACTCAAGGGTTAGGGTTAGCGGAAACTGCGGAAAAATAAAACTGCGGAAAAATGTTTGCGGAAACTGCGATCAGCGAGGGTTAGGGTTAAAGCATAGATTACTCTATGGTTAGGGTAAAGGTTAGCGAAAACTGCGGAAAAATGTTTGCAGAAACTGCGATCAGTTAGGGTTAGAGCATAGATTACTCTATGGTTAGGGTAAAGGTTAGCGGAAACTGCGGAAAAATGTTTGCGGAAACTGCGATCAGCGAAGGTTAGGGTTAGAGCATAGATTAGTCTATGGTTAGGGTTAGCGGAAACTGCGGAAAAATGTTTGCAGAAACTGCGATGAGCGAGGGTTAGCGTTAGGGTAAGGGTTATGGTTAGCGGAAATTGTGATCAGCGACTTCGGCTTTGTGCTATTTTTCTCTCGATTTTTTCAGGGAGAAAATTTTTAAATGTTTGCGGAAACTGCGATCAGCGTCTCCCGCTTTTTTTAATTTTTTTTCTTGATCTTTTTAGGGTACGAACTGTTCAGGGTATGAACTAGGTTGCATTCGTTGTTTCACAGCAACATGTTTCTGTTTTCTACTATGCTAGACAAGTGGTGATTATCTGATCTACAGTAGAAAGAGCCCCATAAGGAAGTCTTGTCTGATTGACGAAATGTCAGAATTA
The DNA here is from genome assembly GCF_918807975.1 of Aplidium turbinatum. Classification (NCBI taxonomy): domain Eukaryota; kingdom Metazoa; phylum Chordata; class Ascidiacea; order Aplousobranchia; family Polyclinidae; genus Aplidium; species Aplidium turbinatum. The sequence goes on from NC_137477.1 coordinate 22,165,924, forward strand.
ATGCGGCTTTCACCTGAAACACCTTGTGATAGTTTAACTTATTGTACACCAGAAGAGTGTATAATGTTATTGAATTAACTGACTTGATGAACAGTCTCATTCAAGTTTTAGCAGTACCGTATCTGAGTCCTGATTTTTTTGCACTTCAGCTGTTGTTTCAGCGACATTGAGGAGATGTGAGTGATGTGACACGTTTGCCGACCAAACTTGTATGTAGTCTTTGTTTTGACACATTACATTTTTGCTGTTCTGTGTTAACAAGTTAGTTTAGTGGCTGTAAAAAGTACCGTAACAATATGGTTTAAACAAAAATAATTTCGTTTTGTTATGTTTTTTCTGACCATCACAACGAAAAGCAATAGCCTATATGCCCATTGCCCAGGGCCATTAAGAGGACAATTTGGGCCCATTACCAATGAGATCCATGGGTCCCAATTCAAGACACTTAAAAAATGCACTGTATCTAAGGTGGTTTTTTCAAGTTCCCGGGCCCCTAGAAAATGTTATGGGCCTCTAAAATTGTGCCAGGTCCGGGTCCAAAAGTATCTCTTGGACCCCCTATTAATGCTAACTGTATAATACGGTGGGTCTGCTACTATTCGGTGAGTCCGATTCGGTGAGTCCGATTCGGTGAGTCTGATTCGGTGAGTTCCTAACCTCTAACCCCTAACCCTAAAACGGCAAATGATAATTAGGCTACAGTACCCAATAATTAAAAAAAAAAATTGAAAAAATCCCCCGTTAAGGGATCGGACTCACCGAATCGGACTCACCGAAACGGGCCATTCCGTAATACGGTATATGCCAAACATAGCAAAGGTCTAGAAAAGGGAAGAAGCAACAAAATGAAGATGTTCTAACGTGCTTAATACCAAAATAGGACAATCGGGTGTATATATGGCACGGTCGCAACATTTAATGTATTATATAATTTGAGTGTTTTAGTTTTCCAATTTGTGTTGTTTTATTACTGCCGCCTTCATATGTTTATTATGAATGCACGAGGGTGACTTGATGTTTTGCAAAAAGATACGGAGCTAACGTATAGGCCTACAGAACGCCTGAGTGCATATTGAGTTCAAACAAACATCATGCTCCACTGAACGTGTGCAACTGTGCATATAATATAGTCTCAGAGACTATATTTACAACATATGGTTATTTGGTTACCATATATTGTAATTATAGCCTGTATCTTGTTAAAAAAGGGTTTGAGTTAGATTAAGGGTTTTCAGTTGCTCCTAATAATTCAATGGTTGATTTCCAACAAAGTCTGACTCCAATCAGCAGCTTCAGCATGCCCAACTCTTGTTGACATAATTGAATTTTTTTTATGGAAGCTTCAAGCAGCGACTTCGGTATTGAAATTATCAGGGAACGAATTAGTTGTCATCTGTCAGCATTATTGTATTGAATATATCTTTAATAGTCTACTGCATAGCTGCAGGTAAAAGCAAGCCTTAACAACAAGGAAGTCTATTGACTTGATATTAATTATGGTTTTAGTACTGTGAGACAGTTTCTGTCTGGCTAATCACATCACATTAGTTCCCCATAGAGATTAGTACATATTCATAGCCTAACCAATTCATCAACAGTATTAGCTTACAACAAATGATTTTTTTTAAAGCAATATGTTGTGACACTTTGCTGTGAGATGAATTATTTGGAGTTTGAAATGCAAGCCAGAGTAAAATTTATCCATATGTAGGCAATATCGGTTATTGAACATAGCCTAATATTGTAGCCTAGCTTTTATTTTCTTTGCAAAAAGAACTGTGTTAAAGCAGCATTTGCCCAAAATTTGGACAAATGGTTTTGCTGCATAACCTCACTACATGCCGAATATAACTAATACAATTGTCCCCCCGCTTATTAAGCCCACCTCGGGACCAGGCGATTTTGGGCTTATTAATTAGGGAGGACTTTCTGCCACTCTTATGAATGGGAGAATTCTAGACCGAACCAAATTGGGCTTAGTAAGCAGGGACTACTGCCGTTTGATCTTTTTGCTCAATTTTTTTTTCTTGTGTAAAACAAAAAGGCTTTTTCATTTTATGAAAAATAAGCAATAAGCATTCTACTGCAGCACTACCGCATAGTTTTTTTTGCATTGTGAGAATTGGATGCCGGGAATTGTTAATTTGGCTTGATCTATTTTTTTCTAGTTTTGCCTAAAGTCCAGTTTGAACCCCTTGAGAAGTATTATGCTTCATACAACTGTAAGCTCCTGGCTGATACTTTGATCAAATATCAAATTAAAGAATTTACAAGTATTTTGTAATTTAGGTATATAAGCAGTCTGACATCTTTTTGTATCTTTACTAAATAGTAGTAATGTTGGTATAACAGTTTAAGTGGTATTCATCTCTTTAGTTATGGGCAAAAAAGCAAACACAACAAAGTCCATTGAAGCATTGTCATGGCAGTGGACTGAAAAAGCAAGCTCAGATATTTCTGATGAGAACATCAGAACTTCGTATAGACTGTGCTTGCCGAAATGCAATGCCTGTCGGAAAAATTGTTCAGGAAACCCAACTTGTTTGCATGGCCTTGGAGAAGCTCAGTGGTTAAACATTGCAAATGTGTCACAAGAGACTGATGTTATGCAAAAAGTTCAAGAAAAAATGGATTCTCTTCGTCGAGATGAAGGAGATATGGTCGGGTTGCACAATCTCGGTGCAACTTGTTATGTTAATACTTATCTTCAACTTTGGTTTCATAATATTCAGTTTAGGAATGCAATTTATGCTTTACAAGAAGAAAACGTTTCAACTGCGGAAAATTCCTGCCAAACTTTATGTGGCCAGCTTCAACTGATGTTTGGACTTCTGCAAAACAGCTTATCGAAATTTGTTGATCCAGCATCTTTCATTAATTGTCTTGGACTTCCCACCGATCTTCAGCAAGATGCCCAGGAGTTTTCAAAGTTGTTTATGTGTTTATTGGAAACGACACCAGGACTTTCTGAGATTATTCAAAATCAGTTTAGTGGAAAATACGCTTACGTTACCAAATGTCTGAGCTGCAATGTAGCTAAAGAAACACCTGCTAAATTTTATGAGTTAGATTTAAATATTCAAGGCCACAAACACCTAAAAAGTTGTGTTTTAGAATTCCTCAAAGAAGAGCAATTACTTGGTGATAACCAATACTTTTGCGATACCTGCTCCTCAAAGCAGGATGCCATTCGCAAAATTGTTTTGAAAGAACTTCCACAGACTTTAAGCATACAACTTCTCAGATTTGTATATGATCGAGCATCACAAACCAAGCGGAAAATCACTACTAATATTTCATTTCCAGACAAATTAGACTTTGCATCCATGCTAAATTCAGGAGACATAAATGAAATAAAGGGAGACCTAACATATCGTTTAACTGCAGTTTTACTGCACAGGGGACCTAGTGCTTCTTCAGGGCATTTTGTAACCAACATTTTGGATTCAACTACTGGTTGTTGGTATACATTCAATGATGAGGTTGTTCATAAAATGAAGAGTGGTAAGAAGTTAGATCTAGATATTGGAAAGGGTGAGGACGATATTTGGTTGAATTTGCAAAAAGAACCTGCTCTTAAAAAGCCAAAGCTTGCCAAAGGTGAACATTGTTCTAAAGATGTTTATATGTTGGTCTATTCTAAAGCGTCATTCAATTCCACTTTAATTCGTGACATCCCTCCACATATTCAAAGATTGGTTGAGGAAAGAAACAACAATTTTGAAAATGAGCTCATGGACATGCATTTGTCCGCTCAAGAGGAACTAAAGAAACAACAGCAACTGGAAAGGTCAATGACAGAGTTTGTGAAGTTGTTAAATGCTGATAGTGATTCTTACGAATGGGTTCGCACTAGTGTTTTAAAGCAGTTTCTGAACCCTAACAAGGTCGAAAAAAACAAGAATCCAGCTGATCTTTTATGCGTGCACGGAAATATTAACCTCACAAAATTGTCGATGCTGAAACGAATCCCAAAACCTGCAGCTGACAGAATATACGACAAACATATCGCAGAATCTGTTTCTTGCCTTGGCAGTGTTCGATTTACTGATGAAATGTTATGTCGCCAGTGTGTTTTTAATCGTTGTATGCTATTACAAGGCAAACGTAAACTCAACGAAGATTATTTGCTTGTCAATGAAGCTATGAAATTGTATGAAAATAATACCCCATCCACGACTGATAGTGTATATTTTGTTGGACGACAATCAATGCGTAAATGGAAATCGTTAGCTCTTCAAAAGTTGCTGAAAACCTGTCAGACGAAGCCTGTGAAACCAGACAGTGCTTCAATCAATGAAGACGCAGATGCTAGCACGATAACCGACAATTCCGACACTGAAGATCCTTTTATTTTCAACTCTGACGTACTCTGCTTTCACAATCAACTCACCGAGGATGCAACAACTATGCAAGTTGTACCAGAATGTGTTTGGCAGATTCTGTTTAACTATTTTCCAGAAAGTGATGTTTTTGAGCTTGGCAAATGCGTCACTTGTCCGCAATGCTTGTCGGATGCTCAGAAACAGAGACAAGATTTACAACTTCGCAAATCAGTTGCACTGAAGCAGAAAGCAGGTCTAAGTCAGCTTTATGCCAATAGAAACAGGCCATCGTATCTTTCACTATTTGTTAACAGTCCTAACAAAGCATTTTTGAACACTCCATTTTATGTTGTGTCTAATCAGTTTGTGACTGAATGGATCGAATTTATGAAACATCCTGATAAAAATGACTCTGTCAAAAATGTAAACAACTCCATTTTTCTTTGTCAACACCAAAAACTACTGTATGATCCTTTATCTGAAGATTTCTCTCCATATGATTTTGTTGACCAAAATTCATCTTATCCTTTATATGTTTTTTTGTGGGAGAAAGAGTGGTCTTTCATCAAAGAAAATTTTACAATTGATTGGGAAATCTGTTTTCAAAAACAATTTGTCAAATCAATTTCTAACGCGACAACAAAAGCAGAGAATCGCCCTTCATCTAACGAGGAACAAAGTGTTAAAAACGGATTGGATTCTTCAACTTCTTCAAAGTGTGAGGGAGGCGGCGTTTCTGCTTTAATTCGTTCAAATAAGTGTTCTCTAAAAGATTGCCAGGATAATATACAAATTACTTCAAGACCTGACATGTGTGAAGAATGCATAAAGTGCTTGGCCAGAGAAGAAAAACGAAAGCTATGCAACTACGAGGAAGCAGAAATATTTGTTGTTAAATCAACCAAAACCGCAGAAGAAATCATGGAAGAGACAAGTTTTGAAGTATCAGTATATGCAAGCAAAATTAATCCTGAGACTCGCAGAACAGCGAGAGCGAGGCGCTGTGCTCGAGGAGAAAAGAAAATAGGCCCCGTCTCTTCATGGATGACATTAAAGGAATTAAAAGTAAAAATTATGACCCTTTTCTCAGTTCCGCCTTTTGATCAAAATCTGTATATGAACGGCACCGCGCTCATGGGTGACGACACAAGTTTGGGAAACTTGTCCGTTTTACCCGGAAGTACCATCACTCTTGTTGAAGATCTTCCTAACCCAAATGATGCCCCTATAATTTTCGACATTGCAAAAACCAACGAAGTCGAAGTTGGATTTCAAGGCACTAGTTTACTAGGGCATGGATAACTATTTACGCTGTTATCATGTGAAGTTATAAACTTATGAGCAAGCTAAACACCTGTAAAATAGCTGTCAAGAAGCTGTGTGTTGCTGAGCTTCTATTCAAACGGATGTCTTGGATCAAGTTCCTTATTTTGGTCATGCAGTCATTCTGATATCAATAATTAATGAATGGAATAAATGTCGTTGAACTTTAAATCCTGTTGTCATTAAGTTCGAAGTTACCTCATGTGCACACTTTGTCCAACTTCAGTCAATGACATTGCAGGCTATTTGTTCTTTACCATTTTGTACTTTAATTTGTGTTTTATGGAGCACTGTATGGTTGGTGCTGCGCCGTGTATTTTTGCGTCTCTATTGATATATTTATTAACGTTTTATCATTTATGTGATAGGCTAGCTGCGTTTTGAGTTGGTATTGTTAGAAAAAAGTAGTAGAAAAGAACTATGTATTGTAACCAGTGGCGTAGCCAGAAAAAATTTTTGGGGGGGGCCAAATATTTGATGAATTGAAGAGAATGACAAAATGTTTGATTTAAGACATCGCCACCTGACGTGCAGTGGCGCATCCTGGTGGGTTAAGCAAGGGAAGAAATAAAGCTGGTGGGGGTTAGAGCGTGCCGAAGGCACGCGTATTCTAGGGGGGTCCGGGGGCATGCTCCCCCGGAAAATTTTTGCAAAATTACACTTAAATAATGGATTATAGCGCTTTCTGGAAACACTTTCAGGGTAATATTTGTATGAAACTTATTAGCAGATAAACAGCTATTAACTTATTAAAGGTAGCTCTTGTCTACACACAAACGGGCAAAAACTGCGGCTAAAATTAAAGAACACAAAAAACTCAGCTACACAAAAACCCTACAGAGTAAGCGATTCTGAAATTGCTTCCACAGATTAGTTAAAAGAAGCGTAAATCGCGTAAACTTTGCGCGATTTACGATTTGTAAAATTTATTGGTGTCTTTCTGTGTGTTTAAAACAAGTCCTGGGGGGTGTTAGTAGCCAGATGTCTTGGAAAACAATATAAATTTATACAAATTATATTATATTTTCAACAAAGGGTTCAACTTCGGAATCAAAACTTTGAAAATTTGGGGGGGGGCCATGGCCCGTTCGCCCCCCTGGCTACGCCTATGATTGTAACGTCTTTTAATATCAACTATTTATTTTCATCGGACTTTGTAGCACACTGTATGAGTAATTGAGTATCGTATTATTAAAATTGGCCTGACAGTTTCTGTCAATGAAGAGTTGACGCGGAGCGAAGTCTCTGCGCTTAGTACTTTTTAGACAAAGTACTCCGTGTTAAGGCAATTAGAGTTGGGCTAGGAATGGAAATCTTTCCCGTCATCCTTCTGAATCCTCTCTCGCATTGCTCAGAAGAGTCGAAAATCCACTCTCACATTTTATAAGCAACCTAAGTCGACACTAATAGCCAAAGCCATCTCACTGCATAGCCTAGCCCTACAGGGAAGAATTGTAGTAACTGTTACTTGTTTTTTATTCGTTTGGTTTTTTGTCAATTGATCACAGTAAAATCGATTTGTCTAAAACTGAACCTCATTGCTTTTTCGTCAATCGACAGAGAAGTATTACTGATAGAAATTTTGTGGTTTTTCCCGACGATTTACAGTGGAGCCATAGGGGTTCAAAGACCCCTATTCGAGACTAGTTTTATTGCCTCGTGGACTTGTCCTATTTCATAAGATACCGTTATGAGTAACCAGGTTCCGCATTTTTTGAAAACGTATGTTGGAAGTTATAGTTTTAAACAGAGGCAGCTGATTTCCGTCGTCCGGTACCGTAGCGTAAGCAAAGATATGCAGATACAGTTTATTAATATTTCGATTGTTTCATCATCATAATCCATCGTCGGTTTGTTCCCCACTAGTGGGGGTGGCCGATTGTTTTCGCGCAGCAATTGTCTTAATCCCTTTTCTCCATTTCACCCTGTCCCTTGCATCTTCCTCCTTCAGTCCGACTTTTTTAAACTCATCCTTCACTTGTTGTTTCCACGTTCTTCATGGACGACCGCGTTTCCTCTTCCCATCCACCTTTAGATCTAGTGCCTTTCTAAGAAAACTTCCTTCCTCCCTCCTTATCACATGTCCATACCATCTTATTCCATTTGGGTAAGGTGTTTAAGTTATTTAACTCGACATGGAGGATGCTAAGTTTAGCTGACAGCTAAAAAATACGAGCATACCGACTTTCATTGCAAAAAAATTAATATATACTATAGTCTACATATCGATTGTAACATCACGTATTGTGCATTATTTTAAACTTTCCAACGTATTTCATCAAGTTTCCAGTTGTATTATTTCAAGATTCCATAACAATAATGGGCCTATTGAGTTGACTACTGTAGCTGATGTCAATTTCTTTCCGTTCAGCATCAGTGTTGAAAAATATTAATTCAACTAAAATCATCAGACAAGACTATTTATTTTAAATCCAAACGATCATAAACTGTCAAATACAGATAAAAAAAACATGTGGCACCAACATAGGCCAAAAACTTTATAGAATGAAAATCTTTAAACTTTCAGTACGAAAACCAGAAGCGATATCAATCACACGTGCAACTGCATTCAACAAACATACCACCTCTCAACTTTATAATAACTTTCCTTGCGCAGTTGCTTGAAAAATTTAAATTAACCTGGATAGAATGTGGAACGAGAACAAAAACTTTCCAAGAACCAGTGAGTGTTGTCAATCTTCGAGGAAAAAAGCAAGTTGGAGCAATTGCTTCAGCTGAACGAGGAGAATTGGTGACCACATTGTGCGTGATCAACGCTGCAGGAAAACATTTTCCTCCATTTTTTTATTTTTCCCAGAAAGAGATTCAACCAGCAATTTCTTCGAGGTGCCCCGTCTGGTATTGCAGTCGTGGGAACTTAAAAAGTGGTGTTTGTGGGAAAATTTTTTTATCAAGCTGATACTTTTCCCAGACCTTCCCCATATTATGCAGATGGCTCAGAAAAAAATCCCCATCAATCGGATCATGGGAAACCCCCTTTTGGACCCATTTTCCAAATGACGTCACAATCCCTTTATGAAAATTTCAAGTTTTTCAAAATAGGACATATTATACATCATTTTTTAGCTTTTTTCAAGGGCAACAACTTTTTCTATTAACAAAAACCCTGAAAATGTACTAGTACAGAAAAAGAGTTATTACCGATTAAGCAAAAGGATAAATCTGAATTTCAGGCAAATTTGAAATTATTCGTCACTGTTGGACTTATTCTTCTAATCTATATTCTATAACAAAAATTAAACAAAGTAAGCGAAACGTAAATTGAAGCTATCATCAAAAACGACAAAGATGTTGCTTTCCTCCTCGTCTTGTCCCGTTTTATATCTTCATTGTACGAGAATTCCTTTTCTTCGGTACCAATATCGACGTTATGCAGAAGTGAAAAAAAGTCTTCATTCTTAAGTTTTTCGTCTAGTCTCTGGAATGTGTCGTTCATACAAATTATTACTTAGATACGAAAAAGATATGAAACTATCTTTGTATTTCAAGCATACTTAGGCTACTATACTATTACATTCAACACCATGACATTCACCACACGAAGAAACACATGCCATTCCATAATTGCGACAGGTGCAACTTTTCGTTCCACATGGATTTTTTGTTGATTTCTTACATCTGCATCTAATTACTTTGGTCAATGCTTCTGGTGCTATAGGCATATCCGTCATTATTGGGACAAGTTCGTTGTTGCTATTGTTTCTCCATCTCCATTCACAAACATTGAATTTAAATTCTAAAGACGTAACCCATGGAAGTAGGCTGCTCTTTGGCTCGGTGGTAGCTTTTCCGGTGCAATTATCTCTTCGCATGCCATATACAGTACATGTATTTGTCATGTTTAAAAGTAAACAAAGATAAATATTACATACAGGGTATCTAGAATTGGACAATATCTTAAAAGTGTAAACATTATTATATAATCCCTATGTAAAAATACACACCTGAGTTTAGTAAGCGTTGAATCTTCATTGATACAATACCAGATCTTGAATGCAGTTATAGAGGCTTCTCCGATCTCGTTTTGGGAACTCCAGACATTGCTGATAATTGTAGAATTCTCTTCCAGCGTTTCTGATTTTCGCAAACTTCTTTTCCCTTTTCCAAATATCGATGACGTTGTGTCGCATCCTGACCATGCATGGAGGAAAAGAAGATCTTGTTTAATACTTGGGTTGGCTTCTTTGATTCTCCAGGCTTTGTTGAAGCGCTCCTTGGTCAAAGTAAATATCATCATAAGTGTCAGTCTTCCAATGATGCAGTAACATAGTAACTACATCACTATCATCAGCAATGACATTTAGTGGACCTTTTCGAAGAGAAGCATAATCAAGGGATTTCGCTACAATGGAACCGTCAGCATCATCAGAGCATTTTGCCTCGCGTAGGCCTATTTAATCGCCATGTGATGTGCCTTTCTCCTCTGCTTTGCAGTTTCAGTCTTGTGCATTTCGTTTTTCAATATTCATTGTGTAGATCAGTTATTTTCAATGTAGATGTTATTGTAAAATCATCAGAGCAGTTGTGAACTTCAACTTCGGATTGTCTCAGAAGGGTAGAAACAAACTTGATGAAATCAGTTTTGGTTTGATGCAGCTGAGGTAGCGATCTTGAGTAAAAGGAAGTGAATTGCTCGGATCAATTTTCACAAACGTGCTCTGTGGAACGGAATTTAACACAACAACAGCATGGGTATAATGGTTTTGGATATATTTCACATACGAATTTCAAACTTCCGAAAACTTCATTCCTTTTTTCCAGCGAACTTTATGTAGTAGGCCTAATGCACCACCGTCGATAATAGAAGGTGGTTGTTGATTTCCTCTAAGGCATGCAACGAAGAACCAGGCAAAAGAATTTTTCGAAGAGAGGGTTTGTCAGGCTTTCTCATCATGCCTTCCTTGAACATCGACATTGGCTCTGAAGTCAACTCGAATTCGAAAAATTGCTCAAGGCTTTCCTCGCTTTCAGCAACAGCAAACATCCTGTTGAACATGACTTTCGGACCAATACCACTTGCACCACTTTTTGTTTTGTTTACTTCCATTAAAGGCTTACTAAATGAAATTTTCAAACGGCAATTAAGCATTAAAATGCGTAAACTGAACATTCAAGAATACATTTCAAAAAAAATTACCGAAAAAAAATTGTTTTTAATGGCGCTGGCAAGGCCCAAAGTCCAAGGTTTCGTTTATTTTCTTTTTTTTTTCAAAATGACCAAAAAGTGCAAACACAGCTCGAGAATACGTCACAAAAGACAGCAATAACAAAAGCCACGTTACAACATCTGTTGTTTTAACATCAGATCTGAGGTTTTGAGCAAACTGTCTGATGTTTTGACGTTGAAATCTGATGTTTTGATGTACATAGCCTACATACATAGCCTACAGTTAAATCGCCGGCAGTAACAACTGTTGCGTGATCAGCTGATTGCTCATCTTTTATTACGTAGACTGTACAGTCGCACGCTTCGCTGCTCAGGCCCATTCTGGTTTTGAAAGCTCTGACAAAAGCACGCGCGCAATGATGGTCAGACCGCAAAGGGGCGAAATTTTATTGAAAATCGTTTTATGGTAGCAAGTTAAACACAAAGAACGTGGAAAATCGCCAAGTCAGGTTTTTCCTTTAGTTCTAATGGTTTGATCAATTGATTGATGCGATAGTAATTGCTACCCCATCTAAACCTTTGTGGATATTTTGACCAATTTGCTCCGCTTGTTCACAATTGACGTCCCCAGCCAGCAAGCCTATATGGGCCCCACATGGGCTGATGTACGGGCCCCATGTGAGATGCCCATATGGGGCCCATACACATTGTGTCCGCGGGCATCACATTGCCCCCATATAGGCTGCCCATATTCATTTATGGGTTGCTCACACTCAACCCACAAATATATAGGCTGCCCATATGTAACCCATAAATCAAATACAGGCTGCCCATATGTATATCAGGTATATAACTGCAGACAGATGCCAAAGTGCCAAACTGCAAGCAGTGAACTTTGCGCAATGCATGGCAAGGTGCCCCCAGTAAAGCGCTCAATCGGCGTAAGCCAAGAGCGTCAACTGCAGACAGTGCACACGATGATGAACTGTTTGCAGACAGTGCACACGATGATGAACTGTTTTATTTTGATCAACAACGCACGAGTAGGTATATAGCTCCATGTGACATTTTCCTATTTGTGGTACGTAAGCACAAAAAATAGTACTACTGCTAACCTTGCCAAAGTGCTCCAACTGCAAGCAGTGAGCTTTGCGCAATGCATAGCAAGGTGCCTCCAGTAATTTTGCTTGTTCAATTTCATTTTGTGTTTGTTTAAAAGATCAACAAAAGTCGTTTGAGACAACTAAAAAATCTCAAAGTCTAGACAAATGCTGATCGAGGTGTATATCATATTAGTATGGGTTGCCCACAAACCTTTGAATCACTGTGTGGGTAGCCCATGGTCTGCCCATAAAAAATGTGGGCAGTCCATGGTCTGCGCATAAAAAATGTGAGCAGCCCATGGCCTGCCCATGAAAAATGTGGGTAGCCCATGGTCTGCCCATAAAAAATGTGGGCAGCCCATGGGCTGCCCATGAAAAATGTGGGTAGCCCATGATCTGCCCATAAAAAATGTGGGCTGCCCATGTTCTGCCCATAAAAAATGTGGGCAGCCCATGGTCTGCCCATAAACAAAGTAAGATCAATAATTTTATGTGGCTAAATTTCTTAAAATGCATTTATATGATCACGCATTTGAAGATTGGAAGTTTTATATTCCACCTTGTCATTTAGCAACACATTCTGCAAGAAAGCCCATATTGGGCGCATATGGCAAAAACAAAAAAACCCACATAAAACCCACATGCCCACAAGCCCATTAAAATAGTATATGGGGCCCATATGGGCTTGCTGGCTGGGTCATCTTTTCCAGCGATGGACACTAGACCGTTAGAAAGAGAAGATAGGTTTACATCTGGTACCAAGGATGGGTTTTTCGTTGTTAACCAGGGCAGAAGCTTTTACAATTTTCGTAAACCCTCTTTTTTCTTGAAGCACCCAACTCTTCATGCTGGTTAGCCTACTTCATAGAAACTGAGCCTTGTTTAGTTGCGTCATTGCTTCATGAATAGCCTACTTGCCGAGTGACTCACACTAAAAACCCAAAGATGTCGAACACTTTCTGTCATACTTTTCCTTCCGTCAATCCTCCACGCGACTGAATTGAGCGCATAAGAGCTTGCTCGATCGCAAGATCTTTCCAAATTCCGGTGAAGCTTTTTGCTGTCCTCTTTACTGTGTGCTGCTCGGTTAGGAGTTGATCGTAGGCCTACAACCATAGATGAAAAGAGAATTCTGCAATTATCAGCAATATCTGGAGTCATGGTGTTAAATGTAATAGTATAGTAGCCTAAGTATGCTTCAAATACAAAAATAGTTTCACATCTTTTTCGTATCTAAGTATAATTAGTATGAACGACATACTCCAGAGACTAGACGAAAAACTTAAGAATGAAGGTTTTTTTTCCCTTTTGCATAACGTCGATGTTGGTACCGAAGAGGAGTGCTCTTACAATGATGATGAAACGGGACAAGACGAGGAGGAAAGCAACATCTTTGACGTTTTTGATGATGATGATAGCTTCAATTTTTGTTTCGCTTACTTTGTTTAATTCTTGTTAAAGAATGAAGAAGAATAAGTCCAACAGTGACGAATAATTTCAAATTTGCCTGAAATTCATAGATTTATCCTTTTGCTTAATCGGTAATAACTCTTTTTCTGTACATTTTCAGGGTTGTTGTTAATAGAAAAAGTTGTTGCCCTTGAAAAAAGCTAAAAAATGATGTATGATATGTCCTATTTTGAAAAACTTAAAATTTTCATAAAGGGTTTGTGACGTCATTTGGAAAAAGGGGGATTTTTTTCTGAGCCATTTGCATAGTATGGGGAAGGTCTGAGAAAAGCATCAGCTTGATAAAAAAAATTTTCCACAAAAAACCTCCCACGACTGCACTATAGTCCGGGGCTGGTGAGGTTGACCTGTACTGAAATACTGAGTGGAACTTTTTTGTAGAAATAGTTAGAGGGGTCCTGTAGGAACAATTTTAGAAATGTTGCCACCTTCCAAACCCTGGGCAACATCCCGATTTCGTTCGGTTTCCAAAGTCCGGAAAATCCGGAAAATTTTCCATGGCAAAATTTGGAAAAAATCTCAATTGCTCCAAACATAGGCATGTTATATATTATTTTAAAGGATTTTTTGTCCAGATCAATAATATTGAGGTCTTAAAAGTTCTTTTCACTTTGATTTGAAGTTATTCACAAAAAACTCTGATCAGTTTATCACATTTTCTCCGATTAGTATTTGTTCATTTTGTTGGCAAATTGTGTAAAAATAGAACATGAAGACATGGTATTGCATTGTGAAGTTCATTTTAAACTGCTATGGCATGTCCATCACCCTTGTTTGGAATATTTGCATTGAGTTTGTTTTCTCATTTTATTTCTTTTCGTTTTTTTCAGAAAATAAAAAGTAATTTGTCTAAATAATAATATGCAGAGTATGGAATCCCTTTGTATGTTTCGAAGTATATTAGATTGTTCTGATACGCATAAGCTAGTGGAGGCACAATTGACATTGACACGTAAAGAAAAAGTAAAACAACGCAGCGAAAGAAGAGGTGACCACTTTCATGAAACATTGGATTCAAGCAATGCCTTATATTACCATCAAAACTGTTATCTTACTTGTACGTCAAACAATCATATTGGGAGATATCTGAAAAGGAAGAACAAAATTCAAGAAACGTCATATGTGAAACGTAGCAAACGATCTTCAAGTACAGTTTTTGATTTCAAGAAAAATTGTCTAATATGTGGGGAAGCATGTAACATTGAGAAGGATAAAAAGCATCCAGGAAGATGGGAAAAGAACAAAAGCTTCTTGTGCAGAATTGCCGATCGTGGAAAGGGAAAGCTATCATTTAAAGACGTAGGCCTACTTCTTCAAGTATGCTTACTTGCATTTGAATTTTGTGTTGTCTGGAAAAAGTTTTGTCGAGTTACAAAACAAATCTGGCTTTATACCAAGCCCATGAATTCCGAGTGTCCTTTTTTTAATTCTTTGGGATTTGGCCATGGTTCAATTAGAGCAGTGGTTCTTAACCTTTTTTCCCTTATTACCCATTTCTGTCCAGATCAAAGTCTCATTACCCAAAATCTAATTTTATCTATCTTGGTATTTTGCCATATTAAAAATATAGAAGAGCGTTATTCAACAAAAACAGCATTTAATGCAAAGAATGACATCAATAGTGTCAGTGAGACATTTGCTCTTGTTTTTTGTGTACAATCGATGCAATATTGGGTGTGATTTTGGATACTGCACAACGCAAATCTGACTCCAGATCTAAAAGCTTGTTTCCGGATTTTTATTTCAAAGCAACAACACTTGAAAATGCTGATTCACAGAGATAAGTGGAAGGGAACATAGTCAACAATGTTAGTGGTTTTTTGCGCAACTTTTAGATATACTTTCCCCATCATTCCCCAGGATTTTCCCAAGCTTTTATCTTCAGAAGAAGCCTTGACAGATGACTCATAAATCATGTCTAAAAACCCTTCTTGGATATCTTCATCTTCTTCACTGGGAAAATTTTCATATTAAAATAAAATATCACTGGTTGTTTTGAACGGACTCAAAACATCAAAAAAAGTGTAAGTAATAAAACAACTTTACCACTTACAGCTGTGACATTGTTTGTTACATCTATAATTCTAAATATTTTGGTTCAGCTGATTACCCACCTGCTATCCTGAAATTACCCACATGTGGGTAATTACCCATAGGTTAAGAACCACTGAATTAGAGATTAAAGAGTAGTATTTAGAGATTAGTATTAGATATTTGCATATTTAAAATTGGATAATGTTTCTTTTAGCAATGTTTGGAACGTGGTGATGCAACTGGAAATTTAGTTAGAATTAGAATAGAAGGTGCATGTAGCGACTTGCATGCAGCAGAGGCGAGGTCTCAGTGGTTACTATTATTAATGAATCATTATAGTTTTTGAAATATAGTGATATCTACCAACGTACAGCCTTTTTTGGTAGGTAGCATAGTGATCTTCTCTGAACTTTGTTTTTGTCTGTGTGGTGCAACATTCCTTCTTTATAACATGAAGCAACTGTCTTTAATTGCCCATTGTTTTGTTTATGTCATTTATACAGGTACCCTGAAAAATGTTTAAAGTTATTCCAGAACCCCAAAGAGATCGCATCAGCAAAGCGTGATAATTCTATCAATTCACCAGAGATCTCTGCTTTCAAGTACGTTTCGAGGTCAATTAGAAACCTTCCAGGCAAATTATGGTCATCTTTGGAGCTTCACGAGATGTATAGGGCCCAAGGAGGGATAGAAGGAAACCGATCAAGATTTATCACTAAATTGAAGGGTCACATGAAAGAAGAAATCTATGTCTTTTCTTGTCCAGGAGTAGCAAGCATTATGATGTTGAAGCGAAAAGCGTCCCATTTGGTAAAGGCTGTTTCTGAAACCGACAACGATGACGCTGATTCGTCAACGAGTGTTCTTTCAAAGAAAATAAAGGAAGAGATTCGTAAGCTGTCACATTCCAAAAATGAATACAGTGTTATTGAACCCGAAAATCTCATGAATGAATGCTGCGAGACTCTGATGACTTTCTTGTCAAAGATATCTCCGACTTTCGAAAGAAGTTTACTTGCTGCTATGATTGGGCATATATTGACCGCTGTGGTAACGAAACGTTTCACGAAATTACAATTGGCACCTTCACTTCTAGCAAATGACAGGAAATTGAATGAACACTTGCATGAGTATGGGATCACGGGATCAAGAATCAAGAAGTAACGGGATCAAGAATTCCGAAGATTCAAAATATCGGCAGCAGCATCAAGTGACAACAACGATAATGAAGTTAGGTCGAGAGATGGTCTTATCCAAATAATTGCAGACCACTTCGATGCACATATATTCATTACCAAAATGGCTTAAAACAAACGCACAATATGGCAACAATCGTTGCCCAACCAACACCAAAATCTGAACAGTCGAAGACACCCATTCCGAGACTGAAACAAGAGAACTTAAAAAGTGTTGAACTGAAAGAAACTTAAATGAAGTATTTCAAGGGGCAAAAGAACCTCCGTATGCCAGAATCATTTTGCAAATACCAAATACTGCCGCTGAAGATATTGTGTCATCAAGCTTTGAGTTTGAATAGAAGTAGATGCGACGATCTTTCATTTATTAAGAAGTATCATGCTTCAGAGTTATCTCCTGACTTCAATGGATAATTGCAGGCAGCTGCGAGAATCTGGTATCTCGTTGAAACCAAAATCCAAGGTAACTTTCTAACCACTCATCGATAAAACACCATCTGATCCCTCAACAATTCTGACTGTGATGCATGAGGCTGAAAGAATCCCTGTTCAATCAGGGCAAGGATTTACTGTTTTCACATCGGATCAGCAACTTTACAAAGTAGCTTTAGATGTTATCTGGTCTGATGCTTTACGATGAAACCACATAATTCCAAGACTTGGTGGTATGCACTGGTTAATGAGTTTCATAGGATGTGTTGGAGCTCTAATGGAAAACAGTGGTCTTGTCCCTTGGTTACAACCTGCTTTTGCAAGTGTACCGAAAATGATGACTGGTAAAAAGTTCCCTATGAACATGCGCGCACTACGTTTTGCTGTCATGGAATTGCTTAAGAGTTTCATAGACGGTGTATATTCCTTTGAAGATCTGGAGAAAAGAATGACATTTTTAGCACAGAAGAGTATGATTGCTGAGCATTGGATTAACTATCTGATACGGCCAGTTCTGCTTATGATGTTGTTTTTACGAGCAGAACGAGAAGGAGAATTTCCCCTACATCTTTAATGCATGTCACCAAATCATTCTTTACTTCTTCGCTGCTGGACATATCAATTATGCAAGGTTTGGGTTATGTTATCTGCTGACAATGTCAAGGTAACCACCAACAATCCTCGACCAGTTTTTGAAAGGAGAACATGTTCTGCGCCAAAGAGAAGGCATATGGAATGGTATTTGGTCTGACATGATGATTAAAACCTCTTACATGAAGTTCGGCAAAGGTCCTAATGGAATCATCGGAAAGACAACAAAGCCAAGAACCTTGCAAATCTGGGCCAAAAATCAACACTCATGCAATAAAGTACTCCAATCTTTGGATGCCATCAGAGAGAATCAAGAATGTACAATGCCAACCCACAAGGAAGAAAAAGAAGGAATGATGAAAGCAGATCTTACAGACAAGGTAAAGCTCCAAAACTTTCTTGAAACATGTCTCCATCCTCTCGATTTTTCAAACCATCCAGAAAGTGCTCTTTGCAACATTTATACTGGTCAGCTGTCTGGTACTAAAGTAAATGTCAATAAATCGGTGGAGATTGGTAAAAAACAAATGGCTTCATTCCAGAAATCATTACCTGATGGTTTTCGATCGGCAATAAAGAAGTAAGTTGTTACAATGAAAGAAACAGGCAAGTCTGGAACAAAGAACAAAACAGCAGAGGTATACAACACAGATATAATTTTCTCAAGCGTCATGTATTTGTTGTCTGCTGGTCGTATCCGGTTGGAGGATCTTTTCAAGTATGAACTTGCACCCGATTTTTGTACATGCAACGATTGCGAAAATGAATGGAATGTTGGCAATAGTCCGAGTGAGAGTGACAGTGACAGCGACGAAGAACTTTTATCTGCTAAAAACTGGCTATGTATTTTGTTAAATAAAAAGAAGAGTTCAGTAATTTTTCAAAATAATGCTTCGCCTAATCCCTCTTTTTCTTACGATTTTTTATAAAAAAAATCGAGAATTGTTAATTTAAATAACTTAAATTCAAAGTGATTAGAACTTTTAAGACCTCAATATTATTAATCTGGACAAAAAATCCTTTAAAATGATATATAACATGCCTATGTTTGGAGCAATTGAGATTTTTTCCAAATTTTGTCTTGGCAGATTTTCCCGATTTTACGGACTTTGGAAACCGAACGAAATCGGGATGTTGCCCAGGGTTTGGAAGGTGGCAACATCTCTAAAATTGTTCCTACAGGACCCCTCTAACTATTTCTACAAAAAAGTTCCACTCAGTATTCCAGTATAGGTTGACTTTAAAAACCCACTTTCAGCCCCGGACTACTATGGTATTATTGGCGACGTGAGTGATTCTGGTGGATGAATGAGGATTTGTGGACTACATTTTTGAAACGTTTTGTTAAAGGGTTTGGTTGATCCAAAGCTAAATCTCATATTTTGATCATAGACAACCACGGGTCTCATCTATTAATTGAGGCTCAGCAAATTTGCAATGAGAATGGGCTCACAATTTTAACATTTTGGCTGCATACAAGTTTTTTTTTTTTTTTGTTTGTTTGTGTTTATCCTGCATTGCGGGAAAGCGGACTTGAGCGCTATGCATCGGTGTACGCCTTCCGACATACACCTGACCCACGCTGCAGCCGACGGCAATGTCTGTTTTCCGGTTGTCTACTTTACTTATGACTTAAATTTGGTACTACCCATTACTCGAAATCGATCACTAGGTAGAGGCAATTATCGTTAAGTTTCTTGCCCAGAGAAACAACAACAAGTGCGGGTGGCCGGAGTCGAACATGCAGGCTCTCGACTGCGAGCCCAACGCGCTAACCACTCGGCCACGGCCAACGCGCTAACCAGTTACGGGATGCTAGCGTTAGATGTCACTATCTACGCTCCGTTTAATTCGCTCAACATTGCAGCTGGCTTCCGTAAACCTGGAGTTTTTCCATTCAATCGAGAAGTCTTCACTCATGGCTGCCTAAAGTGGGTCTGCCTAAAGTAAGTCATCTCCAGGTGGGTGGTGACCATGCTTCATCGATGGCGTATTTTTAGCTGCAGAGCCACCGATTTGCCACAAGATGGGTAAAAATCTATCCGGTGATGAGCAGCCACTGCGTTGCAGGACGGTTCAGGAACAGGAGACCACCATTGAGCAACCGAGCAGAGAACTCGTGGACAATTTTAATGAATGGTTGTACTCCACAGATAATACAGACACTCTTCCATCCCGTGAGCATCCGAATCTTGGGTCCATCGTCGCATTCACGTCCGTGGAGTTGCAACATGAAACAAGTTGTGTTGTTTCTACTTCGCCGAATCCGAGAAGTAATGAGAACCTCCTTTCCACAAGCACCGCTTCTGACGTCTATGTGTCGCCTGCGTATATTTTTCCCTTGCCAAAAGCAAAAAGAAGATCAAGAAACGCTCAACCAAAAAGGCTACAACCGGATAATTAGTGGCACCTCAAAAAAAAAGCACCAATGAAATAGCCAAACAAAAATCTGAGTTACAAAAAAATCGTCGTAAAACAACAGAAAAGGTAAGAAAAAATAATTCAAACTCTGCACAAAGATGAGACCGATAGTTCAGCCGATGATGACGACATTACTTTGAAGCAATGATGCTAAATGAGTTCAAACAGCACACGTCTTTCGAGGGTGAAGAGTTTAGTTCCAGCGATGACGAGCCGTTGTGTAAACGCAATTACGCAACCTACCAACACTTTCATGGGAGTGCGATTCCTACAACAGTCGTATCCGTGAACGTTAGATTAACCATAAACAGATAAAACCAAGCAACCACACGGCATTTAACATAATATATTAAACTGAACATAAACTACGAACGTTTTCGGCCATACACAATTACACATGTTAGCCCTTTTCAAGTAACGAAAAAATAACTGATTTTACATCTACATTGAAATAAATAACTGATTTAGGGGAGAGTGGGGCACAGTTGGACATGGGGTACAATTGGACATCGCATTTTATAAAAAAAATTGGAAACTCTGGAAGTCCCTGCCTTGGCAAAAAATTAGTTTCACATTAGTCGTTGTACTATGAAAATTCTAAGAGTTTGTGTTGGTCGTGTATTGAGTTTGGCGGTGGGAAGTCTTTTAGCACCTGTAGCCTATAGTATTTTTAGCGGATTTTGTTTTAATCGTAATTTTTTTATGTAAAGTAAAGATTTTTAGATTTTTTCTTTTTCTGTTAAAGCCATATACAGTAAAGTATCTTTTCATTACCTTTGCTTTGACCTGACTTTTAGAGCAGGTTGTCCCTGCCCAACTTTAAATCGATGTTGGTGTGTGGGGCACAATTGGACACAAATTTTGGGGTACAATTGGACAACAACACACATGGTAGATCATACTGTAAAAGTAGTTCTTTTAATATTGCATGGTCTCATGCAACGCAATGTCATTTTAACGTTGTAATAACATTAAAAATAAAAATTTTGGGAGACAAGATAAAATTTTAGGGGGGGGGTAAAATTGCTTTTCCAAGACTCCCCTCCCCCGTGGCAACGTCCCTGATTTTACTGCAATAAACAAGTAAAATCTATTTATTAGAGTCCTTGTCAGTTTCTTGATTACTTTTGTGTTGGTTTAAACTGTTGTTTCTAAACCATTGATAATATTTGCAAATGTCCAATAGTGTCCCATTACCGGGACACAATTGGACAAAAACAATATTTTTTTCAATTGACTGTAGTATTTAATATGCATTACCTAAGTGTTGTTTCACTGTCTCATTTTGTTAACAGTGTGATACTTTGTTGTTGTGCAAAAGTTGGATTTTGTTAGACTTTTAATATAGACGAGATTTCTATTTTACTATTTTTTGTCCAATTGTGCCCCACTCTCCCCTACACAATAAAATAGAAAACGAAATGCATAAGAATGAAACGGCAAAGCAGAGGAGAAAGGCAACGTTGGATTAAATGTGCAAACGCAGACTGCGGCGAATGGGCACATAAATTATGTTTCGACGACACACGAGCATTCGTACGGTATGTGTTGTTTGTGAGTAAGCTACTTTACTCCCCAGCTATTGAGTACCCTTTGCTCATGCATATGTGCATGCACATTACATTACAGATCCTGTAAGATAACAGCACTGCGTTTTGATAGTTTTACGATTTTGGGCGTACCGCGTACACCTTCTCCTGTCATTAGTATATTCATCGTGCATGCTATCTGCACGATGAATATCGTTGCAGATGATGCACGATGAATGTTCGTTACTCTTGGAGTGTTCTTTAACTTCTTTTACAATAAACTTTGTGAAAATTTTTATCTGCTTGGTCATACTTGTAGCATTACGGCAACAAGGTCCTACACCCATTAGTAGGCTATCAAGGTGACCAGATCGTTAGGAATAACAGCATGCCGTTCCAACTACATCATATTTGATACAGCCGTCGTTGTTATCGAAAGTTTATTTGATGTACTGAGGTAAAAAACTGCATTATCATAGTAGATTATATTATAAACCACGTATGAACGTATACATAGAATAAATTATGTAGCCTATGTATAAATTACATGCCTGTATAAAACCAAGCAATAATTACATAGAAAGCAAAATTGAGGAAAAAAGGAGCTTTTCCACTGTTTAGTATACCGAGAGATGGGCTGCTGTGTAAGTTGCCCACGTGGCCAACTTACCTTCCATTACCTGCACAGGTGAACAAGACGGCCCATTTTAATTTTTTCGGAAAACTTGAAAAATTACATAGGAAGTCAAAGTATTAACACACAAAATGCAACATTTATTTAATGTTCTTTTTCTATGTCACTTGTCTTGTCCAAAAACGCAAATGCAAACCGTTTTATGGTCTGCTCCCTTTTTCGTATTTAGACTATCTAGGGATCTGGTTGCATGGAAACTTATAGAATTTTTAGGAAATTGCACATGGATTAAACTGGTTCACTAGTTAAAGAAAGGAAAACTTATTTTACGTAATATTGGATCGCTGCAATGACATCTGCAGAAACAGGGTGCCAACAACTGACGAGGGGGTTGCTGAACGCCCAGTAAGGTTGTTAATATTGCTTGTTAGTTTGTTGAACAGTTTGGTCTTTCCAGGAAGTAACGTTGAGAGCGTATTGAATCGCAATGAAAGGACTCTTCTTCTTTGGCCAAACACAGTTTGTTTAACCCGCAGAAGAACAGGTTTAGGCTACCTCCGCCACAGAGAACGTTGACGAACAACGTCGGGAAAGGAAGTTAGAACTCTAAACTCACTCCTTTGTTGAGTTCCAAGCAGGAGTGAAATTTAGTAAGTAGCCTATCATTTTAAAGGTCTTTGGTACGACCAGATGGAGAATCAAACCCTCATCTTTCAACGCAGAGGCGGACACTGAAACCACTAGACTAGAGAGTACTAATTGTGCAGGTTTTCTGAACGATTTGTTGGGTTTGCTGAACGTCTAGTGAAGTTGTTGATGGTGCTCCATGCTTTACTGGATGAGTGTGGCATTGATTGAGACGCTCCGGATGTAGTATTCCGGTAAGAGCAATAGAGAGTCTCAGCATGGTGTGTAGCTGGTTCGACGACCATATGATAGGCTACTGTGGCCTAGATCTTCGCATCAGTTACAATGTTGCAGATTGATCTACAAAGATCCACTTTGGCCTCTCATGCACAAACATGCCAATGCCGTGCTTCCTGCTTGAATTAGAGCGGCTAGTGTGTAATGTGTGAGTGGGATAACTAACCTACTTGTAGGCCTATCTACAGAGGTGTAACCTAGAGCCTAGTGGATCTCCTAGAGAGGGATGACGAGTGCTGCCTGGTTGATCGTTGATGTGGGCAAGCTGCTCCACAGCTCTGTTCTTGCTTGTGTAGATTTATGTGTTGAGTTGCAGAATTGTAACCTCTGTCTTTTGCAGCTATGCCGTCCGGGGTAAAGGCTCTTTGTAGATAGCTTTCGTTTGGCATCTGCTCGTGCATGTATTAATCATAGGAAGGGGCACGAGAAGCCATTATCTCGGCACAGATCAAACGAAGAAAATTTCAAACACATGACTTCAACCTTTTTGTCACTTTTTCATAAAACTATTTCCGCTTGCTATTTTTCAGAATATTTCGGCAATAAGCCTTTTCTAAGCAAAAACTTTTGTCTGTGCTTTTCGTGATTTCCACATGGGCTAGCAGCAGCGGCGTAGCCAGCATAAAATGTTTTTTGGGGGGAGCAAATGAGTATAATAGCGCTTGTCAATGGGCGAAGCACAGCGTCTTGATTGCTGCTGGAGATGATTATTTCGAGCGATAAACATTTAAAAAAAAGTGATAAAAGTGCTTGTATTTTTGTCAGTTTTCGCAGGCACGGGACCAAGTGAATCTGCTACTGAAACTGAATCTAAGTGTGGGAGGTAAATGATTATTTCTGATAAGTGATAACTTACATTTTACAGTCTATTCCCTGCCATATGAAAATTGAAAAATGTTTTGAGAAGGTATACAAACAAAAAAATAAGCTTAGAACAAATCATTAATCGTATTCCCCGGCTACGGCAGTGCTTTTCAAACTTTTTTAGTTTTGTTCACCCCTAGCATCTATCTCCAGATTTTATTCACCCTAGTCTCATGATATGATAAAACTATCTCGTCTATATATAACAACACAAAATGAGTTAGGTTGTTTCGATTTTTGTTAAGATCAACTCAAGCTAAGTTTTACCATTGCAAATATACAATTTCTCGAGTCCAGAGATATAAAGCTACAAAACACAGTCACCAAATTTTTGTACTGATACACTCAGTGCAAACCAACTCCACTATTACAATAAGCAAAAAACAACAGTTCAGTAGTCGATTTAGGCCTACTGTAGAAAATTGTTTACTATAGTGACTAGGATGCTCCTGAACTTTCGCAACTAGTTTTTCAAATCGCGGATGAATCAGTCCTTCTAATGCCACTCTCATCGATGAGTTCACACTTTTCAGTGCATTTCTCTTTTTAGTTAGTTTTTTGAAATTTATAAAAGAATCAAACAATAAAAACTATTGAAATTTATAAAAAACGATTAGTTTTGATTAAAAAATGAAAAACTTAGAATTGATTTTGTTTTTGGAAATTCTCACCTGTTCACTGAACAGGTGGAACACGCGGAATATCCGCCCTGCTGGCAAGCTATCGTCCATTTCTGACGGTTTACCCTTATTCACCCCTTTTGGTTGGTTCACCCCTGCAAAAATTTTATTCACCCTGGGGTGAACCATTCACCTGTTTAAGAAACACTGGGCTACGGAATACGAGTAGCCTATAACTTATAGTTTTGTAGCCTCCTGTCAGACATCTCGTCAGGGAATTGATGCCACACATGTCTGTTGTCTGGTGGTGTGTAAAATTTCAACACCGGAATCTTATCGAGCGAATAAAATATGCCACCACTCTTGAAGTAACATTTCAACTTTCCGTGTCAGTCATCAGACATCAGTTCGGCTATCAACAATCAACATACCGTACTGTTCCGTCGACGCTATCTTAGTCTAATGCAAAAACATGCATCGAATTTCGCAGTTGTAGGGGAAGGTGGGGTTAGTTGAGTCATGTTTCAGATTTTTCCTTATATTTTTTTACCTATTGTAGATACACCTATGAAACTCTATGTAAAACAAAGGTAATGAAGTATGCTTGCTACTACCCGTTTATCAAAATGCTATCTCATGTTTAATTGCCATTTTTGTTACCTCAAACATAGAGCACCGTTTGACTCAACCAACCCCGCATGCAGGGTTAGTTGAGTCAGTGGGTGGGGTTAGTTGAGGCGCAATGGCATTCATGAGATGCATAACTTTTTGGGTCTATATTGGGCACCGCCCTCATCTAGCACCTCTGATCTATACCATCAATGAACGTTTATTGTATTCAGGAGTGTGGAATAACCTACTTTGTACTGTGGGCCACAAAATTTATTAACAATACCAGGCGGGCCACATGGCCCCAAATTCGCCCGTTTTCACAGTCATTCCCTGAAAAAAGAGTCTTCACTGCAACCAGACCCAAATTTTCCTCGGTTATTTTACCCGACTTTATGTCGTTTCTCTAAGAAAATAAAAATAAGTCTTTACCGCAACCAGGCCCTAATTTCTCTCGATTTCGCCCTACTTCATGCCATTTCTCTAAAAAAAGTCTTCATACCGCCTAGACCCAACTTTCACACATTCTATCGAAATTAGTGACGTGAAATCTAATACTTTTAATGCTTTTCCCGCTGGCCACATTGTATTGCTTCGCGAACCAAATTTGGTAAAATTGGAAGTATTTCCATTGGAAACACATAAGTGGTCTCTGAACTAGCTGAATTCCGAGTAGAAGTTATGCTGGAACAATCTTGATGTGCAGCACTAATGTTTGGTGTTTCGAAGGTTGCGGACCACTGATCCGTGTGTTCATTGATTTCTGAAGCACAGTTTTTAGCTTGAATCCCAACACGTAACTCTAAAGGTCGGTTGGTCATTTCTGATGGAGCAAAATCTATGTCAGTGAAAATGTCTCTGTACACAGGATACATCCCTGTTGTCTCAAAACCGGCAGCAATATTTTTGCGGGAAAAAGCATTTTCGTAGGCTTGGTTTGTAATGCCAGCCACATCATATATAGCCTACTACAAGCCTTTCCAGGATTATTTATTTGCCAGGAACTCAATGCTCTGTTGTAGTAGGCCTTAAACGGGCCATACACAGCCCTGTCCAAAGGCTGTAATTAATGAGATGTGTAAGGGTGTAAAACTAAACAGAAAAGTAGGCCTAATAGATAATTTTAATCAAATAATAGCTCATTTTGTTCAAGTAACTGATTTAATAACGCACGTTTAGCAATTTAAATTTAGAAGTAAGATTTCAGCAGCCTGCAACTTGAGGCAGGGTTAGTTGAGTCACTGCCTCAACTAACCCTGCAGCTATTGACTCAACCAACCCCAAACCTTCCTCATGACAATTATTGAACATATTATTTATACGTAAAGCTTTATCGATCTTACACAAATCTACTGTGCTTAAGATAGCTATAAACTATATGAAACTTTGACGCTATCTTCGCTTACGCCTAGCATAGCTTCAGCATCCCAATCAACTTTGAGCTGAAAATATTTACTTTTTAGTCCAAAAAATGCCATTTTGCTGACTGTATAACCTGTATAACTTGCACGGTTGCTAAAACAAGATGAACGCAGTTACCCATAATGCTTATTGTTTCTAGCAATTAATCTTCACGAAGTCATGCTTGGTTAGTCAGAAAACAATGGTGACTCAACTAACCCACTGACTCAACTAACCCCACCTTCCCCCTAAACACATGAAATGGAATGCAGGAGGGTTATTGAAGAAGCCTAGTGAACAACAGGAAATTGGTGACAATTAATCGCAAACGCTTTGACGAAGCAGGGTTATGCGAAAGAACAGCAGTTACAGTAGCTTGCCATAGCGGTTTACCAAGTTGATAAATTTGTTGCGCACAGCTACTAGCCGTAGGCTACATGGTGGGTTAGGTCCAGTCGACTCGGATAAGGGCACCAATTGCACACAGTTATTGACTATTGTTATTGATTTTTGACTATTTGGGTGGTTTCTCACGCAAGATGCTAAAGCCAAAGCAGTAAAGGCGCTGTAAGTGTACCGTAGCCCATCAAGTAGTTTTGGTGATCGACGAGTTGATTTGTGCAAAGGTAGGATTTTAGTGTCCAGGTAGTCTAATCCTCAGTTTGCAGTTACAGCTCGTGTTCAGTGGAACATAGTCTGTAATCTTACCAAACTTGTGCAATTGTACAGGC
Source organism: Aplidium turbinatum (assembly GCF_918807975.1). Classification (NCBI taxonomy): domain Eukaryota; kingdom Metazoa; phylum Chordata; class Ascidiacea; order Aplousobranchia; family Polyclinidae; genus Aplidium; species Aplidium turbinatum. The sequence continues at coordinate 22,193,259 of NC_137477.1, forward strand.
AAAGAATCAGACAAATCAAGCTTGTGAAAAGTAACATCATAACATTAGACGTTCAATAGATATGAAAGTTAGTTAAATGACGGCAAAACTGAGATTGATTAATCAGCAGAGACTTCCCGTAACAAGCAATTCAGCTGCAAAGCTAGTAAACTTTATATCATATTCTGCTGATCATTTTCGCAGCTGACTAACGAGGGAAATCATTTGCATTTCAGCACTCGACCTTTTGTTTCTGTTTCACTAGTTCAAATTGCTTTAAATTACTCAAACCTTTTCTGTCAGTGAAAGAAAAGTACGTAAACAATTGAAACTTAGTCAGAGGGAATCTGATTTTTCAGTTGTATTTTTTATTAATAAAAGAAGACTCAAACAAAGAGGAAATTACTATTCAAATTATATTGAATCAAGCAAAAGGATCAAATAAATCGACCGGACTGGAATTGTTGGTCTTGCCTGTGGCAAAACCAGCAGGCAAGACCAACAATATTATCTGGGAAAGTGAGAAATGCTTGTAGAAAGATTAGCTCGGCCAAGATAGCGAAACTATTTTCACACCGGTCTCCCATTTCATGCAGTAGGTCCTGCTAGGTTTGTTAGTGGCTTGAACTAGTCACAGCTTAGCCAGCAAAGCAGACCTATTTTACATTGATTCAACGTCTGCCAATGTTGAATAAAAAAAATTGAGTTTAGTTCTGCTGTCTGGGAATGATTTACTGAGTTGGTTCCACGCTGTGCAATTAATTATCACGTTGTCAAAGGTGGATTTATTCAGTTGTTTTGAAAACGTCTCATTTATGAGAACTGCGGGAGACTAAGTATAAACCTTTACCTCAATGGGGATTATTCATTGCAATTTCTTAACTTCAGTTGTTTTGATGCTGTCTTCAATGAATTGAAGCTGTCACATTAATTGCGTGAAATGTTCTTTGTTTTAGTATGAGTAAGTAAACTGGGTAGAATGAAAACAGTCAGACCAAAGTTTTTGTATTTGAGGATGTTCATCACATTCAGTCATAGACTATTGAGTGGCAAGCCACAACTACAGTTAGTGGTTAGAACGGTAATTTAGGTAATTTATTGCAGTCTTCGTGCGTTTCAGTACGAGATGTGCATTAGACTATCTAAAGTCTCGCTCAATATATTCCTGGATTCAGTAAGTTTGGTGGCAATGTATTTGAATTTGCACATAAGTAATTTAGATTGAGGGTTTGTTTAGATTGGTTCATATTTTGCGTCAGCTAGAAATAATCTTCAGGGCCGTTTGTAGTCTCCGCTTTTCAGCCTGGCAGTTCATGTACTAAATCCGTCGTAATTTTGTCTATTTACTATTAGTTTATTACTTTCCAGGATTTATGCTTCATGGATTGTTAAATTGTCTTTGAGTAGCCCGTAGACTCAGGGCCGGATTTAGCTGATGGGGGGCCCGGGGCACTTTTAGATCGGGGGGCCCCCCTGTAAAAAAATTTTCGCGCCTACGGCGCGAAAAGCCACCTCCACGTCTACAATAGCATTACTCCAGCACTACACACCAATTTGCAGAGTCTTTAAAGGCTGAAAAGAAAAGAATGTCCGAGATAAAACTTTTTACAACAACGTCTCTGCTGTTTCTGCACTTCTAAAATTGGTATTGGTCTTTGAAAAAGTGATTAAAGAGCGGATCAAACTTGAGTTATAATTAGGTAGCTGCACGGTATGCGAGAAAAACCATACAGTCATGCGTATTCTCCATACCAGGGCCATAACTACCGCCGGAGCAATGCACGCATTGCTATAATTTATTGTAAAATATTTAAGTTAAAATTAAAGTAACTTGTTGTCACTTTGTTACAGATCTACACGTAGCCTATAACTTGTTTCGTGCAGGATTTCCTTTTATTACTTCAGGCTACTTGGGGCCCCCACCCCAACCACTTAATGTTTGTGTTTGGTTCTGCTCATTTTACTGTTAGCGAACTGATATGTTGATGCGGTGTTTTAAACATCATTTTCATTCTTTGTAATTATTATTTTGTGACGCAACAGTTTAAATTCTTGCAAACATTCATGCTAGAACTACTCAGCAAAAGTGAATACAGCAGCGGATCCAGGGGAAGACGCACATGATCACGTGCCTCACTCCAAAACGGAGAAAAACAGTCAAATTTTCTCTGTTTTCACACAAAATTTGTTTACTCGCTTTGCTTACTCAAGCGCATTTCATTGCTGATTGCTCTAATCAGGCGCACAGGAAAAGTGTGCTGTTCGTTCGACGTGGTTTTTCGCCAGGGAGCGCACGACATTCAAATGCATTTTTTGGTGATTGACTTTGATTTTGGTTCTGTTGTTGTATTGCAATTTGTGATTTTTTTTCTCACTCTTGACAAGCAGCAAAATGACATAATTTATAAAAAAAAAATATTGGAGAGCGCGTTTATGGTCCTCTGCATTCATCTTGGATTGCATCGATTTCGGCGCTTTACAAGTAGTTCATTCATGGTGACACGAGATTGGTTAGCTGTTCAAGAAGTTCAAACAATATCTTTGTATGTTTTGCTTAGGTATAATTTGTAATTTAGATTAAGGTTGATGGGATTGAGTGACTCGTTCGTGATATTAAATGCTTGTCTATTTGAGAAGACAACGAGTTTTAAGCTAGTGGTTGAAGACATTTGGTTAGATTTTTTTGTAATTCTTGTGTAGAAAAAACTCATAAAAAATACTAAAGAAAAATAAACCCCTTGTGTTAATTTACAAAATATGTCTTGTCCTGCCGTAGTACGAATGTAAGCTTTCAATACACACAAAAGCGAAGGTAGGATTGTTGAGTCAACTTAACTCTTGCTGTGCACGCACTCACCCAGTAATTAGCAGAAATAACTTGGACATCGCAAGCTGTGTACAAGCCAGCGGCAGTGTTTATGGTCATAAAATCGCCGACATGTTTGTTTCCACCTAATACCATTTGTGATGTTAAAATGTTGATTTGTTAAATGGAGTTGTTTCCTGTTTAAACATCACATTGTTATTATGGAAGCAGAAAGGTAGACTACATGTGCATAAATTTATACATAAAAATATTTTGTTGTAGTTGTAGCCTATGTTTAAAGCGTTCTTGAATGACGTATAATCTTTTCTAAATTTAATAACCAAGTCAGAGTAGTTAGACAACAAGATTGGAATTGACTTGAGCAACAGGCGAACTTTTCAGAAACAAGGCTCTGAAAGCATGCGATTCTATCAGCAATAAACTGGGGAGATTGAAGAAATCATCTCAAAATTGTTTGCTAAGAATTGATTGGAAAACTATATTAAGATTTCCAAAACGCAAACAATGCAAAGTTCTAGAAAAAGTAGAAACAGGAGCAAAATTGTATATTTAAAGAAAACAGTTCTTTCGGATTAAAAAAGATAATCTTTTCAAAGGCTGTCCCAGCGCTTCGCACTTGTTTTCATTAGCAGCGGTGGTTAAAACCGTAGTCACAAATTTGCATTGCCAAGGCCATTATAAAGTCTAGGCCAATGCTAAAAAGCACCAGATGTGGCAATTAGCAGTCAAACTTAGTGAAAATGACAAGTAGCCTCAACACTTCCAATAGTGTCCAAGGATGACGTGATATAGGAAGGTGACAGTGAGGTGTAGCAACAAAGTAGCATGTTGTTACAAAGGTGGATGTTTCATTTTTAGATTGGTAAAAGTTGCGACGGAGGTGCGACATAGCCTGCGAAGTAGCTCTAGTCATTTTCGAGAAATAGATTCCCTTTTAACATGATTAGTTTACTCTTTACATTTAGCAATCAATTGAATCCTAAACTTAAAAGAAACCAAATATATGGCAACGTGGAACTTCTTTGGTACCGTACAGATTTTGCAAGGCTTGTTCGCAATAAGCATTAGGTCACTATTTTCATGAAACCAGGTTTTCTTCATTTTTTATCTTTTTGTGATTTGTAACGCTCTCTCGTTTTCCCGCAGTCATACCGATAACGAATCAGGAAAGTAAGTTTGATATTTTACTAAGAAATCAGTCTTTACGTCATGGAACGAAAGCGGTCCAAAACTAAACTTATGAGAAGATTGTCCTCCATGAAAGGAAGAGGCAAACCAGCATCTTTGCTGGATACTCCAACTCTTCCCACTCCCAACCACGAGTTCGAAGACGTTTTGCGTAAGTTATTAACTTTGTTTAACTAGCATGACTGTCATCTTTAAATAACTTTTTGTGTTTTGACGAATTGACGATATTGTATACGCCAAGATCTGGCAACGCTTGAATGTTAGGGATGAGATAGCGTTTGCACTTTTTGTTATAGATCGTAATACTTGATCAGGGGTTTTCAACCTGAGGGTCGCGAGCCGTTTTTTAGAGGGTTGCAAGTCGTCTGAAAATCCAGTGTATTAATATTAATTCTTTTTTGCCAGGAAAAATTAAAAACTGTGTGTTTTCGCAATCAACTATTCCTCAACCTGAGGTTATCATGTTGTTTTCAGACGTTGCAAGGCTTTAACAGCAGGAAAGCATTCGATATTTTTCACCAATTTCTTGTACGTTGCTTTGTGCAGACTAAAGTTAACCAGTAATCACGCTATGGCAAAAAAGCAAAATTATGTAGAATCCTATGCAAAATATAGATTTATCGGTATCGTTTCCAATGGCATTGACAAAATTTAGTGTCGACTATTTTGTTTGAAAGTTCTTTAAGCAACAGGTGCGCGCATTGACAAACTTAATAGTTAAAAATATGCTTGACAAAAAATGGAAGTAACAAACGAAAGAAATGTAATAAAAGCCGTAATAACATCGTAAAAAGACGTTTTGATTTCAGAAGTTAACATTGGAACAGCAAAGCTAAACATAACTGGATGACGACATGAATCAAATTTGGTTAAATTTTGCATTAAATATGCTTTTGTTGAATACTTTTGCTGGGGGTCGCGAGGCTACATTGGTTGCTCTGCGGAGGTCGAGGTAGCAAAAAGTTGAAAACCTCTGTACTAAATGAAGAAAAAGACTTGCTCTATAACATAAATTCTGCCAATACTCTCCGTTTCACGAATTCGGAACCCGAGCAGAGATGAGGAAATAAATTGTGAGATAAACGCTACTATAACACTGGTCTACACGATTTTTGCTGTATGAACTTTGAGAACTGATTTAGGGTAATTTTGGGGTGCTGAATCCGAATCTGACCTTAGATTTATCCTATCACGTCAGGTTTGTGAGATATGATAACAACAAATTGTTACTTTTGTCAAAAGTGGAAAATTTGACGTTGCGTTTATCACACATACACATTGTGCTATATCCAGAAATCCAGGCCATGTGGTGCATAAATAGCCGAAATACACCCACAAACTATAATTTTGATACCAATTTGTTTTCTAAGCAACATTATTAACAAGACAGTAATAACAAGCTAAAAGGGAGGCTAAAAGTATAACTGACCCCCTCTCCCGTCAATGTTTTGCATGAAACCACAAAGATTTAAGCAGGCCTATGACAATGCTTGTCCAGTAACCTTATTTAGGTTGCTTTGGCCTGTCTAAGACTACCTTTCGCTATAGCACTGCATATGCTGGTGGTAAACGCAACGCCAAGTCTTTCACTTTTGGCAAATATAGCATTTTTGTTATCATATCTAAAAAATCTGATGTGATAGTGAAAATTTGAGTTCAGATTCGGATTCAGCACCCCAAAATTACTTTAAATCAGTTTTCAAAGTTCAAACAGCAGAAAAAAATTCTTTTTTTGTAGACCAGTGTAATTGATCGCACATCAAACAAAGTAACCCGAGCCTTACAGATCGTCAAACGTAAACACAACTTTCTATCGTTGTTGATTAGAAAGTTAATTATTTGGTTGATTTCCACAGAGAGATTGTTTGGCTGTACAAAAGTAGCCAACTCTTTGGTTAAAACGATAACATTTTACGTTGTAACAACATTGCGTTGGAAGCTGGATACGATTTCATTTCACCAAGCTTCCCATTCTTTTGAGTTAAAAATGTTATGCTCTGTGAGTTTTAATAGTAATCAGATTGGATTGCATGTTACACGGAAACGTATTTGCGTCCAACTTTCATTATGCTTCATCACAAACACTTACAGTGGGGATGATTAAACCTTGTTTGCTACTACTGGAGAACCTGCGTAGTTCCGATGTGTTAATTTTAGAGAGTGCTTGATTGATTTCATTGGTCAGTGATATCACCGCCACTCAATTAACGTTGTTTTTTAACGATGATTTGATATCAAAAATAGTTGAATCAACGTAACGGCCAACACTTTTTGTCTTTGTTTCCTCCTTTAGAACGATTATGCTGATTTTTCGTTTTCAAATTCACAAAATTTTATACTTTTTTCTGCTTTCGTAGGAAAGGTTTTATTTTGGCATCCTGCCTGCTGTCTATAAACTCGTTGTCAGAAACACGCTTTGTCATGATTTATTAATGAGTTGCTCAAATATAAAGCAAAGAGAAAGCGAAGATATGTTAAAAACAAAGGAAATCATAAATAAAACACGTCATAAAGCTTTTCAACGTCTGATTGCGTCGATTCAATGTCACAGCGAACAATTTATCCATGGATTATTGTCAGGGGGATAGCGTAATTAAAGTGTAAGCCCACAAGCTAAATTTTTTGATGCAAATTCCATATTCCTAATGAAAATCACAAGCAACAGCGCGTTCCTGTTGATGCACATTGCTTTCCAGTGTATGGTTTTACTTTTCAGTAGCCTCTCTGATTACCAATTGAAATTCAGCTTGTAAGACTTTTTTTCAAATTTTTGAGAGTGATCGTCATTTCCCGGATGTAGGGTATAACTCGGAAGCTCATCACTTTCATTTTTGCGTTGCAGTGTCTCAGCTGCAAGTAGCGGACGTTATGCATAATTGTGTCCTCGGGGAGAACAGCAGCTCGTGGAGTATCAACAAAATCAACAATTACTCTCAGAACGAAAACAGAAAAGAAAATTTTCTTTACCACAGATGTTACAATGACTCAACATTTGCTCCCTTGTGGCACGCCTTTGCTTCTTTGGATAAGCGAGCACGTGGAAATGTTCCTCTGGGAAAATTAATGGTACTTTACACTTAGAACTTTATACATCATATGTGTTTTACTTACATACACTATTTTAACAAAAAAAAAAATATATATATATATGTTTTTTTATTTTCAACTAACTGATACATTGAGTTGTAAGCTAAGCTCGTGTATCAGTAAAAAAACAAAATGTATGCCAAAAAAGTTGACTAAAAGTGTCAATGAAATCCTCTTGTAGGCTAATATAAAGATTAAATGTTTGAGAGTTTCAGAGATTGTTTGCACCCACTCGAACCCTTGTCATCACTATGTTGATAAAATGCTGACCAAGCATTTTGCTTTGAGCTTAGCTCTGATTTGCTTTGATCTTTTTCAGACTTTATCATCTTCACTATCAAGCATACTGGGAGAGGAACACCACTCTGACACAGCAATACAACAACACTTCAGCACTCATTCTCAAGTTCTTTTTTCGCAATACAAGCGTCATGTGCTGGTAAGCAAAACTTTTTACAAAGCCAACGTTGTTATTTTATGTTATTCTAACGTCTAAAGACTTCATTCCACAGAAAGAGCACTTTTTATTTTTACGTCTCCACATTTAAAGAAAATTTTGTTTTGAAAATTTAAACTTTAGTTAAGTTTGAGTAGTTCTAGACATTTACAGGCAATGAAGTTATGGAACGACTACCTTTCAATATAGGCCTACCGTATGTGTGCTGCTTGGCCCTGGCCACCCAATGACTATTTGTGCACGTTTGTCAGTTTATTAAAACCTTGCAAGGTTCTACAACCTCGTCGTTTATTGAAGTGCTGCTATATCACACATTGTTTACACCTAGCAATTTTGTTTTCATCTTGAACATGATAACAATTTGACAACGAAAGATAAACAAAAATTTTGACAGTTATCAACACAATGTAACTAGATATAATCACAACGTAAAGCCTAAATTTCCCCCATTTTTAGTTTAATGGCGAATTTGCGCCCTCAAGACAACAAATACCGAACGGGGTGTGTGATTGTTAAATTGCCTTTCTTATTGCGTGAGTTATTTATCATTTGCATTGCTGATTGGCTGAATTGTGTTGTTTTTCTGATACCAGAGCAGCTGTAGGTTTTGTCATGTTGAAAATTATGTTTGAAATTTTATTGATACTTTGTCTGACTCGTGACGTCACTTTAATGCCACAAAGAACACACGCACGTGATAACGACATCCGTGGACTCAAATGTCGCTGTAGTTTGAATAGAACAGATTCATTAAGTTTGAATAGATCATATTTATTAAGCGAAATGACAACTGGTTGAGCACAGTGATAAGCTGAACGTCAGCTATGGTGAATCGAAAAAACATTGTGTTGGTCTTACACAGGTCTGTGAACGTTAAAAAGTTGTAAAAAAGCGGAAATTTGAACGTTTACGTTCAACGATCTGTATCGTACCACAAACACACGCCTCTAAGTATATGAAGATTTTTATATTGCATTACAAACTTTGGCATTATTTTAAATTGAACAAAGTAGTTTTCAACGTCAATACTCTTATCTTTGGGATGAATGCCTTTAATGTTTTGTTTTCTACGTGTAGTGTTCTATTTCTATAGACTTTTTTAAGACGTTACTGCAACACAAAAAAACATTATTTCGATTTATTAAAATACAATCCAACTGATCTTTCATAAGCTCTTGATTAGGCCGTAGCGTATCTATGGTAAGATTTGTGAAGACGAGTCATTTTGTGCGGTTTGATAAATTGTTAAATTTTTTCAAATTTTGATAAAGTATTGGATGGATTGTTTTTTCTGCTGACTTTTTCTTATTCTACGGTAGGCTGGGCAGTGTAGTTTATGCAATTTGATTTCATTGATTGCTAATCAATGATTAGAACTGTCGACGCAGTCAATTATTTTCAGAAATGATTTCTCTTGACTACAGGAACAAAGTTCAGTTTTATGCTTTGGTGGTTTTGTAAGGTTCAATAAAGGCATCTGTTTTCTTCTTGCAAAGCTTTTCATTTGCAGGCGCAGGCCAGAGGCTACGAAAGTCAAATGTTGCTTTGATGCACAATTGCTTTGGTTTGGCGCCGTTTCGAAAACCTTTGTCATTTTCGCATCTGTCAAGACTATTTTGTAGGCCAAATTTTATCTCGTTCAAATTTGAGAATTTTACTTTTGTTTTTGAACGTTTTTAAGTATTTCCTTTGTTCTTTGATTTCAGGACACGGTATCCAATAAAAACATCGACTCCGAGCAGCTATGTGCCATCTGTTGGCTGCACTGCAGGCACACATTCTTGGACAACCCCATTGTTGACTTCATGGATTCCATTGTCCCTGCAGATCTGTGTGACGCGTTCTATTATTTATTTTGCGTCTTCAACAAACTGACTGAACCGGGGACGTATCCACCGACCATAGACTGTGAGGAAGTAAGTATTTTATTTTAAAGACGTAAACAACGTTGAACCTGTGTTGTGTATCAGAAATAGAGCATGGCTTTTTATGTAGTCCATTGTGTCGTGTACATTCATCCGTATGATAATAGACTACTAAGTACTAACATACCCACAACCAACTCTCCCAAAGGATCTTAAATGTACCAAGTGTAACCGAACTTTTAAAGCCAGGATTGGACTCATTAGCTATTTAAGAACTCACCGTTTGCTTTTTATTAATATTGCGAAGACCATCATCCTCGAAGACGAGGGATAGCCATCACTAATGTTGTTTTTCAACTTCTAAGGTTTATGATTAACTTTACTGTTTCAATTTTGTAGTATACTTACGAATTTATACAACAAATCACACTATCGATTTTAACTTATATAAAGTCAATGAAACGACCCGAACCGATGGAAGCGAACTGCCAGCCAGCTTAGCAGGGGCGTGAATATTGAGTTGGCTGCCGATCTGGGTAGATATGGCATCAACCATCCGAGTTATTTTTTGCTTTGATAGTCATCTTTGTTGTATATCAGATTGAATTCATTAATAAATTCTTTTCAGAGTGAATTAATTATGCGCAAATTGTTCGCTTGCCTGGGCATGACGTGGACACCAACGCAAGACGATTCTTTTTATAACGAAGACCTTGAAAGACAAGATGGATCGGAGCCAAATACTCCGTTACAAGTATGGCCGCCATGTTTGAGATCTTACTTTTACTCCTGCGGTTTACTAGCAAAATATTTTGTTCTATTGATTTTCAAAAGAACATTTTTTTCTTATTAGTTTATCGTTTAGGAATGTTTATCTGATAGAGTTCGACGTTTTTTTTAAGTATGTTAAACAACGCAGTTTCACAATTGATTTTAACTGATTTCGCTGGGGAAAAAAATGTTTCAATCTTCTGAGTTCTGAGCGATGTAGTTTTACTCAAAGGCAGTTAGTCTATCTGTAGTTAATCACATGTTATTCAGATTAACTTTCAACATCTATTGGCCATTATTGCGGATATGGTGGGAGTAGAAACGGCGAGATCTCATCTTTTCTATAAAGCCACCCAGCGTTTGTGTCTCATTGAATATCAAGAAGTTATTAAGTCGGTGAGTTCAGATTTTTTCAAATTTGATATTCTTCACTCCGTGGCCTACGATATAACACGGCCGGATATCGTGCCGCGAAGAGAAAAAATTAGAGGGGTAACTTTTCTGCACAAAGTTGCATATACTAACAGCTTTACAATGGTTAACAGACAAAATATTTTACATTACTGAACAATTTATGGACATAATGATGCGTTAAAAAGCATTCAACATAACATTGTAATCATACGCTGATATGCTTGGTTCAATTGCTAATCTAATTAGCCAAAACTTGAAAATTCGACGTGGCAAAGTATCCCAGCGACCGTCATTGTCACTTTCGCTTTCATCTTCTTCTTCAGAACTCGATGGTACTTCCATGACCTTGCGTTTCTTGTCTCTCTGACTACTGGTACTTCCAGATCCTATTCCAGATGGCATCTTCGACATTTCTTTCTGTGCAGCTATGTCTTCAGACGTATATGCCTTCCCTGCTGCTACTTTAGGGCCACGTTTTTGACGTGTTGTTGCTGGTGGAGACAGGTGCTCCTTCAACATGTTTGCCACAACTTCTCCCAGGGCCCCTTGGACGGTCTCAGTTGGATTGTTGTTTGCATCAGGGAGACGCTTAAGCACCTGCTGCTCATCCTGAGGTACTAGACCGCAAGCCTTGAATCCAGCTGCAAGGTTTTCCTTTTTCTCTTCTATCTGGTTACACAGTCGTTTCAAAAGCGATGGAAACACGATCTTTGGTATGCTGCCCCTCACTCTGCTCTCCTTTCTCCAGTCCTCCAGTATGCTTCTCCACATCTTCTTTACTGGCCCAAAAACGGCAACATCCAGTGGTTGAAGTAGATGGGTTACATTGGGTACTAAACTGATAAACTTGATATCATTTTCTTCACAATCAGCTATCACCTGTGTACTGAAATGTGATGCCAAATTATCCCCAATAAGCACTTTCTTCCCAGGCTTCTCCTTTACATGGTCCAGAAACAACTTGAACCACTCCTCAAACGTAGTGGAATCGAACCAACCACTAACTGAGAGATTGTATAATGCACCAGGTGGGCCACCTTCCGTCCAACCAGCATAGAGATTCCTTGATTTATACACAACCATCGGAGGGAGATACTCTCCCACTGCATTTCCGCAAAACATCATGCTCACGGCTTGCTTGGAGTGTGATGTCTTTCCACTCTTCAAAGTCCTCTTCTCACAATGCACTGTTTAGCCCCTGGATTGTCTGTTACATTGGTTTCATCATAATTGTACACGTTCTGGGGCTCTACCCCATTCAGTTCCTCATAAATGTTTTTGAAATATTCTTTCACGATAGTTGAACTAATTTCAGCATGGCTTGGCTTCACATTGTCACCAAGTCGTTGTGTAAGATGTTGACGTTCCTTAAATTTTTTTAGCCAGTCCCAACCAGGCAGGTTTTCCCGGAAGATTTTTATGGTTTTACCTTGTCGATTAACATAATCTTGTACAAGGTAGGCCTAACGAATGTCAGAAGACGATAATGGAAATTTTCAATCAGTTAGGTGGTTGATGACTTTTACGAGTGCTGTCTCTTCAGCAGCCAATAACACTGATTGTCCACCTGGTTTTCCTGCATGTTTCACTGTTGGACGTGTCTTGTTCCAAACCGTTCCATATGGTATTTTGAACTGCTTCGATGCAGCATGAATGGTCAATCGTCCATTCTGCACCTGCCGCACGGCATTTTTCTAGGTCTACTTGAGTGAGTATATGCAGTTTGATATCTCCTCGACCCAGCTTTCCGCTTGTAGACTCGTGGCATAATTGTTACAGTATACTATCAAACTTAATCAGTATCTACAAAGACAACACAAAATACAAATTTACTATCATAAAAACACAACTATACAGAATTTTGGACACCATTGTTCAATTTTGACGTTCAGTGTGACTTTGATAACCAATGTCAAAGTCACACTGACTGTCAAAGTCACCCCGATTAACGGTATTCCAAATATTGCTTAAGCTACAAACATATTTTATAATTAATATGTATTATACAATTACAGTATCAGCACATAAACTATCTAAACCAAGGCTGTAGCTATATTGACGAAAATGAGGCACTTGACTTCCACAGAAAAATTTTAATGTGCATGATAGATTATGTCTGTTCAACCTTGTGACATTTGACAAATATATACTGGTTATAACCAAGTGGTTTTTGGAATATCAGCCAAAATTTCCTCTAGTTTGGTTGCTTCTGGGCTTTGTACAAGGATATTTTTCAAAAATTCGACAATAAATTACTACGGTAAATGTTAATAAAAGGATTTTTGGAAAATATGCAAACTACGTATTTAATTGCTGCTCTCGATCCTGACTACGGCCTAGATCACATCACAAAACTGAATAATCTAATGACTAGTAATGTAATGCCTACCCATTATTGCAGATTATAACATAGAGCATAACTTAGTACTGCAGCACAATATACGTCTACCCTGTGGTGTCATCACTGCACTAAAACCTTAACCTGTTAAGTCACTATTGCTAAGTAATATTTCTGTGCAAAAAGTTACCGCTATATTGTTGTTATTGTTTATCTTCAAGCATTAACAAGCTGCTCCAATCAGCAATTCAAACTAGATTAGATATGGCTCAATGGCATTGCAAGATAAGGAATTCTGCCCTAATTTGAGAAAAGTTCAAAGCTGTTGAAAACAAAACTTGTATTTTGAAAATTTTTTTAGTCCTGGGAAAAGATCCTTAGCTTAACCCATCCTAACTTTAATCCTAACTCTGGCAAAACCTGATTATGACCATGGCAATATGTGGGTAAAAATAGCCACTCCGAATTACATTTGCTGTTTTGTCAGCAAAATTGATACTGCTTGCTACAGCAAAGTTTTTAACAAGACCAAAGATGTTAAAATGGTGTATGATTACTGGTGCTACCTAGTGCCTACTCTTGCAACAGATACCATTTTAAAAGCTTTGGTTTTATAGGAGCTGTGCTGCAACAGCAACACTTTACATTTAGGCTACAGTTTATTAACTTCAGAGAATGAAATTAAATTGTGAAAATTGAACTGACAGTGTTGCCAGACGCAAAGCGTTACCCCTCTAATTTTTTCTCTTCGCGGCACGATATCCGGCCGTGTTATATCGTAGGCCACGTTCACTCACAACATAGCCTATATATCTCTCACTATATGGCAGGCACTTGCAAACCTTCTACATATTTCTCTCCCTTGATCGATGCATATTGTATTACACTCTACAATGTTTCATACCTAAAATATCTGTAACCTCGTGCGAATAAAACTATTTTAGTTCATTTTCTTATCAATCTCTCCATCATGCCACTGCTAGCAAGAACCAGGGAGACAATTTAAAAAAAATGGTTCAGCAGAATCTTACTTTGTCTTTTGTTGTCTCATGTCAACTATTATACAGTAATTAAAGTTACTAATATAGATTACGTGCAATCTTTATCTCTAACAGGGTTACCTCATGGTGCGTAAAGATGGCAGTGACGTGTGGAAGAAACGTTGGAGTGTTTTGCAGGGTTCGAAATTAACTTGTTATGACACAGTGTTGTGTCAAGTGATGAAAGAAGAAGTGGAGCTACACAGTAACATGCACATAGAGGTGAGCATTTTGTGATTTGTGGAAAGACGATAAAACAATATTGTCTCCACAAAATTACAGATCAGCATATGCAGTTTTAATTCGTTGAAGTTTGTGTTTGTTATATGAATCAAATGGTGTTTTCATGTCACAATGCTCCACAAACAAACATCATCATCATGCGCCGCCTTTGATCCAAAGGTTTGCTACCGTTTGCTTCTTCACGTCAGGTTTCTCTGCTATTCGTTTGCTTTTCCGATGCCACAAACATTGACTGTGATTAAAATATTGATTTTTTTTCAGTCTCTTCCTGACCTTACCTCTCATAAGCATCGCTTTCGTGTGGTGGAAAAAGAAGGATTCACGATCATATGTGAGCACGAATTTTCCACGTTTGATTCCAACTCCGCCCATTCTTGGATATCACTGATCAACGTCACCATAAGGATCCACAAAGCCGGTAAAGCACCCACGTTCATTATACGGTTTTTCTTCACATTAAAATACTTCAAAATTAACACAATTGTCATTGCATTGCAAATTAAATTGCCTTGCTTTTTTGTGTTATTGTATTCAGGATTTTACAAATTAGACTTGTTCTACTTTGTCTTTGGTAGTATTGAGGTTGTGTACATCGCCCGCAATAGCAAATACGTTCCTAGTTTCTGGTTTATTTTTTGCATAGTAAACAATATACGAATTTTAGTTCTGTATGTTATTAGCTTTGGTTCACACTGTGGCCACTTTATTTTCATAACATCATTGAACTTGAAGCGCTCCCTCTTCTTAGGTATATCGGCGAAAGCGAGCGAGATCTGTGAGCGAAGGCTGGAACGCTTCGACCGTAGACAAAGTGTGCGCGAGGTGTATAGGAAGAAGAGAGATGTGTTGGAAACTTATCAAAGACTGCAGGAAGCTAAAAAGGTTTGTTTTTTCACTCTACTTAGACAGGGCCATGTATGAATCAGAGTCCTACACTCTGTGACTTTGTCAATCACTTTCTTCAAACTGCGTTTTCGACCATATGCCTTGTTTCGACGCAACCACACATGGTCATTGTTTTGTTTTATTGGCAACGAAACAATTCGCCTTTTATTCAGGCTTCTTTTTTTTATTCGGTTTAGAACAGAAAGGTTTTCTAACGAAAAAAAAAAATAACATTTTTGCTGTTTTGCGATCTCTAGCTGATGCAGCACCACCAAGCAACTATTGTCAGTAGTGTTGACTAGGCAGCCTAGACGGTATCGGGGCCGGGAAGGAAGAAAAATATTTTATATTTTTTAAAAGTAGCCTACCTTGTTTGAGGAGCCCATTGGTACCGAGCCCAGATTATTATCTGAACAGCCTTCCTTGTGATAGTGTTAGTCGGTTTTGTAAATCTGTGGTTCACCTTTGTGCTTGCACTTTTGACTTAATTTGTCGGGAAAACCTTTGTGTACGAGGCAACGATGTAATTTCCATTCAAGGTTGTATCTGTTGGGTTGGACTGCTGAGAATTTCTCAGCGATTTGAATAGCTTGCTGCTTTCCAGGTGCGAGCAGAAATTGAAGAACAACTGAATATTCGGGCAAGACAACGCGAAGCCCAAATAGACTACTTGGCCAAGATGGATAAAATATATGATAGGCTCGAATCCATTCAACTTGAACGAAGGCTGCATAACAAGAAAGAGAGGGAACAAAAATTAATGAAACTGTAAGTTTGAAAGCTACTTTCTCTTCTACGGAATGTTACAATAATAAATTTTGCATAACTTCCCTAACAACATGTACTCAGTATTAGATAGCAGGAGCGTCACTGATTGGGGGACAAACCACTTCCACATGGCAACCTAATTGTCAAAGATGAGCATTCCCTAAGATTTTTCGTCGAAAATACGCTATTCGCAACAAATTATTGCCAGTGCCCATTTTAGCTATGTCTTACCCTCTTGATATAATCTTCCAAGTACATCATCGGATAACTACAGTAGTGTTGGATTAGATATAAATTCTTAACTTGATTCGCTGTTTGTTGGGCTTCGCTATTGGCGAGAACGTCTGCCAGTATCAAGCAAAGTTCTTGGCGACACATGGCTAGTCAAATGGGCGGTTGCTTTATTGTGTTTAGATTAAATAGCAGTTATTCCATGGTTCAATTTTACGAGCGAAGTTTTGTTTTAAACGGATTTATTGAATCTCTATTTATGGTTTGGCCAATACACATCAATCAATACCTCAAAACACAAGCTGACATTTTTAAATATTTTAGACTTAAAGACCATGAGGATGGCGAGAAACTTGACAGAGCTGCAGAACGTCTGTGGCCAAACGAAACTAGTCAAGACACTGAATCGTTGAAAGAACTTATAGCAGAAGAAGTTCAGCTTGAAGCCGAACTACAGGTGAGATAAAGCTGTAATTATTATGGCAATGACTGCATTGCAAAAACTTCCGTAACTAGATGAAGCCAAATGTATATTTTCGAAGGAACTTATTTTTTGATTTAATAACGAAACGAGTGCAAAAACTTTATAGACTGTTAAATAAATTTTCGCGTGATAAATCAACGTTATTTTAATTTAATTTCAGCTTTTAAGAAATGTTTCTGTCCTCCATGTCCTACCCCTCTCTCCTATACAACCATCTACGCTTCACAATGAATCTACAAATGTCCGTCTCCCCAAAAGATCCATTTCCTCAGAACATCATTACGAGTTTTCGTATTCGTCTTCTGAGAATACGTCCACAGCATCCAATGACGTGGTTATGTTAACACTTCCTGAAGGAATTGCAACATGAGAATTTTTTTTCATTTTTGCATTGTTTTCTGTTTTTATAACGTTAACTTAACATCCGTGCAGGTGTACTTGATGTTGAATCAGCCTCATCATTGCTGCAGCCTACTTTCCCCGCAGTACTTTTTGTGCAACTCTGTGTTAAATATCTCCAATATTCGTAAAATCAGCTCGTGAGATACGTTGTATTTGCATTTATTTTCCGCATTCCCACGTCGAGTGGAATCAAAATACTTCTTTTTTGTTGTGAGATACAAATTGTGTTTTTTGTGGTGTTCTGTATTAAGTGCTATCTTTGGCCAGGTTGTGAAAACTGTTTACTTTTTGAAACACTTTCTTGGTGGTGTTGGTGTGCAATATTGTTAAGAATTCAGTGTTTCTGTCGCTGCCTTTGCCTGGTTTGTTGATTTGTTTTGATTTGAAGAATAAATGTTTTTCTTATTTTCAACACACTTTATGTTTGGTGATTAGTGTAAGAAAAGTTTTTGTAGTAGAAAGATGCAGAAGCTTCGCTTATTACAGACGCTTTCAATTAAGCCATCACTCCTTTTACCTTTATTGGTTTTGCTATTTAGATTACTCCATTTCCCTGCATTTTTTATTTGAAAGCAATATAGATCAGACTTCAAATGCTTGATGAAGGCTAGGTAAAACAAGTTTTTTTTTACGGGATAAATGCTGTGGGGGTGCTTGGTGTTGTTTATAAAATAATCCAGTTTCAACTAATGTGAGCTGTCAGATCCAAGCTGCTGGGCGTATGGGCCTGTCACAAAAGAGATTGTGGTTGCATGATTTTTTTCTTGAGCTAAATGCAACATAGTTACGACAATTAAACTAAACGACTTTAGTGCAATAATGAATATGTGGAAGTGACACTACAACATGTTTTGGTGTACCAGGGTAATTGATGAAATCCACAAAAGTATCAAACAAACAATTTTACATAATCAATCAGCATCCCACAAAGAGCATTGGATATTTTTGACTTGGTGAAGCTGTCGGTAATGAAAAAGCTCAAGCTTTTGAGAAACCGAAAACTTCCTTTTTGCACATCGCAACAATCCAACATGGTTAACTGAAGAGCCAGAACGCAGCCTACGTTTAATGACGTCACTAGAGCTCGTGTCAGAGCAACAAGAGATGTTGAATAGCTGATTTCATTTTTGATGAAAGCTAAATTGTGTGATTGCTTTGACGCAAAATTTACGCAAGAAAAGAGTTATTTTTGATTCCGTTGCCACTGACCCATATCAGTGGCTCTCCAGTTTGTTTTGCAGTGTGGACCATGCTAATGTCTCGACATAAAATACATTAGATTATGCATAAAAAGTAATTCATTTGGTGGAGCAATAGAATTACCCAAAACGATTAAAATACAGACAACAGATAAATAAAGAAAAACAATGATACAGCAAAAGTAAAAGTGTGATTTGCATCTGAAAAGAAACAAGTTCGTTGGACTCATGGCTGAAAAAGGACAAAGTTTTCTCTAGCGGCTTCTGGCGGAAGCAAAAGTTTTGGCCTGTGAGAACAAAAAGCGAAATATTTCTTGCAATTGCTTTCCACTTTCTTTCTGCCCAAGCACCTGTTCCACTGTTGATTCAATGTCATTCTTCAGTTCCAGATTTAGGTCATCGTTATCATACTCTAGAAAAGTATAATTGCTTGTTATGATATTTAGAACTCTTAACTTTTAGTTCCAGATTTAGGTCATCGTTAAGTCGTTATCATAATCTAAAACAATATAATTGTTTGGGAATAGTATGTTTAGAACGGGAAAAGTCGCCATAAAGTTTTTCTTTTAGGTTATGGACTAATTGGGCAATCTTCATAACAAAAAAATCAGTGATTAAAAGGTTTTTCATTGTTCCGCTTAGATTTTCCACTTTTGGCTGAAATTAAATGTAATATGGCGCAAAGGTCTCTTCGATAAACTGACGGGCTAATGCAAAAAGTAAATACAGTATGTAAAAAAAGTATTATTTTTTACATTTATTTGTTCACTACCTAATTAACTCTCTTGTCATGACGTTTGATACTTTGCAAAGACATTGCGTATACGAGAAGGTTAAATCGAATCAAACTCAGTCATTCTACAAAAGTTAACAAAAACAGTTTTCATCCACGAAATCTGACACCCCTGTGGCATTAGAACGGAGAAGAATTTTACCTAACTGCTGTTTCTGTGTTATTGATATTTTAAACTATATCTAAAATGTTATTTGATATTAAATAGACGAAAATCACTCCTTTTAACCTCTTTTCCTCATAAATGATTTAAGAACTTGGCCTGACAAAGTGCGTGCAACAGCTTGTCGACTTATCAACGCACCAAGTATTGTCGTGTAATGGGATGAATGAACGCGCTATTTTGGTGCACTTTCTTTTGTAGAAGACCATTAAAGGAAATGTCGGAACAAGCTTTGGCAATTAATCCACAAACGAATAGAAGCAACTGGTTTGAAGTATTCACGCTTACAGTCTTCCTGTTTTCGAGCTTGTAAAAAAATCTTTTTTTGATGGAAAAAAGGCCTTTACCCTAAAAACGGGTTTTAATTTATTTTTTTGTGGTAATTGTAGAAAAACCAAGGAACTAAACTTCTACTCCTCTTTGAAGTTGGTAGATATGGAACGGATGCATGATATTGTATCTATTTTTCTTTACGTCGATTGTTTAAATATTAAGTTTATGTTGCATTTGCAATTGTTATTTCTTTGTTGAATTGCCTTGTTAGCTACTCTAACTCATTGCCTTTCCGGCACAGCATTTAGCCAACCTCGCGTCTATTTTAATTAATAACATCGCTGAAAGGTAAGTTAATGAAGAAAATGGCTATTTGTGATTAATCGTTTTTGTTTCAAAACACAAACTGCAATGAATACAACGAGTCAGTATTTGGTGTTTAGAAGGAAACAGATCAAAACTAACTTTCTGAATAGTTTTTTTTATCTAACGAAAATATTTTGTTTTGAATGATTTTTGATGATCGTGAACACTCAAAACAGACATTTCGATACAATATTGATTTATGTCTAACTCTAAGAGACATCTAAATGATATTTTTGGCATCTTCAAAATTGGTGTCTACTGTCTATCATAGAAAACATATCAAAAATATTATTTTATTTCTTCATTCACCATTTTAATACGCTTGTTTTTAGTTAGCTGGTTGAATCTCTCAAAGTTGAACCGCAAGATATTTTCTTACAAACGGCTATGGCAACACTGGCAATGACTCACCTGCGGAGTAGTCACGAAGAGCACGCTTCATATCAACCACCATATAAGGACCTCCATCTCCATCGCTGCTGTTTTCTTTAAATATAGAGATATTATGATTTAATTAAACTTGCTTTTTCAGCAGGTTTAGATTGCTTTTTCAGAAAGTTTAGCTAGATTGTATTGATTTTTTCAGTTTAGATTGCTTGACATGTTTCTTAGTCACACTCAAACATTAAATATAACCTAGTCTTGATTGATTTTGTTTCCAAATTTCAACAACTTTGCTTTTACAAGCAATAAATTTGCAAAGCAGCCGATCATTGCAGCGTTAGTCTTTGCACCTAAATTGAAATATCTTTCAATAGGCTACTGTGTAGTGTTTACAGAAGCAGAGCCTACAGTGTAATCAACTCTAAGCAACTTCGACAAGGACAAGTTGGTATAGGCTATGGTAAAGCTGCAGACGACGTGTGGTCGCAAGATGTTGTAGCTTATCTGGCAGAAAAAGTTTTAAGGTGGTTGTAAGTTAAAAACCTAAACATAAACGAAAGCAAAATCTAAAAATATGGGATACTGACTTTCCACTACGTCACAGTCACAGGACATTTCATCAATTAGTGAATATTTTCGACTTGACTTAAATTTTCTGGATTTTGGATACTGCAACATTCCAAAACAAACATGTTGCTCATTTAACTACTGTAGTTAATAATTAAAGTGTTACTAAAGGTGTAAATTTAAATGTCTCTTGTATAGGTCTATAACATAAGGCAGTGGTTCTTAACCTTTACTAAACTGCCGAACCCTTACGCTGATCTGCAAGCTTTCGTTGAACTCCAAATTTTCGCTGAGTTGATTTTCGCTGAGCAATAATTGCTGTATCGCAGTGGCGGCTCGTCCATAGAAACTGCGAAACTGCAGCACCCCCTGCATATTTCAGTATTTTTTTAAAAAATAATTTCACGTTTTTTCTCATGTTTTCTATAAATCCTACCGACTGGAAGTTTCATAATTTCTGGATTTTAAAAAGTATTATGATTTTTTAAGTTCTGTATTTGGCAGCTCTGAACTGCAAGCAATGCAGTTGCGATCTTATAAAACAAGAACAAAGAGAAATTATGACGTCATATTTTGGCTGAGGTTGCTTTAAATCCTACAATTTCGAACTGCAAATTTTGCAGTTGCTGCCTGCTGGTCACGTGGTCAAGCTAGCTACTGTTGCAAATACTTCATTGTTTTCAAGCACGATATTAGGTGGCTGCGACTGATGTTGTTACATGGTTAGACTAATGTGCTTTGCTTTCTGCACAAAAAGATAAAGCTTAGAGACTAGGTTATCATTATTGTTGTTAAATTAAATTTTGTTAAGGTTCATTGTTAACTTACGATAATAAGTTAAGGTCAAAGGTCACATGCTAAAACAACCTATTTAAACTTGTTGAACATCAGGAAATTAAGTGCTCAAATAGCCTCAGAATTCATGAAATACCACTAAAATAAGGTAAAATTTTATGGGGGTCATGCCCCCAGACCCCCCTTGCTTGGCATCGCGCCTTTGGCGCTCACTCTTTCACGTATAGTATAGGCTACCTCCGGTTGCAGCACCCCCTGCTATAAATACAACGAGCCGCCACTGGCTGTATCGGAACTACTTACTACCTCGTCCAGACGTGGAAAGTTAGCGAAGTTGTTATATTCCAATCGCTGCCACCACAACTGCAATTTCCTCTGAAAAGCACTCATTTAGCCTACTCTTCAGCTTCTATTACATTTTTACTACCTCCTTGCATTTGGTAATTCAGCTGCTTGAGAGCACCAAAGATGTCAGCCAAATAAGCCAAAGTAAGGATAGGCTAAACCTTGTCCTCAAAGTGTTTTGAATACCGAGGGTTGTGACTTTTCAAGAACTTCATTAGTACGCAAAGCAAAAACGCGATTCACCACTTAATTTCCCCCCTCGATAGCCATCGTACTTTAGTGTGGTTCAAAAATATTTCTAAAAATATTCGCTGATATACCATTCGTAGGTCGCATGTTAATGTTTCAGAGGACGTTCGATCGAACCCCTGAAACAGGTTCGTCGAACCGTCGAACCCTGGTTAAGAACCACTGCTATAAGAGGAGGTGGAGACGCTTACGACAGATTCTCAAAATTCACTGAAAGGCTATGCAATACTATGCAAGATTATACTAAACTTAAAAAATTAATCATTGAAGTCCTTCTGTGGTCATGAAAAGATGTTTGAAAGTTAACTTCAAATTAAACCAATCGTTAGGAGTAGGACTTCAGCATTTGCAGAATTGGAGGTTTAGTTTGATGAATTCGGCCAAATGCACAAAATATGCGTCTTTAAAAAAAATGTCATTGGGCCACAAAGTACTCAAAAATTGACCAAAAAAATTATTAAACTTTTCTAGGGGCCAGGCCTCTGGACATACTACCAATCTATTTACTTCTTCTGGTTTCAAATTTTACATTGATCACTATCCAGTCTCGCTCAGACTGTTTGCTTTTTAACTCCGGTTTCCTCCCTTCACAATTTTTTTTTCAGATTGCTGCTGAGACTTTATTTATACCTTGTTCTTGATTGTGATAGTTTTTGCTTTTTGATATTCGTTCATTTTCCACGCTGGCCGCTCTAGTTCGCATTTTGTCGAGCATCTGCGAAAGCCACAATTGTCGCAGAAGCTTGTTCCTCTGTCTCGACCTACTCGCCGTCATCGCCATGTCTGCTGGAGTGCGCTTTCTAAAAAGATACACCTTGTTTAAAATAGAGCGAATTTCATGTGGCAGTAATTTTAAAATTCTGAATTCATAATGTTCAAGTGGCAGAACTAGAACTCATAATAAAAAAAATTAGGAGAATATCTGAAAAAGTACAATATCAAAATAGTTATAAAATTTTCAAGACTGTATTATATTTACATCACTCGGCTGAGAAAATAAAAATCATAGTTTCGGTGTTGACAACATCAAAATAAGTTTTAGACAAAAATTATTGTTTTTGTTCACAAGCATGCTTCACCTTAACAAAAAAATTTAAAAAGTTCATTAATCGAAATCCACACATGTTTGCAAACTATTAATTTTACTGTAAAGCCAAATTTGTAATAATAGTACAGTATATTCTATGTGTATTTCTATTGTAAATAAAATTGCCACTGATCAGAGCTTGGGATCTCCCTATATCAGGCAACAAAGTATCGACAGGCATTTAGCTGAGTGGAAAAGTCTTATTTTTCGTGTAAACTAACCAGCACTCCTGTGTTAAAGGTATTGTGAATCAGTTTGAACGAAGTAGAATTTTCATACAAAATTTGATGGTGCTTTAGTTATGTTGTAAAGATATATAAAAAAAAAAAACTTACATTATCAAATGCGCCGCGGGAAAGCGAAGAGGATTATTTTTTTCTGAATTAACATTTGATTCTTGAGGCGGAATATATTTTGCTGAACAGCTTCCAAAAAAAACCACCAGCAAAAGGCTAATTAAATCCATAGCTATAATCTCACAAATCTGTAAACAATTTTGCACAGTATTTGTAAACAACTTGATGGAGTTCTTCCGATTCGAAGCTACAAAATGTCAAAAATATCATCATTGGAATTATTATTATTATCATTGTTGGACTTAAAAATAAAAATGATAAAAAAAGAAACTGTTTTAAGGGTATGTCGTAACCTACTTTATGAAAAGCTTTATCAATCAGTTATTCAAATTTCAATGTAAATAAGAGACGCTATGTAGTTTTCTGCTTTGGATGGTTATCTTTCCCCATTGCATATAAGCTTAGTATTATAAAATATTAGTAGTTTTTACTCATCTTATTTTTATACAACTTTTAGCAAATCGAATGGAAATTTCAATTATTAAGCTTCATTTTCTGTCGCTCTAGAACAGCTAAGGTCTTTCAGTGCAGCACTCCTACTCTTTTTCAATTTTGTAGGCTAACGTATTCGCAGTGACACTGCATTATTACTAAACTGATACTCAGTGCGTTACGCAAGGACCCAGTCAGAAAATTCGTCATTTTTATATTGATTCAACGTCAGCAGACGTTAATTCAATGTAAAAATATCGAATTTCTCTATCTGAAGAAGAATCTAACAATAATCACTATCGGTAGCCTACAGCTTTCAAAGTGTTTAGTATGACCTGACCTGGGATCGAACCCAGTACTACTTACACAAGATGCAAAGTCAATGACCACTCGGCTTCTGATCTGGCGGAAATTTCATGTTGTGATGATTGAAATTACGCGCCTCCTTATAAATCCAGCGACAGATCAGCGTCTTGCTTTACTTTTTTCAATTTTGTGTTTGCCGCAGATGCACGTTCTCAAGGTCTTTGTGTAACAAGCTTTAATCTTTTCAGTCCAAATATAGGATCATTATTTTTGCTCTTTGTGATCACATGCGGCGTCGTCATGTTTCTCATCGCTGTACAAAAACAACACTGGAAAATTTACTGTATTTAGGATTCGCCAAGATTATCAAAATTTAATTTTATTTGGATTTAAAAGATTTGCATGATCGATTTGATGTTTTTTTTATTATCGGTAAATTTTGAAGGAAAATTTAAACCTCTCACATAAACTGGATCTTTCTTGCCCAGCGCATATTACGTGCCAAGAGTTTAATAAGATGTATTTAAATTAATGATCATTTGCTGCGCTGAATTCACGCCAAGTCAACAATGTGGATTTTTTGTCAAAGATAAAAGATGTTGATTAACTTTTTAGTTTGCTAAAATGTAAAAATTAATTTCTTTGTCAAATTTTAATTATTTGACAGGTGAGCAGCAGGTGATGCTGCAAGGATTCTTCCAATAATGATGCAATTTGGCAAAATTTTCAATTGAGATTTGAAACAGTCATTGCTTTGTAAATAAATATAAAAAGCTCAAGGAAATCAATAATAAAAAAAAGCAAATACACAATCTAATCCCAGACAGCAAATCAACCATTTTTTACATTGATTCAACGTCTGCAGACGTAAGGTAAAAAGGTAAAAAACGACTAATTTGCTGTCTGGAATATCTCTACACGTTTGTACCAAGCTGGTGAGTTGTGTTGTTTTGTCAATGTTATAACTTACCTACAGTAGATACATGACGTCAATAAAAAAAATATTTTTGTTTTTACTCGGGTCTGCGCGGGTCAACAGCAAAGTAGAAAAGCTTCTTGAAACCATTCAAGGCTCAACAAAGCCCCACTGGTTGCAAGAACAACCGTAACATTTTCTTGGTTACAACTTTTCAAAAATGCTTTCAAGAACTGATATTTTTCATGTAATTAAATATGGCCTAGGTGTTTAAACAACTGTTGTAAATCGCAATAGTTGTTATTAGTTTTTAATCAAACTTTTTTTAGTGAGTTAAATTTAAAACACTGTATCTTAAGTCTAATTTGTCTGAAATGCCTTTTAAAAATTTCAATAGTTTTATGCTTGTATACAAAGAATCTTGATAGCAGTTATCAGTTTTTTTTTCACTGGTTTTTAAAAGAGAATAAATTTTGCGTTGCGTCAATCGTTAGAAATCGTCACAAATATTTTGACAAATTTAGCAAATCAGTTGTAATTTTCAGCGATAAACTATGTTTTTTGAACAACATTAATCGACTGTGAAATATTTCGAGGTGTTCTATTCAATTCAAATTAATTATAGATGACCAGTTGAATGACAATGTTCGGTAGCTGGGTATTTTCTTTGAACAGTCCAGGTTCTTCAGTATCGATTCAGCTCCTGTGAACTTTTAAACAAAAAAAAATCTGATTTTGTTTGCCAAACGTAAAGGAACATTACAATGTTGGAAAACGTTTTACACTTTGACATCAACAGAAGCTTGTCATCAACGCCTTTTATTGTTTAAAAATATTAGTATTTGTCCCCATTAGGTTTTCGGATTAATAAAAGCCTAATTTCGTTCATTAATGTTGATGATTTTAGAATGATAAACTTCCATTAGAGTTTAATCGTAGTTTTGATTTCTTAACGCATTAGTCTGAAGAGAAAAAAACACAAAAAAAACTGCAGTTTAACTTTTTAATACAAAACATGCTTTGAATCTGCATAATTATGTGAATGATAAAATAAACTTAAAACTTAGAAACTAGGAAGTGAATGTATCCTTTGAAAATAATAAACAACGTTTGGATCAATATCTCATAATAGAAAAGTTGACAATTGTTTATTCTTTTCGAAAAGAAAAAAACAGAAGATTTAATCCATATTAAAAATCACATCCCGTCAAATTGCAAAACGTTTTCATGCAATAAGATTGAAGTTTGTTTTTTTTACTCGTTTTATAGTTTTGTGAAAGTTAACCCTGACCTCATGCCCTGACCCAATTCAAAATATTGCTTCGTCTATTTAAAAACTGTTATAAATAAACATTTTAAAGCAGGCTGTTTGTACGTTACAGCAAATAATAATTAGAGTACAATTTCTCCGGGTGATTATAAAAAATAAAAATATTTTATAATTTGGGCGAATGTAGTTATAACGAATAAGTTTCAAATGAAATTCCACTCTGACTGAAATTTTAATTTTCACCTTTTGCCAAACACAAAAAAAAAGTAAGAAAAATTTTTGAGTGAAAATTTGTAAAAATAAATTAAAATGAGATTTTACATGTAAACTATGCTTGTTAAAGAAAGAATCTTTTTATAAGCAATACCAAACTGTATTAGATTTACTTTTGCAAGCAGGCTCATAGGTTCGTGTATAGGCCTATTGATTCTTAATATAGCCTACTCCAGACTTTAACGTCAATTCAAAATTCCTCAGTTTGTTCAACGGATCTAAAGTGTAATTGGTCGAAATCTCCAAACCAAAACCCAAAACTTTCAACCTAAAACATTTCTTTCCAATTAGCTTTTTCCGTCCCTCATCGTTTCTTGGAATGAAGGAACAAAAACCAGAGCTGTGGGACCCGAAAATTTTTTCTGATCTGTTTTTGTATCCAACTTTATCTATTTTAGATTCAGAAAAGAACTTCGAGGAATTAAAATAGAATTTATAATCTTAAAAAAAGTTTCAAGTAAAAAAAACTTTGCTCTGCAATTTGAAAAATCATAACGAGCAAATCTCCTGAACGCTTGCATGTTGCATTTTAAACGTATTGCGACCGTGCAAGCTTTTCACTTTCCATTCTATTTTTGGTTTTCAACACGTCTTAATGGTCACGTTTTTGTCAATTCTATCTTGTTTAGGTGTTTTATTTGTCCGCTGTGTTGACACTATTTTTTTCTCTGTAATGTAGTAAAAAAAACTGAAACAAACCGATATTTTTTGTTAGAAGTCAACATTTTTGTAGTTTATGGTCGCTCACATCAAGATTTCAACAAACACTTTCATTAAAATAGACCGCGACTGAGCCAAGACATAAAGAATTTTCTACAAAGCCGGAAAGAGGATAGTTTGTGGTCGGAAGGATATCAATGAAACTCTCGGGCTCCAATTCCACACTTCTAAGAAGAACGCACAATATCCAAAGAACGCGAGGTGGTTTCTTCAAGTTCCCGGGCCTTTCAAAATCGTTGCAGGCCTTTAAATTTACTCGAGTCCAAATGTAGCCTTTCTCTTTGACCTCCCTGTCAACTCAACTGATTTTCCTACTCGTTGGATCTTCATTTTCTTAACTCTTGAAACCGAAGCAAACGTTGATGCGCACAGTCACAGCAGGTGGTTACGCATGCTTGCACAATGGACAAGAATATAATATATTTTAAGTGGCATAATTTTGGCCCTGGAGATACAAAGGCTGTTGGAATAAAGAGATCATCATCACATGTCAGGCCTAAGTTAAGTTAAAATATATAAAACATCAGACTTGGCAAATAGCCCAACCAAAAATTTTTCGAGGTCTCATTGGCTTTTTAATTGAAGGGTTGCACTAATAAGAATATCAATGAAAAATATCCTCTTAGACATTATTTAAAAAAAAACAAATAAAAAAAGTTAATAGATCATACAACTTTTTCTTTGGTGGTTCGGTTCAGTTTATTTATTTTTTCTGCAGGCGAATAAACAAAAAACAAAATGTGAAGCAGCACGTAGCCTACTTGAGAGGTTACTGATAATAATTTTTTATTCACTTACTAAATTCTTTTTGTGATTTGTACGCAATAAGTTTCAAAAGAAATATTTTCAACTTGGACAGATTGTTTAAGTACATTAAGTATTCTAAGAAAAAAATGCACGTTTTTTAAGAGTCCCAACTACTCCCAACTAAGAGCGTATCGATAGAAATTTGGAAAGTCAGACATCGGCAATCCAGTCGCTTTGCAAGCTCAATGAAATACAAGAAGACATTGGAACATATGAGTTCACATTTTTTTGAATAGTCTAGTTTTCTTTTTAGAAAAATTGACATAACTTTTTGTTTTGTCTATGTTACACACAAGATGACTACTTTGAGCTTTTTCATATTTTTTTTTCAATTTTCTGCCGACTGCATAATGGCCTACAACTTAATAAATTGGAAAATGTATGCATGCTTTTGAGGAACAAGAGGCCATTAGAAGTTATGTAAAAACCTTATACGGTTTAACTTACAAAAGAACAAAAGGTGTTTTTGTAATGTTAAGTTTTTGACACGAATTGTAGCGAAGAGACAGGTGAAGTTATAAAGGTTTGTTTTATTTGTCGGGTCACTGAAGACATGAGCACTAAATTGAAAGGCATGGGAAAACGTGATAATGGGAATATCTTTCCAGACAGCAAAATCCGTCATTTTTACATTAATTTAACACGTTGAATCAATGTAAAAATGATAGATTTTGTTGTCTGGGTTGATGTGTAAACTGGAAACTAAAGTAAAACTCTGCAATCAACCTTTTCGAATGCAACTTACACTTTACAAATCGATCAGAAATAATTGGACATTGCTAGGGCAAGTTTTTATTGATCTACAGTAACAAGATCCAAAAAAATTGACTGTGTAATTTAAAAAATTGACATATTGAATGTTGAACTCGCGGTGTTCATATGAATAAAGCAGTCCAACGACATTTAGCGGCACCTAGCGAAAGAAGTAATTTACATGAAATTACACTTCAAGGCAAACTTTAATTTGTCGATCTCTGTGATAGAGCTTGCAACACTGGTTCAATGTGTCACAGAATCAGCCTATGCAAAACTAACAGGATTGATCTTTCAGAGGCTTTTTCTGTTAAAGGATTATAGATTCTCACAATCATAACAAATTAAAAGAAATTGCAATTTTTCAACTCGTAAAACTGTCAGTCTATTGGCTTAAGTTTCAATATTCTCGTACTGGATATTATGTTATATGGACAAACACGTTTAATTCATCTTTAAATGACACATCACTCTCGCACCTCGTTGACTTGATTCTCGCTATACAATCCTGGACTTCATTAAAAGTCAATTCAGCTATGAAAAAGTGACACCTGGTGTCATGGTCACAAGTCATCTCAACTCCGTTCGTACTTATGGCTTGATAGTGTGTAGCACCCGAGAGCTTTCTCTGACGTCACGCGCTTCACTGGCGTCGCATCGGAATTCTGGAATCCACTTGATTTGTACAAATACCGCAGGTTTTCAGCGCAATCCCGCGTAATGCTTAGAGGTCTAGGGAATTAAATTTAGAGGATTGTAGATCCGATGCGGGTGGTAGACCCCACTGGTGGATATAGCACCACCATAGAACCTGTCGTTATCAGGCACGCTCTGATGAGTCCCCCTCCGACGTAGGTGTGCGCCATTGTAGTTCAGTAGTCAACTTTCAGTAGTTCGTAGTTCACAAACTCCATCCAATCATAGGCCTACTGGTAGGAACATCGTTACTCCGCCTACTACTTAGAGATTATGACAAGTAGGCTACGGTATCGTAGCTCCGTTCATATAGACAGTTCGCCGTCCTGGGTAAGATGTGAAACTCCATCCATTCTTTCAATTACAAAGTTACTCGATTAGTTACAGTAGTTCACCGTCCTGGGCAAGACGTGAAACTGCGTCCATTTTACAGGCATTAAGACCTTTCACATAGATAGGCCATTCACCCTCCACTTAATTACCGGCATACGTAGCTCTTGGGAAAGAGGTGAAACTGCATAGGCCTACATTTCGTCAGTCTTTCATTTAGTAGTTGTCTTCAGGGGCTGTGTTTCCCTCATGTAGGCGTGCAACGTAACGTAGCACGCTTCCTTCACGTAGGATCCCGCTTTGTTTCAGTCTGACCAATGTGGTCATCCGTAGGGGAAGCTCGGGTTAGTTGATCCACCCCTTTCAATTCTTAAATGTGGACAGGCAACCACATTTTATCATCACGTGATCTTAAAGTTTCTCATCGCGTGGTCTCCCGTCTGGTTTGAGTTGACGATTGATATTATATGTGGTGCTGAAGTTAAAACGTTGAGTTTTGACCTTCGAAAGTAGATTTTGAAAATAGAGGTATGTCCAATAATATTTTTTTTACTTGGTTACCGGTACTGAGACAGTTTCATTTAATTTGTTTGCTAGCTTGCCAAACAAGCTACGTTCTGAATAAAAAGCGGCATGGTGTGCCATGAAGTTTTGCTGTAATTTTAACATTTTCATGGCGGTATAGTTAAGGTGTTAGTTGAGCCACTGCCTTCGGTGTTAGTTGAGCCAGTGTATTAAGGGCGTTATAATGCTTACGATACCTCCACACACCTTACATAGATTGCAGCCGTTGGATAAGTTTGTTTACGGTCCAATAAATCTCTTTGAACTACAATAAACTCAACAAAAGGTCATAAACGTCGTCAAGCTATAATGAAATGGTGTTATTTGGATGCCGTAGCAATACCTTCATTATTTTATCTGCACATTGAGTTACGAGCAACTCTTGGAACAATTGTTAACCTGTTTTCATACATTGATATTATTACTTTAAATATAAACTACGGCTTGGAAAAGAAATGTGGTTAAATTTGTGTTTTCAAAAATAATAAATGATGGCTCAACTAACCCTTGCCGTGGTGTTAGTTGAGCCATTTGACTACTAGTTTTTAAACACCTGTGGACCCGGTTGTCGTCGTTCGATAAGGCTTGTACTTCCTACAAATATTGTTTAATATACGCAGAAGGTAGACCACTGTGAATGAAGAAATAAAACCAACTCATATAAAAAAAAAATTGCAAAAAGTGGCTCAACTAACCCGACCTTCCCCTATAGGCGTCGTTGGTTAACGACGTGCATTGTTGTTATCTTTTAAGTCACGGTTAATAGGGGCGGGCTTGTATAATCTCAGGGTAGGGTTCACACTTTACTTCATTCTCGATGGCGCCTCACTCCCTCATCAGTATCTTACACTAAACGTAGGTTCCTAGTCATTCCCCTTTATGTCATTAACGTTACCAAGTAGCTATGGTCTTCACTGATATGTGATAGAAAATGCCGGCATGTTACTTCTAATTCATTTGTCCACCGCTTTCTGCCCAGATGTAAATCGGCATGTTACTTGTATTCACTCATAGACTCATTTATAGTTAGGACTGGACCTCCCATGCTCAGGGTTAGTAACTTGAGTCCCGGGAAAAAATGACTTCTGGAAAAGCTAGAGACACAATCTTAGAATCCATAAGGTTTTTGAGGAATGCGAGTTTAATGGTGTTACTTTCACACCACCTGAGGTTATTTTCAAGATCAAAATATTATATTTTAAGCTCAAATTCCGGAATTTTGGTCATTTTTGCGTCTAACTCCATATTAAAGATTTGAAATGATATAAATAAAATCCTTTGTCAAGAATAATTCAAAACAAACTTTTCTAAATAGGTTGCGTGTGTAAGTAATAGTCTACAAACATAAGACTTCGTAACAAAGCAGGAGATAAAAATACTTTCTAGGCAACCTGAAAACTGCTTGGAACTCACTGAACGGCATTGGCATATCAACAGACTCGATTGTTTAGCATGTTCGTTGTTAGTGAGAAAGAAAAACGAAAAAAGTGAAATATAAGGGGTAGCCAATTCAACATAGACCAAACAAATTTATAATGGAAAGTGTTTCGCTGAATGACAGACACCCTGAAAACTATACAAGCAAAAAACATCAGATACCCAAACAGCAAAATTCGTCTTTTTTACGAATTTTTCTGCGAAGTGTATGAATAAGGGCAGTTCAAGACACGATCCATCGATTAAAACAAATATTATGCAAGATATAGATATTAACAAGATAACTTTTGCTACTCATGATAGTAAATGTGGATGTTGTATTTTTTTTAATAGGTTGCACAAAATACAGCAAACAATTTCCATTTAGCAACATAGATTCATTTCAGTTTGCAACACAATTAAATTATCCAGAACAGAAATTCGAACAAAATTCAAAAGTGTCGACGACTGCTTTTGTTATTAATGTGATTCATTCCACGGCTTCGAATAAAAGCGACTTTTGGTTATTTTTGCAAAACTCCTGAGAATAACTGTCAGAACTCAAGCTCAACAATTTCTGTATTGAAATTTCAACGGTGTAAACACTGTTGTCTAGCACAGTGGTCTCCAACCTGTGGGTCGCGACCCCAAGTGGGGTCGCCTTAACTTTTCCTGGGGTCGCCACAACTCACTATATTCAATTGGTTACCGTTTCAATTCATTACCGAAAAATAAGACCGATACTTTTTGTTAGTTCGAAACCTTTGCCTGTGTTTTGGAGTACAGTTTGCTACCTCGTGTCACAAATAAACCATTGTGGTGCAATAATCAAAAACGGAATAGTTGCGACAAGTAGGACAGAGCAAAAGCATTCGCGATGCTAGTTTAGTACTTTAGACTAACTTTTTATTACTCAAGGTGACTCCAGAACGAGCGAATAATTATTTATGCAGGTATAGTTTGCAGACATTTCATCGGCTGTTTACGGTTTGCTTTGCAGCTGGTAGTGGTAATTTGTAGCTAGTAAGTGTAGTTAAATATTATACAAAAATGGCAGCAAAGAATACCAGAAAAAAGATCATATGACGAAGCTTTTTTAATACTTGGTTTCACTGAATTTAATGGCAAACCAAAGTGTGTAATCTGTCTTAAAGTTTAGCGGGTTTAACATAATGTATTAAACACAAAACAAAATACCGTATATGAGATAATAACTTAAACGTTTTCGACACGTACGTGTGTCCTCATCAGGGATTCAACCTGCAATATACATAAATGAAAAATTGTAAGATAAATTTGACTTTGCACTACAACTGTAGCGACACGCTGGACTGAAAGCACCTTTTCAGTCCAGAGTGTCGTTACAGTTATAGACAGCGCAAAGTCAAATTTATGTTATAATTTTGGGAAAAACAAAATGGGGTCGCATGCAAATGTTGAAAATAATTTTCATTTAAATTGGGGTCGCTTCTTAAAATGATTGGAGACCACTGGACTCTAGCATACTAAACTAGTGCTGTGTTAGTGCTAAAAATGTGCTCGTTAAATATTGTACTGTATTGTAAGCAACAAAATTTGCAATAACATAATCAAAAGGGGAATGGATTTGTTTCAAATTAAGCTATTTTGTTTTATAATAAAAGTAATTTGCGTTCTTCTGGTGACTATTTACTAGGTTACCTCCTGATGTTAAAGATGATAACTAGCTTTTGTATTTCCGACGTTTCGTCAGTCAGCACGACTGACTTTATCAAGGTGGCTAAAACAGGTTAACACAACCTGTTCAGCAACGATGGCACAACACAAAAACATACTGATAAAATGAATAAAGTAAGCAGCAAGAATCAGAATTAAAACACGCAACAAGATACCTAGAGGTTAAACTGAATGCAGTGAATGCCTAAAACCAGTAGGTTAATTTGCTGCTTATTCTTGCTGCTTACTTTATTCATTTTATCAGTATGTTTTTGTGTTGTGCCATCGTTGCTGAACAGGTTGTGTTAACCTGTTTTAGCCACCTTGATAAAGTCAGTCGTGCTGACTGACGAAACGTCGGAAATACAAAAGCTAGTTATCATCTTTAACATCAGGAGGTAACCTAGTAAATAGTCACCAGAAGAACGCAAATTACTTTTATTATAAAATGCCTGGTGAACAGTCTCTCTCTGTTTTTACTATTTTGTTTTGTTGTGAATGCAAAATGATTTATTATCAGACTCACAAAGGGCTTGAAATAAAAATATTTGGAAATCTTTTGTTTCGACATAGAAATTAATTGTCTTGACTTTCTTCCAAATTAAACTAAGTTTATCGAGTCAGGTTAAATGGAGATCACTTGACAACCACCCTAGTGCAAAAAAATTTGCAATTTTTACGTCGTTTCAACGTCGCCAATGTTATTTCAAAGAGCATTCAAGCTGGAAAACTCACTCAAAAAGGCAGTGTATCGTAATCGAGGTATATTGCTTCATGCTATTGCTGGTTGAATCAAGATATTTTTGACAGGATGATTTTAAGTGACATAAGCAGGAGCGTGAAAAACATTTCATTTGAAACCAAGAACGATTTCCGTAAAAAATAGTTTGATTTTTACATTTTTAATTTTCCACAAATACGCCAGGAATACGCAAGCAACCTTGTATTTTAAAAGTCCACCTTTTTACATCGATTCAACGTCTGCAGACGAATCAATGCAAAAAGGGACGGAGTTTGTTAGTTGGTGAATGGTGCGAGCGGAGTGGTTATATCTTATGAAAAAAACAAACAATGGTAACAATTTATTATCGGCAGTCAATGTTTTGTTGTAAAAAGGTCAATAGCACCCACAACGGTTTGAGAAAGAAAAATAACCCAGACAGCAAAATCAGTCATTTTTACATTGACTCAACGTCTATAGACATTAAATCAACGTAAAAATTTCAGATTATGCTGTCTGAAAATACAAACAAGAAGTCGATCCAGGCGGTTATTTCGTTCTAGCAGTTATTATACTATATTTTAACTGACGCACTCCATCAAATTTTTGAACAATCTGCCTACATTTGCAACACGTTTGTTTTGCAAAAGCGAAATTTTCAAAGGCCAAGTAAGGCAATGCGCACTAATGAGACAGGCTAATTGGGAAAGTAAACACATCTTTGTGATTGAAATCTAGCATCGGAAAAAAATATTTCACTGCATGTTTTTTTAACTTGCTGATTATACCAGAGCAAAAGAACAGGCATGGTGTAAGTTAAATTCAATTAACTTTCAGTCAAAAGTTATTGGATTATGTTTTCATTTTGTAGCATTAAACGGCTCGTTATGCTTGGTAGCTGTAACCGAATAAGCATGAAGTCATTGGTATACAAAAATACAGCTTAACATTCAGAAATTATGGCAAATCGTTTCGAATTCACAAAGAAACAACTTTGGTTTTCCTCTCGAAATTAAATGAAACCAAAACAAAACAATTTTGTCGTTGAATAAAAACATTTTCATTCAGCCCCAGTCACATTAAATCGGCCAGAAAAAAATTTCCCGTTTTTTCACTGTTGAAGTGTAGCTTTTGATTGAAAAGTTAGATTTAATACAAAGTATTTACAACAAAGCAAAAGTACATATATACGGTTTGTTCAAACACAGCTCAAGTCGACAATGGTTAATTAAACATATTAATGTCTTTTACGCAAAAATTTTTCAAAGTTTTTTTTAAATCTATATAATCAATGCTTTTGTTGTGGTTTCCAAAGCATTTCCCAAATAAGTTTTTCGACTGATTCAAGATCGTTTTTGTATTTTGACTGTAGTTGTTTCAATGATGAAACTGAAAGTTTACGAAGATGATCTATGTCATAACGCTGGTGTAAAAATGGACAATTTTTATCGGCATCCCCACCAGCATCAACAGATGTTAATTTGTTTTCCAGAAGCTGACACCTTTCGACAGCTAGCCTTCCACGATCTTCCGACAATCTTGCCCGTTCGTTTGCATCTGTTGCCTCTCGTTTCCACGCATCACATGCAGCCTTGGCCTGGTTCCATGAATCTTCCCACTGCTTGCATTTCTGCTGCATCCGCTCCAGCTCGATGGCATTGATCATGCCGCTCCCTAAGGAAGAGCTCAGACCACTTGGACCAGAAGAACCAATCAGTGGAGAAGACTGGGGCATAGGAACATATCTTCCACCAGGCATTGATGCTGAATTTGGGAAGTCTACATTGCCAAGAAGAGGAGGAGGAGACATTGATGAAAGTCCACCACTGAGACCACGAGGTACATTTTGATGGAGAACTTGTTCTTGCGGGATGTTGACAGGATCAGACATTGGAAACAAAGAAGAGGATATACTCGGATCCTGACCGGTAGGCTTTGGGCTATTCCAAATTTGCGATGTCAAAAGATTATCGCTTGTTCGGTCAGGAAGTTTAGGCTCATCAAAGTCTTTCAGCGCATTGCCAACAACAGAGTCTACTGTTTCATCAGGTGGGTAAAAAGGAGGTGCATCACTGTTCAGCAAATTCGAAGACCTCGGCAGCAGATTTGATGGTGATGAACTGGTGCTAGAAAAACTTCCAATAGTATTTGCGCCATGATTTATAGGCATAGGCCAAGCCGAGTTATTTCCCAAACTACTGAATTCTTGATTATTCATTGAGCCTGCTTGTTCACTAACTGTGGCTCTCTCGGAACCAGGAGCTTTTGAATATGGCGTCAAGGAAAAATTCATTGAAAAGTCTTTGAGAGCAGCGTTCAGTTCACCTAAAGGCTTTGATAAAAGAGAAGGACCGTGTGGTAAGCTTTTACTCATTCGGTTATCACTAGCAAATGGAGATTTAGCAGAACTTGCAACTGGATCAATAACTTCTTGTTTAAAGCCAGTAGAAAAATTATTCCACACTGAGTTGGTGGCTACTGACAAATTCATTTCTGGCGTGGCGATTTCCGCTGTGCTGGAATTAAGTTTTCCAATGTTACTTTTATTCTCAGCTAAATCATTGATGTTTCCGGTACTACCATCATTACCCATTTGATTAAAAGAGCCAACAATTAGGCCCGGTGAAGATGGCACTTCATCTTCAACAACACGAATCTCCTGTTCCACGTGAGCAAACGCACAAAATGGTCCTCTCGGACAGTATCCAGTTTGAGTCATATCGTGGCACTTGGTGCTTTTGTAGATTTCAGGATGGAATTGTTGTTCAGTTCTAGTGTGGCAAAACTGACAACTATCTCCCTTTTCACAGCAAGTTGGATCTTTCCAATCATCACTATGCTTAACAGTAGGGCAAGGACTGGATCTAAACAAAAAAAAAGGTTGATAACAAATATGATCAATGCTCATATTAAACTATCAACAGATTATTTAACCTGTATGAAGTTACGGTACATAACAAAATCCAAAATCAAAGTGCAGTAAAATGAAGAGATACATTCGTTGGTTGCATGGCTGAGAAGTTGATTGAATGAAATTGAAAAACAACTGCTGCTGTGTTTTAAATCCTACGAATGAATATCCTTGTTGACACTGCTCTAACTCAGTGCTGCCCAACTTTGCATTATGAATTCATAATGCACGAATCCAATGCATAAACTCTAAATAACTTACTAACAAAAGTTCATACATATAACACGAAGCTTCAGCGAGTGTTAGTTTGTTTTGACAAACACACAACAGCAAGGTGGTACTGTAGTACTGTACCGTGTTTTGAGAAAACATGTCAAGAAAATCTAAACTAAAAATGTTTACTACAATCAACTGCATTCGATGTGAGCAGCTGTTTCAAAAATATTGACATCTTGGCAAGATCAATGCATGGTTTCAGGTCAAAGCATGTGACACCTTAACAATTTTAAAATAACTCACCAGGGCTTCAAATCCCACGTTGGGGAATCTCTGCCCTAACTAAATAACTAAAAAACAGCTAAAATGCAAGCTTTACCTGTATTTGAATTTTTTTGGATTTCGTCTTCTATCTTTTGTATTATGATACTGCGGACAAGCATAGCCCTGTCGACACAATCTCGGTGGCCGTTTGCACACTTCCGTTTTATAATTTGCTAAAACGTAATTTGCATCCTGCCATTTTGGATCTTCATTAACAATTTTTTCAGTTAAATTTATCATTTCTTGTTTTTGTTGCTCAGTAGCAACAGTGGTTGATGTTGCAGCGGTGTTGTCCTGACTCTGTTGCTCTCTGACATCATATACAGGTGGACGTAAATCATGGGCGCCATGAGCGAAAGCACAATGTGGACCATTCTTCACGCAATTTCCCCTGGAATCAGTTTCATGGATACAAGTTCCAGTTTTATAGTATCGTAGATGATATCGTCGTTCCGTATCACCAGTATTTCTAAAACAACCAACAAGATGTGGTGAAATAACTACACCTTTATGTAATGAAAAGTACATACAGCTTCTTGTTATAAGTCATGTACATGACAGGATAGTTGAATTGTTGTAAAAAATACTTGTTACCACATTGTTAAAAAGTGGATTAAATGAATAACCATACAGATATTATTGCAATTAAACAAATAACAGTTAACACAACCAGTTACTTTATGCAGTTAAAATACAGGCGGTGCCTTAGACTATTCCACAGTGCTGTCTATCAAGGTGATGTCTCATGTTATAAACAACATAACATGTTAAATCAAGTAGCCTATACACATACAACATATATTATATTATCATAATTTCTTCAAATCATGAAGTGCTAATATGAAAAGGTGAAAAAGGTATTGTCTTCAAATTAATGTCCCAATACCGGAAAACAAAACAAATTAAAAAGCATGAATAAAAGTAAAGTAAAAGATATTTTTCAACTATGAAGTCAATATAATACAGTAGAATGCAGATAATTCGTCTATTCGATTTTGAATGTAGCAAATTGTGGTTGTGATAACCTGTTTTCATAAAATTTTAACCAAACAACCCACTCAGTCAAAGATATTAATTTGCAATTAATATGTCGCGCTACAGTATTTCCTCAGTCAGCATCATGTAGCTCAAGTGTTTATTAACTATGGATATTGGATATATATACAATGTATTAAAACATGATATGCGTTCTTCTGGTGCAAACTAGACTGAACTATCACAAGATGCATAAAGTGATAATCTTCTTTTATTCCTACGTTTCGTCAATCAGACACGACTGACTTCTTCAGGGGTTAGGTCATGTAGTGACTACCTGTCTAGCATGGAAAAACACAGGACCATGTTGTTGTAAACCAACCAAACATGCAAAATGAAATTCAACTTCCAAACAAACATTATTATATCATGCAGAAATTTTGTAACTAGAAAAAAGAGTGTAAATGTCATCAATCAACAAGAAACTTGAATAACGGCAGAGCAAGGAGAGAGTGAACCCTATGATTGAGTTAGGAAGAATCAAATTGTATACGCAACACTGCACAGTGATCAATCAGCATGAAACCAATTTAAATACATCAGACAAGCACTTGTAATACTTTTTATTATATATATAAATAAATGGTAGGAAAAGAGATGCCATCATTATGATTCATTACATGGGGCTTTTGATTAATAAATCAACTTTTAGAAAACATTTGTTTTTGATAATCCCTTTAAACTTTTAGAATTGTTCCATTTTATGATCTGAAGTTATGGCATGCATGCAGGGAGTTGATTTTTCCAGGCGTTGATATTTGAAAGCTTCTTTGTATTCATTAATGCGAGATTTAAGATCTCGTTTTGTTTGGCCAACATAAATTAAATCGCAATCATCAAAAGATTCTTGGTATACTGAACCTGAGATTTCGCTTAGTTTCAAAGGATCTTTTAAAGACGGCAAAAATGTACTTATTGTTGAGAAAGATTTCAAAGCAACTGTTACACCTATTTAGGTGTAACTGTTACACCTATTTCATTTACAATAGCCTACGCCAAATTCTTTCAGACACTCCCTTAACATAAGGTAAAGAAACAAAACACTTATAATATAGTAGGTAGAAGGGGCAACACTAAAAGGCGGAAATAAGCGTGGAAAACTGCCAACAGCTCAAGAGAAGACATTTTGTAAAGTTGAAACGATAGTAAAGTACAAGTAGAAGTTAAACAACGACTTTAATTTATTATGAAAAACAACACTTTCAAATGCGTCACATTAGGTTGGCTTTTGAGTAAGCAAAAAACTCAACCAAATAAAAATATATATATATACAATTACAAAATCTCATATATTTGCTTTTTGTCATAAAGTATATTCACAAAATTGTCATTTAGGACAGCATTCTTATTTTTTAGAAGCAAAATGCAAATGTTGCAACATTTCATTCTTTCATGATGGAGTTATCGCTACCGTATGTTAAACAATATGGACGCCAAGATCGTATTTCCGCGTTTTCTACATCGGTGTTAAAGCGTTACTTCTGCGGACACTACGCCATTTCACGCCTAGCTTATTTCCGCGTTTCCGCCTTTTAGTGTTGCCCGAAGGAAGTGCTAAACTTTTTGGTTGTTGTTAGTAAGCAAACCTTCTTGAAAATTCATCGAGGCGCAACGTATTATGTAATGTTCTATTCTGTCGTAAGCGACATGTGTGTCAATGTGGTCATAGCCTACAGAGTTTTAGCTACAGATACAGTACCGTAAGTTTTTGATGTTATGGAAGGTGTGAATTAAAATTTAAATATCTATCAGTGTGTGTGGGTTTTTTGAAAATTGTCTTGGTCAGCATGTTTGTGGCATTGTGGCGGCGAGTATACAACGAAGACGTCTAAAAATGATACAGTTGTTTTTCATGTTCTGCTGTGAATTGAATCGAAGATATGCTGTACAAAGTGACCTCCAAAATAAGATAACTTCTTAGAAATAAAGTTAACATTGAATTTTGTCATTTGCTAGTCTACCTAAAACTAGCAATGTTCGATTCATAAAATACAAAATGTAAAAAGTATTTGCAGGAAAAATCATACCTATGAATGTAAAGGCAGTCATCACCATCTGGACATATTCCTGTAGTTTCGTCATATTTGCTACAATACACATCAGCGCTGTAATTAAAAGTGCCATCTCTCTTGCGAAGGGGTCGTCTTCTTCGTTGGTTAGAAAAGTGCCAATGGAAACAAGTAAATGGGCGATGCTGTGTGCACTTGTGTTGCAAAAATAAGGGGCATTGATTGACGCGAAATTCTTTCAAATATTTGTAATGGAATGGTTTCTCAGCCTGTGGAGGCGTGGTTGCCATTGCTTTTAAGTTATGTTGCTCTCATGCACATTTGCATTAATTAAAACATTTAATGAGTTTAAAACCTTATTCTAAATCATTTGTTACTTTACATGTATAATTTCACAAATGACCTGTACAAATAGATAAGGTATCAAAGGAAGAATATTAACAATAGGCTATTAGGTATCATACAAATATAACTAGTTCGTCATGTAAGATGCATATATTTTGCCTTTATGCCTATAGTATACACTAATAATTATGTTTTATTGATTTATCTTTTTCACCTACTTTAATATTAGGCTGTGGCTATATTTACGCTATATAGTGTAATAATAGCCTCAATAGTGTTGCCAGATAAGGAATTCTGCCTAATTTGAGACAAGTTTAAAGCTGTTGAAAACAAAAACTTGTATTTTGGAATTTTTTTTAGTCTTGGGCAAACATCAAAAGTCTAATCTTATTGCAAACTCTAACCCTTCCTAACTCTGGCAACACCTAATTGTAACCATGGCATTACGTGTGGAAAAATAGCAACTACCTGAACATTATTGTTCAAATCTAATATTACACTGCAAGTAAGCTAGCATTGCAAAACCATTTAATTTTAAGTTGGGACAGTATTATTATTCAGTCTTTAGCCACATAGCCTAGGTGAGACATATGTTTAAACTTTATGATTGGTGATAAATGAAAACATACAAGTTTACGCAAATCATTCACAAAAAAATGCCTTTTCTTGTCTTTTGTATTATTGCACCGTAATTAGGCAGAGCGTTTCCATTCAAACTTTCTTTTCTCCTAACTTGTTTTTGTAAAAGTGGAAGTCAGTCAGACCTGTCAATGAATAGTTTTACGCTTGACTGCTTGATGCCTGACGTCATCTAATACGTAGCCAACCATTCAAGGAAAAACAATCCTCTGAAAATTTAGCTGAAACCAGGCAAGGAAATCAAATTTATGGGTATTTATCTTCCATAAATTAAAAAAATAATATATCTTCCATCCCATTTTCTGTTAACAATTGAGCAAGCCCGCCCCGATAGCTCACTTGGCGTGACTTCTGGAACGAAGACGCTTCAAGATCAAGCGGCGCTGGTTCGACTCTCGGGGTGTGCGCTTGACAACGCACGTTAAGGATTGCTCTCCATTCAGCGGCATCTAATGGATGGAACAATTTCCCAACAACAAGATTTCAACAATCGGAAACTCCACTCTGTCAATCTCGGTGACCGGGCCTGCGTCAGTGATTCAAAGCCTTTACAAGTATGGGAAACCTCCAGGATTTAACTCTGCAAGAAGCTTTCCCAGTCCGAGGATAAAGATTCAATCAATCAATCAAGCCATGACTTGGCATGTCATGTCAGCAAAATGAGTTTGACAAATGACAAGCGATGACCAAGCATGTCCGAATTGAGCAAAACTTGCTTAGTTGTCGCATGCCGAGTGGTCCGACGACCTAGCCTTATCAATCAATCAATCAAGTTTATTTCGGTATAGCTCCACTATTATCTTAACCCATTTGTCCGAAATCGTCAAGTCTCCGAATCGGGATATCTCTGCATCGCCGTCTCCGATACTGCCATTTTGAATATTTGTATTGGTTAGTTTAGTTAGTGCTATTTCGCTGCCTATTTTTGAGCTTCTTTTTGTGTTGATTTGCTTGTTTTAGGCTTGTTTTTTTAGATTTACTTGTTTGTTTTTAAAAATAGCCTGGCAACACTGCTTTGAACTTCAACATTCAACAAAGTGTGAAAACTGAAAGTTGGTAAACAAAAAAGGTTTGTGCTTGCATGTTGCTCTTGAGTCCTGAGAAA
Source organism: Aplidium turbinatum (assembly GCF_918807975.1). Classification (NCBI taxonomy): domain Eukaryota; kingdom Metazoa; phylum Chordata; class Ascidiacea; order Aplousobranchia; family Polyclinidae; genus Aplidium; species Aplidium turbinatum. The sequence continues at coordinate 22,236,298 of NC_137477.1, forward strand.
AGGATAGTTCTGTTTCATTGCGGAGAAACAGCATTTCGTACTGCCAGTGAAGGGCAATAGCTTCATTCTTGAATTTTGGTGTTTCGATGGCAGTTTTATAGGTAACTGAGCAGTCATCAGTTTGTTTGCCTTTTGGATTGTCTGCTTTAGCAATGTATTTTAAGGACTGCTCTGCATTCAGGGTCACCTAGACCTAGTGAATCATATGATTCACAGACAATGACAAGTGAAAAGTTTACTATATCAATTTTCAGGGGCACCTAGACATATTGAATAAAATAATTAACAGACAATCACAAGTGGAAACTTCACTCAGAATATTGATTTCGGTGACAAAGCCTTTAGCCTACAAATTTGCAAAACTGCTAGGATTAAACTTGCTAAAAAGCTTAGGCTACTTGATTCAAGGATTAAGATTTCCATATACACAACATATAGTTACCACCTGGCATACTGTTACCGGTACTCAGTTTCAAAGAAAATTTCTTAAGATCTCATTTTTTATCTTTCCCTGTTAAACAATGGGCTTGTTGCAACAGCTTTGCTCACCTAGAGTGGTACGATAATAAAAAAGGAGAAAATGTAAGTTTGAGAAAATCCACTGAAATTATTACGGTTGCTAATTGTGCCACATGAATTTTAGACTCATGTCAAATTCATGTCCGACAGTCATGAATTTTAGACTGAGGCAGTGAGGCTGCAGGTTTGTGAAATTTGTTTACTGGCGGAGTAGTCCAGATGTTTCTGTGGGAAGGAAATTTTCTAATAATTTTAAGGGAAAATGAGTACGATAATTTTTAAGGACGTATCGATGCCAGACTGGCAATTGAAGTAATATTAATTTGCAATAAAGAAGGGGTCCCACAAATTACCCATAAGTCACGTCTAATTACCCATAAGCCATCTTGAATTAACCATAAATAGTGTCAAATTACTCATAAGTCATGTCAAATTACCCATAAGCCACGTCAAATTACCCATAAGTGACTTTGAATTACCTACGGTATGTAGCATATTCCACGTCAAATTCCCTATAAATCCGGCCGAATTCAGTCCCTACCCATAAGTACTCATACATCCATCAAATTATCCACAAACACCATAAATCTGTCGAATTACTAATAAGGCGTGTCGAATTACCCATAAGTCATGTCAAATTACCCATTGGTTCTGCCGAATTATCCATAAGTCACGTCGAATTAACTAAATGTTCATCCGAATGACCCGACGTGGCTCATGGGTAGGCCTACTTATGGTAAACGTCACTTATGAGTAATTCAACACTGCTTATAGGTAATTTGATGCGGCTTATTGGTAATTCGACACAGCTTATGGGTAATTTGACATGAGTTATAGGTAATTCAGCATCACTTATGGGCAGAGGTGGGCAGTAGCGCGCTACTTTTGTAGTGGCGCTACTTTTTTGGTAAAAGTAGTGGCGCTACTTTTTGGTTGAAGTAGCAGCGCTATTTTTTTCCAAAGTAGCGATAGCAGGAATGGTGCTACTTTTTTTCAGTTGCACTCCCGCTATCCGCTACTTTTTAATTTAAAATGAAAAAAATACTCGTTTTTTTCGCAACACTGGCGTGGTCAAGCAGTTATATTATATGGCCTATAGCCTATATAATCGGTTTGGTTGCAAAGTTTCGGTCTTTGGGGAATCTCGTTTTCTGGTGTGGAGCTGCGATTCTGCGATCAAATCAAGGTATGAAATCGATAATGTTCATTTTAATTTTAATAATAGCCAAAGTAAAGTTGTAGATGGTTTATAGAATATAGACTACCGGTACATGCAGTGAGCATTGCCTCATCAGTCATCACCTATGCTAAGATGTCCCAAAAGAAGGTTTTATCGTATTGGTTAAAGTAAAACTGTTGACAAATGGTTAGCTAAGATATTTGTTGCTGATAAAATTTTCTTACACGATGGTTTTTGTTAAAAGAAATCATTACAGGGTAATTTTGTGTGATTTGTTTTGCTTACAACTTAGAAGCTACAACATAGTTTATCTTATTTCTAAACAGCTCATTTATTTCTAGCTGACTTCTTCGGCGAATATCTCCGTGTGGTGAAGCCTATCTGCCAGGCTTTAGACATTCTCCAGGGCGAGTCCAAGGCGCATTACGGAGTCTTGCTTCCAACCATTACAATTTGCGCGAAGAAGTTGACCGAGATCAGTGATCTTGTGACCTGTGAGGAATTGAGAGCGGAAGTCCTTGAAGGAGTGAAGAAACGATTCAACAAGTGCTTCAACGACATGAAATGCGTTATGGCATCATGTCGTCATCCCTCCTTCAAGACATGGCTACAATTTCTGCACTACGTTTCCACGGATGATGCTGACGAACTGCGAGAAAAAGGCAAGAGATGTAACTTGACTGTTGCGGAGACATCAAGACAAGTTGATATTGAGAAAAGTGACACCAACACCAGTCACAACTACAAGGATGAATTTTTTGGTGTGTTGGCGCCATCCCGTTAAACGTCGGTGCAGAAGGAAACAGCAATTGTGGACGCCTTTTTTTCGGACAGGAGCAAGTCCTTGAGCTTTTCGAATACCGAGATAAAACATCTGTTCATTAAATACAACACCCCCATTCCTTCCAGTGCTGCGGTGGAGAGACATTTCTCTGTTGGAAAAGATGTGCTAAAAGCCAAAGCGGGCAGGACTTAATGACTCTCATTTTGAAATGCTTGTGTTTTTGAAAGATGCGTAATAGGGTGGCTCTTAAAATTGAGTTTTTGAATTTTGCTTGGGACACCCTTTCAAGTGGTGAGGTTGTCAGAAAAAATAACTCTTGCAAATTTTTTTTAAATTTGAAGTTGATTTAGAGGTGGCCCTCCCCCCCTAAAGTTCTGTGCCCTCCCTCAAAATACCAAATCTGCATATCTCGAAAACCACTTCAGCTAGAGATACAGTTTTTGTGTTAAAAGATGCAGAAAACATGGTTTTCTATCTGCTTTCTGAACATTGAATGCATCTACCTTGAGTAGAAAAGCAGTTATTTAGAAAAAACGCATTTGACCAAATCTTGATTTTACAACCTTTTTTGTGACCACGAAACCATCTACAAAATTTCGTTTTTTTGTCTTAATTTTTGCACCTTAGAGGGAACACTGGTAATGATATTCATTTCAAAATGTAATTCTGGTCAGTACTGGAAGAAGCGATATTATCGACAATATTTTACATATTGCCTTGCGTATCGTGACAGGATGTCTGCGACCTACACCATCGGACAATTTCCCTGTCCTTGCAGGCAACCAACCAACTGAGTTTCGTCGCGAAGAAGCCATCCTGTCTCTTTCTCGCCGCACTACGAACCCCAACCACTTGCTCCACTCAAGTCTCTATGAGTCTATGAGCGAGCAATCGAGCATCCTCGGCAACTGAAATCGAGACAACCATTTGTATGTGACGCACAACTCCTGATGAAAACCGCTGAAGACCAATCCATCAGCGCGACTACCTGGGAGGACAACAAATGGAGCTCAGAGTGGAAGAAGAACTCCTCAAGACTCTAAAGTTGTATCTCCGACACCAGCCCCCATCCAACCGGAATGCATAATTTGCCAAGGAAGGCCTGGGTGCGGCTCAACCGCCTGCGTACTGGGCTAGCCTACAGGAGTCAGACTATTCCGCTCCAACATGCACAAATGGGGGATGGCTCCATCCGCAATCTGTGAGTGTGGCAAAGAGGAACAAACCACAGACCACACCATCTGTAACTGCGCCAAATGGGGTGCGTGGTCTGCTTGAACTGGATGACGAATCAATGGATAAATGGACGAATCAAAGGATTGCTGCTCGACACTTGCTCAAGCATCTAAACCGCATCGCCACTGCCCAAGAGTGGTAAAAGACAGAGCCCTTGACCCCTGGAGTAACAAAGAAGGTTTAAACGAAGAAGAATCGACAATATTGTTCTTGTTGGAATTTGGAAACAGTTTCCTGTGTTCAGTAACAACTTGCAAAAGAAACTGAAGTTGTGGCTCATCTTCAGTTAAGATTTTGTTAAAATCCTGGATTAGACTTAGAGCAACTCCTCTCTCTGCTCTGTCATTCACTACTGAAAGTCCCTTCGCCATGTGTAAAGCTTGAATAAATGCACCATCTTCAGTCCAATGAGCAAGATCCTTTGAAAGTATAATTATTGCTTCATCTTCACCCAACAGCTGAAGAAGCCATTTTGAATTAGAGGTGTAATACTGTTCTAGACCCTTATTGCTAAGAAACGCATCTACTTTGATGCTTGGTCTCCTTGGTGGACGTTCTCCTGTTTCATCTAACATGGTTGCCACCATTAGCTTTTTACTTTCCACAGACAATCAAGAGTCAAACAAGGCTAGTCCAACCATTTCTTCGGACAGATACCATGAATGCAAATCAAGCTTTTTGCATAAATCGCCTTCGCCATCCAACAAGTGCGATGCATAGCACCTGAAGCTGGAAAGCGGATTCCACGCTCAGGAGTTTCTCCAAGGAATATGATAAAAAACGGTTATTTTAGCTATGCATGAATGCATAAAAGTTAAAGAATACTTATTTCGTTTATTGCTTTACCAGTTTTACAGGTTAGTTTATGAACTTTGTTAATTGAATAGGTTGGGCCACAATACTTGTTTAGCACTGTTTTGTGCTAGAATACCGAAAACAGGTTTTTTCTAAATAACTGCTTTTCTACTCAAGATAGACGCAATCACTGTTCAGAAAGCAGATAGGAAATCATGCTTTCTGCATCTTTTGACACAAAAACCGTATCTCTAGCTCAAGCAGTTTTTGAGATATGCAGGTTTTGTATTTTGGAGGAGGGCGCAAAACTTTAGGGGTGGAGGGCCACCTCTAAATCAATTTGAAATTCAAAAATTTTTTACAGGTGTTATTTTTTCTTACAACCTCACCTTTTAAAAGGGTGTCCCACACAAAATTCAATTTTTTTTCATTTTTTGCCAAATAAGAGCCACCCTAATGCGTAACAATAAATTTCCCTTAGAATGTGTTTTCTATAATGACGTTAAAATGACAGTGTAAACGAATGATAACATTCGTTTTCAAGGTCATTTTTGCTTCACTAGGGACTTGAAGAGTGTTTCCTAGTGTCATTTTAGACAAAAGTAGCGGAAGAAGTAGCGGTAGCGCGCGCTATTTTGGTCCGAGTAGCGGATAGTGCGTTACTTTTGTAAATTGGTAGCGGTAGCGCGTGCTATTTTGGTCCAAGTAGTGGGTAGCGTGTTACTTTAAAAGTAGCGGGTACCCACCCTTGCTTATGGGTAGTTATGGGTAATTCGATGTGGCTTATTGATAATTTGACGTGGCTTATGGGTAGTTTGACACGGCTTATGGGTAGTTTGACGCGGCTTATGAGTAATTCGACGTGGCTTATGTGCAATTCTGCATCAATTATGAGTACTTATGGGTAATTCGGTGTCACGTATGGGTGCTTATTGGTAATTCGATGTAACTTATGGGTAATGCGACGTGGCTTATGGGTAATTCGGCGTTACGTATTTATGTGTAATTTGACATGTCTTATGGGAACTTATAGGTAATTTGACGTGACTTATGGGTAATTCCACATGGCTTACGGGTGCTTATGGGTAATTCGTGGGACCGATAAAGAAGTGTGCCATGCATTGTTTGGAAAAGGATGAAATATTTAAACTCAATTCAAGAGGCGTTGTTGTTGTTCAATCAATTTCTAGTTCAATTTTGTTGTTCAATCATCATTGCAGGCATAGAACATCCCTGATAACTTCTGGACCACAGCATAATACAGCAGTCTAGAAATTATTATTGCAGTTGTAAAAAAAAAAAATTTGCTAGTGATTTGAAAATGTATATTAGGAGGCATCTGGCATACCTACCAACTTTTTATGTCAAATTTTAGCTAAAATTTTGCCTATAAAAGCTATATTATACACTAGGTATATGTAGTAAAAAGTGTTAATGTATGACAGGTCACTAATTAACGTTTAAGTATTTGAAGAAATTTTGTTCAAACATTGTGATGCCTCAGCAGTCAGCATCAAGGATTTTTGCTGTTAATTATGCAATGGCGTACACAGGGTTGTCTATCTCAGAATGGCCCGTTTCGGCTAGTCCGATTCGGCTAGTTTCCTATTCGGGTACAGTCTTTCTCGGCTAGTTCCATTTTCGACAAATTTTTGAAAATCCAACCATAATCCTTCTGTAATCCAACAAAATCCTTAAGTAATTCCAACAAACCAACCGAAAAAGATTGCAGCCGAATCGGACTAGCCGAATCGGACTAGCCGAATCGGACCAGCCGAATCGAACTAGCCGAATAGTAGCAGACCCCGTCTATCTAGCAATGGATTTAGTAGCCTACTTGCCTAATTTATAACCATAGGCGCCGACTTATATTTTTGCTCGGGGTGGCGGTAGCACAATATGGCAGCCTAAAAACTATCAAACTGCATGTTTTTGTTTGATTTTTACTAAGCGTGTTTTGTAGATGCAATTGTCTTTTCACACCTGATTTGTAGCTCGACAATTTACAAAGTAACTTTAAAACAAAGCACAGGAGGTATGTCGTGAATTTGATTGTTACGTTGCTGGTCTGACACTTAACATTTGGCAAAAATATTTTTGCGAACAGCAGCTCTGTCAATCCAACTGCTAATCAACTGGTCAAGTTGTAACCGTGAAGCTTCAGCTTGATAAACATTTAAAATTAGGACGTGGTTCAATCGCTGTTGCGTCATGGTAGATCGCAAGTAGGTTTTTATGTGCCTGAGTGCACTAAATGATCACTCCGCCTCGCAGGTGGTGGAAGGCAACGATAAGTATATTTTCACAATGCAGACCACGTTTGAAAGCATTAATGAAATTGTTTCATTGCTTGCAAATAGATCAAGCAGTTGCGACATAGTTGAAACAAAAATCTGTTTGCTGTTGAAAACTTTCCAGCTGTTGCAATTCCAGACGCAGAAGCGTTGGGTTTATGTCTTCTTTATTTTCTATGGTGTAATAAGCAACTCCTATTTCAGACCAATAAATTCTCGCCTCAGACTTTTACAGGACGACTTTTCGTAATTTTTTCTATGATGTAACAAGCAACTCCTACAGTATGTCAGACCAATAAATTCCCGCCTCACAGTTTGTCACGCATTGACACGCAATATTATTGCATGAAGTAGATAACAAAGTAGAAATTAAAGCATGAAGTAGATGACAGTACACTCCAATTGAAATCGGAAAATAATTCAAAATGCAAAATCTTGAGTAATTGAAAAAGGTTGCTTTCATTATTGGGAATTGGCAGGGGGTGTAGCTTTCCTCGAATAGAGTCATATAACCGTGTAAATTTGCAGAACGTTAAAACTGCTACTTTACTAAGTGCACTATTTAAATAAAACTCAAAAAGTTTCGAAAATTGCATTTTTTTAATGAAATTTGAAAATAGATATTCATTTAGGGAGTGGAGCTATCAATCATCCAGATAAGTTTATTTCCAAGTATTTTATAGCTGTCATGATTTATAGCGATATTATGAGCAGTTTAAAAATTTTCAAAAAAGATTTTTGAGGGAGGCAATGGAAAGATCGTATTTTATTGATTAATAAATCCCATTGTAAACCTAACGTAACAATGACTTATGACAAGTAACAAATAAAACGATCGCAACAACAACAAGGAAAAAACTTGTAGCCACGTGTTGCGTAATCTTCACGTAGCTTGCTTGATGTTTCGCTAGTATCATGCTTGTGACAAAACAATCATTTTGTTTGCAATACTGTATTGGTTCACCTCTTGCTTCACGTTGACTTGAAGCGAAAAACAATGATCAAAAAAAGATTTAAACTTCCGTTCAAATTACATTTATTTGCAGTAAGTAATGTAACCTAAACGGGGTGGCTGCCACCCCGCCATAGCGGTTACGGGGTGGCGTGGCCACCCCGTAAGTCGGCGCCAGTGTTTATAACAATATTGTTATTTGCTTTGACAGCGCTAACCAAAACATATTGAATGTCGTCTCTACTTTGCTAAGTTGATGAAAATTTTCTTGGAAACGTGATGCAAAGCCCAATACCTCCTGCATATACCACTGGTTATAGGCAATCTCACAAAACAGCCTGAAACAAAAGCACGTAAAGAAATAACTCAAGTAATATTACAGCAGTCATAAATACGGTATTACTGCCCCACACAGTAAACAAAGCATTCAGATTGGCATTGAGCCAAGTGTGTAGACTGTAGATGGTACAGTATCATTCCTTCATAGTAGTTTTATAAAATGGCATCTTGTTCAATTGGCATCATCATCATGTTCAATGGCATCATCATCAATTTTCAGTGCAAACGTCGGTAGGAAAAACCAATGTCGATTAGCCTCAATTTTGGTGGGTGGCTTTCAACTAGAAGGTGAAGTTATGTTTTTGTTTTCACTGAAATTTTCTTTGATTGTATTCAACATTTTACGAGGTGCCACCAATTATTTTTAGGATGGAAATGGACCAGTAATTCATGTGGTTATTTTGTTTTCTCCCAGGAAAACAACTCGCAAGTTTTTTTATTCTATTTCAAAAACGTTTAATTTTTGTTTTTGATAAGGAAGTTATGCTTTGTTTTAAAATCACTGCAAATTCACTTTGATGTGAGGTCAAAACCCACAACAATTTGTAATTCAATTTTCATAAAACAGTATTTTAATCCTTGCTTGTTGAACTTACCCAAACTTTACAAAATCAGTCAAAGGAACTGTAAATTTTCAATCCCGTACCTTAAAAAAGTTTACATTAAAACTATTCTAAACCAGGAAGTAGCATGTATGTTGTATCTTGTAATGTTCAACTCTTATAAAATAGTTTTCTATGTAGTGTGATGTATCTGTTTATGAACTGGATCAACATATAGTTTGTAGTTGTACATACGAGGTCCGGCTAAAAAGAAACGAGACTGGTGAATTTTAAAGTTTATTAAAACCCATAGCAAGTGAAGTTCACTTTGAATACGAAGTACAACTATAATGTGACCTCTAACGGTCACCTTCAAAATATTCGCCATTGGCTTCCATGCACTTTGTCATTCTTCTTGACCATGTCCTGAAGCATTCTTCAAATTCCCTTTTTTCTATTGATTTGATGTGTGCTGATTGGTGAATTCACAGTTTTCCATTGCCGGCTCTGTCTTTTTGTCTCAGGATCGTATTGAAAAATCCACGATTCGTCTCCTGTGATGACCCTTTCTAATATTGTTTCATCTGCATCAATTTGTTCAAGAATGTCTTGACACACGTTCAGACGACGAGCTTTCTACTCTTGTGTCAAGAGCCGTGGAACCATTTTGGCACACACTTTTCGCATGCCCAACTTTTCTACCAAAATGCTTCGGACTGTTTCTTTGTCAAGTCCAAGTTCGCCAGCCATAATTCGAATAGTGAGCCGGGGGTCACTGCGAACCAACTGACGAACCTTTTCGATGTTTGCATCTGTCTTAGAAGTGGAAGGTTTTCCTGATTTGAGATCATCATCCACATCCTCCCTTCCCTCCACAAATCGCTTGTGCCATTCAAACACTCTTGCTCTCGACATGCAAGAATCACCATAAGCCTCACGCAGCATCTTCAAAGTCTCTGTTGCTGTTTTTCCAAGTTTAACACAAAATTTGATGTTGATTCTTTGTTCAGTTGTCATTTTGCAAAATTGAAAACAAAATCACTTTATTCAATAAAAAAGTGTAATGGAAATTGTTAACAGATACTTTACCACCTTCACTTCACTCTCCCTAAAAACAAACGCAACAATGTCATTGTGACAACACATCTGTTGAACACTCAACAGATGTTATGAAACTCTGTGAAAGCATTGATTCGAGTGAGACTTTTGTATTACGCAGTCTGTGGTGTCAGTCGCGTTTCTTTTTAGCCGGACCTCGTATACTCTCTTTCTGTAGGTATCATGGCTGATACAGCCCTTGATGTACAATGATGTTCCAGTTTGATCGATCTCGTGCATCTTGCCAAATTTTAGTAGGGTTTTTGATATGTGGTTTAAAATTGTGCAAAAATGTCAATCTTTGAGCTCCTCTTGACCGTTTTCCTAGTATTTTTCCACTTAACGATAAATCTTCAAGTTCACCTTTCCTTATATGACGTGACCCAAGAACTTCAGCTGCCGCATTTCTACAGATCTCATTATCTGCTGCTCCTGGCTCATTTGTTGAACTGCTCTGTTCGTTCGAAAGTAGATCTTAAAAATATTTTTTTTGAAAACTCCAGCTGTGTAACAGATATGTAAAAAGTTGGCACTAACAACAGAAAAAAAGTTGTTAGTGCCAACTTTTGCACGTTTTCCATTTCTTCACCTGGCAACTTCTGAGAAAACTTCCAGATTGCATCAACGACCAACGTAGTGCAAGAGTTAAAGAAATCTCTACACTGCTACATCAGCAAGAGTGGCTGAAGTCATTTTTTTGGGTATACTATTCACCCTTGATTCTTTTTGGGAATTATGATGTGCAGTGATTGATTGAGGGAATCTTTATTCCTTATCTTTGGACTGCAAAAGCATCTTAGTCTTAGACAGCTTAGTCTTGCTATTTTCATACATTTTAGACTGTAGTGTAGATAGAGGATTTGAACCATGGATGCAGGCTCGATCACCAATTGACAGAGCAAAGTTTTTGCTTATTCATAAAATGTTGTAGTCAGTTTGTTGCATATTTTTTTGAGGTCTATGAGTCAGATATAGCCTATTTTATTTGTGATAAATTATAGCAAACATTGATCCAACTGTTTATTTCTCAGTTACTATAATTGCACTTTGCTTTGTTGGCTTGTGTTTTCGAGGCTCATTGTTTCTGCGCACGCGTCATCTAATTTGGCTTAATTGTTTCTGCTGCGCGTCATCGAATTTGTTAGCGCTTTAGCTGTGGGAAGGTGCCTTCTCAAACGTAGAGCCAGTATTGTTTCACTGTTTACTTTAAATCACTTCAGTTTTTTGTTAAATGCCGTCCGCATGGCTGAAATCTTTTGTTGTTGATATTGTTCGGTGTTTGTAAAGAACTATTTTTAATCCTTTAAAAAGAACAAACAAATAATCTTTAACGAGTTGTACGTTGAAGAAAGTTTTAGAAAAGGATAGGGGAGACTTACAATACAAGCTCCCTAAATTTGAAAGTCTCCTTAAGCAGCCTTGAAGGGCGTGCCAAATTAAAAATAGTTTTTGTTGTCTATGGAAGTAAATATTAAAACTTGTGTTCTTAATATAGCAAAAACATGAACAAATATTAAAATCATGGCAGTTGCTATAGTATGTATATTCATAACGTTTTTAATGATTTTATTTACAGAAAACATCATTCTCCATCAAGTTTTGTATGTAAGCAATGTCATTACTTCTTTTTATGATAGGAGTTGCATCATACTATTATTTATATGTGCTATATTTTGATGAGGCTGAAAAAACATCCGAAGAAGATCTCAAAGACAAAAATGTAACTCAAACAGATTCATCTCAGGCCCAGGGAACTGTTCAAAAGCTTGTTTTTTCATGCAAAAAATTTCTCCTGAGTATTGCTGATCCAGCCAACAATAGTTATGCTGATGCCACCAACACAACACGAAATCCATTTTTATTTCGATCTTTTATTGACAGGTATGTATACTATTTTATAACATACTTTGGCCATACCTTCATAAAATAAAATTGTATATACCATACCTAATCATCTCATGAAGGACGGGTTGATTCTCACGGATATCTGTGAATTTCATTTACGGTAACTTGAATAATTGGAACTGAAGTTTTGTAACGAAAAACTGTTTGAAGATTCAAACCCATCTGCATTCTGCATCATGCATATTTATAATCAAATTCCTTTTTATGCAGTGTAGCTCTTTCATCTAACTGAAAGCATCAAAATGATATTTACAGAAAGGGACTGTTCACCAGGTGTTTCATTATAAAACGACTTAGCGTTCTTGTGGTGAAAAAGAAGAATGCAAGTTATTTTATAAAATGATATTTATTAGCCCACATTATAGATACATAACCATAGCTCAGGGCCAGATTATAAGTAATACAGGCCTAAAGCTTAAATTACTTGTGAGCTATTAATCAAACGCTACAACCCAAATTTAAACAAACAATTATTTGCGGGCGGCGCGTCCATTCTACTAAACATTTACTAAGTTAGATGGATCACCTACGCGTTGGTGCTAATTCTTTTGTAGTCATGTGGTTGCCTTTTTGTAATGTAATTGTGTTTTCTGTCCGTCTGTTTGTTTTCCACACTATTGCTTTTAACCGTTGCGTATTTCTTGTTGCTTACAATCAGTTAGCTAGCTACCTTCAAGAAGTTGAAATTTATTGCATTTTATAAATATTTTCAGATTCCTGATGAGGGCTTAAGTTACGCCGAAAACGTTCGATTGTTAAAACTTTTTGTAAATATGTAAAATATATTGTTGCAATGCTCAACCCTGTGGTATTGTTGTGTCTTGCCTGTCTTTGGTACAAGAAAGCGAACTCTCTCCCGAAACTATATTATTTTTATGTGCGTAGAAACTTCAAAGACCTACTTTGGCTTATAATATGAGTATCAATGCAGTTTCTTTTTTGCCAGTTGGAGTTTTTTCTGTAAAATTATACAGTATGAACTTGGCAACAAAGAACTATTTTTCCTTTCAAACAAATCTTTCATGGCGTAATCATAGTATAATACCATAAGAAGCACAGCATTTTTAAAATATTTATCCTTGTTTTACGACCTGGCCTTATTTATAGTCAAGTGGGTCGAATTTCAATGAGCCTAAAGCTTCAGCTTGTTTACTTGTTTAGCTTTGTGAATAACTCCTCACTGTCATCACTGTGTTACAGATTTAAGACATTTGCTGATGTCACAAGTGCAATGAAAGAGGCTGGCCTGGGGCAGTGCCATCTCATCTTAGGCATTGATTTTACTGCCAGCAATGAATGGCAGGGCAGAACAACGCATAAAGGTCGTTCATTGCACAATTTAGGATCAACAAGGTTAGTCTCTTTACAAGCTCTTTATTGTAATGATCTACTCTTTTGTTTGCTTTCTTAATCATGAAGCTGTGACATCAAAAGTATGTGTAAACATTTCTGTATAGGTGGTGTTGCTTTGCAAGATTTTTGAATGCCAGTATGCAACACGTGCATTGTAAAATAAAATGTATTTTTCAGGAAAAAACTCAGTAAATTGTATGTCAATAAGATATTTTATTTACTTTTTTAACTTAAAAAAAGAAAGTGCTTATGAATATCAAAATAAAGTATAACATGTTGATTGTTGAATTGATATAATGAGTCTTGTGGCTATAATTTGAGATTACTTACAATAAAAATGACTTTTGTTTCAGAGTTCAGAATCCATACCAACATGTCATCACTGTCTTGCAGCGCACGCTGAAGGATTTTGTGGATCTTCATGATTCTGTCTCGTATGGTGATGTTAACGAGCATTCAAAAAAGCTTTTATCTGGCATTCCAGCGTATGGATTCGGCGACACAACAACGAGAGATCACTCAACGTTCTCTTTGAGACCGGATGGTTTGCCTTGTTCTAGTTTCGAAAACGTGTTGCAGTATTACAAAGACTGTGCCAGTCAGAAAGTGCTTTCTGGGCCAACCAGTTATGCACCGATCATACATAAAGCGATCGAAATCGTGGAACACACCAATCAGTATCATATTTTAGTAATCGTAGCCGATGGACAGTTTGTCAACAAAGGCCCGACCACCCAGGCTATTGTGGCTGCGTCTTATTACCCTTTAAGCATCATAGTAGTTGGGGTTGGGGACGGTCCTTGGGAGACGATGCACCAATTCGATGATTGGTTACCTCAGAGACAATTTGACAACTTTCAATTTGTGGAATACGAAAGAATTGTTAAATCATCAAACTCCAAACATTTTGAAGCTTTACTGGCAATGCATATGCTGATGGAAGTGCCAGATCAGTATAAAATGGTACACAAACTTGGCTATGTCGGAAACGTACAAAAAACTAACAAAACCTTTAAGCAACTGTGAGTGTTATTTTTTAAACCACGCTGTGCTACTTTACAAATTTAAGCTTTTTTGCTTTTATTTATACGTTATTGGATGTGCCTTGAGTGTACTGTAGTGTAGAACGTTTCTGTTATGCTATCAATTGCACTGGCCTAACCTACAATGCTTTCAGAAATTATGTCACTACTCAATCTGTTTTTTTGCTATGGTGGACTTTTTTGAACACTTTTTGGTGTTCACAGTTGTTGTTACACTACATGTTGCATATCGACAACACAGCTGTTCAGCAGAATTTGTTTAGCTTGTTTTTACAGAATTTCACTGTGCCGTTTGAGAACTAGTCGCTTATAAAACATTAGCCTCAACTTTCCTTTTGCAAATAAACAAAACTGGAAACCTTAAGTCAGGGGTTCCCAACCTTTTTTACAAAATCAATGGCCTCCCTATTTTTTCAACCTTTTGAAAAAATTAAGAAACGTCATCTTATATTATTATTTTTAAAACAACCGGGAATTGAAGACCATTTCATATAGATTTGGGCAAAAGGTACCAGTGTTTTTATTAAATTTTAATTTATTTCTTTTGTTATATAGTGTTGGAATGGACTTGGAGATGATAAATTTAAAAAATTATTATTTTTCAAATTTTTCCATAGCCCCTTTGAAAAAGGCTTATGGCCCACTAGGGGACCATGCCCCCAGGTTGGGAACCCCTGCCTTAAGTGTTTATCCTTTTCTGTTATACCGACAAAACATGGAAGAAAACATATTAAGTACAGTAGTACACCGGAATGGCCCGTTTCGGTGAGTCCGATTCGGTGAGTCCGATTCGGTTAGTCCGATTCGGTGAGTCCGATCCCTTAACGGGGGATTTTTTCAATTTTTTTTTTAATTATCGGGTACCATAGCCTAATTATCATTGCCGTTTTAGGGTTAGGGGTTAAGGGTTTGGGTTAGGGGTTAGAAGTTAGTAACTCACCGAATCAGACTCACCGAATCGGACTCACCGAATAGTAGCAGACCCGTAGTACACAGTACACACTCTTGTTGCACCATACAACTTTTTCTACCGGCAGTGAACAGCTAAACTTAATCTAGAAGTATTTTTTTCAGATAGTGAAAATTTGAGCTGTTTATTTGAGCAGTCACAACAGAAACTAATTAAACATTACAAACAGTACATCAGCAGATTTATTTGAACATAATGCGTTCATCAATGCATAACATCTAGGATTTGCAAAATACAAAACACAAAAAATGTTTGTGGAATTAAAATATGGAGAGAAAATTTCAAGTTGTTTATAATTTTTGACAACATTATAATTAAGAAGTATATATTTGAGTTTTTGTTTAATAAACCATAACTTTCACCGTGATATCGTAATTCCCAGCACCTTAAATAATTATTATTCTTACTTGTCATTTAATATCAACACCAAGATGGGTTTGCATACATGAGGTGCAAGTACGTGGGCACTTGCACTCACAGCGATAGGAGATGGGGGTGCAGGGAGGGGAGCAGTCGCACGCTCGTTACAAAAAAATGTCGCAAATTTTGGCAATTGTAAAGTGTTGTGTGTATAAAATATATTTGCAAAGACAGAATTTAAGAAAATTTTGTTCGCACCCCCAAAACGTATATTTCTCCTACGGCTGTGCTTACACTTAGAAAATAGCGCATTTCCACCAACACTATCTTCAATTTTCATAAAAAATATCATGGTTTCAAAACTTTTGCTATAGTAGACTGCCCCAATACCGTAACTATTGGCTCATGTCTCTTTGTAGTTCGGAAAGTGAATTACATAGAAACTAGATTTGTTTAATTTATGTATTAAATCAAGTTCTGTGTGACTCTATTTCAAATAATTTGGCACTTAAAAGGCAACATGTTGAACACATAGTGCAGTAAGCACAACCGATGCCATTTTTGACATTGCTTCAACGAAGCATTGTCTTGTTAAGCGATGCCAATTATAGCGTGCTTGCTAACCAACCAGCCACTTTTGTTTGATATTGCCATTATTTCTTATAACGCCAGTAAATTGCAGCCGCGTCAGTTTTAATTGTAGCAAATTACTCATTGTACTAAATTTAATGTTTTCTATCGTGCAATAAGTGCTTAAAAATTCACTTCAACTTTTTAATTTACATTTAATTGATTAATCGTGTTATTTGATTATTATTGTCGGCTTCTTACGTTTTATGCAACAATTCGCTTGCAGTTTCTTAGTCGTGATGTTTTCATTGTTTTTTCCCATGTGGAATCCTAGGCTGTGGTTCATATGCGGTTTATTGGCACTCTTAAAGCTATAGAAATTTTTGACTGAAATATTGACAAATGTGATTTCTGTTGCTGCCATCGCAACTGTTTGCAAATTTAGCCTCATTTCATTCACCACTATAGATAAAGTAAATGTTCATCATGTTTTAACTTGAAAAGAACATTTTAAATACAATTTTAAGCTTTCAAAATCCAATCACGTGATTGCACTGTTGAAAAAAATTTCCGAAAGTTTGTTTTAGCTACCAAACCTATAAATAAGCATTAAGCAGTGGTTAATTTTAAAATCATACTACCTCCTTCATCGACAGGGAAATTTCCTCCATCCGAGTGAGCTAATAATAGAAATGGAATAGTCAATCACATGAATGAGAACAGCAAGCAGGTTAAGTTAAATCGTGTTGTGTAAATGTATTGCTAACTTAATTTTTGAAATAACTTTTTGCTGTTGCACAATGCATGCCATATAACGAAGTAGATCACAATTTTCTTCCACAAGTTATATATTTCATACAATCACCTTGCGGTTCTATGTGACTAGGTCCGGACTGAACTGATGAAAGAATTTAAGGAATTGTTGAGTTGCAGTTAAATTGTCAATTTTGTGTCCCTGATTTTGATGTGTACTGTATTTTTGTTGCTGCAGAAACAATGCCATTTAAGCGTTGTATTTTAATGTTTATCGGTCAAAAATCATATCTTCGTTCTAAGCACAACTAGAATCACCCCTCCCAACGTCATTGTCTGGATCCCCGTCAGTCGCATTTGGTTTTTTCTTCCATTCTCCTTTTTCTTTCAATCAACTGGTGCAAGTTCAAGGCAGCCGGTCCTTTTGTGCAGCAGGGTTTCAGTACCAAAAATAAATGAAAACGTGGTAAATTAGTCGCGTATTTTGCTGCCTATTGCCGGTCACATTTTCTTGTGCTGAAACTGAAAATGCTCTCAATTGCCGCTGCTCAAATGTCAAACATTATTTGCTAAATAGTTACAGCCCACAGCTGTGTCCGCTTTGTTGATACCGAAGTATATTTGCCATGCAAATAGAAACCAAATGTTTCCACCACTCTTTCCTTCAAGACTGTTTGTTCTCCAGGCACGAGATATGGGCCGTGCTTGACATTTTGTCTGTATTTGTATGCACTTGAAGAGTCTCTTAGATATTACGTTGACTTAACGTTTTTAAACTTTAAATTGTTGCAAATGTTTCTTGAAGCTTGTTCTATGAAATAAACTTTAATGGCCGATGAATCATTGACTGCAGAATTTTTTTCTTTCTAACATTAAACCTGATGCCAGTTGGTTTATATTTTACAATTCGATAATTTTTTTCTCATTAACGTTTATTTTACAACTTTTGAAAGGTTCAACGATTATTCTAAAAATGCGGTATTAAACCAATAGGCTTTCTCGCGCCTTGAATGCGAACCGAAGTTAAGTTCCGGTTGAGTTTGACACAGAAAGGAATAAACAACGTTGTATTCAGCTGTTAAAATTTATATCATATTAGCCTCCCAAGCGATCTAAAATTTGCGATTTGAAGAATTTTATTGAGCGACTGCAATTATTTATGACGTCACCTCGTCTTCTTAACAACGCCACCAATAAATCAGTACTTTTTTACATTAATTTAACGTCTGCAGACATAAAAAGCACTGATTTTCTTGCTGAGGTCGCAATGAAACAGTCGCATACCAAATTCGGCTATGTGACGGCATGCACGAAATGCGTTCTTCATCTTTTACCATATAAAAATACTAAATTAAATTTCCATAATCTGACAGCATAGGCAACTTAAAAACATAAATAGTAGCCGAATGAGTTCTTGCCCGTGGTGCACAAACTATTGTTCCGGAAACAATGAAACACACAACGAAAACCTCAATGGTTATTTGCAAAACTTCGTTAAATTAGTTTCTAGATACTGCAGCTTACTTGCGTTGGAGTCAATCAGCTATTTCCTGCCGCCAGTTACGTTGGGTGATGCTAGATAGATGTAAGTGTTAAAGCTTAATTTCGACCACATAAATTCAGAAACATCTGTTACTCGACATCAATCGATGCTGATTAGATATTTCCAGTTAGCAAGCTAATGTAAAAAAAACGAACTGGTTTGTTTGCTCTGTTATATGTGATGGCATATTGAACTCGCAAATCTTCTAGAATCTAGAGGGCAAAAAGCAATAGCCTATCATCGGCGTGCAGTGAAACTCGTGGTGATTGAGGCCAGTGGTGCCGAAGTTAGTTGAGGATTGGGGGGGATAAATCAACATTTAATCAAATTTTAGACGATTTTGAACATTGAGGGGTATGCATACTTTTATACACAATTTTAGTGGTACCGGTATTAAGTTTATTAAACAATCACTGGACCTCGGTAAATTAGCTGCTAACAGCATAATATACAGATAAGAAATCATGGAGATAAAAGTGCTACCAGTGCTCTTGTGAATGACTGCTGTAAGATTAAGAAACAAGCAAAGAAAAACTGGTACCTCCAGGAGGATTTGAACCTATGACCTTCCTATAAATATTTAGTTTTTTCAAAAATAACAAAAGTTATTCTTTTCTTCTTGTCCTCTTATTCACCACAATCACCACACTTAGTGCACTATAGGACAAAGTCACTAATCAAGAGACTGAAAACGATGGAAGCTACAGAAGAACATCTGCAAATTTATCACAAAAATAATAACTTTCAAAGACATCACAAGAACTTGTTACAGCCGAACATATTGCGTCTTACGGTAGTGGGCATTGAAAACTCATTAGCAATGTCATTTATGCTGATGTCATTAAGAATATTTTGCTGAATGGTGCAAACAATGCTAGCACTCAACCTATCCTGTCCCAAAGTATTACTCAGCCAGGTTTTCAATCTACGAAGATTGGAAAACGACCTCTCACAAGCAGCAAAACTTACCGAGCAAACTAAGAGGATCTCAATCAGCTGGAGTATTTGAGAATAGAGAGGTTTTTCCAACTCGGACAATGTCTGGTAAGCCCTTTTAGCATCGTACAGAGATTTTGCTCCAGTTGCCTTTCTGAATGAATCAATTTGATAACTCATCGATTGTCTATTCAGCTCTGGATAATTTTTGACCATTTCAGGAACTAAGCCGGTTTTGAAACTTTGTGCAAGTTGTTTGTAGCTTACTTTTCCGAATCGGAATTCAGGCTACTTTCAAACCGTTCGGTCAGTTCAGAGATAACTCTTTAAAAATTTCATTTTCAATATATTTTTCACTTTTGTGTTTTATTTTCATGTTTTTATTTTGTTGCACAACTTTTGAGGTTTTTGCTTAGAAACTCCGACTCGCAAGACAACGCCAAGTCATCTATTATCTACATGGCCATATGAATGGCCATATAGATATTATATAGATATATGATCTCAAATTGCTTCATAGAAACGTTGTTTTGACATTCTGTACATGAGAAAATGTGATCTTTAATTGCGCTTTTCTGTACAGAATTCAAATTGAGGTGTTCCCCAGCTCTAGTCGATAAATGTCTTGTTGACATACCGATGTATGTCAGGCTTGCATCACGCAAACAACTGAATTTATAAACGACATTTGAGATCATGTCCAGAGGCTGGTCTGACTATCAAACTAAGATCTTTGAAGCCTTGTACATAAAACGTCACAATCCACTTTTGAACAGACAATTGTATGCTTGCGGCTCGTCTTTCTTGCTCTCTGTATTTTAAAATTAGTTTTTTCGCACCTTGCCTTTCTACCATATCATGTGATCTGTTTAACACCTTTTGAAGCAGTTAACTTTGATTCTCGTGGAGCCTATCGTTGAGTTTGAGCTAGTTAGAAGTACTGTGCAGTTTTTGTTTTTTCCTGTTTATAGATTTTTTGTTTGTGTCTGACAAAAATCCAAGTCGTGTTACATACTACCTGAAAAGTGTTTCGGTGCTCGTACTGGTTGTTTAATTTTCGTGGTTGCATGTGAAATATTCACCGGACCGCAAAAATATTCAACTTGTCAAAATGGACCTTTGCTAAAATTAGTTGAGTAGCCCTGGCCTAGACCCTAGATGCTGAAACTTTTTCTTTCACTGCGGATGTTATGGCACAGGTTATCGTGTTGTATTCATGCAATTGTAAATTAAGTTATAGAAAACTTTGGCCTTAACGCTTTTGATCTTTTAAATCTAACCATTTAGCGTCTGAAGTGCAAAATTTGGAGGACTTGAGCCAAGGAAGAATACAAAGAGGAAATTTTTGCGTACGTCCCCTCTTCAAGTCAAAATTGTCTCAAAACCTCAAAAAATGTGGCAAATATTAAAGAGCTTTTGCTCACGATTTTAGATTTGTTGAAATAATTTTTCGATTTTAAATCGTGCTAAAAGGCAAAAATTTTGCGCCTTCGGCGCGAAACATGCCGCCTAAGACGCTGCATAAGAAACTGAAGCTTTCAGTAATGCGAAAGAGGGTCTGGGTGGCAACCTTCCAGAAGTATGTGATGCGATAATCCAATAAACCCCCTGTCGATGTCAAAACATCGTTCCCGCCCCTGCTTAAATTACCCCCTCCCACTCTCAGGAAGTGCCCGGAGCCCCTGCAGTTGAGTGTCTGTAGTAGCTGCCATCAAGCCTCCACCCAATCTTTCAGGGACTTTTCTTTAACAGTAATTCGAGATGCTTGCAAAACAACTAAATCGAAGTAGTTTACAACTTCATAGCAAACATTTCTTTCTAAATTATTGGGGGGGGGGATGCTGCCAAAATATTGGGAGGACATATCCTCCCCATCCCTCCCTACTTCGGCACCACTGATTGAGGCGCTGATATTTTCCTGACTTGAGTAACAGGTTTATATTCAAACTTTGATAACTTGCGTTATTTTTTAAGCTTTATGTTTTGACCACACTGCTGCTACAGATAGATAGTTTTACCAGATGAACGCAAAATGAACTCCAAAGAACAAAAGTATAAGCAAAGTGCACTGACTTCCATATTTGTCTAACATTTTTCTATGTTGATTCGCGCAACGTGACATACCTTTGTCACTGATTTACTGATGAGATGATATTTTTTATTTTGTACATCTTGCGATACAAGACAAGTAGGATGTTGTAGCTGTTGCTGTACATCATGACAACGCAGAAAAGAGTCAAGCCACGTTCATCACTTTCACGAGTTTTCAGCATCAAAAAGCATCATATTTCGGTTTAGCCATAATTTTCTCTTATTTCCTGTGCATATTTTCTAAAGCAATTAACGTTTTAATGCAGTGTCTTGTGATCATAAAAGTAATTTGGCTTGGAAGAGATATTATTTAGCTTTCACTATAAGCAAAACCTGTTCATGTGGCCAATATTGGTTTCAATCCAGTAAAATATTTTATTGGAAACAAAGCGTGCTCTCAAGGACAGTGCAGAAGAATAGTTCTTCTTACACCTCAACCAAACGTGAAACAACTTCATTTAATGATTTATGACGTAAGTTATGCTATACTATTACTACTGTGCATAGTCTTTGATCTCTTACTTGCAAAGTGTGCGACTTCATTTTGATATGCCAAACAAATCGCAGCATTTGAATAATTGTGTTTAAAATTTTATGAAAAAAAATCACACAAGAAGAGCGAGATGCATTATTAAGAATGAACACCAACATGAAAATTCTGCAAACAATTAAAACAAAAATTTGACTCATATTTTCGTCACAGAAAAAAATTGTTTTCACACGAGCTTGTTCGATCATAACACGCTAAAATTCGGCATCGACCTGCTATTACAGCTAGATTATTTTTAGTTTAAGCCTATTCAAGTCGAAAAAAAATTGATTCAGCAACACAATGAAAAAAAGATATAATAAATTCATAATACATCAAATGATTTATTGTAAAGATATTTGCAGCAGTTACACAAGTGTTGTGCTTTCGACGTAAAATTCTCACGAGCAACAAGAAGTTCTGCATTTTTTACACGTCTGTTTATCATGTTCATGGTAACAGCGTTAAATTGTCAAAGTAAAATTAAGTGACAAACAAACATAGGCTGATTGGTCAAAGTAGAGTCTATTTAAATCAAAATATTATCATGGGAAAATTTCAAACAAAGCTTCCGAAGTCACTTCACATACCCTTAACTGTGCCTTAACTTAAGTTCTTAAAAAAATTACAATGGGCAAACACGAAACTCAAAAAACATCTAAATCAGTTATCAGTATTTAAAAAAAAAATTTTGATCAATTCACGTCACATTGACGTCATTTTTCAGAAACGCGACTGACTCAAACTCGTCACATACAAGAAACGCTGTTCTCCACGAGGTGAAAAAGTTACGAGTTGCTCTCTGTAGGCTATGCTTAATCCTGGGTAGTTTTGATTATGCGAATAGGCTACCGTACTACGGTACTCGAATTTATCCACCTCTTTGTTTGAAATCTCTTCATTAGCGGCTGGGAAGAGTTAAGACACATGACACACCTGTATATTATTGCAGAGATTTTTTTTCAGATTGTGAAAGGACATGTCTCAATGCTTTTTTCCCTAAAACTAGCCAGTGGTTGAAAACAGTCATGCCTCTATGCCCTTAGTTATGTTAATTAAGCAAATTAAAAAACAAATTGAAAAACTTTAAAGCATCGCGATCTTTCTCTTGGTTGACACGCTGCCAAGCCCCTCTTGGATCCGCTACTGATGTCGAATGAGGGATTTGAATGTGTCTATTTTCCCATGACATTGAGGTTTTAGAGTTAGACTGAGAGTGATGCCCTACCATTTGACATCAGAACATATGTTTGTAACGTTAAAGGCTAAATTTTATATTGAGAAAAGTTGAACAAAGAAAAATATAAGATGTTAGCAATAAACAGTTTTCTTTGATGTCACGTGTTTAATTAATTAGCTTATAGCAGTCTACAATTCGGGGAAGAATATTTTCTCAATTCCCTTAAATGGTAGACTAAGGCATAGCCTACACAGGCTGTAGGGCTACAAATCAAAACAAATAATGATTTTAGTTACAACTAATTACAAAGAACAACGCAAAGGCTTCACCTTAATTGGCAGGGTAGCTTCTTTTAGAAACTTTGAATAATATAATTTATATTAGTTTCTTACATCATCTCAAACAAACAAAGTTCTGGTGTTTTCTGGCTGTTTATTTTGGAATAATCACGTGAGTTACATGTGTAGCCATTCACCATTGCCAACTGCGTGAAGCTTTTTTACGTCAGTGTAAATTATTGAGTTAGAAGAAGCTCATTGAATTTCCTTGAAATATTCATGGGATTTTTATTTTCTAAAAGCTTTTCTGTGGACTTTTAATTTAATTCCAGTAGACTCGTCCATGCCATAAGTTACAAAACAATAGAATAACTCTTTCCAAGCTGTTAACGCTTCAATCTAATCAGCCTAACAATGTAATAAAAAAAAATTAACAGAAAAAAATTCTAATTAAAAATTTAAAACAATTTGTAAAATAATAAATTAAACATGGCTGTTTAATTTTGGATTGAGTAGGTCTGTCACAAAACTTTGTCAAGACAATACTAACAATTCTTTCATGCTTTTTGTTTTTTATACTGCGTGGGGAGCTAAACACGAGGTTAAACTTCAAAGATACATCGCCTCGATAGCTCAGTTGGTTAGCGCGTGACTTCGTAAACGAAGAAACTTCAAGATCAAGCGGCGCTGTTTCCACTCTCGGGATGTGCGCTTGAGCAACGCATTCTAGGGACTGATCTCCATTCAGCGGCACCTGATGGATGGAATAATTCCCGGCAACCACACTTTAACAATAGAAAACTTCACTTTGTCAATCTCGGTAACCGCCCTGCGTCAAAAGCATAGCCGTAGGAGTGTAAAATATTTTGGGGAGACGAACAAAATTTGCCCAAATTTTCCAAAGTTTGCCCAAATTTTGTCTTTGCATAATATATTTTCAAAAACGCAAAACTACTCACAACCTCTGAGGTAGTGCAGTCTAATAATAGGCTAACTTTACAGTTGTCAACTGGGCCGTGTACAAAAACACAGGAAACAAAACGTTGGCTACAGCAGCAAAACAAGACTAACTTAAATTTAACCTGCATTTAGACCTGTCTAGTGTCTGCGTCCCAATTAAATAAACCATCAAATTGAAACACTCTTGTGTGGTACAAAAATATATATATTAAGCCTAACTGGATTCAACAATTTGAACTGAGACTTCAGCAATAACTGGATAACAATAATTGCTGAATACTCATGTCGCCAGATTATTTGAAAAACTCCAGCCGAACTCCAATAAAAGGCCAGACCAAAAGTAGCTCAACCTTTTCATTATGAAGATAGTCCAAAGACACAGTAATTGTAAATTTGCATTGAAAAAAAAAACTAAAATGACAACCTATTTATATACGATGGACTAAACACTAGTAATTTATCTTGCAAAACAGACTATTGTTTAGAAACCAAAATTTGTTCTTCGAAGCCTATACTAGTAAGTTACTGCATATGAAATTGGTTGCCTGACCACTGACCAACCATTTTTAAAAGGAATCACGAATATTGTGCAAGTTCCTAATACAAGAAAAATAGATTTTATTGCAATGTATTGTATCGATAAATGTAATGTATACACTCAAACAATCAAAAACATGATAGCCTCCTACTGTATATTCTGTTTTTATTACATAGGTAGGCTACTAGACTAAACTAAATTCTTATTTTACTGTTTGGTGGCTGAAGTGGCTATTTTACCACCAGAGAGCTAAAGTGGGCCCGGTACCCGGAAGGGGGCCCGGTGCTTTACCATCTGACGGCTGAGCTGGCTGTTTTAACCTCTGATGGCAATTCCTTTGAATCTGATTATTTTAAGATCTTGATAATGTTTGAAGTCGCGGGGAATCTTTTAAATCCGCCCCTTAAATATTCCGACACGGGTCCAAAAGTACCATCTAGACCCCCTGGGGCCCCTTCCGGTCGGAGGGCGCTTGCTATGCCTCTGATCAAAATATTAAAGTGCACCAACTTGCGATGTAAAATATTTTTTCCAAACAATTTAATACTCGAATCAGGTTTTTCAACTGGTTTGCAAATGAAAACAAAACAAAGAAACAGACTAGACGTGGAAAATGACATCCGTTGCGCTCTTTCCAATAGGCTACTGCTTATTCCACGCAATCATGAGTTGTTGAGACAAAAACAATCTATCAAGGCTTTGTCAATCCGAGGATAAAGATTCAAAACCAATCAACCACAAGCTTCACACTGACTGTTAAATACATTGACTCTTGTTGAACCATAGGCATACGAAGAGCTCTATCATTCTATTAGTAACAAGAGAGGAATCCTAGTTAGTCAATTGAGAAAATTAGAAAATTTGGGAAAAAAGGTTGTAAAATTGAAACTGGACAAACAATACTTCGAAACTTGCATCAACCTGAACATTTGCCCAGAATTTTTAACTTCGTATGCCTATGGTTTAACAAGACAAACTCTCTACCGAAGCTCTAACATTGACTCTTATATTTCAAATATATTCTTTGAATAAAGTATTTTTCAGCAAAGTTCATCATTGATTATTTTAGTGTGAAGAATATTAGAAGCTACAGAACTTCTTACTAGCAAGAGTTTAGTTTCTCTGTTCTATGAGAGATTAAAATATTATTCTAAACAAGTTATTAAACTAAATTTGTAGGGGGAAATTTAGATTTGAATATCGACTGAAAGGGTCCACAAGATAAAAAAGGTTGGGAACCACTGCAGTAGAGGATCTCTGTGAATGGCAACTTAAGCATAAACTTTGGGAGGCTGTTTGAATTCGAAAGGATTTTAAAGATCAGCAAAATCGCGTCATGGCTCCTCTTGCGGAATCGAAGTTGGAAAGATTTTTAGACTTGGTACGTCCTGGCATGAATGTTAGACAGCATCCACAAAGCACAAAACACCTGTGTCGTCACTGAAAAAGATTAAGTATCTTCAACATCCAGTGGAGACTCGCTAACGGCACTGTAGCTAAAAGTGTGGAAGCGGCTATTTCTATACTGCTACCATAAGTTGTAAATGTTTTATTTTCCAAAGATAAATTAACACCAAAGCTTGCATGCCGCCGCCATTTCACAAATCAAACTAGGAACATGAAAGCGATCATGTGAAGAAAGCGTCCTGGCCGCTTGATCATCACCCCCTGAGTATGATGCAGTAGAGCTGCTCTCCACAGCACCAAATCAAGGTGAACCATTTGAAACAAAGTTTGCAGACGTTAAATTGATGTTAAAACAATTGATTTTGCTCATCATCATCATTAAGTTTCTTCCTCTCGTCGAGATTTGGAGGCAATGAGGCGCCAAGTTTCTCTGTTGTGAGATTTTTCTACTGCAGTATGATTTGCTACCTAGGTTGAAATGCTTAATCTTCTAATAGGCGTAGGCTACAGACGTACTAATTGGCGTTGGCAGGAGGGGTCTAGGGGTACTTTTGGAGCCGGGATAATTTCAGGGGCTTGCAACCTTTCCAAGGGGCCCGAGAACTTCAACAAACCATTACGTATGCTTGGGGCACATTTTTCTGAAAAGTATCTTGATTTGGTGCTCGAGAATTCCATTGGTACCGGGCCCAAACAATCCTCTTAACGGCCCTGGACGTACTTCACCTATACACAAAGTTGCGGCTGGCATTTGAACCGATATCTTTCGTCATTTCACTTTTCAATCAAGCTATCGGAGTTCATGACACGGTTTTATATTTGATAATCATAATGGAATTGAATGACGACATAAACAGATAAAACAAATGCAATGCACTGGAATTTGCTTTGGTTTACTTCAAATAACAACAGGAAAAACAAAATAATAAGAAATTGGAAGCAGGAAAGACTAACCCACCAACTGTAGCGATAAGTGAATGGAATGCTACGCAAATGTAGCGTAAGTATTGCAATGTTGATAAAAAACACGTAATCTAACATTTGACAAGTGAACATTGCAAGGACGCTACAAGATAAAATGACGAACAATTGAATTCCTAAGAATCGGGCAGTGCGACAGACTCTGATGTCTCAAGCACGACAATACGTAGATTAAAAAAAAAACTTCAACTGGTGGGATCGAACCACGATCCTCTGCTTTCTCGAACAGTGCTGTAAAACACTGATACGACTCAGTGATTGAAGATAAAGCTTGAGGAAGCTCATTAATATGGGATAACCAACCGTTGAATCCAATCAGCACAATAGTGATATCACAGTAAAATTGATTATGAAGAACACGGCTTTCCGATCAAAAGATACCGTTATTTTACGTTTAATTAACAACGAAACAAATCACATCGACTGCAACAAAGTTGCTTTGTCGTCCATCAGAAAGAAAATGAAAAATCAATCGTAGTTCCTTGAATTTGCAAACATTTGCTAACCGTGGTGAATTGCTATTTGACAGCTCTACGATTTACCCAGCCGCTTGGACCAGTGGTTTCTAGACAGCAAATCAGTCGTTCTTTACATTGATTTTCTGTCTAGGTATTCACATATTCGAAATGCTGCACCTTGGAAGAGACTCATAGATTCAACGTGACGCTTTTAGTTATATTGGACTTGAACATACCCCCTGGAACACGCCACTACCTCCGTTTCATACGTTGATGTGTCCATAAAATTTAGATTGAGAACATTTTCATGTGTCCATAGAGTTTAGATCGAGAACATTTTCTGTTAACAGTCTTCACCACCAGGTTCATTTATCATCACACCGTGATATGGAATGTTTGCTTGCAACGCTTGCAATATGAAACCGACGTCACATTTAAGGACTAAAATTTTATAACCGGGCTGGAAACTAACCAGAAGAATGAATGCGGTTTCAGTGCTTTGTTACAGCGGCGTGTAATGTCCATGAATTTTGTTTTTGGCAATGTCAAGAGGCCAATGCGCAGCCTTTTTATTCTAAAATTAGTTTTATAAATAAAATACAAAAAAAAATCAAATAAAGGAAAAAATAATTAAAAAATTGATGATCACAAGCTAGACCCCCCGAGACATGATAGCAAGACCAACTAAAAATTTAAACGGACAGCACAAATGCAAAGAGTTTAAAGTAGGAAATGCAAAATAAGCACGAAGAGACTCATATCGACAACGTTTTAACGTCTAGCGACGTTTAATCGAAAAATAAAAACAGTACGCTTGTAATCACAACACGACATCCGCCTACAAACATGTACGAGAGATTACATCAACATAATTTTCTCTCCTGATCAAGGATTGCATTTTTGCATCGTCACCAAGGTTTGATTCAAGCGCTGCAAGTAACCCAGATCCACCGTTTGTACTTTGTTTCAACGTCTGCATATGTTAGTTGAAATTTTGCATCATACATGGTTGGATGCATCAGCAAAGACCTGTTAAGCAGCAGGCTAAGTTAATCGTCGATCCCTAATCAGCAGATTACAGTCGATGGATAAAGAAAAAACTTAGTATGCGGATTAAGCTGCTAAGTCGTCATTGCTTAGTCAGTGAAACTGATTTTAAGCAAATCTTTTCACCAACGATTAAGCTTATCATCGGATTAGTTAATCGCGAATCAATTTGGGTGAGGTTTATCGATTGATCAGTAATCGGTGATTCTATCCAGAGGATTACCATTGGCGCACACAAGAACATTGTTCGCCCAATAAGCTATTTAATCGCCCGATTTGCTCAACAGGTAAACAATAAACATGCACTGTTGGTGCATCCAATCCTAAAAGACGTTAGAATGAGCGTGGCAGTGTAATTCTAAGGGAAGTAAAAGTTTAGATCGAGAAAAAATCATTTATTCGTTTTCCCAGCGTGGTTGTAGTGTCCCTAACTGGCAAGGAAAAATGATTTCATTTATTTTGCAACTAACACGTTTCGGGCACCCTGCCTCCACAAGACTCAACACAAAGTGTGAAATTATATCCAAAGCTCAAACTTTGATTTGATTTGCATACAATAAACATTACCAAGCATTGTAAATGTAAAACTGTGATACGCATCGTCAACTGAAGCAATCCTTACCAAGACAGCAAAATCCGTCATTTTTACATTGAAAAGACGTTGAATCAATGTAAAAATGACGGATTTTGCTGCATGGCCATCAGTAGGACGTCATTAACAAACAAAACCCCGCTGACAAAATTGGTCCTTTTAACACTGATTTAAAAAGAACCAGTTAGCTAGTTGGGTATTAAACGATAAAAAATACAGTGGTAGTTCGAAAATATTTGGATCACATCCATCGTCGATTAACAGTTTGAGGACGTATTTAAATTCGTTCAAAGCGGAAGCTGTAGACAAACATAACTCCTTATGGCTGGGAAAACATCATTGAAAACTTAACAGTTGCCTAATTTCTTTGTCGGCAAAACTACGTCTTCTTTGCGTCGGTCGGCGTTTGACAAATGTAAAAACTACGACATTTGAAATTAACAGATAAAACATCTTGAAATCACGGTTGATCATAGCTACTTGCACACAGTGAAAACATAAAAAGAAAAAAAGAAAATTAATGTCATGTCCGATCAGGCAATGGGAAAACAAAGTGAGAGAGATTCGCAGCGGTTTCTGGAGTAGTGGACTTTGCAGTACCCCCGGTTTTAGGGGTGATGTGACCCTTTGTTGGTATAGAATGTGTTTCTCTATCGGCCAACTGAACGTTGCTTTTGTTGTCAGGTATTTCACTTGCAAAGTGGCAATTTTCGGAATCGTTTTTTAAGACTGTTTTAGTATCAACGGATAAAGTTTCAGGTGAAGATGGATTGGAAAACGAAAAACTGAAATTAAACGCTTTTTTTGAGTTCGCTCCCGCTTCTAACTTTGAGTGATTTTCTTGCGTTTTGCCATTCAGGCAAGCTCCGTTTCCCGGCAATTCGAAATGGCCGTTCGATGTCGGAGATGAAGCGGCGACGTTCATGTCTTTATTTTGTAAACACAACCGTCCAAAAGGAGATTGAAGGGCAGGAGAAGATGCTGACTCTGGAGGTTCAGAAGGATTCTCGGATTTACTCTGTTGTACAGGCGAGGGAGAAAGACGTTCCGACGTTGGCAACCGCATCTTCTTCTTTCGTTGCTTGGAAGAGCGATTCTTTTCCGAAGATTGCAACTTGGATGTGTTGTTGTTGTGTACAAGTTGTTGTGGTGTTGGCTGCTTTAAGTTTATTTTCGGTTCTTTCGGTGATGGAAGATTGGCTTCTGATAAGGATCGTCTATTCTTCGGAGTTTGGGAACGTGGGACTTCAATGGTTAAAGCTTCCTTAGATGTAGGATGCCTACCGTTCACATCACGGGGACTACGGATGGATCCCGTCGTCGAAGGAGTGGTCACATTCTCCCCTGCCAAGATGCGGCCGTATCTGCTCAAGGCTTGATGGATGAACTGATACTGCTCCCAGGTCTGGACCATTCCACCCCTGAAAGAAAGCAAAAACAACGTTAAATCAAAAATCGACGTCCAGCCGAAACAATCTAAACCAAAATTTAAGTTTAATTTTTCATTATTTAGTGTGAAACTTCCGGGCTTTAATATAAAAGAAACACAAGTCGTTTACCAAACATAAGTGGCGTGAAAAAAAGTCCATTTAACGACGATCAACTGAGTCAAACGTGAAGTACAGCCAACATCACTGACCTGTCGAGTCTCATTTGCGATACAAGCCTCAAAATGTCAGTACGGCCAGTCTTTATGAGTTGCTGGCAGCCAACGGTGACGGCGATGTAGCAACCGGTGCGTCCAATGCCAGCGCTGTTTCAAAACATGGTACTTGTTAGATAAGCGGTTAAAGCCACAGTACAAAGCTCGAACGGCGCAGGCTCGATATCGCTCGAGAGCGTGCAGCTGCGTCGCTGGTAAGACACTTAAGGTATGTTTGAAGGTACACAAGATTGGCTTCCTTGCCTTCCCGTCCAGGTAATCTAAATCTTCAATCACCGGGAGTAAGACTGGATTGGATACAACAAACAAACCACACAAGTAAACATGCCATTCATAAATCGACGGTGCCAATACAAAAAAGCTCGATGTAGCGATATTACCTGCAATGGACCACCATGGGCCCATGTGACGGCTTTTTCCATATCGAAACTTCTTGAACCAACTCAAGCAAGCCTCTGGTCTTTTCTGGTGTCTCATGGTCCATCCAAGTGGTGTACCAGTAATGTCTTATAGTTCTGGTTTGGTTTTCTCGGCTCATTTCGAGCTATGGAATCAAAAACATGTTTCAAATAATGTAAAACACAACATGTACTTAATGGATGCCTCAAAAGGAAGTTTATTTCACTTCAATGTCTGCTGAATCAACGTAAAAACGAACTGATTTGCTCTGGATGAGTAGGATTATTCCGGCAGAGTAGCTGGTACTGAACTATTGGTACTAAAATTTCACGTTGAAAATTTTTCAGGCAAATTTTACGATGGGTTTAACAAGTAGGTAACTGCGGAATAGTGAAGAGCCCCTACTGATGCAAGCACGAAATGTAAAATGGCTACATGACTAGACTCACCGATCTGACCGCAAAATGGTCATATTTTCTCAAGGCTACCACTTTGATTTTCACGTCATGATATGTTGCCGTATCTTCGACTTCAATGGGAAGATATTGCGTGCATTTCTATAAAAGATCAAGCGAAACTGAATGAAAACCTAATCAAATTAACATACAATGGCTATTGTAGCTATTGTTTTAACTATTAAGATTAAGACTGATCATAGAAAACATTTTAAGGTTTAACTATACACTGTACAACAAAATACGTTTCTATGTAGTCGTGTAGATGGAATGGTCGAGCACATTACGAATGCTTGAATTTAGACTACTCACTTATGTGGCGTCGTCTTTTTGCAGTAAAAATACAGAAGTATAAAGGGGAAAGGTGGTACAGTAGTAACGCTATACAGCAGTAAAAAAGGTACGCGCTTGATGTATAAGATCTGCATTAATCTTTGTGCAATATTTGTAGAAACATGAACGTTGACAGCCGGCAAAACCAGGGCGTTATGCATTGATTCGACGTCTGAATGGATCTAAGTAGCGTCTATTTGTTCGATGCAAAGTTAATTTCAAACTGTCGCAACTCCATGAGCGTTGACCTCGCAGCTTCTACAACTAATTCCAACCCAGACAGCAAATAAGTCGTTTTTACATTGATTTTTTTGCAGACGTTGAATAAATGTAAAAAAAAGCTGATTTGCTATCTGGGAAGAGATTACAGCAACCATTTTGAATTCAATGTAGAAAGGACAGACTTTACCAGAAGGTCAAAACAAAAGTACATGCATCGACCAGTCGACCACACATCACTGACTCACTTCTTTACGTTCTTTAAGCTTGGTGATCATTATCACACTAGCCGCGTTTTCTTCCCACACCATTCTCCAAAAGTCTACCACAGTGTTAGCCATTGGTCCCTGCAAAGCATAAAAGCACGATTGAAACTGCGTTGGCGTAGGACAAGTGGAATAGGTTTCGTGTATATTGAAAGACTTATATGATGTGAGCCAATGAGTTACGCGCATGACATTACAAACCTACCAGTTCAAACCAGTCATAACAGGTTAATTTGTTTTGTGCAGGCGTCCTCTGCAAAGCCCAACAATCAGCGAAACATGTTCGGCTATATCACAACACGTTAAAGCAACGTAAAATTAATCAAAAATCGCGGCATTTTACCTGAGTTGCAATAAAAGCCGCGTTTTTGCGATTAACTGAAGGACTAGTCAACTCTTCATCTGTTGATGAAGAGGTCGAAGAAGGAAGATCCGTGCAATCCCGGATGTAGTTAGCGTTGATGTAGGTGGATAATGGTTCATCTTCGGAAGTTTTCGGGAGCTTCACACGGCTGTGTTCATCTGAGTAAGATGCGAAGTTAATTATGTATTCGAAGATTGGGAGATTGTAAGATGTCATGTCATAAAGCAAACATGATTTTGATCAGTCGTTTTCAGTTAGATCACAGGACAGAGAAACAAATTAAAAAGATCTGTGGGTCATATTTACCACAACAGTGGTTTGTCATGCAAGAGTACAAAATCATATTTTAATGTTGAGATCTTTCATCGGCCCTTAATTCTGACACTTACGCATTCCTGCAGGGGTCTGAAAACGCATGATTTTGTCAAACTGCTACCACGGTTGACAGCTCAATGTCCTAGGTTTGAATTTAAGCGGAATGTTTCTAAACGCATTCAATCCGCTAGGTGCTGCTGACGGGGGAGCTTTTAGTAAAGTGGATTGCACGATCACACAATCTAAGAGCTACATCTTCGATGCTGCATTGTAGCATTTCATGGCCAGCGAAGCCGTTTGTTTATTGATTCAGTTATCGACACAGACAACACGTCTGCACATCTAACCTTATATGAACTACCGTACCAGAGATTTACTTTTTAAATCGTGAACAGCCTGACCCGAGTTGCTATTTTTAATGCATAAGAGTTATACATCGCATAAATCTTAAATTGTTCGTCAAATTTGTAATAAAACAGAAAAGATCAAGCATGTCTTTAAAAAAACAAAATTGTCTGTAGTACAATCTGGACATAACCACGCACTGAACAAGACGTAAACAAACAAACACAATTTAAACGATCAAGTTCATGCACCGCTGAAGAAACTAAACTCTAGAATACGTAGGCTAGCAAAGACACATACTTGGCAAAATTGTCCTGTATCTGTTCTTGGTGCCGTGCCCGGCTACGTTGAAGTGGTTCTCAGAGGGATGGTTCATTGGTATCTCCCAAAATTCTCTTTGCAAGCAGCTGGCATCGCATGATTTCACGTGCAGTTCGGTGGGAGACAACGGCGATGAAGCCCTTTGCAGGTAGGCGAGAGGTCTCCTAAAATCATCGAATCAAATACAATTTCAGTATTTTCAGTTCATGTCATGCGAAAAAACTGACCTCGGCATAGTGAGACTCGATAAAATACAACAATATTGTAAAATTATCTTTTTCTTCTTCTTCGCGTACCAAGCCTGTCCCAAGCCGAAACTCTCATGCGTTTTAGTTATCAGTAGTCACGCAGCTTGACTTTGAGTGACGTTTATTGTTAAAAAAAAACTTTTTTTTTTAAATATTTAGAAGTCTAAGTATGATGTCTAAGTAATGTATGAATATGATGACGATGAACTACGAGTGTTAGAACAGGTCAATGCGCATGCACAATGACTTTTCACACTGCAGCGCAACACGTACAAGCTATCGACGTGAATGCGTAACAGGGCGTTTTGGCCTTTGATGACGTAAGGCTATGACCTAACCAACCAGTCGCTACAAACACAGATTCAAGCGAACAATAAACATCGGGGCTCAAATGGCCTATGCCCGTGTGATACCACAGAGGTAATGAGTTAATTGTTATTGAGTGGTTGCAACTTACGGTGACTTCGCAGAAGTTATAGTGGCAGGAACGTTGCTTTTCTCGCCCGCACGAAGGGTGATGGTCAAAGCAACATTGGATCCACGCCTGACAAGATATAAACAACGCATTGATATCACAGTCATATTCACTTTCAACAATCAACATTTAACTTACTTACTGCTTTTACCACCTTTATGCTTTAACTTTCTGCTAAAAGATCACATAAAGTGTGGAAATTGACACAAAAGCATATTTTCACATTCATTTTCTAACAATTCTTAAGTGCTCTGCTTCAAACCAGCATGGATCAGATGCACTCACCATTTTGCTATTAAAACATGCATTATGATATTTGTAATCACCAATTATGAAAATAAGAACCAATTGTCCACAACCAACACAAGTTGAAAGGGCCATGTTGCTTGTATACCTGGGCTTGGGCAGAAACAGGTGTCAAGAGTATAGATTTATAGCTATCATGTCCACATTGGCGCTATGCAGAAAGAATGAATAAGAATCGGGGTTTGAAAATAAACATAGCTTACCTCTCCAGCAGTCCTCTTGGCTTCATTCGTTTACTTTTAGGTTTTGCGTTGACGAGAGGGGTGACTTTGTCTTCGCACTCATCGACTGTAGGTTCGTTAGATTCAACAAGACTATCGTGCACTTCACATATCGTATAATCTAAATTAAAACATGTACAAATAACAGCTCATGAAACAATCTAATATATTCAATCACATTTCTCTTTGCTGACTAAAAATAGAGTTCGCTAAACTTTCCATAAAATAGAGGTGTAAAAAGTAAAACAGCGTTTTTAAAGGGGAAGTTTTCTTAAACAGACGGCAAGAAGTGTGGTTGCCTACAAAGCAAGACAGTATAGTGATCACGCACAAAACTCTCACATAGAAGCAATTTCCTATTTAAAATACAACTGATTCTGTATTTTCAGCAAAAAATGTAAAAGTGGCCACCCTCAACCACAGTAGCCCACCGTAGTCAGTTTCCCTTTCCTTCGCTGCCTTTCTATTGGAAACGGCACCTTCCAAATTCAGCAACACCTGGGCAAAGGTGAGCGTTGTTTTTGAACACCCAACTTGACCGGATGTGGAACTAGGTTCAAATGGTTGGAAACCAAGCGCCTGTGCTTTCTGAAACCTCACGACCTCTGGTACTGGCTTGCGCTTTTCTCTGTTACTTTAACCTTGAATGCTACAAATAACCTACAAATTTCTTCCATACTAAACATTAAACTGTTTTTTTTTGCGTAAACTTGAGGTTTTAAAATATTTTTGTCTTTCTTTTTATTTACAGCACTTTCCGTCGAAGAGAAGACATGTTACTGAATCCATGACATTTTTCATCAAATCTACAAATCATATATTTAAGTCGATTTATATACCCATTAAATTTAGTTACTGTAATGCAAAAATAAAGGAAAAAAAATGAGCAATTTCCGCTTCCTGGCTGAAACCCTCAGTCTGTTTCGTTGACACTGACTTCCAACGTTGCCATCATGCTCTTAAACTTTAACAAAACTTTAACGTCTAAAGTCGAAAAACTGACGTAAAACAAAGATCGGCTTCAAATCTGGACTGTTAAAAAAAGCAGTTTTGCCACAAATACAACAAACATCTTTGATGTTTTTGTGTAGCAGCGATGCTCTTCCACCTGAATCAAGACTAAGTTTTGGAGAAAAAACCTACACGGGTGCGAAAAAGTTAATTATGAAATAATAACAATTCATCATCGTGGCACCAAGGTAATTACAGTCAAAGCGAACACATTTCCGCTGGGAGAATCTCTAAACACTTGAAAAACCTAGAAGTGATACAATAATTAATCAGAACATTACCATGATTACTGGTGGCATTACATATCCTTAGCGCTAAAACATATCATTCTCAGAAGGCCTAAACGTTGTTTTTTTTGTAATCGAAAAAAGAGAAGTAGTTCAGGTTTAAAACAGATGCGCTTGGTGGAGCTTTCAAATTCTGCTTCACTGACGTATAGGCAGGCTACTACGGCTAAAAAACTGAGTAATCTAAGGCCGCGCGAGGCAGCTGCATCCAGTCTACACAACAACAACAATAGCCTTGGGTAAATCAAACACTAACTACTGGTCTGCACTTTAGACATACGGTGGCAGGAGTCAGGAAGCTCTGACGTCACAAACTGACTCAACTCGGGCTTGAGTGCGGTGGAATCAAGCTCAGGCTAGAGAGTTTTTTCGTATTATTTTTCATCTAATTACTGAAAAAATTCTGCTTTTTCAACGTAAATAATGCGAAGTTGGCTGAGCTGGTGAAACATCTATGCAGCACACCATACTGAAGTAATTGCGCGTTTAACAAAACGTACAATTATAGAATTTAATTAATGGCATTAAAGGTTACCATAACAGGCTACATTCTACCTTGTCGGCTTTTATCGTATTAACGTTGAATCTACACTAGAGAACGTAAAATCGACAAAATGTAGTTTATTTGCTAAAGAGAAGCAGTGTTTTCTGAATGGGTAAGACCATGTCACACCTGATTGCTCAAGTCTTGATGGTGAATTTGAAAGCAATAATTTAACCACACACATAACCGCAATTGAGTTAGTAGAAATAAAGAGGAATCAACAAATAGATGGCTTCAAAATGGAAAGATTGAAGACCTTGAAACTAACCCACTAATCAGTGTGACGTCACTGTGAATTTCTCATCATCGTAACAAATTGCTGTTTTGATTCTCAAGGAAAAAATTTTATATCGAGAAAACGATGCTAGATGCTTGTAAATCAATAAGCACCTTTTTTTCGTTTCTAAAGTGCAGGCCACGTGCAGTAGGGATTTAGTTTGAAATAAAAAAAATAAAAATAAAAAAAAAACTACACACTGCGTTAAAATAAACGTTTTTAAGACTATTTTCTACTTTCTTTTCATTGTACAATTGGACATTTTCCAAATTAAATCACCAGGCTAAGCCAATTTCATACGATACGCTGTCTTCGTAATTCAAGGTTGAGAATGGCTTTGCAGTTTAAAAACAAAATGCTGCAAAACAGTGCGCGCCATTTCATGGTAAATAATATTGAATGATAAAAATGAAATGTTGTAACACGCGAAACATAATTATCGTTTATTACATCAGTATGATGCAGGATGGTTCAATTCTCCGAACGCTAACGACAATGAAGAGCTACGAATTAAATTAGAGCCACTCAAGGAACCAGGAGCAGATGCCGACCGCCTTACGTTGCTTTAACGTCGATTGAAGTGGAATTGATGTGAAATACTCAATTTTTCTTGACCAAGTAGAAGAATTGCAATTTTTAAAGCTATATCAAAATCATGTCTAAAATGTTTGCGAATTTTTCGGATGCTTTGTAGATGCGTGAAAACTAAGACAGTGACACAAACAAGACAGTCTGCACCGTTGAAGACATGTCCTTGATATCTCCGCTGATAAAAACAGCAGTTTTGCTTAACTGTGTAAAATCTCGAAACTGATTATATACCTCTCTCTGGCTGCAAACTTTCTTACCATCTGAACTGTGTGATACGAGCAAAAATGCTTCAGAAATCGACTGATGTACTACACTTCACACCAGCTGTGCATCTTCCATAAAGTGCATCCTGAAAGTTTTTTTCCAGTGACTTGATACGCTGAACGCAAAATCGTAAGAAAATCCAGCAAATTTTCACTTTCACGCAGTTTCTCTGCAAGCAAGACTAGAATCTCGCAAAATCATGTTAGCTGTAAAGATCTTCACTGCATGTAACAAGCAATATATATGCAGGGAGAACAATAATGCTTGATAAACCGAAGAGTTCTTTGAAGTTAGGTTGATATCTCACAACATTTGTTCAACGTGAAACAGCGAATGTAATAGCTCGAACGAGTGTCTTGATCACGTGACTTCTATTCAGATCAGGAAACGAGGGACATCTGCTATCAGCGATGGGAGAATTGCACAACCGCGCAATCAAGTCTATCCTGGTCACAAGGGGGAACATCGTTGAGTTGATTCTCTTGCAAACAACATCCTTGGTGGGTTTTTTTTAATGTACAACAAGTGAATCAGCTGCTCAGATATACGTTCTTCAAGACTGCAGCAAATTTAATAATTTCTGTAACAAGCAAATAAACCTTTCCTGTTTCAAAGGCACTGTGTATCACCTTTAGTTGGCACTTTCATGTGCAATTGTGCAGTGAAAAGATGTCACGCTAGAAACAATGTATTTTTTCACTCTTGAACTAATCCTCTTTCAAGGCACATTCCCAGACAGCAAATCAGTCGTTTTTTACATTGATTGAACGTTTGTAAAAATTGATGAAAAATGTAAAAATTGAAAAGTTAAAAACTGAATGTAAAAATTAATTCAACGTTGAATCAATATAAAAAAACTGATTGACGAAAAACTGACGACTGATTTGCTGACTGGGTTGTGCGCGCAGGATACACTTACCTGCACCATACAGTTCATCGTAATACGATGGGATATTTACACTAAATCAAATCCTTGAACGATTAAGCCAGTGAAGAGAGTCAGATCCTACTGCATTGCCACTAACCTGGGTCTGGTGTGTACGGAAGGCGTTTCAATGCTGGAACAGTGGAAGCTTGAAATGCTGCAGCTGCTGCAAGGAAATTTGAATTGTCAGCTTGCTCCTTGCTTGGCTGCTCGTTCATCACACTCTTCTGGGATTCAACTTCGGGTTTCTCTACTTGAACTTCCGAAAATGTTACACATGGAGTTGGGTCCGATAAGGGAGCGTGACACCCAGGGGAGTAACGATTCTTTTTATCCAACTCCTCCTCCCTGGTAAGATCAAATAATTGTAACTTATCACATGGCTGACAGGTTGCGGACCTATACAATATTTTTAGGGGCACCAAAAATAACCTTGCAGGCTTGCACGAAAGGTAAAAAGGTGAAACGTGGGAGAAAGCTTTAGCTTGGGGAGCAGTCACGGAATTTTTTCTAAATCACAAAATATAGCATTTTTCTCCACTTTTATTAGATCACGTGATTAAACACTCCTCCTGATCTGTCATTATCGCAAAAGGGGTAAGAGCATCACTGTTAACATCCAACAAACCAATTTAATCAACAGAATTAAACTGATTGCCCAACGCTGTCTGGCTCGTGCAAATAAACAAGCAAAGGATTCGCAAATTACACCTCAACTGGTATGGTTCAATTTCAACTGCGTTTTTAATTTGACTTAACATGTTCAAATGAACTAACAACGCGCAACAATATTTCAGCCGCAAGTAACAACTTTAAAACATCAACATTGATGGCCAGGAAAGAGTAAGCAACCCTCTTTTCTAAAGTTATGCCTGAGATAGTGGTGATCATCTCCTGGCTATTACCGCGACTTGAGCAATAAAACATAATACGGTTCGCTTACAACTTAAATCGAAGTCTTGTTTAAACATTAAATTGACATGAAACATGATTAGTTTCAGCTTCAGAAAAGTTAAATCAGCAAGCACCAAAGCAAAACTCTTACTTCGCAACTGTGTTCGTCTGCGGCTCCAGGATGATGCGCATGTCCGGATGTTCGTTTGATGTCGGATCTGTTGTGCGTAGTGGTTCCTTCTCCTCAATGCACGATTCGGGATCAATATTACAATTGCTCTTAAGTCCTTCACGGTGACTCTTGTAATATTTTCTGACAAAACAAGCGGTTGTTGTCTGCAAAGATTAAAAAGAAAGTTATAACTCACAAGAATTTCGGTAGTTGCCAAACTATCTGCATATTAGTTTTATTAGCAAAATAAGCAGTTTGCGATGGTAAGGTCTCCAATAAGCTGTTTTACAGATGGTTGGTTTTGGACCTTACATTGTCATTGAAAAAACGCAATAACTGGCATCATCATAAGCTTAGCATTATAAACAATTTCGGTGTTCAACTGTTAAAGAAATTGAACATTCTGCATCGTGATATAAAAATGACCAGAAAAGTTTATTTTCGACAAACTGGAACAAAAACACTGCTTCACACCCAAAGTACTTTCCGTGTTAGCTGCCTCATTAATATACTGCTGCACTGAGTGACTGTACCCGTTAGCATATGTTCTCTCGCACTCCAGCTCATAACCTATCTCAAGCCTGGGCTAATGTCATCAGACTGTTCAATAAACTTTCTTGTCTGGGGTACTTGCTTTCACTTTTTCGCTCGATGCACGAACTTCAACAAAACAGTGATTCACAAGTCATGTGTTGAACTACAATAAACTGGGTCTTAGCTTTTAGCTTCCGGGAGGGCTAAGCAATGATTACCCAACAAGTTAGCATGCTTACACCATTTCAACGTCGGTGAAACGATACAAAACTGTATTTTTTTCCCATCTAAGTACAGACGGTTAGCTGCATCATGGTATTGCAAGCTAGAGAGACTAATAAGCGTTCTGCAACTCGACACAGTAACAGGAAGTGGGATACTCGCGTGTGTTTTTTTGCTTTTACTAAAACAATAGAAGGGCTTGAAAACACGAGGCTTAGTCTACCGAACTCAAGAGAAATGAGTAAACGACCGATATCGCTCAAAGTCCACTGCCATGTGCCAAACAAACTTTCACCGTATTTTTCTTCTCTTTTCTATTCAAAAAACGTCCAGAAAGAGCATTTCTCTCTGACTATCGGGGCATATCATGCTTTGTAATGACTCACAGCATCAATGCAATTTTACATGACAACAGGATAAAACGTTAGAGCTTGCAAAACAGGAAAGATTTTACTTCAAACGTCGATTTTGCTCATGAACCAATCCAACAAAATGCAACAGTTTTGCATCGAAGTAACGCGACAAGACGATAGAGTGGTGACATGTTCTGTAAGGCAATATTTCTCCTAACCTAGTAATTACGCGGCCGGGTATATTTTGCATAAAATATTAATTGTGCTACAGATGTGTCATGTGCAGAGCAGAATAAAAGATCTGATAAACTGATTGGATCAAAATGTCTATCATTATCAATCGAGGAAAACTCATCCCCCATAAAAGCCAACTTTTAAATTGCAAGTGTGAACTGAAAATGCAATTTCTATAGTCGAAATAGATGATTAAACACAGCATGAACTTGGCATGGGTGCAATCTTCCCTTGTTCAATTTTACTCAGGGACTATTGACACTCGGATTTTTATCGACTTGCTTGGCTTCAAAAATTTCGGCCCCTTGTAGGTCATTTTTTATTTGTTTCATATCTTTGTTTGCCGTGGGAAGTACATTTTTCTGTGAACACAAAATATGTCTACCGTAGGAAGACAGCATAACGCTTTGCAATACCGAAAACGTCTGCTTTTGGGTATATGATATATAAAATGTTAAAATTGTATAAATTTATTTTAACACAAGCAGCAACCTACAACGTTTTAAGACGGCCGAAACCATTTACTTTAGATCGGATTTAAAAATTTTATCTGAAAGGTGAAAGAATTAAAAGTAAAAAAAAATGAAAGTATTCAGAGAAATATTTCTAAACTGAAGTTCAAATCAGATTCGACTTTAAAGCTTTTGGCCTACACAGTGTAAATTCTGATTAAAACCAGTCAAAGCAAACCACTCTCTCTGAGCAAAACCTAGCTTATTGTTCTGACCTTCTTTAAAAGTAACTTCACAACTAAAAGAAATGCACTAAAGTTGCCAGCAATAAAAACTTTTCTCAACAGTCCAACAACATTTTCTGGCATAAACGATCCTGCAAATAACAGAAGAAATTTTCATCATAGACTTTTGCAGAAAATCATCATCATCATCATTAAGTTCCTTCCTCGTATTGAGGGTTGGATACAATGCGCCATTGTTCTCGATCAAGAGCTGTTCGTACTGCACTTTCAGAACTTAATTTTGTCCATTTAGTGATGCTGTTGTCCAATGTCCATATCATTCTTGGTCTGCCTTTGTTTCTTTAACCTTTTAACTTCCCTTCTATGAACGATCTTTGTAACGAGTTTTGCCTTATTGTGTGTTCGAAATACTTCAATTTTCTTCTTTTGACTATTTGTTAGCGAATTTTGCTTGATTGAATTTGGATAATACTTCATCGTTTGTGATCTTTTGTTTCGATGAAATTTTTAACATTCGCCTGTATGTTCTGAGCTCGGCAGCATCGATCCGTTTCTCCATTTTTCGTGACACTGTCCAAGCTCGATCGTTTTGCTTTTGTACATGTGGTACTGTCCGAAGTAAAATTAACTGCAACTGATCAAAAGCAAACACATTTTTGTCATGGCACCCATGTGTCTCTGAGGTGTTATAACAAAGACGGTCTTGACTATAATCATGGATGTGATAATAAAAAACGGCTGCATCCAAGCCTTCTCTTAGTTCCGGTAAACAAGAGCAAAAAAGAAACAAGTAAACTAGTGCCTCTTCTAATTGGAGCAGATCTTTTTTTACCAAAAAAACATTCAATTTCCTGCGACCATTCTGTATCTGTACACATCTCGTTGTTTGCTATTCCTTCATTTAACAATGTAAGACGTTGAAAGGATGTAACAGGTGCCGCATTCTTGATGGGAAGCCGCCTAATTAGACCACGGAAAGAAAAAAGTAAATAGCGGAAAGCAACACAAAGAGAGCGGACGGGGATTAAAGGTTAATCTCGATTTTGCGGGTGCCGAGGAAATCCTCAATACAACATCCAATTAGAAACACGCCACAGATATTGCTAATTCCTTTATGCTGATGATGATGAAAGTTGCATTCTCAATGTAGTTGCTGTGAAAAACAATGATTAACATTCCTATAGGTTAAAGATGCAACTTAAAAAAAAATCATGTTTGTGGCACTATTGGGGTGAACTGTTAAGAATTCAATTGACATGAGATTAGAAATACACCAATGGATATTGAGTCAATTCTTGCTGAACTCCGGCTGTT
The DNA here is from genome assembly GCF_918807975.1 of Aplidium turbinatum. Lineage (NCBI taxonomy): Eukaryota > Metazoa > Chordata > Ascidiacea > Aplousobranchia > Polyclinidae > Aplidium > Aplidium turbinatum. The sequence goes on from NC_137477.1 coordinate 22,279,780, forward strand.
GAAAAACTTTTACGTTAGCTCGCACTTTCAAATAGACTCACTCGCAAAAAACGTTTCTCGGCAGCAGAATGTTGCAGAAATTGCCTGCAATACACACCGGCGCAGGCGCGAATCTAAGAGTTTTTTTCGGGGGGGGGGGCCAGAAAATTTGAAAATCAATTAAAAAGAAAGAAAAAGCTAAACAGATATGAACAATGATACTACGACATGTACGATATGCCAGAAAATAGACATTAAAACAACCATTTTCATCAATTGTGATGCCGAGGGACTAATATCAGCTGTTTAGAAGCATATCAAACCATTTGAATGATGCGAAAACATACAATTTTTCACAAAATTTCGGGGGGGGCCCGGGCCCCCTCCCCCATAAATCCGCGCCTGCACCAGCGTTTCGGCCAAAAAGCTTGCCTCATCAATATCGCACCACTAATTCATGTTAGAGGCCACTAATTCTCAACTACCACTGGAGATGCCGATCACCCAGGTAAAAATCAGTTAATATAGTTTCGGGAGAGAATTTTATTTTTTATACCAAAGACAGGCAAGACACAACAATACCACAGGGTTGAGCATTACAACAGTATATTTTTTACATATTTACAAAAATTTTAACAGTCAAACGTTTTCGGCTTAACTTAAGCCCTCATCAGGAATCTGCAAATATTTATAAAATACAATAAATTTCAACTTCTTGAAAGTAACTACCGTAACTAACTAACTAAACAACTTACTTTCAACTTACTATAAGTTGTTTAGTTAGTTTAGTTGTTGTTTATTAGTTAGTTACGGTAGTTACTTTCAAGAAGTTGAAATTTATTGTATTTTATAAATATTTGCAGATTCCTGATGAGGGCTTAAGTTAAGCCGAAAACGTTTGACTGTTAAACTTTTTGTAAATATGTAAAAAATATACTGTTGTAATGCTCAACCCTGTGGTATTGTTGTGTCTTGCCTGTCTTTGGTATAAAAAATCAGTTAGTCTTACGTCATAAAAAAACGACCAAATAAAATGACACTACTAATTTCAACCAACTAGGTTGAAAAATGATAATTATTTTGTTTTGTAACCAAACTTTTTCTCTTTCCATTGCAATTATATTGCTAAGCGCTAGCAGCTGATTCAGATAACTTCGATACATTGCCCTTAGCTGTCATAAAAACGTTACCAATATTCTATGAATTAATTATCTTGAAGCTATGCTCTGCTATCAAAAGCAGACTTGTGCAATGTGCATTATGTGCAATATCGACGAAAACATAAATTCTAATGTATAAGCAGGTTTCAAAGATTCATTGCAGCCAAGACTAATACGGCTTCAAATAGTTTTCACTGTTTATTCGACTATCTGACAATTAAACTAATGATATAAGCACTTTTTACATCTGCAGAAGCTAAATCAGTGCAAAAAACTGATTTGCTGACTGGAAAAAAATTGTCTTCATAACTCAAATAACACCCCATTGCCGCAATCTGCCACAAAACACGTCTCATCGATTTTTACAAACACTGTTCCCTTCCACAAAAAAAAATTCTGAATCATAAAACGAGGAACAGATCGTGTTTTAACAATAACTAACGTGGAATTACTTGTGAGAGCCTTGGAGACAACGCAAAGCAAGAGATAACAAATCTACGTTAACTGACATGAAATTAAATAGTTAGAAATTGTCAAAAATTGAAATTGGTCGTGTGCGTCTATCTCTCTATACGTATAGATAGAATTATTTTTGGACACTTTGAGTCAATCACACACTTCTCATCTAAGAAAGATTGTCCTTTTAACATCGCTTCGATAAACACGGCCACGTTTGCAACCTGGGTTAGTAGATAAAATGCAACAAAACCTATTACCAACTAGCCATGAGAAAACTCAAAAACAAGCTAATTTTTTTTACTGCGAAAGTAAAACAAACATCGACTACACTTATCTCGACTGTGGGCTCACCACAAAACAATATAGTGTGCGCAATGCGCATGGGCAACAACCAATTCCATCAAAGGACAATCACCAAATTTACAAAGTTGAATGGACAAGATATTAACAAAAATATCTTCTGTAGGTGTTATACAGCGAGTCTTTAACAACAATATGGTCAGGTGATAAAACAGAGGATGTGGCTCTACAAGAACACAAAAAGAACTAACACATTGACCATTCATAAAGATTAAACAAAAGGTTATCCTGTCATTCAAAGTCATTTACTTAGACAGCAAAATCCGTCAAATCACGTCTGCAGAAGTTGAATCAATGTAAAAACGACGGATTTTGCTGTTGAGTAGTTGGATATCGTTAAATTTAAATCGCGTGATCAATGAATGGGTGGCGATAATTAATGCATTAATGTTTGATTTGGCATATCAGAAATAGGAAATTCATTATTATTGGCCCTGCTATCCTTCCTTAGCATTGTCCTGGAAAAGGATTGAACGATCAACTAATTACAACTCGACGGTTGAATGCATGGGAGAATATTCAAATCACTTCAAACAGAACTTTACCTGAAAACTGGAAATTACCACTGCAAAATGAAACGTGTTAATTTTTATTGAATCTAGATAGAAAAAAAATTAACATACATTCACTGCAAGTTTTAAAATGGATAAAACAACTCATGGTCAGTGAAGATGTAGCGGTGACAATTATCTTCAGATCAGAAACGTCGGGTATCACCATAAAATAGGGCATGCTTGTTACTCTCTGCTACTTCGCTGACGATATATATCAGGTTAAGAGAGCAAATTATTGGCAATTTGAATGCCATTTTGTTTACAGATGTACCTTTTCGATTTTTTTAACGTAAAACAAACTTTTTCGAATGAAACATTAGAACGCTTTTCTCTTTATTTATCAAATACGCCGCTGTGTAAAACCGAGAAAATGCCCTGATGCTTGTTGCGCTTGTTGAATTAAACTCGCAATGGTTGGCGTTCCTTAGTGAGTTCTCGGCCTTCCGCTGACGCTAGGTAGATCACTGCTTCTATACAAGTAAGTAGTCAATCCAAAAGAATCGTTTTTATGTGAAGGTAAGTACGGATGATTGAAACACATGTAGATGAATTCTCTGGATTAATGCATGACATGAAAAAGACAATTTGATAACGTTGATTCAACATCACCCGATGAAAACCAGCATAGAAAAAAATCTGCTTCTCAAACATAAGATTGTCAGAAACCATCGATATTTCGCTTTTCTTTGTCAACACTGAAGCGATGCAAAAATGGTTTTAAACCAACATGTTCAGTTAGCAAAACCGGCATTTTTTCGTTGAACGAACGTCGACAGACCGGTGTTAACAAATCATATAGAATAAAACAAGATAAACAAAATGCCCTTTGACGTCACATGTCTATTACGTTAAATGGCAGTTTTGGAAACACAAGGGAAATAATTTGTTGTGTGGATTGACGTCCATCGCATGGGCATTGTATTTTATTGACGCAAAAAAAAGAAAAAAACTACAACGGCACAATCTACAAAATCGTTAATAGATTGAAACGTTCTGGATCGTTGAAACCGTGAGACTTGTAGAGCAAGAGAAAGCTTTTTGTTTGAGCTAAGCCAGATGAGGAAAATATTATAATTCATGTATTTTTAACTTCAATGAGCAATAAGCGGGTCATGCAAAGGTGACATAGTCAGCGGTTTGTTCCTTCGCAAGGTAGGAGGAAGACAAATAAAATCATGGCAAGTGAAGCTTCGAGACAAACCGTTCTGTGGCTGAAAAAGAGCAACCAAACTACTACGACTGTGAATGAATCAATCGTATTAGAGAAAGCGTGGTGACCAGAGACCAGTTTGTTGCAGGCTGGTCTTGAAACTGTGCCAGAATAATAATAAAAATAATCACGTTTTTATTTGCGCCCATTGCGATAACATACAGTACACTGCGATCACAGATGCAATACAACAGACGACAGGAAGCAGCGAAGTGACATATATACGTCTTCGAGTCAGCTGCTCCCCTTATTTTGGCTTGCCATTAAGTGTCTTTGCCGAGACACAGACGCTTGCTCTGGAGCGGTGTCGAACCCACGTCCTTTCGAACATAGCGCAGACGTTCTCACCACTCGGCTACGCAGCCGACGAGCAAATATTCATTACTACTCTGAGAATTTTTGACAATTAATACTTTAGAGCAGGGGTCACCAAACTTTTTTCTCTGAGGTGCCGGATTGCTGCGAAATTAACAGCTGCGGGCCGGGTGCAAATTGCAAAAAGATATACAACTACTTAGAATCTCCATTGACTTGAATAGAGCACAATAAATAACAAAGTCAGCGGTGGAATAGCAAAGTTGTAATGAAAATCGAAAGGTTGCTGGAAAAGTTATCCCCTGCTGTGGTACACTACAGGGCATCGTGCTCTTGAAAAGACATTACATTTTTCCAAATTTGGCCTAGGCTGTACCCATTTGTGGTGACCTAATGATAAACAGCAACGCCAGTCCTTTACAAAAAGTTTGGTAACATTTTTACCTAACAGTTGTAGTGCAGCTGTTATTTCCGCAGCACGTGGCGGGCCAGATGAAATCAGTTCGCGGGCCGGTTCCGGCCCGCGGGCCGTAGTTTGGTGACCCCTGCTTTAGAGCGACGAAAAACTAGAATGTAGTTTTGTTTGCTTTAAAACGTAAAAACCAACACTAGCCTACCCAACAGCTATCACAATGGACAAAACAGCAAGACCTAAACAGAAAACAAGCAACTAAGACAAAAATTTGAAATTAACGTTCAAGTCATGCATACAAACGTAAAAATTACGTCCATCACACTCCGATATGATGGACTTGCTTATTTAATTGTGTAGCCAAGACGCCGCAAAAATAAAAATCATGCGACGGAAATATGAATGAAGTTTGCAAGTTAATGTTACGTCAGCAACACTCGTAGGCAGCGGATAGATGAAACAATTGCAACCCACTAGAGTGGCGTGACTTGCAGATAATAAGGCTGTGATACATCGCTGAAAGACTCAGAGGCTTAAATGAGCTCACATAATCTTGTCAGAGTGGGGAGAGACTTAATTTAGTATATTTGCCGCAGATGGCGATGGAGAATGGGGCCGGTTTCAAGTTACTCGTTTCTGGGGAGAACGAACTTAAAACTAAAAAGCAATGTTTGCAGGTGGATGTTAGGGACAGTGCCATCCCTAGTTGATGTGAACAAAGTAATGAAAAGCTTTAATATGCTACGTTTGGTACATGACAATAAATTGCTACAATTGCTCGAATCATAGGACTAATGACAAAGCAAAATGACAAGGTCAATGACACAACTTGAACCAAAATTTTACTTACCGGTACTTTAGACAAATTTGAACAGCCCCGAAACAAGGCAATGACCAACATTACGTGAAAACGTGATAACTGTAAACCCAGAAATCGAAAGTAAGCAATCTCTTGCATCACTAACTATCACGTCAAAAATTGTAAGGAAAGTTTGATTTTTTTTATCAGGAAGCGGAATAGGAAATGGAACAGAAGCGGATGGTATCTCGGTAGCAGTTACGTGTTGGTGACAGCCCATTGCGTAGACTTCAACTCAAACCGGAAGTAGGAAAGTCTAGCAGTTGCTGTACGAGTAACTTGAAAACGTGCTCCTAGAAAACCGAGCAACGTCCATTTTTGGCTTTGACTGAATTTCTGTAGGAAGTTACATAACTTCATGTTTCAATTTTATCTGTAATTTTATTACTTTTATCTCCAGCTATCGAATTCTTAGACTTATTCAAAATCACGCACTCATCCAATGCAATGATGGTGATTTTTTCCAACTTTATATATTGCTTTCATTTTCTTTGGTTGTGAGAAAATACGATCTAGAATTTGCACAAATAACCAAATCTCTCAACATAACATTATTTATTGACTTAGAATCGATTTTGTTATAATAATAGCACTTTAAGCTACAAAATGTAGAAATGTAGATTAGATTTGAAAAGAAAAGGGAAAATGACACAGGCATAGTGGAAAGACTGCGCAGTGCCCAGCCCAGTCAGCAAAAGTCTCATTCTTATATCTTTTCAACGTCAGAGCCGTTGCAAAACTTTGTACGTTGGGCTTCCAAAACACTGCATTTCGTACAATTGCGTGACAGAAGAGGTTGAGTAGAACAATTTGTCTTTGCATGCAAATAAAAACGCTGCATTAATAGTCAGATTTGCTGCGACAACAAGAAAACAATTCGTGACGAATACAAATGCCATCCCTCGACTGAAGACCCTTCTCAAACTTCCTCACATGGACAACTCTCGTTCTCCACCTAGCGGCCATTTTGAAACCAACTTGAAGCACACACAGCTTTTTTACAAAAAGGGCGCAACTGCATATTGTGGTTGGACAAACCTATGTGGCAACACACCTTCTTTTCTGATTTCACAAAAGCTTACCAAAAGTTATTTTCTTACGCATCGAGAAGAAATTAAAAAAAAGTTTGTTGTTTGTTTGTATTAAAACAACGCGACCTTGAAGAAGCATGATGGGATTCTTATTATTGTGTTGAGATGCAACATCCAGACTTCAGATCGTTGTTCTTGATTGGTGCTTGGTCAATCAACGCAAAAAAAATCGTCCAACGTGGTGCTGTGTCAATCAATTTCAAAAAATATTCAGAATCTACACGAATGGTTAAGAAACTGAAACCCTGGAATTTCTGAAACCCTTGAAACTCTAGATGCAAGTCCTCTCGTTCGGTGAGACATATATTAAAATATAATATTTTATTGAAAAAAAACAAAAAAACATAAATTAACATTTGCAGCAAACAAACAAGACAACTACACTTGAACAAGAAATAAATGCCCCTATCCCTTTATTCGCTTGAACCAATAAACATAATATAACCCACTTATCATAATTGAAAAACAAAGGAGTCTGCAAAACTGTAAAAAATATTTTGGGTTGTAATATTACAAATATCTTATAAGTGTGCCTAAGTTATCATCAAACCAGGGTAAGCGACAACTGGCTATGCTCCACGAAACACAACATGTTCGCTGTGCTGGTGAGTACTCAGCCTGGCGATGATAGCATGGTTGAACTTTACCATGGCAAGAAATCTAAGGTTACATTTTTGAAACAGCACTTCCAAAAGTCCCACTATGATAAGCAACCGCTTGCTCTCAGAAGAACCTGAAAATCATGATCCCATTCAGCAAATGAAAACTTTTTATGTTGATTCATCGTTTAAAAATATGATTTAAATGTAAAAAGGACTGATTTGCTGACTGGGCTGTGACTAGAGACGATGTCAAAACAGGTGAACACCAGTGTTGTGAATGCGGTGTCTTTGCACATTCAAAGACATCCTCTAAGCAAACTGTTCTTCCAATGCTAGTTTGATGTCCTGATATTGGAGTTCAAAGTGCATTGTCACCAAGAATAGGCCGCTCATGACCTAACGAGCTGATCGTATTTCGCAAAAAGGTAAATTATTAACAGAATGAGAATTAAAGGACAGCTAACGAATCACGAACATAGTGACTGAAAATTACGAACTTGCCAACGCAAATTTGGTCAGCGAATTAAGATTGATAGAAAGGTCAAATATCTTGACCACTTGACGGATTTGTGAGTATACTTTGCTCGTTCTGTGCCGCACACTCACACATAGAGATGATTGTTATCTTTCAGTGTAGCCTACGTATAGTACGAATGAAAACAAGTGATATAATACTGTAGATTTCAATTCAAAGGAATCTTCATTTGGTATCTATGACAAATGTAACATTACTCCAGCATGTGATTTTAATTTCCGATTCAAAACATCATTGATCAAGATCAATCTGGTGTTTACGAGCATTGTTCGTCAGCTTTTTCTGCAAATAAAGATCTCTTACTCTAACTTGGAGTATCTTATTGAAAAATGGATCAGTAAATATCTATATGTATTATGTAATCGAAACTGTTGACAACACACTGTAAGCAGACGGTTTATCTTCGTCGAAGAAATAGTGTTTACCAATTTTTGGGCATTGAGCTATGGGCACGAGTAAATCGCCTAGTCAATGCCATCAGTTTTGTACACTTGAAAGTTATCCGATGATTAAGATCTTTTCAAGTTTCAGAGAGACACGAGACTGAGTGCAAACAACAAATCAATGACCCAAGGGCTGATTCAAGCTAATAGCTTTCACATAGCTTTCTTTCATATATTATGGAAATTCCAGTAAACCCTGGTGAACCTCTACTTAGAATAGGGTGTGTTTTTTGCAAATCACGGGCGATGATCGCTTGTTTTGTGATTTCAAGCTAACTAGTAACGACCAAAATGAAACGACGTATGCTGCTATAAATCGCTTTTTAGATAAAATTGGACATGTTGACTGGCTATCGAAAACACACAAAATTAGATGTTAACTAACCAAATGTTTACCGGTACTCGGCTATAGAAGCTATTACTATATCTTGTTGAATACGCACGCGAAGTTATAACGCAAAAAAGAAACTTTCTCAATTGAATTTAGTTTGTAAAACCTTCGAAGATGCTAAATGTTTCATGAGTCACCACAGTAAATTTACAAATAATGTTCAAATATCTGTTAACAAGAGGATGCTTTGACATTACAAGCGCATGAAACATAAGAACCTTAGCTGACAGAATCCGCTGCTTCCTTGCTTTCACATCTTTATCACGTTAAAACAACGAAGCAGTCGCAAATGCTACTTTCCGTTTTCGACCTTCAGAAAACAGGAACCATTCTTAGTTCAGAATACCCAATCAAGCCTGATATCTCTTGACCTACAAACTCCAAGAAAAACCAGAAACAGCCCACGCAAAATTTCAAGCTCACACATACCAATACCATCATCCTGTATAAAAACCGTTAAAATCCCAAACTATTAGCTGCACTTTCATGATCGCTCAAGAGATTAAAGGCAGCGCCACATGCTTTTAAGAAAAGTAAATATATCGCGGCTTCGTAGATTTGTTGAAATTCGCATCTAAATTAACAATAACGAAGCACTGATATTTGTAAATGTTGATTTAATGTGAAAAAAGTGAATTTGTACTTGATGGTTTCGCCCACTCGTAAATCAATTGTGGACAAATAGAAGGGCTATCATTTCATGAACCAACGGGAAGGCAATCCTGGCTTAAGTCATAGTGCTTTTAATGGGAGGAAAGTCATTGATAAAAACTCAGTTCACAAAACAGAATGTAAAATGCAAATTCCTCGACATCAACTGGCATGAGCTACAGAACATTTTTGACAGCAACTTCGAAGAGAAGACGTTTTTTTGGTAGCCTGCTCTTTATATGCCAACATAATGCCATGTGCAAGCATGACATTCGTAAATCACTTAGCGTCAGAGCGGTATCTGTGATCGGTAAGCACGAAGGCAGCCATGTGCTTCACACCATGATGAAAGTACTTTATTTTTCAAGCGATTTGTCAAAACATACAAATGAGTAACAACAAAAGCAGAAAAAGCTGAACGGACTATTTCATCATAAGTATTTTACAACATTTTTCTAATTACAACGTTGAGTTTGGAATCCCGATAAATTTGCTTCGAAATAATAATAATGCAGCAGCCACTAAAATAACAAAGACACAAATATGAAATACCTTCTTGAAATATTGAATGCTTTACATGGCGCGTATTTGAAGGCTTTCAGCAAGTGCACTACTACGTACTACCCAGCCAAAAAATTCTCTCTGTTCTCTTCACATCAATTCAATGTCTACACTCAGCATTCATTTCTTTTGTTGGATATTTAGTTCAGTGAAAACAAAATCTGACTTTTGTTACAATTAAAACAAAAAAAGTAGTTTATTAAATAGCATGGCACGTTTTCATAGTGTAGATTTTGCATGATATTTCCATTTCTTTCTATAGCATACAAGTTTTTGCTTTGGGTCAGTAGTTCTCAATTTTTTGTATTTTTCCATAGGACGATTTCAGAAAAAAATTTTGCTGCTGCGACGAGAGTAAGTTTGTTAAGACCATTACGTAATGGTCTTAACTTCATTAGCAAAGTTTTATTTATTAAAACTGCAGCAAAATGAAGTACATACTAAACATGATGTATTTATCTTTCCTTCTTTTTTTGTTTTCTGTGATAAGACAGCCAGTCACGTAGTCACGTTTTCTTTTTACCAACAATACTACAGAATTACACTGAAGTACACCATAAATGTTTTAAGCTGGAAGTAATATTCAAATGTTCAAATATTCAAATTTTAAGCTGGAAGTAATGTTCGACGAAACGTTGGGGTGAATGCAGAATACCAAATTGCTACAGTTTGTAATAGGTTCACCTATCTTTAACAGAAAATCGTATCGTGTTTTCAAACTGAATGCATGGAGAACAGTCCAATTCAAATTTGCTTCCTGTCGATTGGCTGAGTTCCATTGGTGATTTGTGCAACCAGTCTCTGCAGGAAATGAGATTTTATTCCATTTCGGATTGAGCGCAAAAATCGCGTTTCAAATCAGCCACTTCACCAGTTGATGAAAAGTGGTTTGGTAGAAAGCATGAGCCAATTCGGAACAAATACGGAAACTGTCGAAGGAAATATTACCCTCCAATAGTGGAGAAAGTAATGCGAAAATTCAATCCAGACCACACAAATTCAAGCAAGCGTGCAAAGGCTGCTCAATACAGTTCCCACAAACCTCAATTTTGAATTTGTTTTGCTTGATTGATTTAGCTGCAGTTAGCATAAACACAAAATACTAAAGTTAAGCGCATTCCTCAACTACAATCCAATGCTAACTCGTAAATCACGAATGTGTTTGTTTCATGACGTCAAGATGAAATCGTGAGTAAACAATTGTGAAATTCAACAAAACAAGCAGAGTTGCTTAGTAAAAAAGTAAAGAGAAACGCATAAAAAAAATGTAAAACAATGATGTTCATCAATAAGGCAGTTCAAAAAAAGGTTTCCAAACTTTGATTCACGCAAAAACTTATCTGTCCTAGTTTCGTTTTGGAGTTTCATGGTGAAAGATTTTGTTTCGACCTGTCTTTCATAAAGCGAAATCTTGCTTGGCTAAAATAAGAAATATTAGTATGGATGGCACCAAACGTCTCAGTTTTATCTGATATATTATTCAAAAAACCCGTTTCCTTTTGTTGATAACACAATTGAAAGCATTCCACGTAAACGTGTATTCTTCAAGTGAAAATGAACCACAACTTAAGTTCATGTAAAGCACAAATTCTGTAGACAAAGCGGGAATGAGCTTCGTCTACAAACTCATTACTGCGGCCACGTTCGACTTTCAACCTTCTCCGTCTTGGGTTATGTCATTGCCATGCCAAAACTCGCCATGTTATGCATAGCATTATACGTTTTGAAGTCAAATAATTTGTGTGGTGAAAGGTATGACTTGGTGTTACTGTTAGTGATACTGCAGTATCGTTAACTTAAACCTTAAGATTGAACCAAGCCACAATTTTTATCTACTGTATATTACCGCTGAATAATTCACTTTGGCCGCCAAGTTTCTCGATCTGCAAAGCGAAGCTGTAAAGAAAATCCTTTGCGTAAATTGACCCTGTATCACTATCAGCAATCCCCTTAAACATGTGATCAAGTCACAGCCTCTATCTTCTACACTGAGTCACACGTTTAACGCTCCTAAAGATCAAGTAATGTGTTTATTGTGACTGTATTTTTGTGAAACCGATGACCAACATTGACTACTGGATACTGATGCTAAATGACGTTTTGATCACTAATGAAATTTCTGCCACGTGTGTGAAGATTCACGCCGCAGTTTGCAGTATATTAATTTTTATCGAGTTTGTGAATGATAAACTATTGTCGCAATGTCCACAAAAAGCTATGTGACTATTTACAAAACACAGAGATACCTACCTGTGCTCTAATCTAATGCACAAAATCAGGGTTGAGAAAAACCCGGGTTTTTTAAAAAAGCCCAACTCGCCCGGGTTTTTTTGGGTTTTATTGTTTTTTTTCAAAAAAGATGCAAAAAAAGGTAGATTCATGCTTATTTCACCTCAAAACTACTTTTTATGAATGAAGTGCCTTTCACTCACAGTACATGCTTGCCATAACTCAATAAAATAATGCACTAGGGCTGTTGTTGCTTGAATGTTGCATCATCCATTAATTTCAAGATCAAGTTGGATGTTGCATCATCCACTGATTTCTATATCAAGTTGATGCTACCGTGGTAGAAATCACATTATTGCATCATTTGCTATAGGTTTGAAGGCAAGGAGCATTTATGCCATCATGTTTAAATATTTTTTATCATTTATATATATATATATTATATATAGTAATGGATGAGCAATTGAGCGATTGCGTGGTCAATTAGGCAAATGCTCTGAAACAGCCATGCATTAAAATCCAGAATCTGTAATTGGTAAATAGCCTCCTAAATTGCATTTCACACCATATATACAGACTACAGTAGAGTAGTACATTCACCAGTTTAACTATAAGGCCTTCTTGCATCAATGAGTTTTAGTGTAGTATACACAAAGTGGCATTACTTGATTTTTGTGTACTGTACAATATCCACTGCGTTTTCAGTTTATTCTTGGAAATTTACTTCACAATCACATCCTTAAGTCCTAATTTAAAGTTTGTTTTAAACAATATCATAATGTCAAGTTTGCCTTTCGATAGGAAAGTGAGGGTTTGAAACCTGTCAGAACATGCTTTTTCATTTTCTTAATCCACAAATACACAAGTTTACAACTTAATTAAACTAACCAAGCAAATGATGAAGAGTATGGACAAAATTGGAATCAAGACTGGAAGAAGAAGTGAAGAACCGGAACCCTGCGATTGCTGACCACCATCTCGATCAGGAGGATAAGCAAAGAGCTGTGGAATCTGCTCGAAGTTACTTGGAGGTCTTGATGGAGGAACTTTAATTACATTAGACTTTATAACCTGAAATAGAATTTTAACAAAACTAAAATGAACTTTTGATGATAACATCAAGAAAAAGAGTGGTACGTACAAATGTGTCAAATTGGCTCATGATACAAGAGGAGCACTTGCAAAGAAGACAAACTGACTTCTATCAGTCAACAAATGAAATAAAATCCAGCAACTTTTCAAGGCTATTAGCTCCATTTTATTATGCAGCATAAAAAACTTGACTTTAGATCATTGTTTAAGGAGAAAAAATGCCCAATAGGTGTTACATTATTTATTGCAGGCAGAGGCCAACTGTACTGACAAAATTAATTTTTTTAATTGTTTGTTCCGTTCAAAATAATCAGCCTCTGTCTGTAATTAAAAATGTAATCTGTATTTAAGCATTTTCTATTCTCAAAAAGGTTTGATATACTTGACCCATCAACAACACAAATCTGGCTCAGTCATTACACTGATTAAGTGTTTTTACAGGACTATAAACAACTGTGCCAGGTGAGACCTTTAAAGAAACAATAGTTGTTTTGCATTGGTTTTAAACAACTGTTTGGGCACTACTTACGCTTTGAGATTGCAAAATTTGACCTCTGTTGCCATTAGAGAAAAGTAGAGCAATGCACAACATATAAGACACTATCAGATATAATCTACTGACATTACAAATATCATACCACGTATTCAGTCAAATCATTCTGTGTTACTGCAACAGTAGAGTTCAATAAGAAGAACGTTTCATTTTCATTTGCTCCTGTTTGTTTCATAACTGTCTTCAAGGTAAAATGAGATTGAGGTATAAAAACTTAGAAAAGCTTTCCACATCAAATTATATGACAGCAAATATGCCACACAATTGCGATAAAAAGTTACAATTTTAATAAAAAATTTAGCAGTAAAATACCTGAAATATCGACATAATAAACATTAAATTAAAACTGACATAAAAGTATTAAATACCATAACAAAACATGAAGATTTTCAATCAATGTAGGTTTGATTGTTTTCAGGCATCTGTAAATTTTTTTTAAGCCTTGTGGCATTCTTGTGCTTATAAATACATGCCTCTAAGCTCGGTTATTTTTCCGGCAACCAAACATGGCCTACCAGAGCTGATGGAGGTGTTGATGCAGGACAAAGCATGACTTTCACTGACGGGGTGGAAGCTGAACTGGTGACCTTGTCGGGTCTTTTGCTCCCATCCCCTCTCATTTCACTATGTAATGTAGGACGTAGGTAGTATATAATGTATTGTTGTGATATTTTAAGAAAAAAAGTCCTTTTTCTACATGACATGAAAAGTGAAAATCCTTAACGCAGTTTAAAGTTTTAGAATTATATCAATCATACAAACTATCCAGGCAGCAGAGGTACTTCTAAATACCCATTGTCAGAGTTGCCAGCTTCAAAAGACCAGTTTTTCAGATTATGAGTACAGGTTAAAATTATGGTCTGACAACCATTAAAAATGTCTGCCAGTTTTTCAAAATGCTGACAATGCCCACCAAAGTGTGTTATCAGTAGCTTACAGTTTTCGTATGTGAAACTTGGCAAGTTATAATTCTCAATTGCAGAAAAAATTTATCAAAATTGTGAGTTGTGGTATCTTTGACTTTGGTTTTAATAAAATAAATAACATTTTTACGATAGCACTAGGCTACTTAAAACATTTTGCAACACTGACTATGGGTATTTAGAGGCACCCGACAGAAGTGCAAATTCATCCAAAGAAAAATTATTTGGGCTGGTAGGATTTAAAGCGCTTGCAATTCCATTTTTTGTTAGAAAAAAAAACAACTTTTGACTGAACTGCCAAATTTTTTATTTATTTTCATAAATTATTTTGAAGTTTTGTCAAATAAGGGCAAAGTTAGATAGGCTACTGCAAAGAACATAAATTTAATCGCTGCTGATCGGCAAAGCATATCGGTGCAACTTTGGCACATATACTCTTTTATTTGCTATCAACTACCGGTACTCAGCTAAAAATGCAGATTGTTCATCTTGCAGGAAAACATTTTACTGGACCTTCAGAACTTTAATCCTAGTGTATTGTAGTGATAACTGTAACATTGTAATGAGCAGAGGCGTAGCCAGCAAACTATTCTGGGGGGAGCAAATAATATTTTTGCACATGTATGTTAACATTGTGCATTTTGAGAGTACTTTCAAGCTAAATCAATAGGCTAGTAAAACTTTGCCAACTGATGCTGTAACAAAGTTTGAAATGTTTATTTAAAATATTTCAGGGGGGCAATTACTTCTTTTGCCTCCTCTCCCTGACTATGCTCCTGGTAATGAGCACTTGAGCAGTGTTGTTTTTTCAATTCATTGTAAGTGTTTAAGTTTCAGTCTTTGTTTCATCTAGAAAATAATTTGTTTGAGTTTTTATCCTCAGACTGACAAATCCTCTGACAAGATATTCTTGGCAGTTTCACATATTAAAACCAAACCGACACCGCATGACCTATAGCGCTGCTACAACAAAAGTGTTAGCGTCACCTGACAGCTACAATGACATGACGAAAAACGGATGCAACCTAGTGCGTACCCTGAACAGTTCGTACCCTCAGTTCATACCCTGAAAAGATCAAGAGAAAAAATTAAAAAAAGCGGAAATCGCTGATCGCAGCTTACGCAAACATTTAAAAAATTTCTCCCTGAACAGATCGAGAGAAAGATAGCACAAAGCCGAAGTCGCTGATCGCAGTTTCCGCTAACCCTAACCATAACCCTTACCCTAATGCTAACCCTCGCTCATCGCAGTTTCCGCAAACATTTTTCCGCAGTTTCCGCTAACCCTAACCATAGACTAATCTATGCTCTAACCTTCGCTGACCGCAGTTTCTGCAAACATTTTTCCGCAGTTTCCGCTAACCTTTACCCTAACCCTAGAGTAATCTATGTTCTAACCCTAACTCTCGCTGATCGCAGTTTCTGCAAACATTTTTCCGCAGTTTCCGCTTACCCTAACTCGGCCCTAACTCTAACAATCAAGTAATCTATGCTCTCTAACCCTAACCCTCGCTGATCGCAGTTTCCGCAAACATTTTTTCGCGGTTTCCGCTAACCTTTAGGCCTACCCTAACCATAGAGTAATCTATGCTATAAAGTCTAACCCTAACCCTCGCTGATCGCAGTTTCCGTGAATATTTTTTCGCAGTTTCATTTTTCCACAGTTTCCGCTAACCCTAACCCTCAAGTTTGTTTGCGGAAACTCTGATCAGCGAGTTCGCCTTTGTGCTATTAAACTGCGATCAGCGACTTTGGCTTTTTTAATTTTTTCTCTTGATCTTTTCAGGGTACGAACTGAGGGTACGAACTGTTCAGGGTACGAACCAGGTTGCATCCACGAAAAACCATTCAGCTCCTACAACATCAAACATTACCGTATGCATATATGCCACCTTCCCATATCATACCCTAGTACCTAGTTGTAGCCACAGTTCACAACACACACTCTTTATGACACAAACGAATCTATATATAATTTGTGTTTTTCGTTTTATGTTGTACCTTTATATGATATGTAACGGCTACTCTAGGTCAGTGGTTTTCAACTTTTTTCATCCCATGACCCATTTTAACAACCCAATGTGACTAACAAAAATTTCAAAAATTTTGATTCAGGCATATGTAATACATTTGCAGACAGTGCATACCGTTTCGACCTTCCAGCCTGCTGAGTGCAGTAGGTAGGCTACATTGGGTATGGCTACGGAGATTGATCGATTGAATCTTTATCCTCGGACTGGGAAAGCTTCTTGCAGAGCTTAATCCTGGCAGTTTCGCATACTTGTAGAGCAGTGGTTCCCAACCTTTTTGTTGTCACGGACCCCCTTAGACAAATTATTAATTCTGCGGACCCCTACCTAAATTTTGCCTGAAACTCAATTAACATACTATCGACTATTGTAATAATTATGCTACTCAACTACTGTAGTGTGTCATATTGCATTGCCGCTATGACTCCTGCGCAAATATCAGGTTAAACAGTTGCTCAAATAAGAAAATGAATGAATTGTTCAAGAAATGTCAGCAGTATTTGAATATTAAGGTGACCCAAAATGCCATGTCGAAACTTTTTCAACTTAAGCAAATTTAATGAGAGGGCTGTTGTTTCCTTTCCTGAACTAAACGACTGAACTGTGGTTGAGTTTTTGACAATGCAACACGCATGTCATTTTCAACGTCCAGGCGATTTCGATGTTTAGTTTTTATTGTAACAAGAGCTGAGAATCCTGCCTCGCAAAGGTAAGTAGTTATCAATGGTAACAAAACAATAATCGCTTGCTTTGCCAAGAATGGCTAGGTTTGCAGTTGTGAGCACCAAAATTCTTCCACAGTTTTTGAATGAAATTCAATGCGTAATTACTCTTTTGATCTCAAATCATGAGAATGTAATCGACAATAGATGTAGTTTAAGGTCAATGTACAGTGTACACACTGTAGGCAGCAGCATAGGTATATTGCAATACATACCGGTACAGTTTATTCTCGCGGGCTTGAGGTTGACACATTTGCATTTAAAGAGAGAAATGAAAGTAAAAAGATCGCTTTTCGTTTTTTTCCAAAATCCATCAAGGTAATCATGGACCCCCAAATGCTTTCTCACGGACCCCCGAGGGGTCCGCGCACCCCAGGTTGGGAACCACTGTTGTAGAGGCTTTGAATCACTGACGCAGGCCCGGTCACCGAGATTGACAAAGTGAAGTTTCCGACTGTTGAAGTCTTGTTGCCGGGGAACTATTCCATCCATTAGATGCCGCTGAATGGAGAGCAGTCCTTAACGTGCGTTGCTCAAGCGCACACCCCGAGAGTCGAACCAGCGCCGCTTGATCTTGAAGCTTCTTCGTTCCAGAAGTGACGCGCTAACCAATTGAGCTATCGAGGCGGATACGTGTGACGTTTTCCCATTTGTGGAACCTAAGCTCCCAAAAATGGTACTACCGCCAACCTTGCCAAAGTGTTCAAACTGCAAGTAGTGTGCTTTGCGCAATGCACAGCAAGGTGACTCCAGTAAAGTGTTAATCGGCATAGACCAAGAGCGTCCATAACTGCAGACAGTACACATTGTTTCGGCCTTCCAAACATTATTGAAAAAAAATCTCGTATTTTTGTTTTTATGTTAAAAGACCTTTGTGACATATTTATGATAATTAATTGGCATTCTCATTTTACTGATTGGCATTTTAGAAATAGCAAAAACGGCACATACCAGTAACTCTAGTTCTAGTATCTAGTAGGATAATAATTAGTCTATTTTTCTGCTTAAATCTTTTGCTTTTTTTATTGTTTGTCTTCGCGACCCCCAAAGAAAAGGCAAACAGCCCACCCAGGGGTCACGACCCCCCAAGTTGAAAACCACTGCTCTACCCTCTAGCTAGGTAGTATTGACTCGTTTTTCTTGGTGTTTTTTGTTTCTCTTGTTTATGACTTTCTTGTTAGTATTCTATTTCATTGTTCATTTTTTACTATTTTTGCTACGTAAGTTATCATGAAGGTGAAAAACCACTATTGTGCTTGCAACACGATCATATTTATCATAATGCATTGCAAACCATACAACACAACTAATGGGTTTTGAATTCTTTGGTCTATCATATCATAAGCAGGAGCGAAGACATTAACACACCGCTCAGTTTAATTATACTACTTAAATGTTGTTTGAACTTTTATTTGCAATAAGTGCGGTAGCGATAAAACGCGAGTAACCACTGACGCAAAATAAAGTGAGCCAGATCATGAAGACCTTGAATACCGGTATACCGCGCCTCACGGCGTGAGAGGAAGGGTGACATAGCTAGTCAACGCTTGTATACACTTTCTCAACAATCGACTTGCAGACTAATAAAAGTTGACGTAGTGGTACTACCATGGATGGTGCTACACTGCTACAGTACCGCACTATTTTGACTTTGTTTGAACTTTAGTTTGATCGGTTTGATGTTCGTGTTTGTTTTGAAGTGACAACACTGCCAATGTTGCCAAGCCAAAACGTGTATATAATATATAACTATATAAAGTCGCCAATCTAATTAGTGAACGCTGTTAGTACCTAAAAGAATGTGCCATGAAATGCTTGGAGCAATGCCACAAGGTCTAAATTTTGAAAGTGATCATGCAAAACAATTTTTCCTCAAGTTTTTTTTTTCTTAATTAAGAGTTGTATGTACAACGATTTTTTGCCATTTAGTCTACTAAAAGATTGTGTATCTCCCCAGGAAGTCAAAAACTAATTGGACTTGTTTTTGATGAAATAAAAAATTGAGTAGTGATGACTTATAACATTAATTTTTCTTCAAAAATATTCTTTATTGTCTTTTGCACTTCTCCATTTTTAACCCTACTTGAGCTTTTTTGGGATGTTCATTGATAGCACGCCGACCGATATGCACCAGTCATGCCAACATGCAAGCTTCAAATTTGATAGGAAGCCAATTTACTAAACTTTACAGCAATCAGGATTGCTAATGTTAGTTGATTATCTGAGTTGTAGTCAGCAAATATTGTTTTTTATATAGCCTATATTGAGTAGCCTAATTTTGGGCTTTTTTGTGCGACTTTTACCATACAAATAATGAATTATATTTTATCATATGTGTTACAAATCAGAAGGAAATCTGACAATTTTGGTACGGTACCGTAACGGGAAACAATTTTTTGTTTGTTTTGTTTTTCATACCTTTATCCTGCATTGCGGGAAAGCGGACTTGAGCGCTATGCATCGGTGTAGGCTACGCCTTCCGACGTAGGCTACACCTTACCCACGCTGCAGCCGACGGCAATGTCTGTTTCCGGTTGTCTACTCTACTTATGACTTAAATTTGGTACTACCGGTACCCATTACTCGAAATTGATCACTGGGTAGAGGCAATTATCGTAAAGTTTCTTGCCCAGAGAAACAACAGCAAGTGCGGGTGGCTGGAGTCGAATATGCAGGATCTCGACTGCGAGCCCAACTCGATAACCACTCGGCCACTGCTGCCGAATTTGCATTTTTTTAATTGAAGCTAGAAGTTTTGCAGTGTTTTGAAACTCAGTAATCACATTTTAGAAATTTGTATTTTTAAAGTCATCATTTTGACCATAGCTAATAAATACTATGTTTTGACGAAACATAAAGTGCATTAATTTTCTCAAGTTCAAAATCATTATTCCTCCATTCACTATTGCTTGTTTGGACGTTATTGGTTTGACGCAAATAAATAATAAGAAGAAAATATGATAGAAACAATTTTTTTGTTAGCGCGGTAAGCTTAGTGGATAAAATAATTCACAGAATACAACGTCAGAGGGTCATAGCAAAGGTGCACCTGAGCAGGAGTTTTGTAGTACCGGTAGTCTATTTAGGAGCCGGAATGTCAGTTTTTGGCCGGAGTCTAAAATTCTTTGCAAAAAGAGGAGCCGGAGTCTGATTTTTTGCCAGTTACTGATACTTTTAAGATGCAATATTTACGCCTTATATGGCGCAGTTGTTCTTTTTGCGTAGCCTACTTCTATGGTTTTACTTTCCAAGCAGTTTTTTTTTCGTTTAGAAATTAGCTTTTCAAGGGATAGGAAAGGTGTAGCCTAAGTGTTAGACAGAGAATCCTGCAAAAAATTTAGGTTGTGGTTTATGTTTTACGTTTGGAGTCGGATTGGAGTTTGGATGATATTCAACAGTTCACAGAATTGGACTTGTTCAAAATTAAACACTCCTGAAATGGCAAGAAATGTTAATTTACATGTTCTCCGCTCCGTGGGGTCGTGGGGGGGGGGGGGCTGGAAAACTCCCTGAATCAGGACATAAAAAACCTCTCAGCTTATCTCCAGAAATGGCGATTGAAACTCAGCAACACCAAAACTGTGACAGCAGCTTTCCATCTACATAACCAGGAAGCTGATCGTGAGCTGAGTTTTCTGGGCAACGGAAGGTCAATGTCCTTGCCTCGCCGGAGTGCCTCCGAGTGACATTAGACGGATGGCTCACGCACCGCCTATTGGTGTAAAAGCAAGAAACTCTCATCGCTCGCTGTAGCCTACTGCTCAAGCTTTTTGCGGGCTCCGGCTGGGTAACTGGGCTGACACTTTGCGTGTGGCGGCCCTCACTCTTATCTGCTACTTAGCGGAGTGCTGTGCACCTCTTTGGTGCATCGGTGCTTGCTGCCACGGCATCGACATTGCAATCAACAGTGCTTTGAGCACATTGACCGGATGCCTGCGTCCCACACCATTGGACAATTTTTCCATTCTTGCTGGCATCTATAATTAATCTGCTGAGCTTCGTTTCGAAGGCGCTACTCTGTATCTCGGTTGACGGGCTTTGGAGCCCAGCCATCTACAGTACATTCCAGAATCTATGCTTCCCCAGGGGGAAACTCGTCGATTGAAACCAAAACACCCCTGCGTGCCAACCGCTCAACTTCTGGTCAACAAAGCTGATGTACAAAACATCTCTGCGACTAATTGGGTATACCATAAATGGAGTTCTCAATGGTTTGTGTGCCCCGATAGCTCAGTTGGTTAGCGCGTGACTTCTGGAACGAAGACGCTTCAAGATCAAGCGGCGCTGGTTCGACTCTCGGGGTGTGCGCTTCACAACGCACGTTAAAGACTGCACTCCATTCAGTGGCACCTAATGGATGGAATAATTCCAGGCAACAAGACTTCAACAATCGGAAACTTCACTCTGTCAATCTTGGTGACCGGGCCTGCGTCAGTGATTCAAAGATTCTACAAGTACGCAAAAATGCCAGGATTAAGCTCTTCAAGAAGCTTTCCCAGTCTGAGGATAAAGATTCAATCAATCAAGTCAAACGCCACCAGACTCCATTCGTTCATCCCCGATGCCGACGCCCGTCCCCACCGGCTTGACACCACCGAGACAGGCATGGGTGCGCCTCAACCGTCGCACGGGTGTCGAGCTTTTCTGCTCAACCATGCACCAGTGGGAATTGGGAAATGACTTCTTTTTCTACTTGTGCATGCGGTGCTGAGGAACAGACCGCAGACCACATCATCGGCGACTGCGCAATCTTCGGGCCGCCTGGTGAAGTGGAGGGTCTGCGAGAAGCTTCAAGATCAAGCGGCGCTGGTTCGACTCTCGGGGTGTGCTCTTGACAACGCACGTTAAGGACTGCTCTCCATTCAGTGGCACCTAATGGATGGAATAATTCCAGGCAACAAGACTTCAACAATCGGAAACTTCACTCTGTCAATCTCGGTGACCGGGCCTGCGTCAGTGATTCAAAGATTCTACAAGTATGAGAAACTGCCAGGATTAAGCTCTTCAATAAGCTTTCCCTGTCCGAGGATAAAAATTCAATCAATCAATCAAAGTCATTTTCAACTTTTTTACCATAATTTGTCATCATTGCTGGTCAAAACGGCAGCACACAGCAGACCTTTGACTAAACAACAAATGTAGGCCTATATGTATCACAAGAGAATAACACACAGAAAAAGTGAAAATTTGCAGTTATTGAACTTTAAACAATCTGGTTTTATACACGCAAAGCGGTGGAGTTCACAGTTGGAATTAGACATTTCAAAGCTCGCCTAGTAACGTTTAGCCAATCAGAGCAAAGGAGAGCAAGCTATCTTTGCTTGCCAACTATGTAGCGTTGGTTTTATGCAGTTTCCGTCATATTTATGCTGTAATTTTTTAGAAATAGAATTTTCTTGTGCGGTACTTGCAGGTTTGGCAGCAAATACTTATTTGAGATGTCTTAAAAAACTTAAAATTGGAAACCTGCTGCAAATAGTGCTTTCTATGACCCAGTTTAAATGGATTGTTAGAGCCATGCAGTGTTATCAATGGTTTGAATAGTTGATCATATTTTTATAAAAGAAGTTACATAGCCTGAATGGTGTGCTGTGCTGCAACTGCTACGTTTGTTTGATTTGCTACAATTCACTGGAGTGAAAAATTAAATCTAGAGGCCAAATCTTTTAAATGAAACCCATTTCTTACCTGCAAAGAGTCAAAAGTGGCTGACTTTCCAAAGACAACTTAAAACATTTTTCTTTGCATTCTTTGTATTGGCACTTGTGGCATTTTGCATCAAAAAATCAAACATGGTTTTAAATTGCACGTGACTTAAACCAGTACGGTAGGTTATAATATGCAAACAATTCATTGACAGGAGAATTTAAAATGGAACTTACACTAAAAAATTACCTTCTTGCTATTGTAGAAAAAGAAGAGATTGCGATTCATGTTGCATTTTTAGAGCACAAAGTTCCTCTTTCAAAGCTTGATTTTGAGTTATCAGCTTGCATGATTCTGCAATGAATAACAAGCTTGTAAACTATGGTTGTTTAAATTTAATGGTTGCATAAGATGAAAAAAAATGAACTGAAACACATAATACCAATAGCAGGGGCGCCGGAAGCGGGGGGGGGGGGGGGCAGGGGGGGAAATGGTGCCCTTTTAAAGTCATGTAAGCTACTGTACATTTTGCAATATAACAATTTCTGCTATTCAATCAATCAATCATTTTATTTTTCGTCATTAACGCGTCCGGACGAAAAAGATACTATAACTACAAAAATCGATATAAACCTACCAGCACGTTAACGAACGGGAAAAGGTGGCAAAATCTTGAAAGGTTTAAAACGTGCCTGAATGAAAAATTATGTAGTAGGCTATATATCAGTAGTTAGCACGGCCACAAAACCCAAAAAACAAATAGCAAAAAATAAAACAAAAACAGAGAGAAGCACACATGTAGTAATGAATGACAGCCTAATGAAAAGTGTTGTGGATTAAATTTGCCAGTTCCAATATTGATGTGGATGAGCATCATAATAATAGGATGGAGAAAGAAAACCGGACATAAAAGAAACCTATCCTCAGGCAAAAGCCCGTTTCGATGTGGCCCAGGAGAGCAGGTGTTGAGCTCTTTCTATGGTTAGACTGCACATCACACAGTAGCCTACGACGATTGAGGTTTGATATCCAGGTTTAATATCCATTCGCTTTTAGCCTATTTATAATCTTTCATTTTTGCCTCAAAATTATATTTACGGCACAAAATTTTGCAATTGCAACACAGTAGCCTACAGGCCTTAAAACTCGTTTTTTTGGGCAGCTATCGTGGCCTACCGGGAGCTCCTTCTCGGCGGCCAAATGTGCGTGCTTGGAGGCCAAAATACAAAATAAAAATAACGATAGCACAAGTAAATAAAATTAAACTTGCAACAATGCTAAAATGATCACTTTAGCGTTGTTGAAGTCTAGGCCTGGGCGACGTCCTACAATAGAATCGTTGTACCACGCAGTAACTGCTTTATCGGGATTGTAATCCAGTACTGCGGGAACATCTAACGACACTCGTACGAGTGTCTCCAATGTGACTGATTTTAAAGAAGTTCGCCACTCCCCTAGAATTCTTTTTAGCAACGAAAAACAACTTTCGACATGTGTTGACGATGACGGCAAGGTAATAAAGTAAGTATTTCAATAATGTGAAGGACATTACTAAAAGAAGCATAATTTTTGCAAAATAACTTACGATCAAAAAATTTTCCCCTCGGATGTCAACTAACCTAGTTCTCCTTTTTAACAACGATTTAATGTCCGACAACATCAAATCGACATAAAAACTACAACATTGCCAGCCGATGTAAATTAGCACTTCGGATTAAGACTTTGTTAAAATAAACGTGGGGAATTACAAACAAGACTTACAGCGCTGGTGATCGCAGATGGATATATTCCATCAATAACAAATATTCCTGCACAATGCAACAGTGGCGATCAGTGGCTCCGAGAGGGGGGGGGGGAATTCGGGCTACTTTTCCCCCTAGCATAACATTGTAAAGAAAAAACGAGTAGTTTTTCGTTTTGTCACTTTTGAGGGGGCCCCATTTTTACTACTAAAATAAAAATTTATCAACTTAAAAATAAACAAATTTTTGAATGAAATGCGTAGTTACAAGTATTTTCCGATCATTGTAGATGCTACTTGTTTCTTATCAAGAACAAACCATTCTCGTATTGAGTACGGCTATGTTAGACTGCTTCAACACGTGAAATCTGTTGTTGTTAAGCTTGCTGATCTCTGTATCACTGAACGTTTTGTCTTGTTTTAACTTGAAAACTAGTGCTGCTTTGGCTAAGCGTGTAGGCTATTATGTTTGCTTGACCAACTGTACCTTGACATGAAAAACTGCGTTAGTCAGGCGTATGATAATGGATCCAACATATTTGGAAAAGTGTCCAAGCAAGTTTGAAGGAAGTAAACCCTTCTTGCCTATTTTTTGCTTATGGATGTCATTGCTTAAATGCACTAGAGTTGGAGTTCATGGTGTGCAGTGTTGTCCAAATATTATATCATTTTTGAGTAGTCTAATTGATCGACTAAGCTTATGTCATTTTCAATTGCAGCCAAGTCAGATAGAAAATTTTAAAGAAAGTTATCCCATTTCCAAGCAGCCTACCTGAGCAGCTTCAAACCTGTGCTTTTCTGCATTATGTAGATCACAGTCCTAAGCGAGATTCACTATACTAACCTATTTATGCAGCGATTAAGAACTGTGCAATGTTTTTCGGCCCCAGAGGAGGCTCACACGACGACGACGAATGGACAATAAGCTGATGAATTTAATGAAGTTAAAGAAAGATGTAATCAAAGTTACAGAAAGCTGGAAAGTAGGCTACTCGCAAGCGTTGTTATAGGAACTATAAATTAAAAAAAGATTTTATTTTTCTGGGGACGGAACGCTCCAACAACTCCGCTACACCAGCTCAATCTTACAAACGAAATTTATTCTACTGTACACTATGTTGCAAAGGATTCGCTAGCTGTTGGTAGTTTATTTACAAATGTATCAACAAACTCAAAGATATCGATAAGTTTGAAGTCCAATGGAAATATCCTTGTATGTCTGATGTGTAGTTGCAGGCATGTGGAACAAATTTAAACAAGTTGTAGAACAATGACATTTTGGATGAGTTGGTAGGCTACTTTTGAAAGAAAGCTACCCATCAAAATTGAGCTGCAAACCGGAACGCATCACCCCATGATATCTACTCAAGGAAATCATTGATTGCAACTTTCGAAACACTTTTCCAAATATTTTTGTTGCTCTGAAAATTTGTGACGTAAACCTGTACCTCCTACGGTTGCGAATTGAAAACGTGGTTTCAGCACACAGAAGTTTGTAGGAATTGTTTACGCTCCATCACGACTCAAAACCGTATCTTACCGTATCTTGGCTGCACGAGGAGGCATTGCCAATCTAAACTAATACACGTCAAACGAGAGAAGAACGACTCAAAACCGAGTGAACAGTATATGCAATATGCATGTTGTGCATCAAATTAGACCTTGCAAAATCTTTATTATTTGATGCTGTGATCCGTAACTGCATTGCAAAAGGTTCAAAATGGATTGAATGCTTTGTTGAGCTATTTTCATTGCCCGCATTGTGTGTTTACAATTCTTCCTCTATCTACTGTAGGTTATAGCTTACTAAAATTACCACCTATAGCAATTTCGATTCACAACATGACTGGAACCAACGCAGACGCAGTGACGTAGACTTGTCAAAGGAGGAGACGTTATCACCGACCCAAAAGCGGCTCTTCCAGGATTTCACACAACAAAGGGTTGTGTTGTTGTGTGGTTGGTATGTAGCTTATATGTAGCGGTTGATGCGCGATTAGTTTTATATGGGCTGACACCTAGTGGCCTCAAACCGAAGTTCTATTTCTAGCCATTTTGTTTATCTGTGGTACAACTACCCGTCAACCGGGGTGATTTTGTTCACCGGGGTGACTTTGTTCAGCACTGTTTTAGCTTTGTAATTGCCAATTTGAGTAACTGGACTTCGCTCAAGTACTTCAGACCCCATCCTTGGAATTTGAGCGAAGTCCAATTACTCAAATTGGCAATTACAATGCTAAAACAGTGCTGATCAAAGTCACCCCGTTTGACGGGTACATTCTATTTCTACAGCATATCAAGTTGATATTGATAAACAAAATGATATTATTGAGATGATATTATCAACTTCTCTGACTTCTGAAAATCTGATTTGTGCTGTCAGTGTATGTCTGGTGTAGGGACAGTGGAATACCAGGACGACTCACTACTGATTTTTCTTGCAAAATGGACAGCTGGAGGATTACAGTACTAAGAGGTTCAAAAATTACCAGAACTGCACAACATTTTCTTTGCTTTTAGGTAAATTCATTCTCCTCAAATGAATTGCTATATTTGGTTAAAATTTTGGGTGCTAGAAAATCTGCAAAACCTCACTGCAGCAGTGTGAGGCTACCTACCCGGAGTACCGGTACCGTTACCAGTGTTGCGTGAAGTCTACCCCTGCATTATCATGACTTCAATACTATTCAATAAACATGACATATTTCCTACATTTGTTTTGGCGATACACACTTTGTACACACGTGGGGCAGGTCATATAAACTGCACCTGATTATGCGACATATGGCAGTAGACCTCAAGGTGTAGTTGCTTCAATTTTTGTCATAATTTTACGGTATGTTGTCCACCTTACTTTTGAGTGAGCAATCCCCTACTTTTACCATCCCTAGTCTGGTGTAAGCCAACGACTAATTGTGATTTGTGTTGTCTTTCAGTGTGGGAATAGTAGTCTAATTCAGTCGATAAAGCTGTGTTGAACATCAAATTTCTGACTGTTGTAATTGATACTTTGTATCTTTCAAAAAGATTTACTAATAGCTTGTAGGCGCTATTTTAACTGTCAGCAATGTCTGATATCAGTGAGCTAAGTTGGTATCATGGAAGTATTTCTCGTCATATTGCAGAAGCATTGCTGATGGCAAATGGTATGGAAGGAAGTTATCTTTTGAGAGATGGTTCTGAAGCAAGTACTTTGTGTATATCTGTACGAGGTCGAGATTCAGTGAAACATTTTAGAATCTCCTTGGACGGAACAGTGTTCAAGTTTGGAATTACAGAGTTTGAAACTCTTGATATGCTTATCTCGCATTTTGCCAATCAGCCATTGTTAGGTGGAAATTCTGGTACTCTTGTATTACTTAAGCATCCATACCCAAAAGTAGTTGAAGAACCTGATAACTATGAAAGTATTGTTTTGCAGTCCACAGTTCGCACTGGAGCTACAGAAAAAGATCTTGAGTTTCAAACTCATGCTAATTCACTTGCATCCAAAGAGGGTTTTTTAACTAAACAAGGTTGGTTTGTTAAAAACTGGAAGACACGGTGGTTTGTACTGTCTAAAAATGAATTGAGCTACTATTCTGATAGAACAAAAGAAAAGCCAATCAAAACACTGTACCTGGAAGATTGCCAGGGGTGTTGGAAAGATGACTCAACTGGAAAAAAATTTTGTTTTCGTCTTGAGTTTCCTGATAGAACCTGGTACTTTTATGCAAACACTGAAGAGGAACAAAAAGAGTGGATGGAGATGATCAAGTGGAAGATAAAGCAAATGAAAAAAGATGGCGGTTCATCTCAATATCATTAACATTTTTTTAAACATTGAAGTGACTTTCTTTCTAGCAGTTTCAATAAACAGTGTATGACAGCACTGATTTCAGATCGTTGTTTTTATTCTTTCTTTGACATTTTGCAAATTTGTATCTTTTCATAAAGTTGCTGAGGATAGTTTTCCTGTTTTTCTGTTTCTGAGCATAAGATCATAAAGGCTTTTATGGATTTATCTAGCCCAGTTATATCTGAAAGCAGATGACAGATAGCATTAAGTGGTTTTATGCTTTTGATTTTTACTACTCATTTTTATTAAAAAAAATTGTATTTCAAATCATTTTTTTTTACGTTATAGTTATCGGATCGATGAGTCTATGTGCATTGTGGTCACTTTTTTATTAGAAATATATGTATGTTAATGTTCTGGAGTCCTGAGCACATAACAATTTTGTGAAAGTATTTTTTATTACAAAAATACAAGAGTTGGAGTTGTGGTTAAGAATTTAATAAAATTTTCATAACTAAAAAATAAATAGGCTAGTTAAATTTTTACTACCAAATCTTTTGAAACTTTAAAATAATTGCAACTTATCAAGTGACCACAATTTTCTGACTGATTGTATACACTACTGGCTCATTGATTCTAGTTAAGAAGAATGTTGTAGGTATAACTTTTAAAGTTATGGTTACAGTTTTGTCAATCTAGCCAATGACGGAAACTGTATGACAATGTGCTTGTCATTGCACAATCTTCTTTAAAAATTTAACATTTTTTGCATTGCAAATTTGTATGTACAATGGGCATATTTTAATAAAACTATGTGTTTTTTCTGATCACACATGCACAATTAGTGATTTTATAGCCATGGTCTCAGAAATTATGCTTCCATGCTGCATAACTATATGTAGCTATTTTTATAAATTATATTAAATATTATTACTGGAGTTGCATACTTTAACAATTTCTTGGTTTATGTTTATATACAAGATCCAATCCATTTTGTGATGACAAGATTACATTTTTTTTTTGTATTTTGATGTTGCATACAGTTTTAGATGGTCAAGTCAGAACATTGTGTTGCTGCAACAAAGATTCTCAAATTTGTATCAACATAAGAATGTAGCAGTTAAAACACTTTTAATACTGTTGTTTGTTGGCTCTGTTTAAATTACAAATTGTTTTGATTTGGATGTTGCAAATTCTATAATAGTTTTTTTTAATGTTTGTACTAGTTCATGGTGGTCCAATTTTGCAAGCAGTTAAAGTAACAGCTGTTTGTGCAAAGTTGGGTTGTTGACTAACTGCTGATTAATCAGGACAAAATTAAGATATTAATTGTTGAGGTGAAAACTAATGGCCTAATTTGTGATGAGATAGATATTTTTAATTTCAAAACCATGGTGGTTTTAGAAAACGTACACACAGGAATGAAAACAGGCAATGCAAACTTGGTTTTGAATTTAGTTCAGTTAATTTTGTTTGTTGGCAAATAAATATATATATATTCAAAACACAATAAACACAAATAATTTGCTCAAGGATGGCAGCAAAAGGTCACCAAAAAGTCAACTGCCACCTAACCATTTAAACAAAAACGCCAAAAATTAGGAACAGTAATTCGAAGAATTATTGTATTTTAAAGAATAGTTTTTGTTTAAACCATGTTTGCAACTTTGCATGCCTGCATGGTTTAATTGCATCGCATCTTCATGAGTTTTTTGAATTTGTTAATGAAGGCAAAGAAGTTGACTCGGATACATTTCTTGCTTTGATGCTCAATTCCAGACAACTTTGAATCCCTACATGGGCTTTGAACTACTGACACAAGGCCAGTCATTAGTGTCTGCATAGTATAAAATTTCAGCTGATTGTGGAAATGTTGCTGCTTAAAATGTAACCTGTGATTCCAACTGCTGAATCTGGTTTACATTGAATTATTGTAATGCTGTCTGTCTGCAAATAAAAAGTACATGGAAAAGAAAGAATGAGTTGCTGGCTGAGGGGTTTTTCTTTGGTTATCATGGAGAAAAAATCATTAAAGAAAGAATCATCATGAAGTTTATTCATTAAAATATTCCTAATAGTAAAATTGAAAACTTTGAATTGACCTGATAGTGATAACTTATGTTAAAGTCTGATACCGTACGCTAGATTTAAATTTACAAAAAATGCTTGTTTTAATGCATTTGATTATAACTTATACAGATAAAATTGAAAATACTAGAGTCAAACACTCTCCTATAGGAATGACTTTTATTGATGTGATTAATTAAGTTGCGATCAAAATAAAATAGTATCACATGACACTGGACAGTATGAACAATATTTTTTTCACTTAAGATAAGAAGTATAGTTCCCAAACTGTAAAAACTTGAGGTTATAGCCACCGCTTTGGACCACCCTGTACCAGTTCACACAAGACTGATTGAATTTCCTCCAAGCAGTAAAATAAATCAAAGTTTTTTGGTGTGCATTAATTAATGTTACATTGATCAAGATTAATTTACTGATGGTAACAGTATTTGTCATAAGAATAACCATGTTTGCGGGCTTTTTGTTGGTATTTTTTCAAAGTTCTTATGTTTTTAATGATCTATTTTTACAAAAAAGGCTGTCGTACTCGATTTGTGGAGTTTTTATCAATTTCTCATGTTGATTATCACAATATTAATCACAACATATATTTTATACATATCGCATCATGTGACCACATAAACAATCTTGATTATATACTTGTTTTACACTAATATTCCTTGTGACTTTGCCTTATGTGAATAACTGAATATGTGTCCATGCCTGATTGCATTCTGGAATTGCAAACTACAACTTTTAAATTTAAAACAACTTCATTGGTGCCACACCTAGTGAGTTAACAATGAAGTTTCTTGTTTTCAAACGTTGTACATAAGCTTCATTATCTAAACTGTTTTTATAGATTGTGACAATGTTGTTACAAAATGCAAAGACACCAGAATTAATCAATCAAACCTGCAGGTTATATCATGCTTGTGGTGTTAAAGGGATCAAGTTATGCTTATGGAAGAGCAATGTTTACTTCTAGATTATAAATTGAAATGGTGTATCTCTGCACAACCCAGTTTTTTAGTGCTGTTTATGTTTTGTACAATGTAAATTTTAAAATAATTTTTGCAAAAAGAAAGTAAATTCCAGCAGTTTTCATGTTTATTTAAATCAAACATAAATCAGCAATTTCTCATAAATACTTGGTGTGGAACCTTTGGTTGATTATTACATCATAATATTTATGTGGCTACATAAATTTCTTCCATTGTATTATATTCAGCTTGTGCAAATTTTGAAAGTATGCTTCTTTGCAATGTTAGAAGCTTGATATGTTGTTCAAAACCTGTATGTAATCATAATACTGTATCACAGCTTTTACCACTATTTGTACTGCCGCAATGATGGAAAATATTCAAATGGACTTGGAGAATCTTACTGTGCAGCTCTTACATTTCATGGCTCAATCATTGTTTTGATAAATTAATTATTAAACAAGGTATCAACTAGGCCTATATGTCAACTATGCACCGCTTAAATATGTCTGCTTTTTTCCCTCTGGTACGTGTGTTTATGTTTTCAATAAGAATCAAACTTGCTCGTTGGAAGTTCAGCAAGTGTTGACCTGAGAAGCAACAACAATCTTGCTTGTATTCTACGCTACTTTTGCATTAGTCTGTTGGGCCTTTGTAAGTTTCTCTTTCTAGCAAGATAACACGATACTGCCTATTATGTAATTATGACAAGAAACATGCGAAAGTCTTTCTTAGATTTTTTCTTGAATCTGAAAATTGGCAATAAACTCTTGAGGTTGTAAGTTAAGACAGCAATTTCACTTTTAAAAATGACTTTTATTTGTGCTTATCATTATAACATAAGGCTTATGCACTTTGTTTTTATGCACATCAGTGGCATAGTTGATTTCATTGCAAGAATAGATTAATAGCATTGCTTTTCATATTTTGTCGTATTTTACTATGTAGAACTTTGCCAATAGTGACAATAAAATAAAAATTTACTTCCAAATTGAAAAAATCGGAAGAAAAATTCAAGATAACTGACTGACAATAATAATAACATTGGTATTGAATATTGTATGACATTATACATACTGTATGTATAATTGTATAATGTATATGATGTTATATTGTATACCAACTAAAAACCAAACGATCTATCCTATTTCATTAAATCAATGTTATCAAGATCTTTTGTTATCTTTTATCAAGATTTTATGTTATTGTCTAAAATGTCAACAAAATGGTTGATAAAAAAATGTAAAGCAATGATTTTATTTTGTATCCAAGGAGATTCTTTTAATTTTTTGTGTGTGGAAATTACTCTATTGCTACTAGTTTTGTACTGTATCAAAAGAGTTTTTACAGTTTCTAGTTTTCAATGGTGAAACAAACTGTAGAATCATGGAAAGTTATCTTTTCTCTTCAACCTTTTCATGCATAAATGTTCAGTTGTTCACCAAAATTGAATAAAACTTTGTTTCAACACGTTGTTACTTGAAACTTCTGAGTTATTATTTCATGCATCTTTCCCACTTTTGGTTTTCCTAGAATTTGACCATAAAATGCCCTGAGCTCTGTTATACTGGACGTGCAACCCTGGCAAACCTAAACAATAAAGTAAATTGTTTGTACAATATTGCTACTCACAAATTTGCTATCTATTAACATGTGGTGTTTGTATAAAGTACCAGTTAACTAATTTTGTGATATTTCATTGTAGGTGGATTACTAATACTATTTGTAAAATGGCTTGCTTTATGTTAATGCAACATTATCTATCTTTTTGTGGACAATAAAAATATGGATACAATCAATTACCGTACTTATAAAACGAAAAGAAGCTTACTATGAAATGCTTGTTCTTGTTTGAGCTTTTGTGACAAAGATGTTGATGATGTTTCTCAAACTGCACTGAAAAGCTACTAGAGAGCAGGCAGTCTTTGATTTCATTATCCAAAACACCCATACATTTTGGTTTGTTGGGTTAGTTGATTATGATACAATCATTGAGGATATATTCCTCAACACCACTTGGGTACTAAGAGGAAGATGCACTTCCCATTGGTTTATCGTTAAGCGAAAATTCTGATTCTAATGCAAAGATGGTTACATCGCACCCATACCTTGTAGGGCCAGGCCAATGGAATGGATATCAGCGTCAGGAATGGAAAAATGAAGCCCAGCAGTATTTGACTGCAAGTTATGGTCTGCCCAATTAGCCACAGAGATCTTTTGTTCGTCAGCTTCATAATGCAAAAGTCAAGCGGATGGCAGAAATATGTGTCTATGTTTCAGTCGACAGGAGTGTTCATTTGAAGGAGCAGAGACAAATGCTTATTGTTGAATGTTGATCAACAACACAATGCAAAGTAAAAACAATTGTGACGTCAAGGCAGATAAGTTGCAGTTTGGTATTTGTGTAGTCTAAAATTTTAACACGATTTATATATGTTTAAGCAATTGTACATGTTGCTAATGTGCAATTTGTGCGGTGTTCATAACTTTTTCATGTTTTTTTTTCTCTTGATACGTCAATAACAGCTCAATACCACACAGACCTGGTCATGAAGAGCAAGAAGCTCTAAATTTAACAAAGGAGAAAATTATATGTCTTTGAAGTACAGTACTTGAAATCAGGGATGGATCCAGCCTCTAATTTTTGGGGGGGTGCTGCTGAAATCTATTTTCATTCAAGGAGGTCCGTCAAAGTGGCACTCTCAAAATGTGTCTCTGCTGTGTTTGGCATACTGATAAGCATTCATGTTGTTTATACAGATGTTTTTGTTTAATATTTATAAAGACCTGAAAATGGAGAAAGTGTGCATGAAAAACAAGTCTTAAAAACAAGCATGAATAAAAAAGACTTATGGTATAACAAAATTCAAGAACGTGATGACATTTTGGGAAATATTCTAAAGTTTAAAAACATGAGCAGTACAAAACACATGATTATTTCCATTGGTACACATTCCATAATCTACACAGCATCAATTTGTTACATGCTGATATAAAAGTATGCAACCTAGTTCGTACCCTGAACAGTTCGTACCCTCAGTTCATACCCTGAAAAGATCGAGAGAAAAAATTAAAAAAAGCCGAAGTCGCTGATCGCAGTTTTCGCAAACAAACAAAAACTCTAGGGATCATTACCGGAAATTTTAAAATGTTGCAGAAACTCCGATTAACCCTAACCCTTTTAAAATGTTTGCGGAAACTGCGGAAAAACGGTTCTATTTTTCTCTCGATCTTTTAAGTTTGTTTGCGGAAACTCCGATAAGCGACTTCGGCTATTTTTAATTTTTTTCTCTCAATCGTTTCCTAACCCTAACCCCTTTTGAAATGTTTGCGGAAACTGCAATCAGCGACTTCGGCAAACTCCTAGGACCATTACCAGAAATTTTAAAGTGTTTGCGGAAAAACGGAAACTACGATCAGCGACTTCGGCTTTGTTCTATTTTTATCTCTCAATCTTTTCAGTTTGTTTGTTTGCCGATCAGCGACTTCGGCTATTTTTAATTTTATCTTCTCGATCTTTTCCTAACCCCAACCCTTTTAAAATGTTTGCTGAAACTACGATCAGGACTTCGGCAAACTCTTAGGATCATTGTCGGAAATCTTAAAATGTTTGCGGAAAAACGGAAACTCCAATCAGCGACTTCGACTTTGTTCTATTTTTTTCTCTCGATCTTTTCAGTTTGTTTGTTTGCGGAAACTACGATCAACAACTTCGGTTTGTGCTATTTTTTCTCTTGATCTTTTCAGGGAGAACATTTAAAAAATTTGCGTAAACTGCGATCAGCGACTTCGGCTTTTTTTAATTTTTTTACTCGATCTTTTCAGGGTACAAACTAGGTTGCACCCGATATAAAATGCTATGATCTATCAAAATATAAAGTAATACTATTAGATATTAATACCATTAATTTATTAAAATAATAGCAGTTTGAAATTTTTTGGGGGGTGCGCACCCCCCCGCACCCCCCCTGGATCCATCCTTGCTTGAAATGCATAAGCTTTTTTCATCTATGGGCATATTTTCTCTTGTACTAGCCTATGTATATAATATATACTACAAACATGACTATAAGTGAAAAACTTATGTTTTTGTGATCCCAAAGTAGTAGCAGTGACTTGGACCAAACACTTGTGCCATACTGCCATAGTGATGGTTTGGGCATCATGATTTTATTTATCCAAGTGTATGAGCTATCAGCATATTTAAAACCGCATTTATGTTTGAAAACAAAATGACAGCAGTTCTCAAAGCAAAATGGGATAACATCATCCTATTAATTAAGTCAATTAAACAGGATAATATTATCAACTCATTTACTTCAAGGAAAAATAAGATAAAAACTTTAAAAAAAATTGTGTGCATGTGCAATGTGCATGTGTGTATAGATATGCGACTTTACCCACTATGCTCGGTGGTCGCATATAAAATATGGTTCATGTTTGTATATATTGTCATGAGGTTCATGATGCCATGGCCCATTTTGTAATCAGCACTCTATTTGTACATGAGCGTAAAAGGTAGCAATTATGATTTCATTGTTCATTTACAGCATCAACGTTTTGTTACAATTGTAAAAAAGTATATATAATTAAGTAGCCTAATACTTTACCAAACAACACGGCAGTGATGTAGTGATGTGAATTCTTTTATGGCAATTTTGAATTTCATTCAAACCTATTGCAGTCATAGATCACCAAACAACCAAAACTGCTCTCTCTACTGTAAAGATTTCTCAATAAGAGTAAATATTGTATTGATCACTTTTATCTTACGCTAGATGGCATAAGATATTATTGGATACCTACATGTGGTATTGCATTGTCACATGTTTCCAACAACTACACCATGGTTTTGCTGGTATTTTATTGCACTTTTTAAGGCTGCTGAGAGAGAGGGTAGAGTTCTAATGGAGTTTGCATGTTTGTAAATCATCAACATTACTTATTGTTGCATTCTTATTCTAATTGAAACAGTAAATGAAGGAGTACAGTTATAAATCAATTAAAATTATGTCACATTCAATAAATACTTAAGACAGTAACATCTCAAAACCTCTGTGAATAGAAAGTTCACATAGTTAATAAGTTATCACACCTTCAGTACCACAATAACTTTTCTTACTCTTAGTAAGTAAGTTGAAATGCCGTAAGCTACAACAGTCTTCAGAATTAGCCTCGGCAATCGGCAATTGCCGAGGTGATTGCTGACGCAGATGCATGAATGGCGCATTAGCGTCGGCAATAAAAATGCTGAGGCCACACGAGTGCTTGTAAGGTTAGGGTTAGACATTCTTCCCAGTCGTTATGCCACAGTCATAGATTTGTTCCTCAGGCTAGTCAACACCCTGATGGAGCTCTGAGAAAGAGGCGTGTGGATGGGTATCAAAGCACGAAAGTCGCAAAACGTGGATGCTTCATTGCGAACGGCGAAGACAGTGTAGATTTACAGCCAAGCGATGAGCCTCTTGAATCTTGATGTGTCTGATTCCAGTAATGACGCGACAACCTCATCCTCCGATACAGCATCTGATGATTCTGACAACTAGTTCTTTATCAAACAGACTTTGTGTTGCTCGCAGTGTCCCAATTGTGCCAAAATTATGTTATGGTAGTGTATACGTAAATCGAGGCAATCTTCTCGCAGGGAGCTATTAATTTGTCACCGGCACCTGGTTGAGCAATTAACGTTATTTTATGATAATTCAACGTGGCTAGATGTCGAATTAATGTAAAACAAACGTAAATTTCGTAATGGGCATTGTTGTTACGCAATATAACCCGCCGGGAAAATTAAATCGATTTTTAGTGACTCGAACGTTGAATCAACCCAAATTTAGCTTTCACACCCTGGAGTTATTTAACGTGAATTACCGTATCAGCGTGCGTATTGCGTTGCTCGCTTTCTCACTACTTTTGGTATTATTACATCACAACAAAGCAAACAGTGCGGCCATGATAGACTATACTCTAGTATATTTTTCGCTCCTTGTTTTACATGTTTTGGTACAATTTTTTTGTATTAAACGTGTACAGCAATTGCCGAGGCAATTTCACCTTTAGCCGTTTGGCCTCGGCAACGTTTTTGCCGAAGTAAAAATATGCTAATTTCGAAGACTGTACAATGAAGTCACTTTTGTCTTAAACTATGTTTTTGCAGCATATCACGGCCGTAGTTGTTCAGTAATCAGTATACTACCTGCTCTACAGACTCAGTTTTATCATGCAATTTCTTACAGATTATTCCCTTTCTTCCAACGATTAACCCTGTTCATATTGATGTTTTTACTGTCCTCATGTTTAAGTGCAGTGGCAAATTCCCTTGCTTTATGGAGCCGCATTTCACCAGATATATACAACTAGTTTTTTTTTTATTTCTAGCCATTTCACACCACTGCATTAGATGCTTGCCTACATCTTTAAATTTGTGCCCTCTTTACCTTTAAATTTGAGTGTTACTATAACGACTTTCATACTCTGTCTGAAATAATGGCAACCGATTTTTTTCACATCTTACTAACAGAACTTCTCGACATTCCCAAGCGGTCAGCAACAGACTTTTTGCTGTGCTCTTTTTATGCAGCTTTCACATTTTCACAACTTCATATCTTTCCTTCATTGAATACGCTCTTCTTTTTAGAGGCGTTGTACAAACTTAGAAATTTATGATCGATCCATCAACTATGCAATAACAATCAATCGGCTTGTGCGGAAAGAACTGAGATCACTAGAACAAAAAGCTTGGAACTGGCATAGCAGCCACAATAGCCTACAATTTTATTACATCACGATCATGAACCCTTCTGATAAATCTTTTCTATCATCTTGCTTAAAGTAGGTATATATTATTGCATCACAAACTTACGAGTGCTCTTATACGGAAATTTGAGCTCAAGGGACAGAGATGTGGTGTCACTGTAAACAAAGTGCTCTTTTAAACGAAGTGACAAAGGCAAAGTCATTTCTATTCAAAACATATCATATCGTTTACAAACGGGACTTTGCAACGACTTTGCAACTTTGCAACAACTACTCACCAGGGTGTTGCAGGCGCTCCATGAAATTTAAATCTTGGTTTCACCATGCTTACATTTTTTGTGGTACTGTACTGTGTTTAGATCAGTATACTACAAATATGAAGTTTCATAAATGATCATCGACGTTTACCGCCGACGCCATTTTGAAGCCCACTTTTTGAAATTTTTCATTTTTTTGCCACTAGAAGGCAGTGTATATATAAGTTTTGCAATATTGGGGGTATAACAGATGCCCTATGATGTTCTGAATTGCTAAAAAAAAGTGAAGGAGTGGGATAAGTAGATCCAAAAATATTCAAGTTTTGTCACTAATTTTTGCACAATTCTGCCCTAAGTGGTGAAAAGAAAAATTAAAATATCTTAAAGACTACTCATCATATTGTTATGGAACTTGCATGCACCCCCATTTTCGTGGGTAACGAATTTGATTTTAGCAATATTTTTGCAAAATATTACCACTAGAAGGCGGTAATTCTAATTTTGAGCTATTTTTCTGTAAAAAGGAAAAAAGGGCGATATTGTTGTATTTCTTGAGCTGTGCTATCCACAATTTCATGATTGACTTATTAAATTTATTCAATTGTAAAGAAGCTGCATGCATGCACTATATCAATAAATCCAAACAGGCTATGCGAGTTTTAGTTAACACAATTTTCGCAAAGGCAGTTGTGCATCTTCATTGTGTTGATAAACGACGTTTTCTAAAATTTGGCATCTTTCTTTGATCTCCTCCTCCACCACTTGAATATAGTTTTGCAGATTTTTTTCATGTTTTGCTAGATGAAGAAAGTCGGATACCAGTTTTACCCCTCTCTGTGCTGAATCATTGCAGACTCTGAGTGCACTTATGATACCATTAGCAGAAGCATAGCCATCATCTATTTCCCACTCTGTCGGGTGTTTGGCAAGAAAATTTGTTGAAATGTGCAAATGTTCAAAAAACATTTTGCTTCCGGCATTTGCATAGGAGCACAATGACAATGAGTTATCATTAACAATGCCTGGCAGCTCTAGCTTTCCGTATCCATTACCAAACCTGTTTGTAACCTGGCCAGCGAAACTTGCATTTGAACGTAGCAGAGTTTCAGCCAAAGCTTCCTTTTCATCCATAGTGACTTGTTTGTCCCATAGAGCTTAGAGGATCTGCTCTCTTAAAGTGCCTACCTAAAGCTTTTAAAGCAGCAACACTGATAGTTTTGTCTACTGCAGCATAGCTGTAGCATACTGCAACACAGCTATTGTCCGTAACATACTCCCCACAAAAACGTAAATTACTCGTAGCCCAGTGCTATAAATCAAGTAAATTGCGTAAACCTGCGAGGAACTTCATTCGTGGCAAAAGTCTGACCGCAATTTCCACTGCTTTTACATCGTTTTAACATCGCCAGATGTTAAATCGATGTAAAAACTGTAGCATTGTTCTTCATAGGATTAATTTTCTCTCAAACGACGTTATCAATTAACTCTGCTGCCAAAATGCTCTATTCTCAATCATCACAGTTGTGTCTGTTACGTCACTGATATTAAACTGTGCACACCTGTTGGTTTGGCCGAATGAAACCGTTGGTTGTCATTAATCGCAATTAGCCGAATTCGGCTCCTTTGTTATATAACTGTTCTAATTGTGGATTTAATGTCAGCTCGGTTCAATAGCGCAGTTTATCGCTAGATGGCTTCTCGGGAGCTGCATTGCCGTAAAATCGCTTCTGCGTTGCATTACAGCATCTTGTATCTTATCTGTGCGCCCGCTAGGAGCGACTTATCGTATGAACCCACCGATGTATTTTGTGCGTGTTATCGTGTTGTATCAACAATAGTAATGTAATTATGGAACTACATAGTACAGTAGCCTATTGCAGTTTTCGTCCCGCAACCCGCACATACCAATCACAAAAAATATGCGGAACTGAATTACCACGACCAGACGTTGTTGCGTACCAATTATATTTATTACTTGTTCACCAAAAGGGAACTGGTGTAGTGCTTGCTGGGTAAGAACATCAATTCACAAATATAAGAACAAAAACATAGCTACTGGCGCGAGATGCGCAGGTTAGTGACGTCAGTCATCTACTGCTTCAAGCAGGCACAGTTTTCGAATATCACGAACTAACGTTGAATTAGCAGTACGCACCTTAGCTCTACGCACTAAATTGTTTTTATCTGGCACAACCGACTCAACGATGCCTTTGGGCCAAGAACCGCGCTTGGCCGACTCATCTACAACTAACACGAGATCTCCGGGTTTCAGATTGGGTGAAGTTCCAAACCATTTCTGTCGAGGTTGAAGCAATGGCAAGTATTCCTTGATCCAGCGATCCCAGAACACATCCGCCAGATATTGCGTCTTCTTCCAGGACCGACGATAAGCATCGGCCTTCATAAAAACTCCAGTAATAACGTCATCTGCGAGAGAATAACTTGCTGCCCATAACTTGCAGTTTAAACAAGTACGCAAAATTCTCCGCACCGTCGATCGTCCCTTTAAAATCCAATAGTTCTGGTTCACTGCTGTCAACACATGAGCAGTGCCCATATGACCATTCTTCTCATGGCAAGCCATGACGATCAAACTTGTCACGGGATGGTCACTCGGAAGCAGGATTGGATGCTTATATGAATCTGGAAGGTTGGAATTTTGCAAACGTTCTCCAACGCGTAAGACACCGTCGACCTGATAAGGAGTCAACGCGCAGACACTACGCAAACACGGATACTGCTTGAATTTGCTTTCCGTGATTGGCTCAACCGGAGCTTCGAAATTGGGATGATCAGGAAGTACCTCTGCAACGCCAGGAAAGGCTTCGCGTTGAGTCGCTTTTACGATGGAGAGCGTAGCCTTGTGAACTTCGTCAGCACACAACAAACCTTGGCGAGGTGGATCGCAATTTGGTAGGGCTTTCCACTTCAGGAATTGCTGATAGCGGAGTAACCAGGCCCATGTGCGATTGTGCGTTGCAAAACGTGGAAACTCGAATATCGATGCACCAGCTCGTGTAGGATGTCTTTCACAGGTTCGACTACTTGAGTTGAACAAATCTTCACATTGGAGTCCTCTTTAATTTCGCCAATGAACTCGGGCTGCGTTGGCCAATGATCGTCAGTCTTACGTAAAAAGCTTGGTCCGTAGAACCACAAGTCCGATTCAGAAACCTTTTCTGGGCTCAGACCGCGTGATGCAATGTCCGCGGGATTCTCGTCAGTCGGTACATAACGCCATTGTTCTACTGAAGTCAGCGTATGGAGTACTTCTAGTGGGTTGGCCACAAATGTCAAGAAACGAGTAGAAGTATTGCGAATGTAACGCAGAACAACTGTGGCGTCAGTCCAATACACAACACGAAAAAAATGTAATCTAGCTCGCGGCTAATCATTGTGCCAAGTCTTGCCGCAACCACAGCAGCAGTCAGTTCAAGTATAGGCACACTGACTGCCTTAAGGGGCGTTACTCTGGATTTCCCCATTATAAGAGAACACATTACAAGTCCATCATTGTAAGTTATGCAAAGGTATGCACATGCACCATACCCATCGAAGGAAGCGTCAGAAAACACATGTAATTCTATTTGAGCAACTGTGCAATCTGGCAATTTGAAGCTTCTAGCAAGAGAGACTGTCTCAAGATTTGGAAGTGCCTGCAGCCATTGCTCCCAAGACATCCCCCCACCCCCCTAATAACGGCAGCGGTTCGTCCCAGGAAACCCCTAATCGACAGACCTCTTGCAGAATTCTTTTTGCAGGCAGCATAAAAGGTTGTAATAATCCTAATGGGTCGTAAGTCTGAGCAACCATTGACAATAGGCCCCTCCTAGCGTATGGTTTTTCGGTAATACATACCTTGACCTCCAACCTATCTGTCTCTGCATTCCAGTAGACCCCGAGAGCTTTTTGCGTTAGCAATTCTCGACCTTGCAAGTCCACCACATGTTTAGCACAATCTCCTTCTGCAACACAACTCAAAACCTGCTTGTTGTTTGACAAGAACTTGGTTAGTCGAAAACCACCACTGTTCAACAAGGGATAAAGCTCTTTGATTAATAGATTAGCTTGATCTACATTGGGGCAAGACTTACATAAGTCATCAACATAAAAGTTTCTCAATACCGTTTGTATGGTGTCACAACTAGCGTCCGTCACGTTCTCTTGGGCAGTTCTCCTTAAAGCAAAGGCCGCGACCGAGGGTGATGATGTCGCTCCAAATAGGTGAACATTCATGCGAAAGCAGACCGGTGGTTGACTAAGATCATGTTCTGGAAACCACAGAAAGCGGAACACATCTCGGTCCTTTTCCTCCACCAAGACCTGGTAGAACATGCTCTTGATGTCCGCTATCACAGCAACCTGTTCCTGCCTGAAACGAAGCAAAACACCCACTAGGTTATTCGTTAAATCAGGACCCTGCAGTAATTGGTCATTTAGGGAGACGCCTTCACATTTCGCACTACAGTCGAAAACAACTCGAAATTTTGTGAGTATTGAAGTGCAATGGTGAGGGACATACCATACTTTACCCTGTGACATCAGTTCATTATCCTTTAGTTGGCTGCAATAACCATTGTCCAGCATCTCTTGGATTTTTTCGGTATACTGGGCATACAACTCGGGGCTTGCAAGCAATTTCTTTTTCAAACCCATAAGTCGCTTCTCCGCTACTGCTCTGTTATCAGGCAGCCTTGTAGTCTCGTTCTTCCACGGGAGAGCATTTTTATGGCGCTTACCAACCTTGGTTGCTGATGTCTCCATGGTTTGTAATGCTATTCTGTCACCTCTGGATAAGCTGGCAGTTTGAGGCAAATTAATGTCAGCAAAGTCTTGATGAAGCACGTTTAATATATCGTTACAAGATTCGACTGGTGAACTACACTCTTTTATAAAGTTCACACTCACCTTGCATCCAGGAATTTCGACCTGGGTCAAATGATCAACTCCCCACAGTGTCCAACCTAAAGCGGTATGAAGTCCAAAGGGCTGATCATCTTCTCCATATCGAAACTCACTTACCCGGAAGGCATTCTGGACATTCTGTCCTAGCAGCAGCTCAACTTCATTGGTGTTAAGTTTGTAAAACGAGAGGTCTTCCAAATGAGGGAACATACCGGCTATGTCTTCTGAAGGTATGCTGGACCTCACATCAACTATAGAATTTTGCACAAGAACACTTTTATTGTTAAAGATTCTATTCTCTCCCATACCTTG
Source organism: Aplidium turbinatum (assembly GCF_918807975.1). Taxonomy (NCBI): domain Eukaryota; kingdom Metazoa; phylum Chordata; class Ascidiacea; order Aplousobranchia; family Polyclinidae; genus Aplidium; species Aplidium turbinatum. The sequence continues at coordinate 22,323,356 of NC_137477.1, forward strand.
GATGTGAAGGTTCTCGATTTCGTGACCAACTTCTGTGGTGGCATTGTTTGTGCACACCTGAACACTAGTACGTTTCAAGGTGGCACCCAGCTTGTGAGCAAAACTGCTGGTGCACAAACTGGCCTCAGAACCATCGTCCATATAAGCCCAAGCATACGTGCAATCACTTGGATCATTAACCCAGACCTTCACGGGCACTACCTTATGGAGCTTTTTTCCTCTCGTACGCTGTGAATCATCACACGAATTGCATGACACCAGCACCTTGTTACCAACCTCCCCACTGTCATTGGAGACAGGATCAGGCGTTTTACGGACAAAGTGTAACAAGGAATTATGCCGCCTACCACAATTTCGACAGCTTTGCTTGTTGGAACAGTTCCTTAAATAACGGCCACAGGTTGTGCTCTGCTGGTCTAGTTACAAACGGGTTTCAAGCTTAATTGAATTAACTATGTGGCAGTCTTTATCTTTTTCCTCTCTTATCAAAGTCCGGATCGGGACCCATTGGAACTTTTCTCAAAGCATCAGCATTTTCATAAATTTGTGTTGGGTGATCTTCAATGAAATATAATATTGGTAGCGTATTGGCTGAGAAAATGTGGCCATAATAGTTCACAATCCGTTACTTAAATAATACTTTCTTCTGCACAGATATTAGTAAAAATGTTGAGTTGTTTGCTGCCGTCAGGTAAACGATGAAATATAACTGCGCCAATTCCCACATTTGAGGCACTGCTGAAATTCTAATTAGCAACATTGTAGGATTAAAATGTGTCATCGCAGAATCAGTTCACTTTCAGGAATCAATGCTTCAGCAGGGAGGTTGTTAATTTCCTGGTGAATAAAATGTTGATTTTCGATTCTTCGGGATTGAAACGTTTAGACTTCATGACAATTGGTTGGACTCCTGGATCAAGATTCTTGAATAGACGAGGTGCTGTGACTATAGCCGCTGCAACACTACAGCTTGAATTTATTGCGATATTGTCTTTTTTATCATTGAATTCGAAAATCACCTGTCGATGCAGCTTAATGAAGCCTTGTCTAAGGATTAGGTCTGCACAAAGCTTGCGTCGAACACAAAGTTGTTAATCATATTCGTAATGAAATACAATTGTTTTAGTAGCAGTTTTTCCTAAACACTAAAAATTTTGAGTTATATGAGCTAGTGAAACAGAAGAAGTGGGTTCTGATGGAGGATTTCGCCCAAGCCATTTTGCAACCTTCCGGTCAATGTGACTAAGATCCCCAGAGTCTAGAAGAGCGATAATGTGCTTCCCAGCTATTTCCACAAATACTGAAGAAGAAGAAGACAAGCAGGATTGCACACCGGATAAAACCGACAATGTATCGGAAGCTGTGCTTTGACATGATCGTTTTTTCTCCGTTGTGATTTTTAACAGACTTTTTGATAATGACTCTTTTTTCCACGTACTCGACAAAAAGCATCTTGAGCAGGACATTCCGTTTTTCCGCCTGGATACAATGTTCTGGAGCAAAATTAGTATTTTTTGGTGGGGTATCAGCAATTCTTGATGTAGGGATAGAACCTTGAAAAGTAGTTGAAAGACTTTTAGATTGATTGTGTGCTTGTTTGAATAATTCAGTCTTAGCTATACCATCCTCAAGGGTGAGCGACTTTTCTTCTAGTAGTTTCTGTTTGATGGCTGAATAAGAGATTCAGTACGGTAATAAATACATCTCGAGTTAATTTTCTTTTAAAATCTTTCATGCTGACACCTCACCACTGGTCGTCGTCGTGTGAGTGTCTGGGGCCGAGGGTCTATCTTTTTTACCACCCCAGATTCACGATGTTCCCGGACTACACTGGAAGGCTACTTGAGAGCAGCCAGTCTTTGGTTTCATCATCCATGACACGCAGGCCTTCCACTCAGTTAGGTAATCTTGGGCACCACTGGTAATCTTTGGCAAGCATTTTGAGTGCTTTTGCGTACGATATGACGGTTTTATCATGTTTCTGTTCCCTGGTGAATAGAAGATGATGGGCAAAAGTTTTGCTTTTTTTTTCCCTTTAAGTAGACTCTGTTGAGAACTTCTTTTGCTGCATCGAAGGTAATTGACACTAAGACAGACTTTGACCAGGTTATATATCGCCGCTTGAATTCAAAACTGACTTAAGTCCATTTTTAGCGTTTTGAGATAATTGCAAATAACTGCATTTGCCTGTACAACTGAACAAATTTCTTTGACATGGATGTGCACACAGAGACTTACTATTTACTAGTGATAGGCAATATGTTGGTCTACAAAAATCACCGAAGAATTTGCCACTAGGTGGTGCCATCAATTTTTTTTTGTATGTTGTTGGACTTAAGTCTTTCTTGCTCCGAAATATTTTTGATTCATTTTTATGTAAATGGACATAAGTCTTATTTATCCTTAAGGTTAAGATACCTACATGCTGAAAAACACGAATGAATTGTTTAATACCAGTGCAGCATCATTCATTTTCATTTGATGAATCACTTTTAGAGGTAAAGTATCATAGCATACAGCAAAATAACATAATTTTTACTGAAACTTTCATGTTCAAAATTTCTTTATCACAAATTTAATTATTCAATCACACTGACACAAACTCTTCCAAAAAACTCTTCTTCTTCTTGACAAACTCTCACACTAACTGTGAATTTGCAACATTTTCCCAAAAGAGAGTAAAACTGCTGTGTAGTTGACTAGTTGTGCTGAATTATCTTTCTCTGTTCAATTAACATGTTGCCATTTCATACAGACTACAGTTAGTGCAATTCAACCTGTAGTCACTGTAATTGAATTTAATGTACCGTACTTAAACAACTACCACTGTTAACTCAACTATTGCACATAGTAACTACTGCACTTAATTTGTTTATTAAATCCACTGCACTTCACTAATTACCACTATTGCCAACTCATTACAATTCACCAGCACAATCTCCTTATTAAATTTCCTCAATTTTTTTCATATTTGCTAAATTCAATGTGCTTTCATTCACTTCACTTATTAACTGGCACAATTTATATATACCACCATACTGCATAATGACATTGACAAGTTCACTGGACATAACAGAATGATGCGTTATCAATATGCATAACTTTATGCATAACTTCTTCAATCATCAATATGCATAAAGTCTTTAAATCAAAAGTGTCTGCAAAGAAGCGCTATCACTTATTTCTGAGCCTAGTTTATGAAATTATACTTCAATACTGGCTTTGTTGGGAGTGACCGGAAGATTTCGAAAGAAGTCGTGATGTTGAATTGGAATTAAGCCTTTGAGGCAGAGTTTTTTCAAATCATTCTTCTTATCCATTGAAGTGCCAGGAAAAGATTCATATAACCTTGGCATAGTGGTAGTGCTCAGCTTCGTCTTTCTGGATTTTCGAACAATTAAGTCTAGTTTTCTGAATGTGCTTTCACTGTAGCTGTATTTTATAAAAAATGTTGTTGGCTCTGCTTTGGTGATTTTTAGTTGCATAATTTTGGACCAGTAGATTCTTTCTCCATTGCCATCATTGACATTGGCTTTCATCATTTTCAAAAACTGAGTGAAATCCTTGCTTTTGAAATCAATCACATCACTATGTTGCAGACATTCAACAATTGGTTGATGCTTTTTGAAGGCAGTCATAATCAAAGTTTCCCATTGTGCAGTAGTGTAAATGGTCATTTTGCTTGCAGCACGTTCTATGATTGAATGGGCTGTATCATTTTCGTTTTGGCTATGCCCAGATACCAAAAAGTTCAAGGTGATTTCATCAAAGCCATAAATCTCGAGAGCAATAGCCAGCATGATATAAACCATACGGTTACTGTTCTGGCCACAGCATCGATCACAAAACAAGTGAATTTTCTTTGCACCATTGGTGTTTGCTTTTGATAAAAAACTTAGAAGACATGATGCTACTTCACAAGAACCTTTTCTTGCATGACATTCGTTCCACAAAAAGCAAGTAGTTTGCATAGAGTTCAAATTAGTCACAGTAAAGTTGTAATTTTTCAACCTTAAACTGTAATAAAATGAAGATGCTTTTCCATGAGGTGAAAGCAATGTTTTCTGGAAATCGAATCCTGCAGTAAGAACAGATGCATCGTTAGAAGCTTCCTTCTTCATTTTTTCTTTATGCTCTCTTGCAAGTTGCTTTTCAGCAAGGTGTTTTTGTTGATCAGCCTTCATTTGATCGGTAACAAGATGTTCTGGAGTATTATCAAAAGTAACACAGCTATCACATTGATCCTTCTTCGGTTTGTGAAATTTCAGATTGAATTGTTGGGTTAATACTTGGTAATACGTGGAATAGTTTTCTGGTTGAAACTTACGTTCACTGCACCATTCAACATACATTCTATGCATCTCTGCAATATTTAAGTGTTCTGGCAAGTATTCACAATTTGATTCTTTTCTGATGTAATGGGATTCAACAGTTTTGAACATCAGAATATGCTGCTTTATAGTGTTGATTCTGCTTTCTTCTATCTTGTTGTGATCTGATGTTTGACCACGCAAGTCTCCTTCAATAGCTCCACTCTTTGATGTTTTCTGGATAACTGTTCTCACCATCTTTTCTGAAATATCAAGTGTATTAAGAAAGAAACTTTGACATACTGGTACTGATGTACTTGTGCCTGAGCTGTTGGGTTTAATCAAGGAGTAGGTTCTTGTGAACTGTCGGTTACGTCTCTTTCCTTTCGGGTTCTTACGCTTCCTTTCTCTCTTCTTTTTTGACACATTAATTAATTTACTTAAAAATGTGCGTTTTATGCCTATATTAGATAATTCCCAAAATTCGTCATGGATTAGCTTTCTTTCTTCTTCTGTAATGTTTTCTGCACATTTCTTTTTACAGATTCCAGAGCATGGTTGCTTTACTGCTCTAGCAGATTTCACGAAATCTTGACCACATTTTGATTTATAACTGTATTGCTCTCCTGCTTGTCTCTTCTTTTTTAAAACGTTCTTCTCCCACTCTGCTTCATTCCGTTTGCGCTTTCTTTTCTCCAATGGAGTCGGAGGTCTTCCTTCAACTCCATACTTCAAATCACCCTTTGAAACAGCACTTTCATTCCAAAGTATTGCACTTCCCTTGCAGTGTACATCTTCATCAAAACGTTCCCACAAATATGCATCACTTAGCACTTCTGTAATAAAATATCGCCTTTCAAAAGACTGAACTTGTACGCCGTGCACTGTACCACAATCTCTTTCATCTATCATAGCTTTAAATAAATGTTGTCCACTTTCACAAAGAAACACTTCCTCTTCTTCTGTGTTGACATTGGCAGTAACTTCCACATCAGTAACAGCATGATTATGGGGCTTTGAAGGTGGCACAAAAGCAGGATCCATATCTGAATCATCATCAATATCGCTTGTTTTTGGAAGAATAAATTTTTGTTGTTGATCACCAAGTCTTTGTTCTGTTATAGCATATTCTTTGTTGATGGATGTAACATCATTATCTATCAGAAATTTTACCCTCAGTGTGTTACTATATACACTCAACACAATTCCTTTGAGGAGAGACTTTTCTTTGTACAATAAGCCATCTGTATACTTTGGTCCTACATCACTTTTGTTGAATAAATCAGCTTGAACAAATATGCAATCATTCGCTTTTATTTTATCTGTGCTTGACATCCAACTTCTCGTACCTGCACCTTTTGAGCTTTCTGCTATTTCCATTTTCACTGCCCTAAGTTATTATCTTACCATACTCTAAAATACTACAACCTATTTAAAAACAACACATTATTATATTTGCAATCATCAACATAATTCAGGTATAGGCTGCTGTAAATACCATGACCATAGGTAGGGGTAGGCTATAAGTAGAAATGATTGTCAAAAAATGTTAAAGATGTTACAAACAAATGACTGATTCATTCCTGTATCATACTGTCATGAAAGAACGTTTTCCCTGCTAGGAGGTATAGCCAACAACCTTTTCTGATGCTGTATTGGTATAAAATATCTATTACCTAAGAGATCATGGCAAGACTGTGTGGTTTCTGTTCGTATGTTACGTACAGGTGTAAAATCTGAAAGTTACTTAAATCCCCGAACGCATAGATACAATGTGCATACGACTGTTCAATTAAACCGTACTTGCCATGCTGCCAGTTGAAGTGCAGGCCAACTGCTGTAGTTTTGTTGCAAGGCAAAGTGATTGTTATTATGATGTTGATACAATGCAAGCTTAACTAGTTGCCAGTAATTGGTAATGGACTTACAACCAAAATTACACTGATAGTTTTTGGAAATAAGTCCACAAAAATATCTTAAGTCCAAATGTTTTATAAAAAAATTTATCTTATGTCCATGCATGGACATAAGTCTATAAATTATTAAAACTTGGAAAAATGTGTGGACATAAGCCTACAGTATCTCTGGTTTTAAGGCAGGTACAGCTTAGCAAATTGCTCATAACATGGGCTTATGTCCAATTAGCAAAAAAATGCAAAAAAGTCAAAATCATGAAAAGTGGACTTAAGTCAGTCTTGAATTAAAGCGGCGATATGTCAAGTCACAAATTGCAGTGCAGCAATGCAAGTTTATTAACTGCTGAGACATTCTGCGAACCATGGTCACCTACAGTGGGTTTACGGCTTGGCACAGAACATTGAATGGGTTTGATAAGGCATTAAAAGTCTTGGTTATACCATAAAAGACTACTTAAGCGGGCAAAGGTCAACTACAGGCGAGCAATCATTACAGTAAGTAATAAGTGTACGCCAGTTTGGTAAGTTCATGTCCAGTCCCAGTTTTTGCATTAACTCTTCAGAGAGAAAGTGTTTGCTGATGTGTGGCCAATGTACTGTTTACTACTAATCAGCTGGTCAACGCAAATTGGAAGTTTACAATTTGTTTTATGCATAACACAATTGATGTACCATGGTCGTTAAATTGATTGGGCTTTCAGGTACCTTTAGCGATTCCTAGTTGTGCGTCAATTGATCTTGCAAAGCAAATGGTATAGTTCTTGGTTTACAAAACACAGGTTTTCAGTTTGATGTACGAAATCAGGTTCAATAAGTCTAGGAAACTCGTCACACAATTGATAATCTGTTTTTGCAAAGATATGTTGAGTCAGTGGTTCCCAACCTTTTTTATCCGGTGGACCCTTTTAGTCAATATTTAAATCTAAATTCCCCCCTATAAATTTAGTTTGTTAAAAACTCGTTTACATTAATATTTTAATCTAAGTCTTGTAAGGTAAACTAAACTTTCACTAGTAATAAGTTTTTTAGCCTGTAATATTCCTTTTCATACTAAAATAATTTAATTGATGAAGAACGTTGCTGAAAAGTATTTTATTCAAAGAAAAATACCAAAAATGAGATAAAAAGACCAGCTGAAAGTCTCCCTCAACCGTGCAAACATTGATCTGGATTCATGGGAACAACTTGCTAATGACAGATCACTCTGGAGAAAAAGAACTAGGAAAACGCGAAAGAAAAAAACAGGATAGCCTACAAAAAGCCCATGAAAAACGAAACACTAGAAAAGAAAAGCGAAAACCACCACGTCCCCCGCCCTCCATGCAATGTGATTTTTGCCCACGTCTTTTCCATCATAAACTGGGCCTCCAAAGCCATATGACATCACCATCCAAAGCCAAATTCGATTTAAAAACAAAACCAATGCTCAGATACGAGCTGGAGCCAATGACATTTAAAATATAAGAGTCAGTGCATTTAACAGTCTGTGTAAAGCAGCAAAGCTGTGATTTTTTTTTCGACAACTCATAAATGTGGTGGAAGAATATTGGAAAGAGAATAACGAATATCCTTCTCCACGTCTAATTCGTTTTTCTGTTTTGTTCTCATCTGCAAGAGTTAAAAAACCTGATTTTCATAGATAAGTGAAAACAAACGGAAGGATACTTCGAATAGCTTTCTTTGTAACTTTGGGATAGGAATTACAAATTAATGGCCAAAATCCAGTAATTGATTTTTTCTCTGAATAAGTCGACTCTTGCGTAAGAATCCGTTTTGAGTTCTAAAAATTCATTCTGCAATTCATCGGGAAGCTTTTCCATCAACAATGTGAATGAATTTCGTATTAAATCAAGCTTATCGTCATAAATTTCAGGAAAATATCGAATGAATTCCAATTCTAATGCTGTGAAATGTTGCAAAATCAATTCTTTTTTTAGCTCTAGAAAAACTTGTTCTTTGTCGTCAACAACCAGCACCGATGATAATTCTTTAAATATGGTGACATGTTCAATTGTTCATTCTAACTTTTCTCTTTCAATTATCAAGCTTGCTGGTGAAAGCTTCCAAAGCATCTTTAAATGCTGAGCAGTATGGGCATCTGCTCCTGGAAGGGCCACCCAAAGGCAAAGGCCAGACAAAAGGTAAGTTAGTTCCCCCGCGATCAGGACAGCAGAGCCTTCTAGTGCATTAAGACAATCTCCTAATGACAGTGACATAAATCAATCACTCGCTTCCAACCTGCCTTGAGCCAGCATGAAAGCAGTACAGTTTGTAAATTCACATGGTATCAATATTTCAATGGCTCATGGATACAACCCATGTTGATGCGCAATCTGCTTCAAACGGAGATGGCGATTGAATATATGCCGTATATTGGTGTGTTTTCCTTGCATTTTCAGATTCAGTTTATTCAATGGACCAAACATATCAACCAAATAAGCAAGGAATCTAACCCGTCTGTCATCATTCAGCAATGAAACAAATTCCAATTTTATTTAAAGGTCAAAAATTAATTTAAGCTGGACTCTGAGCTCTAACACTCGCTTGGTTACGTTTCCTCTTGAAAACCGTCGAGTATTTGCATGAAAAAGAAGTAGGCCTAAGTGATGGTTTGCATCCATGTCAATGCACAGATTTGCTTAAATAATCGGGAGTTAAGGGCGCCTCCTTAAAGCTTTGGTCTAGGCCAACTTACTAGGCTTAAACAGCTTTACAATCCTAAAATCAAATTCCCCCCTGAAAATTGCAAAATTCCCCCCTAGTGGGGAATCCCCCCCCCCCCCCGGTTGGGAACCACTGTGTTAGGTAATTGGCTCTCAGAAGTGTGGTGTACTGTAGTGAGATCTCTAACTTTACAATGACATCTCGATCTAACAGCTTGAGATTGGCACATCAGTGACAATAGACTTTAGATTCTTGTGATTTTGCATGATAGTCTTGTATCATCACTGGGATGGAAAACATTCCTGGATTTACAGTTTATGTCCTGAAGCAGAATAATATACTCCTCCAGTACTTTCCAAATGTGGTTTTCCCAAAAAGATCCAAACTTTCATGAGCCTACAATTGTCACCTTTATCAGTTTTAATTTCAAAAGTGAAGAATTGTTCTATAATCTAACACTGTTAGTACTTCGTGGTGTTTCAACACCCCATCACAAAAATTAGTGTTTATTACAAACAAAATGAACATATTGGTCTCCAACATTTATTTAATGAACAAAGGTACACAGCAAGACACCATGAAAGGTAATTCAAAGCTGAAAAGGACAGTTTTTTTCTGTCCCTATATCCAAATAGTCATTACTCTGATCCATCATCATTTGATGCAGAATTTTGGCAGGTAACGCAAAGCACAAACAACTTGCTGTGGTCACTGCACACGTGTTTGCCACAATTGGTACACACTGTTTTTACTTTACGGTCTCGTGACCTCACACATAATACACATCTCTTTGCACCTCCTGATGATGTCAGTGTCTGTGAAGGTGTTACGGATTCTACTGTCTCTGGCAACATTCTTCTGATTTCATTTCTGAGATCCCTGTGTAGATGAATGTTCTGCAATTTCCTCTTTAGAGCATCTTCGATGAGCTGCATACATATGCCCTTGATAAAAATGCGGCGCTTTAGCTTGTTTTCAGGGTTATCGCAGTAAAGTATGTATGCATTTATGGTTGAAATGTTCAGCAAAGAGTAGAAAATCGTCAAAGGACAACGCCGGCTATTTCTTGCATTGTCGTATTCCCCTGACATTTTAACAACCGTATCAACTCCTCTTTTGGTCGAGTTGTAAAAAATGATAATTTTAGGCTTCTTCATGTCACCAGACTCCGGATCAATTTTGTTATCATGATGCATGTTACTGAAAAGTACAACGTTTTTCTTTTTCTTACCTTGAGGCACGTAGGAGACTAGTGTCACGTCATCTCCAAATCCAAACATACTGTCACATGTAACCCTGTCCTTGACTGATAAAAATTCTTGGGGGATCTCACGTTTGTTTTTGCGAAGTGTTCCCACAGCAGACAATTTATGGTCCTGAAGTAGACTTACGACTAGTGGGTAAGTGGTATACCAATTAATTATCAAATGTAACATTTCTGCGTGATCCTGAGATTTCCGAGATAAGTCTTGTAACTACAGCAAAAAATGAATTTTCAACTTTGAATGGTCCATCAGGTTGTTTTCCTGCATAAACTTCCATCTTGCAAATATAATAAGTTTTAGCATCCGCCATTGCTTGTATCTTTATTCCATACTTTGCTGGTTTGTTTGGGATATATTGTCTGAAGGGACATCTGCCCAGGGTTGAGAAAAACCCGTTTTTTTTTAAAAAAGCCCAACCTGCATGAGTTTTTTTTTAAAAACCCGTTTTTTTTTGGGTTTTATTTAAAAAAGATGCAAAAAAGGTAGATTCATGCTTATTTCACCTCAAATACTACTTTTTACCAATGAAGTGCCTCTCACTCAGAGTACATGCTGGCATAACTCAATAAAATAATGCACTAGGGCTGTTTAACTATGAGGCCTTCTTGCATAAATGAGTTTTAGTGTAGTACAAAGTGGCATTACTTGATTTTTGTGTACAGAAACATCCACTGTGTTTTCAATTTATCCTTGGAAATTTACTTCACAATCACATCCTTAAGTCCTAATTTGAAGTTTGTTTTAAGTACCTTGTAGTACTTTGGTTCATTTTTTCAATTTTCTGATAAAAATTGGACAAATATGATGCTCTGGGTTTTTTATGTTTTTTTTTTGGTTTTTTAAGTGGGTTTTTTGAAAAAAACCCACCCGGGTCAGGTAAAATACCGACAACCCTGCATCTGCCCCTGAAGGCCACAAGCATCTCATCAGTTGTCACAAACTCCGATGGTGAATAGTTCTTCAAACAATTTTCAACAAACATCTCAAAAAGGTCTCTTATTGGGGCAAGCTTATCCAATAGTCTTCTTGAAGGCCGGGTAGCTTTGTCATCAAACCGTATGCAGCACAATAAAAATCGGAAGCGGTGCAGTGACATTGTCAGTCGAAACACTTCTATGCCAGTGCCATCACTTTTCCACAAATCATCATGGTTCATTTTGTTGCTACGATAGGTACCAGCTAATAGTATAGACCAGTGGTTCTTAACCTATGGGTAATTACCCACATGTGGGTAATTTGAAGATAGCAGGTGGGTAATCAGCTGAACCAGAATATATAGAATTATAGATGTAACAAACAATGTCACAGCTGTAAGTGGTAAAGTTGCTTTATTACTTACACTGTTTTGATGTTTTGAGTCCGTTCAAAACAACCAAACAAGCACAGTGAAATTTTATCATTTTTAAAATTGTTTCGTCATATTAATTTATTTTTTCATCATTTTTGTCGCCAGTTTTATGTATTTTATTTTTGTGACATAGTAATAAGATTTTTCTTGTATAATCAGTTCAGTTACAGTTGTTTTATTTATGAGCAAACTTGATGGCTGCGTTGCTGTTTAAAGTAGTATAGCTAAGTGTACATTTAGAGTTAGTGTTGAGACGAGCGAGCTATATTCTTTTGAAGATGAAAGCTTGGGAAAATTCTGGGGAAAGCACATCCAAAAGTTGTGCAAAAATCACTAACATTGTTGACCATGTAGCCTATTATTATTCTACTTATCTCTGTGAATCAGCAATTTCAAGTGTTGTTGCTTTGAAATCAAAATCCCGAAACAAGCTGTTAGATCTGGAGTCAGATTTAAGTTGTGGAGTATACAAAATCGCACCCAATATTGCATCGATTGTACACAAAAAACAAGAACAAATGTCTCACTGACACTATTGATGTCGTTCTTTGCATTAAATGTTAATTTTGTTGAATAACGCTGTTATATATTTTTAATACGGCAAAATAGATAAAATTAGATTTTGGGTAATGGGACTTTGATCTGGACAGTATTGGGTAATAAGGGAAAAAAGGTTAAGAACCCCTGGTATAGACCAAGAAAAGATTTTATTTCTACAATATCAGTGTCCCTTGCTTTACTTTTTGGAGTTTAATTCTCTCTCTTTTCACTGATAAACAAGTTGGTCTTTTCAACTAATAATTCAATCATTTCAGGAGTGATAAATAGTTCCCAAAAATCAAAAGGCAACTTTGCATTTGGGGCTGATCCTTTAGGTCAGGGGTCGGCAACCTTTCTTCAGTCACGGGCCAAAACAAAACTGCGCAGATGTCAACGGGCCGTACAAGTTTTCCATTTGCACTTCCGTTTTCTTTACTTTTCATAATATTGTTAAAATTGGCGTTCTTATCAGAGTATCTCCATATTTAGCTACTATAGGCTTATATAGATTAATATAAAGAAAAATAGTAACAATTGGTAACGAAAAACACCAAGTACTTTATTTATTGACAGCACAACATTAATGTGATATTTGATGTTGTTTCTTGCTAGAAAGTTTCTGAAGGTCAGGTGATAGGTTGGATGAGGCAAGAATCATAACATCTTGCAAGTGGTCATCAGTAAGTTGTGTCCTCAACTTGCTCTTGGCGAGTTTCATTGACGAAAAGAGTTGTTCGCACGTGTAAGTGCTACCAAATATTGATGCCATCTTTTTGGCATGATTAACCAAGGTGGGATATCGCTTGTATTCGAGATATTTATTGTAAAAGTCAAGCAGTGATACACCTTCAGCGTGAAATTTTGATTTTAACTCGTTATTGCACTGCAGCTCAACTAGTTCCATTGATACTTCTCTTGTACTGCATCCACCTGTACATCAAATGGAGTACTGAACAACTTAATATCATTCTCGAGAGAACGAATATCACCAAAGCGAGACGAAAATTCAGTTTTTAAATGTCGTATCACAGAAGCAAATAAATTATTGCTTGTAGGTTTATTCTCTCGCAGTGTAGCAAAGTGAGCATAATTTGTAGTTTGCAGCTGACTTTCCCAGAGTTGTAGTTTTGTTTCGAATGCACGTACATAACTCCACATCTCGTGTATCAATTGGTGCTTTCCCTGAAGCTGCAAGTTCAACTTGTTCAAATGCGATGTTAAGTCGACGAGAAATGCCAAAATGGAGACCCATTGGGGATCGCGAAATTCTGCCGCTTTCTTGTTTTTATTTTCAAGAAAGGTTGCTATTTCTTCTCTCAGCGCGTACACTCTTTGTAGCATATCGCCTCGACTGAGCCAGCGGACATCGCAGAAATAGAGCAAGTCACCATACTGATTCTCTGCTTCTAAAAGTAATTGGCGAAATTGACGATGGTTCAACCCTCGAGACAAAATAAAATTTACAGCCTTCACCACTACGTCCATGACGTTCTTTAAGCTTAGTACCTTTGCACACAATGCTTCCTGATGAATGAGACAGTGTAATGTTACAATGTTGTTATTAATTCCTTGGTCTTCCATGTGTTTTTGAAGCAAAGCCACAACACCTTTATTTTTTCCCACCATTGAAAGGGCTCCATCCGTTGTTATTGACACCAGTTTTGCGAGATTCAGATTCGTGACTTCAAGGCATTGAAGTAATGTCTTCAAAATATCGGCTCCTGTAGTAGTACCTTTGATAGGTAACAGTTGAACAAAGTCCTCAACAACGTGAAAATCTTTGGTTACTCCACGCACAAATACTGCCAGCTGAGCTGTATCTGTCGTATCTGTGCTCTCATCTATCGCTATTGAGAAGAACTGTAGATCTTCAAAGCAATCTTTTTGGCTAGACCTCACGTTCTCAGACATCTCTTCTATTCGTCTGGTTGTGGTTCTTCCTGAAAGACTGACATCTGAAAATAGTTTTTTCTTTTCCGGACATACGGTTTCAACAACAGCCATCATACATTTTTTCACAAATTCGCCATCAGTAAACGGTCTCTTGTCTTCTGCTATTAATTTTGCTACCTTGTAGCTAGCAAGAGTATTCTTTTCTGATTCAATATTTTGTTTTTGGAATACAGAACTCTGCTGTTTTAAGCTCTTTTTTAGTCGCTCAAGTTCGTCTTTCCTCAATTGACCTGTGAACTTGGAATAATTGGCATGCTTTGAGTTATAATGGCGCTTTATGTTGAATTCCTTGTGTACAGCAACTGAAACGTGGCAAATCAAACACGTGGGTCTACCAAAATGGTTAGCGAAAAAGTACTTGTTCTCCCATGCTTCATTAAAACCTCGGCACTCAGCATCAACTTTTCTACGTTTTGCCAACATTGTAAGATTGCTAAAAATTTGGTTAAATATACGGTTAATTGACTATTACTAACGCAACTCATGTAGCCTGCAACTAGCATGCAGTAAATAGGCTAATATAACCGGACTTCAAGGTGAAACTGCCAAGTACCTTGATGCTACCTTCTGCAAGCTTAAGCTAAATTTTGCCCCAAACCTAGTTTACTATAACAAAGCGACCCATGATCGATAGGTCGCGGGTACAAAGGCGCTTTGTGATAATTTCCTATGCTTGGTGGATTCTAACAAGCAGCAAATTCTTCAAAGACAAGAATCACTTGTTGAAAAAAACGGAAAAATGGAACTGGGAGTAAATTATAACTCTAAAAAATAAAGTAATTTAAAAGTCTGGACCGGCTGTCACTAAAAAGGCCAATTCCTGCTTCCTAAGCTACACATATTTCTAAATTATCAACCTTCAAACAAACTAATTCTTAAAACTTCAAATCTATCAAACGATCTGTCAGGCCTGCAACGTCGCTCTCTCTAAAATGCAGTTCGCAGAGAAAGAATATCAAGGAAATTCAAAATGGCGACAATGCCCTAACTAAGCATTGTTGCGGCATAAGTACACAGGCTACGTGATTACAAGTGAGCGTTACGGATAAATATGGAAAAGTAAAAATTGCGAAAGTTTTACATAACATTTAGTAATCTTAATTCTGTTATGTAAAACCAAATGGCAGCATAAAATAATGGGATGTTCGTTTTGGCCCGCCAACTACAATTTGCAAAAATGCTGCGGCCGGATAATTTTGCTTGGCGGGCCGGATCCGGGCCGTAGGTTGCCGACCCCTGCTTTAGGTCCTACTCTTCCACGGAAGATATTCTGAGGTCGGGTACGAACTGCTAAATTAGGCATTTCCTTCTGCCACCATGTTTTCTTGTCTTTTCCTAGCCATCCGTCACACTTTGGTTGTTTCTGGCATGGCTGTTGATCTGGGTCATCAGATTCTGATTCATGGCAATCAGAATCAACTTCATCTTCTGATACAAAATGTGATTCTCCTTCGCTATCATCTTCAGCATCACTTAGAATGTCACATTCTTGCAACATGCTTTGTATCCTCTCTATATTCCTACTGTGACTATCCATTTTATATCTGAAAAGATAAGAAGAACAAGGCCTAGGACTGTAAAATTTTCAGATTTTTCCCACCTGTAATATTTACGAAGGTACTGAAAAGAAGAAGAATGTAAGTGCTGCCAACTCAAAACAGCAACAAATTTATTAACCTGGGGTGCTGAAACCGGAATGGCCCGTTTCGGTGAGTCCGATTCGGTGAGTCCTATCCCTTAACGAGGGATTTTTTCAATTTTTTTTTAAATTATCGGGTACCGTAGCCTAATTATCATTGCCGTTTTAGGGTTAGGGGTTTAGGGTTAGAGGTTAGGAACTCACCGAATCGGACTCACCGAATAGTAGCAGACCCGCTGAAACACCCCAGGGTACTAACGTAGGGTTAAGGACATCGCCAGGCAAATATGTTTCACAGCAAAAGAGTTCTTAATACTAACAGGGGGGTTAGAAAAACTACTTATTGTAGCTTAATAAGATCTTTTCCAATTTTACTCCATTCTATTCCAAGGTTGCCCCTTGCCCAATTTTAAATTTAAATAAAAGGCCAATAAAACTTTAAAAAATACCCAAATATTAAACAAAAAATAGCCAAACAAGTAACATGTAAAAACCAACTTTGATGGTTGATACTCGCGTTGCCTTCTAAGAGGTTGTAAATCGTTAAAAAAGCAACAGGAGCTGGCAATTAGTGATGACTATGCTGTTCTTGTCAGCTTGTATTACATTTTTCTTTAATGCTATCATCCTAAACTTTAGTTAATCAGGTATCTACAAAACAAACAAGAAAGTAGGGTAGCAACACAGTTCGATTCAAACTGAAGAAACAGATACTGTGCAGAACTTAAGTAAAAAGACTGGTTGACAACCAACAGCTACTACACTACAATGTTGTAGGAAGAAACCTCATAGTTTGACTAGTGGCAAGAAAAATAGTTGACAACCAATAACTACACCACAACGCTGTAAACAAAACCACTCTGATATTTACAAATAATGTCCAGTGTTATGGTAGCCTGCACAGCTTAAGCAATCATTCAGCTAATGTTAGCACTGGCGACATCACAAATCAAGTCGTCCTACAAAGCATTACATGGAGCCTAAAAAATATGTACACATTGTAGATATAATCATTGTTCACTCCAAAAAGCTACTCAAGTCAAAAGTTGTTCAAATGAAGCACGAGCTGCTTGATTAAGATCAGGTGAAAAACTGGAAAGCTTTTTGTAAGTGATGAACATGTGACTTTCTTACACCATTTACATCAAACAGACAACTATATAGGCTCTGGTGATGTAAAGATAACTCCTTGAACAAATCTACTGGATCAGCGTTTGATCAGGTGAAAAACTGGAAAGCTTTTTGTAAGTGATGAACATGTGACTTTCTTACACCATTTACATCAAACAGACAACTATATAGGCTCTGGTGATGTAAAGATAACTCCTTGAACAAATCTACTGGATCGGCTTTTGTCGGCTAAAAACAATGAGTTTAAATCAAAGAACAGATAATTTTTGTGATCTTTAAGCATTTCTTTTATATTTCTGGCTTTGATCCTTGCGTCAGGACGAGTTTTGTTTGTTTCTGCTGTCACAAAGTATGTTTTTAGCATATGCCAGCTCATTAAAATACTGTACAGAATTTTTCCCCTGACCAGCCATCTTGTAGCAGAAGGTTTTTCAAATGGGAGTGGTGCAATTGGAGAAGAATCTTCATCATCATATGCTGCATGGATCACACCGAATATATTTTTTAAACTCTACTCTTCGTGTTTCGCTATGGCGAAACCAGTAATGTATTTCAGACAGCATGTAAATTACATTAAATGGCAGCTTTCCAAATGAATTTTTTATGCATAATGCAAGTGAGTCGCAAATGCATCTTGATTGGATGCAATCTGGTGAGGCAATTGTAATTCTGCTCCAACAGAATTGTTGCAGCCAATCATGTTGGATGCTCCATCTGAAGCAAAGCCTACGCAATTGCTGAGAGTCTGGTCCATAGACTCAATTTCACTTTTTATTAATTCAAAAAGCGCGACGCCTGCAGCGTGTTGTACAGGAACAAGCCCCAAGAACCCTGTAGAAATTTTGTTTTGTTTGCTACAAAAATACCCAACAAAATACACAAGTGCTTGGACAGACGACAATGAGTGAACTGACACATCAGTTTTTGCATGTTCCGCAAAGTCTTCTTCAAAGCTGCTATTTTTCTAAGTTTACTTTGTCTGGGTAAACTACTATTTTCTTCAAGTGTCTTTCCACTAAATCGTGCCAACGTCAGTGAAATAGTCTTTGAAACAGTTGCATACATTGATAGCTTGAGATGAGCTTTGCCTTTCGATCTGACTCAGTGGCAGTGACGTAGCCAGAAATACAATTGTAGGAGAGCAAAAGCATCTGTTGGGGGGCAAGTATTTTAATGCTTGAAATAGTTTATTTAAAAATATAGCTACTGAATGTTGTCTTTGTTTATCATTTGTAATTTACAAACAACGTCGCCTTTGCTCTTCTTCAAACGTTGCAAAATAGCTTCTTTATCACTTGTTTTGCTGCGTTTTCTTTCTATAGAAAGCAGGGTTTGCAAGCTTGCACTGTTCTCATTGCTTCTTGGCATTCGCAATTTCATTTCTCACTGGAATGTTTTTTTATATTCTGGTAGAGCCATTTTTTCTCCTTTTGTTAGTATTCTTTCGTGGTGAAACTTTGGGCAAAGGAAGAAAATTATATCTGGTGTATGCGGAGACATGGTAGAGGAGCATGGCTGATGATCTTCTAGTTGTGGAGACATGGTGATGGTGGAAGGGCATGATTGAAAATTTGTTGTTTCTGCAAGTTGACAGGTTTTCAGTATCCTCACCCACATCTCGATGACCCAGATCAGCTATGCTTTCCTCAGCATTTGCATCAAATACACCAGGTTCATTTGCCAGATCTTCAACTGTAAATGTAAGAAGGGGTCGATCGTAAACGTCTGCAAAAAAATCGTTTTCAGTAAAGGTATCACGTTTAAACGGAAATATTCCCGTGTTTTTAAATCCAGCAACGACATTGCGATAAGTCATTGCAACTTCTTGCGCTGCTTTTACTAATCCAAAAATATCATGTATTGTCACCGTTTTGCCGAATTGCATCCATCCATCCACTGCAGTAGTATATGAACGTTTTTTTAAAAGGTCCAAAAACCATCACATCAAGTGGCTGAAGGCGGTGGGATGTGTGGGGTGGGATTGTGAGGAGAATTGCACCATTTTCTTTAGCAAAGTCAACTGAGGCCAACGAAGTATGTGATTTAATATGGTTGTTCAAGATTAGTCGGATGGGATGGTCTTTGGAACAGCGAGAGTATTTCTTGGTGTGCTCTAGGTATGTTTCTTCTTTCATCCATCCTGTCTTGGACGCAACACCTGTAGATCCACTATGTGCAAGATTCAAAAAGTGATTTTGAACCTTACTCAGGGAAAAATAAATATAGGGGGCAGGACGTTTCCAAGCGCATTTATTGTGTACACCAGTGTAACTAATTCTCCTCGTTCTCGGGAGGTTATAGGTCCAACTCTCTTTTGACCTTTTCTAGTGATCACTTTCCCTGGAGTCTGCACAGTGTGGCAACCACTTTCGTCGCAGTTGTATATATCTTGTGGCTCAAAAGCATGCTGTCCAGTACAGAAGCCAAATTGTTGTAAAATTGATTACAACACGGCTGTTCTTTCAGAAAAAGTAAATATGTTATGAAGTATGGTAGGCCTATATCAAAAGATCTGCGATAAAATTACATTAATTCATGAAGATGTCACTTTTTGGAATGTCACGAGGTTAACCAGGAAAAGTGCAAGAAAGTTTAACAATAAATCCACTCATTTAAATTAGTCTCAAACTAGCAAAATTATATTGTCCAAAATTATTTCAAGCGGGGCAAGATGATCACCCTGATCAATTTGTCCCACGTGCAAGTGATCATTTTGCCCCATACCAAACCTTTTACTTTCAACTGCACTTTGCTGAAACTTAAAAATACTAGCTATCTGTAAGAAGCAAGGCTAAATTAGGAATTGACTGTTTACCTGATGTGCATACTTTCGCTTTTCTGACATTCTTCAAAGACAACGTTATCACCTGCTTTTTGTGATCTCGCAATTTTACTTTTAGCTATGAAAATCACGTTTTTCAGCACAAGTCTTAAACGGCTAGTCTAACATGGCTGAAAGTTACATATAAAATGGCGCTTTGGTAGAACTGCCACTACTTAGCAGCATTGTGTTAAAGCCGCAAAGAAAATAAATTGGGAGTGATCATCTTGCCCTCGTGACCATCTTACCCCAGCTAGCCCTGATGGTTCAGTTGGATCTTAATAAATGCAGCGTGGTGTTTTGCACCAACAAAGAACGTGCAAACAAAATCTAAATATCAAAAAACTGCTTAACATTTTGGTCTACTTTTATTACTGTAGCAAGAACAAGATTCAAGCGATGTGAAGTACAGTGAAAATAATCCGCATATTTGTAGCCTGATTTTTTTTATAATTGCCTGTATACCGCCATGCTTGCCTGCTATCACACTAGTGCCGTTATAGCCTTGACCAACACAATCTTCTGATGACAAGTTGAAAGGTTTCAGTAAATTTTGCATCTGTTGGGAAACACTATCTGCAGTCATGCTCTCTAGCTCAACAAATCCAATTGCACGTTCTTGTAAACTCCATTCAAAAGATAACAAAAGACACACTCAACAATTCTTTTTTGGAAACATCTTTTACTTCTTCTGCCAAAATCAAGTTATACTGAGCAGCATGAACTTCTTCCTTGATACGATATAACATTTCTAGTCTCAAAGAATCAAGCAAATCGTTTTGGGTACCGGTACCTGGCGGTAGCCCATCAATGCGCTCCTTAATTACGATAAAAATACAAGTAGTTCCGGTTCGCCTCAAATCTATAACTAAACTTTTCATTCTAAAATTGTCACTTCACGATGGATCAAAAACACCAAAGCAGACAGAACTTTTGCCCTAAGACAGCAATTATTTTCGTGGCTGTATTTCTCCGGAAAACTACGATGCTATTCCTCAAGTGAGTAAATAATACACAAGACTGAGAAAAAATTTCAGAAAGTTTTGTTTTTTGGCATTATTTCTCAGCACTACATCTGCAAGAGAAAGCAATATCTTCGAACTTTTCGTAAATCTTTCAGATAATTCTACATTTACCCTGCCAATCGCATCATAGTAGGGGAGATGTTCCACCAACGGACAGGGTACGACCAACGGACCACCCTTCTATTTCTTGAAATAAAAGCTGGAAGCACGAAAAATGTTATTGTGGTATCGAGATTAACCTTTTTGGTTTTGGAAATCTTCCTTGCGGGGACCTGTGATTTTTTTTCGTATTGTTATGAAGGAAAGTGGGTTTTACAAGGTAGAAAGTAAATTTTGAACATTTTTCTTCTGCAATTTTTTCACCCATCGGTTTATTTTTTCAAGACTATTTTTTGTTTGCTGATTGCTTATTCATTGATTAATAAAATTGCAATGACTTAAATGTTTAAATTTTATCCATCATTAAACTAGGCCATAAAATCCAAAAACTATCATGTATCTGACCAACGGACCACCCCCTTGTTTGACCATTGGGTCACTAGCTAATTGTTCAACAATGTCTTCCTTCATGTATTCAGACTAAAAATGTCAGAAATTAAAACAACTAGCAATAAAACAGAGTTCTTTAGTTCGGAAAATCTCAACAAAGCTGTCGAAGATGCTTTGAAACAAAACATTTTTGTTCGAAAGTCGGCGAAAAAATATAATATACCACGAACAACGTTGCTCGTTATGTTAAAGAATGGATAGTGAGAAAACTACTGCACCAACACCCGTGGCATCTACAAAACGCCTGTCTGATATCTTAAAGTTTTCTGCAACTTTAGAAAAATATGAAATTTGAAAAGAGTAGAATAAACACCAAAAATACTTGAATCTCGTATTATGAAATTGAATTGAATATGAAAATATAAAATGAAATTTCATAATAAAAGCATATTTCTAGTGCTTATTGCTTATGTTGTTGTGTTGTTTGTATGTTGTTCGTGTATTAAATACTCCAAAATAATTGCTCCAGTGCATCAGCTTTTTGCCAAGTAGAAGTGACCCGTTGGTCGAATAGCAGTGGCCCGTTGGTCGTATAGGGGTTTGACCAACGGGGCACTTTTTATTATCATTTAAAAATTAATTTTCGGAAGTTAGTAGTAGGAAAATTAAGAAAATTTTTTGGCGGAATATACCAGGGTATGTGACCTACGGTTATGCCAAAAAAGGAGGACGCATGCCCTTTGTATGGACAGAAAATAACAAATATGTGAAAAATGACCCGTTGGTGACACATCTCCCCTATACATCAACAAGTGCTCTTTCCATGTCAGTTTGTTCATTTTCTGTTTTTGTAGCTGTATTTTCACCACACAGTGCTTGCATCCTTTTTGAAGGTTTTGATTGACGATGCAAAGAAATACCGGTACTTGAGTCTCGCTCACTGTGTGTTTGAAAGCTTTACGAACATCATTCCAAATGTTAAAGAACTTTTTCTCATTCAAGTGATTTCTTAAAGTGGAAATAGTTCCAAGTGCAGTTTGCTGGCTATTGCTATTTCCATTTCCTTTCCCTGGAGGTATGTTGCCAGAGGATTTGTAAATGAAAATATAAATTTCAAAATTTCTAGTCCCAGAAGGAACTGGACATCACAAACAGCTACAAATAGACCCCTGCCATCAACACAGGTTTTTGTGTCCTTTTCATTGCTACACTGCTTCAATGCAAGTAAAGTTCTTAAAATTTGACAATGCACCGATTTCACAGCCTCCCATCGGCAAGTCCAACGTGTTACAAAGAACGACTTTAGTTTAATGTACTTTCCAAATTTTTCTTCATCATCAAAACTTCTTAAAATTGTTTCCCTTTTTGGTGAGTGAAAATAATGATGTAATGACTGTACTACCCCAAGTGCATTTCTCAGAATAGTGTTTACTTCTAGAGTATCTTGAAGAGCTAAGTTTAAAAGATGTGCATAACTGCATAACACTGCACGTAAATTGCCTGTGGCACATTCTAGCTGCTACTCCTTTACTAACTTTTATGAAGGACTGTACTAAACAAGGTAAAAGCTGCATACTTCAGCAAGCAGGAATTTATACGTTCACTTTTTTAACTTTTTTTTAGCAAGGTATCTTCCGAAAATTTTCTTTTTGAAGACTGAGGAGGGTAGATAGGTATGAAATCTTGCCCAAATTCTCGACAGATTGGGATCCCCTGTACTCCCGGCTCGTACACCTATGGTTGGTACGTTGTAGCGGTTTATCCACTGGAAGTGATTAAAAAAATCAAATTCAGAGTGATAAAACATCGCTAGATTGCCTATACGAACCGACGTCAATTAAAAAAAAATATTGTAGTGAGCCTCAACAGCAGCCATTGAGACTATGCTGTGAGTTCTTTTATAATTAAAATACAGTGACTCTGGATTTGATGGCGGTAATTCCGCTGTTTGTTTTTTTTAACTGGCCTCTAAAACATGCAACATTTGTAAAAGTCCTCTATTCAAAATTTTCTTTGTAAAAGTGCATCTTCACTAAAAATAATGCCATAAAACTTTTTTTTTTGGAAGTACCAACACAACACAAATCATCTTTTACAGCAGCTGAAAAAAGCATTGTTGCATCAGAAAGGCATGGGTATTTGTTGGGCTTTCCTTCAAGTGCAGTAACTGCAGGGTGAACAGTTTCTTCTCTCTTTTTCGCGATGCTGCCAAGTGTTTTCTTATAGTGTGAAGAGGCCCCAATTTTGATGCCATCAATTGCTTTTTTTATATTTTCTTCGGACCATTTACCCCTTTAGGTTTTTCGTAGGCTACATAGTTCCGAAAGATCTCTAAAATGAAAATGATATTTCAAGGCAGGTAGCCTACTGTGCTGCAAACAGTGCAAAATTTTATTTTCCGAAATGCCCACCCGGTGTAAAAAACATTGTATTTCGCTCTTATTGTATGTCGTTTTACGCATCCCAGTTGTGGAACAAGTTTAGATTTTCTAGTATAAAACGTTTACGTGTTGCTTACAATGATTCTTTCAGAATATTGCACAATTTGCCTCGTTATGTCAGTGCCCGTGAATATCAAGTACGGTAATGAATAATATAACAATGTTTGATGCTTTATTGAGGAAAAACATGTTTTCGTTTATCAACCGTTGCATTCACTCCTCAAATCGCTTTATATCAGACCTGATGTCATCTGATTGTTTTTATCGTTTTGAATACTTTTAAATTTTCCAACGCTTATTGTATGTAAATTTGTAACAGGAGATATTTAGTGAGCTGACGGCATCCAAAGTGGCTCTCTGTGACCTTTGTGCATTTGCAGTTTGTGTATTATTTCATTGTTTTGTTTTGACAGCTTTGTCTGACGCAAATAAATAAAATATCCTTCAATTAGAAGCACTAGCAGTAATTTCGCATGAGTTAAGCAATAGTAGGCCTAAGTAGGCCTATCAACTAAACAATACATATTGAAAGCAAGTATTATTCCAATTCATATGGGCCTACACAATAGAATGACTACTGTAAGTTATGTTGGGTTTTCACAGGGATGTTTAGAATACTGTAGTCTATTGATTGGTTGCCCGGCAGATGTCCTATCCTGGCCTAAGCACATCGATCCCGTTGTGCCCCAATGACTAACATTTCGACACTTTTTGTTTGTTTTATGCAACTCACACCTAAAAATCATTTTCCTCGCTCTATATCTTTAAACCACATCTTCCATAAGTCGACTTAAAATTAACCTGCGCTCGTTTGATTTTCGGTGTGTGCTCTTGAGCAACGCGTTTCGGAAATGCTTTCCAATTCTCCATTCAGCGGCACCTGGTGGAACAAATAATTTTTACCTCGCAACAAAACTTCAACAGGCTAAAGGTTTGATGTACCAAGTACCAACAGTGAATTAAGTCCACCGATTTAGAAGGCTTAGACTATTTCCGGACTTAAAAAGATGCACCAATGAACTTCGCGAAAACTGAACCTCGACTAACTGAAGGACCCGCTTACGGCAATTGAATAGATTCGTTGTTGGCGAAATGTCGTCATCTAATCTCAAACAAAATGATAAAAATAGGCTAATCACGGGGATTAAAGACCATGCCTTAATGTGAACTTGAAAGCGCACAGTGAAAAAGGTTGGGCTACTTTCTTGCATTTCAAGGAGGCAATCATCATCCTCTGGGACTGCCATTTTATAGATTATCCTGCCGTGTTGTCAGTGTTGGGCGCGATAACTCATTTTTCAGTTAAGTGATAACGAAAAATGCCTAAAGCGATAACGATAAATAAAAAAAAAAGTTAAGCGATAACGATAAAATTATCGCCGATAATGTCCGATAACGATAAAATAAAATTTCTTGATTAGCGCTGCCCCATCCCATGCAGCACGAACTGTTTTCATCAACATGACGAAAAATCGAACTTAATATACTGTAAGGGACAAAACTTTTTGTAAGTTATGCATGAATAGAATCGCAACAGCGGCAGTGGGTGTCGAATCTTCAACCTCTTGATCCAGAATCAAACCACTGAGGTAACCGCCGTGCTTATAATTATACCTTTAGATAGCCTACCAGTTGGATGCTTTTATCAATTGAGTTACGCTGCCGCTTACGTGCAGTAGGCAAAATAATTAAATCAAATGAAAATACCATAAAAAATTCCAAACTTTGTATTTTGCTTTCTGCTTAAAGGGCTGTTTACAGCAAAGTCAGCAATAATTGAAAAAATTCCAAAAAACGCAAAGTGCTTGAAAATTTATCAGTAATCTTAAGGGTTATTGGTAGTAAAAATGTGCATACTGTGAAATCCATCAAGCTTGTCAAATTAGTCGTGTTTGTTTTAGAACAATAACATAATTATCGTAATTTACTGATAATTTCAGATATTTTTTTTTGTTTTCTTTGCAAACACTATAATTAAAGCAATGGCAAAACGCTGAGTTGTTGAGATAAGAATTACAATGTAGGCACTGTATTAGTGGGAATAAAAATATTTGATTGAGGTGGGCTATGTCGCATAGGTAAATGAGAAAGGTTATACTGTATTTAGATTGAATCTGTTTAGTTTCATTAACTAGGTGGCTAGTAAAAATATTACTTTTCATGGGCTTTCCACTTGTGTGTTGATCCGAAATAAAATTTATCGGCGATAATCAAATATTACCTTTGGCGATAATGATAAACGATAACTGAAAAAACAATTGAGCGATAACGATAGGCGATAAACGATCGGCGATGAGCGATAAATTATCGCCGATAATGCCCATCACTGCGTGTTGGTATAGCTTAATCATTTATAACTGCTCCAAAAATTATCTATTTTGTAACAAGTAGGCTACATTTTCATAACATAATAATACTTTTTATTTATAGGCTACCAATCAGGAAAATCTAGAAACCCTTCATTGCTTCATACCAAAGAGGATCATTACAATAGACATATTCTGTTCCATAGGCCTACGCTACGGTTTTTAGGAAAGTTTCTTAATTTAAAATTTTTGAAAGGATATGGCTACCTAGAGAAGTTGCCTGATTTGTTACATTCTGCAAACTTTGCCAACTTTTAGTAACTGTCTGAATGAGATCTTTTAAAAATTATTAACGTTGGTTAGACGTTTTTTAACTTCCGTTTTCTTATTTTGTATTGTACTGCTTTCCCAAGGCAACAAAACGCTTTTATGTCATACGAGTCAGCAAAAACTACAAAAATCTTATAAAATTTTTTAATCAGACAGTAGCGGTACTCAAAATGTGACAAATAAGGCGGCACCTCTAGGTAACCAAGGATAGGAAAATGCGCTTTACAACTTAGATTAACTTGTAGGTGCAGTTTTTGAATGCATTTCATTTTTGTTCGAAGTCACAAGAAAACAAAAGCTAAGATCAGAGACTTTGACTAAAATCTCGAGCTGCGATCAAAGTAACAAAACAAAATTGTTCTTTGAAACTTCGGTTTAATTCTGTAAACTTCACAATCGCTTTTAACTCAGGCCTCAGTAGGCAGTGATGGGCATTATCGCCGATAAATTTTTATCGCTTATCGTTATCGCTCAATTATTTTTTCAGTTATCGTTATCGCCAAAGGCAATATTTGATTATCGCCGATATAATTAATCGCCGATAAATTTTATTTTGAATCAACACACAAGTGGAAAGATCATGAAAAGTAATATTTTTACTAGCCACCTAGTTACTAGGGTGTTACATTTTTTCAAACCAACTACAATATAGTGTTTGTTTGGTGGGAAATGCACTCAAACAAACTATGTCAAAATATTTTTCACTTAAAATAATATTTTGAGGTTCCACACTTGCATTAATGATTCACCCGATATTGGCGATTTTATCATATGAACAACACAGTAACAGTATGACTAATGTTATTGAATCTGTCCTGGTAAGAAACATAGACATGGGCTAATACATACAAGGACGTCGGCAGAACTTTTTTAGGGGGGGGGGGGGGCGTTTTTGTAACTTTTTTTTGTAATTTTGACATTTTTTAGGGGGGCGCCACTTGAGTAAGCTACATAAGTAGAATTTTCGTTACTTTACACTTCTGGTCATGGCTAAGTGGAAAATTTGGGGCATTTCTTATTGAAATAATGCGTTTCACAATCATATTGATTATTCAAATTCCAGGGGGCCAAGGCCCCCCCTTGTCCCCCTCCTGCCAACGCCCTTGAATACATGCACTGTATTACTAAATAATATCAAACTCTCATAGTCTACAACTCACTAGTGTATCTGCATATTTTAAATACAGTATACAAAATATTACAAAAAAATCAAGTGTCTTACAGATATTCGAGACTGGTGGTCATGGTCATGCAAGTAACATATCCTCTGATCGCTGTATCAATCTTTTTCAGTTTTTTGTCACTCATGTCATCATTGCTATCCTTGATTTTCTTTTCCTCCAAGCATTTCTTAACATTTCCAATCAGTCTTTCAACCTGTTCCTCAGTGCCAACTTATGCCGATAAACTGTAACATGGGATCGTTTTGCTTCTAGATGTTCAAATATTTCAGCAGCTGAGTTCAATAGTGATGATGATAAACGGTTTGAAGCCAGTTTTTTATCCGCCATAATACAGTTATCTGTGTTACTGCCAATTTTCTTAAGTTAAGCCCTCTGCGTTCATTTGTGACTCGTTTGTTAATATTTGGATTTTTTCTCTTTTGCCGACCACTGTACTAAAAAAGCCACCTGTTTTTGTTTCTCTTTTATATTGTTTGGCCTCTTTCGCATATGCGTTTGGCACCTGTGGTCTGTTTTCGTTAAATCAGTAACTTATTAGTCGACGATACAACGTCAGTTTTCATTGAATTATACAACCATTATGACCTATTCGTTTTTCAATAATTGTCAATCCTTGAGAAAGGGAATTCGTAAATTGTACTGTAAATCGATTTGTTTCATTCTACAAAATTGCTTTTCTCTGGACGGTCGCAAATTAAGAAATCTCAAAGTTACCTGTGTTTAAAAGATTGTCTAAAAAGCACATTAAAAGAACACGTGAAAACCAATTCAAATTCATGTGTCGTGTTGTTGGAAGCAATCTAGACAGAAGAAACTGACCAGGCAGTTCAATAGAGCAAAGGTCAACGACAAACAAAATACGTCACTGTAACGTAGCAATCAAATAGACAAAGCGGACGTTACATTCAGTTTTTAGACATTTCAATCAAGAAAGTCGTCGTTGTTGACAGTGAGCGAAGTTGAATGCCAAGAAAATGGCAACAAATTCTGTAAAGGCGACAGACGTGGCAGATAAATCAAATGCCGAAGAATCAACAAATCCAGAACCCCAAACATCAAAGGTGACAACAAGATCACAATCAAAAATGCTCTACCAAGCAGAAAATGGCAGTCTGCACCCAAGCGACAGCACCAGCAAAGTTTCCAGCAAAAGCCGCTCCTCTACAATGAGCGCTAAAATTAAGAAGGCGGTAATATTAGCTCGATTGGAATCACAAAAAAGGATCTGCGAGTTGGAACAAGAGCAAGCGAAAGCAAGGGCAGAATTTGAAACAATGGTCCTAAAACAAAGTCAGCTACGTGAAGAACAAGAAAGAAAATTCCTGCAACAAGTCCAGGAAGCTAAACTAAAGGCAGAGCTCCAAGAGACAATTGCCCAACTTTCGGAAGAATCGGAAGAAGATGCTGGTGAGCGCTATAAAATGTCTAAAGACAATGTTGATATAAACGGACAATTTCAATCGAATTTAGCAACTAATGTAAACAATAATTCTGTGTATCCTATGTTATCCCAATTAACGTTGAGTGGCGTAGAAGCCAGGTCTAACATTCACGAATCTATTGTCGTTTCAAACAAAATTAATCCTTCACAAACAGTAACAAATAAATCGTTTGTGAGACATGAGCCGAGTACGTCGTATGCCCAGACCCCTGTACTAAATCAAATAAACAATAATCAATCAGTAAACTCGAAACAAATTCCAAATATTACTATCAACCCGTCCCCACTGTTGTCTGTAGAACCCCCAATCTTTGATGGAAATTCTGCTGAATACTGTGGTTTTATAGACGCATTTGATACGTTAATTGATTGTAATTTCACAGAGCCTAAACGTAAACTTTTTTATCTGTTGCAATACACCAAAGGCTCTGCGCACACTTTGGTAAAAGGGTGTCAATACATGCTTCCCCACGAAGGTTACACAAAAGCAAGAGCTTTGCTACAACAAACCTTCGGTCAAAAATTTCAAATAGCTCGCGCATGTGTTGATTCCGTCATAAACGGCCCATCTCTTCAAAATTCTAACAAGGATTCTCTAATCAAGTTCTCTTCGGAACTAACTTCCTGCATATGTACTTTGTCTGGCATGAATTACTTACAGAAAATGGACAACATGGATACCATAACAAAAATAATAAGACGCTTGCCAAGTGGCTGGTATTCTAGCTGGTTACGCGAAGTTGACGTAATTTTGCATGAAAGAAATCAAGAAATAAGCCTTTCAGATCTCTCACGGTACGTCTCGCGCAAAACGAGAGAAACGACCAATTTGGCATGCGATATTCTAAAATCTACTAAAAAACAATTCGATGATTCCAACTCCAAACGTAGGAGCAGCGTAACCTTTGCAACGCAAATAAAATCGTCGAACCATGAAAGGACATGCCATCTGTGCAGAGATAAACATTTTCTCAATCAATGCAAACAATTTCGAATGATGAATATTGACCAAAGGCTTAAATTTGTAATCGACAACAAACTCTGCAAGTGCTGTTTAAATGCTGGTCACTGGGCATATCAATGTAAAAGGAAGGACCCTTGCATAAAACTAGGATGCACTGAACGCCACACTACTCTCTTGCATCCCCCAGATGCAACACAAATCACCACAAATATCACACCCAAAGACACAACAACTCAAAAAATTAATCAACCTACACAAGCAATACGCAATGGGCTTGTCAACACACGAACAAATTCTTGCAGTCTGCTTCCCATAATCCCAGTAAAGGTTCGCCTGCAAGGAAGTAATCAAACCATCACTACACAAGCGTTTTTGGACAGTGGAAGTACAACATCTTTCATAACAAATGATTTGATAGAAAAGTTGCAAATTGCCGACTGTCAAGAAACTAATATTTGTACCATCACGCTAAACAACACTGGCAAACGTAACAAGGCAAAAGTGGTCACAAATGTCGAAATGTCAGATTTTGACGAAAACAAATACATTTCTCTAAGCTCCCTCTACTCCACCTTTCAAATTCCTGTTTCAAATACAGATATTCCTACCCTAGAAGACACTAAACACTTTCCAGAATTTGCAAACATCTCGATTCCCGATGTTGACGCAGAGGTAGGACTTCTTATCGGCAATGACAATCCGTACGTTCTCCAACCGCAAGAAGTAATACAAGCAAAAGGTGGCTATTATGCCATCAAAACGGCTGTTGGCTGGCTAGTGAATTGTCCTAACAGCAAACAGGATCAAAGTAAAACTAAAAATTTCTTTACCAAAACTTCTACCCATCCAATGTGCGACATGTGCTTTGACGCTGTTGACTCAATTGTTAACTGTAAACCCGAATTATCTGTTCAACAAGCTCAATTCATGAAATCTGTTAACTCTAGTATCAAACTATTGGGAAAAACTCGACTTGCACCAATGAAGGCAATGACGATTCCTCGATTGGAGTTATCAGCTGCTACAATCTCAATTAGCTCTGAAAAAATACTACAAAGAGAGTTAAAGGTACCTTATCTTAATAAAGAGTCAATTTTTTGGACCGACAGCACAACTGTCTTGCGCTATCTCAACAACTCAAACAAAGCGTTTCATACCTTCGTCTCAAATCGAGTTCAACAGATTAAAGATGCTTCAACAATTTCCCAATGGAGATACGTTCCCACTAAATGTAATCCTGCTGATCATGCTTCAAGGGGTCTCTCAATTCCAAACTTTCTTCAATGCAATCAATGGAAAAACGGCCCTGAATTTCTATGGAAACCACAATCTCAATGGCCTAAGCAACCAAAATTTCTCGAAGTCGTGGACAATGACCCAGAAATTAAACAACCAAAGCAAACGTGTTTTGCAACCCAAAGCGAATCCCACTTTCTGGAAGATCTTTTGGGTAAGTATTCTTCTTGGTACAAGCTGAAAAGAATCGTTGCTTGGCTTTTCCGTTGTAAGCATAAATTTCTGACTTTAAGACTGACTAACCTTGCAAATAAACAAAATGCCCCAGCACACAATCTTTGCTTGTCTCCAGATGAGCTCACAAAGGCACAAGACTTTATTTTTACCTTTGTTCAGTCAAAACACTTTGCCAACGAAATCAGCCAACTGAAAGCACAAAAGCCATTAAACAACTGCAGTAGCTTAATAAAATTCGACCCTTTCTTAGAAAACAATTTACTAAGAATTGGTGGCCGCATCAAAGCTGCACCTCTCAAACACGATGCAAAACATCAAATTATCCTTCCAAATCGCTCCCAAATAGTTCCTCTCATCATTCAAGAAACGCACGACACATTTGGTCACAGTGGCAGGGAACACGTCCTGTCTGCCCTGCGCGAAAATCTATGGATTATAAAAGCCAATTCAGCAGTCCGCAAGGTTTTATCCAAATGTGTTGATTGCCGCAAAAGAAGCGGAAAACTCAGCACACAAAAAATGGCTGATCTTCCTAAAAACAGATTGACACCAGACAAACCTCCATTCACCTATGTTGGTGTAGACTATTTTGGCCCATTTATTATTAAAAAGGGTAGAACAGAACATAAAAGATACGGTGTCATTTTTACTTGCCTTGTAATAAGAGCCGTACACATTGAAATCGCAAACTCTCTTGACACTTCATCTTTTATACTCGCTCTACGACGATTCATCGCAAGAAGAGGGCAAGTAGAAGAAATTAGATCTGACAATGGTTCAAACTTTGTTGGCGGTGAACGAGAAATGAGAGAAGCCATCAAATCATGGAACAACAGTCAAATCGAAGATGCTTTAACACAGAAAAGCATCAAGTGGATCTTTAACTCTCCAAGTGCATCCCATCATGGAGGTGTGTGGGAAAGACAAATCAGATCCATTAGGAAAATCTTATCAGCTATCTGTAAAGGCCAAACTTTAACAGATGAAACGCTGACTACCTTCATGTGTGAAGTAGAAAACATTATTAACAGTCGTCCACTTACAAAATCGTCAGACGATCCTAATGACATGGAGGCTCTCACACCGAACCATTTGCTTCTTCTAAAACAGCAAATAAACCTTCCTCCAGGCTCATTCACAAACAAAAAAGAGCTTTACTCTCGAAAACGCTGGAGACAAGTCCAATACATGGCCGACGTCTTTTGGACACGGTGGGTAAAAGAGTACTTACCTTTGCTCCAGCAAAAACAAAGGTGGACCAAAAAATCTCCTAATCTGACTGTGGGGGACATAGTTTTAATCGCAGATAACACACCCCGAAACAATTGGCTCATGGGTCGCGTAATTCAAACGTTTCCCGACAAAAATGGCATTGTCCGTAGCGTTAGCGTTCAAACTAAACAGTCCTTGATTGTCAGACCAATTCAAAAGTTATGCTTGATCGTTCCTGCAAAACCAATGTAAATTTGTGCTGATTTTGTTTTCTCATGTTGTTTATACCTGTGTATTTGAACAAATGTACGAGGCCTTAAAGGGGAGGGAATGTTACTGCCAATTTTCTTAAGTTAAGCCCTCTGCGTTCATTTGTGACTCGTTTGTTAATATTTGGATTTTTTCTCTTTTGCCGACCACTGTACTAAAAAAGCCACCTGTTTTTGTTTCTCTTTTATATTGTTTGGCCTCTTTCGCATATGCGTTTGGCACCTGTGGTCTGTTTTCGTTAAATCAGTAACTTATTAGTCGACGATACAACGTCAGTTTTCATTGAATTATACAACCATTATGACCTATTCGTTTTTCAATAATTGTCAATCCTTGAGAAAGGGAATTCGTAAATTGTACTGTAAATCGATTTGTTTCATTCTACAAAATTGCTTTTCTCTGGACGGTCGCAAATTAAGAAATCTCAAAGTTACCTGTGTTTAAAAGATTGTCTAAAAAGCACATTAAAAGAACACGTGAAAACCAATTCAAATTCATGTGTCGTGTTGTTGGAAGCAATCTAGACAGAAGAAACTGACCAGGCAGTTCAATAGAGCAAAGGTCAACGACAAACAAAATACGTCACTGTAACGTAGCAATCAAATAGACAAAGCGGACGTTACAATCTGTGCTAACAACACTTAACCTTTCTGTACGCTTAAATGGCCCAGCCTCATCTTCTTCAACTTGGATTTCTGCACTTTCCATTTCATAATTATCATCACTATTTGACTCGGTTTCATCAATTGCTGAACTGCTTGCCTGTATTGATTGTTCATAAAGAATTATACGTACATGGTTCTGGTCTATTGTTTCTACAGCTGTATTTGCTAATGCTTTTCATATTAGCTTCAGTTTCCTGAATATCTAAACCACCAATCACTTGTATTCTCCTATTTCTCTGATCAATGAAAAACCCTGCTTCTAGCACTGGAATGCGCCTTTCAAAGTCACATTTGCATACTGTTTTCTTGTGCCATTGCTGCTCAACTGTTATTTTGCACTTACAGGAACTCACGTCAAATAAATTCTCAAGTTTACTCTAAAATGCAGCTACTTTTATTAAATATGCTGGGGAGTTTAGACGAGATAATGGCTGAGCTTGAAGTTTTTTCACCTGATCAAAAAGTTCTTTCGTCATTTGAGTTACACGATCAATGTTAACATGTGGCAGACCAGCTTTTCCCCACAACTGAATGATATTTTGTATTAACAATGTCTTGACTTCAACAAATGGCATTTTTTCAGTATTTTGATCAAGCATTATTTTATTTCTTAACCAAAAGAAAGCTCTTGCTACATCACCATTAGTAGGAAGTTGAAGCTACGGTAACTCAGTTGGATAGCCAACACAATCCAAGATTTTAGTCCGACTTCTAGTGACGCGTGAAGATATCATTTCATATTTTAGGTTGCCAGATAAGTACACAACAACTTGATTTCATAAACTAATGTTTTTAGCGGAATGGCCCGTTTCGGTGAGTCCGATTCGGTGAGTCCGATCCCTTAAAGGGGGATTTTTTTAATTTTTTTTTTAAATTATCGGGTACCGTAGCCTAATTATCATTGCCGTTTGGGGTTAGGGTTAGAGGTTAGGAACTCACCAAATCGGACTCGCCGAATCGGACTCACCGAATAGTAGCAGACCCTGTTTTTAGAACCTATTTGCTGAAAAAAAGTTAATACACATGAATAAATCCAAGAAATAGCAGGTATAAAAATCCTGCATTTTTTTGAATTTTTTAGATTTTATCCAATATTACCCATAGAGCGTGGAACCTCAAAATATAAATATTTTTAATTTATTTTTTGTGCTAACTAGTTTTTGTGCAAAAACCCATCAAATAAATGATGTATTGAAAGATTTTGCCCTAAGTTGTGAAAAAATGTAACACCCTACAAGTTAATGAAACTAAACAGATTCAATTAAAACCAGTTCTTCTTCAGTGCCTGAAGTGTGTGTGCACAGGTCGTTATCAGGGGAGGGAGCACGCCCCCCTGCAGCGATGGCCCTGACAACACAATAATTTTTAGAGTTGCAAATTGCAATGCAATGAAATGCATGCAACAAGTCTCTTGTTGTTATGCTGCAATGGGCAATCGCGAGTGAATTATACAATTAAAATGTAAGCGCACAGGCGTGACAACTTCTTTTGAAGCGAAGCGAAAGAAATTGGCAAGTGGTTTGTGAAAGTGTCGCAATGCGAGGCCGCTTTTACATCGAAAACATGGTCTTTCGCGCCACCTCACGATCAACTATTTTATTTTTGTGTTTTCTTTTTTCGTTGGAAGTGTTAGTTTTTAGTAATTGTCGTAAAAAAATAATCTCTCCCGTCAAAAAATATCTCTCTCGTCCAAACATGAAACTTACTGTTTTAAGCGCATTAAATCTTTAGATGAGTAGATTAACTAAAATTGCAAGAACTTGCCTTGAGACGTGCGGTTACGTCACAAACTCAGATTAAAAGACAAAATTCACACACAATAACAACACAAGATCGGTTATAGACTGTAAGATCGATTTTTTTCTAGCTTGGCAATATAACTTTAATCCAAAAATAATAACCTAATGCGTAAGTGCCATTTAACTTAAAAAGTTAACCCATTTGTGCCGAAAGTGAAAGTACTTAAAAAATTTTTCGGAAAATTTAAATATTGCATAATTATGACCAGTGGTGGATTTCCAGAAGATTAGCTTCCGGAGCGCTAGTTTTTTACTTTCCAAATGCGCTAGGTGCCGTAGAAGAAATTTAGAAATATGTCTTTATAAGACTTTGAAACAACACACTTGATGTAGGTACCTAAAACGTTGCTAAAGTAAGCATCATGGTTTATAGATGGTAGTCAAAAGCGTTGTTCATTGCAAATGTTCATATTTTAGTGAAACAATAATACAAAAAATACAAGTTAGGCCTATAGCCTAGAAAAAAAAAGAAAAAAAATTGTTTTTAGTTTTTTCCACTTTTGATTTTTTAAGTTATAACCTACAATTTTTAAGACACTTATCGTATTCAAAATCATAAAACCTCTGGCGACTTCGGTCTCAATTGGAAGGGTTACGTCCATGGCGTAATCAGGATCCAACATACTTCGCTGGTTAAAAATTTCTCAGTGGAAGACAGATCATTCGTATAAAGAGTAAACTTGAAGCAGTTATATACAGTGTGTAGAGAAGCACGGTCAGATGTCAGTATGAGGTTCATTTGTGAAAATCCGCGCTCACACTCGCTTGATGAAATTGGAAGGGATTATAGTGACGTTATCAAATTTTGAAGACTCTGGGATCTTCTTTTCGTAGTTGTATATTCACGAAGCCGTCTCACAGCAGCTTCGCGTTCATCTAAGCGCAATTTCTTTGCCACTTCAATGATTTCGTTTTCTCCGTGTGTCATTAGGCTACTGTGTCCTCTGATCAAATAGTTGGATCAAGTACTTTTCAGCTGTTAATAAATGACAAGTCTGTTGAATTCAACAAGCGATCTTGGATGGAATTTTCTAAGTGATTATACACCCTTCTCTGTTGAGTGGAAAATACCACCCTTTGGTAGGGTGGAAATGACCATCTTTCTCAATAGGCTATGGGGTGGGAATGAAAAAGTAGAAGTGGAGTTTTTAGACCACCCCAAGAAGTGGTTAAAACTACAATTTTTGATTTACAGCGTAGTAGATGCGGGGATTGATTAGCGGGCTATTTCTGCAATTGTTTACATGGAGCCTAATTCTACACCTTTGAACTCTAAATTTTCTTCGGCATCCTTAGCAATGCCATAATGTCGTTCGGGTTCGTTCCTTCGTGTTTCATATAATTTTGCAAGATTATTAATTTTGTTATCTGCATCTCAAATAATAGCCTACATGCTCTGTTTTACAATTCAAGGCTTAGGCTATTTCGGATAATTCTTGCGAGTATTCGTACATCAAAGCCAAGTCCAACAAGAAATCCGTGGATGTTATCTTCGACAAGAGTCCTTGATATTTCGCACGTTCCCGAGAATCTCTTGTGTCGCTAATAGCCCCCTTTTTGAAAAATTCGAAAAGTGCTGGGAAATCATTCCAGACGGCACTAATTGTGCAGAAACTCGAGGCTACCCAACGTGTGTCCAGTACCCTTCCGATTTTCAACAACTGCACTTCAACAGCCGCTGCACATTCACCCAATTCCCTGCTATTGTTAGGAGAAGCGTGGTAAAGGCTATAGCGTTTGTCTATAAAAGATCGAAATCGATTCAAATTACTGACTGATTTTACAGCATGACGAACCGATAGTTCCAATCTATGGTTGCACAATACCACACCACAATGTCTGGAAATTAATCACGAAGCAATTTTGCCACACCATTTTTGCGACCTAACATCACAGCCGCGCCATCACATACAACACCAATCAAACAAGAAGATAAAAATGTTGTTGACATGCCATATTTTAGGCAGCTCTTCAGGGAATCAAAGATGCCATTCGCCGTAAGAATAGCGAGCTCAACAAGACAAATACATTCACAGGTTCGCTTCCGTGAAGACTGGTACGAAGATATATTATCAGAGTGAATAGGCCTACCCGATTTAACGTGGTCGACTCATCAAGAATTATAGATATACTTTTACTGAACAGGGCAAAGCATAATAAGAGTATAAAATATTTGAGCTTCCGGAACGCCGTTCCGGAGAAGTCAATTTTTTGATCGAGCTTCCGGAGCGGCGCTCCGGACCGCTCCGGCTGAAATCCAGCCCTGATTATGACCTAAAAAACATATCACAATTATTTTTTTCCTAATTGTGTTTGTACTTTTTGAGAAAAAAGTCGTCCTATATATAAGACGCTAGACAAATCCGTTATCAAATTTCTCAAGTTTCTTGTGCGTAATGCAGCGTTATTACATTTTACTTATCGCTCAAAGTGATAAATGGGAAATGTCTTGTTCATGTCTTGTCATGTCATTATTGTCATCGAGCATTTTATTGAAATGAAAGTTCAAAAAATATGAAGATGAAAATTAGCAAAGTAACACAACATCACTGAAACAAGTCATTGCGGAATATGATATTGCTTGAAGCATTTAACATGCAGACCGACATCACATTTTTTGCATCTTGTAGTAGTTTTTGCATGACAATAGGCGGATCGAGTTGCGTGGTAAAATTATGCTAAATACAGTATAACCTTTCTCATTTACTGTAGCCCAGTGGCGTAGCCAAGGGGGGGGTTTTGGGGGTTACAACCCCCCCCTTTGGCACGCGTGTGACGTCACGATATTGAGAATGATGCTTTCAGTCTAAAAAAAAATTTCCTAGTTTTAAACAAAATTGCATTAAAAGAGCGAGTTTTGCCAATACCAAACATTCAAACATCTCAGCCAGGAATTAGCAACAAGAAAACACAGAGACTTAGCTTTATTTCCGAAAAATGCCGAAGAAAACATAATCTTATCCTTTTGCTATGCTACCAAACAGCACCATTTTACAGGAATATTCGTACCCACATTTTTGTTGAAAATGCTCTCAGAATGCACCAAATTCAAAGTAATTTTTCAAAATTTTCTGGGGGAGGCCCCCCAGACCCCCCGCCGCTGGGTTGTCAAAACCCCCCCTTTCAAAATTTCTGGCTACGCTACTGCTGTAGCCTACCTATGCGACATAGCCTACCTCAATCAAATATTTTTATTCCCACTAATACAGTGCCTACATTGTAATTCTTATCTCAACAACTCAGCGTTCTGCCATTGCTTTAATCATGGTGTTCACAAAGAAAACAAAAAAAAACATCTGAAATTATCAGTAAATTACGATAATTATGTTTTTGTTCTAAAACAAACACGACTAATTTGACAAGCTTGATGGATTTCACAGTATGCACATTTTTACTACCAATAACGCTTAAGATTACTGATAAATTTTCAAGCATTTTGCGTTTTTGGGAATTTTTTCAATAATTGCTGACTTTGCTGTAAACAGCCCTTTAAGCAGAAAGCAACATACAAAGTTTGGAATTTTTTATGGTATTTTCATTTGATTTAATTATTTTGCCTACTGCACGTAAGCGGCAGTGTAACTCAATTGATAAAAGCATCCAACTGGTATCTGAAGGTATAATTATAAGCACGGCGGTTACCTCAGTGGTTTGATTCTGGATCAAGAGGTTGAAGATTCGATAGCCTACACACTGCCGCTATTGCGATTCCATTTATGCATAACTTACAAAAAGTTTTGTCCCTTTACAGCAAAGGTGGGAAAACTACGGCCCGCGGGCCGCATGCGGCCCGAAACAACTTTCTGTGCGGCCCGCGAAGGCCTGAAACAATTATATAAAAAATAATCCTAAAATTGCTTGAAAATTTTAATTACTACAATAACTTAATTAAACTTTTTCTTCATATATTTAATCTCGATAAAGATAAATTATAGTATTTTTGTCGCATTGTAGTAGTTTGTTTCCCCAGCCACATTGTGATCTTGTATGAATGCATGGTTATTATTAGTGTCAAAGCAGCCATTGCTAAACAGCCGATTAAGTCACAACCGAAATTTCTGACTTCGGCCTGTCGCATCATGAGACTTTCTTTTTCGTTTTAGTCTTGGATCAAGGCCAAGACTCTTGCTGTTGGTAGAGAGAAAAGCGGCGATTTTGACAGTTTTTCTGATCATGTTAATTCGCTCACAGATGTATTCTGTTTAATTCGCTCAAAGTGCGTCTGGCAAAGTGTTATCTTGATGTGGGTTGTATTCAAATAAATAATTGAGACAAACATTTTTTTTATATCTTTTATGTAACACATGTAGGCTACTGTATATAAAATCTCCGTTTCTTTCGTCACTTTAAAAATAAATAAAAGCTTGTGTTTTGAGTATTTTAGACTTTATGTTTTGGCTTATAATCTCAATTATACTATACTGCGGCCCTCGAACAAATTCAGATTCTGAATGCGGCCCTCGAGATAAAAATTTTGCCCACCCCTGCTTTACAGTATATTATGTTCGATTTTTCGGCATGTTGATGAAAACAGTTCGTGCTGCATGGGATGGGGCAGCGCTAATCAAGAAAAAAAAAAAATTATCGTTATCGGACATTATCGACGATAATTTATCGTTTATCGTTATCGCTTAACTTTTTTTTGATTTATCGTTTATCGTTATCGCTTTAGGCATTTTTCGTTTATCGATTATCGTTATCGCTTAACTGAAAAATGAGTTATCGCGCCCAACACTGTCAGTAGGTAGCCTAATGGTTGATCGACTGAAGCTAGTAATGAGCAGTGTTTTTTTTTATTAAGTGCAGCTTATATTGCGAGAAGCTTCATCATTTGACAGATGAGGCTTTTTTGGAAACATAATCTTAACGGTTCAGCATAGTTTCTTGGTAAAAATGTCGATCAATTACATTGGTGTGGTTGCCGAAAACAACAGAGCAAAGTTTCCGCTTTTGATTGAAATCTTGCTGCATGCAAATTATTCTGGCCACTAGATGCCGCTGAATTCCTTGAAGTAACTTACCAAGAGCTGTTCATGATGAGCGTTGCTCATCTGCACTTATAAAAACTTGGGCTATCATAGCTTCACTTTGTTGTTTCTTTGTTCATAGATCCCAGTGCGAAGCCATTGAGAGAATAATTTGTGCCGTACCAATGAGATTCTGTAGCCTACCAATGAGAAAAGGCTCTATGTGCCCAAAAATACTCGGTGACTTCTTTAAGTTGACGGGCCACCTGGAAAGGTTACGACCCCCAAAATCATCCCATACCGGGGTCTAAAAGTACTCTTGGAATTCCCTGTTAACGCTCAGTGTTTATATATTGTGCAGCATGAGCTGAAATGAATGTAAAAAACAACTTCAACTCGATTATCCTGAAGATGTAGGCTAGGCTGACAGCTCTAAAAAAACTTTGACCAACAAAGCAATTGTCTTTTTATGCCTTTTTTAACGTGTAATTCTCTTTTTAGCCTAATTTTCTTCCCTTTCAAAATTTTTCTGAAAATGTAACTTTAGTAAATCATATTAGCCTATATAGTAAGCTAGTGTGAAGTAGCCTAATGCGGCTTATTTAGATCTCGAGCACGTATTACTATAACGTTCAAGTTTTGTTTTGTCTACCTTTTTATGTCTTTCCGGAGGAAAAATAATTTCTGCTTAAAAGTAACGGTGAAAGCTTAATCCATAAGATAAATTGCCATTGTTCTTTATTTTTCTAAGGACAGTTTTACAATTGGCACAAAAGTGTGTTTGCCCAAAACATATACGGAAACATGGGCTTACTGTCCAGTGCCCACCACAAAAATGGTTACCGGTAGTATAAAACAATTTACTCATCTAGTTTTTGAATGAGCTTACTAAATAGTTTGGGTGTTCACCAGAATAACTATCGTTTGTAGCGTTAGTTGCAACGTTTTTATTACATCTGTTTATCGGAAAGTTTTAATTAAAGGAAAGGATACTTCAAAGTTCAAACGAGTAAGAAATTTTACTGATGTAATCTATAGCTATCGGTAGTTGAGCCTTCGTCAAATAGTAACCCTCTCGTAACATCTAATGCTGCCATTACAACTGGATGGAAAATTTTTATCCGTGCAAGGTTTTGAAAACTTTACTGTAGGCCTAAGCCATAGTTAATATTAACTGAGTTTTTTGCTTTGTGGTGCTTATCAGTTGTACGCAAAGAAGACGCCTAATTGCTGTTAAGGTATAGTCTTTTGTTAGCGAACAGCACTTGCTCATATAATCCTTTTC
The DNA here is from genome assembly GCF_918807975.1 of Aplidium turbinatum. NCBI lineage: Eukaryota > Metazoa > Chordata > Ascidiacea > Aplousobranchia > Polyclinidae > Aplidium > Aplidium turbinatum. Next base: position 22,364,794 of record NC_137477.1, read on the forward strand.
TAAACACTGACGTTTTCCGAGGCTTGCCATGCTACTTTGTTGCATTCACTCCCAAGCATGTGTGTTTGGTCGGATCGCTGAATTCCATACGTTGCTAATGATTAATATGTTGTAGCCTTCTCTGCGACAACATGCGATGGACAGATTGGCTTAATGACGTATTTTTTTAACTGTTTAAGTTTCTCTCTCAAAATGATGAGCATGGTATTTGGTTTCAATGTAAAGGGCTACCAGTAAGATCAAACTGTGAGGAAACCGACAGGGTTTTAAATCACTTTTAACTAGGACAGGAGCCCACTACTGAAAAACCTTAAAGAGAATTCTGGATAACAAATCCTTCTGCATTATTTGTTTATATTGTTGTAGTAAAGCCAATAAACATTACAACTTTAAGTGCTTTAAAATACCTTCTTTAAAGTGAAGAAGTGAAATATCCAATTACAGTATCAATTACTCTCCTAATATTCATTAAATACCTTATTTCACATTGTTAAAAAGAGAAAGCACTTTTCCGGAGTAACGGCAATGCTGGAATTTATGTATTTCTGGACTCTGGTACGACAACGTTAGATCATGATCAAAGCATTTGTGTAAATTACTAACTTTTCTTGTCAAAACTGATCAAAAACCTTGTGAAGGTCAAAATTAAAAGAAAACTGAGCTGAATTGTTCAATGGCATACCTACGTGCTTTATTTTTAAAGTAAGCAGACAATAGCTTTTTCAAAGTTTAACAGATATTTTTTGTAGTTGCAGTGTGACTTTCTATAGTCTATACAGATCCCATCAAATCTTCGCTCGGAGAGAAAACTATCTCATCCTATCGAGCAGAAGATGCTACATCTTCATCTCATCCATCTTCTATTTTGTGCAGTCCATGTGCTCCTTCTGCGGTGTTTGCAATTGCCATCTTTAGTGGTTTGACAGCAAGTGAAGCAACTTTAACAACATGCTGATGCACCAATTTCAGGGAAGAGTGGAGTTGAGCAAGTTGTGCTGGCATCAAAACTGGATGATGACACAGAAGGTATGCTACAAATTTCCGATATGTCTGAGGCCGAACTGTGTCCGGGATCAGAAAAGTGCGATATCTGAAACGAAAAAAAAATCTTTTCAATGCTGAGGTGAGTTAAACGTTAGCGACTTTTTTGATAATTCTTAAGAAAGCAATATAAAAGAAAGTTTTATTACAACAAGGTGGTTAAATGGAATTACTCATATTCTCATGTATTTGATGTGGTCACAGAAAAAAATCTTGCGTATGAGAAGGAAAAACTCTTCTTCAGTGGGACCTACAAATTTTATAAAGTGCTTAGCCTACGTGCTGTGGCTTGTGTGACTAGACGAGTAGTTACGTCAGTAGCCGCTCTCGAACGCATTTATTGTGAGGATATGCCTCATCAGCAAACTTGGCAAGAATGCCTATTTCCCATTGGGTTTTGCAGATGCCAAAAGCTGAAAGGCCATGAGCAGGCTACGCCATGAAGCTATCTGTAAATTTTTGCACTCACACTTCAGTAAACCTAACGTGCAGTGCTCAGCCAACAAACTTTGTCTTTTTTACATCTTGACAACGTCAGCAAAGCATACAAGGTTGTGGAAGCTACTTAGAAATACAATAGATACCAGAGAAGTCAAGTTAAACTAAAGAGAGTCCACTGACCGAGGTTTAACTCTAAACAATTAGTAGAGGGCACATTGTTGATCGAAGTGTGTAAGACAAATAAAAGCTCCAGTTTTAACACTGAGCTTGCCCAGGTGAAGATTACCTTCATGTTCATTAGCTTACACACATGCAACTATTATGACTCATCACGATTTCCCCCGCACATGGCCGAGGCATGCAATTACGCAACATGACTAAATTATTTGTCACTTACAAACTGTTGGAATGCAGGTTGCTCAATTTCGCTTTGCAACGCAAAGTCACTGAAAGCTTTCCAAGCAGGTTTTTGATGATTCTGAACTTCATTAGTATTGGCAGCGATTGAATCGTCACCTACCGGATCCGCTGTCTCCATTGCAACTCCATAAGTGCTGGCAAGACCTTTTGACCCACTAGAATCGCCACCCTGCGTAATAAGAGACTAATGAAGCCGGATATAATAATAATACTGTACAATTAACTGTTAAAACAAGATAATGTAATCACCAAGATAATCTAATCACAAATAATTGATTAAAGTTAATGATATAGCAAAAAAAATGTTTAAAGGATCTTTCTTAAAGCACAATCAAATTAAAAGTCTAACTCAGCATGCTTAAGCGTTTCGAAAAGACCAAAACTAAACTTTTTTCCTTGAAAAAGTTTAAACATGGTGCTGTATTAATATGATTAAATTGAAGCACTTACTGAGCTGTTACGTCTATTCCATGTAATTTCTTTATTTTGGATTATGTCATGGGACACCCTACTATCAAACTTCTTTTACAAAAGTACAAGAGTGCCTTTAATTTTGTCCACAGAAGAAACAAAACATAGCGCGTAATGAAGTCCTTTTTTATTTTTAACAAATCTTCGACTTATAAATCGTTTTTATTTGATTGTCGATTGCAATTTTTTTTTATTGCAAATCACCACGCGAAACGGCTTCGGGTGCTTAAACACGATAAGTACTTGAAAGATAACAAATGGATTGAGTCAGTTTTGCGAAAAGCTGTTTTAAATCAAATCCACCCTGCTACATTGCTGAGCAGAGCATTTGTTTAAAAACAAGTGCAAAAGTAAGCTACCTGTCCTTTTCAAATTAATAAACATTAAATTAAGGTAGCGTACCGCCTTCGCGTCTTGGGAATCAAGATCCCAAGATCAACAAAGTCATTTGCTTTTGGTGTTTGACCAGAGGTTATTTTGCTTTTTATCAGTTTGTGTTTGCATTGAAACCATTTTTGATAAGTACATTAGGAAGCCAAAAACATAAGATAAGTTGAAAAAAAAAACTTAAATATCCTAACGCTTTGAAACAACATTTTTCAAAAATATTTTACAAATGGAAAGTAGGCTACAAGGTGAGCTCATTTGGTGTAGCCTACCTAGAATAAATTTATTTGATCGAAGCAAAACGAAACAACAAGTGCACTCCATGAAACTTCGAAATGAAACATCAAAAGAACTTTGTTTCGAAACAAACAGGTTGTGCTTTGAAACTGTTTTGAATAAAAATCCATTGAATATTGATAAAAAAGTTTGAGTTAAAATTTTGTTTAAAACACTTTTTTTTGGTAGTTTTGATTTTTTGTGGTAAAAATCTTGATTAACTTTCAGCTACATTAGTGTAACCTAGCCTGACCTTTGACCAGACCACTAATAAACTGACGAAAAAATGTTTTTCCTAATGACAGAATAATTCAATAGGCCTACTACTGTAGTGTGGTAGGTATCTATGCAAATTAAAAAAGCCTATGTCTCGAGTTTCCTCTGAAGATAGATCTTTAAACTGAAACTTCAACGTGACTTTTAAACGTTTAAGTTTCAGTTGAAGTTAAAGTTTTAAAAGCTTAACTACAAAATATTTACTGAAGCATATTCCACAATTAATAAGCTGTTGTAGACTAAAGAAGTTAAATGTTGAAATGCATTCCATGCTCAATGCGTAATACTCAATGAGCAGCCTACGATGCCGAAGGACAAGCTTCCAAGCAAGGAACAACTCTACTCTCATCAGGCCAAGCAAAATAAAAATCTTTGAGTTTACAACTTGGTTAGTGTGGGAAAACGACTTGCTACTTAAGTGTGCCACAGTGCTTCATATGTTGTAAGTTGGTTAAGTACAATAAATTTAGTTGCTGCAAAACTAGAGGCTCCTAAGACAGCGCAAGTGGTTAAATGATTATTATAGATAACGCTGTCTTTTAGTCCAACCAACTGAAAAACGAGTATTGAAAAATTGTGCGTTTCTCTTTACTGATCAACAGCAATAAGATTAATCATGGTGTGTTAGAAAATTTAGTCTCATACAATATCTGACAACAATCATGGATGATAGTAAACTTTAAAAAAAAAGATATAATTTTATGTTTAAAATCTCTAACTAGTCCACAATATACAGACACCAACGCACATATACCTGCTTCAAGCACACAGGAAACGAGACAAAAAGTAATCAAAAACCTGGCCAAGAAGAAGAATGCGGAAATGCCAAAATTGGCGTGCAAAGTTAATCGGATATTAGTCAATTTTGAGGTGTTTTTCAAAATGTTTTGGGGAGGTTATCTAGACTCTCCTGGGTGGATCGTCTTCGGCGACACGCCGCCAGGCATTGCCGACGCACACACTCAAATTTGCTATAGTAAGTTAGTCATTTGCCCCCCTCCAAATTTTGTTTTGGCTACGCCCCTGGCAACCGTATAAGATACTTTTTTTACATATTCAAGTTATAGTAAAATTTTTCACTTATCTTAGATTTAAAGCAGGCCTATTATTATAGAAACCGTATTGTTTTTTCAAAAAACTAGCTTGTAAAGACGGTGCACGGTCGATTGGTCGACAGACATTTGGTCGACAGGACAATTGGTCGACAAGACAGTTGGTCGACAGGACGTTAGGTCGACAGGTTAGGGTTAAGTGCGTAGGGTTAGGGTTAGAGTTAGAGTTAGGTTAGAGTTAAGGTTAGTTAACTAACCCTAAACCTAAAATGAATCGTTCTGTCGACCTAACGTCCTGTCGACCAACTGTCTTGTCGACCAATTGTCTGTCGACCAATTGTCCTGTCGACCAACTGACCGGGTATCGTAAAGACAGACTGGTTTCATACACTACATAGAATATTCCATTTCAAAAACCTTTTGCGTTACCTTCATTTTATCCAAAAAGACTATCAGTTTGTTTAGACCCACTTTGAAACGAGTGCCTTTGCTTTTTTATTTGTCAATGCAACCTTTTCAAACAAGCAACTTAACTCAATCATTGCTTACCTGCTCTCTATTGCTTTCCCTTTGCCGATGTTGCAGTTGCTTCAGAGCGATCGATCTTTTTTTGTCTTTGCAGCGTTTGTTTTGGAACCAGACTCTTATGACCCTGGCCGAGAGACCGGTCATTTCAGTCAGTTGTTCCTTCATCAAGGCGTCCGGACGGCAGTTTGCAGCGTAGCAAGTTTTCAAAGTGTGGAGTTGCTTTTCGTTCAAGACAGTTCTTACTCTCGTGGTCTTGGTATCCCTTCGCTTTTGCAAACAGCTGCTGTGTCGATGTCCTCTTTGCTTTCTTCCAGTGGAAGCCTTAACTCCGTTTGTGGAAGAAGGACTCCGACTAATAGAGGATCCTCTTGTCGGAGATGAAAACTCGAGAGTATGGCGAAGGTTATTATTTTCTCCTAAAATATGAAAAAACAAACAGTTGAAAGAGAGTATTTTGTTTTGTTACAAAAATCAATTGCCTTACATAATGTAGGTGCAGTATTGTAATGCTAGCACTAAATCCTATTGTAGCCTAATGCTAGCGCTTCCTAACTGCTGCAGTGACTATTTTTGTTAAATAGCTTAATCAACCCAGCATTTCTCATTACCAGGTTAATCTATTTAAACACTTATAAAGTTTTATGTTCAACAAAAATAGCCTACTGTTATCGGGTTATTATATAGTTTTGTAAGCACTGCGAGATTTTACAACTATCCACACACCCTCCCATAAATAGGCTACACTGTATAGTTTGTTTAGAAATAAGCTTTTTGCTTTAAAACAGCCATTAACTTATAAATTACCCCTTGTTTTATTAGTTGATGATATAATAACTTTTATAAATCGTTTTCACTTTTTTTTAAATTCACAGGGTTACTGTTTTTTTTATTATACAACTTTTACCTATCACTGAAAACAATATTGCTTTTATAGGACAATTGTAACGCAAAGTGAAAATTATCACAGGGAAGGCTTTGCAGACGGAACTCTAGGTATCTAAAGGCTATTGCTCAGTGCTGCTAAACAAGTTGAAATCCTATTCTTACTTTGATGCGTAGCTAGGTGTGTCATACATAGACTTGAAAACCAGGTAAATGGAATAAAGATAACCGATGAAGCAAAAAAAAGTTTCCGTCACCGAGTTGACGTTATCATCAGCTACCAAAATCGATGGCAACTTCAAAGCAAAATCGACAAATCATAAAAGATGTTTGCATGAAATTACCACGCCTTTCACCAACAAGTGCAGAAAAAGCTCGACCTCAGCGCTCATCGTTTTGAAAAACTAAATTTGACCGCAATTTTCAAACAATTAGAAAACAAACATTGTTTCAAGTTTCACAGCAGAATTTATGACAAGAAACAAACGCGAAAAGACAACATGGTCTTTGATCAAATCGGTACAAAACAAACTTTCAGTATGATTTACTTTTGCACTCTTGAAGGAAGTATTTGGAGCTGAATAGACCAATTTGGTGTCATAATACCAGCTAGTATTTATATTCTGCTGTACTTTATTACTGAAATATCAGTAAAACCAAATTAAAAGAACAATTTGGCAATTTTGCCATAAATAACCTCAAGCAGCATTGACCGTTGAAACTACGTTGACAAGTTGATTATTCTAAAAAGAACAAATGTTTTGCGGTCTACATTTTTGCATTTTAATTTCAAAATGTCCGACAAGTTTAAGTTTTTACGTTTCTACATAAACAGTCGTTCGCACTGTCAACCAAATTCACAGCACTATGGTTCTTCTGTGGACAAAGGAGAGTTCTACGAGGGTACCAAATATCTCAAGGTATATTCAAACCTGTATACTAGAATAATTTATAGAAATATTATTACCACAAGTGGTTGGGGAAGTCAAAGCATATTTTCTATCAGACTTGTAGGGCTACGCCAGGGCCGTTGAGAGGGTAATTTGGGCCCGGTATCAATGAGATCCTCGGGTCCCGAATCAAGACACTTCTAAGAAAAACTTATTAGGCTATATCCCAATAATACACGCTTGTTTCTCTAACCTTCTGGTCTCTTGGGAAGTTTCAAGCCTCTAAAATCATCCGGCCCGGGTCCAAAAGTACCCCATGGACCCTTGGTCAATGCTACTGCTACTGCGCCTTTCGACCGGTCTTGATTTTCCATGATGTAAAGTTGAGAATCAATACGTTACTTTTTTGCATTCTTCCTTTATCGACCCACGCAGTAACTTAGTAGGCTACTTACCCATGCAATTATGCGGTGTTGCATTGTCATGATCAGCCTTGCACAGCAGACCATCTGGTTGGAGAGCGAAGGTGTCGCCAGGAATAAGCTGTTTGTTGCATGTGACGCATCGGAAGCAGTCGATGTGGTAGATCCGATTTTTAGCTCTCATTACTAAATCAGTTTTCGTAAACACTTCTCTGCACTTGCTGCATTTTGATCCAAATAATCTGTAGAAATTTTTTCAATCAAACTTTAAATTAAAGATTTATATTTTTTAGAATGACTTGTGAAAGCAATCTTGTAGAAAACGTGATTATTGGACTCTGACAGAAAAAAATCAGGCTACGTATGCTTCGTTTTTAATTTTACAACTTAAACAGATCGTTTTGCAAGCTTAGTCTTTTACAGAGTGGTGGTATAAAAGTTGTTTACAAAACAGCTTTTCACACAAAACGATAGTAAACCATGTTAATTGTTTTCAATTGCAAATCGCAATATTGTGAAGTAATCCAGCTCTAGGTAGGCCTACATAAACATCGTAAACTTGACTGTAGTATTTAGTTTGATCAAATAAAGCCGAACAAGCCTACAACCAAATTTCGAAGACTCGGTGGAAGAAAACTATTTCTATAATCACTTTGTTTGCGAATAACGTAAAGTCACTATATTCTCCAAAAAGTTGTAACTGTTTCACATGAGACAATTTTTCATAAAGAATTATATTTAAAAAAAATCTATACAGATTAAATATCCGTCATACGGTGATTACTAATGTCATTTAAGCCATGCTATTATAATTGGTTTATCGGCGGAACGAAAGCGAACTAAACTTTACAAAAAGAATAGATAGAATTACTGATCAAGTTACAAAGAAATAAATGAACAGATCTAAAAAAATTTTAATGAATTATTTAGTAAAGTTCACTGAAATTTTTTTACATGAAAACGAGTTTTAGGCCTACACCATCACATGTATAGCCACAGAATCTCCAGTGAAAGAAGTTATCGTTAGTTCGAACAAGACAAAACGGTTGCCTGAACTGTATGTGTTGAGTTTCTGGATTTTATATTTTGTTTAAAAAATAGGCTACAGAAAACAAAACGCAGAAACAAAAATTGTGTTCAGAAAACGCTTAGAAAACTCTATAGGCCTAGGCTACTCTTTACCCTTCATCATCATTCATCGCAGCTACAAGTCGAAAAATAGAAACCCAAAACTAGAGATTTCTGTCATTCGATTTGTAGCTCTGCATGCTATAATGAAGAAAGCAGTGGCCTGCAGTTATCGAAATATTTGCTGAACGTGATTTCACTTTCTGCATTTTAGGTTCGTTATTTTCACTAAGATTTACAAAGTCTTTCAACTATTTTTTTATTAATTTTAACTATTTCTTGAGATGCTGAGTTATTATGACCAGTAGCGGATTTAATGGAGGAGGAGGGCAATGATCGACCCATTTTAAACACTGAAAAAGTAACTTTATTCACGGTGTAGGCTATTTACAAGATCGGATTAATGCGGTCATACTACACATCATTGTGTTTTGTTGAAATCGACCTCCCCTCCTAAGGGTAGCCTACTTGCTGCTGGATCAAATAAATTTGCAACAAAATCTGTTGAAATTTGGCTACTAGCAATTGCCATAAGCTTCCAAGAATATCTGGACAATTTCACATCCTGCTGAAGACAAGTTTTTGAACGATTGAAAATCATAGAGTTCCATTTTGCAAAGCATTGAAAATATATAAATCGATTTCGAACAGGGACTTCGAAGAAAAAGTTGATCTAGTTTATAGACTCGGTTTGTTCACCTTGATAGCTCAGTTGGATGAACACTCGGAGAGCAAAGAAACTGAAATATGAAGCTACGTTGTTTCAACTCTCGGCTAGCGCAGCTGAGCAGAAAAAGTAGTTTAGCAGTAAAATATAGTTTTTATTCTAACAATTTTAAACGCGGAGATATTAGTGAGAAGTGCCTTTTATTGCATGTTTCCGTGCTGAACCATGGCACCGTGAGCAGACATGTTTTTTACTATCGCACTAAAGTAATACTCACTTTTATTCGCGGTGAATAGACATTCATTTAGATATGGTAAGACAATATGGTGGTTTTGGTTCACAGCAAGTAATTTGTTCATCATCATCTAATCATCTTTATCATCTAATTTTAGGCTACCTTGTGTAATCTCGTTTGCAGTATGTTTTTCTTTCCTTGACGAAGCACGTGTTTGTTTCATCTAAATATTGACCGCAATCGGCACACTTCAGGCAACCGATGTGCCATTCGAGATTCGGAGAGACACGAAGAAGATATTGATCTTTGATTTCTTCCCCACATCCCACACACAACGGCAAAAAGAATGGATCTGTAAAAAATAATCAAGCAAATAAAAAAATGTTTTCTTCTAAATTTGGCTAGGCTGCATCGACTCTACAATCTACATGTGTGATCAAAGATAGTAGGCCTACCAATAACTTAATTTATAAATACCCGATATTCATGAAAAACAACAAAGGGGTTTAACTGCGAGCAAATGTGGATTAGTAGCGCATTTCAAAAACAGCCTTTGCAGTTAGCGACATCTAGTGGATATAACAGGCAACAACCAACAGAAGTTTAGAGACAACAGCACCTCATCTGCAAGCGGAAAGATTACATTGCTTCTGCAAGCGTGTTCAACCTGCTCCAAAAAGTGCGTTTATGTGGAAGAATAATTCACAAATCACTTATTTTACAGTCATTTCAAACAAGATTGTCCTGCTGCATTATGTTATCATGTTCGTGATAATGCCTAAATCGAGGCGAACCGCACGAGAAAGAGTTTTTTTGGAAAAAATTCTGTTTACGTTCCGTTTTTATCTTGTGTGAAATCCTTTTCAAACAAGAATTCTTTCCTCATTGTATGTCACATCGTCTTTATTGATATTATGAGCACGTAGGATATTTAGCAGTCAGAAATCAGAAGGTCTGATCATTTATAATTCGGGCTTTCCAATACTTTTAAAATCTTGATTTTATTCAGTTCATACCAAACTACATTATATCATCTAACTGAGCGGGTCGAGCTGACTTCAATGCACACAAATAATAATCCATTACACCTGCTTGGCGTTTCGTTTGTCCCAGATACAAACTCCCAACATGAAATTAATGTTGATTCAGGATTAAGGTGGCAAACTGAAGGATGTCATCAATCATTATAGCGCACTTCTTCGACGTATTCATTCTAACCATGTGCTGTCATAGCTGCTTTCTGAAAGCATTTTACATCAACATCCAACCATAAAAATTAACTTTGTGTGTGTTTTTAATATGAGTGTGGCTGAACTTTGATTTGAGACGACGCTGTAGGCAAGATTGACCGACTCAAAACCAACAAACTTATGACAACATATTTCACAATCTAGCCTAGTTGTTGTTCCAATTACGGATAGCACTTCAGCAGTTTAAAAACTATCATTTTATTCAACACGTGGCATCATTTTCAGGGTGAAGTGGAAACGCTACTCTCAGAAAAAATTACTCGTGTTTTCTGAACTGTATCTACATCCTTCTAACTTTCTATTTTATTTTGTTGTGGGTTGTTAAGCTAAATATACAGCTTAGGCTAATGTGGAGATTGTCGACAACAAGACGTTATGAAATCAGCATCTTATCGAAGTCATATAAAATCATGAGCTATAATTACAGCTAAAAATCTAGCAAACTTTGCTCCCACTTTCCGCCATTTTGATCAAAGTCACCCAGGTCGTGGATAAAACAATAAGAATAACATCCTGTCGGTTTACAGGTGTTGTTGACCCATCACACAATCCAAATTGTCAATGCTGACCCATAACTAAAGTCAGCAGTGCGATGAAGAGAATTCATGCCTTCATTTTTATGATGTCGACTAAAAAGTTGTTGAATTTCCATTAATTCTTTCAAAATGATTTTTTGTTTTGTAGCCTAAAAAAAAACTTGAACACACGTACTATTTTTTTAAAGTTTGTTAAAGCTATAAAAAATCAAATGCTGTTTAATCGTAGTCCATAGAATTCAAATAGACAAAAAAATTGTATCAAAACAAATTATACAAACAACTTTTCAGCTTCCCTTTTTGTGTTTTGTTTTGTTGAAAACGAAATTCTAAAACATGTTCAGATAAAATTAAATGCCACACTATTGTCTGTAAAATAGCGTGCTATTGGCTAAACTACATTTAACTAATTACATAAAGTATGTATTTTTGCAAAATGGCATTAATGCATATGTTCTTTTTTTCTATTAAACTTACTCAATCCTAATTACTCAATAAAGTCACTCAATATTAGATTTAGCTTGGTTTTGAATCTTTATCCTCGGACTGACAAAGCCTTGATAGATTATTCCTGGTAGTTTCGAATACCGGTAGAAGCTTTTGACTTAGGGCCGGTTGCTGAGATTGACAGAGTAAAGTTTATGATGGAATTGTTCCATCCATTAAGTGCCGCTGAATGGAAAGCAGTCCTTAGAATGCGTTGCTTATGCGTATACCCGAGAGTCGAACCAGCGCCGCTTGGTCTTGAAGCTTCTTCGTTCACGAAGTCACGCGCTAACAAATTGAGCTATTGGGGGCGGACATTCTAATAGGCTAGCCTACCCTTTAATAAAGTATTGATACACGATAATATGTGCGCCAGGCTAAGTAGAAATGATGAAAATAATACTCGGTCTAGGGTCTAGGCTACCAGCAGGCCACATTCGAAAATGCTCGTGAGATGTACAAAAAGCTTTGGCATTCAAACGAAGATAGCTTGACTTTGAATTATCAAAATAGTGAGTTACGCTATATTCTTCATAATTATGGTCATTGTTAGTCTGCAACCAAAGAAATGCGTCAGGGACTACAATGGTGGGCGGTTTTATCCTCTTGTTTATAAGGTGGACTGTTTGAAAACAATTTATTTAAGTTTAAACTTTTCTTTAACACTTTCTTTTTCATTTTACTTTATGGTGAAATCTTGCTGGCAAGTATCTCCTACGTTTAATGCATAAAAATCGATGCTCCCTGCATAATTTATTGAAATTGCTGAGTGCTTCTTCTAAATCAAAACAGTAGCTTTTTCATGCAGCGCTGTCTATGTCAAACGGTTCGCCTACAACAATTCAATTTTATTACCTTACAAGAATCGTCTAGGCCACTTTGCAACATAAGTGTGACTTACCACAATTGGTATTTGACGAAATGTTGCTACTGAAAAACGAATTATCAGTTCCAATGGGCTCATCAGGCTTACTTGATTCTGTTGAGTCAAAACTATGGGCTTGATCATGGTAAAAAGAAAATAACCCATGGCTTTGATCAATAGGAGAAGTCAAGGATGCGGGTGCGAAACCAATAGATAAAGGGTCTACTCTCTCAGCTATAACATCAGATGATAATGTGTTTATTCCCATACTTTGGTTGCTATTGTTTGAAAATAAACTTTTACCCAATGTCGAAAGTTGTATCAGCATAGACTTTGGTCTTCGTCAGCAGTTGATGTTCAAATTTATACAGTTTGAATGCAACTAGTAGAAACAATAAAATGAGTGCTAAGAAATGCTGAAGATCTTCTCGATTCTTTAGTAAATCTGGTAACAACAAATATTCTTGATTGGGGCTTCTGTGCAAATTAAAGTGTTCTCAGCAAGTTTTTTCCCGCTTTTGATTCAGCAAAATCAATGTAAAATTTACCTATTCAGACGTTGATAAACAAAATCTGAAATGAAAAGTTAAAAAAACTCTTGAAACATTTCAGTTAGTAAAACACTTCTACTACGGTATCAATTTATGTTACGAAACACGAGCCATATAAACCTTTTAAATGAAATCTTCTTGAATCTGTTTTACTACAGCTAAATTATCCTTGAGACAATAAAAGAGGAGAAAGATAGAACGCAGGCCTATGTGCGTTGAAACGTTCTGCAGGTGGACCTATAACTTCAACTGAAAAAAAAAAATTGTTTGCATGCAGCATGTCACCTGTCGTGCTTTCATAATGCAACATAGAGTTGTTTATAGCTAAAGACCACACTTAAGCACGAGTCCAGCCTTATTCATAAATCATTGATTTCAAGCAGACAGTAATATTTTTATACATAATTGCATAATCCTTATGGTCGATTAGAACAGCCTACCATCAGATACAAACTAAAAAAAATTTGAAATGGTGTCAAAACGCATTCTGCGATGGATACAGGGTACATAAAACAAGCATTATTATTATTATAAGTTGAAACACTGAATAGTTAGGCTCATAGGCTGTAATAACCTAACAGTCATTTTCGAATCGTTTTACTGTATTTGGTCAAAGTTTGTTAGTTTTTGTAACATCAGTTAATAGCACGAATTTTTTTATAAATAACATGCAAGTTATATAACTTTCTAATTCCTCCAATCACAATAAGTCGACAACATTCCGAAGGAAAAGATATATTTGATCATGCTTGCGGCAATGCAAAATGCAGTAGACAAACAAACTTAGGCCTACAGCTACGTCCGATTGCAGATACAGCCTAGGCTAATGTTATGTAAGCTGTCCTTCTTCAGTTTTAATGACCAGTTTTTCCTACTCTCATTTTTATGTCCTGCAAACAGTAGTGAATCTAGAGAAAAAAAGGGAGACACCAAGGTTTCGACCGGGGATTTAATGATTACCACCATGTCCCCGGTTTCGACAAAGCAAGCATTTGAAAAAAAATGGATAGCCTAACGTAAAAGTTGAAGTTTGGACAAAGAAACAGTTTGGTAGAGGTGTGTGATCCGACAAAAAATTTGACAAATTTTACTTTGTTTTGGTCGCTTTTCTGTATCTTTAGCAACAATAAGACAAAACAGAAGAAAATTGCGTATTTTTTCTCAACTTTATGGGGGTGCGTGACTATGTTCCCTTCTTGATTGGTTAGGCTACTATCTTCAGAACAACTGTGAACCATGAGCACGGACTTATCCAGTGAACAAAAACAGTCCATTTGGCGTTGAATCGATGTTAAAAGAACGGTTGTTGCTAACTACGGGAAAAATTAAAACCTGTTGAAATAAGTAGTTAGCATAACTGTGTTAAATCAAAAGTCAATTCTTTAAAGAATGTAGCTATGTAGATTTGATGACTCATTTTTTGAATTTTAAGAATCAAACTGTGAAACATAGTGTGCAGCCGAGCATTTACTGAGTAAATTTCCGTTCAAGAACAGGTTTCCAGCAAAAATTTCGAATCTTTTTACATTGAATCAACGTCTGCTGATATCCAATCAACGTAAAAAAGCTGCTTTTTTTTGGCTGGTTTGTGGTCTCAATAGAGTCATTAAGCTACGTAATATAAACGTTTAATCCATCATGTCATATAAAAGTCACGCTTTCATCGATATTTTAGAATGATAGAGCTTCGGCAGAAAGTTTGTCTTGTTGAACCATAGACATACGATGCCGAGCAACGTTATCAAGTTTAACATATTCAAATTTATTATATTTACAGAAACACAAAACTACGCAACAAATTAAATATCGAACGTTTTCGACATCACAAGATGCCCTCTTCAGGAGTAACATATATACAATTTAACTACATCTGAATGAAATACAATGGTTATTATAACTATAAACAGGAAAACACAAAAACTGCACACTGACCAGCTCAAACTCAACGATATAGGCTCTGCAAGAATCAAAGGTAACTGCATCAAAAGTTGTTGAACAGATCACATGATGTGGTAGAAAGGCAAGGTGCGAAAAAACTAATTTTAAAATACAGAGAGCAAGAAAGATGAGCCGCAAGCATACAATTGTCTTTCAGAAGAAAGCAACATTCAACGTTTACTGGACGTTATATCTCAGGACAGAACAGAAACAAATTTTTTTTCTACCTAATTAAAATAAACCTATACTTGATTTTATGTGCTCCATTTAAGTATGTTTATCATTGACAGCCTAATTATTTAATATCCAGTCTGGTTGTTGTTTAGGTGCTAGTGCAAACCATTTGTTCTAAACCACTGGCGCTTGAGATCCCAATTTGAAAAGACACCGATTAACTTTTCGAAAGTTGATTCCCTTTAGTAAAATAAATTGTTTTGTTATTCCTTTCACAGTTTGATTGTTACTTCTATGTCTCTTGCAAGGAAGGCTGCATAATGCAGATTGATCAAAATTTTGTGTCGAATTTTGGATTACACTGCATGTTCAACCGATGTAAGCATTGGCTTCAGCTTATGTTTTTCAAGTTCAGCTATGCCAGAAGCGAAGTTTTCAGTAGTGTCACACAATGCATGAGAATTCCTTTTTAGTCTTCCATTTAAAACTCGGAACAGATTGTAATTTTTCAACAAGCGCTTGGAGATGGCACGCAAAAAAATATTTGCTTCCAGTGCTCTAAAGCATTTCTACAGTGATTTCCAATGTTGCCTACCAATGATGAAGTTAAACTTGGATGTTGGAAAGTCGCACTGACATTGTGTGATACCACGCTTATTTTATGACTAAAAAAAACTGTTGTTTCTTTGCGTTGTTCCCCTTTTTGATCCACGTTTGAAAACCTTATTTTGGTAGGAAACGCAGTTTTCAAAGCGAAGATTGGCAACTTTATGGGTGATTGTTAGGCCTGTTGAGAGGATAATTTGGGCTGGTACCAATGAGATTTTGGAGCCCCGAATCAAGACAAATTTTTGGGACCCTTGGAAAGGTTACGGGCTCTTAAAATTATCCCTGTGCCAGGTCCTAAAGTACCCCCAGAACCCCCTGTCAACGGTACTGGTGATTGGATTAAACATGGTTTTTCTGTTACTAAAAAAAACGACGGGAGCTAGAAATAAAAAAAAATTGTCAAAAATCAAAAAATATGAGAACTTGTTTCTTCAAAGGCGCTTTGAATGCATAACAAAACAAAATTGCTATGATTTCGAAACAAAACCGAAAAAAAATTGTTTCAAAACGAAAGCAAAGGTTTTGTGTCGAAATGAAATAAAAAGTTTATGGATATTTTGTTTCGTGCAACCCTAATCTTTATCTTTCGCTAAATTGTCTAATCTTTATCAGGAAACAAAAAGCAATTTTTCATTTAAAAAATAAGCTCTGATAACAACTAATTGGCATCTACTTGTGTAGCAAGTTATATACAAAACTCGAGAAAGGGTAGAAATTACTTCCATTAAATTTATTCACCTCAATTGTTTCGATTTCTATGCTTTACTGTAAAATATACATCACAACGAGACACTATTTATGAAACTTGATGGAAATCATGAATTGCAGCAAAAAATAATAGACAAATCTAATGATCAAAATAAATAGTATAGGCTAGGTTAGGCAACTACCTTTTTAAACAATCACCACAGTTGAGTTATTAAATGTCATGCAACATAACCAAGCTAACTTTAAGCAACAACACGAATTTTTAACTGATAACAATAACAACTTGGTGACTGCTTTTCAGTATAAGTCCTAGGACAAGATTTTGTAAAAGTATTGTCAAAAATCGCTTTCCGAAACATAAACACTGCGCAAACCTCGGCCGAAAAACTGTAAATAAGTTTCGGGCAAAAAAATCGTGAAAGGGTTTTCCTGATGATTCAAGCAGAAATTTAACGAAGCACCTATAAACAAGCAATATTTTCCTGTTGTTTGTTTTTAGTTTTTACAAATTGTTCAGGTTTTTCACAACTGTTTTTTTTTTTTTTCGCGCAACAACTGTTGGGCTACGTGTTGTCCAGGCCTACGCCTCCGTGTAGCCTACACCTAAATTTAATTGTAAGGCAAACCGGGCGTGTTGTCACAGGTTTTGGGTTTTTCGATTTGTGCTTTGGCTATATACAATGCAAGTGATTTGGTTATATCATTCGTACACTGTCCACTTGCACTTCCTTTTGCCACTAGTTAAACTTTTGCGATTAAAAAGTTTAACTAGTGGCAAAAGGAAGTGCAAGTGGACAGTGTACGAATGATATAACCAAATCACTTGCATTGTATATAACAAAAGCACAAATCGAAAAACCCCAAATGTGACAACACGCCCAGGTTTGCCTTACAAAATCAAATTTTATTACGTGGAATTTACACTTATAAACAAGTTGAAATTAATTCAACAACTGCTTTGGGTCTTGTTTCCTTGCCTTCACATATCGACCAAGGGTTCGGTAGTTTATGCCAAATTTTGCTTCTGCTTCTCGTAAGCTGTGACCCTCATCACAGCTGTGACAACTCGCCCCGACGTACGCAGTCAGACAAAAGTTTTAATGGCGGCTAGAAAAGGCACGCTATTAACTTCTAAAGTGTCAGCTAAACTCCTAACATAATAAGCTATAAAACTGATTTCATACTTGCGGTCAGACTGCTCTTACGAAAGCGTCACACAATTTTGAAAAGTTAGTGAAATTTACATCGATGATCAAATTTTTGATAATAATTTAATTTAAGCTAAACCTGCTGTCTTTTCTTGACTTTGCTAACCTCAAAATGAAGATGACTCTTAACGAAGCACATGCTACAGATATAGACTTGAAGCAGTCAGTGCAAGTACAAAAAAAATTGCTGTGACAACACGCCCCGGTTTGCCTTACTGTATCGCTTAGTTTTGTTGTTTTGCAAATTTCTTTCTGTATCAGACAAAAAAATTGCGTTATTTTTTAAACTACTACTCCTCAGCATTCCAATAAAAACAAAAATTTTCGTCGTACCCTGAAATTTTAACCATTTTTCTCTGAGATGTTTGTAGTTTTTGTAAAGTAAATAATCTCCGTAACATAGCAGTCGTTCCAGCTGCGATTTTTACACAAAAATACAAATAGCCTATAACTAAGAAAGTAACTCTTTTTAGTCTTTAGACTAGCGGCTTTCAAACTTACTTGAACTTAGGCACGCAAGAAAGAATTTCAAAATCTAGGCTAACCTGAATGTGTTTTGGAAATTTTCAACCCAAGCCGATCACAAGACCATATAGTAGCCTATCTTACAGCTCTATACGATGAAGGCGCTGTTTGTATACACGATATAGGCCTATACGTCTTCAGCATAATGACGACAACTTTGTCAGACGAGGAGCATCACTTTGAACTTGTTGAGAACTTTTCTTTTGCATGTATTGAGTTGCAGTTTCGAGTTGCAGTTTGACAATTGTGATAGAAGAAAATACAACCAAAGTTAAAAGGCTGTTCCAGTCTAATGCAGCACACCTTCAGCCGTTCAGCGTGGGTGTAGAAATCATTTCAATGACTTTTGTCGAGACACAATTTGAGAAGTTTTAACGCAATCTTCAATTGTAAGTTGTAACCTTTTTGACTTCGATGACCGCTAATGAAAACAGACTATTTCAGATTTAAAATATGGTTTTGGTTTCCTAAATTTTTGGTAAAAGTACAGCAGTGTGATGACATGAAGTGTGATGACAGCAGTGTTGTTGAAGAAACTTATCACAAAAGTGTGTCGAGTAATCAAATGTGATTTCAATGCAAAGAAATGTTAAGACTATCAAAAGTTTAATTCTTTTAAGAAAAAAGTTCAGAAGCAAAACAATATTTAAATTTTTTACAATTCCACATTTTTTCTTAAGTAAATAAAACCCAGTATCATCACCAGGTTGATTAGACTATCAAAAAACAAAACTTTGGGAACGTTCAAATATTACGTAACGCTTTTTTTCCGAATTTTTGACCCCCCCCCTCCCCCATGTAACGCCAACGTAACGCTTTTTTCAATCCCCCCCTCCCCCATGTAACGCTTTTTCACTACAAATTCAGCACAAAAAACCACCATTCCGTACTCGAAAGCGTTACGTAACGTTTTGCTTGAACCCCCTCCCCCCGATGTGACGCTAACGTATAAACGCTTTGCATAAACCCCCCCCTCCCCCTCGAAGGCGTTACGTAATATTTGAACGTTCCCTTTGCAAACGTTTTCGGAAGCTCGTCTAGCCTTTGTCAAGAATTTGAAAAGTGATTTATGTTACACTCAAGTAAGAAGGATAAGAAATACATTATATAATACGACAATATCTATGAAGATTAGTGAATGCGATTAAAGGTAGATTCTTTTAAACATTCAAGAATTTTTATTCCTAAGAAAATCTGAGAGCACGTGGTGGAACAATTTCTTAATCAGCCTTGCTTTATTTGTAAATCTTTATTCAACACCAAAAGAATAAGTTGCCAGTAGTTTGCAATCTACAACGTAAAAGTTGTTTGCGTTAAAACCTGGCCTTAACGTAGGCTTGTGATTATTGAAACGTAACAAGAGTGTGCGCAAGCCTCTATCTGCACGTATCATATGCAGCAGCATTTTCACCAGCGGCAAATGTATGCATATAAAAATTATAAATATGTCATAAAGCAAACGCTTTCACCAATCCTAAGATTCCTTATCACCAAAAAGTGAAGAAAGTTTTACTTTTTAATCGTATGTTTCATAACCATTAAAGTTCGCTTCAAACTTTGCTAATTTCTATAAAAGTGGTGTTTAGGTGTAGGGTTCTAAGTCTAAGCTATCAGTTACCAAAGCTCTTATATGGAAATCGTTTTTGTATATATTTTTTATAAAAATGTGCACTTAAACACCCAAACGCACGCGCACAGAGGAAATATCTGATTTAATAAAGCTGAGTAAACGATTTTAAATGCTTGTATAAACATGTATTGTTACATTGTCTTCGCAGGTTCCAATCGCTTGCAAATAGCGGTTCTGCAAGTTTTGGCTCAGCTGTTTTTACCAGTTTATGCACAAACACTTGAAACACACTCTATTAGGCCTATGCATTTTTGAATAGTGCTCTAAACATTTCTTTGCATATAATTATGATGTTTTAATGAGTTTAAACGTTGGATTTGTGAAAATCAACTTTTACAAAGTAAACTGATTTGCATGTTACTGCAGTTCCAATATCGCAACGAACGAACTACTGGGCATGCTTTTTTACTTGAAAAAATTCAGATGTAGTAAACACTACAAAACACAAACATTATTTTTGTGTTTGCTACACTTTTTTCTCAATTGTATCGTCGACTAAATGCAAGTTACTGCTAAAGTAAATACCCTTTACTGTAGTGTATTTTCTATTTAGGTAGGCTATATAACCTGATCCTGACCATGATAAAAATAACATTATTTTAAAGTTAAAAAACGATTAAATACAAGAACGAACTGGCCTTCGTGCTGCTGCAAATTCTTCAGACACTTTTCCTGCGTGCGCAATTTACAGCTTGATTGTCGTAATCCACAAACGAAAACAGCAATCCCCTTTCATCCCATGCGTGTTTTGTGCACAATTATTACCGCGTCATCGGAGCGCTTCAATTTAAAATAGATTTGCTCTGACATGAGCAATACTACATGTGGTTGCGCTCAGTGATGTCATGTTATGATTCAGACACCGCCAGCAGTGGCGAGCTCAGATTACGGCATTCCAATGATGATTAAACCCACGCTTGAGGGATAGTCAACGCCCGTAACACGACGAAAAGCGCCCTTATTTTCCGCTCACCACCCGAAAGCACGGTTGCCAGACAATTATTATGATAAAATATGATACTCTTGCAAACTCAATCTCACTTTTTAAACTTGATCTCGAAATCGATTTTGTTTTGTAACCGCTCCAGTGGCAAATATATAGTTCAATTATTCTACGGAAATAAAGAAAAATCATTTTTAACTTTGCTACATTTTCTGGTTTATTGGCACGCTTGCAGATCATATTATTGTTGCTTCATGTATGTACAGCTTGACCTATGTTACCCAGACAACAAATTAACCATTTTTTTGCATTGATTTGCTGTCTGGGTAGTGACACAAATAAGAACAAAAATATTTTGCTTGAGATTAACGGATGACACTGTCGGTCAAGTTTAAAGCTTTGGACTATATGTCTTCAATATCCGCAGCAATTTTCAGAAAAACAAATTGCAAACACGTGTAGGCAAAAATAAAAATGTTTTTCTATTCTGCACCAATAAATAAAATCTATATAATCTATATTGTGTAATCTATAAATTGTGTAATGTCGGATAGCCTATCTTCTCCGCTACATTACATCATGATTCTTCTGGTCGTGATTAATTTTGTTTTTAAACGTTGGTTGCACTTGGCACACATTATTATCGCCAGGTTTTTCCCACATTGCAGTTGTTCATGACATCTCTCAGGAAGAAAATGTTACGTATGCACGCTTCCTGACGTGCTGCAGTGAATCATGTTGCAGTAAATTGTCTTTTTTACGTTAAACTTGATGATGAATTTAATGAAACTTTAATGTGTTTTTAAGGTAATTAATTGCAAGGCTACCGCAAAAAATATTCCAATTTTTAAGAAAATATTTAATCAAGTAAGTTTTGTCGCAACAAACTATCTCATACTAAAAAGTTCAAATGTTGCACAGTAGGCGAAAAAGTTTCATGCAAAATACTAAAATTAATTGCTAATGGCTTTGAACTGATTCCACTGTGGGGTTTGAAACATTTCAACTTTTTTTTACTTTTTATAATTTTGAAAATGCACTTATTTCCAACAGTTAGTTTTAAAGGACTATTATTTGGTCAAAAAACTTCTGTAAACCGTTCGAAACACTGTAGCCTACCATTGCATCTTTGTACAGCAGTTCGTGCCAGGTCAAGATTCTATATCTTGTGTGTCCTCATATAGCCCTGACCTCATATATCCCAGGTAAACTGGGCTCAAGCTGCAAACGAATGACGCCATTTTGACTAACCTTGTAGTTTCTTGAGCTCAAGATTTGTATCTAGTTCTTAAATTTTTTTTCTGAATTGAAGCCCTATTGCCTGATGTGTATTCTAATTTATGAACAAAGTAGCCTACAAAATAACAAGATCACCTTCCTGGCAAAGTGTTGGTGACTATAAACCTGACATCCATGTTAACTTGGTAGGCCTATGTTTCAAACTGTTGCTGATGGTTCAGCTTAAAAAACTTAAATCTAGTTTAAACTTCACAATTATAACGTCAGGTTAAAATCAAAATGATTTGTCTTTGGCCATCTATTTATAATAAGGAAATTGTAAGACTTCACTGCAACAGCCTCAGCATTACCGGTACCACATTTCCAGCTTTTTCCTCCCGCTTGCCTTGTTTCAGTGAACAGCCTTTCCTACATCTTTATTTATTGTGCTTTGGGTAGAGAGAAGCGACGGTGCCTCAGTAGCCTTTTTCACATTCAAATTTGAAATTGTAAACTAGCGAATACAGATAGCTGTCATCATCTCTATATTTCTATTCACTGCCAACAAACATGAAACATTAATTTAGGCGCGTTTATCTCTCTTGTCCAAAAAATATGTAGCTTTAGCTTAAACTTCTAGGTTACCAGCATCGTGACAAATGCGGTGGTTTACCGAAACCGTTCGTTTGTAAATGTTCAATTAATTAAAGGGCGACCTCTAGAGAGGATCTCTTAAACACTTATCGAAATAATAATATTGGGTCACAGCTTAGGTGGAAGTTACACATCTTATGAAACCGCTTCGTCAATCATCACATCCAACAGAATGAAAAAAAAATGTTACTGCTTTCAACAATGTAGTAGAAATCTTCTCGTTTTCCTCGCTTTTAATTTCATTGTCAAATTTTGAACTTTCTCGAACGCTAGCACTTTGCAGAGTATAAATTGCAAACATGATCGATTGTGTGTGATGATCTGGTAAATGAATACTTTAACATGAGCTAACAATTTAACATAAACATCTTTTACCATTTGATTTTTTCTGCTATTGTCTATAATTTGCTCTCTGTGGCTTAGGTTGACTGCAAACCCTTTTTATTCACTGGCTAAGGAGATTTGTCGTTGGTTAAAACAGACCTGCCTTCCAAGAAGACTAACATTCTAAATAAGTTTGAAAAACCTGTTAGCTAGTGGGGAAATTTTCAATAAATATTTTTAAGTTGCTTTTTCAATTTTTTTAACTGTGTCATAAATACTATGCGAATTTGATCTTTACAAAAATGTCTGTTGCTGGATTAATTCTTACTTAATTTTGTAATTTTGAAACTCTGTTTTGACACGGAGTCATCATAAGTGGAGCAACGTTTTATTTCATTTTAAAGTAAATAAGAAAATTAGATTGAGTTTGACAAACGCTGCAGTAAAATGTACATTTTGTGCACAAGTAGTTGAAGAAACATCGGTTTTCCAAAAAAACTTTTATCATATTTTTCATGATCGCCTTATTGACTTTTTTGAACTGCGACCTGTTTAAGGTGAACGGTATTTCCACAGGCTGGTCGTCAAGGTTTAAATATGTAGTAAGATCAATAAAAAAATAATAAAGTAGTGAATGTTGTAGGCTAAGTGGTAAGAGCCATGGTACGGCACTTGAAAAGATGCTGGCTTGACACCGCTCAAGAGCATACGGCTGTGTCTTTGGCAGGACACTAAGACATGCCTGAAGGTGGACACGAAAATTGGCTTCCGTCCACTTAATCTAAATCTTTAACCACCAGACGTAAGCTTGGATACGGTAAAAAAAAAAAATTATGCGAAACCATAAATTATGTTTTTCAGCATACGGCTAGATTTATTCCGAAAAAGCTAGGGTTTCATTCAAATCATGCGTTTAGATGAAACTTTCAAAGAGACTTAAACCGTTCAAAAAAACTTTTTTGAATAAAAACGTAAGCAATGGAATATATGAAACCCATGGATTTTCAACACCTTTGAAAGATAATTGTATTGCTGACTTTTAGCATAGCGATAGAGCAACTTTGCCTACATTGCAAAATTGAGCTAACCTCAATATGGAAAGCTACCGTAGTCTACTTGTAAAATAAATCAATGGCACTATGATGCTTCCCGACCTTGCTGTTGATAAGGAACAACTGACAGTATGTTCCAAGTAACATGAATTTTAAGAGTTTCGCCACCGAAACTAGGCTAATTGTGTAGCATGTAGATGGAATCGTAATCTTTTTCTACCGTTGTCAAAATGACAAAGTGTTGCTTCTGAGAAATGATTCATTGTCAGTTGCTTTGCGTTGATTTCACGGAAGTGCTTGGCCTTGCTTGTGTATTAATAACTCTTGGCTAAAAGTCAAAAACAATTTGATCATCAAGCCTCATATACATTTTTATTGAGATCATGAGTTTCTTAAGCCATAACGATGATGGATTATCGTTCATCTCACCTACTAATGAAATGTTTAACCAATAGGCCACACCACACACCAGGTGTCCGAAAACAGTGAGTCGCGATCCAAATTTGGTCGCGAGACCATCCACTGTGAGTCGCAAAACGGTTTAAACTTACTATAAATATAACTTGTTTGGCAAAAACAAGTAGCCTACCATCATATACTCTTTGATGTGCTGACTTTCATACAATTTTCTACAAGAAAATTTATACTTTCAATGGTAGTACAGTAGTCCCCACTTATTAATCCCGATTTGGTCTATTCCGGAATTGCTGAAAGTGTAGGAATGGCAAAGAATCGTTTCCCGCTTAATAGGTCCAAATAGTCCAGTCCCGATGTGGGCTTAATAAGCGGGGACGACTCTATTGAAATTGACATTAAATTGCAAAGTAGGCTATTTTGCGCAAATTTATATGCTTCTGAAACGTTTGGGAGGCGAAGATTCAGAAAAATTGCTTTTTGGGTCGCGCCGACAACTATTTGTGGACCACTAGGCTAGATCACTACTTCTTAAAAACACAATTTTAAATACCCTGTAAATAAAATCTAATCCACCAAGCATAGCTGGACAGTGGACAGTCCGTACATTTAAGCTAAAACACACAGGTGTTACAAAATCAATTTTCCAAAGTAAGCTGAAATTATAGTTTGGTAGCCTGCGTTTTAAACTTAATAATTCTCATAAACCTAGAGAAAGCCTTCCAGGCCCCTGTTAACCAAAAATCAATCTGAGTATTTTTTCGTATTTAATTTCCAAACAGAATAATACTGTGGGCCTACATTGTTACAGAAAAAGTTAACAATCGGATGCATTCATTTTTTCTACTTTTGCTTGAGAGCTTCATATCACTAGCATTGAAGGCATATGGGGACGAGCAAGGAACACTTGTTGATTGAACATCAAATACATTCAATCGTTACACTCATGTTTGTTTATGAAGCCTAGTCTTATCAATGAAAAAAAATATATCACGCCCTTCAGTTAATTTAAATTGGAATTGCTTGTACATCGGCATTTAGCAGCCTAAGTAGGCTACCTATAAAGTATAGGCTATATAGCAGGGGTGGGGAACCTTTTTAGTATTGCGGGCCACATAAAATGAGAAATAACACAGGCGGGCCACTAAAATTTCGAAATTTTATTTACAGATAAAAAATGCAGCGAAGTAGACAATGATTTATTTCACTTTCACAGCTAGTGGGATGGCTGAAAGTTTTTATTTTTGGTGAGTCGTGTGATGTCTGCTGACACGGAAGATGTTGCAACTCTTAACTACATCTCCACGTTTTTATCAGTCAGTCTGGAGCGAAGCCGACTTTTTGTTAGATTCAATTTGGAAAAAAAACTGCTCGCAACGGTAGGTGCTTCCAAACAGAGACACATATTTCAAAGCATGTTTCCGCATGACTGGAAAATCATCAGCATTTATGTAGCGTTGATAAAAGTTGATTGATTGATTGATTGATTGATTGATTTTATTTCGTTGTAGGTAAATATAATACAATAAATACAGCAATAAAAAAGGAATTTCCAGCAACGGGAATCTGCGAAGAGACCATGGGTCTTCGAGTCAAGCAGATACCCCAGATTCTAATAGAAGTTCTAAAATTGCGATAAGAATAATTCAATAACGAAAATTGAGACAAGGTGTTAGAAGATGGTCATAGAGAAATATATTTAGTAGTCTATCGGTAGCATAAAGGTAATACAAAATTAATCGTGCTAATATTTGGCGATGAGTGAGTATTTGTGTTGTTTTTTAAAAGAATAAAATGACAATTTACGCAAGCTCGTTGGTAAGGAGTTCCAGACTTTCACTCCGGCATATTTAATGCTGCGCTGGAGTCGGGATGAGGCGTAACGTGGGACAAAATAACAATCATTGGAAGAGTGTCTAGTAAGTCGTGCATTATACATGAGTTTGGTTTTTTCAAAGTAGTGTGCGAAAGGCAGAGGCAATACATCCGTATCAAATTTAAACATGAATTTAGCAATTTCATGTTCGTACAAATCTTTAAGCTTGAGTATGTTAAGTTTCTTATAGAAAGGTGTGACATGATCAGACCACCTGCCACCTGCTACTATTCTGACAGCCTTATTTTGTAAGGTGCTAAGCTTGTTCATTTGTGTCTTGCAGCATGAACCCCAAATCGTTATCCCATATACGATATGAGAATGTACCAGTGCGTAGTATAATTGTAATAATGTTTTGTTTGGAAGAATGTATTTGAGTTTCGACAATATCCCTACAGATATAGAAAGTTTCTTGTGGAGCATATTAATATGAGGTTCAAAATTTAGACCATTGTCAAAAATAATGCCAAGGTATTTGGCAAACTTAACTTGTTCGATCTGAACACAATTATAAAGTACATTGATATCTTCTGGGTAGCTGCATTTTTTAGGAGGGATTACAATGACATTTGATTTGGAAGGATTGATAACTAATTTATTGGCATTAATCCAGTTCTTGATGTTAAGTAATTCAGACGATATTTCCTTTTCTAAGTAGGTTAGATTAGGAGCGTTAATTACCAGGCAGGTATCGTCTGCGAAAAGTCTTGGAACAGAAGACGTGCAGTTTGGTAAGTCGTTTACGTACAATAAAAACAGTAATGGACCCAGCGTTGAACCCTGAGGTACACCGTGTGTTATGCATCTCTGTTCAGATTCCTGTTCATTAATCGCGACATACTGCATTCTGTCTTTTAGGTAGGAGGAGAATAATTCGTTTGCTGTACCTCGGATTCCATAGTGGTTGAGTTTGTATAGTAGAATGGGATGG
This sequence comes from Aplidium turbinatum, assembly GCF_918807975.1. Lineage (NCBI taxonomy): Eukaryota > Metazoa > Chordata > Ascidiacea > Aplousobranchia > Polyclinidae > Aplidium > Aplidium turbinatum. The sequence goes on from NC_137477.1 coordinate 22,391,802, forward strand.
TATACTGTGTCAAAGGCTTTTTTGAGATCCAAGAGAACCAAACCTGTGTACAGGTTGCTTTTTACGTGTTCATAGGTGGCACTAATAATATCAATAGCGGCATATGAAGTAGAGGAGCCAGACCGAAATCCAAATTGCGTAGGAGCAAGGACAGAATGTTTGTCTAGAAAGGAAGAGACCCTTTTATATATGAGCTTTTCCAAAATTTTTTCGAAAGACGATAAAAGGGAGATAGGTCTATAATTATTTACCTCAAGTTTGTCTCCAGATTTGAAGACGGGTACAACTTTGGCAAGTTTAAATGTATCAGGGAAAATACCGAACTGAAAGGAATAGTTAATAAGATTTGAGAAGGGCAGGGCAATAATCACGGAGGCGATCTGTATGAAATATGCTGAAATGTCATCGTAGCCAGTTGCTTTGTTGGGTTTTAGAGCTCGGATTTCTTTGAGTACCTCATCGCCAGTCGTTGGTTCAAGAAAAATAGAAGAAGGAACGTGGTTTGTAAGGTAGGATGTGAAGTTGTTATCGTTGGCAAGCGGAACGCTGTCAGAGATCTCTTTTCCAACGTTGCAGAAGAATTTATTGAATTGGTTCGCCATTTCGATGGGTTTGTTTGATGACACTCCATCAATATTAATGGAATTGATTGTTTGCTTTGATTTTTGTTTATTTGGCAGCAGTGAGTTAATGACTTCCCATACTTTACGTGGGGAAGATTTGTTCAGTTCAATTTCCGAATGTATATAATTTTGCTTGGAAATGTATTTCAATTTAGTGAGCTTATTTGCGTATTTTTTGTACTCTAGCCTGTCTGTTTGATTCCCTTTCAGGTAGTGCGATTGGTACATTTTTTGCTTATTTTTAATTGAAGTAAACAACCCACTGGTAATCCACGGCTTCCTTTTTAACTTGCACATTTTCCTTGACATTTTTTTCAGTGGAGCGTATTTGTCAATTGCGTTTTTTAAAATCTGTAATAGTTCGCTATATTTATAATCCAGTTCCTGAGGTTGTAATGATTTAATACCCAACAGAAACGTGCCTAGTTGGGAGTTCAAGTCCTCAATGAAGGAAGCCGAATCAAGGTTACGCTTGTCTCTGTAGAAACGAGGTTTGTGTTGATGCGAGTTGTCAACATGGGAAATTATACAAAAAGTAGGGTAGTGATCAGAGATGTCAGACTTAATTATTCCAGGTAATACGGAATGAGAAACATCGTTCGATAAAATGTGATCAATTAGTGTTGACGATTTATCAGTAACTCTTGTTGGCTGAGTAATTATAGGGCAAGTACCATTGCTGTTTAGCATATTTAGATAATTTGTGACCGGTGAAGGGAGAACGTCGTTTAAAATATTGATATTGAAATCACCTAATATATAGTAGGTTTGATTCATTTTGTTTAAGTTACTTAGCACACTGTCCAGCGCATCAACAAAACGTTGGATATTGGTGTTTGGGTGACGGTATACTACGCCAATTTTCATGTTAGCGCTTGTTGTGGTGTTACTTATATTAACAAATAAGCTTTCACAGTCAACACAAGGCACTTCAAAAGGTTTCAAGGGTGTGATATTATATTTGTCTAGTGCGTAAATCAAAACTCCACCTGCAGAAGTAATGGAGTTAACGTATTTATACTCGTACCCAGGTAGCGTAATATTTGACAGAGGAGTGACTTTAATACGAGTTTCAGTTATGCAAATAACATCAGGAAGTTTGTCGAAGTTAGCAAGAAAATCGTACAAAGAGTCAAAATTTTTTTGTAATGACCTGATATTTACATGAATAACGAATAATGATGCACTACGAATTGTCTCAAAAGTAGGAGAGTTGATGTTGTGGTATTCGCAGTTATTGAAGTTGCGAGTTAGTGACCGATTAAGAGAATCGCATAGGTAGAACGCATTTTCTGCGTCTGAATCAAGAGCAGCAGCCTGACTCGAGGACACATGGGTCTCTGAAATGTCATTATTGGTACAGTTAATTACGAGATATGTAGATCAGCACAGTTTGACGCGGTAATCAGCACGCAGGGTTTATTCAAGATATGAAGAGCACGCAAAAGAATAGCATCACGTGGCATTGCGGAAGGCCAAATGTTGAATTGAATTATCACTAAGAATCCACGCAGATGCATGAGTGAAAGACATTAGACAAATAACAAGCAAACAAATGATAAGGTTTTGTAAAAAATTAAATGTTACTATTAACAAAAATCAACACAGAGAGAGCAGAAGTTAATTACAGTTCGCAGGCAAGTATGCATAGGCTATTCATGCCAGGGTAATGGAACATAAAGAAGTATAGTACACATTCGTGTCTACAAAACTAGGCCGTTGAATGAAATGTCCGGAGTATTGAAAGGAAACTCTTTTACAAACATAATGTCAATGATTTCCATTGCTTCTACACTTAAAGCAAGACAGAATCAACCAGTGCCCACAAACACCGAAAGAAAACTAGTGCCCGGAGCATCGAAGGAATCCAACAATGCCTACGGCACCGAAGGAAACAATCAGTGCTTGCAGCGCCGGAAGGTTCTCAAAACCAAGGCGAAACACACTTGCTTAGTTTCACAAACTGATTTTGCTATGGGATGCAATTGAGTGAATGTTGCATATCTTATACACTAAACACAAATCTTAGGTACACTAAACATCCACAAGCTTACCGTTAATATAAAGATTTATATCACCGGGCGAGGTAACCCACTTGAAGCTTTCATTATTTTCTTTAGCTTCCTTTAATCGTGGGAGCAATTTCTTTTTTTTTAAGTATATTTGTTTCGGAAGATGGTCAGTGAAGAATATTTTACAGTTCTGTCGTTGATTATAACTCTTGAGAACTTTTAGTGACTTAAAGATTTTATCTTTTACCAACACACTAGAAATTTTGAATATGATTGGTCGTTGGTTAGACTTACTTGAAGTTTGTTTAGAGCCCAGCCTGTGGCAGTCCAGCAGTTCAACATTATTACAATCAAGGGTGTTTTCTAAAAGTTGTTTGACGATTTCTGTTGTTTGGTGTTTCTTTTCGTCTTTATCTCCTTCGATTCCGTGGATTAAGATGTTCAGCCGTTTTTCGTAATGCTCCTTAGCTAAAGTTTCTTTTCGACTTTTTTCTTTAAATTGATTGAGTTCGAGTTCTAGAGCTTGATTTGAGTTTTCTAACGCTTTAATTTGTGAATCTTGGCAGGAAATTCTAACTTCTAGGGCAGTAGTAGTTCTGTTCAGTTTCTCTATAGACTCCATTTGAATCCTAACCTGCTCCGAAAGTCTACTTTCGATTTCTTCAAGTTTTTTGGTGAACTTGTTCTCAAAATTCTCCAGCATTTTAACAATACTTTCAAATGAGCCTTGCTCTGTGCTAGATTTCCTGCTTTTTTGCGACATGGCACAATGCTTGTGGCTTTCTAATTGTTTTCCCTGTCGTGCTGTTAGAGAAGCTAGCAAACCATGCGGTCGCTTGATCAGAGAAAAAAAAATACGTCCGCTTGCTAGAACGACTGAATCAGAATGTTGAGCATTGGAATGTTTTGGTACATCGCTTTCAGCGTACCGTCACTCTGGAGCTCTACTATTTCATGTTGGAAGTTACTAGGAACATCAGTTGCAACCACATTGAAAGGAGAGGCAAAAATATCTAACTCCATTTCTTTACTCTTTATGTCCAAAAATCTTGCATTAAATGTCTCCATAAGATTGACACATACATAGGCAATGGGTAGCCTATATTTGGCTGTTGTAGAAAGCTTTTGCTCTTGCAAGGTAGGAAAATGTGCGGTGTTATTGTTTTCAAGTTGTACTTTCCACAGGTAATTTAGCTTCAAATGATTTCACTTTTGCAAAAGAAAAAAAAAAATTTTTTACGAAATTTTGACGCGGGCCACATAGAACAGTTACGCGGGCCGCATTCGGCCCGCGGGCCGCAGGTTCCCCACCCCTGCTATATAGGCTAACGCTTCGAACAGCTTCTCTGGGACTAGCACTTAGCATCCTCTCTCATGTCAATATTTAGACTATTTACAGGTAGCAAAAGTTGCTGTCTTATCGTTTCAAAGTCGACCGACGATCAAACTATGGAGAAATGACAAATTTTGCTGATTGAGATGAGATAGTGATGTTTCAATGATTCGTTTGCAGCTTTGCATATCACACGGGAATTAGCCTATGGTTATAAAGTGCTATAACTATGCCATGAAATTGGCATGTCTGGGATTAGTAGTTAGTTCCAAAACTGTAATATGATCAGCGAAACTGGTAAGAAATAGGCTGCCACTGAAGTCCATGGAGAAAACTATCCTACTTGAAAAACAAGAAAAGTTTACCATAACCGCAACTGATTTGTTTCGTTTTATGCCTTAAATTCTACACGCAAACACTTTACAATTATCATATCTATAAATGTGGTAGGCTATAGTAAAAAGATAGACCATTGGCCCAAAAGTTTATAGGCTACAAAGACAATGACAAAATTTGGAGATTGAGAAGCAGGACTGCTGATGTCATTTTCTTGCAAGTCTGTTTGACAATTTTCTGATGTGGTGAGAGTGGCAAACCTAAGCTGTGATTCAAGTTAATTAAAAATCTTTTATGTGACGTAAATTCGTACTGGCCTTTTGGTATGTTACACAGGGCCGGATTTAGAAAAAAAAGGTCAAAAGATAACCAAAATTTGTTATCACATTGTAAACCTTTTGTGAAATATTACTGGAAAGTAGGAAACGTTAGTCAAACAAAATAATGGCAAGTTACTTTTTTGTCAATGTTATGTTCTTAAAAGAAATACTGAACTTACAAATTTTATATTGCTTGTATGAAAAATGCTCATTCGTAATAAGATAATTATAACTCTAACCTACATGTAGCCTAAGCTACTTAGCAACCATGGTGTTCACATAACGCATAGATCCTACCATATACTTTCTCACTAACTGGTCTGGTTTAAAACATTGTTCCGGCTGCTCGGTTGTCCTCTTGATTTATAATTGTGCTGACGTTGAGTTTGCGTGGTTTCTTTGTTCTCCTTGACATGTAGCCTGCCTGATGGCCCAGACGTTTCACTCTTAGTTTTTGCTTTGCCGCGTGCCGGGAGTTCTTGTGTCTGGAGAGACCATTTACTTTTTAATGTTAAAATTCAGTATCAGCAAAGCAAGTGAAAGAGATGTCAGGACACCTTTGCGATATGCGTGCACTTCAATTAAACATATAACACATAAGAAATAACCTATTAACCTATGATCAAAATACTTGGATTGACAAAAAAGTTTTTTTTTAGCTTTTCTTACAGCAAAATCATCCAAACTTTCATCACAAATAATTTGCCTCAGTTTGTCATTGTTAATACACAGAATACCTAGTGCAGATAATCTGTGTTCACGAAACTTTAAAGCTTCATCTCCGACACTGGCCCCAACCCAAAATGCTTTTGCAAGAAACACCTGGGTGTGGCCCAATCGCCTGCATACTGACGTCAATTTGTTTCGCTCCTATATCCACAAATGGAAGATGGTACAATCTGCGACCTGTAACGTAAGTGCGGCAAGGGGAAAGATATCGCATACCACACCACCTGCAACTGTCCTATCTAGTATTATGCGCCAAATAGTGTGCGTGGTCTGCGCGATTTGAATGACCAATCAACTCAATGGCTGCTCGTAACTCTTGAAGGGGCGAAGAACGAAGGTTCAAATGAAAAAGAAGCGGTTCTTAATATATTTTTAAGTCTTGGAAAAGATCTCCTTCCTGAGCAGCTGATTTATTCTACATTTAGGAAGACCATCTGAATTATTGTTTTGCTTGCATACAATTTGATAAAAGTCCGTAGCCTATGAGACAAAATGTGCTTTTTTTAGGCCTATAGTTTTGTCTCATGTAGGCTACACCGTGTGAATTTGTCCGAAACCAGTGGAGGACGAAAAGAGTGCTAAAAGTAACAGTTCGTTAAAAAATAGCACATAATTTCCTTAATACAGACAGTGCACACCGTCAAACCATTTCCAAATTAGCCTAACAGTTAAAAATATAACCTTTAAGCTGTGTTATATTTCCTTACACTAAAAATTTAATTTGCATTATAAATAAGCTATTAAGCTACCTACTTTATTAGAATTGGTTGCGAGAAAATTTCACTTCATAAGCTTACAAGGGGAAAGTTTCTACAAATATATCTATTTAAATGTTTTTAAATACAGGCCAACATGCCTGTAAATGTTGAGGCCCTAGGCTTCAGCCTTGATAATCCAATGGTAAACCCGACACTGATGTTACATAAGTTACATTTGCCTGTAAAACATTCTTGTAGGCTTATCCACACTGCAATGCAAAATTAAGGTCTATTACAGTGTATTGAATTAGTCTATTTTTAGGCATAACAATGCATTTTAAACGGTAAGAAAGTGTGGTTCAATTCTTATCTTGGGTTAAATATTTTTCAAGTTTTATACAAAGGTCAATGAATGCCAAGACCTATTCACAATGGTTTTGTCAAAGAAAGCAACTCAAAGGATAAGATGAAACAAGGAAACAGTCACATTTTTAACTTGAACAGTGCGACTGAATAGCGCATCTTTAACCATTTTGTAGCTAATGCTTGTGTAGAAGACTACATTTTCTGAAGCATTATTTTTGTGATTCGGCAATTGTAAAGATGAAAAACCAAAGGTACAAATTGAGAGGAGAAAATCAATAAATACATCACTTATTAAAAATATTACGGTACTTAAAGAAATTGTTTTCTGTGTCGTAAATTCAAGAAATTATTTTGTAAATCTCTTTAAAGTTGACTACATTAAGGAGACTGCTTAACAATACAAGAAAAAATCAATAAAACATTTTCGTAACCAAAAATATGTTGATAGGTTATGTGCATTATGCCCGGTAGAATGCAACATCAGCAATTTTGAAAACATAATGAAAGTTTTGGTTAGCCTATATAATGTTGTAAAATAAAAAAATACACAATTTGATCAAAATGTGGTGTAAAATTGTAGCCTAGCCTACTGTAGATTAACTAAATCACGTTTAGGAACTCTTAAAATGTCATAAACTTTGTTGTTTTTTCTTATCCCTCCTACATGGACGTCAAGGGAGTTTCGACGTTTTTGGTCATCCTTCCGCAATATCACAAATTTGACGCTTTCTTATTAAATGTGCATTATTAAGTCCGGAGGTGCATTATAATAGGAACAAACCCTTCCCCTATGTGGTCGCTCTTTTTAAAGTTAGAAATTGTAAACATGGATTAGCAAAGCCTTTGCTACGTCACCATAGGTAAGCTAATTTTTTGGTAGAAGTAATCTATTTTTAAAATAATGGATTTTGTCAAAAATTTATTGTGAATTTGACAAACGGGCTTGGTTTCCTGAAGTCAAATTTCAAGTTGGCATATAAGCCAAAATTAACGTGCACTTTAAATTGAGGTTTCTGCTGATAAAGTGACCAAATTCGACTGTCAACCACGGTTCAACAAAGTCTTGGCAGCTTTGAGGTGCTTTTTGAAGCATTAATTAGGATGACATCATTGAACCGTGTTTTGATCTCAAAATAGAAAATAACATTTCATGACAGAAGTTTAAACATGATTTAATATACATAATATTTTACGTAAAAGTACAAATAAAAGTTTAATTGCTGAATCGGAAAAAACGTTTATTTTTAGTCGAAAATTTCTGTTTTTAAAAGAGACCTGTCAGTTTCGATCACTGTTTGCGGTGTCATTGTCACGTCTCTTATATGCAGCTTCACATTATGTTGCTGTCTAGAGCAATGGTTCCCAACCTGGGGTTAAATTACCCCCGGGGGGTAATTTGCCTATTTTTTGGGGGTAACGAGACCAGATTTGGAAGCAAGTAAAGGTTGTGAATTTTATAAAAGCGAAAGAATTGACCAGTCGTCTTTTCAAGAAACTGTGCAAGGAGATGGGAGAAAGATCTGAAGCCTTACTGTACCACACAGAAGTATAATGGCTGTTTCGTGGCAAAGTGATAATCCACCTGGTAGAACTTCGTGAGGCTGTCCATGTTTTTCTGATAGAAAAGCCTGAGTTGGCTGAATACTTCACTAACCAACAATGGATTTCCCAGCTGTGCTATCTGGCTGATATCTTTGGTTTGGTGAATCGACAATAGGCAATTCAAGGCAAGAATGTAACTGTGATCGACACCAAAGTAGCCGTAGCAGCAATTATCGCAAAGGTTAAGTTGCAAGCGAGTTGGAAGAGGCACAGTGGCGCAGTTTCAGACGCTCGACAATCGACATGTACCTCGAAAGCAATGGACTTGAGTTGACAGGGGCGTTGAAGGAGGACATAGCTCACCACTTAGCTAGGCCAGCTAGCCAAGAAGATGGACAACTATACTTTCTGAATTTGGACATGCACACGGCTAGTCTCCATTTGGTGCATAGAGCCCTTCACATGTGATGACAGCCAGGTGGATGATGACGACTTTCCGCCCAAAGAAGAATTTATCACTCTCCGAAAGAACGAAGCGTTGAAACTTGATTTTAAGGGGAAAGGCTTAGAACCCTTCTGGATTGGCAGACTCCAGGACGCACTAACATTAGCGACACAGGTATTAAATATCCTGCCATCTTTTTCAACAACGTATCGCTGTGAACAAGGATTTTCAACTGTCTTGGAAATGAAGACAAAGCGCAATCGCCTGGATGCCAAAATCGACGCAAGAGTCGCCCTCAGTAGCCTACCACAAAGCCCAGGATCACAAAGCTGGCGGCTGAAGTCCAGGCCCAATCTTCGCATTGAATGTTTACCGCGCATTGTTATCTTGTATTCAATGAAATACATAGCAATAAACACCTTTGTTTTTGAAAATTGATCGTGGGAGTAATTGCCTCACTTCAGGGTGGAGATTAGGGTAACAACCAAAAAAAGGTTGGGAACCACTGGTCTAGAGGAAATAAATACAAGCACGTCATGAAGTCTTTCTTGAAAATTTTTAATAGGCTACTGTACGTAGGCCAGGGGTGGCCAACACGTTTATCGCGATCGACCAGTTGACCGTCAAGTCTCAACTGGTCAATCTCGTCGACTTTTGTGTTGACTTGATAAAATTCTTAAAAAGCGAATTTTTCAATCAATAGGCTACCTGTAGTTCAGAGAAAAAAATTGTCGATCAACTCAGACAATTAACTTGATTGAAAAAATTTAATCAGGGTTTTAGTAGCCCACCGGTAGGTATAAAAACAAAACACCTTTCACACGCTCCTAAAGCACATTATCATATAACAAGGCTACAAAACAGGTGCCTTGACAAAGAAGTAGCAGTAACTTTCCTGCTTTATTGTTGCTGCTTGCGTTAAAAGAAGAGGCTAGTTATATTTACAAGAGCTAGCCTATTACGTGCATTCATGGCAGCTTAACCCTAGCCTAATCTTTTCTACTAAATTAACTGAAACATGAATATAGCCTACAGCTCAGTGCTGACGATGGACTGATGCAAGTAGGCCTATACTAGGCATTCGTTTGGAGGATTGTCTCACCAACGATGCGATTTTCGATCGTGCTAGGTTGCCCAGTCTAGAAGCCACCAATAAGGTATTGTAACACCGCTTCTGCTGGACAATGCATGTCGTGCGGATGGATCCAACGAGGCTTCTTCGTATAGCCTAATGCTTGCTTTTTGGAGAACTGGAGATAAAGAAACGCGTTCCCTTGAAAGATCAAAAATTGGATATAAAAGTTAGCTAAAAGTATCCTTAAACCAAGCTAAGATTGATCTGGAATCAATAAAACTATTTGCCAGTGACAGATTAGTCTGGAGAAAGAAAACTACTGGGATGGTATGAATTTTTTTCAAAAAAAAAATCAATAAAAGGTTTAGAACAAATAGCCTATAAAAACATAAAAAAGAAAATTAAAAGAAACTCCGTTCCCACCATCTGCAACATGACTTTATCTCGCATCTATTCCTTCACAGACTGGGCCTCCAAAGCCTCATCTAACATCACCATCCAAAGCTACATCCGACAGCTTAAGGAAAAAATCAATGCTCGGACACAAGCTTGAGTCAACGACGACGGCTGAAAATAGTAAATGTGTAATAAATTTATAGTAAAACTTTTAAACAGTAAAACTGTTGAAAGAAAAAAGTGTTCAGTGACCATCACTGACCAGTCGATCGCCATAGTGACCACCGTCATTCAGGCAGAATAATTTTTGGCCATCCACCTTAAAAATCTACCCGTAAAAAATGCTGCATGAAAAAATGCATAAACGCCGATGAATCTACAGCTCAAATAAAACTATCATTCGCAACACGTACCATTTGAATTCAGCATCGGATTCAGTATTTGTTTTGCTTTATTTAGTTTCGTTTCATTTGAAATAAATCCGCCCCGATAGGTCAGTTGGTTAGCGCATCACTTCTGGAACGAAGAAGCTTGCAGGTATGCAGGCCCGGTGATTGATGAAGTGGACGGGAAGGCAAGAAGCCAATCTTGGTGACCACTTTCAGGCATGCCTTTAAGTGTTTTTGCCAATGACACAGTCGCATGCTCGTGAGCGGTGTCGAACCGGCACCCTTTCGAACGTTGTCCCCTGGATCTCACGTACCACTCGGCAATGCAGCCGTATTAAATTTCTTTCCCAGAGATGTGCACCAAGAAGGGTGCATTAGAAGGAACTCAAGCAGAACGATTCAAAGATGGAGGATATATTTACGATAGCCAATAAAATAATACGATTTTTGCACAATTTTATTCATTTCAATTCTCTTCAATAAATCTCGAATAAAACTATAATCCGCAACACGTGTCACTGTAATTTTACATGCATCGGATTCAGTATTAAATTTCTTTTCCAGGGATAGGCTATGTAGCAAGAGACAGGCATTTGGAAGGAATTCCCAGCGGAACGGTTCAAAGATGGCAGATATACTTTTAACAAGTCATTAAAAATAATACGATTTTTACATTGTTGACACATCTTTAATATATCTCAAATAAAAGTAGAATTCGCAGCACGTGCTACTCACATTTTACATGCATCGGAGTCAGTATTACATTTCCTTTCCAGGGATATAGGCTACACTACTATGTGGGAGTTTGGAAAGAATTCCCATCCAGAACGGTTCGAAAATGGAAAATATATTTCAAAAAAGTTTGGTTTAGTATCTTTATTTTGAAAAAATAAAAATGTAAACCTGCATTTTGCATAAAAAATGTAAACACTTTGCCCACCCCTGGTGTAGGCAGGGCCGGATTAACTATTGGTCACAGCGGTAAACCATAATCTCTTCGTGGGAAAATTGTAGGCCTAACATAAAGTTCCCGAATCCGTTTGTCTGCATATAGTGACCGAAAGGAAACACTCCTTGAAACGTCTATTCTTAAAGTGTATTCCTGTAAAATTAGCCCGCGGCTATCGAAATCGAAATGCAACGCCTTGCACCTCTAAAAACTGTCACTACGATACAGATTACTTGGTTAAAAGACGGAGAATTTGTCCAGCTAGCAAGCACCAAATAAACCAGTTAAATGTGCGACCGACTTTCAACAAACAACTTCAAGAATGAATCAGAAAAATTTGTGATAACTCAAAGGCACGCCAGCAGTAGCGCGACGCAGCATTTCATGTCCAAACAGGTTTCAACTGAAACAGGTTTAAACAGGTTTGACACGAGTCTTACGGACGATGGTGCAATTTTGGCTCATGTTTTAGGAATTTCCATGACGTAATATTCAGTAGACCCGAACGGTTTCTACATGACGTTTGACCAGGCGAACAACCGTCTGAAACAACTATTAGGCTAACAAGGCTATAGCCTCAGGCCATGGAAAAATTCGGCGCTCAACTTTTGTAAGGCTGATCGTGATACAGATCCAATACCAGAACAGTACAGTTTTTGCTTAAAAACAAATGACTGAGTTGAGTCAATACATATGAAGAGCCCATTTCCAAAACCACGCAGGCGCCACTTTTACCAAAACTGAGTTTAGAGCAGGGCTTTTCAACATGGGGCTCGCTTCAGAGGTTCGCGAGGCGCTTGAAATTCCAGTGTATTGTTTTCAACTCTTTTTGTCAGAAAAGATTAAAAACTGTGTTATTTTCGCAATCGCACATTCCTCTACTTGAGGTTATTAGGCTATAGCCTATCGTGCTTTCAAACGTGGCAAGGGCTTTAACTACAGGAAAGCATTCGATATTTCTCAACAAGTTCTTGTACGTTTTTTTGTGCAGACTAAAGTTTACCAGTAACAACGCTATGGTGAAAAGCAAAATTATGTAGCATTCTACGCAAAATATAGATTTCTCAGTATTGTTTTCAATGGCATTGAAAAAAATTAGTAGGCTATCGGCTATTCGGGATCCTTCTCTTGTATCATGGGCCAAACCTATAGATGTTTGCCGGTACACCCCTTCATTTTCTTTGAATTTTAATACTTATATGTGCCGCTAGAATCTAATTTCTTGTATTTTAGATCCATCTCAGATGATTGTTTTGTCCTAGCTCAGTTGCAAATTCTTGTCTTCTTTTCTAGTTTTTATTTTTAACAAATTCCTGCCATTTCTTAGCACAAATTCTCTTAAAAAAATCACACCTTCTGATAGGCTGTAAAACTACGTTTCGCTGAGGTCCAAAGTTAAAACTTAAATCCAGTCTCATTGTCTCACAACAATCACTCAAGTTTCAAATCATCATCTCAACCAACGCTTCAAGACAACTTTCTACTTTCACTTTACTACGCTGAAGAGATCAGAAGATCGAAACACTGGCCCTTGTCCGTAGTTACTTTTCGTAATGTCTTTTTAGACATTCTTTTTGAGTCAATAATACTTTTAAAGAAATAAAAAAGAGTCAAAAGGCATGTAAATTTCACTCTGTGTGGACAGTGGCGTAGCCAGAAAAAAAATTGGGGGGGGGGGGGCCAAATATTTGATGAACTGAAGAGAACAAGTATTTGATTTAAGCCATCGCCACTTGATGTGCAGTGGCATATCCTGGTGGGTTGAGCAAGGGAAGCAATGAAAGTGGTGGGGGTTAGAGCGTGCCGAAGGCACGCGTATTCTAGGAGGGTCCGGGAGCATGCTCCCCTGGAAATTTTTTGAAAAATTGCACTCAAATAATGGATTATAGCGCTTTCTGGAAACACTTTTAGGGTAATATTTGTATGAAGTTTATAAGCAGATAAACAGCTATTAACTTATTAAAGGTAGCTCTTACACACGAACGGGCAAAAACTGCGGCTAAAATTAGAGAACACCAAAAACTCAGCTACACAAAAACTCAAAAACTACACAAAAACCAAGAGAGTAAGCCATTCTGGAATTGCTTCCACAAATTAGTTCAAAGAAACGTAAATCGCGTCAAGTTTGTGCGATTTACGATTTGCAAAATTTATTGGTGCCTTTCTGTGTGTCTAAAACAAGTCCTGGGGGGTGTTAATAGCCAGATGTCTTGGAAAACGTTATAAATTTCTGCAAATTTTATTACATTTTCAACAAAGGGCTCAACTTCGGAATCCAAACTTGGAAATTTGGAGGGGACATGGCCCCTTTCGCCCCCCCCTGGCTACGCCTATGTCTGTGGAGCTACATGTACTTGAGAGGTTAACTGTTATTTTTTTATTCACTTGTTGATTCATTCATATCAGTTTGTATCCTCTGGGGATCCTTCTCTTGTATCATGGGCCAATCCTATAGATGTTTGCTGGTACACCCTTCATTTTCTTTGAATTTTATCGGCTATTTTGTTTGAAAGTTCTTTCAGCAATAGGTGCACGCATTGACAAACTTAATAGTTAAAAATATGCAGCACCAACTATCTCACTGAAATTGATTTAAATAAATCCATAAAAGATTGCAATAAATTCAACCAGTGAAAGTGCGAAAACGTAGATTGTTCTTTTTTTTTCTCCTATTATCTACCCAAGCTTGATAGAAAATGGAAATAACGGTCGGAGGAAACGTAATAAAAGCCGTGATGACATCTCAAAAAAACGTTTTTGTTTCGAAAGTTTACGTTGGAACAGCAAAACTAAACAACTGGATGTCGGCATGAATCAGATTTGGTTAAATTTTGCATTAAATATGCTTTTGTTGGATACTTTTATGGGGGGGGAGGGGGCGTGAGACTACATTGATTGCTCTGATGGGGTTGTGGTGGAAAAAAGGTTGAAAACCCCTGGTTTAGAGTGTCATTAGATAAAGTATTACCAGGCTACCTACCTACTATCCATTTCTTTCTCTCTTTCTTCCAAAATCTTTTTCACCTGCTTCAAAATTGACAATAAGAATTGTATTTGTTTCCAAAACCAATTAGGCTATGCGCCATCATTAGCCATTTTTATGTTATGTTTATAATATTTTGCAGTAAATAATTTCCATTTTTCATGTAGGCTATGCATTTTTATTACTTTTTGTAGCTTGGTTTGCAAAATTAGGCCCTTCTCTAGTAAACAGCCTTAGGCCTACAGTACCCTTAATCCGGCACTGGGTGTAGGGATTTCCACCTTGAGCTCTAAGCGTTGCGCGAGAAAGAAAAAAGCCCAGCATCATGGGGGAAATACGGTGTCTATCGCTGTCAATTCTTGCTACAATCGGTTGCCAAGCAAAAAGCATATCACTAATGATCATTTACTTTTATTAACTACACACTGCCTCAGCAATAAGCGACAGAATGCAAACTTAAGCAATATAGCCTACCGTAATTTCAACATGACATTAGCAATAGCCTGCAGTAGCCAGTGTTGGGCGCGATAACTCATTTTTCAGTTAAGCGATAACGATAATCGATAAACAAAAAATACCTAAAGCGATAACGATAAACGATAAATCAAAAAGAAGTTAAGCGATAACGATAAACGATAAAATTATCGCCGATAATGTCCGATAACGATAAATTTTTTTTTCTTGATAAGCGCTGCCCCATCCCATGCAGCACGAACTGTTTTCATCAACATGACGAAAAATCGAACATAATATACTGTAAAGTGTAAAGGGACAAAACTTTTTGTTAGTTATGCATGAATAGAATCGCAACAGCGGCAGTGGGTATCGAATCTTCAACCTCTTGATCCAGAATCAAACCACTGAGGTAACCGCCGTGCTTATAATTATACCTTCAGGTACCAGTTGGATGCTTTTATCAATTGAGTTACACTGCCGCTTACGTGCAGTAGGCAAAATAATTTAATCTAATGAAAATAGGCTACCATAAAAAATTCCAAACTTTGTATTTTGCTTTCTGCTTAAAGGGCTGTTTACAGCAAAGTCAGCAATAGCCTAATTGAAAAAATTCCAAAAAACGCAAAATCAAACGAAATTTATATCGGAACAACAATATCGGATTTTTCAATGTTAAAATTAGCCAATTAATGCCAAAAACTCTCTGATAAACTCCCTGAGCTTCCGATCCTCGGATTCCACTGAGTGAGTTTTCAGCGCTTCCCCAGTTCTCTGGCTGAATTTTAAATGATTTTTCAGTCAAATTCACTAGGCTATTATTTGTTACGTTTTTGTCTCTTATGGCCTCTCCTTATAAACCGATTTCTTATTATGTTGATCCTATTTGTTAGCTCTGATTTGCAAAATTACCATTCAGCAATCATAATATTGTTACCCCACGAAAACTTATGGCGTTTATTATGTGACCGGCTTTTCTATGACTTGTTCATTAGGTAAACATTTTGGTGCTCTCTCACTTTGGGCAGGTGCCCCCCCCTCCCTACTTTTTTTCGCTGTATTGTTCTTACTGTATTGGCCTACTGTATTGTTCTTGCATCCTTTCTCGACGGTCATACATAGCCTATCTACTCCATACTTACTGCATGGTTAATTTTCTTTAACTTTAAACAGGAACAACTTTTAACTTGCTACGCCCCTAATCTAAGCCTATGCAGTGAAATCTCACTCTCCAGAGTCTTGATCTTGAAAAGTGCGGTAAAATGCACGATGCTGCAATCAAAGTTCTTTTTCTGCTGCAATGCTTACTTGAAAGCGGCCTCGTATTGCGACACTTTCACAAACCACTTGCCAATTTCTTTCGCTTTGCTTCAAAGGAAGCTGTTTCGCCTGTGCGCTTACATTTTAATTGTAAAATTCACTCGCGATTGCCGATTGCAGCAAAACAACAAGAGAATTGTTGCATGCATTACATTGCATTGCAATTTGCAACTCTAAAAATTATTGTGTTGTCAAGGCCGTCGCTGCAGGGGGGGCGTGCCCCCTCTCCTGACAACGACCTGTGCACACACACTTCAGGCAATGAAGAAGAACTGGTTTCAATTTTAGTTTCATTAATTAGGTGGCTAGTTAAAATATTACGGTACTTTTCATGGTCTTTCCACGTGTGTTGATCAGAAATAAAATTTATCAGCGGACAGCGATTATCGGCGATAATCAAATATTGCCTTTGGCGATGACGATAAACGATAACTGAAAAAACAATTGAGCGATACCTAACGATAAGCGATAAAAATTTATCGCCGATAATTATCGCCGGTAAATTATCGCCGATAATGCCCATCACTGGCGGTAGCCTACTTCAAAACTTGTTATATAGGCTATTGCAGAAGCAGTAGGCCAAAGTAGGCAACACTTAGAGCTTCTCTTGGGTTTCTAAATTCTAATTCCATCAAGATTGACAGATGTTTTTTTTAAATTTCGAGCCCAATTGCCACTGAAAAAAATACCAATCAACTACAAGTTGAAACAAACCCAATTACCCAAAACTACGTCAGCAGTCCAAAATTTAACAAAATAAAGTCAAAAAAGATTTTTTTTAGCTAAAGATATTATTCATCTCGTTCAATTTATTTAAAATGAAATGAAGCTAAATAAAATCAACCAGCACGAAATCTTAAACCGCTAATTTTTTTATTAACTTAGAAAAAAAACTCAATTTTGCAGAGAAAACGCAGAACTGGCTAGCCTACTCTAAATTTCTTCCTTATTTTTGCAATATGCGGAACGAAAAATTCACAAAACATATAAGTCATAGGCTTATATTGTTAAATACATATTATTGTTAAAACATAAAACATATATTGTTAAAACCTTTTTTGTGACAATTACAGTGCAAACACTTGTACACTGATACTTGTTACACTGATTAGGCTATCAACTGGCAAAAAAAAACAGACTCCGGCTTCAATCTGGCTCCTGTTTTTGCTACGAATTTTAAACTCCGATTCCACTGCTACTTCGATCGAAACTCGAGACTCCGGCTCCTAAATACTACGGTACTCCAAAACTCCGGCTCCTGTACACACACTTCTGCTAAAAATCCCCCGACGCTGGTTCGGCTGGGTGTGCTTGAGCAACGCATTTCAGAACTGCTCTCAGTTCAACGCACTTAGTGGATGGAATAATTCGGCAAAAACACTTCAACAATAGGAAACTTCACTTTGTCAATCTCGGTAGCCGCCTCTGCGTCAAAAGCTTTTACAAGTATGCGAACCTACCAGGCAAAATCAATCAACTATTGTTTTTTTTTTTTTTCAGAAAGTTTAGTAGTCATAGGCTACTAATCATCTCAAACAATAATAGAAAAATATATTGATTGATTGAATCTTTATCCTCGGACTGGGAAAGCTTCTTTGAGAATTTTATCCTGCCAGTTTCACATACTTGTAGACTGTAGTAGAGGCTTCGAACTACTGATGCAGGCCTGGTCGCTGATGTTGACATAGGGTTTTGACAGTGCATAGGACAGAGTGAAGTTATATATTGTACTGTTAAATTTCGTATGTGTATTGTTTTTTATGTTGTACTGTATATAATATATATTTGCGTTCAACTTCAACACCGTTCTATGTCAAATAAGCTGTGATACCTCAAGGGTGTGGCAGACTTGATGACCAGTTCGGTCCTTCTGCCACTCCTATCATCATCAGCAAACAACCTAGCTCACTTTGTAATCTTGTATTGTTTTTCGTTTTGTTTTTTTCGCATATGCTGGTGATGCAAAATAAAAGAACTTCTTCTTCCGATTGTTGTGTTGTCTGTAAATTATTTCATCCAACAGACGCCACTAGACGCCGCCTTCTTTAAATAAGTTTATTTAAAAAGTTAAAGAAGCATTTTCTACTCATTTTTTTCCACGAATGGAGCAAAACAGGATGGAAAAAATAATCAAAAACTACGACAAATCTGCAGAAAAGTAAAATAAACATCATTTCTAGTTTTAACTGAAAAACATCTGGCAACACGAAAAGCACGGACAATGCCTAACCTAACCGCTGTGTCCTGTGTGTGGCAAGGATGCAGCGCTTCCACTTTTGTAGTAATTACCACAATTGTGGAATTTTCATCATGCTTGTGGTAAAAATGTGGTAATGAAAAATTTGTGGTAAAAATGTGGTAATATGGAAATTTTGTGTGGAAATCTTGCCAAAATGTGGAAATTATAAGTTTTGAAAATTTGACATAAAATACTATCAATAAATAATAGCATTTAAACTGTTGTCCTCCAAAATCGAGCAGATATGCAAAAAACTACTTATAACAGCATGTGACTAGCATGTTCCGCTGTTTTCGGTTTGATTTTGGAATGCGTCCTGACTTTTGACTTTGAAGGTAGGGTGACCATGTGATCATATTCATAGTCAAGATGTCTTTCAGATTCTAGCTGCGGTGTCAAGTACAGTACTTTGCAGTGGCGTAGCCAGGGGTGGGGGGTGGGGGTTACAACCCCCTCTTTGGCACGTGTGTGACGTCACGATATTAAGAATGATGCTTTCAGTCTCTAAAACAAAGTTTGCCTAATTTTAAACGAAACTGCATTAAAAGAGCGAGTTTTGCGAATATTAAACATTTCAAATATCTCAGCCAGGAATTAGCAACAAGAAAACATAGAGACTTAGCTTTATTACCGAAAAATGCCCAAGAAAACATGATCTTATTCTTTTGCTATGCCACCAGACAGCACCATTTTACAGAAATATTTATACCCACATTTTTGTTGAAAATGCTCTCAGAATGCACTAAATTTAAAGTAATTTTTCAAAATTTTCTGGGGAGGCCCCCAGACCCCCGCCGCTGGGTGTCGCCATTGGCGAAGAGGCTGGCGGACGAAGCCCGGCGCCCGTCAAAACCCCCCCTTTCAAAATTCCTGGCTAAGCTACTGGTAGGCCTACTTTGCTTTGTTATTTCGGACGTTCTGTAAACTGAGTAGTTGTTTTAGGCCTTATTTTACACTATCTAGTGTAAATATAACCAAATAATAGCGTTGCCGGATAAGGAATTCTGTCGTAATTTGAGAAAAGTTTAAAGCTGTTGAAAACAAAAACTTGCATTTTAGAAAAATTTTTAGTTCTGGGTAAAGATCAAAACCCTAACCTTATTCCTAAGTCTTACCTTAATCCTTACTAACTTTAATCCTAACTCTGACAACACCTGATAGTAACTATGGCAACAAGTGGGTAAAAATAGCCACTGTGTTAATGTAAAAGTAAGTCGAAATACGGTTAAGATCGGGTAAAAAATCACAGTAAAAATGTGGTAATCTGAGGGCAAATGTGGTAAAACAAGTGGTAATCTAGCTTTGTAAAAGTGGAAGCACTGCAAGGATGCCAGAGCTTGGTTTTTCCACCTAGATCTGGGTTTTAAGTTTTTTTATTTCAAATTTAGGTAAATCTAGGTTTTTTTGGTTTTTTAACTTTGTACAGAGCTTGCACGGTATTAAGGCACCGGGATCTTCGATAAATGGTCCACACTGCAACACATCCACACTGCAACAACTGCAATGCAACCACATCCACACTGCAACACAAATGATAAGGTACCGGTAATGTTTTTTAGGAGCTGGTATACAAGTCTCCCTCCCCCCCTCCCCCTTGGTAACTCATGACAAAGACAGGACTCGACCAAACATATAGGGTGAAACTACTTTACTTTTGCTTTACTGTTCACACGTACTTCAATCCACATGTTTTGGTCAATTCCCCTTTGTCATGAGTTACGGTACCAAGGGAAGGGGTGCGACTTGTGTACCAGCTCCGTTTTTTGCATCAGCTACTGCAGTCAGTGAGGTACAGGATGCTGAAGAAATGATCCAACTTTATGAAAATGTGGATGACTAAAAATTGGAGTAGTACAACTATTTGTGTTACGGTGCGGTATCTAGATTAAATGATAAAAGTGGCTACGTTTACGGCGCCGAGCCGTTCCATGCCTTTTTTTTAATCTTTACGTCGCCTTTACTGCGCATGCGAGCTGCTGCGTTTGCGCGCCAAACTACAGGTCACGCGCCAAAGCAGGCAGTTCAGTTTGACAGCATAGGACATGGTTATATTTTCTGCACTAGTGTTGCCAGATAAGGAATTCTCCCTTAATTTGAAAATGCTAGGCTAATGAGAAGACGATATAGGCGTTCAAAATTATGTAGGCTAATGAGAAGACGATATAAGCGTTAAAAATTTCTAAGTGTAGGCCTAATTAGTTGCCTATTCTGTTTCGAATCATCCATTTTATATTCCTTTTTTTCATACGTGTAGGCCTAATTAGTTGCCTATTCTGTTTCGAATCATCCATTTTGTATTTCTTTTTCTCATACGTAGGCTAATGAGAAGACGATATACCGGTAGGCGTTAAAAATTTCTAAGTGTGGGCCTAATTAGTTGCCTATTCTGTTTCGAATCACCCATTCTGTATTCCTTTTTCTCATACGTAGGCTAATGAGAAGACGATATAGGCGTTCAAAATTTCTAAGTGTAGGCCTATTCTGTTTCGAATTATCCATTTTGTATTCCTTTTTCTTATCTTCAAAATGGCGGAAAAACTAGTTACAGTTGGGAAAACATTTCGCAATTTTGATGAACTATCCCAAGCTCTAAAAGAATATGAAGAAAAAAAAATTGTAAACTTATACATCAGAAGTAGCAGAACTGTTGAGGCTGGAAGAATAAGGGCACCAAAGCGACATTTTGCAGATGCCTTGAAGTACAGTGAGCTGAATTTGTCATGCAAACACGGTGGTAGGAAAGTGATGTCACATTCCTCAGGAGTTCGACCAAACCAAAGGTAGGCTACTGTAGCCTAATTTCTTTCTGGTTTGGACGAGTGAAGGACTGATCGGATGATAAATCCTGTGAAATGCAGTCCCAGTGGTGACCATGTTAACAGTAGCCTATACTTTGTTGTTTATCTTAATTTATTTTTTTAGATTGCTTATTTCTTTCATTGCGTATATTATGATGAGTAGGCCTAAAAATCTAATTGGTGAATCTGTAGTCTAGTCGACTCATATATCTATTTCATAACAAATATTTCAGATAAGCAAAAGTGCAAATTTTGTTTGACCATTTAAATTTTCGGCAGATTGTTTGCACACAAAAAACAATTGTTTTTTTATTTTGTTTTGATGTGTTTGAAAACATGTTTAAAAAAAGAACGAGCGCAAAAAAGCCTCACGTCCCTACCTCTCTCCCACCTCTAAATCTGTTTCCATTACAGCACATACTTACTCAACTGCCCCTTTACAGTGGCTGTACGAGTCAGCCAGGATGGAGAAACGCTTTTTGTGAAATCGTGTGTGGATGAGCATAATCATGACAGAACAGAAGTAAGTGGATTGGATCAGATGTCCAGCATTGCTTCTTCACATTTGTTACAGATGTACATTTATATTTTCTATTTATATTTTCTATTTTCTTTGTCTTCCTTACATAAGGGGGGTAACCGACAAAATTCAGCGTATCCTCTATGGCATAGGAATCAAGGTTGCGATGAAACCCTATCTGACAATAGGTAAATACCTTCCCTCGGCTAAAGACCCCATGAAAGAAGGTGAAGTTTCTGGATTGATCTACCAAGTTCCGTGTCATGACTGTGATTTAATCTACATTGGACAGACAAAACGTGATCTTAAATCTAGAATCAACGAGCACCAAAGAGCTATTAAATTTCAACGTCCAGAGCATTCCGCTCTTTGCAAACACTCTATAAACTCAGACCATAAAATTACTTGGACCAACGCCACCATTCTTAAAACTGAAAAGGATTATACAAAAAGATTGTTCACAGAAAAATGGTACATAAACCAGAAGGCACAACATGCTCTTAACCAAAAAGATGGTCAGAATTTCCCCTCTGTGTACAACAAATTACTTTAACTTTAGCTTCACCTTTTCCATTCTCAGTGCGTCTTCTCTACCATTGTTATTGCTAATCCCATTGCTTTCTGTCTTGTCTGATGTCTTTTCAACGTTTCTTGACAGTGGCCCAATAGATAGATAAATTTACGCTGCGGGAAGTAGCCTACTGGTTTTAGGCATTTACTGCATTTAGTTTAACCTCTAGGTATCTTGTTGCGTGTTTTAATTCTGATTCTTGCTGCTTTACTTTACTCATTTTATCAGTATGTTTTTGTGTTGTGCCATCGTTGCTGAACAGGTTGTATTAACCTGTTTTAGCCACCTTGATAAAGTCAGTCGTGCTGACTGACGAAACGTCGGAAAAAAAGCTAGTTATCATCTTTAACATCACGAGGTAACCTAGTAAATAGTCACCAGAAGAACGCAAATTAATTTTATGATGTACATTTATATTAACAAATCACAAGTATCAGCGCTCACGATAGCTTCTCCTGCATAACTTAACGAAAACAAAAGTGATCACAATAAATAAAGCAATATTGATTGAAATATTCAAAAGAAATATTTTTTGGAAGTATTGAGAGTGAAAGGTCAATAATTTTGTGAAGTTATGTTATAAGTTTTGTTTATGCATTGATTGATTTTGCCAGTTTTTCTGTTCTTATATAGCTGTTGGTTGTTTTGTTAAAGTTGTTGCTTATACTGTTGGTTGTTTCTTTATCTCTAAGAAACCTTGTTTTCTTTGAACTGTTTTCTTTTCTTTAAATCATCATTTGGTTGATTTTGCTTCTTACCAAAATGTAGCCTACTTTCATCTTAAATTGTATTATATTTTCAGACTTCCTTCATGCACTTGCCCAAACAACGCAGACTGGATGCATCAGCACAGGAAGATGTTGCTCACATGTGTAATATGAGATCCAACAAAAAATTACTGCAATCGCATTTATTGCACAAATACGGCAAGACGGTGTTGTTAAAAGATCTCCGCAACATCAGCAAAAAACGCAAACTCAAGGCCATTGTTTAGAAGAACTTGTGGCAGAAATGAAGAAATATCCAGGTAGGCTAAGTCGATATCACCGGCGACCTACACACAAAGGCTATGCCAACATGTACCTTCAAGTTTCACTTCACTTTTTATTAACTTCAACCGCTTGCTGAAATGTTAATAGCTCAGTTGCCACTTGCTCAATTGTTCTTCGCGCATTTGCTAACTGCTGAAGAATTTAACTTGTAGAATCTAACCAGGCTTCTAACTTGTGGAAGAATCGATCTGTTAGTAGCGAAGACTGAGTATCATGTGCATGAATGGCGCATTAGCGTCGGCAATAAAAATGCCGAGGCCACACGAGCGGTTGTAAGGTTAGGGTTAGACATTCCTCCAAGTAAATAGGCCACAGCCATAGATTTTTTCCTTAGTCAACACCCTGATGGAGCTCTGCGAAGGAGAAAGGCGTGTGGATGGGTATGAAAGTCACAAAACGTGGACGCTCCATTGCGAACGGCAAAGACAGTGTAAATTTACAGCCAAGCGATGAGCCTCTTGATGTGTCTGATGACGCGACAACCTCATCCTCCGATACAGCAGCTGATGATTTCGATTCTGATAGCTAGTTCTTTATCAAACTGACTTTGTGTTGCTCGCAGTTGTGCCAAAATTATGTTAGTGTACTGTATACGTAAATCGAGGCAATCTTCTCGCAGGGAGCTGTTATTCAATACAATTCAATTTATTTTTCTTTGTCAGAATGCAAAAGAAATGATATTGTGAAAAAGAAATACAGTAACAAAACCAACAAAAGGAAAAGGTGGCAAAACCTTAATGGTTTAAAAGACGTGCACGAAAAGATTTGATATTGCGGTATATGCATCGATAAATATAGTTAAGCACGGCCACCATTAATTTGTTACCGATACCTGGTTGTGCAATTAACGTTATTTTATAATGATTCAACGTCGCTAGATGTCGAATTAATGTAAAACAAACGTAAATTTCTTACTGGGCATTGTTGTTACACAATATAACCTGCCTGGAAAATTAAATCGATTTGTGCTGACTCGAACGTTTAATCAACCCAAAATTGACTTTCTTCCCCCCCCCCCGTGAGTTATTTAACGGGAATTGCTGTAACAGCGTGCGTAATCGCGTTGCTCGCTTTATCGCTACTTCTGGTATTATTATATCACAACAAATCAAACAATGCTTTCGTGATAGACAACTCTAGTATATTTTTTGCTTCTTGTTTTACATGTTTTGGTACAATATTTTTTGTAATAAACGTTCATGCTAATTATGGTGACCTCAGAAGTTAGGATTATTACATATAGTTATCTGAAAAATCGTTAGAGTAGCACATCTGCACATTTTGTTACCAAATGCAGATAAGTTTTCAGTTCAGAGTGTCATTCTTCACACAAGTCTAAAGGCTGTTAGTGTTACCTTAGCCAGGTTTAATTAAGTTTTAAATTAGTGTTTTTTGAGACTTTTAAGTCTGGATTAGATATTAAATTTAATTTATTAGATGATACTTCTTTACATCTGCAACACAAAAACTGGTGTGCCAATAATCGCCTAACCTTCAAGTTGTTCTTTTTGCATGTTACTTTTCATTCTGTTCTATATTTGTCTTGCCAGGTGAACAATGAACATTGTATTAACTCCAGTCAAACTCAATAAATCCCTTATTGTTTTTTTGTTAATAAATAGAGATGACAATAATCTACAATATAGACCACACTTTTTTAGTAAGAATTCTGATTTAATCTTCATATAGATAGTTATGCACATCATTACAATGAAAATTCACAGATGAGATCATCCAATGCTTGTTTTTATCCTAAAGGGGTTTCATGATATTGTTTTCATTCTGGACTCTGGTACCGGTACATAAATTCATTATCATTTAACTAAAGTGATCATAATTAGATTAAGATTTTATCAAACTCCTGATGATGAAATGTGAACCAATATACTGTTAATTATTGGCCTTTTATGCAACATAGTCCTATTAACCAAAATCTGTATATACGTACAAATTTCAAATGAATGTACGACAATGCTTTACACCGATTTAAAATTACCTCCAAAATTTTATAGTAATGCCGACTAATTTATTTTTAAGCAACTTTTCCATATCCGTATTTGTTTAATTTCATGCTTTCATTAAATGCCTTTGATATTTCTACTGTTGTAGATGGACTATTGAGTGAGTTGTGATTTCTAGGATGCAACCTAATTCGTACCATGAACGATTCGTACCGTCAGTTCGTACCTTGACAAGATCAAGAGAAAAAAATAAAAAAGTCGAAGTCGCTGATCACAGTTTCCGCAAACATTTTAAAATTTTCCGCAAACAAACAAAAACTCTTATGGTCATTACCAGAAATTTTTAAATGTTTGCGGAAACTCCAATCAATCCTAACCCTTAACTCTTTTAAACTGTTTGCGGAAACTCCGATTAACCCTAACCCTTTTAAGATGTTTGCGGAAACTGCAATCAGCGATTTCGGCAAACTCTTAGGATCATTACGGTACCGGAAATTAAAAAATGTGTGCGGAAAAACGAAAACTGCGATCAGCGACTTCGGCTTTGTTCTATTTTGTCTCTCGATCTTTTCAGTTTGTTTGTTTGCGGATACCGATACTCCGATACCCTAACCCTTTTAAAATGTTTGTGGAAACTGCGTTCAGCGACTTCGGCTTTTTTAATTTTTTTTCTCGATTTTTTCAAGGTACGAACTGACGGTACGAATTGTTCATGGTACGAATCAGTAGCGTAGCCAGGAATTTTGAAAGGGGGAGGTTTTGACCACCCAGCGGCGGGAGGTCTGGGGGGCCTCCCCCAGAAAATTTTGAAAAATTACTTTGAATTTGGTGCATTCTGAGAGCATTTTCAACAAAAATGTGGGTACGAATATTCCTGTAAAATGGTGCTGTCTGGTAGCATAGCAAAAGGATAAGATCATGTTTTCTTCGGCATTTTTTGGAAATGAAGCTAAATCTCTGTGTTTTCTTGAACTGCTAATTCCCGGCTGAGATGTTTGAATGTTTGGTATTGGCAAAACTCGCTCTTTTAATGCAATTTTGTTTAAAACTAGGCAATTTTTTTTAGACTGAAAGCATCATTCTCAATATCGTGATGTCACACGCGTGCCAAAGAGGGGGTTGTAACCCCCAAAACCCCCCCCCCTTGGCTACGCCACTGGTACGAATTAGGTTGCACCCTGATTTCTATGCTGCTCAGTCGGATTTATTAGCATTCCATTTGACTTTGTTACATTTGCAGGATCAACAAAAGCTCTTTGATAGAATGACCTTTTTTAGTTGAGTGTATTAACATACAAACATAGGGTTACACAAAATAATATTTCATTGAAATGGCTTCACACTTAGCAAGAAAAATTCTTCCAAAATCTACATTTGCTGGAAAGTTGTGCGGTCTGGTGCATAATGGTGGAAATGCAACAGTACGGTCGCTTGCAATGCAGGTTCACCCCCAAGTTGATGTGGTAAAATTGTCAGCAGACAATGGGCCATCCCCTTGGAAGTTATGCGCAGCTGTTTGTTTAGTAAGTAGGCTATTGGTTACATAAACTGCATGTTTTTTTAATTCATAAAGACAAATGATGTATCTGATTCAAACATTGCACAATTCTTCGATTAGCTGGGTTTGGTCAAATAGCATGGTAAAAAATTTTCCAGTTCTTTCCATGTTGCCTTAATACTTACATCAGTCTGCCACCATTTGTAAAAATCTCAATTCAGAGACAGCCGATTTCAGAGATTTCTAAAATCTCACAGCGACATCTTTATATTCAAAGGAATTACCTTATAATAAAGGTTAATCGAATAATGTTTCAGCGGAAAAAAATAAAACAGTTGTCTAACGGGGTTTCGTGATTAACAATAGTGGTTAACCATTGAATGAAGTTGCAGTGAAAATTTCTCAACTAAAGTTGCTAGATATCGCTATAGCCTACTGTGCACCCGCAAGATATCAGTTGATTTACATCTACCTCACTGAAACAACAATTTTCTCATTTGCATCATGGGTATGGGAAGGAAAACACACTAACCGCCTAGTCGCCTACCCAAATGATCCCTACAAATTCTCTTAATAAACAGAAGCCATCGCTGGAATTAAACAATCACCAAATTGATTTTCTCTGAAAAAGATTGTCTCAGAATTGGGATTTTTCCGTAACAATTTGTTTAATTTGTAACAATTTGTAGCTTCTAAGTCATCATCATCATAATCCATCGTCGGTTTGTTCCCCACTAGTGGGGGTGGCCGATTGTTTCCGCGCAGCAATTGTTTTAATCCCTTTTCTCCATTTCACCCTGTCCCTTGCATCTTCCTCCTTCAGTCCGGCTTTTTTAAACTCATCCTTCACTTGTTGTTTCCACGTTCTTCTTGGACGACCGCGTTTCCTCTTCCCATCCACCTTTAGATCTAGTGCCTTTCTAAGAAAACTTCCTTCCTCCCTCCTTATCACATGTCCATACCATCTTACTCCATTTGCCCTTGCCAGTTGGTCTATGGTCTCTCTCATCTCTAGCATATCCAACAATTCTTCAGTCCTTTTTTCCCTTCTCGTTTTCACCCCACACATTGCTCTCACCATTGACCTTTCCGTTCTTTAGTGTATTTTAGTGTATCTTATAGTGTATCTTATATTATCTTATTATCTTATTATCTTATTATCTATGTTATCTTAATATCTTATTATCTATATTATCTTATTATCTATATTATCTTATCTTATTATTATCTATATGTATCTTATAGTATCTTATAGTGTATTTTAGTATATATTTTAGTGTAAGTAGTGTATCATAAAAATGTTAGTTTGTCAGAATAATTTTTAAACATATCGTACCTGTACCTCTTAATTCAATTGTTTTTTTGTTCCATATTATAAAATGTCAGTAGCCGAGGCTACTTTTGATAAACTGTGAAGCTGTTAATTGATTCTCTTGGGGTTGTGGAAAAACTTCTTTGATCTGAGTTAGTTTCAGCAAAGTACATGAGTACGTTTGTAGTGAAATTATTTACAGTGTGAAACTTGTGGTTTACAAATGGAACTTGGCACAGATGTTAATACACATGAAGTGTCATGCTGAAATCATTTTCTCAAATTCTACTGTGCTTTAGTTAACCTTCACATTTTGTTTATTATCAGGTAAGACTTCCCATTCTTGAAGAAGAGCTAACCGACTTTGAAAAGAAATATGCAGCTTTAAGAGATGAATTAGAATTTGAAAAAAGTTGTTTAAATGACTGGGAATTGGAAAAACACAGACAGCAACACCTTATTAAAGAAATAGAGGTAAATATAATATATCCTTCTAGTTAAACAATTATATACAAATTTTACCTTTAAACCTCGATAAACTTCGATTATGCTGTGTTTATTTGCATCATAAGACAAATTGAATTAGTAGTAATATTTATGCAAAATATTGTGTAAGTGTTGATTGCATGTAACTCGAATGACTACAGGGGAAAACTTTTTTCAATTTAGCTCAGACTAACTTGTCACTAAAAAGTTGTTTTGATGCATGTACTGCACAATAAAAATCTTTACAAAATTTAATGTATAGCTGTTATATTTAAATGTGTTACTTGTTTGAACTTTGACCTGTTGCAATACTCAGCAGTATTCAAGTGTACAGTCTCATATTATGCATATGCAATGGCCACTGTCTTGAAAGTAGGATTAAAAACTCGCTAGGTTCCGGAGTTTTAAGTTTTATCTATAAAATTGTGATCTTAGGATTATTTGTCTTAAAATGTCTTCAATCTCGTAAAATTTGCAACCATAAAAGGGAAGGAAAATTTTAATGTAACACATGATGTCAGTTAAGGCCGAGTGTGCTTTTCCAATTCTTGGGTGCCATACGTTGTTAATAACTCAGAAATCTTCTGATTACTAGGCTACTCTCTTGTTGTTGCTTTGATTTCACAGCTGTACATTTCTCTTCCCGCAATCTCAGAAATGTGACGTCACATAGTAAATATTACTCTCAGCATTTCTTATTGACTATCCAACACCCAAGACTCCTTCAAAGGTTGTGTGCCCATCGCTATCCCACTATCTGTGGTTTCTTACTTATTTTAAAATACTTCATTCATCTTAAACACTAAGTATTTCCATGATTCGATCTTATTGATTATGATGACAATGATAATATGTTCAGGATAAGTGAAGCATATTTGTAGTAGTGAAATCCGTTCTCTATGAGCAGTGTCCGTTGAGAACAAAAATGATGCGTCTGTATTACTACCAAGACATGGGTGCTTTTGACGCTCCTTGATTTCCGCTCCCACAAACCTAAGAAGTGCCATGATCGACCAAACATAGATAGGGTACTCTATGCACTATGCAGTGTGGTTCAATTCCAATGTATTTGTTTTCTAGGCTGGCAAGAAAAATCCTGAAGATATTGATTTTAAAGAAACTAATCAAGATTTAGAAGATAATTATGAAGCTTCCTTTTCTGAGTTCAAGGATACAACGGAAGAGCTTAGTAAGAGCATACAAACAATTACGTTTTCGTGCTGTCAACTCGCTTGTACGTAATCATGATGATTCATTTTGTGCACACATGTGTAAGGATATTTTTAGAAATTTAACTCAGAGAGTTTATTATCGAACTGGTACATAATGACTTTAATAAACTGTTACGCAAATGGCATACCATACCAGCAAAATGTTCTTGCAGAGTGTTCAAACTGTTCACACACCTTAATTAGGAGGATGCATGATGGCATGTCATTTAGTTAGGGTAAATTTTGGACATCTACAGACTACACAAGTACACATACAGACATATATAATCATTTTTTGAACGAACAAAAAGTTGTAATCAACAACTAGTGCGGATGGGATGTTTTTTGTGCTATCGGCTACAACAAAACGATAGAATAATTGTGAGTGCTACGATTGTTTGTTGTTACTTGCGAAGGTGCAGATAATGACTTTGGCAACATAAATCGTCGACCCCGGGACTCTCTTGTCCTCATCGTTAAACAGCAACTTGGGAACGACATGGTGTGGGTCCTTCCAAGAGAGGAGTGGATCAAAGAAGAAGATTTGAGAACGGTAAAGTTTTTTTATTCTCAGTCATTGCAAGTTAAACCTTAAAACGGAATCGTTTTATTTCAGTGGTTGACTTTGACTGTTTCTGTGCCATACTTATATATCGGAAAGTACTTTCTACTGGCAGGTCACGCCCGCACTGAATTTACTTAGTTATTTTGTATTTAAAACAAAACTTTTGTCATTTTTCGCCAGTATGATACAGAAATTCTCACCTACATTCCACACAATGACGTTTTCTTTCATGCGGCTGATTATGGTTGACCTCTGTGGTGCCATCACATGTGACGTTACTGGTGGTTTGTGTCAAAAAAGGGACAAACGCAGCTGGGAGAGACCAAAGGATTTTAGATCAAGGGGATGCGAAACTACGTTCGCGCTTGGCTTATCCGCCACACTACAAGGGTTACATTTTTTTTACAAAATATTGTACTTACTTTTTATAGGTTATAAAATAATTTAAGAGTTTTTTGTTGAAAACAAGGTTGTGGCAAGGAATAAGAAAGTTATTGAATTGAGAACTGACCCTTCTAATGTGGCCGGGAAAGCGGAGCTTCCCTATGTCACCCTCTTCATTGGTGACCTAGCATCTTCATTGGTGACCTAGCATACATTGATTTGTGCGTGTCAAAGGCTTGTTTTTTGCTTTTAGTCGGCGGAACGTGCTTTGATCAATCACTGCGGAAGCATCCTCAACGTGGACTTCATCTCCAACGCCCCGTCCGGTTTCTATAAATACAAGTTTCCTAAAGGGGCTCGAAGCGATGCGAGGGTTGGCGCCAAGCTGTTCATCTACAACGCGTTCGTCCAAAGGAATTCACAGACTAAATCCACTCCTTCTTTTAAAATGGAAAAGACCGAAAAGGTCCTGGACCACGCCTGGGTAGCGAAGGACGAAATGCGCAACTTCATGAAACCGAAATTTGTTGCCGCTATCGATAAAATCATTTTGTAAATTTTTTCACATTTTCTTTTATTTTTTAAACTTTCTGCCGCGCATGGGACAAGGTTAAACCTGACCGCGAAACTTACGACTTCTATTTGCTTTGTGTCGTTCAACCTTATTCCAATGTTCTTTGGCAGCATTTCCTTAAAAGTCTTGTAGATCCAGTTCCGTGTATGAGCCCTTCAAGCAAACCAGTCCTTTTCACATTTACAACGTTTCATTTTAGTGTTTTACAACCTCTGCTGACGTTCAATCGATGTAAAAAAGTACTGATTTGTTTCTAGGAAAGAAGTGCCGTCATAATGCAATGTTTTGGCAATGACAGAACGGTGAGTTCAATTGCAATTGAGTTAAGGTTAAGCTGATTGTATTGTTCGGTTGCTTTTCACAACTGTTGAGGAGGTTTGTTTAATGGCAGCTGCATGACTCAGCAATATTACAACGCGATTTGTGGACGAGAAACAAATCGAATTAAAGCTCCAACTTAAACCTCTCTTTCAGAAGGTTTTTGGGTATGCCATAACCCGTGCGTCGTTGTTCAAAATAATAAATTGTACGATAAAAATGTGCTTCTTCAGGAAACTGAGTTTCAGTTGCATTGTGAGTGCATTGTGAACGAAGCGTTGGTCAAACAGACAGAGCGCATTTTCGTGTCACATGTCTCCATACAGCAGAATCCGTCATTTTTACATATTCATCAATCAATATAAAAATGACGGATTTTTCTGTTTGGGTCTTGTGGTGTTGAAAGCACCACCTCAAGTGACGTCCGGGCTGTATACCTTCTCTTTAGTTGTTATTGCTTTCATTATTAGCCAATTAAATTTTGGTTATCCACTGAATTGTGAATCTTGGTTACAATTTATCTTTGTCCCACAGTGAAGCTGCAACAGTTAGGGTTATTTCATTCAATATCTTAGCGGACGATTGGAATCGCTATCAAACTTAAAGAATGTGCGATGGCACTTCGGATAGACACAACAAGATGCTGTGTAATATAGTGTCAGAGTCGTAGAGGCTGTTTGACTATTTCATGTCGACATTTTCTTTACTCTTTTCAGTACGACATGGGTCGCCAGCTAGCATGTCGGCTGTGACTAGGGTTGCCAGGAGGCCTAAAATTCGGACAAAAAAAATGATAAATTGATTTAATTTCATAAACTGTGTCCGACGGATGGCAAACCATTCCAACCTTTGTTTGTGCCAATGTTTAAGTTCCTGTGACATGTGTGAAGTGCTGGACCACAAATAATACAGTTTTTTATGAACTGTTCTAAAATGTCGGAATTTCAGACTGATACCATAGACCAACTGGCAAGGGCAAATGGAGTAAGATGGTATGGACATGTGATAAGGAGGGAGGAAGGAAGTTTTCTTAGAAAGGCACTAGATCTAAAGGTAGATGGGAAGAGGAAACGCGGTCGTCCAAGAAGAACGTGGAAACAACAAGTGAAGGATGAGTTTAAAAAAGTCGGACTGAAGGAGGAAGATGCAAGGGACAGGGTGAAATGGAGAAAGGATTAAGACAATTGCTGCGCGGAAACAATCGACCACCCCCACTAGTGGGGAACAAACCGACGATGGATTATGATGATGATACCGTCCGAAATCTTCTTGTAATACTTGGCTATGGCTGCCTCAGTCACGAGCTTTATCTTATTTGAACAGTGGGATAACTTTTTGTTACATGAGTGCTGCTGTATAATTTACTTAGCTAATGACTCCTACCCTGCCTAAAAGGATGGGCTTGGACTGAAAAGATGTGACGGGTTTATTGAGCAAAACAACATTATAGCCTACTACAGTGTAAAAGTCCGGAATCAAAAACCATCGCAACTGTTGATGGGTTGTGTTTCGTAAAGCGCAATACAAAAACAAGAGAATCATCTGTAAGAAAAAGGTTTGGATGATCGAGTACAAACGAACTAAATAGACACGATAATAACGATTTCATTCACGCTCAATGTATTTGATTAAAGCGCAGCAAAAAATCTCTATGTTCAAGTCAGAAAACTTGCTCTAGTCAAAATGAAGAAAATTACGCGCTACCGCGAACATGGTAATGAAATGATAAGAAAGTCAGAAATAACTTCGCGTAATGAGGAGTGTTGAAACTCTGACCTTCAGGGACCAGAGGGCAACATTTAAACACGGATTGTAATCGACGGTAAAATATAAATAATCGTTTGCAATTTTTAACTTATTTTTTATCTTTGTTGGCCGGCTCTCGTACAAGGCTGAGTATCTTGTCAAGTTTAGCAATTTCAATCTCGGGGTCTATGGGAGTGTTTTCTTCACCCTTCTTTTTCTGTAATAAAAATACATCATGCAATGAGTTTCGCATTTAACAGCATGATCGTTGTTTAGGCTACTTCACAAATGTACGCTCTACCACATAGCCTATTTGTCAAAAAAATACATTAGCCTATGTTACTGGTGCGATAGAGTGGAAGGATATTTTTAATACACAAACCCTAAAATGACAGACCACCAACAACAAGTTCAGCCTGAGAGTATTCGTGATACGTTCTGTGATCATATGGACAACAACAGTGCTGCCTAACTTTTTATACCCCTTTCAAACTTTTATCACGCTTACAGGCTTCTAGACTAAGGGTGACCCGAAATAGAATTTTTGCAAAATTAGGCCTAATTTTGAATAAGCTATATATTAATGATAGCACTTAAATTGCTACCCGTTAAAATCAATGCATTCGCTGAAATCAGTTTGAAAACCAATGATATGAAGCAATACAAAAGGATATTAGCCTACATTCAAAATGTCCAGACCAGCCTGGCAGCCTAGTTCCAACAAAACCTACGCGTTGGGGAGAGTCAACGTTTGATAGAGACGAAAGGTTGTCTACCCACGTGACACCAATCCAGATAAAAAGACTGAATCTCATAACATACTTGAATTGTGGAGATGGAAATCTGTTCTCTTTCCATTCACTTAATTTAAATCTTGTCATAAGACCAACTAACCTACATATTAGCAGAAACTTCAGTCACTTGTGTAGGGTCGGTCTACAACAGGGGTTCTTAACCGGGGGTAAATTTCATCTACCGAGGGGGTAAATTTACTAAATCATAAATTAAGGCTTTCAGACAAAATTAGATCTGTGGAGAAGAAGAGTTAAAAAAGGAATTTACGCAAATTTTTCAACATTTGACGATTGGAAAGTCAGTAGAAGTCGCAACGAGATTTCTGACCTCGAAGTCGAAATATGCCAGCACCTTGCCGCCTTAAAAAAGAACTTTGACGGTTATTTCGAAGGTGAAAGTTTTAACAGTAAGCTATACTGCTCTTTAAATAACTCATCTCTTCGAAGCCAAGTTAGAAAGTAATGCTGACGATGATCTTTGCAAAGATGAATTGATTGATCTTCAATGTTCAACAAAGCTTTGTTCCAAATTCTTATCGTGCAATGGTGACTTTTCCAAGTTTTAGTGTGGATCAGTCGAAGAAAGTTCCTTACGCTGACTAAGCGTGCATTTGAAGTTATTATACCTTTTCTAACTACTTATCTGTGTGAAGCAAAGTTCTATTCATTGTTGACTATTCACTGCGAGTAGCTCTTTCAACGACTGTTCCAAGATATTATTTTTCACAGGATCTCGTCAAGAACAATTGTGTCTTCGGCAAATAAACAGCTTGTTTTTGATATCTGCCAAGGTAAATCCAGACAAAAAAGGATGTTTTGCACTTCTTCTCGTGGTTGACTGGACACGATGACATCACAAGGGGCCACCAAAACGGTGGGGGTAAATTTTACTTTTTTCATTGGGCAAGGGATAAACGAAACAAAAAAGGTTAAGAACCCCTGGTCTACAACAATGACTCGAGCCTATGCAGAGTATCCTACCCTGCGTGAAGCTGCCAGAGATTTCTCCAGAACAATCCAAGATCTGACTTATCATCTTATTCAACAAATGGACATCTCAGTTCTTACCTTAGGGACTTTCCTCAAATTGGGCGACAATTTTAAGCTTGTGACGTAGCCACGTTCGTCACCAACTATGACGATCATGTGCTTGGGATTGAACTCGACATGCGTCAACTTTGTCTTCTTCTTCTGGACAACCGACTGCTCGCACAGAGCTTCGTACTTGTTCACGTTCAAGTCGAATACGTGAATCTGCAACAACAATTTCAACATTAAAATCTGGAACGTTGAGTACTGAGTAGCTTAAGTTGGAATTAGGGATTGAAAAATTGGAGGCTTAAAACGTCACGGGGTGTGTTAGGTTGTCGTAAATGTAAAACACAAAACCATAACGTAACAACGTCAAAGCATGTTAACTTGTTAAGTCACCGTTAATGTACAATTCAAAACTTTGACATGTTGTTGGCCTAAGCTACAGATGTCTGACCAATAAATTTAACGAGTTGTCTAAAACACGCCCCAACGCGGGGAAAGTGGTGTAACGTGGACCAGTGTGTAATTTGGACCAGTCCCCTAACTCAAAAAATAAAAATCGTTTTGTCAGTATTTTTGAACAGCTTGAAAGAAAAAAAAAATAATAGCCCGGATGTGAAAAACTCAGCTCATTAGGTTTAGAAACGTGGACGGGAGATTGGAATTTGTGGTTATGGGTATGCTGATGTTATTTTGGGGAGTTGATTGCTAAGCGCTGAGACGTTATTGGCATGACGTTTGAGTCTGATATGATGTTGGTATTATCTTTAACCTATAAGGAGATGTTGTGATCAATTACAAGACTTGTAACCAAGTGTGGAAGTCATAGTTGGTAATTTTTAACAATGCATGACAGTGTGTAATTTGGACCAGTCATCTCACCTATGCAGCATCGCGTCAGTTCAAAATTCCCAAAGCTGTAGTGTTAAAACATGTCCATAACAGGCTACCAATAAATATGCTACACAAGTGTCAAAAACCATTGGTCGACAACTTGATCTTCCCGAAAATATTGAAGATCAACTGGTCAAACATGTTTTGGAAATGGAGTGAAGATTTTATGGTTTAGTGGCCATAGATTTAAGAAAGCTTGCATATGACATTGCGTTTTCCAATAATATCAATACCCGCTTCAACAGTGAAAAGGGTCTGGCTGAAAAAGATTGTCTTAAGGAATTCTTGAACCGTCATCCAGAAATTTCATTTCGAAGACCTCAAGCAACTTCAGTTGAAATTACATACTCCAATGGTCCAAAATACACACCCCAATGGTCCAAAATACACACCATATGTGTAATTTGGACCATTTTTGAACATTTTTTATTGCTTAATTATTCTGTATTTTTTTATTGTATGTAATTTATATTTTCTACACTGGTTTGCAAGTACCTAGACTGTATCTGGGTGAAAAATAATACACATTGACCGGAAGTTAGCTGAGTTGTGCTTATTTTTCTTTAAGGGGTTCAAAATACACACCTTTCCCCTATCTAGTAAAACTTTTATTTTATTTGCCTATTGACGTGGATACGATGTAAAAAGGGAAGCTGTGTTTTATCAAGAAGCTAACCCGAACCAGTTAAGGCTAAATTTATTTTTTATACAAACATTCATAGTGACATTATTAATTTAAGTTGTTACCTTTCCGTCAGCAGTGACGGCGGCAAACACGGTGGATGAATATGGAGCCCAGGCGACGTCTCCTACCGCGCTGTTCAAGTCAAATGTGAACATGGCTTGGTTCCTGAAAAAAAAATATTAATGTTTTCTCTTCTATAAAAATGGGCAAGCATCAAAACTACAACAATGTTCGATGTACACAACTTGGCTACAATCACAACTGTAGTACAAGTAGTAATCTAGTTTTAATCCAGTGATGTCCCCGTTACAGAGGGTGGCCTGGTTCACCTCCAAGTGCTTCAATCGCCTTTACACCCAGCCTGCGCATCAATCTGTCTAACGCGTCCTCTCTTGTCAAGTCCACCTTGCTGCTTTCCTCCTCAATTTGCCTTTTCTAAGTTTTCTTAGTCTTCCTTGTTTCCTTCGAACCTTCACTCACAACTCCAGCGCTCTTCTCAAAACATCATCTTCATCTCTTCTCAAAACATGCCCATACCATCTTACTCTATTCGCCTTCGCCAACATCAACATTCTCATTCAACCCAAGCAACGTTCTTCGGTATTCCTTTTGTCCATCACACATTGCCCTCACCATCGCTTTCAGTTCTTCTTAAAATCGCCAATTCGTTTTCCCGTAAGCACCAGAAGAAGAAGAAGAAGAAGTTCTTTTATTTTGCATCATCAGCACATGCGAAAAAACAAAACAATACAAGATTACAATGTGAGCTAGGTTGTTTGCTGATGACGATGGGAGTGACAGAAGGACCGAACTGGTCATCGAGTTTGCCACACCCGAGTGGTGTCATGGCTTATTTAAAATGGAACGGTGTCGAAGTTGAACGCAAATATTGATTGATTGATATATTGATTGATTTGATTGATAGATATATATTATATACAACATAAAAAAACAATACACATACGAAATTTAGCAGTGCGATATACAAAAAAAACAAAAAAAAAACAGAACTACTAGAAATGATGCAAAAATACAAAATGGCATATACAATATACATACAACACAGCATACTGGTAAGACAAAAGCGAATATACAGTAATTAGCGAGATACGGTGAGAATAAGTAGAAGCAGTTTGATGGTACTATAGGCTATCAGTTACTTATACTCAGACATTAAGTGCAGTTTTAATTTTTTAGAAAACATACTAATTGTTTGAAATTTTCTTAGCTGTTCCGGTAATTTGTTCCAAGTGTTTGTTCCAAGAAATTTAATTGAGCGTTGACCAAGCTTTGTACGCATTCTTGGTTTGAAAAGCATATCTTTCTTAGCACCTCTGGTATTATAGTTATGAGTTTCCTTACTAGGACGAAAGTACTCAAAAAAAATTGCCGGTAGATGTCCTTTATTGCTTTTATAAACAAACTTGCATACTTCTATTAAAAACATGTCTTCGATTTGTAGCAAGTTGCTTTTATTGAAAAGAGATTTGGTGGGAATTCTGTCCTTAATCTTGGTGAAGTTTAAACAGCGAATGATGCGATTGTGTACTAGATTTAAAGGATACAGTTCCGTTTTAGACGCACGACCCCAACAGATAATACCATACATTAGATGGGAGTGAACTAGAGCATAGTAAACTGCTCTTAATGTCTGGGAATTTACGTACTTTCTTAATCGATATAGAGCACCACAGCTTTGAGAAAGTTTTGTTGAGATTATATTGATGTGCTGTTTCCATGATAACGACTCATCAAATGTTATTCCTAAGTATTTGTAGGTGTTTGTGCGTTGCAATCTGGTATTTTGAAAAGTTATTTCTAGATTTGAATTTTCTCGGACAAACTTTGACCCAAACAACATGTATTTGGTTTTGCTTACATTAATTGTTAACTTGTTTGTATGCATCCAGTTTTGAATCATTAGGAGGTTAGAATTCACTTTTTCTTGCAATCTAGTAGGGCTTTTATCCTTAATACATAGTAGTGTATCATCAGCAAACAAACGAGTCTCAAATTCAGAAGCATGATTAAGGTCATTAATGTAGATAATGAACAACAGTGGACCAAGAACTGAGCCTTGGGGAACACCACATTTGATTTCTTCATATTTAGAATTTGTAGTACCAAACTGCACAAACTGGTAACGGTGATTTAAGTAAGACTTTAATAAATTATAAGCATTTCCTCTGATGCCATAATAATCTAGTTTCTTTAAAAGGATTTCATGGTCAACAGTGTCAAATGCTTTAGCAAGATCAATAAAGATACTACATGTAACAAAACCATCATCACAATTTTGTATTAGTTGTTCATAGATATCCGTAGCAGCTACTGTGGTTGAATGTCCACCTCTGAAACCAAACTGTTGTTGGGACAAAACATTGAATTTTTCAAAAAAATTTACTAACCTTTTATGAATGATTTTTTCAAAGACCATGTCTCACTACATGCGTACAGCATTGCAGATCTCACGCAAATATTATAAATTCTTCTCACTTTCAACGGAAATCTTCTACCACATAACAACTCACGACTAGAGATGTAAATGCAAAAAAAACGAACCGTTTTTTTTAAAAAAAAACGTGTTTTTTTTCAAAAAAAACTTGAGCCAAAAAAAACACTCGTTTTTTGGTTTTTTTTGTTTTTTTTTTTTTTTTTCATATATTTCTGGAAAAGTTGCAATTTTTTTGCAATTTACAGCTTAGTTTCATTATAGTGCTCTTGAAAAACATTAAATTACTAAAAATAGTTTTATTGGTGTGCTGAAATTCCTAAGTGTTTGTGTTTGGCAGCATATGTTCTTGCATAGTCCTATGAGGACCTATGTTGTTTCGCTTTGTTCTTCATTCTCTGGCATGTTTGTGGCAGTAGACCTGACAAACATTGAATTAATGAAATTTGATACATGACATAATGTAGACGAGTTAATTTGTTTTTCCTTTTATGGAAGTTAGCCTATGATGTTAGTATACTGTGGTACTGGTTATTCTTGTACACACTCAATGGGTTGACGAAATTTTGACAAAACAAGGTGGCAGTATTCAGTACACACATTTACCTTTGTTTGTGGACGTGGTAATTTACTAATGCAAGCTATTGCCAATAGCTTGTTTAAACATGTTTTGTAACTGATAGCTTGCCAACGATGTATATGCTTTATAAATGTTGAAACAGAAGTATTCTTTTCGTGTGTTGTAAGATCTTGGATTGGACACTTCGTCATTGATGCTTCTTGCAGATTATTTTGGACATATAATGCAAGAGACCTTATCACTGATATTTTTAGCTGTCAAAAGTTAGTGCATTTGTCAGAAAAGGTTTAGGTTAATGTTCCTTTCAAATGCCCACCACCCATGTAGACTATTGCTAGTAACTACCATTCTACTAACCTTGAATGAAGAAATTTTTCCTTTAAAGTGGAGTTTTTCAGCACTGCTCAGTGTTCACATAGTGAATAAATGCTTTATAATGCTTTTCCTGACAAGAATGAAGTTTTACCGATATTCCCACAATGCAGGATAAAGATACAAAACAAACATCAAAGATGAAAACTTATTTTATTTGAGAACTAGGCCTACTGTTTTTTGAGATAAAAAGAAATTGACCTCTTGTCGTTACGCACCAATAAAACCATGATGCAAACTTTAATTTTTTTTATTGGGCAGAGGAAAGATTGACGAAAAGTTAGGCAAAAACAAAAAAAGTGCTAAAGTCTCAAAGTTCTGCAAACTAGTTCAAATTGGATGGATTAAGTGCAACCAATAACCATACTTCTTTTAAACATGTCTATGACAGCACAATGGTGTGATTAAGGGAAAACAAACATGAATATGATGTCACAAAGGATTATTGAATCTCTTCAGGGAAAATAAAAAAACATCAAAACGTTTCCATCTTTCACTACATTTAAATGTGATTTGGGCTAAAAGTTGGGGCTTTAGCACTACACTGCTTTTGCCAAACTTGTCATCAATCTTTCTTCTACCCAATTGTTTTTTTTTTTAATTTACGCACCATGGTTTTATTGGTGCGTAACGACAAGAGGTTAATTTCTTTTTAGCTCAAAAAGTAGTAGCCAAAACTTGTTTTAATATTTATAAACAGATAGCCCACCCCATAAAACATGGGGGTAGAGCTAAAACTTATGTAAATATGTTGAGCGGTTCTTGAGATATGGCCGTTTTTCTATTGCTCCTTATCTATAAAGCCACCTAGTGGCTAAGGTTATTTCACTTATAACTCGAGAACCGCTTGTGTGATTTTCATCACGTTTGCACCAAATGCACATCAACTGGAACAATCTCTTGACGTTGTACTGGTAATGATGTGGTGTGCTGGTGAAAAGTGCCTTTGTGAAGTAGAGAAACAGGACCCTGACCACCTGGTCCTAACGTAACATGCCCATTAACCAAAATCCCAGGTGGCTTCGAAACTGTACACGAGTGTGGTACTGCATTTAACAACTGGCTGAACCAAATTACAGACAATACTTGAGATGTGCCAACCATAGGACACTGTGTTACTATTTGAGACGATAAGAAACCTTTATGGCTCGTGTGTTGAGACTTGAGAGACATATTGTCTCATTTGAAAGATGTTATACGAGTTATGAGACTATTTTTTTGTTGAAAGAGACGCTATTGCAATGAGTTTACCCTAATTGCTGCATATTGTGACATTTAATAAAAAAATAGGTAAAAAAAACAAAAAAAACAAAAAAAACGAATAAAAAACAAAAAAAACGATAAAAAACAAAAAAAACGAGCTCGTTTTTTTTAAAAACAAAAAAAACCGTTTTTTTACATCTCTACTCACGACACTCCCTGCAGTTCACTCAACCAAACCTTACACTTGCAGTCACTGCCACTTCCCAACCACCACTGGCATTCAGCCTATCTCCTAGATAGCAAAAGGTATTCACCGATTCAACTTCGTCATTCAGCTTTTCAACAGGACCAACCATTTTTTCTTCAATCTTCTTAGATCTTTCACATTTAAAACAATCTCCGGATCTACATGTCACCCTCTTCATCTTTGCACATCTTCTATGTGATGTTGAAACAAAAACTGTTCTCACACGGCAGCCCCAACACATTTAGGTACAAAAATTCCATTTAAATGGGCTTAACGGAAGAGCACCTATCGATCGAAGTCTATTTCTAGCCTAATCATGACTGAACCGACTCTGCTGAATTTAATAAGTTACGTTAAGAATTTGTGTCATCTTTTTTGAGTGCATTTTTCATTGACAATTATTCTTAACTTTTTCAACAACACAATTCTGATGCAAATCTTGATCTGCCAAGCGCCAACTATGGTAAGTCTTCTCCGGTCAGGTTCAATTAAAATTATGTTTTAACATTAAAGATGAAAACTGTTGACTTGAATCTATTCTACATAGGCAGTGGTTGGAATAATTCCCCAACAACAACGCTTCAACTAGGGATGGTGTTTAACAATTGGACGCTTCACTGTGCCAATCTCGGTAACCGGACCTGCGTCAAAAGCCTCTACAAGTATGCGAAACTACAAGGAATAACTTATCAAGGCTTTGTTAGTCCGAGGATAAAGATTCAAAACCAACCAACCAATCTAGAAGGAAAATTCCTTAGTTTGCAAAAGTTTTCCGAATCATGCGTTTAGTTTTCTACATTTTAGACTCTACTCTCTCTGTCCAAGTAAAGATGTATGTAGGCTACACAGCACCTGATCAAAAGGAAAATTCAGTTCATGAAGCTGCAGCAGCAAACATTCGCAACAAACCATCAAACTGTTACCTATAATTGTGATCCCAAATCTTTACGGTCCAATCCGAGGAGCAGGATATAAATATGTCCGGATGAAAGGGATTCCACCGCACAGCATCCACGGACATGTGATGAGCATCAATGGTGTCCAGAAACTGGCTGGAGTAAGCTTTGGAACATTTATGGATCTTTCCTTCTTCAGTCCCGACAAGGAAGAGGTAGTCTATTTTCTTGTGGAAGTCAAACGAAGTACCACATCCTGAATTGAAGACAAAGAAGCATTTGGAGGAAGAGAAGGTGAAGAAGTGCACAGCAAGTGATGAAATTAAGTTCAAGTGTGAAAAAAATAATTTGACGCTAAGATCAGTATCTACTAGACTCTATTTCAAACTCATTTATCCTCAGTTGCAAGTGAAAAAGATCATTTACCAAGCAATTGCAGTTGTGTGCCGTCTGGTCCTTCTGCAGGAGGATCATCCACTGACAAGGTAATTACATCGGCATATATCAGCTCATCCTGGCAAGGAAAATAGCAAATGAAAAACGTTTCGGTAAAAGCAGAACAAGTGTTCAACGAAAGCAGCGGAGTTAACATTAACTTAGCTTTGGTAGTGAAACAAAACACCTGTTTCAAAATTCCTTTACTTTCTATTAGTCATCCCATTTGTCATTTCTATAGAGAAGACAACACAAAAAACTATCAGAATGGGCCATTACAAAAACTGCTTTGATAGGAAAAACATACATAAGCTATCAATCTTTATCAAACGGGACTGTGAGCAGCGCAGTTAACGCTTACTTTTGCTTCAAACACACACTGACGCGATTTCGAGTTCACCTGCCCACTGAATAATTTACTTAGCTTAAATCAAACTCAATAGCATAGAATTACCTTGACAAGAGTCCATGAGACAATGCGACCATCAGAAGACACGGAGAAGAAGTTGAGATTATTATCAAGGTCGTCTTTCTGCCACTTGACCTGGAATCAACAAACATGAATATAAATAGTTCCCTCCGATAGCTTAGTTTGTGAAGCGTCCAACTTTGTGCACAAAAAAACATCAAGCAGCGCTGGTTTGGCTCTCGGGGTGTTCGCTTGAGCAACGCATAGCAAAGACAGCTCTTCATTCTTCTGCACGTAGATAGAATAATTTACACACAACAACATTTTGACAA
Source organism: Aplidium turbinatum (assembly GCF_918807975.1). Lineage (NCBI taxonomy): Eukaryota > Metazoa > Chordata > Ascidiacea > Aplousobranchia > Polyclinidae > Aplidium > Aplidium turbinatum. The sequence goes on from NC_137477.1 coordinate 22,435,340, forward strand.
TTGAAAGTACACTCAATCTTGGTAACCGGGCCTGCGTTAGTGGTTCAAAGCCTCCATAAGTATGCGAAACTGTAAAAAATAACCTTCTCAGTCCGAGGATAAAGATTCAAAACACGGAATAACGACAGGTGTTTCAAAAAAATATCCACTCTACGTTTCCCACCTGCCACACTGGATCCGTGTGCTTTCCGCTTTTTGCCGTGCTCTTGTATACAGGTCCGGGTCGTGTGTCCTTCACATTGAAAACACCAACACTTCCATCGTAGAAACCGACGCAAACAAGATATCTGAAGTAATACAATGCTGTACATGATGAATGTGGACACACCAACAAAAAAGAATAAAGTACTCGATGAACAGAATTTTCGTTTTTGCATGATGAAATCAACTAGGATAAATGATTGCTTCTGTTAAATGGCAGTCAATTAGAGACAATACTACCTGATTGATATTGTGGATCGACCGATGTTGCCTGACGTCACATAGGCTATCATTTGTAGGTTAGTTTATGATAGAACTTGCTTTCAGGTGATGCAGGCCCATGAACACTGCACACTGCCAAAGTAAGTAAGCTCTAAAATAAAGTTTCTCAAAAGCACAACGAGTAATGCAAACATCAAAAGCCACTGGAGCTTTAGATTTATAAGTTCAACTTGCCACCACAAGTGCAACATCACAAGCGCTGTCTCGAACGTAACAAGAAATATTAATTTAACTCACTGATAAATAGAATGGACGTCTAGGCACATGACCCCGCTTTCAGTGGGGTAAATATATTCGGGATATGAGGGATTCTTCATCGAGTAGAAAAGCAGCATACCGCGGCCCTGCTTTGTGAAGTCATAAGATCCGTGGCCGGTAACAAACAAATCGTAGTGCTTCGGGTTCCTGAACACATCGAACGAAGATTGGTAAAGGTTAAAGCAGAAACTGATAAAATCAGGTTTTAAACTGATCGTCTTTAGATTAAGTGGACGGGAAGGCAAGGAAGCCAATCTTTGTGTTCACCTTCAGGCATGCCTTTAAGTGTCCTGCCAAAGACAAAGCCGCATGCTCTTGAGCGGTGTCGAACCGCCGACCTTTCGGGGACCGTACCAGGGTTCTCACCATTCGGTTATGCAGCCGACTGCTAATACCTATTCTCGGATGGAAGATACACTTTCAGACTGAAGTTTATCGATAAAACGCCTTCGGTAAGTGTCCAACCGATGTCCTGTAGAAATTTGTGATTGTGTTCTCACTCGACCGAGAAGCTGATATTCTAACTATGCCGCATGGTTTAGTGGAAACCAATCCAATGACTTAGTGGAAAAACCCACAAATGTGGGTTCGGTACCCGATTGAGCAGTATTGTGGCAACTGATTGATAAGACAACTAACTACCTTTTCCAATTTGAAAAAAATGGTTATAGGCTTCAAAAAAAAACAGATAGATTTTACGAAATCAAGTGTGCGTAAGACTGCATTGAAGGGGTAGAAGCTTCTTGGTGACTTTTCCGAGTTTGCGAACTATATACATACATCGTTCATTAGTTCAATGTTAAATATGGACAACTCTGCCTGATCCAGATAAAAAAAAAGATAATACTTGACGAGTCTGGTTGAACTCCAGCTGACGTCAACTTCTGTCATCGGCTAATTAACAAAACAACTCTGTGATTTTAATCTGGTCAGAATACCAAGATATTGAGCGAATGCCCTACCAGCAAATAGAGGTGATAGCAAGCCGTTTCGCTTTCTCGTAACAGAACTTCCACAGAGGGAGCAGCGTTCCTTCCTGGTCACGATATTCATCCGAGGCATCTTCAAAGTAACTGAAATCTTGCGCGATGTCGTCATACGTGTTCTGATTGACCATTCTCTCTGTGGAAGAAATCACCATTTTGTTAGGCAGATATTTTCGATACAAGCGGTAGCGTATTACAGAAAACTTTTCTGGGGCCACTCTATAGCTTGGTTCCATAAAATACAATGCAAGAAAGTGGGAAAATTTAACCGATAAGGCGAAACCGATTACTTGGGTCCCTTCAGGAAAAGTTTACAATTTTGCCTTGCTTTGGCATAAAATAACACTCGTTCTTAATTTTTTGGGGTGACACAAATCCAAGTGCTCCTAACCCCGATCCGATACTGGCTAAAGTGAAATAAAAATTAGCCTAATTCTGGTTCGGCAGGTATTTTACATACTAGTATAAAATTAGGTCTTGAGCATTGAAACGAAATAGATGTTATCTGTCTATACGATTAATAGTCCTCAAAGCAAAGATCGCACAACAGTAAAACAGGTGGATAAAAACAAACCAAATTCCTGTTCTTTAAGCACAAATACGATTTTGTCTTAACATCTGGGTTGGTTAGGATCCTAGTGGAATGAGACATATAGGTACAGTGGCACACACAGCCAATAATGTCGGTAATACATATCAAGAAACGTCTGCATAAAAACAACCAACCTTTCCTTAAAAACTTTTTTTTTTTCAACCTTTTCTTTGTACAAAGTTCAGAAGATTAACTTTGATTTGCTTTTTCTTTAACAAAACGTTGTTTGGCGTTGCCTGCGTAGACTAAACTGGTGTTGGTAGCAATTCTGCAACAAAAGTTACCCACCGACAATCTTTGCCGCTTTTCCAACTCTGGAAATGTCATCAGAAGCTGTTTCCAAGGCAACCAACTTCTTCTTTGTCTTGTCGTCGTCCTTTTTGTAAGCTGGAACCTGTTTCGCTTTTTCTTTCGCTTTTTCCTTGAAAGAGTATTATGATACATCAATGTGATCGATGTATCTGGCGACACTGTACAGCATCCTTTTACATCAGGCTTCCATCATTAAATGAATTCCCATGAAAACAAACAGTAAAAAGACTAAACGTATTTTGGACAGAATGCACAGAGCCCAAAATGCGAAAGCCCCACTTGTGGTATACTCTGATTATAGAGTATTGTTTGTTTAAAACGTTAACCGATTTCACCCGCTAAAATCAATTGTAATCTAATCTTCAACATTGAATCTAACACAGATCTTGGCATAAAAAGAATTTGACAGTATTTCGTGAAGTAGTAGTGTACGTACTTGTTTGAGAATATCCTCATAGTAAGCGTCGTATATTTCCCACTGGTTGGCTGTGGCGGAGAAGTTGGCACGTGGTGGTGGCTCAGTGGCTGTGCCTCGTTCCTGGTAGAAACAATTTGAAATTTGATTGAATCTTTATCCTGGGACTGGGAAAGCTTCTTTGGGAGCTCAATCCTGGTAGTTTCGCGCCTAGCCTACTTGTAGATGCTTTGAATCACTGACGCAAGCTCGGTCACCGAGTTTGACTGAGTGAAGTTTCCGGTTGTTGTTGAAGTGTTGTTGTCTGTGAATTATTCCATCCATTTGGTGCCGCTGAATGGAGAGCAGTCCTTAAAAAGCGTTGATCTTGATCTGACAGTTTCTTCGATCAAGCGATTAACCAACTGAGCTAATGAAACAACCTTGCATCCTTGTCCTTGCTTGAAGTTCAACCTATACGGAAAACTCACCTGAAGTAAGTCAGGCAACTGAAAGTTTGCAAATGGGTCAAGATTGGAGTGAAATAATAAACGACATGACATTGTTCTTCAGACTGAGTATGCATATTTGGGTGGTCTTTTGCATATAAAAGTCTAGCATGTAGCCTACACAAATCGTGTTAAAAACAAAACAAATTCATTAAAAACCAATTAAATGACTTGAATGACTGAAATGCAACATGATGCTCTGTTTAATCAAAGTTTACAAAAATAGAATAAATTAGCCTAAAGTAAAAACATAAAAATTACCCGGTATGGATTATTGAAAGTTTGTGAGGCTCGTTCGCTAAAGTTGAACTGGTTTCTCAAGGCTTCTTTTTTAGGAGGAGGAACTTCGGAAGCTTCCTCCTTCTCTCCTTCTTCGACTTCAGCAGGAGCTTCATCTTCGCCGATCTCACTGAGGGCTACTTCACTGTAAGGAGTAACCAAATATACAATCATATTTAAAAATAGAGTTTAAACCATGATAGAAAAAAGTGAACTCAAATATTGATCAGACACAATTTAAACCTTGGTAAAAAATAATGTAAATTTCAATATCAAACTCAGTATGAGTTACCTTTCAAACGCTGAAATAGAAATTAATTTTCACTGGATGTTGCGAAAACAACTTAAACTATGTTCAACTGCTGCAGTAATTAGAAACACTGAAACTATAAGGCTACCCAGAAGTCAGTACTCATATACATTTAGATCCAATATTGGGCTCTCTTTAGGGCGGCATCTTTTTAATCAAATTTTAGTGCAAGTTTAGTACATACTATATCAGCATATTATATATGACGCAACTAAACCAGCTGAAGTGTGTAAGGAAAGTAAGTTTAACCAACAGGTCATTCCACTTACCTTCTTGCTTCGCCTGGAGCTGCTTTAGCTCTCTGCCGTCTTGCCTCGTCGCTGTCCTTATGAAGCATGTTGCCATCTAATGCAAAGTGAATAGCGATTTGTTCCACACTGGACGTTTGTTTGTAAGTTCGTTCCTGTAACCACAGAACACACCATAGGTTGTGGTCAGCCATGCAACAAGTTGGGCACACTTAGCCGGACAGTTTAAAGAACGAGTGGCATTAGCACAAGGGTGCCCGACAGAGGTACATTTCGTCTATCACGATGGTCTATTTACAACAGAAGACATGACAAAGTACGGTACATGATACATCTAATCTAAGTCATAGTATATGAAGATATCTTCTTTCCTTTTAGCTTGGTATATGGAGTAAACGTGAGAAAATGGTGGACAACCTATACGTTAGAACAGGGCTCACCAAACTACGACCCGCGGGCCAGAACCGGCCCGCGAACTGCTTTCATCTGGCCAGCCACGTGCTGGGGAAATTACAGCTGCACTACAATTCTGTACATGTGCTTCCCTTGGCATTTGCAACCGTCTTTGGCTTTGCCTTTTTGTGTATTAGAGACTTCTTTGTTAAAATTGTTCGTTCTTATAGTTCGTTGTTGTATGTTGAATTTGTATACTTTTCTACCAGGCAGCCTATACATGTTAATGTTCTGTTTTCATCATTAGGCCACCACAAATGGGGACAGCCTAGGCCAAATTTGGAAAGATGTAATGCTTTTTCAAGAGCACGATGCCCTCTAGTGTATCACAGTAGAGGATAATTTTTCCAGTAACCTTTCGATTTTCATCACAACTTTGCTATTCCACCGCTGACTTTGTTATGTATTCTGCTCAATTCAAGTCATTCTAAATAGTTGTATATCTTTTCGCAATTTGCATCCGGCCTGCAGCTGTTAATCTCGGAGCAATCCGGCCCTCAGAGAATAAAGTTTGGTGATCCCTGCGTTAGAACAATATAGCCTACTGCATGAAATATTTGTAACCTACTGTACAGAGGGCAAGCTTACATCAAAGGGTCCAACTCCAACCATTTGATGTTCAAGGCCCCATTGTAACTTAACATTTACCTGGGTAGTTAGCTTTACCTTTCTGCATAATCCATACAAATTCTTGAAATAGCCTACACGTTGGTTCAAAATAAACCACAAATTTCAAGTTATTTAGCACATGGATGTAAGGTATCTTGATTAATTTATGGATAAATGAAGACTTAATATTGCCGCTCACCTTAAAGTTGAAACGAACAATATTTTGAGGGGCATGAGGATTGTTTGCTGTTAAGATTCGAGTAAATTCTTCTTTAAGCTCTGTTTCAGTCAAGTCTAATTGATCGTCGGGTTTCACGAGGGTTCGTCCTTGAACAAACTCTTCACCCAAATCGTCAACAGTAAATTCATCCTCTTCCTGCAAAGAAATAGAAAACTGGTTCAGTGATAATTGAGAAAAAGTAGTTTCCTTGTGCATAGTAGCTGCTTTAATAAATGAGTTCAAGCACTGATAGGCCAATCACATCACTAAAGAAGAAGATAGGTGTACTTTCCTTGGCACATGAAATGCAACTGACAAATAAACGCACATTTGTACTCAGCAAAAGTTAGATAAAACATACATACACTTTCTTGAAAAATGCAGGTATTCAAATGATTTTAAACAACACCAAAAACTTAAGAACAAAACATAGGCCATCTTACTCTTTGTTTAGGTCCTTTTCTTGTTTTAGTAGGTTTATTTCCAATAACAGATGCAGGACCCTGCAATATCAAGCAGGGTTATAGTCCAAATTTAAACATTAGTTAATAGAAGCATATTTTTTCACTGCATCTATTCACTCCAAAAGAAGATAAGATATTTTGGCAACTTCAATGCTTCTCCAAAGATGTTTAATCACACCACCAATAAGAACAGTATCATATCTTTTGAATCATAAATGATATGCGCCTTGAGTGCGAAGAAATAGATCAGATGTAATCCATGAAAAAAAGAAAGAATATCATAAAAAACAACTGAAAAACTATATCTGTGTCTGTGGCTAAACACTTTCCAACTCAGTTTACGTAACAAAAAAATTATGTGGGAATTCTTTTAAAACTCCAAAAAATATGTGGATTGTGCGCTGTGCGGAAGAAATGAACTATAGCCTAAAGTAAAATCTTTTAAGTAGGGATTTGTAAAGTGAATTACTTTTGTTAATTCAAAAGGTACTGTTTACTGTTTAGGTTTAATAACAGATGCTTCCGATTAAATGTCACCTGTGTACATTAAACTACAATTAAAGGTAGTGTCATAATTTATTATTTGCATCAAACCAATAGGTCGATATTCACAACGTTCACAACCTACAAAACATTAAAAGGTAATCATAACATCTTAGTAGAGACAGAATTTGTCAAAAACCAATTCGCAAATACAAGAAACTGTTGCAGAAATATAACAGTATATACATTGTGAATGACACTGGTAGCAGTCACAGTTCAACAACACTAAACAAAAAAGCTAAACAAACACAAATCACTATGGTTTGTATGTTTGAATTATTTTAACATATATACAGTTACAATCTAGACATTTTTTTACCAAGAGTTAAAGAAAATAACACTGGTAAAGTAAGGTGGTTTTACAATAAGTGAAAATCTTTGTCTAGTAAAAATTTAGCCAAAATGTTATCTAAGACTTGGATAAGAAGCTACGTCAAAACAATAATTAGAAACTTCACATAGACATGATTTAAAAAACTTTTATTCGACTAACTTCATAAACATAAATTATTATCAAATAATGATCTAAAACCATTAAAATTGTTTATTGATATGCTCATTGCTCACCTTTGGTTGTTTGGGTTTAGGGGGCATGTTGATCAAAAACTAAGAACCTAACCAGCCTTCAATAATTTTTTTAAAAACACAACTTAATTCAAAAAACAACCTTGATATATTATAACAAGTGTTAATAAACTACCTTTAGCTATGCAATAGATTGAGTTTCACTTACAGCAGCATGATCGTTGCTTACTTCACAATGTAGATTTTAATGACCTGTTTAAGCCTGATGCTGTTCCCTAGTCATGTCCTATGATGAATGGTGTTGAAGTCAGTGAGTTGTTCTTTAATGCGGCTATTTTGTTTGGCTTGAGGCTGCTGAGTTCCTGTGTTGTTAGGTATTATTGCTGTGAAATTTTGTTAATCAGATGATTAAGATTAGGTAACGTAGTTCTTCCCTTTCAGCTCGGTTGTTGATTTTTGGATTCTGTTTACTTATGAAAATGGCCTCTTTGAAGCGTAATTGTACTGAGTCGTTTTCTCTGGCAATGATTGTAAATTCAAAGTCGGCGAGGCACTGTTGTTAATGATCAAAGACCAAACGTTTATCTGAGCTAAGGTGTTCTTTAAAGCGGGAGTGGAGTGGGCAGATCATGCTGCCTATGTAGCTTTTCCTGCATTTCTTGCATATAATCTTGTAAACACAGTTTTTGGTGGTACACATGTCGTCGTCGTTCTGTAGTGGTGTTTCGGAGGGTTCGTGAGAGTCGAAACAGGAGGACTGGCAAATCCAGGTCTTTGAAGACTTTTTTTACTTTATGTACAATCCACGTCGTTGCTCATAAAAGAAAATTCAATATAAATACATAATTACACTTACTGCAAATTAAACTTACTGAAACCAAGCTGAACCAGTTTCAAGGCCATTTTCTGCCTTGACGTTTCAGCATTAGCAGCAAATGAATTTTGACCCCTATTGTATTGTTCAACGTCAATGGTGAAAACGTCTGTTCCGATAGCTCAGCTGGATATATATCCAAAGTTGCAAACTAACAAACAAAAAATTAAGAAAAGATGATTCAAAGCTTTAGATTGTGCGATTGAGCAATAGGTTACATTTTAAGGTAGATATCCAAGGACCAAATTTCAAATACAAAAACAAAAAGTTTTTAAAAATTCATAAACCACTTCTGATTAAGAATTTATGGTCTTTTGAAAACACATACAGTACAGTAGTCCTTCTATGTATAGTTTATGGCTCCAAATTGCAACTGGTTCAAAAATTATGTTATCATAATAGGACACACCTAGTAAGTTACTATCTCATGGCACACTATTGTGCCACGACACAGTGGTTGTGGAGCCCTGATTTGAAGTGACCAAGTAATATGTCAACATTTGCTATTATTTTCAAGTCATGCTAAACCATAGCCTGTGATATATCGTACTTTTGATGGCAGCTGACTTTGGTGACCTTTTGGTCTTTTACAGCCTATCTGTTATTTCTAGAATATGCAAAGATGTGGAAATTTTCTTGATAACATGAAAATTTTCAGGAAATATACACAAAAAATATAAGAACCCTTTAGCTCAGTGAGAGTACATAACAGTTTTTTTTTGTTTTTTTTCTGACCATCACAACGAAAAAAAAATTCAAATATCCTAAAATCTTTAGGTCACTGCAGTTTTTTTTAACTGATTTACTTAGAACATCAGCAAGAACACACAAAGATTGCTACACTTGAGAGATTTACATATATCGTTACAATTGTTTAAAAAATCAAACAAAAATATGTATATTTGCTTGGGCAACTGAAATGTCCTTAGCTTAGGCTACACTTTCACCTAAAATTTCACTTTGATTCAGTAAAAACAAAGTACATGTTTAAGTTAACTAGGCCTACTACCAGACTTATTTGCATTGTAAAGTTCTAAGTTGTTCAACACGACTTATAGCCAATACGAGTCTGAAGTGCTATAAACTATAAGCGCATTCTTATTTCCCACCACTATAAATTTTATAGCAAACGGACAATTTACAATCACAGTCTCAATTAATCTAGTATCCATGACAACAATCTGGTAACCTTATTTAACTTAACACTAATGGCGCTATTGTAGTTTCTGAAGTTGACCCTCGTTTGTGATTGGTTTAAATTGTTCCACACAAGATTATTTGATTCTAAACTGTAACAAAAAGAGATGATAGTTGAAAACGGGGACATAATAAGTAAAAGGATAAAGATTGAAAAACTAGGTTACAAAATAAGGAAAACAACACATGTAACAAACGGTAGGCTTATACATTGATGAAATCTTCATTTCAATTGTTGGAATTTGAATTTGTTCAATTGTTCGAATTGGAAGGCTGCAGTGGATGAAACCTACGCAAGATAATAATAACAATATTCATATAGCGCCACATCCACAGTCAAACTATGCTCCTGGGCGCTGTACATGACAATGGTGATAAATACGGTACTTTCAGTCATAATGTTCATTGAAATAGAACGTTTTCAAGCGAGCTTTGAATTTATTTAAATTTTCAGCTTGTTTGTTTGTTTGTTTATCTTTATCCTGCATTGCGGGAAAGCGGACTTGAGCGCTATGCATCGGTGTACGCCTTTCGACATACACCTGACCCACGCTGCAGCCGACGGCAATGTTTGTTTCCGGTTGTCTACTTTACTTACGACTTAAATTTGGTACTACCCATTACTCGAAATCGATCACTAGGTAGAGGCAATTATCGTAAAGTTTTTTGCCCAGAGCAACAACAGTAAGTGCGGGTGGCTGGAGTCAAACATTCAGGCTCTCGACTGCGAGCCCAACGCGCTAACCACTCGGCCACGGCTGCCGACTTCCTTTACACAAATAGGCAAACAGTTCCAGCAATTGGCAGCAACACCTGGATGTAAGTAAGATGTAACAATGCTTAATTATTTTTAAAACCGGAATCACTTCAATGTTTATGGGAGAATTCATCTTATTTTTTAAATTATAATAAGATTTTTATTAGATCTTTAAGGACCCCTCAAAACTTATTTGCAAACCTACTGCAGTTAGCTAGTCAGAAACGTTAAATGCAAAAAAACCTTCTTAATCCATTCTACGCCTTTAGGCTACCACAAAGGATATCGCTTTATAGATGCCGTCAGATTATTCTTAGTATTAGGTCAATATTTTTCTTACCAAGCCTATCTACATAGAAAAAAGCGAAAAAATGCAAGAAAGAATTTTTCTTTAGAAGATTGATCTAATAGCAGGAAGTCACAATTGGCAAAGTTCCAATGAACGAGGTATGACTCCAGCTACAAAGTAAAACATTTCAGATGAAATCAGCTATATAGGCTAAGCGAAGTTTCTCGTCGTGTCATTTGTTAACCTAAAGTAGTGCCAATATGACGTGTATTGCAAGGCTTGCACTAGTCGCTATGATCGCAATGCGATGTGAAGCAGACCTTGGGTTGGGAAACTGCACCCTACAATGCGATGGGGAAATGTCATCAACCCCTTCACATTTTGGGTTACCTGCTCGTCTTCAAGGTGTTCCTGGTAAGAAGGGCCCGATTGGTTTGAGAGGACCGAAAGGTGATCCGGGGAAGAAATGCAATTGCTTGGATGTGGAGGATCTGGTTCGAGAAATTAACCAAATGAAAGGTGCAAAAATATTGTTGGTTGAAATTTTTGAGAAAGAGTTTGATTTACTACAATTGCGTTTGTATAGGCAACGGTAACTAATGGTGGCCTTTTAAGATTTGCGAGTCTACGATTCACATCTTATCAGCCAATATAAATTCGCTATTATGTTTGGTAGGTAGTCTAGCAATAACACTTTTAAACAGCACCACCAACAACAAGAAATCCAATGGTATAATTGATTGATTGAATCTTTATCCTCGGACTGGGAAAGCTTCTTGCAGAGCTTAATCCTGGCAGTTTCGCATACTTGTAGAGGCTTTGAATCACTGACGCAGGCCCGGTCACCGAGATTGACAGAGTGAAGCTTTCGTTTGTTGAAGTCTTGTTGCCGGGGAACTATTCCATCCATTAGATGCCGCTGAATGGAGAGCAGTCCTTAACGTGCGTTGCTCAAGCGCACACCCCGAGAGTCGAACCAGCGCCGCTTGATCTTGAATCTTCTTCGTTTCAGAAGTCACGCGCTAACCAATTGAGCTATCGGGGCGGATTACATCAACATGATAAAAACTTCTCTGAGCCTATACTAAAAATATTTCACGGTCCATATTGTGTCTTTTGCAGTTTGATTGATGTTGTGTTGTGACTATTGAGACATTGGATAAGATACTTTTGAAAGTACATTTGGAAAAGAAATATAGGTAGGCTAGTCTAGGCTATTGCGTAGGTTGTGACCTTCACGTAAACTAATATAGACCTAATAGGCCTAACTTAAAAGTTATGATAGACAGTCTTGTTTAATTACTTTTAAGTAAACTCCTCTTGTTAGAAAATGTATATCCTTCATCCTGCGCTGATCTCGTCACCAACAAACATGGAGTTGATGCAAGTGGAGTTTACACAATTTATCCCTTTCCTGGAGATAGGAATGGTGTACAAGTGTACTGTGATCTGCTCACTGATGGAGGTGGATGGTTGGTAGGTTCCATTAGTTTAGTCTGCCGTAGAGAAATTGGAAGTTTAGTTAAACCTAAGGCAGACCTAATTGACTTTTTATGATTATTATTTGCATTAAACGTTGTTTGCTTAACAAACATACAGGAGATCTTTACTGTTTGCATGAAAAACATGAACGAAAAACAATAGGGGGCCACCTATCAGGGGTTACTAGCAGTGTTGGGCGCGATAACTCATTTTTCAGTTAAGCGATAACGATAATCGATAAACGAAAAATGCCTAAAGCGATAACGATAAACGATAAATCAAAAAAAATTAAGCGATAACGATAAACGATAAATTATCGCCAATAATGTCCGACAACGATAAATTTTTTTTTCTTGATTAGCGCTGCCCCATCCCGTGCAGCACGAACTGTTTTCATTAACATGACGAAAAATCGAACATAATATACTGTAAAGGGACAAAACTTTTTGTAAGTTATGCATAAATAGAATTGCAATAGCTGCAGTGGGTATCGAATCTTCAACCTCTTGATCCAGAATCAAACCACTGAGGTAACCGCCGTGCTTATAATTATACCTTCAAATACCAGTTGGATGCTTTTATCAATTGAGTTACACTGCCGCTTACGTGCAGTAGGCAAAATAATTAAATCAAATAAAAATACCATAAAAAATTCCAAATTTTGTATTTTGCTTTCTGCTTAAAGGGCTGATTACAACAAAGTCAGCAATATTTGAAAAAATTCCCAAAAACGCAAAATGCTTGAAAATTTATCAGTAATCTTAAGCGTTATTGGTAGTAAAAATGTGCATACTGTGAAATCCATCGAGCTTGTCAAATTAGTCGTGTTTGTTTCAGAACAATAACATAATTATCGTAATTTACTGATAATTTCAGATAATTTTTTTTGTTTTCTTTGTGAACACCATCATTGAAGGATTGGCAGAACGCTGAGTTGTTGAGATAAGAATTACAATGTAGGCCTAGGCACTGTATTAGTGGGAATAAAAATATTTGATTGAGGTAGGCTATGTCGCATAGGTACAGTAAATGAGAAAGGTTATAGGCTAATAGCCTACTGTATTTAGCATAATTTTACCACGCAACTCGATGCGCCTATTGTCATGCAAAAACTACTACAAGATGCAAAACATGTGATGTCGGTCTGCATGTCAAATGCTTCAAGCAATATCATATTCCGCAATGACTTGTTTCAGTGATGTTGTGTTACTTTGCTAATTTTCATCTTCATATTTTTTGAACTTTCATTTCAATAAAATGCTCGATGACAATAATGACATGACAAGACATGAACAAGACATTTCCCATTTATCACGTTGAGCGATAAGTAAAATGTAATAACGCTTAAGCATTACGCACAAGAAACTTGTGAAATTTGATAACTGATTTGCCTAGCGTCTTATATATAGGACGGCTTTTTTCTCAAAAAGTACAAACACAATTAGGAAAAAAATAATTGTGATATGTTTTTAGGTCATAATTATGCAATATTTAAATTTTCCGAAAACTTTTTTAAGTACTTTCACTTTCGGCACAAATGGGTTAACTTTTTAAGTTAAATGGCACTTATGCATTCGGTTATTATTTTTGGATTAAAGTTGTATCGCCAAGCTAGAAAAAACTCGATCTTACAGTCTACAACCGATCTTGTGTTGTTATTGTGTGTGAATTTTGTCTTTTAATCTGAATTTGTGACGTAACCGCACGTCTCAAGGCAAGTTCTTGCAATTTTAGTTGCGCGTTGGGCTCGCAGTCGAGAGCCTGCATGTTCGACTCCAGCCACCCGCACTTGCTGTTGTTTCTCTGGGCAAGAAACTTTACGATAATTGCCTCTACCCAGTGATCGATTTCGAGAAATGGGTAGTACCAAATTTAAGTCATAAGTAGAGTAGACAACAGGAAACAAACATTGCCGTCGGCTGCAGCGTGGGTCAGGTGTACGTCGGAAGGCGTACACCGATGCATAGCGCTCAAGTCCGCTTTCCCGCAATGCAGAATAAAGATAATAAAAATAAAAAAAAAAAAAAAAAAAAAACAGTAAGTTTCATGTTTTGACGAGAGAGATTTTATTTTTTACGACAGTTACTAAAAACTAACACCTCCAACGAAAAAGAAAACACAAGAATAAAATAGTTGATCGTGAGGTGGCGCAAAAGACCATGTTTCCGATGTAAAAGCGGCCTCGTATTGCGACACTTTCACAAACCACTTGCCAATTTCTTTCGCTTCGCTTCAAAGAAATCACCTGTGCGCTTACATTCTAATTGTAAAATTCACTCGCGATTGCCCATTGCAGCAAAACAACAAGTGACTTGTTGCATGCATTTCATTGCATTGCAATTTGCAAGTCTAAAAATTATTGTGTTGTCAGGGCCGTCGCTGCAGGGGGGCATGCCCCTCCCTTGATAACGACCTGTGCACACACACTTCAGGCACTGAAGAAGAACTGGTTTTAATTTTAGTTTTATTAACTAGGTGGCTAGTAAAAATATTACTTTTCATGGTCTTTCCACTTGTGTTGATCCGAAATAAAAGTTATCGGCGATTAATTATCGGCGATAATCAAATATTGCCTTTGGCGATAACGATAAACGATAACTGAAAAAATAATTGAGCGATAACGATAAGCGATAAAAATTTATCGCCGATAATCATCGCCGATGAATTATCGCCGATAATGCCCATCACTGGTTACTAGGCACATTATTTTGGAATAAGTTTGAATGATGAGACTTGGACTAGCCTACATCCCTAAGCTTCATCCCTACATTCCTACGCTACATCCCTAAGACTTGGGCTACGCCTACATCCCCAACATCCATAAAATAAAACTTTTGCCGAAAATTTTGAATAACATCAGGGAACCACTTGAGTTTGACACACTTTTTGGGCAGATAGTTAACATCCCGTACTTCTAGAAATCCCTGTTAAAAAGATTACAAAAAAATTTTTTAACTCAGTGTTCATATTATATAGACTGTAGTTCACCTGCAGTTTAATGAGCTACGATATTTAACAATCAAACAATTATCGGTAGCCTACCTATGAATTGTCGTAGGTTTTCCAGAAACGAATCGATGGCTCTGAAGATTTTTTTCGGAACTTTAGTGACTACGCTCGAGGTTTTGGAAAACTTCATGGAGAATTTTGGTTGGGTAAGTGGAGTTATTGGAAAAGTTGTCGAAAGAAAAAATATGTAAAGTACCGTAACAAAGTTCCGTGCAAAATTTAGAAAGTTTTGCTGTTATAACGTAGGTAGGCTATGTGGTGTGATATCAGCCTATGGATGCAGCTTATCAGCCTGTTCCAAATAGGATCAAAAGTTGTAAACAAAAGTAATCAATACATCTAGCAAAGGATGATAGTAAAAACTGATAAAAAAAAGTTAGCACTTGCTCAAACAATCAGTCTATTATTCTATTTGAATAAGTTCATACCGTTGCTTCAACAAGAAACCCAGGATAATGCGTAACTTCTTTGAGTGAGTTTCTAATTTAGGCTATAATTAAGTTATAATAAATTAGTAGTAACTAGTAAGTTACTAATATATTAAGTATTTTTTATCCTAACGTATATTACAACGTATAGTTAACATTTTCATAACGTAAGTCGATAACTTGTTATTAAACTCACGAAGGCTTGGACATTATTCACAATTTAACAAAGAATAACGAATATGAACTAAGAGTGGATATGGAAGACTTTGAAAACGAAACGAGATATGCTTTATACGGGTAAGTAGCCTAATACATTTTAAAGGCAAGGTGTGAGTCATGTAAGCTTCCGTATTGGAAGGAACTGTGCTTCGTGTCTTGCTTACAATTTTTAAAAGTGATAGCGTATACTTCACAGCCTATACGATGTTTTATTTTAAATATTGGTTAAGTTAATGTATGTAGAATGTGGACTGTTATTGTTGCAATGACTCAACTATAGGCTATGTCACCAAACAAAGTTTATCCAAACTTTGAGAGATGTCAGTGTATTTTTATATCGTTATGAAGATAAGTTTTTTGGATAAAAAAGAATAAAGAAATGTTTTTGTAAACAATGTTTAAAAATTACAAACGCTAAAACAGAGTTGTTATATTTTCCAGTTTTTCAATAAACAAGACATAAAACTTTACCTGTAGGTGATTCAGTGACTCAAATGCAAGCATTCTATTTGAATACAAGTTTCAGGGAATGCTGGAGTAGCTGACATTGTATAGGTTCCTGTATTTTTACTGATAATATCATATTAAATAATTCAAAAAGAAGAAAATATTGAAATATTTGAACTGCAACATGACTACTGAGGACAAGGCAAAGATGGATGAGATACTGAAAGGAATGGCAGAGATTATGGAAAGTCAAAAAAGGTATGAGAAAAAGTATGATAATGTCCAAACCACTGCTGCACCCCCTGCTGCTGCTGTGTCTTCATCTTTTACAGATGGACTTCAGCAGGCCCAACGCTCGGAGCTGACGGAGCTATCAAAACAAGTTTATGCTCTGCAAGAACAAGTTTGGGAACTCCAGCACTCTGTATACAGAACAGAGCGCAAGCTGGATGACTTGGAGCAGTATGGGCGAAGCAATTGCCTCATACTTCATGGATGTACTGACAGCCCAAACAAGGGAAGTAATGTTGATTACTCTGAATATGTGGTAAATAAAATTAATCAAGTAGTTAAACCAACTAACTGCCTTGCTTTGAGTGACATAGATGCATGCCACCCCCTGCCATCTAAAAAACTAAACAAACCAATAATTATTAAATTTGTTAGAAGGATGACAAGGGATGAAATTTTTTATTCAAAAAGCAAGTTAAAAACTGATGATGGTCCTAAACTATCGATTACAGAGTCCTTGACCAAACGACGTCTGTCATTACTTCGTCAAGCGAGAGATGCTTTTGGTTTCAAGGACGTCTGGACATCCAAAGGAATAGTGTGGTGCTTCTGGAATAACAAAAGGCAAGTGATAGATGATTTTTCAGATATTCCAAAAATTTTAAACCATAAGGCATAAAAATTTTAAACCTAACTGCTTAACTTATTTTGTTAGGCTGTAACATTATGCAGTTTTCATTTATCCTTTTGAAGCTAAACAAACCATCTCACATGATATATTATTACCGATGACAAAAAAAACAAAAAAACTCAGGAACCTTTTTACTTTATCCATTCTCTTAATCCTTAGCTTAGCTTTCAACCAACCCTATTTTATACATACCTTTTTGTTTTTCAATTCTACGTTTAAATAATACATGTTATTAAAACCAAAATGTAACTATTGCATGAAAACAATCAGAAAAAATCAAAAATTTATTAAATGTTTAACTTGTCCCATTGAAGTTCATGTTAAATGTTGTAAAAAAAGTGCAAATTATCATGACACACAAAATTGGACATGTACCTTGTGCAGTGACTGGATTCCCCCTTTTGTCCATCTATCCAACACCGAATTAGCTACACTGGTTGGAAGCCACAGTGTATCAAATCTTACCTTCAAGCCTGACTATCTGAATGATATGTTTGCTAGCACATCTTACACAAGCAACAATGACATAGATGACCTTTTTATGCCTAATATATCTGAAACATATGTAGACTCAACAACTGTCAATAAACTAAAAATGGACTGCTCACTAGGGCCAGTCTTCACTTCATTATGTATCAATGCTCGGTCTATTGTTAATGTAAAAAATTTCACCAAACTTGAGGCCCTGTTGATGTCTATAAATATCAGTCCTGATTTAATTTCTGTAGTTGAAACATGGGTTCAGCCTAATTCAAAAGGTCCTTACTTAAACCTACCGGGCTATACATTCATATCAAATGCTCGAATTAACAGTCGCGGTGGAGGAGTAGGAATATACTTAAAAAGTGATATTATGTATACCAAGCGTGATGACCTAACCATTATGAAAGAAAAAGTATTTGAGTCTATTTTTATTGATATTTTTGTTGGTGGTAAACAAGTGACCTGTGGTAGCATTTATCGAGCACCTGCATTGGATGCTAAGTCAAATTTAGAATTTCTTGATATGCTTAGTGAGTGCATGAATAACATAGGTACATCAAAACAATGCTACATAATGGGAGATTTTAATTATAATTTATTGGATTATGAAAACATCAATGTAGGCAATTTTACAGACTTGATGTTCTCAAATTCTTTTTACCCACTAATTAATAAACCTACTAGAATAACTGACACCAGTGCAACAGTCTTAGATCAAATATGGTCCAATGTGCAAACAGGTAATGAAAGTCGGTGTGGAATTCTAATTAATGCAATCTCAGACCACTTTCCAGTTATGCATTGTACAAATATTGGAAAACCCTCAGTTACATGTCATCAATATACCAGATCATTTAATCTCTCAAACATACAAAATTTCTCAAATGCTCTGGAAAATATGGACATCACTTGTTGCTTAAATCAAACTGATGCTGATGAAGCTTATGAGTCATTCATAGGAGAATATACTAGTCAATTTAATAAGCATTTTCCTTTACAAAAAACACCTTTAAAAAAGAATAATTCTTGGTTTGATAGAGAACTACTACATCTATTACGAAGAAAAGAGCGTTTGTTTAAAAAGTACATAGCAAATAAAACTGTTCACTCCAAAAAGAACTACACCTCTGCAAGAAACTTATACTTCCATACAGTTCAACAAAAAAAGAAGGAATTTTATAAATCTAAATTTGAAAAGCAAAAGTTTAATATGAAAGCTACTTGGCAAACAATCAACAATCTATTAGGTAAATCCCAGTCTAAGACTAACCATGGCATCAAAATAAATGATAGTACAGTCATTGACAGATTAACTATTGCAAATCACTTTAATGATCACTTTTCCTGTGCTGCCCATTCCCTTACAAAAAAAATTCCTAAATCAAATACAATATTTTCAACATATCTCGATTCTCCATGCTCTGAGACAATTTATATTTATCAAACTACTTTGAATGAAATTAACAATATTATTCATGCTATGCCAGCAAAAACTAGCAGTGGCATCGATGAAATACCATCCATAGTTGTAAAGTCAACCCCAAACAATATACTGCATGCTTTAACTCATATATTTAACTTATCTTTAACGAGTGGAAAATTCATAAATACATTTAAGTTGGGGAAGGTGATACCTATCTTTAAAAAGGGTAGCTGCAAAGATTCAAACAACTACAGACCAGTCAGCCTACTTCCTGTCTTTTCAAAGATATTAGAAAGAATCATGTACAACAGATTATACTCGTTTTTAATTAGACATAAATTTTTCTATAACAATCAATTTGGTTTCAGAAAAAATCATTCCACAAGCCATGCTGCTTCAATGCTAATAGAAAGTATCACCAGTATACTAAACGACAACCATCTTGCATTAGGAATCTTTCTTGATTTATCTAAAGCATTTGACACCATCGACCATAAAATATTGCTAGCTAAATTATATCATTTCGGAATAAGAGGCGTGGCCTATGATTGGTTCATGAGTTACCTGAGTAATAGAAAACAAAGAGTTGTTTTCAATGGCACACTATCTTCTAACGTTAACAACATATCTTTGGGTGTCCCACAAGGGTCTATCTTAGGCCCTCTTCTATTCCTGATTTATGTAAATGACTTCCCTAACTGCCTTCAACACGGAACTGCAATTATGTTTGCAGATGACACCACCATTATATATAAAAATAAAACCGTTTCTGCTGTATATGATATTGCAAATCAAGAGCTTGTATCCATAGATCAATGGCTATCAACAAATCGATTGTCTCTAAATGTCACCAAAACCAAACATATATTATTTTCAAGTCAAGGAAGCAAGACACTATCAAACAACCCACCCTTAAATATTCGAAAAAACAACATAGAACAAGTTGCCTCAATAAAGTTTCTGGGAATAATTGTAAACGAGCATTTGTCATGGAAATCTCATATGGAAATCTTGCTTCAAAAAATAAGATCAACACTCTGCGTGACAAAAAAAATTAAGCCTTTCCTAAACAAACAAGCACTTCTCTCCATTTACCATTCCTTAGTTGAGAGCCAGATATTATATTGTATCTCAACATGGTGTCATGAAAACAAAACTACATTGCAAAAGCTACAACGTACATGCAATAACTTTCTTCGTACTGTATTTAACATTGACCGCAGAGAAAGCGTAAAAGGTGTGATGGAACTCAATAATTTAAAATCAATTAACCACATGAAAACTACAGAGATTGCAACTTTCATGTTTAAATATTCAAAAAGGCTACTTCCCACAACATTCAATGATATACTTATGTGTAAACAATCAAGTAGCCTAACAACAAGAAGTAATTCTCCTTATATTCCGATATATTGTAGAATTAACACTTGCAAACAATCAATACGGTACATGGGGCCAACAGTTTGGAACAAGCTTCCCCCCACTATAAGAAATGAATGTAAAACTGTAAAAGGCTTTAAATCAAAAATGAACAAGTTAAATCTTTCTTAAAATGATCCTATCTAAGTATTACTTGCACCAAACATACTAATATTTTTTTTTGCCCAGAAATGATAGGCCAATGTGTGTAGATTCATTAGCAAAATAGTATGGTTGTAAGTACTCCTACTGGCCTTCTGGTTCTTGTGTTTTTTGTCCACAGAAGTTCTACAGAGTCTTCAGAAGTTTTTCCATCCTCTTCGACCAATCGCCATCTTTCGGTGAAGCGGTGGCCATGTGCTCCAACCAGTTGCTTTTATATATATCAATATCTTGGACTGGATCGTCATGCTATTGTCTGATTATTTATCTATTTTTCTAACATGCCAAATTGGATTTCTTTATCACTTTTGTTATGGTTTAACGTGTAAAACATATACACGGTAACCCAAATTTATCATATTACTGTGACATGCCACTACTACATCCCAGCTGGCGATCCCTGACGTTTTTGCATTAATTCAACGTTTGCTAACGTTGGATCAGTGTGGAAGTGACGAGTTTAGCTGACTGGGGTTTAAAATTATCGCTTTATCAACGCAACTTTTATCAAAGCACGCTTGATATCTGCAAGACATAACTTCCTTGGGTAAAATTGAATTTCCGCAAGATGATGATGTTGTTTTTGCTAGTTTGTTTTATTTGTTTTTGTCATTGTTTTCAGTGTCGTCAAGTTATAGCCTATCTATTTTGTGAGTCGTGCAAGGCCTATGGTGCGTTGCGCTTGAAATGGCTTTGCCCGTGGTAGGATTTCTTTGTGGGGTTTTCTTTGCCTGCCTTGCTCTTCTTGCTATGAGCTAAACGCATCAAGACGTGTTCCCCTTAAGACCATCAGCACTCTTGATAACGCACCATGGCCGATCTTCATAGCAACTGTCCATACTGATCTTAAATATATCAGCTAAAGCCATGTGGGCTAATAAAGCTATAGCCTAAATTTATTTGTTTTTGTTTTTTTAACATTTTCTTTTTTTTTTATTTTCTTTGTATATCTTAAATTTTTCTGAAGGTGTTGCGACCGTGCCAAATTTTTTTTCAACTCAATAACTTACTTCGGTCACAAGCACGTTTTTAACGTTCGCGTTTTGTCGCTTCTACCTTTTTCTCGACCTTTGCTATGTTGACGTGTATTGTTTTGATATGATGGTCAGAAATAAAAAAAACAACTGAACTGAACTGAACTCTCTAAACATCAGCAGCTATTACCTTGCAGTTCTGCCTTTTTATTTTCACATTTTTTTACAAGGATTCTCATAAACATAAATCATGAAAAAGCACAAGTAAAACAAATGAGGACAGAAGACGTTACCAATTTTCTTTTGATCAACTTGTTTTTAGGCTAGGTTACTTATTATCACCTTCTGTTTTTTTTAAAGGACTTTCTCTGTCGGCGGTGGATCAGATTACTCTTTAAGTACAGGCCACTACAGTGGAACAGCCGGTGAGCTCTTAAAAAAGAATAAAAAGCTTTAAGTATAATAATTCTAGTAAACTTAGAAAAAAGCATGCAGGTTTAGCTGAAGTTTGCAAGTTATAACAAATTCTTGCTGATAAATTTGCACAACAGATCTCTGTGTAGTCGTTATAAAAGGGGGTAAAGTTAGTAAGCCGACGTTGCATCGTACACCGAGTAGGGTGAGTGCAAGACTAATCGGATAAAACTTAGTTAGCCCCAAGCATATATTAATAGTTATGAAGGTAAACTTTGTTCGCACTATGCAAATATTTTGTTCTTTTAGACTGTCTTGGAGCAATGGATTTCTAAATAGGGCAAAGCGTGCAGAAAAACAGACCCGCGTAACCAAGTTTTCAATTGTTTGTCATATCTGAAAATTATTGCCATATCGTTCTTTGACACGTTTTTTGTTTTTGAATTATCTATTGTCAAGGAAGAAATATTATAAACGCTGATCCGACAACAAAACTGACACATCAGCACAACTGATCGTTGGATGCTTCCCTCATTTCCGTCGGAAGGTCTAATCGTGATTGGAGTAATTTAAATTACAGTAGCGATGCATATTTTTATCATTAGCATGCCCCAGGAACAATATGATTTGACTAACTATCAAGGATGTTTAAACATTAATATTTATGTTCTTTTGAAAATACAGTACAATACACCCTTGTTTTTCTTTATAGCCTATTGAACATAAAAGTTTTTCTGTTCGGTTTGTTTCCATCCATGCCATAGGCGATAGCCTATTGTTTTTGCCTTGGTTGCAATAAGTTAGCGGAATAGTCAAGAAAATGCAACAATTTTTTTCAGGAAATTCGATGCCAGGTTCTGGGAGATTTTCAGCGAGAGACGTGGACCAAGACACGTCTAGTAAGAGTTGTTCGGAATTGTACTCAGGTGCATTTTGGTACACCGCCTGTCACTCGGCGAACCCTAATGGCTTGTATTTGAGGGGTCAACATTCTTCTTATGCTGATGGAATAAACTGGAGAACCTGGAAAGGTTACAACTATTCTTTGAAAAGAATAGAAATGAAATTCAGAAAAAAATAATCTTATCTCTGTGTGACATAACTTGGCTGATATGCGTGACTTATCATTTTTGGTATTTTTCAATAATTCTTCTTAAAACTGCTGATTTTTGTTTCACTCTTTTTACCATTAGGTCAAAAGTAAAAGTGTTATGTCACAAAGTATGATGGGTTGTGTGAATCCTTGTCCTCCAAGAAATCTTGGTTTGCAAGTTTAGGCCTATTTCTGACAGTTTCACATCGTCTTTGAATTACTAACGCAGGGCCATCAGAGAGACTGAGTGAAGCTCCACTTGTTAAAGTGTTGTTGTTTGTGAAGAAAAGTATTTTTAGTTAATTTGTGCGCTGATACCTTCCGCGGGCCGCACATAACAGCGTGGCGGGCCGCCAGTTGGTGACCCCTGCAATAAGCTATCGGGGATGAGTTAAATATTTCAAGGTAATGCAGCATTCAAGCTGAGAGCCGAAAAGCAACCGCAATCCTGTCGAAAAAAGCATCGCAATTTTGAGCAGAAAGCCTATTCGAAAAAATCCGTCTTATTATGAAGACTTCCCAATTCTCCAATACATTGACTTTATTTGTCTTTTCAAACTAGATTTTTTTATCTAAATCTAGAAGATGATGAGCGCAGACTACACATTTGTCCAAATAGCCTACAGTAGATTAAATACGAGATAACTCGTGGTCAGCAACCTCAGCTAAGTCATTGACCATAAATTATTTACTTTTCAGTAGCCTATCCAACCTTTGTAATATTGCTTTACTTTGTGTTAAAATTTGTATAAAATTCAATACAACCTTGCCAAGAACTCATTGATTTGTGAAAACTTTGCATTCCATGTCGTAGGGTAGGTAGGCCTAATCCGGACACAATAATATGCTTCAAAACATATTTGTTGTTTAGCAGTAACTGTAGGGTTCTTGTAGCCACTGGCTAGTACAGAAATGCAGCAGGTAGGCCTACATTAACACTTAGGAGTTTTCAGAGATGGGCACAGCACAATTTAAAAGTACCGCGGTACCGATACTCGGTACTAGTCAAAAATAGTACCTCGATACCGCTACGGTACTCGGTACGGTACTTTTTTAAGTACAAGCTACAAGACTTGGAATGATGAATTTTTTTTTGTGATTGTAATCGAAATAATCTTACATTTAAAACCACAAATGTGATTCATCTCCATTCCAACTATATTAACAAGTAACTGCAACGCGCCATGACGATGTTCATATTCTACACAAAGACTGCTCAACCAGCCCTTTGGTAAGCACGCAAAGCTGAATGGAACAGATCGGAAAATAAAGTGACAAGTCTCTTGATTTTGCTCAGTAAAAATGCATAAATTTAAGGTAGGCATATTAATACTTGTTAGTTTATAGACTTATAGTAAAGGGCCAACCCAACATGCCATATAGAAAGCTATTGGAAGTAAAGTCCATTCAACATCAGAGGTGTAAAGTAATGAAAGTAGTGTTACTTAAGTAGCAATAAAAAAAAAACTGGTATCCGTCTAAATGGACTGGCTTGCAATTAGCATAAAAATTAGCATAAACATAAAAGCAACTTGCAAAAAATAAAAGACACGGACATTATAATTCCTTTTTACTTTCATGTTAAGTAGCAATGTTCAGTAACTAGTACTTTTTGAGTAGTTTTATTTTTTATTACTTTCTACTTTCACTTGTTTAGTTTTATGCCAAAGTAACGTTACTCGAGTAATTTTATATTTTGTCAAGTAGAAAGTTGTAACTGTGATAAAAATCTGTTAAAAAGGTTTCATTTCTAAGATAAAAAAAATATTTTAAAGAGATATTGTAAAAAATGAAAAGTTTTGTTGAAAAGAATTGTTGAAACGAAAAGTTTATCTTCCTAAGACCTAAATGATTCATTAAAAGTTAAACTGTTAAGTGAGGTATTTTATGACTAAAAATATTGGGATTTTGAAGCATTTTTTCAAAACTTGATGAAATTTGTCAAAAATGTTTGTTTTTTGACTGCAAAATTTAACCTACTAATTTTACTTGAGTAATTTTAAAGACCAGTACTTTTTTACTATATACTTCTACTTGAGTGATAATGTGCTCTGGTACTTTCTACTTGTAGCCTAATTGTAACGAATTAGAATTGACCTTCAGTAACTGTACTTTTACTTGACTATTCAAATGGACTACTTTTACACCTCTGTTCAACATTTATCTCTAAAGATTAAACAGGGGCCCATAACATTTGAAAAGCAGTAATTATGCCACATACGGAGCAAACCGCAAAACACAATACAAGTCTTCCACTTTCTAAAACAGTCAGACTCATGCAGTTTGGCCTAAGTTTGGCAAACAAAAAGACCAGATTTATCTATTTATCAAATGACATCACAATGCTTGTGCCCACTCACTACGCGTATACACGTAGTCGGCTCGAGACCTGTTAACACACACAATTCAAAGCAAAGAAAGTATAAAAAAATTTAAGGAATTGCAGGCGGATGCCCCTCCTGCCCTCAATTTTTCTGCAAATGGAGAGGCAAGGAGGGCAATAGTGCCCTTTTAAAGTCATGTGAGCTACTGCACATTTTGCAATATAACAATTTCTGCTATTCGCTTTTAGTCTAATTATAATCTTTCATTTTTGCCTCAAAATAATATTTACAGCAAAAAATTTTTGCTACACAGTAGCCTACAGGCTTTAAAACTCGTTTTTTTTTTCGGCAGCCATCGTGGCCTACCGGGAGCCCCTTCTTCTACTAGGAGCCCCTTCTCGGCAGCCAAATCTGCGTGCTTGGAGGCCAAAATAAAAATAACGATATCACAAGTAAATACAATTAAACTTGCAACAATGCTAAAATGATCACTTAGCGTTGTTGAAGTCTGGGCCTGGGCGATGTCCTTTATCGGGATTGTAATCCAGTACTGCGGGACCATCTGACGACGCTCGCAGGAGTGTCTCCAATGTGGCTGACTTAAAGAAGTTCGCCACTCCCGTAGAATTATTTTTAGCAACGAAAAACAACGTTCGACATGTGTTGACGATGAAGGCAAGGTAATAAAATAAGTATTTCAATGATTTGAAGGACATTACTAAACGAAGCATGATTTTTGCAAAATATGATCAAAAAATGTTTTCTCCTCGGATGTCAACTAACCCAGTTCTCCTTTTTAACAACGATTCAATGTCCGACAACATCGAATCGACATAAAAACGACAATATTGCCAGCCAATGTAAATTAGCACTTCGGTTAAGACTTTGTTAAAATAAACATCGAGAATTACAAACAAGACTGACAGCGCTGGTGATCGCAGATGGATATATTCCATCAATAACAAATATTCCCGTAGGCTACAATGCAACAGTGGCGATTATGACGCGCTGACCTAATTTTGCGTCACTCTTTGATACTACATATTTTCGACAGTTAATCCACAATCATTCTATTGCGAAATTAAATAATTTTCTAGAAGAGACCGGCTGCCAAACTTGGCCACTTGTAGGCTATCATTACTCAATACATAGTGAGCTGATAGATTAGCATTGTCGCTATATCTTATCTTAAAACTTGAAAAAAATTGCCTTTTAGTAAACAAATGTGCCCTTTTTTCGTAATTTTGCCCCCCCAGTCAAAAATCGTTCCGGCGCCCCTTTATAGAGTAGAGTGAAGCTACTCTTGATAAAGAAAATATCAGGTTATATCGAACGCTCCCCTCCATCAGTAACAAAATCCTGCTCTGCGCACACCATTGAACGCAAGCTACCCTCAATACGCGAGCTTCATTGGGTAGAGCAAGCTAACTACAAATCTATCCCAACGAGTAGGCTAAACTAGTTGCTGCAAACTAAAAAAATCATCGTTATGCAAGCAGAGTATGGTAGACTAATCTTACACAATGTGGCTAACTGGTTGTTATTAGCAAATGGGCGTTTTCAGTTCAGTTTGTTTTTATTTCTGACCATCACAACGAAAAAAACAATATATGACAAACATAGCAGAGGTCCAGAAAAAGGTAGAAGCGACAAACGACGTTTTTCAATTTATTTCGATTTGAAAAAAACTTCGAATGGCCCCCTTTGAGAAAATCCTGCCTACACCACTGAGTACACACTGTGCGCGATGACATAAGACCCTAAAGACCGTAGCGTTCGTTTAGGACACAATGCAGAAGAGCTTTTCAAAATGTTTCAAAGCTAAAAAAATCACAACTTTCTTGCGAGTCACACAAGACCAGAATCAGACCGATCGTAATACGAAGATTTTATTAAAAAGAAAAACTAAACAAAATAATTGGCCAGTTGTGACATCTTGTCTTTCGGCACCTTCCTTCCACGACCTCTCGACTTTCCTCTTCCACGTCCTCTCTGTGGCGCCCTTTTCACCGTCAAACGGGCTTGTTTCAACTTGATCAAGCCCGAAAAAACGGGATCGCAGTAAATACAACCTGGTAGTTAAAACAGTTTAGCGGTGTCGATGTGAAAATGTAGTTTTCAGGATCAACAGACAAACTGACCTTTTTAAAGGCTGAATCAAGTAACTTTACGTATGAACAAAGAAGCAAGATTTGACCAATGCACAACGCATTCGAGTACAAACGTTTCGGCAAAGATGAAGGTTTAACGAAAAAACTGAACGCCTAACGTACAAAAAATTGAGATATTTTGATTGCTGGTAGGCTATAACCAAGGCACAAGTAGATGCATGGAGGCCGAAGACATACAAACGTGTTTGAAAATTAATCTTAGTATTTCTGTTCTATGCCATGCGTTTGTGGCAATACAAAACTAGATCTGTCAAATCTGAATAGTATCGAAGTAAAATCAAAGATCTTGGGACTTCTTAACAAGACCAGATCGAATTTTTCTTCATGTGGGCTAATTCGGGCCCACAAATATACATAATATACAATTCAGGTCCACAAATATACAATACATAGAGCAGGCGATGATCTCTCGTCTTCGAGGATGATGGTCTTCGCAATAAAAGCGCAAACGATGAGTTCTTGAACGGCTAATGAGTTGAATCCTGGCTTTAAACGTTCGGTTACATTTGGGACATTTAAAGGGCGGGGAAACCCAAATAAACTTTGCGAGTTTTTTGCTTCAGCGTGATGTCATTGTGTACAACATGCGTTTTAGCAAAAAAATAATCCAAATTTTGTTGCCCTCGTCTCGCTAGGGCCGCTTTTGTTTGATACCCGTTTGCGAGGTCTCGTTGCGCATCAAGCTGTGATTCTGTTCGCTGTGACGTCACAGGGTACATATAGTTGTGGCCAAAAGTTTAAGACCAGACTTGATTTATGACGATTTTTGCATTACTTCAAAATACTGCATCAGATATAAGATGATGCATAAAGATGATGCAACTGAAACAATATATGATGCAGCATTTTGAAGTAATGCAAAAATCGTCATAAATCAAGTCTGGTCTTAAACTTTTGGCCACAACTATATGTACCTTGTGACGTCACAGCGAACAGAATCACAGCTTGATGCGCGCGAGACCTCGCAAACGGGTATCAAACAAAAGCGGCCTTAGCGAGACGAGGGCAACAAAATTTGGATTTTTTTTTGCTAAAACGCATGTTGTACGCAATGACATCACGCTGAAACAAAAAACTCGCAAAAAGTGAATTTGGGTTTCCCCGCCCTTTAAAGGGGTACTAAAGGAAAAACCTGACTTGGCGATTTTCCACGTTCTTTGTGTTTAACATGCTACCATAAAACGATTTTCAATAAAATTTTGCCCCATTGCGGTCTGACCACCATTGTGGGCGTGGTTTTGTCAGAGCTTTCAAAATGAGATTGAGCCTGAGCAACGAAGCGTGCGACTGTGCAGTCTACGTCATAAAGGCTAGCAATCAACCGATCACGCAATAATTGTTACTGCGGGCGATTTGACTGTTGGCTATGTATGTATTTACATCAAAACAGCACATTTTAACATCAAAACAGCAGACAGTTTGCTCAAAACATCAGATTGGTAACGTGGCTTTTGTTATTGCTGGCCTTTATGACGTATTCTCGAGCAGTGTTTGCACGTTTTGGTCATTTTGAAAAAAATGAAAATAAATGAAACTCTGGACTTTGGGCCTTGCCAGCGCCATTGAAAACAATTTTTTTTCTGTAATTTTTTTTTGAAATGTATTCTTGAATGTTCAGTTTACGCACTTTAATGCTTAATTCTCGTTTGAAAATTTCATTTAGTGTGCCTTTAAGATTCTTTGGAAGAGCTGGTTGTGAGGTTCTTTTCTTTGTATTCTTTTAACCATTGAGATCTGCTCTTTTCAAACATGGCAACATCTTCATAAGTGGCAGATCCCCAAAGCAGTCTATCCTCTGCGATTCCTCCCAGTTTGTGTAATTGATGTTACACATTTAAGATTACCCTTCAGTGAGTCTACCGCTTCTTTTGTCCACCTACCGAACCCTTACCTTTAGCCAATCCGAGTAAAACATTTGCTTAGGGAGGCGCTGATCCAGCATTCGCACTACATTCCCGCACCATCTCAGTTGGTTTAAAATAATGCGGGACTCAATGCTTGTTGTTTCAGCCTCTTCTAGCACGTTCAAACTTTTTTCTTCTTAGCTGATATTCAGAATTTTACGCAGGCAGCTTTGTTGAAATCTTTAGAGAGTTGTAATATGGTTTCGGTAGGTAATACAGGTTTCGGAAGCATGCAGCAGTGCTGTGATAACTACTGCATTGTAAACAGCGAGCTTTGTATGTTTTTCGTATACTATTATGATTGTCAAATATACGTGTGCGAAGTTTTCCGAAAGCAGTGCTAGCACACTTTAAACGATGTTGTATTCCCAAAGGTCAACGCTGTCTGAAATTACACTTTCTAGATAGCACAGGTGCTTCACACTCTTCAGAGGTGTACCATTGAGAATGATTTTTGGCAGAGCACTGTCACGATTTTTGAGAAGTGGTTGAAAGAGTACTTGTTAATATTGATGCTTAAGTCCAAGCCTCTTGTATGTTTGATGGAAAATATTCAAAATCTGCTGTAGATGGTTTTCACTCAGTGCTGCTACACAGTTATCATCAGCATATTGAAATTCTATGATACTGCGTGTTGTAGTCTTTGATTTACTTTTGAGGAGGGTGAGGTTGATAAGCTTTCCATCATAGATGCAATGAAAATTACAAAAAGAGTTGGTACTATTACGCAGCCCTGTTTCATCCGAGTAACCAGCCCTGTTTTACCCCCAGTTAACCAAAAAGGTTCAGTACTGTTATTGCTGGTCTAGACTCTGGCAAGCATACCGTCATGAAGAAAACGCAGGATACGAAGAAAGTTGTCAGGATATTGTACATTCCACAGAAGCTCGTTTGAGACGCGGTCTAAGGCCTTAGAGAGGTCAATAAACGCCCTATACAATGGTTGATGTTGTTCACGACACTTTTCTTGCAATTGTCTAAGGAAAATATCATTTCCGTGGTGTTACGCGATGACCTGAAGGCCGCCTGGGATTCAGGAAAAATCTTCTTGGATATCAGTTTGAGGCGAATGTTAAGAACACGTGCTGACATCTTGCCAGCAGTTACTAACAGAAAAATCGTACGATAGTTTCTACACTCTGATCGATTACATTTGCGTTTGTATATGGTGATGATATTGACATCTTTAAAATCAGATGAAACAACTTCATTTGTCAGATTTTGATTACAGACAAGCAAAAGATTTTGATCAGCAGTTGATGGAGGTCGTGTTGGATTAAACTGCCACCTTGTTTGTAACTCTATGCTGGAATTCTATCAGGGCCTGCAAGTTTGTTGTTTTTCATAACCATGATCGAAATTTTGATCTCTCCGAGAAGTAGTGTCTGAGAAAAAGATTCTTCTTCTTCATGTTGAGAATGATGTCAATCACACGTTTGTCAATGACAACTTTATGGTTGAGATAGGCGCATAAATTAAAAATCAATTCACTTAAAAAATTTATGAAGAAGGACAGGTTTGCATCGTGTTAATAGGCTATGTGTTTTGCTATACCTGTGTGTTTTGTCTTATTGCCTTCTAAAGGTGTCTTGTCCTTATGGAAATCCACGGCGAGTTCATACGCACTACATTTTTCACAAGCATCTTCAGTTACGCTTATCTGGAATGCAAAGTGTTTAATGAGATGATGTGCTAAGAACTGAGAAGGCAACGATACACCGTAATTCATAATGGAAAAAGTATGCATGTTAGGTTATATTCACTAATACATATAATTATGACAATGAATTTAAAGCACATCTCAGTTCAATGAGATATGCAGGGGTCACCAAACTACGGCCCGCGAACTGATTTCATCCATCCCCGCCACGTGCTGCGGAAATAACAGCTGCACTACAACTGTTAAGGAAAAAAGTTACCAAACTTTTTGTAAAGGAATGACGTTGCTGTTTATCATTAGGACACCACAAATGGGAACAGCCTAGGCCAAATTTGGATAGATGTAATGTTTTTCAAGAGTACGATGCTCTGTAGTGTATCACAGCAGGGGATTACTTTTCCAGCAACCTTTCGATTTTCATCACAACTTTGCTATTCTACCGCTGACTTTGTTATGTATTGTGCTCAATTCAAGTCAATGGAGATTCTAAATAGTTGTATATCTTTTCGCAATTTGCATCCGGCCCGCAGCTATTAATCTTGCAGCAATCTGGCCCTCAGAGAAAAAAGGTTAGGTGACCCCTGAGATATCGTATCAACTTTACAAAAAAAGCTTTCTCAGTTCAATGATCTCAGTTCAAGTGATCTCAGTTCAAGTGATCTCAGTTCAATGAGCTATCGTATCAACTTACAAAAAAAGCTTTTCGCACTCCTTGATGGACATGGACCTTCATTGATACGGATCACACTGCCGATATCAAAAAGCAAACATATTCGACAGCTCATATTTTTTTTCAATAAATCATAAGCTTAAAAAAATTGGTACTTGAACCAGTGGTACTATTTTACCCTGATTGAAACGAAGCAAATGCAAGAATTTTTCCTCACCCGGTGAGCGTCTTGAAATAAGCTCACAACAGTGGAGCATCGGTTGTCATTGCAAGCAAGTTTCCAGTTTGGAGCAGAGCAGGGATCGAGTACCAAGATACCACCGTTCTCGCAAGACATGCACGGAGAGACTCCCAGTGTGGCTCGCGAGTGCATGCAGCTAGGGTGGGTGCAGGCATTGCATCCAGAGCCCTTTTTCATCCCAGGAAAAGGTGGATGATTATAGCAATACGGACACAAAGAGTAGCTCTTTCCTTGAGAGCCTGTTGAAACGTAAACACGTTTTTATAAATCTTGCTAATGTTGGATTAAATAAACCCTCTAAGCTTTTTTCACAATTTCTGTACACTTCAAAAAATGCAATTCTCATCACCGATTTCCTTCAGCAGACTGCTTTTCCGCCTGGCAGGATTCAGGCAGGTAGTAAATACTGAATAAATGTACTCTGGTGAGCTTCTGCACAGCAACGCTAAAACTTGCTGTATTGCTAGACTCCGTGAAACCAACATATGTGATGATCACAGTGCCATGCATTGCACACAGTAAAGCACATATATAATATTTTTTTTACTACTGCAGCAATATTTTTTGAGTTTTTCAGAAGCAAAAGAATAAGATGTCATAGTTTGAACAAAACAAAAGTTGACTGCTTTCAAAGAGTATGTTACTGTTAGTCTGAAAGTCGTCTTCAACCCTGCTAGCAACATTTGCCACTTTAGGATCGTTTCAACGTCTTACGACGTTGCAATGACAAAACCAAAATTTTGTTATCTGACAAACGAGTTAACCTCACCTGTAGAACATACTAACAATTCAAAGTCGTCCAAGGGGCACCTTCTTTCCATGTACAACTTGACGTGAGTCTTAGCAGGAAGATCGTAAGTGTCGTCACATGTATTGCAGTGTAGGCGTGGTGGCGACGCCACGATGTGCTTCATGAACCTTCGGCATTTGCCACAGCTGAAAAAAGAAAAAAAGAAAAAAGTTTATTATTTCGACCAGGACGTGTTTCCATTTGTCGTTTAGTTACTGTTGCGTGTCGTTTACTTACCGCGATATCGGTTTCCCACTTTCAGACAAGGGAGTGAAAGTGACTTCAAAAAGAGAATCCATGGAAAGGACGTGCTGCACGAAGAAATGGAACTTCTGTTCGAAGACGGTGATGGCGTGTACCAAGACATCTTTCTGCTGAGCCTTCCCTGTTGAATCATAAAAACGAATATCGGCAAATTTGATACATTGAATGGCAAGCAAACCAGTTTTTTTTACATTGATTCAACGTCTGCAAACGTTGAATCAATGTAAAATATGACTGGTTTGCTGACCGGGTTTTTATTGTTTTCAAAGCGTGAGTGGGGCATGCGCTATAACTTGCACATAAAACGATGAAAAAAATAATAATATAAGTAAACAGAAATGAGAGTTTGAATTAGATTTTATGCAGTAAACCAAACAGCAATTAATTCAAAAACAAAAGCTCACATTTCTATTCTAATGATCAACTCACCTATGGC
Organism: Aplidium turbinatum; assembly: GCF_918807975.1. Classification (NCBI taxonomy): domain Eukaryota; kingdom Metazoa; phylum Chordata; class Ascidiacea; order Aplousobranchia; family Polyclinidae; genus Aplidium; species Aplidium turbinatum. Next base: position 22,468,577 of record NC_137477.1, read on the forward strand.
AATGAGGTTCAATTGTTTTTCGACGGCAGATCTGATCGTTGGAAGAACTAGATCTGGATCGATTTTCTTGTATCCGTGAACGAGCATGATTCCTGAAAGGGTAGATAGTTTTGTATGAGTCCAGCAAGGATTTCTGCAGATTACACAAATTTCGATAACAAAAATAAATCTCACTTTACCTAGATTGGTTGGTTGCAGCTTTCTCCCTGAGATAACAGTCACATAATTCCTCTGTCCAATGTTGTTTATATGAGTTGGAATGCTAGCATCCGTGCCGATGCCGTGCTTCTCCATTAAAGTGATCAGTTCGCTCTCAGTCAGATAGTCAGGAGGGCCAGTCTTTCTCTCGTTGAGTGAGACGTTTTCAACCGAACACACATCGTCCTGGGACAGGTTAGGCACCGTCTGATGCTCGCTTATAGAGAGCCATGGCATGATCTGCACGAGAAATTTGTTTGAAACTTTGTTTTGTCCGAAATACGCATTAAATCAGTCACAAACGCTCGCCCAGACAGCAAATAAGTCATTTTTAGCATTCATTCAACGTCGACATTGTATCAATGCTAATAACTGACTTGCTGGGTGGGCAGAATATGAATTTGCTGTACTTAGCAATGAGAATTCATTTGTTCAACCGCAAACATTGTGAGACGCCACCTAAACAGTGCCACATACTAGCTGTAGCTGGTGAATGAATAGAGACAGGTCATGCATTGGAACAACACCACACATGAACGGATCTCACTTTAGTAAAGCCTGGATTAAGAGGAGAGCTGCCGGTGCAAGTGAACTTTTCTTCGCCGACGAGAAACGAAATTTCGGTGTGGAGGTAGGAACAGTCGGAACTTAAAGTGGCGAGAAAATGGCGAACGACGTACTCGTACAAACGCCAGTGGTCGTGATTGCCTGCAAACAAGAAATAGATTGAGTTTCGCTTTTAGCAACATGATTGTTGCTTACTTCACAATGTAGATATTAACGGCCTGTTTTAGCCTAATGCTGCAAGTTTGCTGTGGTAATTTAGCGAATTGCACTAGCTTTCGGAACACAATTCCCTAGTCATGTGCTATGACGAGGAAACTGTGTTCCGAAAGCTAGTGCAATTCGCTATTACCACAGCGAACTCGCAGCATCAGGCTAAAACAGGTCGTTAATATCTACTACACAGTGAAGTAAAAAATAAGAAAGACTGGAGGATGGAACCAGATGGAGTTCCAACTGAGGCGGGGTGCTTCAAGCCGGGAGTGAAACTATTAAAGCAAAGCAGTGCACGACAAACGCAAAGGTTTTGATCCGTAAAAAGCTGGTAATCTTGAGGAAATCGGGAGGGATCAACGAGCGAAAAATAGTGATGATAACCTTTCAAACGAAATGTGAATTAAAAGACTGGCAGAGATTGGACATGAGCTTGTAAGGCAATGGTATAGTCTTTCGCAGGAATGTGGCTTTCACTCATAGCGATATAGCTTATAAAGTAGCATCAAACTTATTGCATTTTCGTTTAAGCAAACTTACAAAACATGTAAGCGAACTACAAAGTCATTGAAGTACTCAAAGTCGGACTCAACAGCACGTAATGTGATATCAAAACAATAATACCTATTTCTGCTTCCGTTCCATTTCGCATAGGGGTTATCGGAGGATGGTCGCCCACATCTACCCCCTTCCTTGGCTTGGAGTAACCGCTTTGTTTCAGCTCTTTTACATACTGTCCCCATATGTTATTTGAAGTTTGTTGATTCAAGCAAGCGTTGAAATCAAAGTTCTCGGGGTAATGAGTTGTTTCTGTACGAGGGTAGCTGATGAATCCGCGAGTGTACAACTGCTCTGCAGCCTAAAGTAGCACGAGATAATATTGTGTGCAACATGGATTGACAAATACATTTTAACACGATTGGAAGATTTGATATAATGAATTACAAATATTATATGCTGATGGTGCTTTCACATGAAACTAAACAACAAGTAAAAATGACAATTATGCTGTGACGAAATGAAGCTGCTCGTGGATTAATTATATTCAGTATATAATATCCAGATGTGGAAAAATCGGTTCACCAGGTTGTACATTTACATTGAACGAACAATCGCTTGCCCTGTCCAGTGTCCAACTCAAAACTTAACCATAGACCTTGATATTGCGTTCTTTCCCATAAAAAGAGAGTACAAAATGAATAATATGTATGGTTTACTTGCATGGCCTGTTGTGGCCCGATATTCAACGAAGCGCTGGCGACTCGTAGCATTTCCACTGTGTTTAGTGCAAGCGGTCGTTGTTTGGTTTTCTCCTTCGTTTTTACGGCTTGTACAATAGCCTTCTTCTTGTCTTTGATCAAGTTCAGATACATGGTAGCAACTTGTTGATCAAATAATCTCACTCTGAAACACGTAATAATACAATGCTTTAAAAATACAGTGGACAAGCTGACAAAAAAGTAATTTTTAAACATGTCATTAATTCATTAATTTTGTCATTAACTGCCGTGGGATGGCGCAGCGGGTAAGACGCTCGCTTTCCAGTCATGCAATCCTGGTTCGACTCCCGGCTTATGCTGGTTGTTGACAAACACCGCTCACCTCTACCCAGGGTGTAATAAATTGGGTGGGCGTAGTTGCTGTAGTAAAGGCGACCGAGAGAAAGGAACTGGCCACCCTACTCTCCTTAGTGACGAAGGCTTAGTATAATGAGAACCTTATCTTCTCATCCCCCGATGCTTGGATTCAAGTATGGGACTCACCTTTATCTTTAATTTTGACGACTTGCAACACTCCGTAATTGTCAGTAAAAAGGTGAGTCCATACTTGAATCCAAGCATCGGGGAATGAGAAGATAAGGTTCTCATTATACTAAGCCTTCGGCACTAAGGAGAGTAGGGTGGCCAGTTCCTTTCTCTCGGTCGCCTTTCCTTCAGCAACTACGCCCACCCAATTTATTACACCCTGGTCCCTGGGTAGACTAGAGATGAGCGGTGATTTTCAACAACCAGATAAGCCGGGAGCCAAACCAGGATTGCATAATTGGAAAGCGAGCGCCTTACCCGCTGCGCTATCTCACCGCCAAATTGTCAGTAACCAACAGCAAAAGTCGTTGTTTTTACATCGTTTTAAAACTTCAAAGCGAAAAAAACTTTCTAGCGTTATCAAAGCACGTCAAGGACAATTTACGTTAAAATAGTATAGAAACGACAGGTCGCATAACAAGCGAAGTATAGCAGTGGGCTGATGATAACTTTTAGATGGTGTTGTATTTTTCAGATATCATGATACGCTTTGTACCTAGCCCAGTCCAACTTGATGCAAGGCCCGTTATTGGGACATTTAACTTCCATGTTAATTTGCCAGTAAGTTTCAGGTTTGAATGACTGAATCGTGTCATGGCGTTCCACGCAAAACCCAAGTGTAGGAGTCTGGCAAGGTCCATAAGAGATTAGAGTGCTGTCCAAGTTCCCATATTTGCCCTGTATAGTAAACTTAAGATGAATAAATTAGAAGGTAGAATGGCACACATCATCACACTAAAATCTATTTCTTATTGCTTAACAAATAACACTAATCTCCCGATATAATTAAGCAAATTTATGCAAGAAATTCTAACCAGCTAGAAAACATTGAAACTTTTGCTAGCTGAATAGTCGATCACAATTTGTGTAACTTTGTAAAATTCCTATATCCGATAACTCCTATCTTCACTGAAAATTTTCGACAAAAACTAGCAGGAAATAGTATTTTCACTTTTCAGATTTGGTGTTTAAAAAAGAACTTGTGGCATGAATCATGATCCAGCCACTTATCATGTTAAAACAACATCAAACATTAATTTATCAAATTTTCCTGCCTGAAAGTACTTCGTTTGAAATCGAGTAAACGCACATCCGACTCGTAGATCCAGTTCTTGACGGGCATCCACACACAACGACTCGTTCTCGTTCGGTTGAACAAGCGTTGTCATGGCCGCATGAATGTCTTTGTCTGTTATGGAGCTGAACTTGGCACGATACACCAGTTGCCCACGTTTGCCCTGAAAGTGGTTAGGTGGGACGTAAATAAAATATACAACAATTAACGTTATAAAGTTCTCTAAAAAACCCATTTTTATAGTTAAGGAATCCAACATTAAAGATACAGGAAGACATATACAGCAATAAACATAACGAATTTAAAAGTTTTGCTTGTGACCAAAAGTGCCCTGTTTATGTTGGGATATTTAGCATTACTGTTTTAAGTCAGACGCAGTTGCGCTGGCACACATAGCATCTCATTATGCAAGCAGATTGCTATCATGAATGGCACTTACTGATCTTTTCATAACAGGAAGCACAATATCCAACACTTCAAAGCAAATATTTTCTCCTTCCTTGTCACAATCTAACCACAAAACCACACAATCGATGTCACGAGCTTCTTTTTCTAAAAACCTGAACAAAACATACATTTATAATACAAAACAAACCTAATGCAGATAATGCAGCCCTCGAAATTAGCTTCCATCTACGACGGCAAAAACATTGCCGTCGCCAAATCAACAAACCTTGGATTGCGGCGGCAATTGCCGTATGCCTTAATCAAATGAAATTTTATGCGCTTCTCCATTGTGTGTCACACGGCGGTAGCCCAGAGCATCAGGCAAGCTATTTTATGCGCTGACAATGCTCTTGTGAACTGTAAAAAGTTTGCAACCTTATAAATACTGGCTAACCATAATTGTTACGCAAAAGTTATTCTTTCATCGAATGCTTATTTTTTACTGGTGTCGTTGCGAATATAAAAAGTGGTGCAAAATTGGATAAATGGTTCTTTGGCAGTAAAGAAAAGTAATGCTTCCGATCATATGGCATCGCGCATTCATGAACGGGCAGTTTTGCGTCTTCAAGTATTCCAGTGACGACGCGAAAACCTCATCCTCCGATACAGCATCCGATGATTCCAATTCGGACTAGTTCTTTATCCAACAGACTTTGTGTTGCTCGCAGTATCCTAATTGTGCCGAAATTATGTTAGTGTTGTACTGTATACGTAAATCGAGGCAATCTTCTCGCAGGGAGCTATTGATTTGTTACCGGTACCTGATTGAGCAATTAACCTTATTTCATGATAATTCAACGTGCTGACTCGAACGTTGAATCATCCCAAAATTAACTTACTTTTCCCCTCCAATAAATTATTTAACGTGAATCACCGTAACAGCGTGCGTATCGCGTTGCTCGCTTTATCGCTACTTTTGGTATTATTACATTACAACAAATCAAACAGTGCGGTCGTGATCGACTGTTCGATTATTTTTTTCTCTTCTCGTTTTACATGTTTTGGTACAATTTTTTCGTAATAAACGTTCACAGCCATTGCCGAGGCAATTTCAACTTTTGCCATTTGGCCTCGTCAACGTTTTTGCGAAGTAAAATATGCTAATTGCGAAGACTGTGTGAGTGTTCATAGCAAGTAAAATAGTCCGAGGTTAAATCTTGGTGCGATGTTTCTGCTGATTAAACTCCCGCTGCGAGTAAATCAAACAGGAAGAAATTTTGAACAATTTTTGTCCAAATTAAATGCTCATTTTGCGACGGCATTTTTATTGCCATAGCAGAATGGCCATTATGACGTTTGCGGCGGCATTTACCACGGCAATTGCCGTGTGCCGCCGCTAATTTCGAGGACTGTAATGTTTGTGAATTTCATGGCGAGAAAATAAAAATGAAGTTGTGTGTGATAGCAAAATGAAACTTTTAGTTTTTTTTGCACAGAGTCAACATGCATTCGGTATATTAGAGCTTTTTGATTCAGTTATAATCTGGATCTCAATATTGCGTAGCTCACTTTGGGATGTTTAACTTCGGGTTGGCCTCTTTCTTCCAAGTTTCTGCATGAAATAGCTCACCGGGATCAACTTTTTCCCAGTTGTTGTACTTTCCTTCAAAATCGAGACTCATGACGTGCCCACATACGGACGTAACTTTGAAACGAACAGTTTCTCCTTTAAAGTTTCCTGCAATAAAAATATGAAGCATACAAGACAGAGGAAAAATGCTTCAAAGTTGCAAGGAAGTTAGAAAGACCAGTTTATATGTAATATTATATTGCATTGTTGTAATTTATACCGTTGTCTATTGTCTATGTATGAACACGAAAGAATGTCTAGCAAGCACAATTGGCCAAAGCCTAATACTGCAAGTATAGTACGTTATAAGATAAAAACATACTATGGCCTTGGATGACACTCCACAACCCAATTTAATATCATAGAAATTTGTGGCACACTTTAAGGTTTTCAAACATCCCATGACTTCAGTATGAAAAATATCAAAACACTTCATCATGCTCTTTTGAAAATTGACTACCATATAACTTTCTAGTGTGAGCTAGTGTGTTGCAATATTCCTGTATGACTTGGCAGCACATGAGTAGTGAGGTTTGAGTTTGTGGAGTTGATTGTTTAATCTGAATGCTAAACAGTGGAGAGTCGTGTACTGCATGATTGTGTGCGACAAATTTAACTGCCAAGCAAGCAAACAGTCTTACCTGTATATTCATGAACTGAGCATGCTCCACTCAAGCCCTTTCTAGTATTTAATGAATTTCTAGACAATATCTTGGCGATTGACAAAGCCAGAGATGGCTTTTCAGCCACCATCAAAACAGACTTCATATCAACTCAATACTGAAAGAAATCATACGTGATTTAACAAACTAAATTTACTGTAACCAACAAAAACTGAAATTGTGACACCAATAAAATTACTGCATCCCATGCCTTACTGCAATATTGCTACTGATTCACCAGAACGTATGCTCGAAACTATTGTCCAACTGCACTCCATGTACGTTAGCATATTTCAGTTATCACACCTACTTTCATATAACTTTATAAGTGCAAGATATATATAGATTATTGACCAACAATCTTTAAAATTGTCTATGGTTCAAGAAAATCACCTCTTTATCAAAATTTAATTTTTGAATTGTTTGTAAATAAACATTGGCTACAACCACTAAGATACTTTCTTGTTATTAACGATAAATGAACTTCAAAAAATTGCACACAATACTTGTTACAGCAGCTTTAGCAACCAGTAACTAAAGACATTAACATCATAATTTGCAAAAATTATCACAACGGTGCCAGGACTGTAAATTAGGGTGAAGCACGTGCCTTGAGGTGTTCGAAAACAGCTCACCTTTTTTCCTGCGGCGGTTCTGAAAATATTTTAAAGAAATTGGATAAGGATTACCTATAGCAGAAAATAGGGCCATTTTAGCCTTAGAAATACCCTTGCAACTATAATTTTTTTATTTTAAGAAAAGGTTTGTGAAACGCCCAGTTTCAGATAAATTTGTTTTAGATCCAGAGTAAAATGCAAAGAATAAGAGTGATAAAGGTTTAACAATCTAACCAGAAACCTTTCAAAAATACTTTATTAGTATTACCCTATTTTCACCTCATGTGGTGTGATTGCAATTATGTTTCGAGGTACGATATTTCATCAGGAGTATGGGAACAAGATTTGTATGATTGGGATTATAAGAATCGTTGACATTGATATTTAATTTCTTCTGAAACACCAGGCAATTGAACAGTGAACACCTTCAAAAATATTCATAGGCCTAAACATTCTTATTCGCAAGTGCTTCCTTACATGGCCTTTTTTAAATATGAGGTGACAAAAAGAATCGAAACACAAACATTGTATCCTTCTTAGCAATCCTTGTTATGACAGAAATACTAGACAATCATGAACAAAACCAATCCATTAGTAAAAAACAGCAGAAGTAGTACCAATTTACAATTACTTAAAGAGATAGAAAAACTTGAGAAACTTTAATCCAGGAATAAAGAAAAGTCATCTTTTATCGAAGAAGATAAAGACAATTTGGCATCTGGTCCCGGTGTGAATTTTTTGTCAAGAAATATAGCCGAATGATACAAAACAAGTCCATTTAAAGTTGTTGCAATTGCTAATGATAGCCAGCCTGTATACATTAATTTTTCTAATGATAAACTGTTAGCTAATTGAGTACCAGAACCAAAATATTGTGGAATGAATGCAAAAAAACGTTGAAGTGAGACATTTGAGATAAGCTTGTATGAAAGAGAAGCAAACAATGAAGAAAATTACAAATCAACATCAAATATATCAGTTTCAAATGAAAATGACGACAAAGAATGCAGAAGATCCAGTTGTTTCAAACTTTCAATTCATTCCTTATTAAATCAAAAGATATTAGACCTATATAAACATATCAAAAAAACGAACATCTTTGTAGTAGTTATTACTTAAAAAAAGCAAGTTAAAAGGCGCTGGGTAGCTTTGCAAACATTGAAGTTGATTTTTTAAGACCATGATCGACTACAGTATTGTCCTCTTCCAATGCTCCACTCAATAACTTGTTTACATTCAAATTTTTAAATTTTCTTGTTAAAGATTGGCCATCTATTACTCGGTTAAAGCTGCAAAGGTGGCGGTTGCCAAACTTTTGGTATTAAATGAAGCATCAAATTATCTTACAGCTTTTTGAATGTTGTAAGAAAAGGATGTTGTTGAAACATTATTTAGGTTGTTGTAAATGATAGCATTCATGACCCAATCAGAAAAAACAAAAAATCAGATCCAAATGCTGGTTTCTTAGATTGTAATGAAGTTTAGTTTTATAGCATATTTTATATGCTGTATGTTCTTGGTGTGATAGCTTGCATGACCACATTCTGAGTGCTTTTCAACAACATGAATATTTCTTAACTTACTGCAAGTTAGACTGTGCAAACCTTTTAAAATTTGTTGCATATGTGGTCATGTATTTCATCATCAAGGTGATTTTAGCACCTAAAAATGTCAACAGCTAAAATTTAGACTATAAAAAGACTATATATATACTAGATTTCTTAGAAAATACTTTGCATGCTAACTACTCTCCTTAGTTGTAATTCATGGTAGGACTACGATAGAATCCAAAATACATACAAATATATATCTTCAGTTTAATTACGTTTTCTTTAAATGGTTAGATGTATATTGTATAGCCATTGTTTAGATGAAAAACCGTCGTATTTTTCCACTATAGATAAATTCGACACAAATGAGCTGAAAGTTGAACTGAAGTGTTTTTCATAAAACTACCATAGAAAAAAAGTAGGAGTAAGTGGACCAACTTTAATTTTTTCGGGGCACCCGCAACACTCTACTGTTTATAGGTCTACATGTGCAAAATACGACCAGAGATGTACGTATACGCCGCAAATTCTACGCCGCAAATGCGGCGTAGACTTTTTTTTATGCTAACGCTTGCGGCCACATTTTTTTGGGTAGTTTGCGCTTGAGGCTACGCCGTAAAGTTTTCGCGGTTTTTTAGCGCATAGCATCAACGCATACTTTTTAATGTCTTTTTTTTGCTACAACACGCCAATACCTTCCAACAAAACCAAAACACAGCAAAATGTCAGATGAACACTTTCAGATGCTTGTGTTTCTTCGTGGAAATTCAAAATAAAACTTGTTTGTTTCAAGTGGTTTATACCGTGTGAATGTTTGGCACCTAGCAAACAAAATGAGTTTACGCCAGTGTATGCGCTTACGCCAGTGTATGCGCTGACGCAGCCAACTTTTTTTACAAGTTGCGTTGACGCATACGGCGTATGGTTTTTCGAACGTTTGCGTTAACGCTGACGGCGTCAATATTTTTTGTATGCGCGTACATCACTGAATATTCCTGGATACAAAATGCATAATTTCAGTACACTCTCATGGTCATTCAAATATAAAGACAAACCGACAATGTAAATATGATTCAATGTTAGTTCAAAGGGACCAGTTAATATATTATATAGCTAGGCTATACACTTTCAATTTTAAAGAACAATTTTACATAGGTACACAACTGTTTTTGAATCACAATAACATAGAAATTCATGACAGTAAAACAAAGCCTTAAATTCTTAACCCAAAAAAGTAGACATAAAAACAGAATCTTCAACATTTAAAGTAGCATGCCACCACTTATCAGGAAAATATATAACCTCGCCTGGATTTAAAACACATTCATGAATCGACTGAATTGAAGTAGCAGTTTCATAATCTTCTACGAACCATCTAAATGTTGTTTTATCGGGATCGAAACTTGGCTTTTGATTAAATGGCGACAAAAACCATCTTTTTCTCCCATGTATGACTTCAGCAAATCCTGGACCATGGAAATGAAAAGGGACGCCTGTCCCTGCCCCAGCAATCCCAAAACTAAGTGCTGGTGATTTATTTGGCAACTCATAGGGTGGAATGACATAATGCTGAAATAAATCTTCCCATTTCGAATAGTCATGATTTCCAAAAAAGTAAAGCGTTTCTTGGCCTGATTTACTAAAATCTTGTGGTCGTAAAATTTGCTCCATGTACTCAGTGAAAGTTAAATACACCTTGTCATATGAGTGCGTGTTTGCTGTGCTGAGAGTTATAGTTCTATCTCCATAGCTTTGAAGCAAATTTCCTTTTCTGCAAAGCTCTTGAAAGTGTGCATTATTGGTCACATTAACGAATATAACTGGAAGGTTGTATGCAAAATCACGTAGAAATTGTTCTTGAGATATATTATTAACTCGCTGGATGTTGCAAGTATCAGAAGACAACATGTCAGACAGAGACTTATTTTTGGATGATCCCCATTCACCACATCCAGATGAAGAAACACACAAACTTTCTTCTTTGACAGTCTGGTAACTTGACGTTGGAGATATAACAATAATACACAGAGCTATCAGATTAAAGTAAATCATATTATCTCTTACTTTAGTATTCTGTATTCATATAAATTTAAGTTCTTGAAAAAAACCACTCACATTACGGTGCTGCAGTACCTATAGCTAAAATTAAAATATTTTAAGTTTTTAAAATGAAATTACAGCTTAAAAATTGTAATTGGTCTTGTGAGCATTTTCAATACAATTCAAACCAGAAAATATTTAAATTTAGTACTTCGCTTAGACCAGAGCTACTAGTTTTTCGGATTACGGTTATAATTGGGAGTCAAGGTTTGTTAAAATTATGGTCTGACAACCCTTCAAAATGTCTGCTAATCCCTGAGAAAATAGTGACAAAATACCAACAATCCCTGGGCCTGGCAATAGTGCCATTGCTCGACAACGTCAGGCAACTTTTAAGAATTGCCAGATCCGCAAGTTTTCCCTGCAAAACCTATGCTACTTTTGCTTCCCAGGTGCAAAAGTTTTTAACAATTACGGAGTGTTGTATCATTAAATCGTTTGATTTCCTATTATTTCCAATTTGCTTCAATCTGTACTACTTTAGTTAAACCATCTGGCCACGCTGAAATTTTGAAAAATTGCTTTGAATTTAGTGCATTCTGAGAGCATTTTCAACAAAAATGTGGTATGAATATTCCTGTAAAATGGTGCTGTCCGGTCACAGTGGTCCGGTGGCATAGCAAAAGGATAAGATCAAGTTTTCTTTGGCATTTTTCAGAAATAAAGCTAAGTCTCTATGTTTTCTTGTTTCTAATTCCTGGATAAGATATTTGACTGTTTGGTATTGGCAAAACTCGCTCTTTTAATGCAGTTTCGTTTAAAATTAGGCAAACTTTGTTTTAGAGACATAAAGAGACTGAAAGCATCATTCTCAATATCGTGACGTCACACGCGTGTCAAAGGGGGGTTGAACCATTCTGCGATGGATCCAGTGCTATAGGCCTATAAAAACAAGCATTATTATTAGCATTATTCCATTTTCCACCATCGGGCATAAGCCTGGGTATGACAAAAAAATATCCAAAGTCATCTATTCAATATACTAGGCTAATGCGGCAATTGTTTCACGCAATCGTCATTCATCACGTTTTCTAAACAAATTGCGTAGGCTATTTCTCCACATACCATTCACCAAGTGAAATGAGTTTTCTCCAAGATTTTCTTTATGTTTGTGGATTGATTTGTTTTCAAGAGTTTGCTATCTTTTTTACTACCTCAGCAGTCAGCATAGGCTACAAACTTTCTTCAAATAAACAAGCAAAATATAGAGGTACGACAGATCCTCTTCGTGCCCTTGATTGAAAGACCATGATTCATAAGCGGCGTGAAATTTGGAATTGAAATAGTATAGGCCTACCTACCTTCGATTTGTATTAAGGTTGGCTTGATGAAAAAATTGTGAAACCTTTAAGTTCAGACGGAGACGGGAGATGGGTTTGCTTATTTGAAACAAAACTTTTTTGCTAGCAAATGATGCCAAACTGTTTTTGATATTCATTGGACCAAAATTCCGGAACCTTTTGCTTGACGATGGCTTCAAAAAATAGCTAAGCCTCTCATGCTAGAAAGATGGGTTAGATTAAAGTGACGTGTGTTTGTTGGTTGGTTTTGAATCTTTATCCTCGGACTGACAAGGCCTTGATGGGTTATTCCTGGTAGTTCCGCATACTTGTGAATTGCAGAGGCTCTTGACGCAGGGCCGGTTACCGAGATTGGCAGAGTGAAGTTTTCCGATTGTTGAAGTCTTGCTGCCGGAGAATTATTCCATTCACTAGGTGCCGCTGAATGGCAATTATAATTTTGTATTTTTCTCATTCTGGTTTATTTGCCAAAAACAAGAACATAGTACATGTTTGATATAGTTATTACTTGATGTAATTTGCTCTGTTTGGCTTTGAGCACTTTTTGTAGTATTTATTGTTTAGTACATGTTTGAATTATGCATGTAATATACAGATTACACAATGCAAAAGTGGAATTAGTTCCCATAATGACAGGGAAACAACGAGACATCCATACGGACGGTCTACTAGTCAATTGCCACCCCACAGAATGACGATTTGGCCATTACAAAAATGCTACAGAAAGACACTCATTTACTTCATGATTGTTGGAATTACCCTTTTACTTCTGTTAAACCAATATAATTTTCACCTTCGGCACAATTGACTGTCAAATGTTATCATACAGCCCTCAGTAGTTTTCATTATGCGAAACTTCAATCTTTTCATTGATGTCTTTTGCGCCATTTTTATGTGTGAAATCTAGCCCTAGCTGGTCTGTTATCTATTAGCCTACTGTCTACGGAACAAATAATTTTTTGTGATGAAGCAGTAATTGCTTTAAGAAATAGGTTTGATGTCTCGGACTGGGAAAGCTTCTTGCATAGCTTAATCCTGGCAGTTTCGCATACTTGTAGAGGCTTTGAATCACTCACGCAGGCCCGGTCACCGAGATTGACTGAGTGAAGTTGCCAATTGTTGAAGTCTTGTTCAACAAGGTTCCGCGCAGTGGCGTAGCCAAGGGGGGGTTTTGGGGGTTACAACCCCCCTTTTGGCACGCGTGTGACGTCACGATATTGAGAATGATGCTTTCAGTCTAAAAAAAAATTGCCTAATTTTAAACAAAATTGCATTAAAAGAGCAACTTTTGCCAATACCAAACATCTCAGCCAGGAATTAGCAACAAGAAAACACGGAGACTTAGCTTTATTTCCTAAAAATGCCGAAGAAAACATGATCTTATCCTTTTGCTATGCTACCGGACAGCACCATTTTACAGGAATATTCCTACCCACATTTTTATTGAAAATCCTCTCACCCCCCGCCGCTGGGTGGTCAAAACCCCCCTTTCAAAATTCCTGGCTACGCTACTGGTTCCGCGGAACCCTGGTTGAAAACCACTGACTTACAGCCTGAACTATATCCGTTTTAATTACTAAGTAGAGACATAGAGAGTAGAGAATGTGTTAGCTGTGGACAGAGTGGTTCTATTGAGTTGAACCGGGTGGGCTACTAAACGTTTTCAGTAGGTAGGCTACATAACGTTTTAATTCCAAAAAAAGAATATAGCTAAAATTTCATGACTCAAACGTAAGCTTTAGGTGCATACAAACCAAGATATTTTATCAGCACGTGTTTCCACGTCATAATTTTGATATAAACTGGCAAAACGGGCTTTGTAATGGAAAAGCGTCACATGGGGGAGGGGGGTTGACAAAAACGTTACGTTGGCGTCACATGGGGGAGTGGGGGGGGGTCAAAAATTCGGAAAAACAGCGTTACGTAATATTTGAACGCTCCCTTGTCGGGGAATTATTTCAACCATTAGATGCCGCTGAATGGAGAGCAGTCCTTAACTTGCGTTGCTCAAGCGCACACCCTGAGAGTCGAACCATCGCAGCTTGATCTTGAAGCTTCTTCGTTCCAGAAATGACACGCTAATATAACATGGTTTCAGGCTTAAAAAGTCTTTTTATTACAGGAAAAAGTTTAGTCATATTTTCTAGCGGATCAAATTAGGCTTACTAATTAGGGCTTTTCTGGGAACCAATGTAAAGTAAATGTATGTTTGAATCTTGCTGAAAAAGTAAACACCCAGTCAATTCAAATGAAAATTAAACTTTTAATACAACAACACAGAAATAACATAAAACTACACAAGGTTACAGAAAGTTACATCGGACTAAACCCCATATCCAGAAACTTCTCCGCCACCACATGTTGACCGAGACCACGTCTCGAATACACAAGTAGGCTAAACTAGGTGTGAATAATAGGCGCTAAACAATTTATTCAACATGAAAAACATAACTCACAACCATTGTTAGAATGCATGATGCTTGAAAAACGAATACTTATCGTAAGCTAAACCTGCCACATATAGGCTACATAAGTCAACCTTGAAGATTGCGATATCCATGTTGAAGACATGAGACATGGTTGTTCAAATATCATATGAAGCAGTTTTCTTGCTTTTTATTAACACACTATATTGCCCAAAATTGAACACGTTGCTTTGCTGCCTATACAACGGAATGCGACGGTTATGAACTATCCCCGAGAAGCATCACGTCATATTTGAACAGGCCCATTCTTATCGGCAGTTATTCAATATTCAATATGGCAAGTGCTCTTTTTAAATACCGTAGTCCGTAGGGCGTACAGGGCCGGATTTAGCTGATGGGGGGCCCGGGGCACTTTTAGATCGGGGGGCCCCCCATGCAAAATTTTTTTTTGCGCCTACGGTGCGAAAAACCACCTTAACGTCTACAGTAGCATTAATCCAGCACTGCACAGCATTTTGCAGAAACGTCAAAGACTAAAAGAAAAAAAAATTAACACAAAATCACATTTTTTCCACGTAGAGGGGCCCTTCAGAAGTCGGGGGGCCCGGGGCACCTGCACCCTCTGCCCTCCCCCCTAAATCCGGGCCTGAGGGCGTAGGCTATATAGTAAATCAGCATTCAGTAGTAATTGTAGTAAATAAGTGAACTTGGAAAAATTTCCAGGTTTGGGTGAGAAATTACAATTTGGTAAACAAAACGAAATTGCTTGTGCTTACTACCCAAAGAAAGGGAAAGTGTGCGCATCGAAGAAAGTCAAATTGCACTGTTTTGTCAAAGGCTTACACATAACACATCACATATGACTTCTTGTGCTGCAAGGAATCCAGTAATAAAAAGAAAATGTAGAAATTTACTCTAGACCGCCATTATATATGTGAGGACATTTTCATAAAGATCACTACTATGGCATAAGTGATTTGCAAGAAGTGAAACGTAGTACAATATGCGCAAATTATAACTAAAAGAAAAGTTAGCTGGAAAATACAAGAATCACAGCAGCATCAAATACTTAAAAAGAAGTGACATCACAAACTTCAACAATAGGGTCACTGCCATACACACAGATGGCAACCGACGATGGTTAACTTCAACTAATCAACAAAAGTACAATGGTGTGACAAGACGTCTATGCCAGGTGCATGGAGCAAACAAGCTCGTTGGCCATCTGAATGCACAAATATGGAAAAAGCAGTCTAATTTAGTTAATACAACTCGCTCGATATGGGTCGGCTTATCCCTGCTCTTCTGCAAGTGCCCTTTGAACAAATCAGCCACCACGTCACAGCTTTAATAAAATGATAATTTACTACAAAAATGTAATTTTTGTGTTTATCAACCAAATTTAACTCCAAAGTATCGACCAAAATTAACTATAAAGTAGAAGGAGTGCCTCCAAACAAACAGGCAAGCGATGCAATTTCAATCTAACTTTGTCTATTTTCACGAATGAACCAATGAAAAAGCGCTATATTTCGATGCATTACAGAAGAACATCTCTTTAAAAAGCAACAAACAGACGCTTCAGCACGTTTCGAACAGAAATAACTTATATTATGATTAAGGCATTGATGTAAAGAATCTACTGTAGAGATAGAAAATTCTTTGAAATCACAGTTCACGGTATCACGATGCGAGATGTGTCGACAGTGGCTTTAATGAAAAGAGCATTACCTTTCAAATAGCTATGATCTTTCAGTTCTTTGTGAGACAGAAATTTAGGATACCCAAAGCCAAGGTTTGAGTCATTTTTTGAGTCTAAGGTCGGCTGTTGAAAGTTTTTCCACGTTGGATCAGGTGTAAAGCGTACAGTGATATGACTGCGTTTGGATGACAAGGGATCTCCCTGGTCTAGTATAGAAAACGTTATGTCGTGTGAGAAGGGCCATTCGAGAAGTGAATCGTATTCCCCGGGTAACACCCGAATGTAGAGGGATAAATGAGAATTGAGTCCGCTACCGTTTCCGTTTAGAAACGCGGAAAGCTGAAGTTTGTATCCGTAGCGGTGAGTGAAGAAGGGAGGGCTTTTTAACTCGATGAGTTTGTCCTTTTGCGCCGATTGCAACTTCTTAGAATAGTCGCTTATTTTCCAAAGCAAGATACCGTTTGTGTTCATTGAAAGATCGCCAACTTGTTTCTGCAGTTCGCCAATTTGTTGTTTTTGTGTCTTCACGAGCTCAAACATACTTCGAATGTGGACGCTATTGGCTTCCGCAAGATGGCGGTCAAGATGATATCTCGGGCACTAAAGAAGCAAATAAAAAGTGTTGTTAAAGGCTTGATATTTACAAAAATAACAACATTTGAACATTAAAAAATACAATGCTTCAAGAAATTACATCATGGTTGTCTTGAATAATGTAAAATTTGTCTAATTTCACTCGTAATTTATCCCAAATCTTCAAGGAATAATAACAAGCTTTAAAATAAAAACCGTGAGCTGGATCAAAGGAAACAAAAACACTTACAAAATAAACTCAGAAAATTCGGGCCTTTCATTTTCTAACATTAAACCCAACAGATTTCTTAGAGAACTTCTCGTCTTACATGATTTAACCTTATCTGTTGATTACAAAAAACTTATCAAACCGATACCACTCAATTCTGTAAACACAAGGTACAGTATCAAATACTAGCTGAAAATATAGGTAGGTTCCTTATCAATGTTGTGTTTCCCACGCCAAACATAAAATCGCTTTCACCAACATAGCAATGAAGTAATGGCTTTAGAGGCTTATCAAGTTATAGATTATACTCAACAAGTTGTACGGAAGGTTTAAACAGATGTCGTAGTTTTAGATTAGATTTCCTAATGACAAATCGTCTAAGTCTAATCATAGATTTGTGTCAATACAAAATCTTGTTGAAACTAAACTGACACTAAAAACTTGAATTTTCCGGTTGATTATTCGCTGGTTAATTTGTCGCTGTTCTAATGACTCACGACATTTTGTCAACGTCAAACTCCAACTTTTGCGACACGTTAGTCATTGAGACTTCCCAATCCCTACAGCTTACCCACGCAGCATGCAAAGCCGTTTAGAAACACAAACCTAACTAATAACTCATTTCATTGTGAGAACAGTTTTTGTTGTAAACCGGAAAATACCACAAGGTATGAAATAGGCCCTCTGCATTTGGGTTACTTTGAGTATACCAACAAGTAAGCCCACAATTGCTCAAAACCGTTCTTGATGCTCTAAAATTGCGCATAAAATTATCTTTCTTTTAATTAACTATAAGTTTACCGTGGCATACGAGTCTATGAGTCTATTACGTATTACAACGTTATGCTGGCGTTTATAGTTTATGAGTTCATTCTCCACCAGCTTGCTGTGTTTTTCTTTTCGTATTGTTGCAACATACCCTTAGTTTGTATGTTTTGTGGCGAGTTTAATAATTCCAGCTGGAGGGAAAGAATCTAAGTCTAACCAACACTATAGTGTCTTTTGGTTTGTTATTTCCATATGACTCAGTTTCCAATGATCGTAATGCGATGCCATACATTATATTAGCATATTATTGATATGTTTCTTGTTGCAAATAAATAACTAGGTTAGCAATTAAAAAATGTAAATAAGCTTACAGCAGAGAATTAGCACTTCTACTGTATGTGTTTGGCAAATTTCAACAACGTCAAAGTTGTATCGAATATGGCGAATTAAAAGCATGCTAGCAAGTGCATTATCCTACTACTTAACTTTTAATCAATTTCTAGAGATGTTGAATTGACCAAGTGGCTTAGTTTAGTCGTTTCAAAAACTGCTTAAAATTGTCAGCGCCTATAGTCTGGCTGGCCAGTGTCTTGCGAGAAACGGCAGTCACGCTTGACTGCTTGCAAGTCAAAGTTATCGAGAAAGAAATGTAAACATTTCAAAGATGATGAGTGGGTGACTTCTTCTGGTGCCTGTCAGCAAAGTAGCCTATCACAGAAGAAAAAAAAGGTACGCAACTAGCCAGCTGGACTTCGTAATATATTCACGCTTGCAACCGGTTGCGCAATGATTGTGTTCGGAAGCAACATTTCTAGCTTGAGCAGCCCAACCTACAGTCCCTTTTCTGACTGTTTATCATTTGAACGTACAAAACTTTTACGATTGAAATTGCCTACTTTACAGAAAAAACTCTTTTTATGTGACACTGACTGAATGTTATAACGTCAATGTAGTGAGTAAATAAACAAGAACAGAAACTGTGTAGAGAAACGAACGTGTTAGTCATAAAGGAAATGCCAAATTTTCAGCTGATTTTCGGATATTTTGCCTTAAAACAACTCGGGGTTCATGAAAGTTTGTTGGTTGCGGTGGATAAACATGTTTGTCGTTTACCTTGTGTTTGCAGCCGGCTTCTTTGAAAGGGCAAACGGTTAAAGCAGATTTACAATTTTCTTTCAAGTGCGATTCAAGTTCTTCACGGGGAATTTTCATGACGTCACACCGGTTCGGGCAACCAATCGGGTACCGGGGACAATTTCCATGATGAGTCTGTAAAGGAAATCGCGATGTTGAAAAGAAATAAGATTTAAACTTAAGTAGACAGTGATGAGCCTGAATCTACACACGGAGAGATTGTATCATCTGATAGATACGTGGCTAAACTTAACGTTGTCAGTGGCGTAATCATCAAAAGTCCAGACGGTCAAACATCCACTCGCGAAAAGCTGCATTACATTTGTGGCTCACGTTTAAAACCTAACATTTACGTCAAATGTATAACCAGTGCAGCCTATTTCAGCTGTGTCTGCCTCCCTGACATTAACCTAGCCACGCCAGTGATTTCTGACAAAATAGGTTAATGTCACTTCATTAACTTAAATTTGTAACATTTCAAAACATGTAAATATAAATCATACATTTAATATAGCTACACTTCGGTCTAATCAATCCTCATCAAAAGTATTGTCTTCATATGTCAATCATGCTACAACAACTTGCTACAGAGAAGTTCGTTGTATTGACATAAACTACTCAATCAACAATGACTCAACCGCGGATTGTTTGAAAAGTAATTGATCAAGATGACAACTTTTCATGAGAACGGCACCAAGTCGAACTGTGTCGGGGTGAACGAAATCACTTTCTCGTCGAAAGTATGCAATAAATACCTGCAGGATGTCGAAATTAAAATCTTTTGCACAGTGGGCACACTTGGTGGCCCGCTTTGGGCAGTCTCCCGTCATGTGCCGGTTGAGGTATTTTCTCAACATTTTTGCTCCACATTTGTTTTCACAGTGAACGCTCTCCATGGGGCAGCAGCCGTTGTGTTCTTCCATCTTCAAAGAAATATATCACCATCATATAACGACGTTGAAACTACGTAAGCACAGCAACATTTAAGGGTGGCGAAAGGTATGGACTGCTTTCGTGACAACATGGAATCAACAAGTTCCAACAAAGCAAGGGAAACTAAAAGAATTTGTTTCGATCTGTGTCCTGTTTTAAAGAGGAAACGAGGAAGAAATATTTTGGAATCAAACCCACCCGCAAGTCAAAACAATGCTCTATGATGAAAACTACACGAAAAAATGCTGTGCAGCCCTAGATAAATTAAGCTCGCTCAAAGGCTCAAGTGACGAAGAAGTCTCGAAGACCTAAATCAAGAATGACATGTTTCCTCATTTTCGAATCTCAACTTTAAAATTGGAACTGATGATGAAGTGCAATCAACTTGAAACTGATGAAGTGCAATCGCAATCAACCACAGAAGATAAACAAATCTGTTACTTTAATAAATATGACAACAAAATGATGGAAACAAAAATACAAAAGGTTTTAACACGGGGACGTAGCTTATATTGACAGAAGCCAACGGTTTCATATGTAAATAAACGATGAACAAAAGCCACACCTGCTCTCCAGTAAAGTCTTTCGCACAGAAGTCACAAACGACCCTTCTTTTCAGGCAATCATACTCAAGGTGATCTGCGAGGTTCAACGAACGAACTCTAACCCCACATCGATTGGGGCAGTCCTTCTCGCTATGGCTGCACTTGTCCACGTGTGCCTGTGAAGATAAGATCACTGTTTATTATCAGCATTGTGACAAGCTTATCACCCCGAATCTGATGATGAATGCATACAAGACCAATCAAGACCATACAAGACCAATCAATCATTGAACGCATGTGGTCAACAAGATGGAATCCAAACCATTAAAACCTTTACCATTTTGATTCAAAATTTAGTTTTGGAAAAGCACATGCAAAATTACAATACTTATTCTTAACTTTTGATTTGCAAAGGCCAATCACGGCCTGGGCCAATTTTAACAATAAAACATTTAATTTTAGTACTGGTTAAGCTTTACCACAGTGTTTACCCAATCGTCCCAAAGATGTGAATTGCCTACCTGCTGCTAGAATCACACACTGGTACCTGAATTGATGTTAGCCTAACGTTTAAATTAGAATACGAGCTAGACAGTGTGTAGAAACACACCTTTAGATGCTGAAGTTTTCCAGTCCACTTGCAGCCCGCAGGATAGTTGCTGCAGTGAGTAGTCAACGCCATTATGGCAGAATCCAAGTCTGGGTCGGGATAAATCTGTGTGAAGAAAAACAGTCTCACAAAAAAAAGAACATTCTAAAGCAAATACGTTAAAATTTTAGTCAAAACTTTTATAATACACGTCAACTGGTATCCTACATAGGGAAAACTTTGTCTGTGTTGGAATTCACTTTGTTTATATCTAATGGACCTTGAATGTTTAGTAGCTGATATGATTTTTGACTTGTAATGCAATAAAATATGTTTGCATCGGCATCAAGCAGTGTTCCAATGTTGTCAAGGTTAATCGTTGCGATTATTTTCTGTATGCAAGGGCACTGAACAGAGGTCTTTTTGTGCACAAAACGGTTTTGTTTTGACGTTTACTTAATGCATAAATTGTTTGATACGCCACTCGACTATAAATTAGCTTTTGAAGACTTGTTTTTTGAAGGCCTGGCTTTGACAAGGCATATGGCATGATGGATGACTGTACCCTTGGGACAAAAGACGAAAAAAAATAAAACGGATAAGAAAAGCAGCATACGACAGGTAGAAATACAACTGGGAATTAACAGGCTGAAAAAAGTCTCATTAAAATAATTAGATTATCATATCAAGGTGGTTTCTAAATAGAAATAACCGAGTGATTTAGCGCATGTCTCCCACACAACTGGCAAACGATGTTGCGATCAACACAACGTGTGGAATGTAATCACGTTTTCACAAAGTAAGAAAAAATGAAAAGACCGTTCAAGTGGTAAATTATAACAGAACATTACTTGCCATTAATTTTCTGGATAAAAATGATCATTAAATGTTATCGCACGAACATCAATCGTCATTTGAGATAAAACCGATACTTGGTGCATTTGTTCAGTGTAAACTAAACATTACCTACGGTCCTACGCCGTTCTGCTCCGAACTTCAAAGAGTTAAAATTTCCATATATGCAATATGTATTTATTAAATTTTATCTCTAGCCAATACTCGTGAATCGAATTCAAACTAGCACAAATGCAATTTCTACATTATTTCAACGTTTGGCGACGTTGAATTGATGTGGTACTGCTATTTTGCATTCATCAAATGCTGGCATTTGCACAACAATCAAACCTCTTAGTGTTACTTATTAAGTAAGAATCGATTTCGCTACAGTAATAGGCTAATAGCATCTTCAGCTAGCACATGTAAAAAAGAAAAAAAGAAAATTTGAAAATACGTAAAACGAACAAATAAAGCAAACTCAGATATTATCAACATGCATAAAATTCTATTTTAATTGAATTGATTTGAATTGATGTGAAAAGAATAATTTTGTTGATCATGATACTGGAAATTCTTACAAATACGGATATATCCGCGCGAAGTGGCTTTCAAAAAAGCTGGCGTGCCATCTGACTACAATCTAAAAAAAAGAGCACAGGACTTTGTGATCAGTGATCACGTCTACGCAAAAACCACGCATGTGATATTAGTAAGCGCTTTTGAAAAAAATGCAACCTGATGCCAGCAATTCACCGCCCCCGAGTGGATTTCATAAAAAAAATGCTTATCTCAAAATTGCACGGGTCTGTTGAAACCGACAATTGGACATTCGATGCAATTCTATATTTTCCTCCCACGCAACACTAACTTCTATCGCTCTGTAAGAATAAAATGTCACTAGACATTGAATATTTGAAAATAATGCCCAGTTTATTTTGTCATTTAAGCTCTGATGTAACACAAATGAACGCATCAATGCGTCACGGAAATGGAATGCCGTAACAAGCTGTGAACCTGTCCTAGCAACTTGCCTGAACTTGAACGAAATGTGACCTTCAAAGATGTACGCGACGTTCCCAAAAATGTCGCTCAAAACCAAAGATGAAAAATTGATCAGTAGAAAAATATTCTTTAAAACCTGATCGTCACAAGAGGATTAGTTCAAATACAATTAAAGATTTATTCTTTATCCATTCGTGTTTTGATCGTAAACATTACTGAGTAAAGTTATACCCAGTGTTCAAGATCAGTTTTGATTAATTCGTTCTTTAAACATGGATAAGTTTTTCTGAGAGAAATTGTTGCAGCTTTTTGTTGATAGCTGTTTACTAACAATGGCAGCAGAAGTGGAAATATTTATAACAGCTAAAATTAGCGACGTCGTTGAAACTTGGCAGAAAAGAATGAAAATGTTCAAAATCATTACCTAATTCAAGCGTGTCGGACAAATACAAAAATATCAGTTCTATTGTCTGCGTACAAGCCGAGTGTGCACCCAATAAAGAAGGTAATTAAATTTTGTATAAGTGGACAAGCGCATATATAAAATACTACAAATGTTAACACTGATTAAAGTACCCAGCTCCAAAAATTGGGAGTGGACTATGTTGTACACTTTCGAAACCCAGCTAGTGAAGGACAACATGCTGATTTTCTTTTGTATGTGTTTTCTTCATACTCTGAACGGCTGGGACATTGAAGTGATTTGAAAAGCCCAGTTTTCATCATTTAAGTACGGACAATTGCTTCGGTAAACATAAGACGACCCCATCCAGCAAATCAATCCTTTTTTCTTTGATTCATCCTTTGTAGACGTTCAATAGTTGTAAAAAGGAAACTCATTTTTTGGCTGGGTGGAGTAAGGGTATTGCAATGCCAGGTATATATCCCCTTTGTCTTACTACCGATCATAAAAACTGCTATCGTTTCGACGTCATTTAATCTGAAATTGCTCTATTGATTCCGGTAATTTTAGTTGAAGGACATTGTTATTTTAGCATTGATTGGTTGCATGAGGCTTTGAACAGGTTTAATCCGGTCACAACAGGTCACTGCCATAGGTCAAAGTTGAAACAAATTTTATCAAGATGATCTTGGTGATATCGTTTTTGAACGAATTTGTTTCAAACCTTACTTTAATTAAAGTGCGTTTTCTATTTCTATTTAAAAATATTTTTTAAAAGCAAGTATTTAGAAGTGAACCTGCTGACATTAATGATAATATCAGTAACTGCCACTCAATCGGTCAAAAAAAATCTCAATCAAGTCTTGTAAGACGTAGGTCTACATGTTGTTTTAGTTTATGCAATGTCCATTGATCATTTGCTAAAAAATTGGCTTGTGATTTGCGCTCATCTGTCGCCAGGTAAAAATGGAAGACGATAAAGAAAAACAAAAGCGTGGCACTTAAATTGCGACAATAAAAAGAAACCAAAGAATGGTTAATTTCAATTCACTCCAACCTAGTAATATGACCTTTGACTTTTTGTCGTTTTGTAATTACAATATAGCTTTTTTGTTTTGCTGGACGCACCAATGGTTGGATTTTACAGCGTTTGCCAATGCCTGCTGCCAGGGGCTCTATCCACTTTTAGAATTCGGGGGGGGGGGTGATTTTGAATAGTGGGTGAAAATCATCATGGGCTAGTCATTTCAACTTCCAGACCCCCCATTGCAGCATCGCCTGCCTCGTTGTTCAGGATTACCAAATCAAAAAAGTGATAACAGCCGAAACATTTTTTTTTTTTAATTTTGATCAGTAAAATATCACAAAACCTTTTCAAAGCCAAATGAGTGTGTGTGGGGGGGGGGGTGATTTTGCATTACTCACCCCACCCCCCACTTCAATGAGTGGGGGGGTGATCACCTCCTTGGATATAGCCCATGCCTGCTGCCGTAGTCCATGCCTGCTGCAAGCAAGATTGGTTTCTGTGGTGTTTAATCGACGTTATCGCATTGTTTTAAGGCGAACACAGCACGATAATGAAATTATCACAAGCGATTTGTTCATTTTGTGAGTTGCTCGTTTTGTTTAACCGCAAACACAACTTCGGTTCCATGCCTGGACAATTAGGCGATAAAATTGCACTTTATCTTTTAATTTTATGTTATTACAAAGAAATGATTATTCCCAGTAACACAAATAACCAACAATTTCAGAGCTAACTCCCACAAAATAAGTCATAATGAGGAACTACGAACCGCTAATGGTCATTAACTTTGTCGCTAAGTTTCTGGCATTTGAATTTTGGCATGAAAGGTAGCAAGAAAACAAAACAAGAATAACTTCTTTTACAAATCGCATCTAACATATTATGTCATTGCAATTTGGAGACGAGCTGATAGGCGATTTGATTGTATCGCAATATCAAATTACTTTTGTTGGGCAATTTTGCACATTTCCTTGCTGGTAAGATTGAGATATAAAGTATGGTAACTACTATTTGAACCGTTGAAGACAAAACTGGGTTACTGCTATTTGCAACAGACTGCTTTCCTAAATACAGTAGGCCTACGTATTGGTTTTGATGCGGTATGGGCTGTGTAAATAAACTTGGATCCCCTGCTAATTGCCGGGGTTGCCCCAATCGCCCCCTACATCCGCCACTGACAATAACTTACTAGCTTACAAAAGGTCATCAATGTAATACTTTTGGCAAGAACCAAATGAGGAAAGCGATTTTACCGAACAGATATTTCCCACTACCCCAGCAACTAAGAACAGTTAGTCTTTTCCATGCTTTCAAATGATAAACTGACGTGAAAATGTCGCTATTTACAGGGGCATTTACGCCTATTGAATTTCCTCTCAAAGAATAAGAAACGCCTATAGGACAGTGCTTGTTGTTTGTACTGAAACAAGAGTGTGTGGGGATTAAGTCCTACATTGTTGAATCTTCGCAATGCCATAGCATTAAGTGAACAAAACCAACTTGAAAAAACAACAATTTACCTTGGCGTAGTCCAAAGATAAACGATCCACTGGGCAACTGAAAACCCCTTCACTGTAAAAAAAAAGTAAACGTTATGAGCTTGTGAGAGATATATAAAAAAATGGTTCTATGATGTCTTAAAACATTGCCTATCACTTATTCAAAATTGAGATAATCGTACAAAATCTTGTTTGATGCACAAAACATGACATCTGAGTAATTAATCTGATTGATGTGCATTGCAAGATTCTGTGGCTGATACTGTTTTGACTGCGCAACTACCACAAAATAGAAGCTGCAAAGTTTTGTCAAAAATATAATGTATACGGTATACAAAATTTTCAACCTGAATGTAGACTTTTTGTACAATGTGTGCGTGCGATCACGTGGTATACTGTACAGTAATATGCAATAGTACTTATGTATGTGCATAAGAGTATTTATTTGTGGCTTAATAGTAATATTACAGGTTTATACTGTACATCAAGTTCAATAGATTTCCAGCAGCAATGAATTAAAGAATGGTGGATTTTTGTCATTTCACAATAGCTAAGATATTTTATTGACAATCCTTATTCAACTTTGTGTAGGTGCTGTGAGTATATCACTATGTAAGCTAAGTGAGGCCTCTGGACCTTACCATAAACAACTTTTAAACAAAAAAACAGCTGGTACTATTAATTACATAGATTGAACTGCCTAGAATTGAACCATGCCTATGAGAATTTTAACCAGCACCTCCACGAGTTAATTAACACTTCAATGCATGTTGCTGCCTGGCAGGCTTCAGACAAGACAACCACGTGGATGATTCGCAGCTCGCTGATGATTTCATAGAAATCTAAACTCGCAGTCATGCTTTCAATATGACGCAGGATACACTCAACTGTGACGAGTCATGCCTTTACGTCAGAGCGGTGAACTTGACATTTTTATTCGGTAAATCATTTCATTAGTTTTTATTCCTTGTTTTGGTTGTTGTTAGTGATAACTATCAGAGATGTTAATAAGAACAAAACGTTCTCTGAAGTGGTTGTAGTATAAAAAATTTCTCAGCGATTGTTTTGCATACAAGTACTCGTACAACCTTGACCTCAAGTGCCGCAAACTTAATGAGATAAATCCTGAACGACACCACGTCACAATGCTTTAGCGCAGGCTAGGGAATTTTGCAACACTCGTCAGCAAAACTTTTCATGCGTTCATCAAGTCTCAAGATTATCTTGCTTTTGCATCTTAGCAATGTTTAAGAGCGTTGGCCACACCAAAAATGCCCACAGTTTTATTACCACGTGTAAGTGTTATTGTTACTTGGAGAAGTGAACTTTCAGCCCACTAACGAGGTTAATCTTTGCACAATATGTGTAGGCTGGCTACTTGAATCCAATCAACAAGCACTTAATTTTGTGAGAAGGGGCAACAGAAAAAAATAGACTGTTCGAAACAATATGGCTTAATTTTAACAACACTTTGCTCGAAGGCGTTTAAAAAGTCTGTTTCACAAGAGCAATGTATCTCACATTTAAGGTCAAAGTACGACTTTATTAAAAAAATATGTTTCCTCGGTAACTCGCTGTGGGTATTTTGTGGGTTGTTTGCTTTTTCGTGATAACGGTAAAGACTTTTTTGTAGCATCTGCATTGGCAATGGGTACAGAGCATAAGCACAATGAAAAGCTGATTTTACCAGGGCTGTACACTACAGTTGGAGTCGTGGAGTCGGTGGGATTTTAGCGTGTCCAAAGTCCGAGTCGTTAAAAAAAAACGGCCGACTTCAGTTTGATAAAAAACCATAAACAATAAATTTTTGTTTGCAATACACTTTTTCAAAATATTGTTGCGTATTTTCTGTATTGCGCTCCAAGCCTTTACCAAAAAATAGAAATGCTGGTACTTGGTTCTTGTCAGTATTGCGAAAATCAATGTTTCAACTTTGATTGCAAATTTAATAAAATGAATTTTTAAAAATATGAAAATAGACAAAATTTCAGAAACATGTGGCAACCCTCTAAAATCTGGCAACACTGAAGCTGGAATCGAAGTCGGCCCGTTATAAAACGAGGAGGCAAAGTCGAAGTCGAATATTTTTCGTCCGACTCCCCAGCCCTGAATTTTACCCTTCCAGTGGGAGTTTCAAACCTAGTGAAATCATATTTTGTACGTTTGCCAGGAGCGTTTGGCTTTGCACAGCTGCGTCAATATTGCAAATTTATATTATATTTATATTGCAAAAATTCATAAACAAAAAGTACATAAACTCTAAAAAGTATTTCTCGAGTTAATGACTTGTGAAAACAAAAAAAGGAAGATGCTTATTATGACAAAGAGGGAAGACTAATTGTCACCTCCTCACGTGGCACAAGCTGGTATGTTTATGTAAAGTATTATCATTAAATATTAAAAAGGTACATTTTAAGCTAATCTTCTGCACAGCCCACGTTTGTCATTAACATTCTTCGTCAATTCTAATGTACTATATTCACGGAAACAACGACAAATTGGTTGGAACAGATGGTTGTTTTCGAAAATATTTAAGACATTGCTGCAACGTTAATTAGATTAATCCTGCTGCAAAGTGCAAATTAATCAGTTTATCACTGAATGACAAAACCCTCGTAGGTTCTGTAAACACAAAGGTCGAAACTGACCCACTTTCGTAGTTTATTGAGCTCTCTCTCTACCATCTTATCAATCAAGTACAATGTGTATTGATTGTTTATATTTGTGCTGAACTGTCGAGCTGGTTTTATGACCATGTTGTTGACGACATGCGCGTTTACTACCCAAGCAACCGCTTTTGCAAAACTGTTTGTAGACTTCATCAAGTTTTGCCAGTTTTCCTTGTACAGTATGTTTTAAATTACAGTAAAGGTTTTTATTTGTTCTAGATATTAAGTGAATGGTGAAACAAGTAACGAAATCAAAGATTTAAGTTGCAATGACAGAATTTGTGAAACAAGATTTGTGGTAAAGCTTCAAAATCCAGGTAGCAAGTCACTACAAAGGCATGTAGCGTAATACACTAGTTGCAAACAAATTCACCACAAACACAGCAGACAAAACCGCATCAACAGACAGGAGAAGTGAATACAAACTTGTGGCTTGGGATGTAACTGACAATGCTGCCGTCACTTCCTAGTGGCCTAGCCAACAGGAGAACGGAAGCATCAGTTCGGAAGACAAAAACATTTGGGAGAAAGTTCATTTACGAAACAATAATTTAAGAGATTATTCTGCTATGCTGAAACTAAACGTTGCAGACCAGTAAATCTTCGGATAAAAGCGAAAAAAATTGACTTACTTTTGCAGTGAATCAAAATATAAAAACTATTTAAGAAATCAAACTAAACTTATCTTCTGAAGTATCTCTCAAGTCTCAACCATTCAAAGCAATTTGAATCGTCTGCGAAACGGTAACTTGCATGAAGCACAAGTTTTGATAAAACGGCTTCGATTAATTGTGTTTTCATCATTCCATGCGAATATCGCCAGCTAACAAAAGGTAATTTCTTTTGAGTATGTCATTTCGACGTCGTTAGACGGTTGTATAAGTTGGGTTGGTCAATATCGTTTAATATCAGAACAGAACAACCATGCCGATGTCTGACTTGCTTTGAAATAACTTTGCCAGCTCACATAAATCTCCATCTTCACATCGTTTCATCGTCCGGCAAGATAACATGATATTAAGTAACTTTTCTTAATTGGTTTAGTGATTGGCTATGTGGGGGGAAACAGAAACAAAACTCAGCTGACTATCTCCAACGGATGTAAAATACGTTTGATTGTCAAGAACAAGACTTATTCGACATGGCCTTTTGTCGTATCTACATTCAGGTTAGTCGATCAATTCTCTTGGACAGCATTTGTGGACTTGCTTTTTATTGCTCTCACACGTGCGTGTTGTGATAATAGTCACTTCAGATCTCATTATTCTTTACGGTGCAATCGAAAGACTTTTGCGTCACTCTAAAGAAGGATTGTCTTTGGTTGTCAGTCAACGAAACAGAACAAAACTTATACAAATAAACATGACGTGGGTATCCTTTATAAAGAATTGTTGAAAATCTTTGAGACGTTAATGACACTAAAAAATTTACTGTCACAATAATATTCATTGAGTGTTTTTAGTGTTATATAATGATCAAACTTAAGCCTGTGTGGCAACACACTTACGTCTTACAATGCCAAAAAATTGTGATATATTTTACTGTTTTGTGAATCAAATAAACAGCAAAGGCATTTCGATAAAATCCAGGTCATAATACCTTTTACTTCATTTAAAGACTTTTTGTCCATTGCTTACACGTCTTCAGAAAAAAAGGAAAATCGATGATGTTTTGGCGAACTATGAGCAAATCAATCAACACGATAACATTTTTCTGGCGATGTGTGAAGTGATGAGGTACCTCCCGTGTGGTGGGGGAGTTACTGCAAGCAAGCTACGTGCGGTTGTGTCCTTACTCGAAAAGTAACCAACAACCTCGTGACATACGCAACAGAATCGCTTCATTTTGTGTGGTCACAAGTACAAAACCATGAAACAAAGAAAATGTATTTGCACATTGCATTACTAAATATTTATTAATTGAACAAGCAAATACAACCACTATTACGACTGGTATCTGGTTCGCGACAGAAACATTGCACGGAGTTTTACGAGAACCTCAATTTCTTTTCAAGCAGATGGAAAGTTTGAATGGTTAGATTTCATATTTTTCCCATAAGGGTTTCTTCCATTTATTCGACGTTAGTATTAACCAGTCACCTAGTCCCGTTTATCAACTGAACAGAGCTTCCGCACTCCAAGATTTTTCATGTTCATACTCGAAAAATGTAGTGTGAGCAAGAATGAGTTAACGAAACAAAAAGATAAACAAACTTACAAAAGCATAAAAAAGGTCATGAACTCGGGGTCTAAAGATGAACATAAAAACCAACCTTTAAAATTCACTTGGAAATATGAAGCGGTTTTAAACACAACATTGTCCTCATCAGGACCTGAGACTTGAATGGTCACTGGTTGAGAGTCGCGTCATTATTATTCAGAGCTCAATGATTCGACAAGACAAAAAAAGAACATTTGAACTGTGACATTTGATACAAATCGCGCATATTTGTTGTGAGAAGCAAGTCGGTTCCTTGCGATCTGATATTGTTTTGAGGTTTCGCTTTCTATTAAGAGTACTAAAGCTTGCTCAGCTTCAAAGAATCATTGAATTGAATCGCAATAAACCAGATAGAACTTACGTCGGTTATCATTTATTTAACTTCTTTGGCGTTAAATCAGACATGAAAATAGGTTAATCTGAAAACAAATGATAACATGACCAACAAAAGAAATTTTGTGCTTTTTAACGTTACTGCAACGTAAACTGATGAAAAAGTTGTTGTTCAGTGAAATTACATGAAACTGTAAAATAGCAAATTCCATTGGCCTGCTTCACCAACAAATGAAAACTGATACAAGATTAAAACAGCTATAAAATCTCAAAAGTCATCACAAGTGAAAATTTCATTGAAAATATCCGTAATGCGAAACAAACAAATAGGAAGTGCTACAGACTGACCGGTGGAAAACCATGTGGACAATATTGTTGAGACTGACTGACCAGACAAACAGCCGTGACTGACCAAAGAGACGAAGAACGGTGTGAAGAGAAAAGTCAATTACTTCCGGTCCAGAGTAGTTTAGATGTAACAACACGCAAGGAGCTTGAACTGAAGCATTAGCAGAAAAGCAATGCTATAAAGATCAAATAAAGTTAATAACACAATATGGACAGACTGCACTAAACCGACCAACACAACTTCATTTTACAAAATGAAGTCGCTTGAACGAGGTTGCCTGATTGTTAGGATGGGTACCGAAAGAAATCCGCTTTTGCCGATTTGTGTGGAATACTAGGAAATCCTAATAACTGTAGCTTAATCGTAGCAAAAACTAGCGATTAAAGCTCCCACACAGCAAAGCAGCCATTTTTTACGTTGATTTAACATCTGTACACGTTGCGTCAATGTAAAAATTGATTGCTTTGCTGTCTTGGAGATTCCCACAATCAACACGAATGTTGAAACTATCGAAATACAGTCATCTTCATAAAATAATAATGCATTATAAATGAAACACTCCTCCTTTTAGCACTGATGGAGGTGGGGGAGTGCAGTGGTAGTCATACAAAATACATCAGCACTTTGGCTCGTCTTATTACTAGATATTAAAAGATCACAATAACCGCCGAGTGAAGAGTTCTTACACTTTCAATTACAAACAAAGCAATACAAAATGCTACATTGAAGTGTAAGCCCAAATCTTGATGTGTCAACGGAGTTGTAACAATGTAACATAACTCTTTTATAAAATTGCTGACCTGCCAAGGACAAGTTTAAAATGACTATTTTTTTGCAACAACAGAAAGTGTTGCCTTGAAGCTGAATCAGCTTGTCATACTAGTTTTAAAACTGATGCTATTTTTCAGTTTTGTATCGTATTGCAAAACAATGACTTTCGGCTAAGTTATTACCAGATCACACAGCGCACATTGTGAGTGACGATACGGACAATCGGACATGGGTCGGGTTGTAAACTAAACAAGTATGATAATTCAATATACTGTATAATAATATACGCACAAAACCCAACCAGACTTCGTCTATCAGTGGATGCGTCGTGGTCAAATCCAGTCAATCGACCACTAGGAATTCTCTCAAACTTTCATTTCAGTTCAGTTGTTTTTATTTCTGACCATCATTTCAGTTGGCCAACATGCTTCTGTTTATATTGTATATGAGCTTTCAAATTTTTTTTTTTTTTGTATAAATTATTCAAGCGGTTTTGAAAATACAAACTTAAAGTTAAATGTGAAGATGTTATACCATTCATGGAGGTTTCCGCTTGAATAAAAGTGGAAATAAGAGCAACGATCGAGTTCAGTAATTTTGAAACCGTTTCACCATGCATCTTGCGCAATCAAAGCCCAAAACGTGTCATTTGAACTCACTTGCAAATTGCCTTTTGGTTTTCATTTATTGCACCATCTCATGAACTATTTGCTTACTACCTAATACCTCATGTATTTCATTCAAGTAACAAAAATAAACGCTGATTTGTGTAACAACCGTTACCAATAAACAAACATTTATATACAACCGAAATTTATGATAAAATTACGTAATTATTTGGATATTTACAGTTTAGATTTTTACATGTTCTTCTGATACGACTTCATCATTTGAATAAGCAAGTAACAAAGATGTTGAATATCGAATAAAATTTTGTAAAGTATGACACAGAATAGAGTTGTTGAGTATGACTACTGCGTATCCCCACCCCCGCGCTTCTTTCTAACAAAACTTCAAAAGGTCAGCCATGTTTACACAGCAAAAATATTCTATCACGTTGCTTGGACGTTGGTTATCGTCGAAGCATTGTAAAAATAGCACGGTGTGAGCTGAATTAATGGGTGCGTATGTCAATCGTTTATTTACACAGTACATTTTTACTTGGAATGAACACATATAATGTCACTTGGTTACCGACCAAGCAGACCCATAGGCATAAATCCAAATAGGCAAATTTTTTTACTTTTTTAAAAGCCTTGTTATCTGATGTAGAATTTATGACAGCAGCATTAAATGTTGCTGTTTCGCACAAGTTTTCACAAAGCGGCCTGTTCTCAATGACAAGGGTTTCATAAAATTTATGAGGAAAACCAGATGAATTAAATAAATTTCAGGAAAAGGTCAGGTAAACTACTACTAAACTTTTCAGACACAGTGCCGAAAATATAGCTGTGTTTGTCATTAACTTGTTTAGCTTAATAAAGCCATTAGTTGAAGTTGAAAATTCGAATCATTGCAAAAAAGATGGCAAACTGTATCCATAAAATGTTTGTTTTTATTTAATCCTTCTTAAAACGTTCACTCACAAATGACAAACCATTGAATAAGACGAGAACTGATGACCACTTACATGTCCGCAGCGTACGCGCAGTCGATAACTATTAAATCCTACAACACCACTTCAATCCTCCTTTATCATTACTAGTTTTGTTAATGATTTTTAAGCTGAGAGCCGCTTTCAACAAGAAAAACAATAAAGATTATATCTACAAACGTTTGCAAAGCAATTCGG
Source organism: Aplidium turbinatum (assembly GCF_918807975.1). Lineage (NCBI taxonomy): Eukaryota > Metazoa > Chordata > Ascidiacea > Aplousobranchia > Polyclinidae > Aplidium > Aplidium turbinatum. The sequence goes on from NC_137477.1 coordinate 22,502,480, forward strand.
ATAATGCTCGCTGTATTGATTTTCGTGTAGGCTACTCCATGGTAGCAGCTACGAGCGTGGACTTCGAAAGCGACAACAAAAGGCTTGAAAACACGGTTTGGCTTTCGTGAGGCTATTAAGTGGCGGCCAAGCACAGCCTTGAATAGGCCAATCACAAACTGACCAAATGCGTTTTCTTCAATGACATTAAGTAGCTTGAAGTGCAACGAGCTCTGTTTAAACAAGTGGCACTTTTGCGAGCTGCAATGACAGCCGGCGAAAAGAAGTAGAGTGGTCTGCAATAGTGCTTTTTTACAGCTGTTTGTTTTTAAAAAGATACTGCAGTAGCTTCCAGTTCAGCTGTGAACTTCTTTCTGTTTTCACAAGAGTTATCAAGTGCCAACTGGTAATCTTGTAATAATGGTAGATTTCGAAAGGAGAATGTGTGAAACCGGCAACGCTGAACTGTATAATGGCTACCATACTTTGTTGTATGAAGTTATATTTCGTTTTTTTTAATAGGGGTTCTGCAATGGGTGAAGATCTGATCTGTTTTTTAATTCTTTGCAAACGTTAAGCTGCTGTAATGAAATGAACCAAAAATTACGATTTAACTTCTCCATATTCTTTGGTTAATTTAGAAAGCTTTGAGCGTTATCACAATTGTCAAAGTATATGGAAGTGCAGGACTAACTCCCTTCGTCTTCAACCGTGGTCAAAATAAGCGCGTTTGTACCAGACAAACACCAATCAAGCTTCTGCTGAATTAAAGTAATTGTACATTGAAATGACACAAAGATAACAGGTTACAAAGACTTGAGTATTGACCTTTGCACTCCTACGCATCCAAGTGACATCATTCCAGCCAAATCAGTCGTTTTTACAATGATTCAACGTATGCAGTGTCGTTTATACCAATTTTGTCAGTCGGAGTAGCAAAGGAGAAAAAGAATCATAATGTACATTGTACAATTTTTTCCCACACATGAAAACAACTAGTTACCGCTTGCGGGTTATGAGATAATGTTGGCCATTGCAAAAGATGGAGCATCTGGAGATATCGCTTACATCTTACAACGCCTAAATTATATTGTTATGTTTTTAGTTTGTCTGAAACCGTCTAACTCTAAAACTTATGTTATATTTGATTCAGTTTCGTATAAAACGATGCCAGCGCCGGGGTCGGTAAAACAAACACATTTGTTGAAAAATGCAGACCTATCTCATATGTGATATCCAGTGTATCCATAACTATTATAATTGTAATATTCATATAATAATGTGTCAGCATTTCTGCGATACAATTGTGTGTCAGTCAGCATAGTGTGTCCGCATACGAAGAACAAGAGAAGTGTAAAGTTTAAAGTTTTAAATGAAATAGATACGTAGTCAATTTGATCGATGAATCTTCTGTACTGCATAATCGACAATGAAGTGATGAAATAAGAGAACAACAGAATATCATGCAGCAATCGAAAACATGTTGAAAAACATGGAAACATGTAAGTTTGTTATTTTTCTCATATCACGTTTCTTTATGGCGGCTGACAACGGGTATATTTTTCAATGTTGGCTAAGATAGCTGACTTCAAAACTTTGAAAGCTTTCAAAATTCTGACCAACAATTAAAACGTTTCAATGTTCTGAACTTCATATTTCTTAAGTGTGAAGAAAGCAGATAATTCTTCCAACCGTAGATTACAAGCCAAGCTCTTGATTGCGAGCCAGTCAGGCTAGAAAAAGTTGCTGTGTGCACACTTTGTTGGCAATGTTTTGGTCAACGACAATACTACAGTACTTAGAAATAAACAGTACTTAGTCTGCTGCTTGACCGAGCTGAAAGAAATGAGATTTTCAATGTTGTTTTACCGTTGTTACCAGTAAAAAAACAATTTTTTCAGCTCGGCAATGACCAACTTCAGATGAGACTTAAAAGCAGCATCACTTTCACATAATTATTGCCTTAGGGCAAAAAGTATCCACATTTAGAAGGTTATGATTCGGATTTCACACACTGTGAGAATGATGGTGCAATAGACAAAACTGTCAAGACTTCAGAAAGTCCTCTTTCAACCATAAAATAAACACAACAAAATAAATTATAAGTATCGCACCATCAAAGCAACGAGGAAAGTTTTACAAATCAGATTCATTTCTGTTTTTTTAACTGCTTACGGCAAGCGAAATTTATGTTTATGTGGCAGTTGTGCAATACTTCAGGACGCCAAAGTAATCCACAAATGTTGTAAAAACATTGAGAGGTTGTTTAAGATTATTTGCAGCAAAATACGTGTGAACAACGTGACGAGCAAACAAATTGAAAAAGTAAACAAAGGATCGTGAAAACAAACATAGATTTGTGGGTGTGCAGTTGGTTTAAATTTTAATAGAACTCGTATTGGCAAGAGTAGTTTAAGAAGCATGTTGCGCATACTTAGGCTTCTATGTTAAAACTTTAGGTGGTGTATTCACCTCCATGGATGCACGAGTCTTTCATAAATAAGGAGGGCGAACTATATCATTAATTACATGTATATTGATAATGGTACAGAAAGAAGTTAGTCCTGCAGTTAACGCTACATATAATGAATAAGATAAATAGTTGATACCGGTATCTTCTCAAATGGTTTACATCTAAGTCGATCAATACTTCTTCCTAACTATGGTCACGGTTTAATTTTCTTCAATTCTAGGGAGGTCATTAATGTACAACCTTCAGCCACACAGGATGGTTTACGACGTAAACCGCACTTACTCATGTTGGCCAGCTTACAAAGCAAAATTATATGTAATAAAAAATTCATAACTCACCCAAGATAATCTTGAAGGCAGGTGTCACAGTAGCGGTGTCGGCAAGCCGTTATCTGTACTGGATCTCTCATGGGAAGATGGCACAGTGGGCATTGGTGCCGTTTTCTTATCTTATCTACAAATTTAGTTTGGTAGCCTGGCATTTTGCAGCATATGCTGTAAACCTTAGGTGGATCAAAGCAACTCCAAGTTCAAAGCACTTCCACTATGGAAACCAAATATCAAACGTTGACAGTTGAAAGATCACCTAGGCTGAAATCTAATCATCAATGACGCTGTAAATCATAAAATCAGTAAGTGTTAAAACTCCCATGTTAAATCTATTGAAAAAGATAAAATATGTTCTGAAAAAGATATTCAAATTCAGTAGGTAGTGGTAAAATTACTTGAAATTGCTCGAGCAAACCTATTGCCAACTGAAACGACCTGAATTTGTACAAGTTTCAAAATATAAGCTGTTCTGTTATCTGCTATGATTAAGTGAAATTCGGTGGCTGCGACAAACTATCAACAATAAAACCAACAGCTGTTCTATCAGTCAATCCAATGTTGTCAATAAATTGTTCGTCAACCTTATAGCCCGAAGAAAGTCGTTTAGATATTTCTAAAACGCTCATAATTATAATGTCTTGAAATGCCAGATTTACTACTGTAACTTTTTTTGCAAAACACGTCGGCGCTAGTCATTTACTATCTTCAGCAAGTTTCAAATTGTCATTCATTTTTAGTGACACTCAACCAGCCGTACACATTCCGCCTCTGTAATGAATCTCGCTAACTGAAGTTTTCCGCCTACTGATGTTAACATTTAACCACCTTGAGTTGGCGGGAAACAAAAAAGGCAAACTTCGAGAAAAAGTCATCATAGTCGCCGCCGCTCCGTGGTGCTATACCATCGCTAGTGCTACTGATTTAATTTTGTTGCATAAATACTAGCATTGTAATTGCTACTGAAAGCCAAGAGCCTACAGGGGTCTCCATTTACAATTTTTGACTATTCAAAATAACTAAGTAAGCTTTTACTAGTTTTAACTTGGTTTTCGACTTTGAAACAGTCAAACAGAGATATCAACTCTTTCAAATGTGGGTTAGTAAATGTGTAGTTGATAAGAGTGGCGTCCGAACGCTGCCACTTAACCAGCACTATAACGCACTTGTAATCTCAGTGACGAACGATTTCATATCGCGTGTCCTTTCCTAATAAAACCATTTCTATACTTTTAAAACAATTCTAAAAAAATTAAACGCAGCCGATATTGGAGTTTGCCATTTCAATTTCCATTAAATGCTGGGATACTGCTTCAACTATAAGCAGTTGTCCATAAAAGATGTCCGCAGTCAGGGGGGTACAAATTGCGGATTTTTCTACGACACGGTACAAAGATTTTGCGGACATGGGGGTCTTTTTTTTTGAAATTTTATGGGGACGTCTTTAATGGAATACTTAACAAAAGTACGGTAACCTAAAGAGGAACAATTGACAATTTTTCAAATTTAAACCTTACAATGCATTATCACATTTCCTCGTTTTTTATTTCCTCGCTGGTATATCGGACACCGTAGGTGGTAGTTTTTATTTCCTTCTATTTTTAAATAAATAAAAACGTCCGAGACTAATAGTCAAACGTGAGCAACAATGTTTTTAAAGTCATGTCAAGTCTTCCGAGTTCTAGGAGATCCTACGAGGTAGTTTGAAACAAATGATTTGGTAGAAACAAAATATTTTGAAATTTTATTTCGACCTACCATAAATACTTTCGATACCTATATTTTAGTCTCGTAAAGTTTCAAGTTAAAAATTATAAATGAAATGACATTCCTAATAGGTCGAAGGAACTTCATTGCATGGTATTGGATGGAGAGATTATATTTTCTGAAGTTTAGCATTATGCTAGCCATAGGCTAACTATGGCAAGGCAGTTAGATTACTAACGACAAAAGTTAAGTCATCATTTTGGTCTGACAGACCAGCTTTAAAAAACAATAAATTTCTACTTTTCGTGATTTTTTGCACGACTGTTAGTTTTGAGGTACTACCTAATGACTGAATTAGTTTTATTTTGACTTAATGAATAGAAATCTCCTTATTTTCTGACGCTCAGCCTATGAGTAAAAATGAACAAAGTTAGAATTTAATCAATCACACTGCTTCAATATCATCAAACGTGATCTATTGCGTACACTACTGATTTAAAAAAAGTACAGTAGCCTAAGCCTGCGTACTGTATTTAGGTTTGTTTTAAAAGAAATAAGCTTTGCTTTGAAAATATATTTTAAATAACCATAACCTCTTTTGATCAAGCGTCGTAAATTAAATAACCCTATATTAAGGATACATCGTGTCTAGGCCTATGTTATGCACAAGTTTGATGGAATACGTCTTTTGATATTAATGTTCAGTTCGAGTTTTTTTTCTTGATTTCTTCGCCAAGGTTACGTTGTCATCACACGATTGCGGGTTGTAGCATATGATAAATAGGCAAATACTTAAAACATTTTTTTTATCAAGTTGACTTTATCTAACTAAAACCAAAACTATCTTAGTTCCAGACGTCTTTTTCTGCTGCCAAGACTCTGTCACTGCTTTGAACTTTACCTCATTTAACTTAGCAGTTTCACTGAGTGAATAGCACAAATACCCTCTCATCGCCATCACACCATATAGCTGCTGTTCCCTCACTGACACTGGTAGAATGACTGGCCACATGGGCCTAGCGACATAAAGCTGCCGCTATCTCAAGTGTGCAGTGTACATAGAAGAAAGCAAACAAATTCTATACAACTTCACTTTCACCTACGCGTTGGGCAAGAAAGCGAGGGCGTTTTCTTTACAAATTATTTCAGCTGATTTGGGTGGATGGTTCAGCTCTCAATATCACCCAACCGTGAATTGTTTTTGTTATTCTTTCAAGTTGTAGCCTCAGCTGCAGATCAGCTGTTTTTGTCAAAACGATCTCAACAAGAAAAGCAAAGGTAGCAGTTGGCTGATTTCTATCCAATTAGACTAAGTAGAAATAGCCGAGGCTCACTCGATAAACGATCATTCAAGCGTACTTTCGACTAATCGCTTGCAATATTGGATATAAAAACAAAATTTACTTGCTGAATGGTTAAATTAGAGTCAGCACCATCTACGCCCCCCTCTCTTTCTCAAAATTCATTTGTGGGCCCTTACTTTTGCGACGACTCAAGTGTTATAGGCCTACTAGGATGTTTGTTTTTCAAACCGTGGGGCGGTTCAAAACTGTGCCATGAAGCACTGACTTTCAGTTGGTTGTCCGCCCCGGTAGCTCAGTTGGTTAGCGCGTGACTTCTGGAACGAAGAAGCTTCATGATCAAGCGGCGCTGGTTCGACTCTCGGGGTGTGCGCTTGAGCAATGCACGTTAAGGACTGCTCTCCATTCAGTGGCATCTAATGGTAAACTTCATTCTGTCAATCTCGGTGACCGGGCCTGCGTCAGTGATTGAAAGCCTCTAAAAGTATGCGAAACTGCCAGTCCAAGCTTTGCAAGTAGCTTTCCCAGTCCGAGAATCAAGATTTAATCAATCAATCAAACTAGCAATTGATATAGCGCTCAACTTTCTATGTAAGTTAAATAAACCGCAAGATCAAGCAGCTAGTTCGACTCTCGAGATGTGCGCTTGAGCAACGCATTATAGCGACTGCTCTTTATTCAGCAGCACCAAGTGAATGGGAAAATATTGCAGACAACTACTCTTCAACTTCACTCTTGGTTAGCGGGCTTATGTCAGTGCTTCTTCAAGCCTTTTTACATGGATGACATTTATGTCTTGGTATGATTTTTAGCATGGTATAAACTAGCCTATCTTATTCTTCAGAAACGAACGGTTAACATGCATGCAGATAAAGCAGTCATTCAAGTTCGAGTCTGCTAAGTGCTAACTATGAGCTGTTTTGCTACGCCAAAAAAAGTAAAAGGAATAACGCAGTTTGATTACCCTTTCTGCATTTGCAGTGGTCAATGCATTAATGCAATGGGAATGGGCAATGTCATTTCTACACTGCTAATTTTTCGACGTCATCGATTCAACATTTCCATGCTTCGAGGTGCTCCTGCAGAGGCAAAGGTGTGGCAAGTCTCTCATCATGGGAAACAAAGGAAATCAGTTTAGATTGCCTGCTGCCTATTAAAGAGCATGCTTACTTATTTTTGTATAGTCCTGTGTTGTTGCTTGTGGACAATCACAACCTACATCACCAGCCCTATTCCGTCAATTGGCTTTGCCCAACAAACAGAGATCAATTTGTTTTCACTTTCTCCGCATAGCTTTCATCGTCTACAACAGCGGTTCTAAACCGGAGTCCGTAAAGCGTTCTTAGGGGGTTCGTGGAAGTTTCCAAATTTGTAGTAAAATTAATAAATTACGACATTTAAAAGTTGGTTGTGCTTTATTTGTGCACACTACAGTATTATAGTGATTCTCAAACTGTGCGACGCGACGTCCTGGTGCGTTGTTTGAAAACTCAAAGGGCAGGGGCTCTATCTACTTTTAGAATTTGAGGGGGTGATTTTTGGACAGTGGGCTAAAAACGTCATAGTCATTTCAACTTCTGGGGGCTACGCCCTCCAGACCCCCCATTGTAGCATCAGCTTTGGTTGGTTTTGGTTTTGAATCTTTATCCTCGGACTGACAAAGCCTTGATAGGTTATTCCTGGTACTTGTTCGCATACTTGTAGAGGCTCTTGACGCAGGGCCGGTTACCGAGATTGGCAGAGTGAAGTTTTCCGATTGTTGAAGTCTTGTTGCCGAGAAATTATTCCATTCACTAGGTGCCGCTGAATGGAGAGCAGTCCTGAAATGCGTTGCTCAAACGCACACCCCGAGAGTCGAACCAGCGCCGCGTGATCTTGAGCCCGGCGCGTAACCACTGAGCTAACAGGGCGGATGGTCATCGGTCATCCACGGATGGTTCATTGGTCATCGGATGGTTCATTGGTCATCCACGTGCATAGGGTTTCCAATTCGTTTCAGAAAGTATGTTTTGGAGGGCAATTGTGCCGAAGTTGGGGGAGGGGATATACCTCCCAATATTTTGGCAGCGTCCCCTCCCAATAATTCATAAACAATTATTTGCTATGAAGTTGTAGGCTACTTCGATCTAGTTGTTTGCAGCATCTTGCATTGCTGTTGTTTTTCCTTTATTGATGTTTGATCACAGTTCTAAGTTGACTTGGATTTGACGATAGACAATGCAGGACTTCATTGAAGGTATTAAGGACGAGTTGGACCAGGCCACTGGCCACGGCACTGCAGTAATGAAAAAACTGCACAAACATATTTGGAACTTGTGCTGATTTTGAAGCCTTTTGCACTTATAGAGCAATATAGTATCACGTTGCAAGAAAAGCTTGACATTGACTCTTGTGAAGAGCTGTTTCAAACCTTGAAAATGATTTGGAGTTTGAGAACAATAACAAAAATGCAGTTTCACTTCCGGAAAAATTTGCTGCTTATTTTATCACGCCTTTGCAAGCACCACGGCAAAGAAGAGTCCCTGAAAGATTGGGTGGAGGCTCGGTGGCAACTACTGCAGACACTCAACTGCATTATAAAATACTTTACAATCAGTTCATGGACAGAGTTATCTCTAAACTGACCGAAAGGTTTAAAAGTAGCCTGAATTCCGATTCGGCAAAGTATAAAGAACTTACACGAATTTTCAAGACCGGCTTAGTTCCTGAAATGGTCAAAAATTATCCAGAGCTGAACAGACAATCGATGAGTTATCAAATTTATTCATTCAGCAAGGCAACAGGAGCAAAATCTCTGTACGATGCTAAAAGAACTTACCAGGCATTGTCCAAGTTGGAAAAATCTCTCTATACTCAACTACTCCAGCTGATTAAGATCTTCTTAGTTTGCCTGTAAGCTCTGCTGCTTGTGAGAGGTCGTTTTCTAATCTTCGTAGATTGGAAACCTGGCTGAGAAATACTTTGGGACAGGAAAGGTTGAATGCTAGCATTGTTTGCAACATTCACCAAAATATTCTTAATGACATCAGCATAAATGACAGTGCTAATGAGTTTTCAATGCGCACTACCGTAAGACGCAATATGTTCGGTTGTAACAAGTTCTTGTGATGTGTTTGAAAGTTATTATTTTTGTCATAAATTTGCAGATGTTCTTCTGTAGCTTCGATTGTTTTCAGTCTCCTGACTAGTGACTTTGTCCCATAGTGTAATAAGTGTAGTGATTCCAGTGAAGGAGAGGGCAAGAAGAAAAGTATCTTCGGTTTTTTTTTTTGGAAAAACTAAGTGTTTATTGGAAGGTCATAGGTTCGAATCTCGCTGGAGGTACCAATTTTTCTTTGCTTGTTTCTTAATCTTGCAGCAGTCATTCACAAGGGCACTGGTAGCGCTTTTATCTCTATGATTTCTTGTCTGTATATTGTGCTGTTAGCAGCTAATTTACCGAGGTCCGGTGATTGTTTAATAAATTTAATTGTAAATACCAGTAGCCTACCACTAAAATTGTGTATAAAAGTATGCATCCTCCCAATGTTCATATTCGTCTAAAACTTGATAAAATTGTGATTTATTCAGTCCCCCCCAATTCTCAACTAACTTCGGCATCACTGTCGGAAGGGCATTTTTGGGTTTGCAAACTAAGTTAAAACTCCACAGTGTAAACGCCTGGCTCGTAGTTCAGGGTTGTCAAATCAAAAATTCAAAAAAGTGGTAACAGCCGAAATATTTTTTTTTAAAGTTCGATTAATAAAATATCACAATCCTTTTCAAAGCCAAATGAGTAACAACAGCCGAATAGTAGGCTAACAGCCAAAATATTTTTTTTAAAATTCGATCACTAAAATATCACACAACCTTTTCAAAGTCAAATGAGTGGGGGGGGGGTGATTTTGCATTGCTCACCCCCCACTACAATGAGTGGTGGGGTGATCACCCCCCTTGGATAGAGCCCATGTCAAAGGGCGTCGCACAAAAGCTCGGTTTCCCCACTAAAAAAACTTTTTGTAAGGCTGTGTGGTGTGTAGGCTATGTTCAACTTAATTCTTTTGAGACAACAGATTATTGATCAATACTTAATTCCAGCGCCGGATTAACTATAGTAGCAGCTGCTACGGGCCCCGCGCTTCACAAGGCCCGCGCTTGGTGAGCAAAACATATTTTTTGCAAAAATCTGTCGAACATAGTTGGTAAGTAAGTTTTGGCTTGCAAACTGGAATGGCATGGGAGAATATTATAGTTGTAGGATTAAATTATTTAGTCCCAACGTCTTATCCCTTCATAATTATTGTAAACTTTAAAAACCGGTAATTTCCGCTGGAGGCAACTGCCTGATCGAGTGCCACGAGCCCACGATACTATAGTTGTTTGAAGATTATTCGACTGTAGGCTACTGTATACCAGTGAGAAAAGTATCAATCTTGCCGATTGCCTTGGACAGAGTTATTACAACGCGTCCAACATGAGCGGGAAATATTAACGGAGTAGGCCTACAGGCACGTCAAAAAAAAATTGGTGTTGTTGCAGAGTATGTTCCATGCTATGCTTATTCGTTGAATTTAGTTGGACACTGCACAATCGTGTCCAGAAACAGTTCAGTTCTTTGACTTCGTTGAAAATATCTGTGTAGGCTATTCTTTGCTGCTTCAACACACCGGTGGTCCATTCTGGAGTGTTCAGGTGGTGGAGTGCTAAAGAAGCTCTCTGCAACACAATGGTCCGCACTCCGCAAGACTGAGCTGGTGCCATTAAGGTAATTAAAGAACGTTTTCTTTTCAAAAAAGAGGCACTGGAGAAACTTGCAAATGACCAAGAGCAAAAAGCAGAATGTCGCCAGCAGGCAAATGGACTCCTCGAGAAAATGGAGTTGCTCGAAATTGGAATCTTAGTGGTTTTTTGAAATAGCTTACCCGATCGCTTCCAGGCAACTCAAGCCTCTCTTCAATCAAAGCTGCAAAATCTCAACATTGCTTCAGCATTGTGTGCCTCTTTGGCAGGCTCTCTACAGACTTTCAGAGAACAATTCGCTAAGTTTAAGTCAAAAGCTGACTCATGTGCTGGATTACCGACCAACAAGCACAAGAAGAATTGTCCAAATTCGAACGCACGATGAGAATGTAGGCAGTGGCCGTTCAGTTTCAGATGCAATGGATATCAACTAAAGACAGATTCCAGGTGGAAGTTTTCTTTGCAGTATTGGACAGCCTACAATCTACGCTGGAGCAACGTCTCAAGGCATACACCAATTCGTAAAGCACATTGCTATTGATTGCTCCTCTCCAGAACTCAACTATTTTACTTTGATTAAAGAAAACAATATTGACATCACGTTTCTTAACATTGACAATTTGTTACGCATTTATCTATGTACGATGGTAGCCTAACTAATTGCAGCCTACTGGAGAGAGATTATATTTTCAAAATTGAAATTGATTAGAAACTATGGCTTATCTGCGAAACACGATGGGGCAAGAGCGGCCACACTATAATAAAAAAATATCAAATCTATAAAATATTCAATTACTTTCCAGTCATTATCTGTACATCAAATAAATCTGCTACAGGCCCCGCACTTGGTTAATCCGGCACTGCTTAATTCAGAAATGAAGAGTGTAATTTTAAAAGTTTCTAAGCCAAAAATTCTCAAGTTAAGTTCCCAAATTTGAAACAGTACTGAATTACTTTTAAAACGAAAATTGTTGTGTGTCGTGAAATCTGTGACATTTTAAAGTGGACTTCGACACTTTTTTCGTCTTAAAAATTTGCAACAACGTTTAGGTGATTGTCAAAGGCACTTTTTTCCGACGCTAAATCCAATTGAGCAAAATGTGACTTTGAAATTTACACTTTTCAAATGCAAATAGAACGATGTAAAGTAGTTTGAAAATGAAAATTGTAACAGTTTAACTTAATCTATGTGATCTTTTTTTTGATGTGTTTCTTCGATCTATATACATCTCATCACTCTTGGTAGGCTATGGTTGAAACGCAAAAGTTCGTCAGCAGTTTACTAGCACAGCACTTAAAGTTTTGCCATGACCGTGATTACAAAAAAAAGAGGTGAGAAGATTTTTGCAAAGGTCGCAAAATTTTTATTAATTTTCGAAAAAATGTTATAGAAAAAATTTAAATCAGGATATTGATCCTGTGCGCCAATATATACCGTAGGTTATAACATATATTAATGTCATCAATCGTCATAAGTGCGTAGTGCGTTGCGAGTTTAGCAAATTTTTCTAAATGTTTCTTTTCAGAAGTTGTGAAACATTTATTTCCGTTAGGAAACGCAATATACTAAAATTTTACATAAAATTTTTAGGTGGTCGGCAACCGCTTCGAGGGTACCGAAAGGGGTCCGTCAAGACAAAAAGGTTGAGAACCATTGGTCCACTACTACTAGATATCAGTATGTTTGGTCTTCAAAAGTAGCGTGCTTTCACAATGTAGGCTATGCAATTCGTATGGTTACATAACAAGCTCCTTTTGTAGAAGTACGATTTACGAAATTGGAGAGGTTTTCTTTCGATGACAAACTTTGACAAATTGTTATTTTTTTCTCAAACATAAAACGTCAACGACACCTTGCGGAAAAAAATTACAGGTTCATGACGTCATGAAGGAATCACAACAATGAAAATCATGTGTGCAGTGATATACGGTACCAAGTTTAATACAATTTTTCAAGTGCACTACATACGATGATGTTATCATTTTAAAGAAGAAGTGGGAGACAGCAATTGGCTAGACTCTTGTGAAAGAAAGAAGACTTTTGCCTTCACGATTTGAATGGGATGGCAAATACACTTTTCAACTTCACAAGACAAAAACCCACTAGAAAAAAAATCATTGGCTCTCATCTGGTTTGTAGCCACAAGCAAGCAGACTGAATGAGCCGTGGGCGTCGCTATACCAGCATCTGGACTGGAAGCCAAAAGGTAGGCCTCATTTTGTACGGCAAACAGTGCCAAAAATTTTGTACAGTAAAAATGCCAATTACCATATTGGCAAAATCATCCCAAAATGCATATTATGAAAGGGATCATCAAGATTAGGGAAAAGTTGCCTTTTCAAACCTGATGTTTTGTAAATAGGCTTTTGCGCATTGATAAAACAGAGTTTTTTTAAACTAATTACAATGACGAAAAGAAAATATAAAAAAAACGCCGAAAATATATCAAGATGCCAAATTCAAAGTAGCTTGCCAAGCGCATTAAAAAACACTCAAACTGCTAATATTTGGGGCGTTAAAACCGCCAATATGGCAACCCTGTTTGCCGTGCAAGATGAAACCTAGAGTTTGACTTCCAGTCCAGATGCTATTATAGCGACGTCCACGGTTGAGCCCAGCAACTAGTCATTGGTCAAACAAGCTTTTCAAATCACGAGAATTACTAACGTTTACCAACATCTTTTTTAACAATCGTGATCATATAAAACGTTTGATTTACACCACAAACGCTGAATATTGCCACAAAGACAGGACAATAAATTGACACTGCAAGCGTTAGGCCATAGCTTGTAATCGTGCTAGGAGAATGAATACAGACAAACGCGATTTCATTAAACGCAGCGTAGTTCCAGCTAGCAAAATCCGTTCTTTAAAATTGAATTAACTTGAAAAAGAACGAGCTTGCTAGCTGGAATTAGTCATTTTCTAGATGTGCTGAAGCACTTCCAGCAAAACAAAACGTTAAAGGAAAAAAAGCTAATTTAAAACTAACAAAAGAAACTGATGAAAGTATATAGGGCAATTACAAAAAGTCTACATTGAAACATCCCTAACATGTACTAAGTCATCTCAAGAAAGTTGATATAACAGCAAAAAATTAATGATGCTAAAGTACTGGAAAAGTCAAGTCACAAAGTATACAACGCGTATGTACTGAAAGGACATATTAAATGTACCGAAAATGTGAGACACTTTTTTGATAGAAAATAAACCGTTCCACAAAGTGTGATACATAATTACATATAATATCAACAAGTCCTTAAAATATTTAATAGATTGGTTGTACAACAAGCAAGTTACATGAAATTCAACAGAGTATGCCAAAAATGAGATCAGGCAACAACAAATCCTATCAAACTAGATTCTAGGTATCTGTAAAGTGTTGGGAACATCCTAACCTCTACTGTGACGTCCATGTTGATTGTGTTGAAGGCTAGAAGTCGTACTAGAAGTAGTTTTGATGAACTTAGTCAGATTGAAGGGTGAACAGCACTACAAGCAGGTCATTGAATGAAAGGGAGAGATTTACTTCAACTGCTTTAAGAAAAAGGGCTGGGGAGGGAAAAGAGTACGGAGGAAATTTTCAAACAAGATCAGCCATGGAGTAATCACTACGTAGTGATAAAGCAGTTGACTACAACAGAAGTTACATAAAAACTGTTTTTTATAAATATTCCTCACTTATCACGCAGTAAATGTAATAAACATTTTGCAGATTTGTTGATACCATCTGCAACTTTGCTGTGTGAATTTTTTTATTAAATTTCTTTCGGCGAGAATATTGCGTGTCATTGGTTGTGAGAACGACCAATGCAGCATGTATCCCACTTTGTCAGCTGGGTGTTAAATGTGATCTGTTTTATTTGCAAATGGCAAATACAAAATAAATTTTCCCCTGAATTGTTAAACGGGGCACTTTAGTCAATAAATAAACCTGCCAAAAATGCATGAAACAGGTAGACGGAACAAAAATGTTGCTCATTTATGATTTCATGTGGTTTTATGATTTTATCCGGCCCAGCTACACAAATGGATTCAGATACGAATAATAATCAATGAAAAATAGCATTGCAATTATGCACATTTTGCTCAAAGTAAAACACAAAGGTGAAAATTAAACGTTGTAATACTGTACTTCGATGAAAAATCGATAATTAATCTATACGTGTGTAACTCAGCCAATATTAAGAGGTAGCCCATATTTTAATGACAAAATATCATTCGACACTGCACAGGGTACGATATGATTTAAAAGAGGCTAGACGACGTCTACGTTCACGTAAATACGTTTAGTTTGTTTGTCTATAGTTTATTTTTCAATCAGCCATGTTGAATTTACATGTTCTAAACTTGACTCATGGGTCTGCTACTATTCGGTGAGTCCGATTTGGTGAGTTCCTAACCTCTAACCCTAAAACGGCAATGATAATTAGGCTACGGTACCCGATAATTAAAAAAAAAAAATTGAAAGAATCCCCCGTTAAGGGATCGGACTCACCGAAACGGGCCATTCCGTGACTCATACCGGTACTGCTGCGATAACGCAACAGACATGACAATTCAATAAAGTCGCAAAAGGTTGTTTGCAAACACAACTCAACATGGATATTTACTATTTAGTGATCCAATGCACTCATGATGTGTAAAACTTGAAGGATAAACTTATAAATGAAAGTATTCAAGAGATAACACAAGTAAAAAGGATCGGTGAATTTCTTATTAGAAGCCACCGTTAGTGTGGAACGTACGTCCGATGACAAGGCTCCAGTGGTAATAGCAAAAAAATATTTCTGTCCAGAGAAAGACAATTGGGAGATCAAAAAAGAGATGGCTAGAGTTGGTGAGAGACGACATCAGTGTAAGGAACCTGGACAGAATCAACCATAACAGGGAAGCATGGCGAAAGGACTGCAAAAACTGGCAGACCCCTGCTAGCGGGGACCAACGCCAGGTCTCATGTATTGAAAAAGGACTAAGGGATGATGGATAACGATGATGCACTTCTTGAAATGTCAAGCTCCTTCCATGAGACGATACACATGGCTCTATGACGGTTCGTATTTTTTATTTTCTTTACAAACAAAATAGTATTATAAGAAATTACATAGTTATTCAATAACAGTATGGAATAACACTTTTGACAGCACTTGCGCACTTTTAGTTAAAGATAAATTTAATTGCTGTTTTGATCGGCAGTAGATTGCTTGGAATGAGAAAATATAACAACAGCAGCAATTTTATGACACGCAGAGTAAATGTGATTTGCATTTGTCTACTGCATGATATTTCAGTAATTTTTCATCAATTTATTTCCCCTTTTTATATCACATGATTTACAGGGTGACAGATCCGGGTGCATCTTATGTTACAAATACATCATCGTAAAGCGATTGGTTTGCTATATTTTAGGTTATGACGTAAAATGTCCAACCAATTCTAACACAGTGGTTACACAATAAGTTAAGTCATAATTAAAGACCCGCCTCCCTGTACGCTGTACGAATTAATTCCACGCTATACCCAGTATTGTGGATGGTCGTTCAACCACTTGGTGAGCTTAGTCGGGCAATCGGTCATTACTCCTTCCGCGCCCAGCTTAAAAGCCGTCTCGAAGTCCTTTTCATCGTTTAATACCCATAAGTATGTCTGCACAATAAATAATTCACAACGTAATTTATGATATGAGATAGGACGCTGTTAATGTTATTGTAGCTAAGGACGCTCTTTTAATGGATATCAAAAATGCTAGCTATTACTTGTGAAAATTGTCAAAGTGAAAGCTCTTATTACGCATCAAAGACAAATACCAAGGTATTCCTGCAGGACAAAACTTGTTTCAGTTGAAATTGAATTCATGCAAAAAGGACCAATTTTGTTGGATAAAACTAGCTAAACCACCCCGTTCCTCATCCCATCACCACTTACCGGAATGCCTCGGTCTTTGAGGTGCTTGAAGAGCACGGGACTGTTGAATAGGAAGCTCAATAGAGTCAACAATTTTTTGTCTCTTTTGGATAATTTGAAATCAATGCTGCAAGAAAGGAAAACAATAACAAAAACTAGATTTTCAGCGACAAGATCTATACTGCGAGATGTGCGCACATCAAGGCTCTGAATTGGAATCAACGCTGTCGTTTATCGGAGTGTGGTAGATTCAGTAGCGGATGAAAAGATTATTTAGACAAAAACAAAGTGACTCGAGCTGTTGGTTCAACCCTTGACTTGACGACACAGAGGGCGCACCGCATTAATGATTATGGTTGCAGATCAACTTTTAATATCAATGTCATGAACCTCCCAAAACAAGATACCATATTGCATTGCTGTATGTCAGATTTGAAATCGCTTATCCTACAGTTGGGTTGGTACATATTTTTAAGATTCGCATTGCTTCTCACAGATATACGCATATGTAGACCTTGTTATGAATGCATGGCCACCATAACTCATATATTAATTATACTACACATGTTCATGGCCGCGTAACTTATTGTCAGTGTACGTCGGCAGACCATTCACATATGTGATTTTAACTGTATCTACGGTTTAACACAGTATCATCGACTTCAGCAGCAGTTGTGGAAATGACTTATTGTGCGTTATTTTTCCTACTTAAGATGTCATATCCGCTTCAACAGCTGGCCAGCAGGTTATACAAGAAATTCGTGACGTCATTGCATCAATGTGTGTGTGGCATGCAAGCCAAGTACGAAATATATTTTTTGCTACATCTTGTAACTTTTTTCTAAACTCTGTTGCAAAATACTTAAATTAATGATGTAGCAGCCGACTTGGGCCTTTACTATCACAACGTGTTTTAATTCAATGTGTTTTAAATGTAAAACTTCAACAAAATAACTTGGTCCGATTGAAAGTTTGCAAATATTTTATAGGTGCAATAACTTCGTTTAAAAATGGCTATTGCAGGAATAGCTAAAAATTTACAAGACAATTATTATTCGCATTGTTGAAATGGGAAAATATAAAAACTAAAGGAAAATGCGGAAGCTTTGATAAACTTCTTTAGATCAGTCTGGCTGGTTTCGTTTTGAAACTACGTCGCGTAACGTTGACTAATAAATGTTTATCTTACACTTCACTTTTGGCGCTATCTGCTGTTGTAATTGTGAAACGTTGCTTCACAAAAAAAATAACAATGAAGGCAAGCTATTCGCTTATTCAGGTCAATATAAGTTCCTTTCGCCCTCCAACTAACGTATGACCAAAAAACCGTTAAATATGTTATTTTTTAAATCAAAAGAAAAACCGTGAGGAACATAGAAGGAAATTTGTATAGTCAATTTGGATCAAGTATAGATAAAAAATATTTTTCTGATTATACAGGCATGACAACGCAATGATAGAAGACATGACTGAAAATTAGAAACTATGGGTGCAGTTTGAAGGGCAACTGGTTGTGCAAGAAATTAAAACTAAGCTTGTTTTTCAGCTGCTTGCTGGGCAAAGTCCAGGTTTCAAAGTCTGCCCTATGAGTGAGACTTACCAGCCAGAAAACCAGTCTTTTTTGCATGGATTTAACATTTGAAGACGTTGAATCAATGTAAAAAGAGTGGTTTGCTAGCTTAAACAAGCGGTTTAGTAACACATACATTGCGCATTGACTTACTATTGAAAGATAGTGGGCAGTGCTACTTCCAAATGTGTCTCTTTCAACGGCACGAATGGCAGCAGGCCGGTGTAAAACCAAACATAGAGCCAGAAGACGCGACGCATCGAAAACAAAATTGGAACACTCGGATTCTGCAAATAGAAACATATCTGGACTTGAACATCGCTTTGTCCACTCACCCGGATATTGCTCCTGGTGAGTAAGCTGAAGCTTGCCAGGTGATAAATAAGTGAACTAGAATGCAAAGATAATAACTTTTGGATAACTTAAAGTATGCCGTCATAGTCGAGTGATATAAAATAAAGTCACACGCTCAGAGCAAGAGTCGAACCAAAATCTGTGGAGCTAGTAACAAATTAGCTGCCCATCGTTCGCAAAGAATTCCTTGTGAAGTTGTTTTCGATCTACTAAATTTCTTGCATCTATTTTTATTCAAGCACTAAAACGAAACTCGTTCATTTTACTACACGTACAGTGTTTGGTGCTGCGTCATGGTGATTCGTTAGACTACAATAATTGACCCTGTCGCGTGATCAACCTATTTTTGTTGCCTTTTCCATTTCGAAATAGTTTTGCAAGAAAGTACCAAGATATCTACATCAACTCTTGAGGGGATCACCTCGTGAAACACACGTAAAAAATACTGGATTTTAAAGGCCTACATTAAGCTTTTTTGGTGGTTCGTTTAAGCGGGCAAAACTGTACAGAATTTTGTTTGGATTTGGTGAGATCGCAAAATAGCCGGAATAGCGGGTGGTTCTATTGAACATGAATCGATTAAGCGGAGTTGACTGTACTTCACATGTCCCTAAAAAAAAGGATAATAAGTAATAGAATAGAAAACACGAACATGCAAACAATCAACAAGCATACTTACTAATTTGTAAAGCGCTTCTGTTGTTGAATGTTTATAATTTCCCCAAACTGTAATCTTTTCGCGGTTGTATTTCTTGATTAAACGAGATGCCTAAAAACAGTATCAAACCATCATTCATGATTTGTGATGTGATCCGATACACAACAGGGAATGTTTCTTTGTGTAAGGCAAACCGGTTGCCTGATTGCAACACGTACTTTTGTATAGCTACAAAAGGATAAGTGACATCTGTGTCACGATTGTTCAAAATTAATGCAATTGTGATGGAGTAGCCGCAACCAGGGTAGCATTCATACATGGAACAAGTTAAGCAGATAGCACGATTTATTTTCAAGCATAATTTTATTAATTAATACTAGGTTTTGCTTTTGAGTTACAAGATTATATTACGTTTTCGCTATATTTTAGCGGATGTAACCAAACGATGCATGCCGGTGTGTGATATCATACACTAGCACAGTTTGTGATACAACCAAACAACCAGGAAAAAATGCAAAATGCACCACCTAATAATATCAGCAACAATAATGCTTTAGTGGTGCTGTAGGCTGTGCTATGCGCCTCTAACATCCGGGTTTACAAGTTGGTTCCATCAATACAGTGTATTCCATGCTGCGTCACTTATGTTTTGAAGTTCAAAGTTTGAACAACAGTTTCTTTTTCACAGTTGAGTGCGTGTTCGTTTTGTGATCGCATCTTAATTTCGTCTCAAGCTTATTCTATCTTGTGTGGATGGATGGTAACATGTAATAAGAAAAAAGTATGATTGAGCTAATTTGGTTTGGGACATCCAATAAGCTTTGGGATATCATTGAAATTACTTAAGGTCTTAAATCCACATTTTTTTTATAATTTTTCTTTGCCAATTCGAGTAGAGTTAGGTAGAGTCGACTGTGAGTCTCCTACAAGTCAGTAGTTGTGAACTGAGCTAGCAACATTTGAACAAGTGGCTGAAATTGGTAAATGATGAAACTGAGCAAGCAAAAACTGGGCATGTCACAAGTCAGCAAATTCAGTTTAGAAAGCGATGACCAAGCAAGTCCGACGTGAGCACGCAAATCTCATTCGCTAACTTAGCAGTACCTGAAATGTACTTGCTAAGTTGAATGACTTGCTGAGTTGTCGCATGCCTGGTGGTCCGACAACCGTATTGTCAGTCTGTGGTCTTGAAGATCTTTATAAATGCTATCACGTGACAAATCTTTGATGTACAAAGGTAATTGTAGAGGTGGCTTTCTCAACCATGGTGTTGCAGAACAATGGCACTTCTAGGTACTCAGACAGCAAATCAGTCGTTTTTAAGCGACTGATTTGCTGCCTGGGTGGTTACAAAAGACTTTAGTGAAGTTTTGCTAATTACTTCTTCCATGATTTCCATTCCATCTCCCTTTATATCAATATTTATGGGAGTTTTAGGAAAGGCTTGAAAAACTTCTTCTAATGTTGGCATTTTTCTGTCATATCCCTGACTTTGACACATTGTTGACCCAAGAAATGTGACTTTTAATTCGTTTTGCAGCAGTGGCAATTCCTAAAACAACATACATTTTTAGATGTACACCAAAAAATGCTGTGCTTTTTATTTTTAAATTAAGCCAACTAAAACTACACACACAAAAGCAATAACAGTTAAGCCAGCCTTTTGACCTGCCACACCAACCCAACATGTATGCACTATACAACTATACAATGTGCATAGACTGATATACCATAAGAACAATCTGTTGGTACACACACAGAACAATTATTTCATCTAAATCTACAGGTACAGAAATTCTGGGAAAAAACTACAGATAATTTAAAAAAAATTACTGTTTAACCATTCAGCTACATATTCAATGGCAAAATTGTGATATTAATATATATATAGCACATCACATTGGTAACACCTACATCATAGTTATAGTCGACTATATTTCCATCACACCCAGTACACCTTTTTAGATCAGCATCATGGCTCACAACAATCTTTTTATCTTTTGATAGATGAACATCAATTTCCAACATCTGTGTTCCTGCTTCAATTGAACTGCATCAAAAGTAGTAATATTTTAAAGAGAACATATATATGCAGGGTGAGGGTGCCACAGCTAAACTGGGACTTTTGCATATTTTTTTCGTAATTTTCAGATTTCAAGGATAAATACGGTAAAATTACCATTTTAAGTTTATTAATGTAATCCTTACAATCTATTTAACATTTTTTCAATATGAAGGCCCTTTGCTTTGATAATTTTGAATAGCCTACTCTCTGGTGAAACCGTAAGCAACTTCTCGTCACTTTATCGATTTCAAGATTCCGGCATGCTCTTCAAATAGCTGCTTTAAGAGAGTTGAGGTTAGGGTGTGGAATTGAGTTAGACTGTCTTTCAATCAAGCTGAATAGCCAATAGTTACAAACAATTAGATCTGGATAGCTACTAGGCCAAATGTTTTTCAAGACAAACATGGGAAAATTCTCCTTCAGATAAGTCTAGACTTTTTTACTCCATGCGCTGGCGCAGAGTAATAAACAAGCATGACTTTGGTAGCATCATAGTTTCTACAAATCCAGGGCAGCAAATTATCATTCCGAATCTTCAAATACTCTGTTTTGTTGATTCAAAGTCCAGCTTTGATGAATTAAGGAGGCATCACCTTGCCATCACTTTCCACGGCTGCAAAAATCATCCCAGAAACAGGATTTTTGCTTTGCATCAGATGAGGAACTTATGAAGAATCACGGGCAATAACTCATGTGTTCTGACGATTTGCAACTTTGTTCACAATAAACTTTTTCTCATCGACAAAAATGTAAACTCATTCTTTGTTCTTAAGATGACCGAGAAGCTTTGGATACCTTTCAACCCTGATTGATCTTGAGCGGGCAGTGAAGGGGTTGGCAGGTGTTTTCACATAAATGCCAAAGTCTTCATTGTCTCTATTGATGGTTCTGTGACTGAAATGGCATCTTTTGACCAGTTTTATCATGGACTGTGTTGGGCCTGCCTATATCGACTTTTTCAGCCTCACCAGAAAAGTTTTTGTTTGCTTTCCTTTCGAACTTTTCAAGGGCTCTGGAGGTTTCTTTTAACTTTCCCTCAGCATCAAATTTGGCCACAACTTGACATACGTACTGCCAACTTGATATAATTGAGTAGCCATTGCTCTTAATAATATCCGACAAACTGTTCCCAGCACATCTCAATTCGCATATGATTATCTGCTTCATTAATTCTGCCATGTTTAAAGAAGGTTGTCTAAATATTACTATCTTTTAGAATAGTATATACCGTACCTTCATAAGATTATCTGAAGAAAGTTACATCTTGATTAGAGAAATAAAAAAGTAAATTATGCAAAAATGGAAAAGTCTCAATTTTGCACCCTGTACATCAGCATAATTGAGACAGCAAACTTAGGCTCGATGAGGTTTATTTGGATAACTTACATGACACAGTTTTAATATATTTCTACACAATATCCATTCCAATTATCCATGGTGCAGATAAGAATAATACGCAAATATCCATGGTACAGAGCTCCAACGGAACATACCAGGCTGAAGCAGCTGCGTATTTATCTGACCTTACTACATTGATTGCTCATGTGCATGAATTTAATGTCACCAGTAGCAAAAAGTTTAGGCATGCCAATGTTGGTAAAACTAACACATTACTCATTCAGTAGTTTATTCAAATTCAGTAAATAAATACTGACAATAAAATGATAAATTTGCTAAAACAAGTAAATATTGCCATATAGTAAATATTATTTCAGTAAATATTGCCATATAAAAAGTATATACTGTTGTAACTTATGACATGATAAAATTAAAAATACTTATTACTCACTGACGGTATGCTTCAATAGTATTTTCTAATCTTTCAGCGGCCCCTAAACATATAAAAAATCAAAATGAACAACTTTGACAACTAAATCCATGGGAATTGTATTTCCTCTACAAAACAAAAATATATATAGTCAAGTTTACATAGCAGTAGTTTTAATTTCCACAAAGCAAATTGAAAAGTAGCCTATGTTTCAAGACTAGTACTCTGTATCACTTAATGCAGAGCCAGAGGTGTCTAACCTTTTTGGCCAAACGGGTCACCTACGGCTTACAAACAATTGTGTGGCCACTTGAGTGTTTATTGTTAATTTGTAATCATCTTAGAATGGAGAGTTGTCTTTGAAAATGCATTGCTCAATTGCAATCCACAAAAGTCAAACCAATGCCAGTTGATTTTGCTGTTTCTTCCTTTTAAAAGTCGAGCGCTTTATCAACTGAGCTATCTGAAGGGATTGTTTGCAAAATAAAACCTTAAAATTGTAGCTCCAGTAATCTGGCCCACATCAATACTCGCTTCAATGCCATAACAAAGTGTGAAACTTTAAAATACAGGATGAAGTTTCAAAAAAAGGATTTTTTAGTTCAAGAACAAAAATCTGCTTTTAAGGACATGCTGTGCAATTTTAAGTTTTTTACTTAATTGTAGCACTGACAACCAAACACTGTTAGTTTTGAAACCTGTGCAGAAGACGAGTTTTTTTCTACATTTTGGGCTCTGAATGCTTTGAAGTCCATTGAATCAAAAGTTTGAAAAGTCTAGTCATTATCAGGATTAACTTAAATTGACAAAACTATATATATGTATAGGCTACACTATACAGTATAATATTTGTAACACAACGACCTATATGCTGTACATTACACACAGGCCTAGCCAAAGTGCAAACCTATAACCTTGACTGGATGCCAATGTAATTTTGATTTTGAACTTTAGGCTAAATGTATGTTACAGATGTTGTTGAAATGATAGTTTTAAGAACCCAAATTGCCAAAGTGTAATACTGTGCTAAAACACATGCTAGTGCTAGGTAAGTTTGTAGCATAAAAGTAGCTCAAAATCACAATTAGCATAAACACTATATTGATGAAGTACGGTACCGGTACTACTCAGACTTATAGTAGCAATTCTGAGTGCTTTTAAGTGTAGAAGACAGGCCTCCAGTCAAATTTGAAGCTTGCACCTTGGCATGACTTGTGTTATGTTTCCATGAGTTTTACCTCCACGATGGCTAATATGTGCACAAAAAAAATGTCGTTTCTTTTTTTCATGTATAATTCCTGGAAATTTCAGCAACAATATTGAAGTTAATGCATATCCACCAAAAGCACCAAGCAATGAATAGCCAAACATTTCTCCAACACTTTCTAACATTTTATCTATAATAGAGGAAATACACAGCTCTAGGTTATAGTTTCCATATATAATGAATAATAATGACCAATCATAGCTTAATAAAAGTGTTTCATAGCGCTGTTGAACGGAGTTCCTATTTAGAAGGCTTTAAAACAACCTGAACTTTGTGATTTCCTTACTGACACCATGAAAGATCTTAAATCTAATGGTTATATTGAACGTGCTGCTGAAGCAGGAAATGTAAAGGGATTTAAGCGGTATTTACCATACTTTGTGATGTCACAATTAAAAAATCGCATTGTTTACGATGGCAAGTCTGAATTCCGAGGAACTTGTGTAAATGAAGTAATGTTTCGGGTACTGACTTGTTAAACCCTCTGGCAGATGTCTCAGCTAGATTTCGACTTAGTAGATGTGGTTTCATGGCCGATATGACTAGATATATACATTTTTCACAATTTGGACATTTTAATACGCAAGCCCAATTTTATTGAACTGCTTACGTACACAGGCAGTGCCGTTCGGATCGTGAATGAACGCCCTTTGGTACCTTTGAGTGACGACCCTCCCTAGGGATTTTGGTGCAAGTATAGAATCCGCCACCCTAGTCAACATGACGTCACAAAACGGACGCAACTACTACATAAAGGGTGAAAAAAAGGATGCTGAAAAGCGGCGGAATGAAGGTGATAAGAGAGAGAGAGAGAAACCTTTTATTTTGTCTGTTGCGAGAAAAGTATACGGTACAAAATATAGACAATGCAAATAAAATAGCACCATAACTAGAATCTACAGCAGACAGGAAGCAGCGAAAGACTATATTAGTCATCGAGTCAGCTGCTTCCCGTGTTTTTAATGTGACAAATGTCAAACATCGGCATTACGTTGAAACCAAGATATGCGTTAAAATAGGATAAGCTTAAGTTCCGTAAAAAATGAAAACAAAAAGTTGTTTACTGCTGCGACAGTCAAGTGAATTGCTGTGATTTTATTCAAATATCAAAAAATATCATGCCCTACAAAAGTAGTAAGTTATGAGAAAAAAAACAAACAAAAAACTATGCATAAACAACAACTTCTAACTGCTAGCATAAAAGACGAAACAGAAACACTAAAAGTAGGCCTAATCATAGTATATAACTTTAAACCTTAACAAAATCAGTCAGTTTATAGGCCGACTTGAATACAGTTAATAAGATGACAGCCGTTAATAAATAGTAGCCTACTTAGCACTAGTTCGTGAGTAGTAGACCTAGGTCTACGTAGTATCAACAATGTTCAATCCGAAAAATTTGCGATAACACTCGTCAATGTTGTGGCAATAAAAACAGTCACAGACAAAGTTTTTTCATATAATAAATTTTACATTTTTTTGTGAAAGTTTTTACACTCGTAGCCCCTACTACTTCAGAAGGTAAATCATTCCATATTTTTGGGCCTAAGAATTTCAAACTGCCTTGGCCTTTTCTTGAGCTGACACTACGTAAGTGAAAGTTATTTTTTTGAGAAGCTCTAGTGCCATGGCAATGTACTTCAGTAATTTCCTTAAAGTAAGGTTCAAAATAGCTTGGCAATAGCATATTTTTAAATTTAAAGACAAATTTAGAAATTTCTAATTGATGCAAGTTAGTGATGGGAAGTATGTCGAGATCTTGGTACAGTAGTGAAAGTTTTGCTCTTCTGTTGCTAAAGGTTATTGTGCGAATGATTCGATTTTGCATTGTCGAAATTTTCTTGAGCAGTTTTTGTGTGCTTGAACCCCAACATAAAATGCCATATTGTAATATTGATCGTGCAAGAGCATAGTACAGTGTTAACATGCTTTGTTTGTTTGTGTAGTTTCTAATTTTATAAAATATTCCAGATATTTTTGCCAATCTCCCAGATAGATCTTCAATGTGATAATTCCAACTCAGTTTGTCATCAAGAAATATGCCAAGATATTTGATGTTGTTTGTTTTTTTAATTTTTGTGTTGTTTAAGACTACATTTAGTTTTGAAGTTGACCCTCCTTTTCGTTCAAGTAACATGTAAAATGTCTTGGAGTAGTTGATACATAATTTGTTTGCATTGAACCAATCAGTGATACGCTGCATCTCAATTTCAGTGTTTTGCTGCAATTGCAAAATAGATGTTGCTGAAGTAAAAAAAACAGTGTCATCAGCAAATAGCTGAGAATCGAAAGTTGTTATAAGAGGCAAATCATTTATGTAAAGCAGAAAAAGCAATGGTCCAAGTATAGATCCTTGAGAAACACCACATGTGATATTTTCATGCTTTGATTTGAAGCCATCAGCAGAAACATATTGTTGGCGGTTGTGTAAGTAAGATTTTATAAGGCCTCCCATTAAACCTCTCAGGCCATAAAACTCCAGCTTTTTTAGAAGTATTTGGTGGTTAACGGTGTCAAACGCTTTTGCTAAATCAAGAAATAACAGGTAAACGTAATGATTTTTTTCTTTGAGTTCAATTAGTCTTTCATGAAGATTACTTAATGCTAACGTTGTAGAATGACCTTCCCTAAACCCAAATTGTTGATCATTAATCACGTTGAATTTGTCAAGAAAGCTCATCAAGCGTTTGTAAATAATTTTTTCTAAAAGTTTGCTGATATTTGAAAGCAAGGAAATAGGACGGTAATTAGTTGGATCTGCTTTTGCCTTTTTCTTGAAAATAGGAATAACTTTTGCAATTTTTAGAGCGTCAGGAAATATTCCTTGTTTCAAGCATGCATTAAAAAGTTTAGTTAAATGAGGTGCAATAATACTTTTTGATAACTTTAACATTCGAGAAGAGATGTCATCTGGTCCATCCGATTTTTTAACATCTAGTTTGTTTATTAGGCATTCGACTTCATTTTCATCAGTTTCATATACCGCACATGTTTGTTTTAAAGCAGGCCCCATGAATGAATCAAAGTTTGACTTTTGCTTTAAGTGTGAAGTTAATTTTTCGCCAATATGTGTAAAGTGGTAGTTAAGTTGGTTGCATATTTGTTCTTGTTTTTTGTATGAAATGTTTTCTGCAATAAGTTCATTGGGAAGAGTATTCGTTTTAGCTTTCTTTTTTTGAAAAAGTTCATTGATAGATTTCCATGTTTTTGATGAGTTGTGTCTCGATTCATTGAAGCGTTGTTTGAAGTAGTTTTGCTTTGAGATTTGTTTAATGTGAGTTAATTTGTTTCTATATTTCTTGTAAAAAGATACTTTTTCAGGACAATTTTTTTTGTAGCAAAGTTTGAATAATTTATTTTGGTGTTTGATTGAAACCAGAATTCCTTTTGTGATCCATGGCTTGTTGTACAATCCAGACTTTTTCCTACTGAGTTTTTTTAATGGGAAATGAGAGTTGATTAGTGTTTGCAAAATAAGTATCAATTTATTAGTGCTGTCGTTAATATTTTTATAGCTTGTGGTTAATTTTAGGTTTTCAAGTTGATCTGAAAGTTCACTCAAAAAAGCATCAATTTTATTTTCTTCAATTTTTCTTGTCAAATACGGACGTTTTTTCATTTTGCGTGGTACAGTTTTGATTAATAAAAATGTTGGTAAGTGATCAGATATATCATAAGTCAATACATTAGTTTGTGCACTTTCACTGTTATTAGTATAAATGTGATCAAGTAATGTTGACGAACTTTCGGTAATTCTGGTAGGCACATTAATCAAGTTTGAGCATCCCAAAGCAGTTACAGCTTGCAAATAAGAAGAAATTTTGGATTCTTTATTAGATTTGGCTAAATCAATGTTGAAATCACCCAAAACGAAGAAGTCACAACGTTCTTTTTGAATCATGTGTAAAGTATCACTGAATTTATCCAAGAAAACTTCATAATTTTTGTAAGATGGATGTCTGTATACAACGCCTATAATAATTTTTTTAGAATTGGTATGAGACAGCTCTATCCACATGTTTTCACAGTCTTCGATTATAAATTGTAGATCTTGTCTTTCAGAGTAAATGATTGAGTTATGAAGGTACATTCCAACGCCACCAGCAGTGGTTGGAGAATCAGCTTGTATGAATTTGTATTCAGCAATATTAACTAATGGATTTTCCATTTTTAATTTTGTTTCCGTTATGCACATTATATTAGGTTTAAAATCTAACTGAGTCATTAATTCTTCTAATTTAAATTTGTTTTTTATTAAGCTAACCATGTTGAAGTGAAATATTGAGAATTTTTTTTTTGATCCATGCTTTAGTTTTGTACGTATTTCAGCAACGTCTGCATACTCAGAGGTGGTGACGATGGTTTTCTTTGACGTGTTTTCAGTGGCAAAATTTGCAGGCGTAGTAAATGTGTTCTGGTCATGAGAATATGTTTTGTTACTAGAGAGGGAGTTTTTTGAGTAAGAATTTACGTAGTCAGCAGACATTGCAAGAAAGAAAATGTTTCCAATAGACAAACAAACAACCAATGATATAGGATACAAAAGATAACGGAATGATTGTACAACAAAACAAATAAGTGAATAAACCACCAACACCTGCATTTATATCTTATAATCAATATAACAGAACTGAGAAATTACTTAGGCTATGGGTGACAAAAGAGACAATTTAATGCAAGAACTTGCAATTAATTAAGACTAAATAGAACGTACAGCAAATCAAGTCGAAGTAGTGTGAGAAAAAACTTAGAAACAAAATCACTATTAATACGTCATAATAAACAAGTTTAACAAGGAAGTTAAAATATCAGCCTTCTACCGTACGTACCAAGTTAGTGTTGTTTAAGTAGAAATTTACAATAAAAAGTTAGTGGTGAAATACAAAACTATTGGCCAACAAAAGAAAATTAAAGAAAAGGCAGAGTTGTAACATACAGTAGGCCGACAATGAAAAAGTCCAGATTTAATCCTTTAGAAAATTGATTTGGTAGGTCATAAACAACCTTTTTCTGAGTCAATGGTTACAGCACCAAACCTGGACAGGGTTTTCTCTTGTTCTGGGTGAGAATGAAGGTTGACAACGGTTAGGTAAAATATAAAGACGTCCGAAAAGATTTCTTGTTACTTTTCTTCAAAGTTCAATTAACTCTGAGCAATCCAACTCAGAAAATGCAACTAACAGAATGGCTGCCAAATTCACTGATAGCTTCTAGCTTGCCTAAATCAAGGTTTCTTTATAGTGACCTCTTTCTACGAGTTCTTTTTCAATTTCGAAAGTTTTGCTACTGAAATGATCACAATTAAATACCTTTCTTATTTTGTCCGAATTTAGTTATTCTCCAGGTCTTAGTTTTTCTTGAGTCCAATTTATATATTTAGACCTGGAGAGCAAAATCTTTGCTGTTTACTTTATAAAAGCGCGGGAAAAACTTGAATAAATGATAAAGCGGAATGGATATGGATTTTTTGACAATTTTACTGTGTTTTTACAATAAAAACATTAAACCAACGTCGAGTGTTGAATATAACTACCTAGAATGACATAAAATTTACCAAATTGCATCAATTCAGCTAAAAATTTACCCAATTAAACTTTAAAAATAAAAATATGAAACGTTTGCAACTAAATGTGTTGTATATCTTATCTACAAAACGGGCAATCGTCGTTCAAACGTAGCCGCTCGGCGACACTTTTTTCCAATGCATTGTAAAGGCGAATCGATCCTTATTCAGTATAAGCCACCCCCTGTTTGCAGTGATCGGTAAATAGTGCTTCCACTAAACTTGCTGTAGTTTTCTAGTTTCTCCTCGGATTTTAACAATTTTGCCATCGTTGGAAAGCACGATCATACATCTACACGAATCAATTAAACAGTAGCACAAAATAGGTACTAGCTTTATCTTGTGATAACTTAAACTTCACCAACTTGTAACGATTCTCAGTAATTTAATTTTTGCAATAAAATCATTAAATTTTTGCAAACTAAAAGAATATGTCTTGCTTTATGCACATGAAAACTTTCAGGTTTATATCTTATCCACAAAACTGGCAATCGTCGTTCAAACGTAGCCGCTCAGCGACACTTTTTTCCAATGCATTGTAAAGGCAAATCGATCCTTATTCAGTATACGCCACCCCCTGTTTGCAGTGATCGGTAAATAGTGCTTCAACTAAACTTGCTGCAGTTTTCTTGTTTCTGCTCGGATTTTAACAATTTTACCATCGTTGGAAAGCACAATCATACATCTACCCGAATCAATTGGCTACAAATCCAAAACAAGTACTATCTTTATCTTGTGATAACTTAAACTTTACCAACTTGTACCGATTCTCAGCAATTTAATTTTTACAATAAAATCATTATTATTTTACAAATTAAAAGAGTATGTCTTGCTTTATGCACCTAGAAAGTTTCACGTTCATATCTCATCTACCAAACGAGCAATCGTCGTTCAAACTTAACCGCCCAGCGAACCTTTTTTTCAATGCATTGTAAAGGCGAATCGATCCTTATTCAGTATACGCCACCCCCTGTTTGCAGTGATCGGTAAATAGTGCTTCAACTAAACTTGCTGTAGTTTTCTCATTTCTGCTCGGATTTTAACAATTTTGCCATCGTTGGAAAGTACAATTATATATCTACTTGAATCAATTAAACACAAGCACAAAGTACGTACTAATTTTATCTTGTGATAACTTAAACTTCACCAACTTTTACCGATTTTTAGCAATTTAGTTTTTACAAGAAAATCATTAATCTTTTGCAAATTGAAAGAGTATGTCTTGCTTTATGCACCTAAAAAGTTTCAGATTTATATCTCATTTACCAAACGAGCAATCGTCGTTCAAACGTAACCGCCCAGCGAACCTTTTTTCAATGCATTGTAAAGGCAAATCGATCCTTATTCAGTATACGCCACCCCCTGTTTGCTGTGATCGGTAAATAGTGCTTCCACTAAACTTGCTGTAATTTTTTCATTTCTGCTCGGATTTTAACAATTTTGCCATCGTTGGAAAGCACAATCATACATCTACCCAAATCAATTGGCTACAAATCCAAAACAAGTAGCCTACTATCATTATCTTGTGATAACTTAAACTTCACCAACTTGTACCAATTCTCAGCAATTTAATTTTTACAATAAAATCATTAATCTTTCACAAATTGAAAGAGTATGTCTTGCTCTAGTCACCTGAAAAGTTTCAGGTTTATATCTCATCTACGAAACTGGCAATCGTCGTTCAAACTTAACCACCCAGCAAAGCTTTTTTTCAATGCATTGTAAAGGCGAATCGATCCTTATTCAGTATACACCACTCCCTGTTTGCAGTGATCGGTAAATAGTGCTTCCACTAAACTTGCTGTAGTTTTCTCGTTTCTGCTCGGATTTTAACAATTTTGCCATCGTTGGAAAGCACGATCATACATCTACACGAATCAATTAAACAGTAGCACAAACTAAGTATTAGCTTCATCTTGTGATAACTTAAACTTCACCAAATTGTACCGATTCTCCGTAATTTACTTTATTCAATAAAATCATTAAACTTTAGCATATTGAAAGGATATGTCTTGCTTTATCCACCTAGAAAGTTTCAGATTGATATCTTATCTACAAAACTGGCAATCGTTGTTCAAACGTAGCCGCTCGGCGACACTTTTTTCCAATGCATTGTAAAGGCGAATCGATCCTTATTCAGTATACGCCACCCCCTGTTTGCTGTGATTGGTAAATAGTGCTTCCACTAAACTTGCTGTAGTTTTCTCATTTCTGCTCGGATTTTAACAATTTTGCCATCGTTGGAAAGTACAATTATATATCTAGTTGAATCAATTAAATACAAGCACAAAGTACGTACTAATTTTATCTTGTGATAACTTAAACTTCACCAACTTTTACCGATTTTCAGCAGTTTAATTTTTACAATAAAATCATTAATCTTTTGCAAATGAAAAGAGTATGTCTTGCTTTATGCACCTGAAAAGTTTCAGATTTATGTCTCATCTACCAAACGAGCAATCGTCGTTCAAACTTAACCGCCCAGCAAAGCTTTTTTTCAATGCATTGTAAAGGCGAATCGATCCTTATGCAGTATACGCCACCCCCTGTTTGCAGTGATCGGTAAATAGTGCTTCCACTAAACTTGCTGTAGTTTTCTCGTTTCTGCTAGGATTTTAACAATTTTGCAATTGTTGGAAAGCAAAATCATACATCTACACGAATCAATTGGCTACAAATCCAAAACAAGTACCATCTTTTTCTTGTAATAACTTAAATTTCACCAAATTGTACCGATTCTCAGCAGTTTAATTTTTGCAATAAAATCATTAATATTTTGCAAATTGAAAGAGTATGTCTTGCTTTATGCATCTGAAAAGTTTCAGATTGATATCTCATCTACCAAACGAGCAATCGTCGTTCAAACTTAACCGCCCAGCGAACCTTTTTTTCAATGCATGGTATTAAGGCGAATCGATCCTTATTCAGTATCCGCCACTCCCTGTTTGCTGTGATCGGTAAATAGTGCTTCCACTAAACTTGCTGTAGTTTTCTCATTTCTGCTCGGATTTTAACAATTTTGCCATCGTTGGAAAGTACAATTATATATCTACTTGAATCAATTGGCTACAAATCCAAAACAAGTAGCCTACTATCATTATCTTGTGATAACTTAAACTTCACCAACTTGTACCAATTCTCAGCAATTTAATTTTTACAATAAAATCATTAATCTTTCACAAATTGAAAGAGTATGTCTTGCTCTAGTCACCTGAAAAGTTTCAGGTTTATATCTCATCTACGAAACTGGCAATCGTCGTTCAAACTTAACCACCCAGCAAAGCTTTTTTTCAATGCATTGTAAAGGCGAATCGATCCTTATTCAGTATACACCACTCCCTGTTTGCAGTGATCGACAAATAGTGCTTCCACTAAACTTGCTGTAGTTTTCTCGTTTCTGCTCGGATTTTAACAATTTTGCCATCGTTGGAAAGCACGATCATACATCTACACGAATCAATTAAACAGTAGCACAAACTAAGTATTAGCTTCATCTTGTGATAACTTAAACTTCACCAAATTGTACCGATTCTCCGTAATTTACTTTATTCAATAAAATCATTAAACTTTAGCATATTGAAAGGATATGTCTTGCTTTATGCACCTAGAAAGTTTCAGATTGATATCTTATCTACAAAACGGGCAATCGTTGTTCAAACGTAGCCGCTCGGCGACACTTTTTTCCAATGCATTGTAAAGGCGAATCGATCCTTATTCAGTATACGCCACCCCCTGTTTGCTGTGATTGGTAAATAGTGCTTCCATTAAACTTGCTGTAGTTTTCTCATTTCTGCTCGGATTTTAACAATTTTGCCATCGTTGGAAAGCACAATTATTTATCTAGTTGAATCAATTAAATACAAGCACAAAGTACGTACTAATTTTATCTTGTGATAACTTAAACTTCACCAACTTGTACCGATTCTCAGCAGTTTAATTTTAACAATAAAATCATTAATCTTTTGCAAATGAAAAGAGTATGTCTTGCTTTATGCACCTGAAAAGTTTCAGATTTATGTCTCATCTACCAAACGAGCAATCGTCGTTCAAACTTAACCGCCCAGCAAAGCTTTTTTTCAATGCATTGTAAAGGCGAATCGATCCTTATTCAGTATACGCCACCCCCTGTTTGCTGTGATCAGTAAATAGTGCTTCCACTAAACTTGCTGTAGTTTTCTCGTTTCTGCTCGGATTTGAACAATTTTGCCATCGTTGGAAAGCACAATCATACATCTACCCGAATCAATTGGCTACAAATCCAAAACAAGTACTATCTTTATCTTGTAATAACTTAAACTTCACTAACTTTTACCGATTCTCAGCAATTTAATTTTTACAATAAAATCATTAATATTTTGCAAATTGAAAGGGTATGTCTTGCTTTATGCATCTGAAAAGTTTCAGATTGATATCTCATCTACCAAACGAGCAATCGTCGTTCAAACTTAACCGCCCAGCGAACCTTTTTTTCAATGCATGGTATTAAGGCGAATCGATCCTTATTCAGTATACGCCACTCCCTGTTTGCTGTGATCGGTAAATAGTGCTTCCACTAAACTTGCTGTAGTTTTCTTGTTTCTGCTCGGATTTTAACAATTTTGCCATCGTTGGAAAGTACAATTATATATCTACTTGAATCAATTAAACACAAGCACAAAGTACGTATTAATTTTATTTTGTGATAACTTAAACTTCACCAAATTGTACCAATTCTCAGCAGTTTAATTTTTACAATAAAATCATTAATCTTTCGCAAATGGAAAGGGTATGTCTTGCTTTATGCACCTGAAAAGTTTCAGATTTATATCTCATCTACCAAACGAGCAATCGTCGTTCAAACTTAACCGCCCAGCGAAGCTGTTTTTCAATGCATTGTAAAGGCGAATCGATCCTTATTCAGTATACGCCACCCCCTGTTTGCTGTGATCGGTAAATAGTGCTTCCACTAAACTTGCTGTTTTGTTCTCGTTTCTGCTCGGATTTTAACAATTTTGCCATCGTTGGAAAGCACGTTCATATATCTACACGAATCAATTAGCTACAAATCCAAAACAAGTACCATCTTTTTCTTGTAATATTTTAAACTTCACCAACTTTTACTAATTCTCAGCAATTTACTTTATACAATAAAATTATTAAATTTTTGCAAATGGAAAGAGTATGTCTTACTTTATTCACATGAAAAGTTTCAGGTTTATATCTTATCTACAAAACGAGCAATCGTCGTTCAAACTTAACCGCCCAGCGAAGCTTTTTTAATGCATTGTAAAGGCGAATCGATCTTTATTCAGTATACGCCACCCCCTGTTTGCTGTGATCGGTAAATAGTGCTTCCACTGAACGTGCGGTAATTTTCTCGTTTCTGCTCGGATTTTAACAATTTTGCCATCGTTGGAAAGCAAGAGCATACATCTACACCAACGGTGTTCAACCTGCGGCCGTTAACACGTAATTTAATAAGCATGTGTTGGTGGCCGTGCCCTGTTTTTGAAATAAAAAAATTATTTCATTAATAAAAATGAAATGTATTTTAAATATTATACAGGGATATCTAGAACCACTGGATACCCTTGTAGCTTGTAATTATATATAATATTTCAAATTTAAAAACTTGAAAAACATTGTCATCATAAGTTTTTGTAGGCTAGGCTATATTGTTAAAATCGTTTTGAGACAAAACTTTTTCCTCAACCTAATTTCATTGTAACGGTAGCCTACATTCAGTGCCGGTCTTTGGGGTGTGCAAATCGTGCGATCGCACAGTGCCCGAAAATTAGGGGGCCCCGCAATTTAGGCTACTCAAAAAATGCAGTAATTTTTGTCATTTCCAATGGAAAAAAATTCAATTCGATTCACAAGCAAGTACCGGTAGCCCATTCCTTGAAGTCATAGTTGCGGCTTTAGGGTGAGGCAAGTGCTGAGGGTGAGGGTGAGGCAAGCACCATTTTACAGTAATATTCATACCCAAATTTTTGTTGAACATGCTCTCAGAATGCACTAAATCCAAAGTAATTTTTCAAAAATTTCTGAGGCATTCCAGTCCAGACGCTGGGTGTCGCCTTCGGCGAACACGCCGTCAAAACCTCCTCCCCTTTCAAATACCTAGCTACGCTACTGAATTGGATCATTGTCATTAGGGCCCGCAAAGCATATTCCGCACAGGGCCCGAAATACCCTAAGACCGGCACTGCCTACATTGCATTATGTCCTTAAAAAGAAAAAGAACACTAGCAGAGGAGAAAAGGATATTCAATTCCAAATGGGAGTTGGGTTATTTCATGATGGAGACGGCAGCGCATACTATGATGTGTCTAATATGCAGTCAAGTGGTTAAAACTGTTAAAGAAAATAATGCAAAACAGCATTTTTGTCGTCATATGCCACACCATTATGCAAAATTGGAAGGCGAGTCGAGGAAAATCTGTGTCGAAAATTTGAAGAAAAGTGTGAGTCTGCCTTTTCACGAATGAAGTACCTACAAAAACGAGTACCGAACAAATCAGGCTAACTGAGACTGGTGTCTTAACCGGTGCTCGTATGCAAAATCAAGGGAGTTGCAATGTCGCAGACTTTTATTGAATAAATTCATTTCAAAATGTTTGATATTTCATGGTACTATTAGGTATAGCCTAAGTATGATAAGTTTAGTAAATATTAACAAATAAATTCTTCTCTTAGATAACGCAAATTGAAAAAAAAAAATCATTTAAAACTCACTGGCGGCCGTGCTTTATAGAATTAATCGGAATGCGGCCGGCAATAGCAAAAAGGTTGTGCACCCCTGATCTACACGAATCAATTGGCTACAAATCCAAAACAAGTACCATCTTTTTCTTGTGATAACTTAAACTTCACCAACTTGTACCGATTCTCAGCAATTTACTTTATACAATAAAATTATTAAACTTTTGCAAATTGAAAGAGTATGTCTTAGTTTATTCACATGAAAACTTTCAAGTTTATATCTTATCTACAAAACTGGCAATCGTCGTTCAAACGTAACATTTTTTGGTAATAGAGCTAAGTCGCTATGTTTTCTTGTTGCGTATTCCTGGTTGAGATATTTGAATGTTTGGTATTGGCAAAACTCGATCTTTTAATGCAGTTTCGTTTAAAATTAGGCAAACTTTGTTTTAGAGACGTAAAGACTGAAAGCATCATTTTCAATAACGTGACGTCACACGCGTGCTAAAGGGGGGTTGTAACCCCCAACCCCCACCCCCCCCCCCCCCCCCCCCCCCCCCCCCTGGCTACAGAACTGGTAGGAAGGCTATGAGCTACCCTCCAAACAATCCCAATTCAAAGAGTTTAAATTGTGTTGCGTGTTCTTTGAACTGGACGAATGACAAAAACGGCTAGCATCTTGCACTTTTCCTAGATGTGAGATGTATCAGTGTTGTCCAAATACGAAGTTTCATTTTGTGTTTGTTTAAAAGATCAACAAAAGTCGTTTGAGACAACTAAAAAATCTCAAAGTCTAGACAAATGCTGATCGAGGTGTATATCATATTAGTATGGGTTGCCCACAAACCTTTAAATCACTGTGTGGGTAGCCCATGGTCTGCCCATAAAAAATGTGGGCAGTCCATGGTCTGCGCATAAAAAATGTGGGCAGCCCATGGCCTGCCCATGAAAAATGTGGGTAGCCCATGGTCTGCCCATAAAAAATGTGGGCAGCCCATGGTCTGCCCATAAAAAATGTGGGCAGCCCATGGCCTGCCCATGAAAAATGTGGGTAGCCCATGATCTGCCCATAAAAAATGTGGGCTGCCCATGTTCTGCCCATAAAAAATGTGGGCAGCCCATGGTCTGCCCATAAACAAAGTGGGCAGCCCATGGTCTGCCCATAAACAAAGTGGGAAGCCCATCAATATTTCATGCTTAGCCCATGATCAATAATTTTATGTGGCTAAATTTCTTAAAATGCATTTATATGATCACGCATTTGAAGATTGGAAGTTTTATATTCCACCTTGTCATTTAGCAACACATTCTGCAAGAAAGCCCATATTGGGGGCATATGGCAAAAACAAAAAAACCCACATAAAACCCACATGCCCACAAGCCCATTAAAATAGTATATGGGGCCCATATGGGCTTGCTGGCTGGGTTGATTGTAAAAATTAAATTGCTGAGAATCGGTACAAATTGGTGAAGTTTAAGTTATTACAAGATAAAGTTTCGTAGCCAATTGATTCGTGTAGATGTATGATCGTACTTTCCAACAATGGCAAAATTGTTAAAATCCGAGAAGAAGCTAGAAAACTACAGCAAGTTTAGTGGAAGCACTATTTACCGATCACAGCAAACAGGGGGTGGCGTATACTGAATAAGGATTGATTCGCCTTTACAATGCATTGAAAAAAAGGTTCGCTGGGCGGTTAAGTTTGAACGACGATTGCTCGTTTGGTAGATGAGATATAAATCTGAAACTTTTCAGGTGCATAAAGCAAGACATACTCTTTTCATTTGCAAAAGTTTAATGATTTTATTGTAAAAATTAAATTGCTGAGAATCGGTAAATATTGGTGAAGTTTAAGTTATTACAAGAATATGATAATACTTGTTTTGGATTTTTAGCCAATTGATTCGGGTAGATGTATGATTGTGCTTTCCAACGATGGCAAAATTGTTCAAATCCGAGCAGAAACAAGAAAACTACAGCAAGTTTAGTTGAAGCACTATTTACCGATCACTGCAAACAGGGGGTGGCGTATACTGAATAAGGATCGATTTGCCTTTACAATGCATTGGAAAAAAGTGTCGCCGAGCGGCTACGTTTGAACGACGATTGCCAGTTTTGTAGATAAGATATAAACTTGAAACTCTCTAGGTGCATAAAACAAGACATACCCTTTCAATTTGCAAAGGATTAATAATTTTCTTGTGAAAATTAAATTGCTGAGAATCGGTACAATTTGGTGAGGTTTAAATTATCACAAGATTAATCTGGTACTTAATTTGTGATTGCATTTAATTGATTCGGGTATATATATAATTTTACTTTCCAACGATGGCAAAATTGTTAAAATCCGAGCAGAAACGAGAAAACTACAGCATTTTCAGTGGAAGGACTATTTATCGATCACAGCAAACAGGGGGTGGCGTATACTGAATAAGGATCGATTCGCTACAATGCATTGGAAAAAAGCTTTGCTGGGCGGTTAAGTTTGAACGACGATTGCTCGTTTGGTAGATGAGATATAAACCTGAAACTTTTCAGGTGCATAAAGCAAGACATACTCTTTCCATTTGCAGAATATTGATGATTTTATTGTAAAAATTAAATTGCTGAGAATCGGTAAAAATTGGTGAAGTTTAAGTTATCACAACATAAAATTAGTACGTACTTTGTGCTTGTGTTTAATTGATTCGGGTATATATATAATTTTACTTTCCAACGATGGCAAAATTGTTAAAATCCGAGCAGAAACGAGAAAACTACAGCATTTTCAGTGGAAGGACTATTTATCGATCACAGCAAACAGGGGGTGGCGTATACTGAATAAGGATCGATTCGCTACAATGCATTGAAAAAAAGCTTTGCTGGGCGGTTAAGTTTGAACGACGATTGCTCGTTTGGTAGATGAGATATCAATCTGAAACTTTTCAGATGCATAAAACAAGACATACTCTTTCAATTTGCAAAATATTAATGATTTTATTGTAAAAATTAAACTGCTGAGAATCGGTACAAGTTAGTGAAGTTTAAGTTATTACAAGATAAAGTTAGTATTTACTTTGTGCTTGTGTTTAATTGATTCGGGTAGATATATAATTGTACTTTCCAACGGTGGCAAAATTGTTAAAATCCGAGCAGAAACGAGAAAACTACAGCGAGTTTAGTGGAAGCACTATTTACCGATCACAGCAAACAGGGGGTGGCGTATACTGAATAAGGATCGATTCGCCTTTACAATGCATTGAAAAAAAGCTTTGCTGGGCGGTTAAGTTTGAACGACGATTGCTCGTTTGGTAGATGAGATATGAACCTGAAACTTTTCAGGTGAATAAAGCAAGACATACTCTTTCAATTTGTAAAATATTAATGATTTTATTGTAAAAATTAAATTGCTGAGAATCGGTAAAAGTTGGTGAAGTTTAAGTTATTACAAGATAAAGATAGTATTTGTTTTGGATTTGTAGCCAATTGATTCGGGTAGATGTATGATCGTGCTTTCCAACGATGGCAAAATTGTTAAAATCCGAGCAGAAACGAGAAAACTACAGCAAGTTTAGTGGAAGCACTATTTATCGATCACAGCAAACAGGGGGTGGCGTATACTGAATAAAGATCGATTCGCCTTTACAATGCATTGGAAAAAAGTGTCGCTGAGCGGCTACGTTTGAACGACGATTGCCAGTTTTGTGGATGAGATATAAACCTGAAACTTTTCATGTGCATAAAGCAAGACATATTCTTTTAGTTTGCGAAGATTAATGATTTTATTGCAAAAATTAAATTGCTGAGAATCGTTACAAGTTGGTGAAGTTTAAGTTATCACAAGATAAAGCTAGTACCTATTTTGTGCTACTGTTTAATTGATTCGTGTAGATGTATGATCGTGCTTTCCAACGATGGCAAAATTGTTAAAATCCGAGCAGAAATGAGAAAACTACAGCAAGTTTAGTGGAAGCACTATTTACCGATCACTGCAAACAGGGGGTGGCTTATACTGAATAAGGATTGATTCGCCTTTGCAATGCATTGGAAAAAAGTGTCGCAGAGCGGCTACGTTTGAACGACGATTGCCCGTTTTGTAGATAAGATATAAACCTGAAACTTTCCAGGTGCATAAAGCAAGACATACTCTTTGCAGTTGCGTTAGATTGGTACTTTTATTGTAAAAATTAAAAAGCGAGCTGAAATTAGATAGCTACAACACATTTAGTTGCAAGCGTTTCATATTTCTATTTTTAAAGTTTAATTGGGTAAATTTTTAGCTGAATTGATGCAATTTGGTAAATTTTATGTCATTCTAGGTAGTTATATTCAACACTCGACGTTGGTTTAATGTTTTTATTGTAAAAACACAGTAAAGTTGTCAAAAAATCCATATCCATTCCGCTTTATCACCTTCATTCCGCCGCTTTTCAGCATCCTTTTTTTCACCCTTTATGTAGTAGTTGCGTCCGTTTTGTGACGTCATGTTGACTAGGGTGGCGGATTCTATACTTGCACCGGGATTTTATTGTCATCACCCAGTGCATCACTTTTGACCCCATATTTGGACCCATACTGTGCTTTTAGGCAACTACATGATTGTGACCAACTAAGAAGAGATTATATGTTCAATTTGTCACTTTCTCAGCAGTTTTGGAGTAAATGGGTAGATTTTTACTTGCCAGGGCTTCAGGGCAGGAAAAAATGCTTAAAAATGGCCGAGAATTTGGAGCCTGGTCAGTGGTCAACTTGTAGTACTTAGTGGGTTCTCTTCAAAACATTGGTAAACGTGGAAAGTATCAACTTGGGAGGGTGCATGAGGTAGTCCCACAAATTAGGAAAGGGAAGCCTGTGGTTCGTAGAGCTAAAGTTGCTGTTTGCAACTATAATGAGAGTACGGGGGAAGTGAAAGTAGACTACGTGTTGAGGGATATTTCGTGCCTCGCCCCCGTAAAGAACACTTAAGATTAAGAGTTAGGGTTTGAGCCTGGTTTTGTCTGCGGTGGTCGACATTTGTCTGAGCCAAGAACAGTTGGTTACTATCGCAACCATTGTATCTACCGTATACCTACGTATGGTACGGTACCAATTTCATGTATCGCCATGTACTATTCTTATTGCTGTTCATTCTTTGCATGCCCTTTTTATTTGCGTATTAGCCTTATCATGAATAATTCAAACAATTTGTGTATCGTGTGTTTTTATTTATTGGCTCAAGATTGTCGTCAATTCTTTTTTAGTTATGCCATGTCAGACTGTCATAACTAGAGGCCGCTATGTTACGAACAATCGTTCGCCAAATTAAACGTCACATAAAACCGTTAAGGTCTACTTAACCTGGCGTCTTTATGTCATGGAATATGACTAAACAATGAGCAGAGATTGCATCATCTCTTCGTAACACCTAGAGGTAAAACATTGCACAAACTGTTTGAACTCCTGTAAAATTGCATAACAATGCGTATGGACTATTACATCACAGAAGCTGGTTACGTGCATTTGAAATATCAATTCTCTCATTTTAGAATTGTCGTTGGAAAGGTTGGTCGAATGTTAAAACTGTTTTGCTTGTGCTTACCAACTAGACACAATTTACTTCTTTTATCCCCAGTAATTTGTATTGTGGTGACAATTTTGAGTGCGGAACGCGTTGTGCCCCCTTTTCGACAGCTTGTGACTATTTTTTCTTGAAATACATTTCGTGAAAAGTCGTTTTCAGAAGAGTATTTTTTCGGTGTCATCGCATACAGACGAAAGGATTCGGGAATTTTATGTTACAACTTTCCCACGAAGATATTATGGTTTTCCGCTGTGACCAACCGGTAGGCTACTATTGTACTTTTAGGTGTATGGTGCTTAGCCTAGTACATCATGCATTGTTGTCTTATACACATTTGATTCTCACATAACAAACATCCTAACTTTCCATATGCTATTTTTCTTGGCTGTGGCTATATTTACACTATATAGTGTAATAATAGCCTCAATAGTGTTGCCAGATAAGGAATTCTGCCCTAATTTGAGAAAAGTTTAAAGCTGTTGAAAACAAAAACTTGTATTTTGGAAATTTTTTTAGTCCTGGGAAGATTAAAACCCTAATTAATCTTTTTCCTAACTCTAACCCTTACCTTAACATTTCCTAACTTTAATCCTAACTCTGGCAACACCTGATTGTGGAAAAATAGCCACTTCCATTTTTCTTCATTCAAATGCCTAACTGCATGACACCTTGGTTGCTGAAATAACCACTCAGTGCATACCAAAACAGTAACTAAAACATCTTAAATTCATTGATTTAATTTTTATCCGCGGACTGGGAAAGCTTTTTTGAGAGCTTAATCCTGGCAGTTTCACCTACTTGCAGAGGCTTCGAATCACTAACCCAGTCAGCCCCTGTCAAGGAGATTGACAGAGTGAAGTTGCGGCTTGTTGTTGTTGCCAGAGAATTATTCCATCCACTTGGTGCCGCTGAATGGTGAGCGATCCTGAAATGCGTTGCTGAAGCGCACACCCTGAGAACCGAACCAGCGCTTGTTGATCTTGAGTCGGGCGCGTAACTAATCAATCATTTTATTTTTCGTCATTAACGCGTCTGGGACGAAAAAGATAGGCTACTAACTACAAAAATCGTTATAAACCTACCAGCAAGTTAACGAACGGGAAAAGGTGGCAAAACCTTAAAAGATTTAGAACGTGCCTGAATGAAAAATTATGTAGTACTAGTAGGCTATATATCATAGCATCTTTTCACATATAAATTAGGTGGGCACTTGCCCACCTAGTCCTTTTGCTTGCCCCCCTAGCCCTTTCTTTGCCCCCCTAGTTTGAAACTAGGTGGGCAACTTTTAAGACTTAATTTTTGTTTAAATTAGATCCAAGTTAAAGAATGAACAGCTAAATTCAGTCGTTTTCAACCTTTTTTTGGCTGTTACCCTAATCTCCGCCTTTAAGTGAGCCAATTACCCCCAAGATTCAATTTTCAAAAACAAAAGTGTTTATTGCTACGTATTTCAAAGGGCTAACTATGACAATCAAAATGCAATAGACCTACAATGCTGAATAGCCTACAAGATGACCATGCGTGGTAAACATTCAATGGGAAGTTTGGACCTGGACTTCAGCCGCCAGCTTTGTGATCCTGGGCTTTGTGGTACTGAGGGCGATTCTTGTGTCGTTTTCGACATCCAGGCGATTGCGCTTCTTTGTCTTCATTCCCAAGACAGTTGAAAACCTTTGTTTACAGC
Organism: Aplidium turbinatum; assembly: GCF_918807975.1. Taxonomy (NCBI): domain Eukaryota; kingdom Metazoa; phylum Chordata; class Ascidiacea; order Aplousobranchia; family Polyclinidae; genus Aplidium; species Aplidium turbinatum. Next base: position 22,546,043 of record NC_137477.1, read on the forward strand.
GATACGTTGTTGAAAAAGATCTCAGAATATTTAGTGCAGTGTCGCTATAATGTTGGTGCGTCCTGGAGTCTGCCAAACCAGAAGGGTTCCAATCCAAGCCTTTCCCCTTGAAATCAAATTTCAACGCTTCGTTCATTCGAGATTGATAAATTCTTCTTTCGCCGGAAAGTCGTCATCATCCACCTGGCTGTCAACACATGTGAAGGGCTCAGCGCAACATTGGAGACTAATTCGGAAAGTAGTTGGCCAATGTCCATCTTCTTGGCTTGCTGGCCTAAGTGGTCAGCTATGTCCTCCTTTAACGCCGCTGTCAACTCAAGTCCATAGCCTTCGAAGTAGGCTACATGTCAAGCGTCTGAAACTGCACTACTGTGCCTCTTCCAACTTGGTTGTTCCACAATTTAACCTTCGCGATAAATGCAGCGACGGCTACTTTGGTGTCGATTACAGTTACATTCTTGCCTTGAATTAAAAGATTGTCTTTGTTCAATTCACCAAAGATATCAGCCAGGTAGCACAGCTGGGAAATCCACTGTTGGTTAGGGAAATATTCAGCCAAGTTGGACTTCTTTTCTATCAGAAAAATATGGACAACCTCACGAAGTTCGACCAGGCTGGTTATCACTTTGCAACGAGACAGCCATTGTAGCCTACTTCTGTATGGTAGGCTACAGTAATGCTTAGTATCTTTCTCCCATTTTCTTGCACAGTTCCTTGAAAAGACGGCTGTTCAATTCCTTCGCTTTTATAAAGTTCACAACCTTCACTTGCTTCATTGTTTCTACATCAGGTCTCGTTACCCCCAAAAATAGGCAAATTACTCCTCAGGGATAATTTACCCCCAGGTTGGGAACCACTGATTTAGAACATGAGCCTACCTTTGACCTTAAGCCTATACTTATAATATCCTTAATGTTCCATTCAAGCAGATTAATTATCAATTTGTGTTGTGAGTAGCTCAAATTTTGTCTGAGATTCTAAATGTCTGCATTAGGCTACCGAAATTTGTTTCCTGATTTTCATCAAAATAAAATACCAGCTCTTTAGTTTAGAATCATCTAATTCTGCAAAGATTCAACTCATTATAATATCTTAGCAATTGTGCTTCATATACGCTATTATCATAGTTGTTTCTTTGTACTTTAGTACAAGAGACCTCTGCAACTAAATGTTGCTAGATTAAATTTCATTAGCCTACATTATTATTTACAAAATATTGTGAGCGGGGATGAATATAGGAATCAATTATGGGCCTCAAAAGTTTAGTCTAGTTATAATATCCCTTTTCACCCACAATTTGCCTGAGAAATCTACATTTTCAAGCTTAAATGTTTTACGCTCCGGAAAAAAATGCCCTTTTTCCCATCATTTAGGCTACGTGCGAAAAGTGCCCTTTTTAACATAACTCTCGCGCTAATAGTGCCCTTTTTTGAAAATTTGCCCACCTAGTCCCAATTTGTGAAAAGATGCTATGCTTATATATCAGTAGTTAGCACGGCCACAAAACCCCAAAAAACAAATAGCAAAAAATAAAACAAAAACAGAGAGAAGCACACATGTAGTAATGAATGATAGCCTATAATGAAAAGTGTTGTGGATTGAATTTGCCAGTTCCAATATTGATGTGGATAAGCAGTCATAATAATAATAATAGGATGGAGAAAGAAAACCGGACAAAAAATCTTCACAAGAATGCAAGAAAGCCTTTCTATGTTGTCTTTCTATTGAGTGTCCGTTTTGCATAAATGTTGTTTTAGTTTGTGAATAAAAAGTGACTTTGTATCAGTCTTTCTAATTGAAGAAGAAAATTCTTTCCATGTTTTCGCACCTGTGAATTCTATTGAATGTTGAGTAAGCGTTTTTGAGAAGTAGCCTATGGAATGTTTAGAAAATCATTATCATGGTTTCTTGTACAGGCTGTGAACCTCTTTGACATATTTAAAAAGGTCGGTGAAGCAATCTGGTAGTAAATTGTTGTGAAACTTAAACACGAAAACACCAACTTCCAGTTTGAACAATTGCTCAATTGATATTGGGATCTTGCTACAACTATCATTGTTGGGACGGAAAATACGATGAAATTTGTCACAGATTTTTTGAAGTTTTTGTATAAGTCCTTCGTTGCCATATTTCCAACCACTAAGCTATCGGCATAATTAGCATCTTCTTGCACACAGTCTTTATGTTTTTTCGCTGTATTATATTAAGTACCACCACCGGTAGGCTATTATGTTCTTTAATTTTTTTGTTTTGCTTATATGTTGGGGTGGCAGCTGATTTTGATGAACTTTCTTTCACTGCCGCAGGCCCGTAACTAGGGGGGGGCAGGGGGGGCGAAGCCCCCCCTGGAAAAAATTATGTTAATTAGCTCTGTTCGCTGACTTTTCAGTTTTATACTCAATTTTCTTGTGTTATTAAATTGTAAACATTGTGTGTTTAAGGGTGTGGTAGAATGTTGTCTCTAAAACAAAATTTTCTCGGGGAGGCCCCCCAGACCCCCCGCTGCTGGGTGTCGCCTTTGGCGAAGACGCCGTCGGTCTTTGTCCGTCAACCCCCACCCCCTTTCAAAATTCCTGGCTACGCCACTGACTGGTTCTATGATAAACTAGTCTAATGTAAACGTTGTATTAGGCCTACGATTAATGTTCTTGCGTAAATATACCCACATTGTGTACAAACGTCGTTTTTCGTACATGATACGGAAAGTAAAAGTTGGGCCCCCTCTAGAATACTTTTTGCCCCCCCTGCTGCTCCAAGCTAGTTACGGGCCTGCACTGCCGTCCTTGCCAGGCCCAGGTTTAGGGAGGCAGTTGCCTCGGGCCACCTTTTGAAGGCCCCCTCGACGGTTTTTAAAAGTAAAATTAAAAGAGAAAGGCCAGAAAATTAAAGAAAGCACATGTTTTGCTTTTTTGTATTTAAATCTAGTGCCTTCCCCTTCATTGAGGCAATTTTTCATTTTTTTGGATGTCTGGTGTTTTATTTGAGAGGTAGGCAGGTTATATTTATGTTTTTGGGGCTGTATTGACCTCATTGGTATCGGGTTGCGGGTTCAATTCATCCTTTCCAAGATCCGAAATATGTATTAGACCTCAGACAATGTTTTCGTGATTGAATTTCTGTTATAACTTGCACGCAGGAGTATTCACACGCCATTTGCAGAAGCGGCAGTTTCAGAATTCTCATATTACATTACTTCTTTGTCAAAAAAGGTGATACAGCCTACTATTTTGGAGAGGTGAAAAAGACGCCATATAATATTTGCACAGCCTAATTCTATATCTTACAACCAGACCAGTTTTCCTGCATCAGTTTAGCGTCACTAATAGGCCGAATACTGCATGACCATTGACCAGGTAGTGAGAGTGACTAGTCATGTTTGAAGAAGTTGTTAGACCAATTCCCAATGAGAACAAACGCCGGTGCCTCGAATACATGCGTGAATGTGGACAGGAATATCTTTATTTTTCTGTCTCTTAAATTAGAACTTCTAACCACGCATAAGACAAAAATTGGCAGTTGGCCAAATTACATCAACAATTAGACGTCAGCACAGTTTATTGGAACAATTACATTAATACTCATTAAGTCCCATTCAACAACTTGCAGCACTTAATCCAAGAACTTGCAGCACAAATCTGTTTGCAAACTATGACGAATTTACAACAATAAAAATAGTAGCCTATGAAAGCCTTTTAATGATAAAGAAAAATCTCTGTAAAATTGGCAACACTGTCATTCACCAGAGTCAATCAACATGATCCCAATCATGGAACAAGGTAAGGAATGAAAGTCGGATAAATAACTTGAATTGTAAAGTATGCAATGTTTTCATTTTCGGCGACGAATAAAAAAGAAAAGTTCTTTAACCTGAACCCAAAAATAACAATCTTTGAAAAGATTGCAACAAAATTGACGTACTGTATAGTAGGGTGTTTTTGTTTCATTTTTTCACCATTTTTGAAATTCAACCTGATATCTGTTCATCAGGAGAAAATAGACCGAAAATCAGATTTTTTAAAATAACTTTTTTTCTGAAGCACATAGACCTTAATATTCTCTACATCAGGTATAGGAAACCGACCCTTCTGCGCATTTTGATACTAATTTTGTCGATCTATGATGAGTGGTTCCGGAGATACGGCCAAATTTCGAGATTTTGAGGTCCAAAAATTTCAAACCTCGTGGACCACCTCAATATGACGTCATAATTGAAAAAATTTGGGGTGTAAACTTTTTTCTCCAAATACCACCAGATGGGACCCCAGGCATTTTGATTTTCAAAAATAGTGAAAAAATGAAACACCCTACTGTATAGCCTATATTTTCAATCAAGGCGACGATTCAATGTCATTATTACATTGCATAAAATTGTAATGTTATTAATATCATCTAATATTCTAATTTGTTGTGTTGTGGTAATGTTGTAAAATATCATCCACCAAAATCCAATAAGCACGGGTATCATTACCCTGAGACTAAGTTGTGAACAGTGGAAAACTTCTCTATAATTTCAATTATTCAAAAACTATAAGTTCAACAAAACGAAGAAAGAGGTGTTAAATCTGAGCAAAACTATCATGCAAAAGTATGAATCTTTTCCTAAAAAAAAAACTCTAGACAGTAAAAAAGTTCATTTTAGTAAAGCGGCATTGTAAAGAACCTGCCAAAACAGCAACACTCAAAGCAAACTGAACACAATGCAAGTTAATTATTAGGTTTGGATGCATATATGTAATATGTAATGCATAGATATTAAGCAAAGATAAGAAAAAGCACAAATGGCTACACGTGAATTAAAAATATAAGAGGGCTGAGGGGGGTATTGTCAAACAGGAAGCAAAGTTATTTTAGTTCATCCAATCGTACACACAATAACCGATGTGGATGGGCTCAGCTGGTATTCCACGCCTGGGAAAATCACAAAATAGAAACTGTGTTACCTTAAGAGTTGGGTAAAACGGATACATCAATAGCGCATAGTAACACTAGTGGTTGGTTGATCAAGCATCAATTTAGACCAAGATATCTGTTGATCAGTAATCAGCGATTCTAATCAGCAGATTACCGTTTGTACACGAAGAAAAAGATGAGTCCGCAACTTAAAACTGGTTAATCGATCGATTTGTTAAATCGGCAGATGACCTGCCGTTGATTTGAGGTTCAGTGAAAATTTAAAACCACTTTATTTCTATAAGGTATTAGAGTGCTGTGAAATGCTAAAATTGAAAACGGTGATATATCAAACACCCCAATGAGCATAATGTCATCTTCACCAAACAACTTACTGTAGTAGGGTGCATCTGTGTTGGTGGAGCCTTGGCGTTGCTTTCGTCGTATCATTGACACTCTTGGCACTCCACAAGCGCTCGGATACAGCGCTTGCCCGTGGCCTATTAGAAGAAACACAATGACCAACCCTGGAGACCACTATGCACAATTGCACATTGCACAACTCACTGTCCATGGTAGACATAAAATACCTGCAGCTTAAAGTGGACGAAGGAATCATAAACCTATTTCGTTGGTAAACTGAGAACAAGTTTAGTTTGGTGGGCTTTCGTTATTAAGCGAATAAACGCTTACGGGAAATTAGCTGCTTTAAACATTTCGAAAAAAAGCATACACGTTGTCACAAACACAATACATTCCTGGGAAAAAACTCTCGTTGATGACCATAGTTCATAAGGATTAAACACTTCACAAACCCCATAGCAGTTACTGTTTAAACAAAATATCCAAAACAAAACATTTCCCACCAAAGATAATATTTACCAAAGTCTCGACAACAAATTGGTACCATCCACCCATTCGCCCCACATACAAGCTTCGCCACCGATTAAAAGAGCCTCCTGTTCAGCTGTGCCTAAATAACAAATAAATGATTAGACCAATGTAAACATACGTGATGTGCCGCTCATAGTTGACATGGTATCGCGTCCATACGTTGCATACGTCCATCAGGAATTTTTAGTGTAATACAAAAAATGTGACCATTGTACATATCGATGTACAAAGTGGGATTCTTTTCAATTTATTGAAAAAAAATTTTTGACCAAATCTCACTCAAATCCAAAAAAATGGGTACCGGTATCATAGTTTAGTCCAAAAAATTTCAATATGTAAACTGTTTGATTGAAATTGGGTTAAACCATTCTTGTATAGTAAGCAACTGTACAAGAACATTGTTGCGTGTCATGGAGTGTATCTCTTTGAAAGTGATTATATTTACGGCGCCACACCTATATGAAGTTGTTTCGTGCAGTTTTTTTACGATTAGTTACGGTTTTTTATGTTGAAGGTTGAAGACTTGAAGTGTGGTAGACCAGAAAAAACAACGGTATGTTTGTAAATTGGTTAATAATTATTGTTCTGAATATGTTTAATCTGCTAACTGAGTACAAACTAGTGATGTTTGAAATAAACTTTCTGTTGATGAAATACTAGAAAACATATTTTGCAGTCCACTGCAAAGCGGCCTGCTTACTGCTTAGTGCTTACACGTTTTTTGGTCTAGGCTTTAAAGCAAAACATCGCATGATCATTGTTGCGATCGTACCAATGACAATAAAAAAACAAAAACAATAGCGATGTAGCCACTCAAATTTAGCAGGAAACGTTTATATACAAAAGGAGCGTAAGCGTAAACATAACCACTTTCTTTTTTGTTGAATTTTGAGATTTTTAACTTCTTGCGCAAGTAGTAAATGTGATCGGATAACTGACAACACCCAAAAGTCGATAATGCATGTTCAATGGAAGACATAACATCCGTTTTGGCTAATTCTGATCTAATTTTACAAAAAAAAAAATGTCACCGACTTTTTTTTTTTACCAACCACTGCAGATTTTATAAGGGCTAGTTACAATGACTTAGTATTTGCATATGTTGTAAGTACGCATGTACAGTTGTGCACAGTGGTATTATACAAACATTTAGCATCAATTAGGCGATGAAACGTTTGAAAAAAAACTTACCATTAAAATTCGATGGCTCGTATGTGTAATACTTTGGCCAGTCTTCCCCATAAGAAATGACGTTTAAATACCAAGGAGACGATATGAGTGCTCGGTAGCCAAGCTTGGTGACACGGAGAAGCTCTTTCTCAGGAGCGGGGTTGCCCTTCCACACTTCCACGACCGTGTCGTCTTTTACCTTAAACACAACAGTTGGATAAACCGATGGAAAGTCAATTCCTGATGTGTATAACTGCTACAGGGTTTTGAAGAGGCTGGTTAGCGTAATACTTCCCAAGCACTTTGAACAAACAACATTTGTTTTCAATTGAATTGCATTCGATGAGTCAAAAAATCAAGAAATTCAAATTTTTAAATGCTTGAAGTCTTTCAACTAATAGTTATCAGGAGCATCGAATTTTCGTGAATACAAAACAACAAAACGTGAATTCAAACAAGTTTCATAAAAAAAAAACTACTCACTACGACACCATTGTCAATAACTTCCTGCCACACAACGTAGCTGAAACCGGCTGTCTCGGAGATGTTGACAAGACGTTGAATATAATCCTGTTCGAGAACGGAGTAGTTTCCGGTAATGTTTTGCGTTTTCATGAAGTTCGTTATATTTGGGTTCGATTTCCTGAAAAAACACGGCGTTGTTGTGAACAAAAACGTTTCCAAAGTAGCTGAAAAGACAATTTGGGTAGATAATATTAAGTATGTCACAAACAAACCCAGATAGCAAATCAACCGTCTGCAGACGTTGAATCAATGTAAAAAACGGTTGGTTTGCTGTCTGGGAAGTAACATTGTTCCTATGACAATATTGCGCCAGGAGTGTTCACAGCTGTTAAGATTTTACTTTTTTTTTACAACCAAGCCTTGAATGCGCGAATCTTTCAGAACAAAACAAGAAACGAGTCAAACCAACCAGCAGTTGAAACTGACTTCGTCCCCTCCGAGATGCATGTACTTGTCTTTGAACACCCCACGGAGTTCAGAAAGCAATTTGGTCAGGAAAGAATATGTTGAGTCGAGGATGGGGTTGATTGGACCAAATGTACCGTCGGGCTTTCCATCTGAAAGCAATGATAAATACATTTAAACGACGTAAATACACCGTAAAGTCAACAGGTACAGTAGTAATCTATGACAAAAAAAAATTGTTGTAAAATGGTATGGCATTTTTGCGGTGTATATCCGACACTATGTGACCAATGAAAAATTAAATTTTACAAACTTTGCATTAACGAAATCATTAAACCAAGCATAATTTTATTGCATTGTTTTAATGACCAAATGGTTTAACAGTATGTGCAATGAAAAAGAGTGCTCAATAAGTCGGTTGATTGCTACATCGATCACAATTTACAAAGGTGCATGTGCATGAAATAGCAGCATTGATTCACAAGGACGGAATGGTCCGTTTCGGTGAGTCCGATGTCTATTCAGTGATTTTTTCAATTTTTTTTTCAATTATCGGGTACCGTAGCCTAATTATCATTGCCGTTTTAGGGTTAGGGGTTAGAAGTTAGGAACTCACCGAATAGTAGCAGACCCCCAAGGAAGCATAAAGGCAAAAAAAGTTGAAAAACACTGTACCACCAGACATCTTGTTCATTACATATGTCCAACAACATACAGTAGCTATCGGGCAACCCTCCTGTTCACACTCACCAGCATAACAAGGAGTAAGGAGGTCAGGTTGGCTTTTACCCCATGACTGGGTGTGGCCAGGTGTGTCAAACTCTGGAATGACCCGGATACCCCTCAGCCTGGCATACTCAATAACCTCCGCAACATCGCTTGGAGTGTAGATATGAGATAGACGAGTGTAAGCTCCCTGCATCATGGTAAACACAATATAATAAGAATAGTAATGCAACGAAAATTAAAGACATTTAACCAGGTTTTGTATAGAAAGTTAAGGCCATAAAGTTCATGTAAAGAAAGATGTTCTACAAATTAATTTCAACACTCTTTTACAAAGCTGAAGATAAATGCAGTTGTAGATTTTAAAACATTTGATGAACCATTACTTTAGTCTTCGACACCCTGGCCTCTTTGTTTTCATTCAAAACGGTGTCTGTTCCTCAAACTAATGACACTTCCCAAAAAGTTACCTTTTCGCTCAGGTCTGGATATACTTGACTGACATAAGGAAAGGATTGGTCGTCAACTATGTGCCAATGAAACACGTTGAACTTATTGAACGCCATTGCATCCTACAGTAGAATGGTTATTTCAAACAAACACACATTAATACAACTCAAGGAGCCGTTCAAATATCACATAACGCTTTGTGGAGAGTCAAAGATGCAATAAAACAAAAATAAGTTGAAATAGCCAAAATTCATAAGTCGGATTAAAATAAGTTGAGACTGAAGACAGAAGCCACAAAACGAAAAGGTAAAATGCAAGAAATTTGTATCATATGGTTTTAAAGACCCTTAATTATATAGTTATTTTTGTGTTTAAAGAGCACTTATTGTAAATACATAGAAAAATACTGGTGTTGCATTGCTTCATAGAAATGGATGCTGTATGCAAAATGACAAAGTTGCACAAAACTACTTGTTTAAATCAGAGCTTCCCAAACTGGGGGTCGCGACCCACCAAGGGGTCACGTAACGAACTTCAGGGGTCGCAGAAAGTATACCAATTTGCACATGGTACTGCATATTAACACTTCTGTACGAGATGCTGTGACAGTTATTAACTTTATTAAGAGTCGCGCACTCAATAGGCTGCCTGTATTTTTTAAAATTTAAGAGGAGAAATGGAATCGGAGTTAAAAACTCTTTTACTGCATCATGAAGTAAGGTGCCTTTCAAAAGTCAAAGCTTTAAAATGGCTAGCCGATTAACGTTGAAAACCGAAATTGTGATTTTTCCTACAGAATAAAATTCAGTCTTGGTCCACCATTTTCTCAATGACATCTAGCTTTTGGAATTATGCCAAATGCCAGGTTTGCTTGAAAAACTGAACGAATTTAATTTGTCCCTCCTAAGAGAAGACATCAATATTTTGCATTAAAATCTAAAATTGATGCATTCATCAAAAAATTGAACATCTGGAAACAAATATTTCAAAATGCTTTATCTGAAATGTTCTCACTTCGCCTACTGTTCCAACCTAAACAATACTGAAACCACCTTGAGACCTGCATTAACAAACACTGAGCCACGGCTAGACTTGTTTGTTGCAGAAAGCAGTCACACCCATCACACTGAATAAATGTGTTTGCTTTTTTGTTTTGTTTCCAGTAGGCTGCCCATAGGCTTCGTTATTATGGTCAGATATAAATAAAAACAAACTGAACTGAGAACGGTAAATTGTTTTTGGTTTTTGTTAGATTTAAGCTTATCAATAAATATCACAAATGTATATTTTGCACTGTTCCTCGTTTTAATCATAAGGGGCCGCGAAACATTTTAGGATCATTAAAAGGGGTCACAAGCAAAAAAGTTTGGGAAGCCCTGGTCTAAATCAGCAATTTGAAAGATGCTGCATTTATAGACATAAAACAGTCACACATTAATAAAAAAAAAATACATATATATAAATATATGTTTATACGGTATATTAATTCAGTTGATTCACATACCAAATTTTGCAAAATTATGCTGACAGGCAAGTAATGACGAGAGGTGTCAAGCAATATCCCCCTGTGACCAAATCGAGGAAAGTCAGTAATGCTCGTCTTGTTGATCAGTGTCTGTGGTAAATGAAACATATTTAATCAGACTTTATGCAACATAGATTTCAAATTATTTATACATAAAAAAACTGAAAACTTTTGGTGGAAAAAGTTATGCATTAATGCTACTTTGCTAATGGTAGTTTACAACCATGCATTTTACAGTGCAATCTTTGACTTGCTATTTTGCTGTCATACATTTGAGGTCTTTTGCTTGTTTTTAACACAAAAAGATAGGATGGCAATGGCAAAAGATTTACATCAGTAACAGAAATAGTTTTTGACAATCACATATCAAAGAGTGGGGTTTGTTAAGTAACACACCACTCAGTATCAGTAATGTATGACAGTATGAAAAACATAACATAATTTCTACAATATTTTAAGTTTACTTACTTCACCATTATACTGCCAAAGTAATTGCGAGAATGTTTCTAATCCTGTTCAACCGAAAAAACAAAACAGAAAACAAGAAGTTACATTAAGGTTACAGTTCCTTCAAAATCTATACAATTCAGCAGTGAGCACACATTTTAAAAATTAGATTAATTGTAAATTGCAATGTCCTTGCAATGCGATTTAGATAAACTTGTTGCATGGGGAAAGAAATGGAAATTGAAATTTCACCCAAAAAGTGCACCACAATGTCTATTGGGAAGCACACACCCAGCTTTGATTATAAATTTAAAAATACCAGTGGCACATCTACAGTCCTCAAATGCATTGAGAATGAAAAAGACCTTGGAGTAATTTTTGACAACAATTTAACCTTCAACACCCACATTCAATCGGTAGTATCTGGTGCAAACAGGCTTGTTGGATTAATCAAGAGATCATTTACATTTCTCGATATAAAGATGTTTCTTATCCTGTTCAATACATTAATACGACCCAAACTAGAATACAACAACACCATTTGGCACCCATACCTCAAATACAACATTGTATCTTTAGAAAGTGTGCAGCGCCGAGCAACAAAACTTGTACCATGTCTCCATGACCTACCTTACGATAAAAGACTAAAAAAGACTAGACCTACCAACACTAACATTTAGAAGACTCCGAAATGACATGATTCAAACTTTCAAGTATCTTCAAAATTTTTATAATGTTAATGAAAAAGAAATTTTTTCCTTACATGAAGGTGTCCACAACACTCGAGGTCACAAATTTAAATTAAAAATCAGTACCTTCAAAACAACAAAGCGAAGAAATTTTTTTCCGAATTGGATTGTTAATGAATGGAATAGGTTACCCGAGAAAATTGTCACAGCACCTAGTTTAAACAGCTTCACAGCAAGACTGGATCACCACTGGCGAAATAGAGAAGTTAAATTTGACCCACTTGGGTAGTCATATTTTGCAAGTACTGGCCGCCTCCACTAATGTTGACATTCACTACATCTTGTAACTTGTACAGTATATAACGTATGTAGCCCACTATTGTATGATGTATTGTATACCTATCTCTACTGACAGTTATATTCTATCTTATATGGTGTCTCCAGCCCCAGGTGTTTTTTGTTTGATTTTAGTGTTATGCTGTGCCTTTAATAAGATATGTATGCTCTAGGTAGTATTGACTCGCTTTTCTTGGTGTTTTTGTCTCTTGTTTATGACTTCCTTGTTGGTATTCTATTTCGTTTTTTTTTATATTGCTACGTAAGTTATGAAGGTGAAAAAGCACTGCTGTGCTTGCAACACCATTATTATTATTATTATAAATGGCAATAAATCCACACATGTAAAAGTTTAGATCAAGCAGTACAGTGAGTACATGAGTCATCTCTAGCGAGATTATCAGAATTACTTGTTAGTTAAATTATTTTTAAATTAAATTTAATTTTACACAGCATATACCTCTTAAAACTCCCCAAACTGAAGAACTTGTTAATACTGGGAGCTCACTAACATCGACAGAGTCTGTATTAAGAAAAAAAATTCTTCTGATCTTTTACTTATATACATTTAGTGTTACATTTCTAATATCAAGAATTTGGCAAAATTAATACATCTGTATCTAAGTGTGAAACAATTAGGTGACAGACAACTGAGAAATTAAAAAAAAGTTGACATTTAGGATAGAACATACACTTTTTTGTATGCAGGATGAGCTGAAACTAACCTTTGCATTAAATTAACATCAAAATAAACTAAATGGCAGCCGATATTGCATTCTTACAATGTTCATTCATATCTGAAGATGGATACTCTTCACAAGGAGACATCAAATTCACTTGAAGGGTGGTAATAACTAATGGAGCCTTTGGCCTGAAACACACAATATGTTGGCATGACACACAAGCATAGGCGTCATTTCAGGGGTGCGAAGGGTGCTTAAGCACCCCAAAATAAAAATCTGAGGTAACAACATAAATGAGAGAGCACCCCTGGGCCCTGGTTTGCATACAAAATACACCGATTCAAATGGAAATTTGCATTGCTAAATAACGTTTTTTTTTTCTTTCTTGAAAGTCGTTTCACCAAAGCGCAATATTTTCAGTGTTTTACATTTGTGTGTGGCACGCAGCGCCACACATATCAAAGGCAGACATGATTGTACTATTGCGTAACAATTAAGCACAAATCGTTTCTAGCACCGCACTGCGTCAAGAAGTGCCGTTCGAGAGAAAACAATTTGTCTGGCTTGAAGACAAAATTGCTGTTTTCTACTCAAACGTCTAAAAAAACATTCTGCAAACGGCGTCAGATGCAATCGTTAGCCGTTTCCCTTCTTCATCATACCGAATGGCAGACTTGCTACGAGAGCTGCTAGAGAATCCCACAATGAAAGAAGCCGATGTTACGAAAGTAAGCAAATTTTATGATGGTGACTGAGAACGCAAGGATTTGCTGCGTGAACGCAAACAGTGGTTCGCTTGTTGCAAACGTGACGGTGATGTTGTGGCAGTGAATACGCTACGTCAGAAATTCATTGCACAGCCGTCAATGGTCGATATAATGCCAAATATATATGCAGCTTTGGCAGGGTTGATCGGTTTAAATTGGGGCGGTTTAAACCGCCCGGTTAAAACCGGGCAGTTTTGACCACCTATTACTGGTCAAAACCCCTTTAGTGTATGAATCAAGTTGCTTTTCGATTGAATTAAAAATATTACCCTCCATGTTAATGAATGGTAATAGTAATGATGTTCAACTATATTTTGTTTTGATCAACAATAACCTAAATGCTGGATTTGGAACAAAAAACATTCAATTTCTAAGTTTATTTTTGATATTTCAATCAGTTGGTTATTTTAATTAATGAGAAAATTCAAATTCTAAAGATAAGTTTCTGATGAACCAAAAAATGCTTGGTAGAACGATGAACCATTTGCACAGCCAACTGAAGTACAAGAATTTATTCCAACAAATTTTTTTTTTATGAAAAACATTTGCCATAAAATTTGCGCAACATTTGCCCTCCCGTTGCGTAGCACATAAGACGTAGCACGACATGTAATTAAGGTAGTAGTCTGTCTTGTTTTTGGCGGCGCTGAAACAAGAGAAAAATCCAAGATAAATATAATCTTTCGTACGAATTTTACAGGCAGCCATCTGTGGCTGCCTGACAGGTCGGCATTGGCGGCCATTAATGAAAGTTTAGGCGGCCATGGCCGCAAGCTATTTCGAGGCCTGCATATCATAATGGTCACAACTCACAACTGCTTTTATATATATTTCCTAAATAGCCCATAGCTCAGGTAGCCGACCATTCACTACATATAATAAAAATGTTTTTCTGGGTTTTGACCGGTTTAAACCTAGTTTTCACCGGTTAAAACCAGGTTTAAACTGCTTAGTGGTCAAAACCAGTTTAGACCACTTAGAGATCAACCCTGAGCTTTGGTAACTTACATTGTTATGCCGACTTCTTCCTGTGAAGCCGAACGTTCCTTTTCGTTATTACGACGCTTGAAGGCCTACTTTCGCAGCACTCAAACGCAACAACGACTGAACAATTTGGCCGTTACAGGTAGTCATCGCGAATTGGCGGAGAAATTAAACATGGAAGAACTTGTCACGGAGTTTGTTTCCAAGACAACGACCCGCAGAAACAAATTTGGATGTGATTAATTTATAGCAAGCCGCATTATAAGGCAGACGTGAACAAATTAAAGCAATTAAAGTCGAATATATTTCAATATTCAATGTAAGATCACTTTCGCCTCGCATGTAGCCTAATACTTGTTTTCATTTCTATCTGATCGTTTGACATACCGCTGCAGTCTATTCGAATACACATACGACAAAATTATCTTCTTTTATGTTGATTCGACGTTTCATGACGTAGGCTAAACATGGTTGAATTTACTATTAGATTGAGTCATTTGTTTTGACATTTTCCATCGGTCAGGTTTTCAATTGATTAGCCTATATTGACAATTTTCATAAGATAACTTAGAGCACCCCTAAGTTCGTCAAATTTTTTTAAAAAATTACGCCAATGCACACAAGCATTTATTACTGGGTTGTGCAGTGTGCATGGAACATACATACATTCATACAATCAGTAAATTCTAGAAAAAAAATAACATCGTTTTAAAGCCGATAAGTTGGATTTATATTGATTTAAAAAACAACTATGACATGTATGTATTGTAAAGTGTAAACAGCCAAGCATGACAACTAACCGTTGGTACCACCGCTTGATGGTAACATAAATTCAGAATTAAAAACAAATTTAATCTTATCGCCAACTACATTGAGCAATCATAGAGCCATTGTATGGCCCCTGGAAAATGGTCAATAACTTCAAATTTATTCCAAACACAAAATAAGGCATCTGACATTGTATGTCTAGTTGGCATCAGATATAAGTTGTAGCCTACAAGAAAAAAAAAGGCAACATGTAGCACTGGATGAATTGAACTTCTACCTAAATTGAAGCTTCTCCTTTGAAACACTGTTCATCATCAGGACCTCATATCTTTTAAAAGCTTCTGTGAGAAGACTGCAACTGTGTGAAGACGTCGTGTATGAGAAAGAAAATTTTGGAATTGATACTTGATATGTCTGCAACAATAAAGAATTGTGGGAGCTGGTATACAAGTCTCCCCCTGGTAAATCATGACAAAGACAGGAATCAACCAAACATATAGGGTGAAACTACTTTACTTTTGCTTTACTGTTCACACACTTCAATCCACATGTTTTGGTCAATTCCTGTTGTCATGATTTACCAGGGGGGGGGACTTGTGAACCAGCTCCGAATTTTGACATATCAATAGTTGCAACATGACTAAATTGGAACATAAATGCAACATAACTTTAGTCACTAAATTAATTATCATACTCTACTGTACCTTAGTTAATAAAAGAAACTTGTTTGCAAGATCTACTTTTGAATTCGCAAAAAAATAAATCTGCATCATTCCAAGAAAGGATATGCTTTATAACCAAAAATAATTTATAAATGCTATTATTGTCATGCAAAGCAGTTAAAATATTGAGAAGGTTTGGCATGTTTCTTTCCTGTTTATAAATATGCCATAATTATATACATTTAAATTATAAAAACTGAAATTCAATTGGATCACAAAATACGATACCTGTGATGTTGATATGAAAGACTGTGGCTGTGGCCAAACACTACCTGGGCTGGTGTTGCCTAAACTTGGCACAAAGCTGGCACCACCATAACTTATAAACAATATCCATAAAATCAGCTTGCACATTTTGTCTTTCACTTAATGTTAGCTTGCTTTCTGTTCCAGTATACAAATATATTTTATAATGACAACAGCTGACAAAGATAGACAATGTCTACGGTATGGTTTAAGATAATCACCATTTACCAAAATTGGTTACAAAGCTGGCTTGCATGGCTAAAATTCTATTGTTGTTCATTGTAGACAGTTTGAATTTGTAATGTTAGTTTCCATGTTCATTGTTCAGTCAATTTCTTCCTTCCCCACACTGCATTTTATCAGCTTCAGATATTTTAACTTCCCTAATCTATAGTCATGCTCAAAACTAAGCTTTTTACATATTTCTAAATCTTGTTCAACATAAAATAAAGAAAGTCTTCAAGTCAATGCGTTTTTGCTTATTTTGAACAGACGATTTAGATGCAGTCCAAACAATTTCGTATGGTATTGGTAGTAGAGATGCTGATGCAGCAAACCCAAAATTTTTATCCGCACACCGCACCGCAACTGAATCACCTAACCGCACACCGCAATTTATCTGGAACTTTGACACTGCACTGCACACCGCAAATTACAAAATTTTCAAAAAATATTTTAACGCGTTATTTTTTAGAAAGTCAATTGTGGCAAAAAGCACCCATGGCATATAACTGGTAACCTACCTGTATAGTTGTGCACTAATTGACTAGGCTAACCAGATCATATTCTCTTATCAGCAATGCATCTAAGTTCTAAGACATCATGCTTTTTCAAATAGAATGTTCCTGGATCTAGTATCAGGACTTTTGAACACTTTTTGTAAGCAATAATGCAATTTCAATGTCAGTGGCTGTATGAACTACACACACAAGAGTAAAACTTATAGCCTGAACTCACTGGGCTAACTGTTATAGTAACTAATGCGGTAGTTGCGCTAGGCCTATAGCCTGATAACTGGGAGCTGAGCTTATCAGCTAGGCTATTAACCAAAAACACTCCTACAGCTTCCCTCACAAGCCAGGCCAGCCCCAAAAACCCTGCCAAGTTGGCAGCCGTAGCCGAGTGGTTAGCGCGTTGGGCTCGCAGTCGAGAGCCTGCATGTTCGACTCCAGCCACCCGCACTTGCTGTTGTTTCTCTGGGCAAGAAACTTTACGATAATTGCCTCTACCTAGTGATCGATTTCGAGTAATGGGTAGTACCTACCAACTTTAAGTCATAAGTAGAGTAGACAACCGGAAACAGACATTGCCGTCGGCTGCAGTGTGGGTCAGGTGTACGTCGGAAGGCGTACACCGATGCATAGCGCTCAAGTCCGCTTTCCCGCAATGCAGGATAAAAATAAACAAACAAACAAAACAAACAAGTGTCAACTGCAAGCCATTTGCATTATTGCATAGCATAGGATTTCCGAAGGAAAAAAAACTGACCCGTGTTTCCAATTTAAATTTGAAGTTTCATAACTGATTTTGATTGATTGAATCTTTATCCTCGGACTGGGAAAGCTTCTTGCAGAGCTTAATCCTGGCAGTTTCGCATACTTGTAGAGGCTTTGAATCACTGACGCAGGCCCGGTCACCGAGATTGACAGAGTGAAGTTTCCGCTTGTTGAAGTCTTGTTGCCGGGGAACTATTCCATCCATTAGATGCCGCTGAATGGAGAGCAGTCCTTAACGTGCGTTGCTCAAGCGCACGAGAGTCGAACCAGCGCCGCTTGATCTTGAAGCTTCTTCGTTCCAGAAGTGACATTTTCTTGAAAAGTTGAAAGTTTACGAAAGTTTAATTTCTTGAAAGTTTACGCGGAAAGCGGCGCGGCTTTGTCGTTTCAACCTTCCACGCGGCGCGGCACGCGACGAAAAAGTCAAAAGCGGCCGCGTACGCGGCGCGGCTTGCATCACTACTGTCAACTGCAAGTCATTTACAATTTGCATAGCTTTCCAGCTTAGGGTTTCTGAAGGAAAAAAAAACTGATCTGTGTTTCCAATTTAAATTTGAAGTTTCATAACTAATTTTCTTGAAAAGTTGAAAGTTTACGTTTACGAAAGTTTAATTTCTTGAAAATTTACGCAGCAAGCGGCGTGGCCTTGTCATTTCAACCTTCCACGCGGCGCGGTACACGGCAAAAAAGTCAAAAGCGGCCGCGTACGCGGCGCGGCTTGCATCACTAATTGGTAGTAAATGTTATTGTGGAGACATTTCTTGTGTTATTTTCATGTGCAATTAACTCAAGTCCTAATGTCATATGATCGATTATAATCCAATTTTCTTTCAACTTAATTAGTTTTTTCGGTCTCAAGCACGATATAACGTTTGCGTTTTGTCGTTTCTACCTTTTTTCTAAAATGTTGACATGTGTAGATTACGCTGGGATGGTCGAAAATAAAAACAACTGAACTGGACTTACACTTTTTGACAACAGAAAGTGAAGTTTTCTTGACGTAGCTTACGGTAGGTTACATTTATTGTGAACCATCAATCACAAATACAATATACTTCAAATCTCATTGACAACGCGATAGTTTTTCTTATTTAATGATCAGCAAGTAGCCTCATATCAGAGGTGTACGTAGTCAAATTTTTTTGACTCCTGCTCCACTCCAACGTCTGTAACTCTAAATCAGTGGTTCCCAACCTGGGGTTTGCGGACCCCTTGGGGGTCCGTGAGAAAGCATTTGGGGGTCCGTGATTACCTTGATGAATTTTGGAAAAAAAAAAAACGAAAAGCGATCTTTTTACTTTCATTTCTCTCTTTAAATGCAAGAAATTGTTTGGTAAAAATTTGGTGTTTGTGCGTTATGTTCATGGTGAAAGAATGAAAGAAGAGTTTTTGTTTTGTGAGCCTCTTTTGGAAATTACCAAGGGCAAGTGATATATTTGGCAAGATGAAAGAATTTTTTGTCAAATAAAATTTTGATTGGAAAAAGAAACTTTGTTCTATATGCACGGATGGAGCACCAGCTATGCTCGGGAACAAATCCGGATTTGCTGCTCTAGTAACAAAGAAAGCTCCTCGCGTGGTTGTTACGCATTGCTTCTTGCACAGGTACGCCTTGGCAGCAAAAACTTTACCAGCAAGTCTCAAAGAAATTCTGACAAATTGCGTGAAAGTTAATTTCATCAAAAACAGAGCTGTAAACCACTGTACTTTTTAAAGCGCTCTGTCAAGAAGTAGGGTCAGATTACGAAGTACGTTTGTATCAATGTGAGGTACGTTAGTTATCTAGAGGAGAAGTTTTAAAACGACTGCAGCAGCTAAAAAATGAGGTATCAACTCTTTTGAAAGCAAAAAGAAGTCCCCTCTCAAAATCGTGGCATTCAAGGACCAGGTGTGACAATAATTGATGCAGCTGAAAAACTGAAAGCGTTTTTAGCCAAGTTTACGGTTTGGAAACGCAGATTGGAAGCAGGTAATTACGCTAACTTTCCAATGTTAGAAGATCTTATCTTGATGGATGAAACTCAAAGAGAATGTACTCTTTTGATCTCTATGAGAGAAAAATTTTGGGCACACTTGAAACCCTGCAAATCTCATTTCAACATTATTTTAGTTTAGAACACCTGCCGAACGAAGTTGCAACTTGGATTCGAAATCCTTTTCTTTTTGACTTGAACAGCATTAGCGATGACGATCTCAGTAAAGACTAAAGATGACCTAATTGATATGAGATCAAAAGAGTTATTACGCATAGAATTTCATTGAAAAACTGTGGAAGAATTTTGGTGCTCACAACTGGAAACCTACCCATTCTTGGCAAAGCAAGCGATTATTGTTTTGTTACCATTCATAACCACTATCTTTTGCGAGGCAGGATTCTCAGCTCTTGGTTTTGTTACAATTAAAACTAAACATCGAAATCGCCTGGACGTTGACGATGACATGCGTGTTGCATTGTCAAAAACTCAACCACAGTTCAGTCGTTTAGTTCAGGAAAGGCAACAACAGCCCTCTCATTAAATTTGCTTACGTTAAAAAAGTTTCGGCCTGGCACTTTGGGTCTCCTTAATATTCAAATACTGCTGACATTTCCTGAACAATTCATTCATTTTCTTATTTGAACAACTGTTTAACCTGATATTTGCCGCAGGAGTCATAGCGGCAATGCAATATGACACAGTACAGTAGTTGAGGAGCATAATTATTACAATAGTCAATAGTGTGTTAATTGAGCTTCAGGCAAAATTTAGGTAGGGGTCCGCAGAATTAATAATTTGTCTAAAGGGGTCCGCGACTATAAAATGTTTGGGAACCACTGCTCTAAATCAACTCCTGCTTTAGACTCCGAATCCACTCCAAAATCAAATTATTAGTTAACGCAGTACCGTAGTCCGTAATAGGCTACTAGCTTAGGGACAATGGAATAGCCTAAGCTTCTGATTTATTATTATTGTCAGTTAACGCTTTGGTTTTCAAAACGCTCTGCACGCTGCCACATGTTATAGTTTGTTTGATTGTTTATGTTTTCACGCAAATAGAATCAGGGGCGCCGGAAGCGGGGGGGCAGGGGGGGCGAATGCCCCCCTGTCCTCAATTTTTCTGCAGATGGGGGGGCAGGGGGGCAATAGTGCCCTTTTAAAGTCATGTAAGCAGGGGCGCGGGAAGTAGGGGTGCTCAAGGGGCTGCAGCCCCCCCTAGAGCAAATTCAGCCCCCCCTGGAATTTTCTATAATTGCTTCAGCCCCCCCTAGAAAACTCTGACAATTCAATAAGGTAGGCCTACATAACATATTTTCAGACATTTTTTTGAACAATAATTGCTACGATGAATCGAGTTCCTATTAGGCTACGTGTGGTCGCTCTCATCCTTCGCAATAAAGAGTCGTCAATCACAGAGGGAGCTACACCTCGCAGTAGCCGTAGCTTACTAGCCACCCTCCCTACTAACACGGCGGTCCATAGTTTATTGGACATCATTTTGCAATATTTACATTTCATGCGTACTTCTGAACATTACAATAATATATACATGATATTGCTTTGTCATGTGTCTGACTGACATGACAGAAGATAGTGCAATGAGAGGAGACGCACATGCAAGCATATTCGACTTGGTAGAACAAGCACGCACGATGTGGCTTTATTTTGCGATTACCTGCAGCGGTGAAGTTTTTCAGCCTGCAGAAGCCGTCGCAAGACAGCTCCAAAACAAGAAGATCTTTGCTTCTTCAGCTTTGAAATCAATCACCATTCTCCGCGAACGGATCAAAAATCTCAGAAAAGATGAATCCGTTTCCAAGCTTATGGAAGCAGCGAACGTATTTGCATCTGTCAATGACCTAAAGACGTCAAAGGATATCCGAGTGAGCAAAACTCCAGCAAAACTTCGAAACACAGAGGAATCGGATGCTATGTCTTCTGCGGGAGAAGGAACGTGGAAACGACAATACATCGAAGCCCTTGATTTGGTTCAAGTTGAGATTGCTCGAAGATTCGACCAAGCGGATCTGCACACAGCATCCAACAGAGAGAAGGCCCTTCTGAGCTGTGCAAACGGTGAGGAAAGATCTAATACTGAGATTAGCTTACCCGATGCCATCAGAAAAAATCATTGAAATCCCTGTGTTTCTTGAAAAAAAAAATACCAGCACTGTAGTCCTAACAAACATGGACAATAAAGTCCCTCTCAAACATCAGGAGTTGTATGTAAACAAGAAACGGATGCAAACACCATATAGAAAAAGAATGCACAGCCAACAGAGAAAATGGCCCTTCTGAGCTGTGCAAACGGTGAGGAAAGATCTGATGCTGAGATCAGCTTACCCGATGCCATCAGAAAAAATCGCCTAAAAACGGAACTTACCGTACTTTGCTCAGCGATGTTGTAAGTGGAAAAACCGCAAACACCGTTCAAAAGGTTGCTGAGATACTATCGCAACTAAACCTTCAAACTCTAAATCTTTTCAAAGAAACGCGAAAATTCGTGGAGCTCTGCCTATGCTTCTCGGTTTCAGCTGCATCATCACAACGTTCTTTTTCTCATCTAAAACGCTTAAAAATGTGGTTGAAAAGCTCAATGACACAAAAAGGACTCACGGTAGGCTACTCATGTTGCGTTGATGCATGTCCACCAAAACATTTTGGACACTGTCGATGTCAAAGATCTCCTGACACAGTTCATAGAGAAAACACCTGAACTGAGCGAAAATCAATCTTCGGAAGCGTGTGAGAGCTCATTTCCACAAACTGTCGTTTTCATATCACTTTCTAATTTGTTCGTTTACATTTTAATTTCCTGAACAGCCTTTTTGTTGTTTGCCGTTCTTCATTTGGTACAATTTACAATGTGTGTGTTTTGGCGTCGTTTTTTAAACAGGAGGCGCCTGGATGCCCACTAACAGTTTTAAATGTTCTCTCACATAAAGGGGGGTCTGGGGGGCGAAGCCCCCCAGAAGCTGACAACACTATGGCAGCCTCAGCCCCCCCTAGAGAAAAATAGTTCCCGCGCCACTGCATGTAAGCTACTGCACATTCTGCAATATAACAATTTCTGCTTTTCACCTTAAAACTCGTTGTTTTTTGGGCAGCCATCGTGGCCTACCGGGAGCTCCTTCTCGGCGGCCAAATCTGCGTGCTTGGAGGCCAAAATACAAAATAACGATAGCACAAGTAAATAGAATTAAACTTGCAATAATGCTAAAATTATCACTTAGCGTTGTTGAAGTCTGGGCCTGGGCGACGTCCTACAATAGTATCGTTGCACCACGCAATAACTGCTTCATCGGGATTGTAATCCAGTACTGCGGGACCATCTAACGACACTCGCACGAGTGTCTCCAATGTGGCTGATTTTAAAGAAGTTCGCCACTCCCCTAGAATTCTTTTTAGCAACGAAAAGCAACGTTCGACATGTGTTACGATGACGGCAAGGTAATAAAATAAGTATTTCAATGATGTGAAGGACATTACTAAAAGAAGCATAATTTTTTGCAAAATAGGATGATAAAATGTTTTCCCCTCGGATGTCAACTAACCTAGTTCTCCTTTTTAACAACGATTCAATGTTCGACAACATCGATTCGACATAAAAACGACAATATTGCCAGCCGATGTAAATTAGCACTTTCGATTAAGACTTTATTCAAATATACATCGGGAATTACAAACAAGACTTACAGCGCTGTTGATCGGCTGATCGCAGATGGATATATTCCAGCAATAACAATTATTCCCGCACAATGCAACAGCGGCGATTATGACGCGCTGATCTAATTTTGCGTCACTCTTTGACACTACATATTTTCGACAGTTAATCCACGATCATTCTATTGCGAAATTAAATAATTGGCTAGAAGAGGCTGGCGGCCAAACTTGGCCGATTGAGGAGGTAGCAACGGCGGTTATTCAAGCACTACTTAGCGGCCATGGCCGCAGGCTGCTTTAAGGCTTGACAGTAGGTTACATCATTATAACATAGGCTTGCCATTTTTTAGAAATGCAAATCAGGGACGCATATAAAACTGCAAATAATCTTAATGTACGGTAGGCCTAATACAAAATAATTTAATGCAACTATAATTATTTAATATGGGAAAATTACCAATATATTTAAGCCTATTTCTCCAACGAAAGCAAGGGAACTTAACAATATTTATGAGCACATGAATCAGGCCTAATAATATTTTTCTGTGCTAAGTAGCCTACCTTTTTCGAAAGTAGGCTACAGTGTTAGATTTTATCTTTTCATAAAATTCACTACATGTCAAATCAACATTAATTTTGCAAGTGAGGAGAGCTTTGACATTCTGTTCTAGCATTTGGCCTCTGTCATCAGACCACATATTGTTCATAATAGAAAAAAAAGTGGTTCAACTGGTGCTGATGTCCCAGGCAAACAAAACACAAACTCGACAAAGTTTTGAAAGTTTGGAATGGTTATGTTTTTGTTAAAAGTTTACTTTTGTTCAAGAGATGTCGTTGCATTTTGCCATGATTCTTTCCTCTCACTCTTAGACATCTATTTCTTTACCAAAACGTGCTCATCGAAAAAGAAGTCGATGTTGATCATTTGCTTCTGAAACATTTTGTTGATATTTTCCGTAGACCTACTTGAGAAAGAATTGTTTAAGATGACTAGCTCAAGAATTTTATTTTGCAAATCTCAAATTGAAAACTCCGGGACAAATTGGTTAACCGGGCGAAACAACGGGACAAGGCCTTAAAATCGGGACTGTCCCGGCTAAACCGGGACGTATGGCAAGCCTATTATAACATAGCATGATGCCCTTCTTTGCATACCGGACACTTGTATGCTATCATTACTCAACACATAGTGAGCTGATAGATTAGCATTATCGCTATATCTTATCTTAAAACTTGAAAAAAAATTGGCTTTTTAGTAAACAAAAGTGCCCTTTTTTCGTAATCTTGCCCCCCCAGTCAAAAATCGTTCCGGCGCCCCTGAATAGAATGATTGAAGAGCGATTTGGTACATTTAAATTACTGAAGGGAAACTATGCTATCCACGAGAATGCTTGTTTCACTGTGAATGTTGTTGATTTCTCATTTGTTTTGGTTCAATACGATTCTAAATCAAATTGTTTTTGTTGAAAAAACGTAATCAAACGGCAACTTTTACTCAAGTTATTCTATGTCTTGAAACCGTGTTAAAAAATTAATGATGGAATGATAAAACTGTCTTCCATCCCATTATCCATCGCAAAATAATTAGCCTATGCCTTTTAGCCTATTCCCTGATCGTGAAAGCAGTTTTTATGTAGGCTATTTTCTTCTGTAAACTGAACTATAATATTTTCAACAGATTAATGATATTAGATCAGCTGTGACTTCCTATATGAACTCCTTTTCCTCCATTCTGTTTTGACCGGTAGCCAACTAGCCATACTTCGTCGTCCGCCCCGTTAGCTCAATGGTTACGCGCCCAGCTCAAGCGGCGCTGGTTCGACTCTCGCGGTGTGAGTTTGAGCAACGCATTTCAGGACTGCTCTCCATTCAGCGGTAACTAGTGAACGGAATAATTTCCCTTCAACAATAGGAAAAAATTCACTCTGCCAATCTCGGTAACCGGCCCTGCGTCAAGAGCCTCTACAAGTATACGAAACTATCAGGTACAGGCCTAACCTATCAAGGCTTTGTCAGTCCGAGGATAAAGATTCAAAACCAACTTTAAACCTACTTCCGGCATGCTTTTCTTTTAAGTAATTTGCTTGATATATATATTATATTTGAATAAGACCTTCTGATGATCCGCTAGGTGAAGCAATTTGTAAAGGCTTCAGATAGTAATAACTATATTTGATTTAATTCGCTCTGCTTTGCTTGGCATTGAGCACTTTTTGTAGTATTAATAGTTTTCATTGTTTTATTATATACAGTAATATATATATCGATAACATTGACTGGTTCTTGCAAAACGCCTATCAAATACATGCAAAAACTATCCCTAACTCGAAACTTTGGTTAACTCGACACCTTTTTGGTGCCCCCAGACATGTGCAGCTCTCTCTATGTCAAAATGACTGAAAATTGTCAATTTTTTGAAAGCGTTGCACAAGCTTGGATATCAGTCGAGGCGAAACAGTTTGGTTTTGTTTTTTATTTTACGATATCGATAGGCCTATGCAATTACCTCAGACATGCCGATTTCAATGCTATGACTCCTCAGACCTCACATTGAAGTCATAACGGACACATCTGATTACATCTCCATTGCTGAGCTCATCAGAACTGCCGCAAATTCCGGTGTGATTTTTGAAGGGAAATCGCCTACAAAGACAATGCAACAGCTGATGGGTGTTGAAACCACTACTTTGACTGACAGCGCGATTTGAGGCATAACAGAAAAACACAAGATAGCTTACACTGCTGCAAGTGATGACAAGCCGGAAGCCAGACCCACAACAAGAACGCTTAATCAATGCACGGAGATACGAGACTTTTTGCAAATGTAAGAATATTTTGCTGCGGTTTTTGTCCATCTGAACTTCTAAAGAAATTTAAACAATAAGCTACATTGCTTTGAAGTGGAGGCACTGAGACAAACTGTTGTTGACCATTATATTTGCGTGAGTACCAGTGATACTGCATAGTGTTTGTTGCGTCATTCTAACGAGTTTTTGAAAACCACGGATAACTAGAAGTAATTTGTCTGCTGTGTGTGGCCTATTGTTCTAAAAACAAAGCAAATTTCAAAGCAAATTTCTAGAAACAATTTAGTTGCTTTTATTATTTTATGTAAAAGTAAAGCAACAGAAACACATCGGCCGACACTCAATCTAATAGTGGCAACTAATCATTAGCCTATTTACATCTTCAATGCGCAATCAGACGCTTTACAAAAAACTAAAATTTCATTGAATTAAATTGCACAGTATTTGTGCTGAGTTAAAATATTACACTGATGTAATTGCAACATATTTGCATAAACATGATCATAATAAAACCAATACTTTCACCATTAAGACACTTTCGCACTAAGAGATTTTACCGTCCAGGCCAATATATCAACAAATTTTCTGAATACAAGCATGTGGTTGTGAACGCAAAAAGTGAAAAACAAATTGAGTAGGTTTGCACTTTTCAAAAAAATATCATGATTGCCAGCATAAAATAGGCATTTAACCATGAAAACATTGCATTGTATCAGCCAAAGTTACTAGAAGAGAAAAACGATATCTTAAAAGCACCCAGCAATTATACATAAGGTACACGTATAAATATACCTATTTTAAAATATCAAATGAAATTAATTTGGTGTTGATTTCAATTTTTTATCATCTTTTATTCTTCAAGTTAAACATGATCTTCTGTACAAAACGACTAACGCACCAGCTGCACAATTTAACACATTGAACAGTTACTGCATGCGTTCCTTCAACATATTTTCCAGCTTTACAGCATCTTCTGCAAATTTACGAATTCCTTCAGCCAACTTTTCAACAGCCATGGGATCTTCATTATGAAGATAACGAAACTGCGGTTCATTCAAATGGATTTGTGGACCATCCGTAGTTGAAGCAGTCTCAACAGAAAGTTGCCTCACCAAGGGTGCAGTGTCATTTTTAAGAAGTTCCAAGAGCTTTGGTGAAATCGTCAAAAAATCACATCCAGCAAGAGCCTTGATTTGATTTGTGTTACGAAATGAAGCACCCATGACAACAGTCTTGTAGCCATATCGTTTATAATAGTTGTAGATTTTCGTTACACTTTTAACACCAGGATCTTCTAAAAGCTCATAATCCTTCACACCGGTATTTTTAACATGCCAGTCATAGATGCGACCAACAAAAGGAGATATGAGAGTGACATTGTTTTCGGCACAGGCAACTGCTTGAGCAAATGAAAACAGAAGTGTCATATTGCAATGAATACCTTCTGCTTCTAATTTCTTTGCAGCTTGCACACCTTCCCATGTCGTGCTAAGCTTAATTAAAACCCTTTCTTTAGATATTCCTGCTTTCTCATACAAAGCTATAAATTTCTTAGCTTTGGCAATGGAGCCTTCAATATCAAATGACAACCTTGCATCCACCTCAGTTGACACCCTTCCAGGTATAATTTTCAAAATTTCTACCCCAAATGATACAAAAAGCTTGTCCATTGCTTCAGTTACTTGTTGATTAAGATCTGTTGATTGTGATTTACCAAATGCAGTAGCTTCATCAATTATTGAAGCATACTCTGGCATTTTGGCTGCAGCCAAAAGTAATGATGGATTAGTTGTGGCATCTTGGGGCAAGTACTTAGAAATTGCTTGAATATCTCCTGTATCAGCTACAATACCAGTATATTGTTTGAGTTCTTCCAGAACAGATGCAAGCTTAGCTTTCTTAGCATCACTCATAATGTTCAATAGGCTACACTATTAGCAAAAGGGATTAACTGAAACAAACGTGATAATGAAATTTTAAAGCTTTCTAAAGGATCAACCGGATTACAAAGAAAGAACTGTGTTATAAAAATTCCATCTACCGATCTGTATACACAGACCCTGCCAATATGTAAACTTCTAATAATGACTGGAAGCCAACCGATGTATTTTTGAATTCTAGGCTCAAAGTGCTTTATACCAATTTAAAATGATAGTTTTGAGAATTGAAATTGCCAAAGTGGGATTACTGAATCTCACATCACTGCAAAGCCCCTAGTTCTAATTACAAAATTTACAATGCTTCATATTTGAAAAAACAAGTTTACAAAATAGTGAAATAATGTTCAAGGCATGTTCAGCAAGATTCGGATACTTCTACTAAACATAGGTTTGATGAAAGATTCATTTCATCAAACATTAGTGCAAAGTTGTAAAGAAAGAAGTCTAGCACCCCTCGTTGGCTTTTAATTTTACTATTGTATCATCATGATCTGACATAACTGATAACTGGTTACATCCTGTTCCAGGTGCAGGCCTCGAAATTCGTGTTTGTTGACGGCGGACAAACGTGTCCGGTCTGAGCAGCTATCTTGGCGGACAAATTAAGTTTCACAACGGACACACCAGTTTTAGCGTCGATCGTCGTGCTTAGTCACTTTATCTTGATAATTCTTCGCCATTCAAGAGCTATGGCTACGGTTTGGAAGGCTTTTTTTAATTTCAGCGAAGGCTTTCATCAGTCCAACGAGGTGCGGTTGGAGAGTCAAAGCGCCGTGTAGCAGCAATACACCGCATAACTGATTAACTTCCACCGAACGAGGTCGTGTGGATTTTTGCGTCACAATGCTCTGGGCACGAGTCGGGAAACTTCTACACTACCGCTACCGTACTATTTTCTGCTGTGCAAAGTTTCACTGGGTATTTTTCTTTAGGTATATTTTTGCGTGTTATGTGAGCGAAAGTAACTTTTTCATGGGCCTTTTCTTTCTTACTGAAATACCAAAACTTAACAAATTTTGCTGCATCTTGCTGTAATAGCCTACTCATATAATCTAATTTTGTAAACAACCTTGCCTTATCAATATTACTCGAAGATCAAAGCCAGACATTGCGACGTAAGACTTGAACTAAGTTGCGCGTGCTCCCATCGATTCTTAGCGAAGAATTCATCTTTGTTACGCTGATTCAATGTCATCAATCGTTAAAGCAACAGAAAAATCAAAAGTTTTTCTGCTTGAATGAAATCTAAGGGATACAGTAATTCACATTTATTAGATGCGCACTAGAATGCGCGGGAAATTATATTCTCGTAATCGCAACAATTGTTCGTGCTATGCAATGACGATTTGTATCGCTAGTTCCTGTGTTATTTCTCGGCGGACAAATATGACCGATCTAGATGGTAATTCCCGTGGACATCACATGCTGTGACGGCGGACATGTCCGCGGTGTCCGCCGTGAATTTCGAGGCCTGAGGTGTTATGACAGGCTTGATCACAATGGTTGGTTGTGAATCATTACTCACAGCCTAACAAATACTTTTATAGATTCTTCCTGGGAGTTTTGCAAACTTGTAGAAGCTTTAGACGCAGGGCCAGTTATCGAGATTGGCAGAGTGAAGTTTCTGATTGTTGAAATGTTATTGCCAGGAAATTATTCCATCCACTAGGTGCGGCTGAATGGAAAGCAGTCCCAAAATGTGTGCTTCAGCGCACGCCGAACCAGCGCTGCATGATCTTGAGTTGGGCACATAAACACTGAGCTAATGGGGTGGACACTGGACAGGTATGCCAATATATCGCCAAAAACAAAAAAGATTCGCTTTGATGCAGATCACATGAAAGAGTGATATCACAAAATCCTTTGCAAGTCATGGCTGGCTTCCCTAACAGGATCTACTACTGATTAGTGGTGCGATATTGATGGATGCAACCTAATTCGTACCATGAACAATTCGTACCGTCAGTTCGTACATTGAAAAGATTGAGAGAAAAAAATTAAAAAAAGCCGAAGTCGCTGATTGCAGTTTCCGCAAACAAACGAAAACTCTTAGGATCATCACCAGAAATTTTAAAATGTTTGAGGAAACTCCGACCAACCCTATCTCTTTTAAAATGTTTGCGGAAACTCCGATCAACCCTAACCCTTTTAAAATGTTTGCGGAAACTGCGGAAAAACGGAAACTGCAATCAGCAACTTCGGCTTTGTTCTATTTTTTTCTCTTGATCTTTTCAGTTTGTTTGTTTGCGGAAACCAGGTAGAAACACCCTAACCCTAACTTTTTTTAAAGGCAGTGGCTATTTGACCGGCTCCGGTCTTTGAATCTGAAACACTATTTGACCGGTCATGACGTCATTACATAAGTACTTTTTTCTTTTTCTCTTTCAAAGCAAAAGACGTGAAGCGCCGATATAAAGTTCTAAATTTAACACGTTTCCTTCAACTCAGTCCGTGGCGCATACGTTGCGTCTCGGGTTGCCATTCTAGAGGGGATGAGTTCGATACTATCTGGAAGCATTGACTTTTTTTTTATTTTTTTTAATCTAAACTTTGAACCGAAGCGCATTTTTGTGGTCAATTTTTAATTTGAGTAGCCTACAGCCCATTTTTTTATGTCTTTTCAAATGTGAGTAATAAAGTTAGAGTTTTTTTAATTTGCTGGAATTTGAGAATTTCTCTGGGTAATTTTCCGATCGTCATAAGTGACCGTGTTTGCTGAACGACCCTACATTTTTGCTCTCAAGTTAGTTATATTTTTTAAAGAAGTATTGTATAGGCTATAACTAACTTGAGAGCAAAAATGTAATTTTCTTTTAAAAAAAATGGACGATTGGAAAATTGGACCATTTATCACGATCGGAAAATTACCAAGAGAAATTCTCAAATTCCAGCAAATTAAAAAAACTCTAACTTTATTTCTCACATTTGAAAAGACATAAAAAAATGGGCTGTAGGCTACTCAAATTAAAAATTGATCACAAAAATGCGCTTCGGTTCAAAGTTTAAATAAAAAAAATTGAAAAAAAAGTCAATGCTTCCGGAAAGTATCGAACTCATCCCCTCTAGAATGGCAACCCGAGACGCAACGTATGCGCCACGGACTTAGTTGAAGAGAGCGTGTTGAATTTAGAACTTTATATCGGCGCTTCACGTCTTTTGCTTTGAAAGAGAAAAAGAAAAAAGTACTTATGTAATGACGTCATGACCGGTCAAATAGTGTTTCAGATTCAAAGACCGGAGCCGGTCAAATAGCCACTGCCTTTTTTAAATGTTTGCGGAAACTCCGATCAACCCTAACCCTTTTAAAATATTTGCGGAAACTGCGATTTCGGCAAACTCCTAGGATCATTACCAGAAATTTTAAAGTGTTTGCGGAAACTGCGGAAAAATGGAAATTGCGATCAGCGATGTTCTATTTTTTTCTCTCGTTATTTTTAGTTTGTTTGCGGATACCGATACTCCGATGCCCTAACTTTTTTTAAATGTTTGCGGAAACTGCGATCAGCGACTTCGGCTGTTTTTAATTTTTTCTCTCGATCTTTTCAAGGTACGAACTGACGGTACGAATTGTTCATGGTACGAATTAGGTTGCACCCGATATTGATAAGCCCAGCCTCATGAGTGAAGCACAAGTTTATTACTATCAAGTGTCAATTCTTGCTACTGCACAATCTGGCTGTCAAAAAGCATATAGGCTATACCGGTACAGGCTCTATCTCTAGTTATGATAGATACTGTTGTAATATACTGGCTAGATTATAATGTGCGCTAAATAAAATAAGGTGGTATGTGGGATTGTGGGTTGCATATGTGTATTGTGTTGTAGATGGCAATGCATACTTTTAAGGAAGTGTTGTACTGTGTAACCAAGTTATTAGGTACCAAGTAATATCAAGTGACCAACTACAAAGTTAGACATATTTTTCATAAAACAAATTGAACTCTCATAATTATTGACTCTAGTCATTAAAGCTCTTTGATAAAGCATTACCTAGCCTATCCAAATAAATCTAACACAAGATAAACATTATTTCAAATTGGCAGTATCAAAAAATTATTTTTAAAAATGAGTCCTGATGCAACTTGTATTTCTTTTTGCTGATTAGTGGTAGAAAAAATCTGCTGCATTAGTTATGATCTGCATTAATCTGAAATTAACTAAATACTAGTTAAAAAGAGATTTGATAAAAAAAAAACAAAGAAAGGGTACGGTAGCCTATCCCTTTACCAATATATTAAATTTTTATCCTTGAATTGGGAAAGCTTCTTGCATAGCTTAATCCTGGCAGTTTTGCATACTTGTAGAGGCTTTGAATCACTGATGCAGGCCGGGTCATCGAGATTGACAGAGTGAAGTTTCCGATTGTTGAAATCTTGTTGCAGGGAATTATTCT
This sequence comes from Aplidium turbinatum, assembly GCF_918807975.1. Lineage (NCBI taxonomy): Eukaryota > Metazoa > Chordata > Ascidiacea > Aplousobranchia > Polyclinidae > Aplidium > Aplidium turbinatum. Next base: position 22,578,546 of record NC_137477.1, read on the forward strand.
ATCTATTAGATGCTGCTGAATGGAGAGCAGTTCTTAATGTGCATTGCTCAAGTGCACACCCGAGAGTCAAATTAGTGCCGCTTGATCTTGAAGCTTCTTTGTTATAGAAGTAATGCAACCGAGCTATCCGGGCAGCTCATTAAATTCTAGTCTGACATCCCTAGTTCGCTTTTAGGCGGTCCCACGAATTACCCATAAGTACCGATAAGCACCATAAGTACCCATAAGCCCCATAAGTCGCGTCGAATTACCCATAAGTACCCATAAGTCGCGTCGAATTACCCATAAGCCCCATAAGTCGCGTCGAATTACCCATAAGCCCCATAAGTCGCGTCGAATTACCCATAAGCCCCATAAGTCGCGTCGAATTACCCATAAGCCCCATAAGTCGCGTCGAATTACCCATAGGCACCATAAGTAGCATTGAATTACATAGAAGTAACGTCGAATTACCCATAAGCCTGTATAGTGTAGAGTGTAGTCTATAGCCGTCTAGAAGCCTAGTAGTCGGCTGCATAGCCGAGTGGTGAGGAGCACGGGCTGGGCGTTCCAAAATATAGTTCGACACCGTTCAAGAGCAGGACACTTGAAGGCATGCCTAAAGGTGGACACGAAGATTGGCTTCGTTGCCTTCCCGTCCGCTTATGTGTAATCTGCAGTTTGCTGCAGCAGATGGAGTGTTTTGTCCGATAAAACACCTTAACATTGGACAATTTTCCCTATGAACCAGGTGACTGTAGCATAGCAATCGTTCTTGCACTCAGCCAGAGACTTAATTCTTGCTTTAAACTTGATAATTAAAGAAAAAAAAGAATAATGGCAAGGGTGGGAATCAAACCCGTGTCACCAAATTCAATAGCCCTTCGGCTATACCACTCCGCCACGGAAGCACTCGTGAAATCTTCGCTTAATTTGGTTTATATCGGTAATGTTTCGAGAACGCTCACAATATTATCAGTTTAGTTTGTTTTTATTTCTGACCATCACAACGAAAAAACAATATACGACAAACTTAGCACAGATCTATAAAAGGTAGAAACGACAAAACGCGGACGTTATAACGTGCATGATACCAAAGCAGGACAATCAGTTTAACATGACACGGTCGCAAGTCGCAACAGCAACCTGCAGATTACATATACGCTGACATGAGGCGTAAGTAATTCCACATTGCTTATGGATAATTCGACGCGACTTATGGGGCATTTGGGTAATTCGACGCGACTTATGGGGCTTATGGGTAATAGTCGCGTCGAATTACCCATAAGCATCGTGGAATTACTTACGCCTTCATGTCAGCGTATATGTAATCTGTGTCGCGTCGAATTACCGTCGAATTACGTGTCGCGTCGAATTACCAATAAGTCGCGTCGAATTACCCATAAGCAACGTGGAATTACTTACGCCTTCATGTCAGCGTATATGTAATCTGCAAGTCGCTGTTGCGATTTGCGATCGTGTCACTTAAACTGATTGTCCTGCTTTGGTATCATGCACGTTATAACGTCCGCGTTTTGTCGCTTCTACCTTTTATAGACCTCTGCCAAGTTTGTCGTATATTGTTTTTTCGTTGTGATGGTCAGAAATAAAAACAAACTAAACTGATAATATTGTGAGCGTTCTCGAAACATTAGATATATAAACAAATTAAGCGAAGATTTCACGAGCGATTGCGTGGCGGAATGGTATAGCCGAAGGGCTATTGAATTTGGTGACACGGGTTTGATTCCCACCCTTGCCATTATTCTTTTTTTTCTTTAATTATCAAGTTTAAAGCAAGAATTAAGTCTCTGGCTGAGTGCGAGAACGATTGCTATGCTGCAGTCACCTGGTTCATAGGGAAAATTGTCCAATGTTAAGGTGTTTTATCGGACAAAACACTCCATCTGCTGCAGCAAACTGCAGATTACACATCAGCGGACGGGAAGGCAACGAAGCCAATCTTCGTGTCCACCTTTAGGCATGCCTTCAAGTGTCCTGCTCTTGAACGGTGTCGAACTATATTTTGGAACGCCCAGCCCGTGCTCCTCACCACTCGGCTATGCAGCCGACTACTAGGCTTCTAGACGGCTATAGACTACACTCTACACTATACAGGCTTATGGGTAATTCGACGTTACTTCTATGTAATTCAATGTTACTTATGGTGCCTATGGGTAATTCGACGCGACTTATGGGGCTTATGGGTAATTCGACGCGCCGTGCTCCTCACCACTCGGCTATGCAGCCGACTACTAGGCTTCTAGACGGCTATAGACTACACTCTACAGTCTACACTATACAGGCTTATGGGTAATTCGACGTTACTTCTATGTAATTCAATGCTACTTATGGTGCCTATGGGTAATTCGACGCGACTTATGGGGCTTATGGGTAATTCGACGCGACTTACGGGGCTTATGGGTAATTCGACGCGACTTATGGGGCTTATGGGTAATTCGACGCGACTTATGGGGCTTATGGGTAATTCGACGCGACTTATGGGTAATTCGACGCGACTTATGGTGCTTATGGGTACTTATGGGTACTTATGGGGCTTATGGGTAATTCGTGGGACCCCTTTTAGGAAGGCATTGCTGCGCTACTGCGTTGCCAGGTTATTTTCTAAAAAAATAAGCAAATAAATCTGAAGCAAAATCGCAAGTCAAAATAAAATGATGGTTTTCTGCCTGGCCACAACTCACAAAAGTGAAAAAAGTTTGAACTACCGTACTCCACAATCGTGATTTTAAACCCATATGAACTGCTGTTAGGTCATCTTCACAATAGAGGTCCTCGTTATCATGGTAGGTTTCTCTAACATTAACACAGTTTTTCGATCCAAAGAGTTGTAAAAAAACAAATAACTCCCATAGGCAATAGGCATAACTAAAAGGAAGTGGCTACGTTTACGGCGCCGTAAATACAGCCGTTCCATGCCTTTTTTTCTAATCTTTACGTCGCTTTTACTGCGCATGCGCGCTGGTGCTGCGCACGTCACGCGCGAAAGCAGGCAGTTCAGTTCAGCTTGACAGCATAGGACAATTAGGACATTGTTATATTTTCCGCACTGGTGTTGCCAGATAAGGAATTCTAAAGTGTGGTAGCTAAAATTATTTTTGTTTTGATGAGTGTGAAAATTAGGTTGAATTGAAAACAGGCAGGCGTAGCAATTGTGGACTTTTGCTTAGCTGCAATAGCCTATAGGATATGGCTATACTGCAGCAATATGGCTAAATTTTCCGCACTAGTGTTGCCAGATAAGGAATTCTCCTTTAATTTGAAAATGCTAGGCTAATGAGAAGACGATATAGGCGTTCAAAATTTTGTAAGTGTAGGCCTAATTAGTTGCCTATTCTGTTTCGAATCATCCATTTTGTATTCCTTTTTCTCATTCGTAGGCTAATGAGAAGACGATATAGGCGTTCAAAATTTCTAAGTGTAGGCCTAATTGGTTGCCTATTCTGTTTCGAATCATCCATTTTGTATTCCTTTTTCTCATACGTAGGCTAATGAGAAGACGATATAGGCGTTAAAAATTTCTAAGTGTATTGTATTCCTTTTTCTTATCTTCAAAATGGGGGAAAAATTAGTTACAGTTGGGAAAACATTTCGCAATTTCGATGAAGTATCCCAAGCTATAAAACAATACGAAGCAAAAAAATTTGTAAACTTATACATCAGAAGTAGCAGAACTGTTGAGGCTGGAAGAGTAAGGGCACCAAAGCGACATTTTGCAGACGCCTTGAAGTACAGCGAGCTGAATTTGTCGTGCAAACACGGTGGTCGAAAAGTGGTGTCGCATTCCTCAGGCGTTCGACCAAACCAAAGGTAGGCTACTGTAGCCTAAATTCTTCCTGGTTTGGACGAGAGAATTTTGTTTTGATGTGTTTGAAAACATGTTTAAAAAAAAAGAACGAACGCGAAAAACGCCTCACGTCCCTACCTCTCTCCCACCACTAAATCTGTTTCCATTACAGCACATATCTACTCAACTGCCCCTTTACGGTGGCTGTACGAGTCAGCCGGGATGGAGAAACGCTTTTTGTGAAATCGTGTGTGGATGAGCATAATCATGACAGCACAGAAGTAAGTGGATTGGATCAGATGTCCATTGCTTCTTCATATTTGTTACAGATGTCCATTTATATTAACAAAACACAAGTATCAGCGCTCACTATAAGTTCTCCTGTGTAACTTAACGAAAATGAAAGTGATCACAATAAATAAAGTAATATTGATTGAAATATTCAAAAGAAATATTTCTCGGAAGTATTATGAGTGAAAGGTCAATAATTTTGTGAAGCTATATAATAGGTTTTGTTTATGCGTTGAGTGATTTTGTCAGTTTTTCAGTTCTTAGGCCTATATAGCCTAGCCTACTGTTGGTTGTTTCTTTATCTCTAAAAAACCTTGCTTTCTTTGAACTGCTTTCTTTTCTTTAAATCATCATTTGGTCAATTTTGCTTCTTACCAAAATGTACTTTCATCTCAAATTTTATTATATTTTCAGACTTCCTTCATGCACTTGCCCAAACAACGCAGACTGGATGCATCAGCACAGGAAGATGTTGCTCACATGTGTAATATGAGATCCAATAAAAAATTACTGCAATCGCATTTACTGCACAAATACGGCAAGACGGTGTTGTTAACACTTTAGCTGCCAGCGTTTTGAAAAAGTGAGAGGAGTTCTCCTTTTTCTCTGGTTGCCATGGTAATGAAAAAATGGGTTGCCAAACTATTGAAACGCACTTTGAAATTTTGGAGCAAATCAGTGTTGCAATTGATCGTCGAAATGACCATTGCATTTACAAGCGCGCCAGTCAGCAAAACAGTTTTTTTTTTGCATCGAATCAACCTGTTCAGACGTGAAATCAATGTAAAAAAAAAACGATAGACCGAGTGATTCAACGTATTCAAACATTGAATCAATGTAAATACGAACTGTTAGGCTAATTCGGTTCTTTGAACAAATCGAATGGCTTTTGTAAATATTTCTCAGTTGCAACTTATACCTGATCAGCAAAAGTTCCTTTTTTACACGATTTCAACGTCTGGCGACGATGAAACGATGTAAAAATGACAATTTATGCTGGCCGGTAGCTAGGCTACTGTACGGTAGGCTACCGAAGTTTAACTTAACCAACTAGGCGATTGCAAGCATATTTCCTTTCGATGAAACCTATAGGCTACCACGTTTGGTTTGCCTTTACATTACATTCAAAAGTTTTGTTGACATCATAGCATAGTCATAGCCTATATTCATAAGAAAATGCTTGCTTGGATTTTTTTAGCAACTAGGGTTAGATAGCCTACAGGACTTCTAGCTAGTACCAGTAAGCACAAGCAGTCTAGTCTAGTGACTTTAAATGAATAGGTAAATTAGTCTAAACCTTAAAAAATAATAGAATATTTCAATTACCTTGCTGCATAAAAAGTAAGCTCTTTTACATGACCTATGTGCATTGATCAATATACTAGTAGCCTGGCATCATTATCCCAGTCTAAGAATTTCTAGACCTCAAAGTCATTGCTGAATTTCGAGCTTTGTTCACACTGATTGGTGTTTTGACTTTTATTTAATTTTAAGAATTTGGCGGGGAAATGGGTTAAAAATCGTTTTTTTTGGTTTAAAATTGAAGCAACCTGTCAGGCCCCCAGACTGGCAACACATTAGGATTTTTGGGGCATTGTGACATCATGTGACGTTAAATTACATCACAATTGCACGAGCTAACTCGTTTCCAGCAGCAGAACTGTTAAAAGATCTCCACAACATCAGCAAAAAAACACAAACCCAAGGCCATTGTTTGGAAGAACTTGTGGCAGAAATGAAGAAATATCCAGGTAGGCTAAGTCGATATCACAGGCGACCTTTACACACAGGCTATGTCAACGTGCACCTTCAAGTTTCACTTCACTTTTTTTTAACTTCAACCGCTTGCTGAAATGTTAATAGCTCAGTTGCCACTTGCTCAATTGTTATTCGCTCATTTGCTAACTGCTGAAGAATCTAACTTGTAGAATCTAAGTAGGCTACTAACTTGTGGAGGAATCGATCTGTTAGTAGCCTGTAGGCAGGGGCGCCGGAACGATTTTTGACTGGGGGGACAAGATTACGAAAAAAGGACACTTTTGTTTACTAAAAGGCCAATTTCTTTTCAAGTTTCAAGATAAGATATAGCGATAATGCTAATCTATCAGCTCACTATGTATTGAGTAATGATAGCCTACAAGTGTCCGGTATACAAAGAAGGGCATCATGCTATGTTATAATGATGTAACCTACTGTCAAGCCTTAAAGCAGCCAAGGCCGCTTAGTGCTTGAATGACCGCCGATGCTACCTCCTCAATCGGCCAAGTTTGGTCGCCGGTCTCTTCTAGCCAATTATTTAATTTCGCAATAGAAGGATCGTGGATTAACTGTCGAAGGGGAAAAGATTTTTTGACAATCAAGGGGAAAACATTTTTTGGTCATATTTTGCAAAAATTACGCTTCTTTTCAGTAATGTCTTTCACATCATTGAAATACTTAAAATTGAGAGCAGGGGGGGGGCATCCGCCTCCCCCTGCCCCCCCGATTCCGGCGCCTCTGCCTGTAGGCTATGTGTTAATCATTTTTGTCTCCATTTCATTGGTAATTGCACAATTACATGAAATGACATTTTTGTACATATTTCAGATGCTACTGTAGAACTTTGTGTCGATGAGCACAATGCATTGAAAGGGATATATTTTCAAACCAAACCAATGAGAGATATGTTTGCAGCGTATCCAGAATTGCTGTTGGTAGATGCCACATACAAACTGAATGATTTCAAGATGCCCTTGTATGTGCTCATGATTGAAGATGGAAATGGTGAAAGTGAAGCAGTTGCTTTTTGGATTGTCGCAAATGAAGACCAAGACACGGTTCAAGCAATGGTTGAAATTTTTAAGGACACCAATCCGCAATGTCACAAATGTGAAGTGATAATGACTGACAAAGACATGACCGAGAGATTGGTGTTCAAGAGAAATTTCCCCAACGCATCTCTACAAATCTGTTTATTCCATACTCTGCGTTCTATGAGAAGAGAAATAAATGCCGAAAAACTCGGTATTTCACAAGCTGAGCGGATGGCTGCACTGGACATAGTTCAAAAAATAGTCTATGCTGCTGATGCAAACATCAAACTGAAACTGAACATCAAACAAACTGAGTTGGTGCCCATCGAATGCCTCAACGAAGATGTGGCGGTATCATCTGTGAGGCATTACTTCACGTTTGAGGGATGGCGCAGTGTACGGCACTTCATGTCTGAACTGCAACTTAACGGGTCATGGACTTGCCAGATTTGCTGTGATGACCAGTAGCGGCGCCACGGGGGGGACTGGGGTGGACATGTCCACCCCACTTCTATTTATGGTCAATTTTGTAATTCGTCGAGATCCGATGAGAAAACTTGGGGGATGTATGCAGGGGGTTAGGGGGGCCTAGTGACTGCGTCATAAATTAATTTCAACTTCTTACTTATGAATTACTGTTGCAGCATTGACATACGAAGAAATAAAGAATCTTCATGGTTATCGCTCTATTGTATTGATTGATTGTAGTCTAATTTTACCATTTTGAGGTGATGGCTTTTATCACAGCTGAGACACAAGCTTTGTAAGACCTAATAGGCAAAGGTTTTGATGGGGCCACCAACATGTCAGGCAAGGATGAAGGTGCACAGCAACACCTAATTGCAGCGGGTGCCAAACCGTCGGTATGTTTTCATTGTTTTGCACACCGACTAAATCTTGCGCTTGGGCACAGTGTTGAAAACGTAGCGACAGTCAAAACAATTGGTAACATCTACAACTTTATGGACTGTTCTCCCAAGATACATTTTTTTGTATAAAGAGCATTTTAAAAAGGATGGAATCACGTCTGGAAAAATTGCATTGCACTCGTTATCTGGTAGGCTACTAGATGGTCTCATTGGTCTGCACGTTCAGATGATCTGGATGTTGTTATTAATGTAGCCTATATCCAGCACTGCTGTCAATGTTCCAACAAATGCCAAACGAATGTAATGGTGTATCTACTGGATGTTTGTTCCGCATCAAGCAAACTGAATTTGTTGCTGCTAGTCTAATTCTTCATAAATGCTTTTCATTAAGTAAACAGGCTTCAGATTATTTAAAAAGTGGAGAAATGGATCTCACCACTGGGGTTGCTGCTATCAACGACTTGAAAAGAGCATTTGACTCACTGCGTTCAGAGGAAGATTTTACCAAATTGGTTTTCAACACATCGCTGTTTGCGGATAGAAATCAAATTACCAGTGAAACCACTACGCCGGCTAAGCGATGCCGCTACCCACCAAGCCATTTCCGAGATGGTCAGATATTATTGATAGGTTGCAATAGTCTTCCGTGGAGTGAATCTGAATCCATTACAGAATAGTTAAGACGAGATTTTTCTTTATCCTTTGACAGAATGCTGAATGAACTTAAAAAGCGTTAGGCTACTCGGATCAAACATGTGAATTAATGTCAAATGTAGCTGCATTTTATTACACGCACATGTCTCCATTAAATTTGCCTAAAGTTGAATATTTGGTTAAATTCTATAATTTCCATGAAAATCAGGTTGGGCAGCAATAGGATCTTCTTTTTTGGGGTCAGCTAATTGTCACAAGTGGAAACTAGAAATTGAAAAGCACCAAAGTGGACCGTGTGGTTGTGTCTTCTTTCACTTTTGAAATTGTGTGAACAAAACGATCTTAAATCATTTGTACAGCGGTTTGTTTCAAAATATTGCTACTGTTGCTACTTTGCCCATGACTGTGGCATCTTGTGAGTTGTGAACGTATCCACAGCAAAATAAGACAATAAACTATTAGCCTATCTGCGACCTGCCATCATTACAAAGACTTGAACATCTGGTGCAGATCAGCAGTAAGCGAGACATTGCCGACAACACTGGTCCTCAAAAATGGTGAAAGCTTTTCAACTGACCTGCGAGCGCAAAATAAACCTTTAGTGCAATGATTCTTAACCAGTAGCCTAATGTACGCGCATACAAAAAATATTGACGCCGTCAACGTTAACGCAAACGTTTGAAAAACCATGCGCCGTATGCGTTAACGTAACTTGTAAAAAAAGTTGGCGGCGTCAGCGCATACATTAGCGTAAACTAATTTTGTTTGCTAGGTGCCAAACATTCACACGGTATAAACCACTCGAAACAAACAAGTTTTATTTTGAATTTCCACGAAGAAACACAAGCATCTGAAAGTGTTCATCAGACATTTTGCTGTGTTTTGGTTCCAATATGTCTTTGCCCATTGAAAAACGTTCTTTCAACTGCAGCGCTGGAAGGTATTGGCGTGTTGTAGCGAAAAAAAGACATTAAAAAGTAGCCTATGCGTTGACGCTATGCGCTAAAAAACCGCGAAAACTTTACGGCGTAGCCTCAAGCGCAACTATCCAAAAAAATGTGGCCGCAAGCGTTAGCGTAAACAAAAAGTCTACGCCGCATACTTGCGGCGTAGAATTTGCGGCGTATACGTAGGCTACATCTCTGTTTTTAACCTATGGCAATGGATATTATTAGGTACCGGTAATAGCCAGGTTTTTTAAAATTCTGTTTAAGGGGCCACCCAATAATTTTTTATGAGGCCGCCTATCATTGCAGCAGCTCCATGACATAAAATAACGACAAGCTTGCTAACATAAAGATCGTAGTTGGCAATTCTATGGACCGCAGAGGAAATGTATGGGAGCGTTTGGCCCCATTCTATTCTTTTGTTCATATTACCTCAAAATATTTTTGTCCACCCCACTCATTTTTGGCTGGCGCCGCCCCTGGTGATGACCTCGGAGATTTGTCCAGCATTTGCTGTGACTGTTGTTTGAGATGGACCCACCTACAATGCATTGGAAGAAGAACTGCTCCGAAGAAAAAGAATTGGTTTTGTTATAATTGCCACTCAAAATTCAACCAGATGACGTAAAGGCAAGTTTTGTTCATGTTCATGGGTAGCCTACGTTTTGTTCTTGTTTTGATTTTGTTCACGTTTTGTTTTGTTTATGGGTATAGCCTATGTTCCAAATGCTTAGCCTATGTTCCAAATTTAGGATTGAACACAATTTGCCCAAACACTATAGCGTAAGTCACTACGTGAACATCAAGTCTTGTGCAACATTATAACATTTGATGCATTACTTCGGAAATATGTTTTTTCTTTTGTTGGAAGATGCGAAGTATCGTCTAACTCTATTGTTGCCTCCCTGATGAGGTCCGATTGCCATTGTAGGCCTATAATCGCTTTATATCAGACCTGATGTCATCTGGTTGTTTTTATCGTTCTGAATAAGCTTACTTTCAATTCTTCCAACGCTCATTGCATGTAAATTTGTAACAGTTGTAGAATGTAGATAGCCCATTTAGGCTAGTGAGCTTTTAAACCGACGGCATCTAAAGTGGCTCTCTGTGACCTTTATGCATTTGCACTTTGTGTATTATTTCGTTGTTTTTGTTTTGGATATGGACAACTTTGTCTGACGCAAATAAATAATAATAATTAACTTACAACAATTCTATGTAGACTATGCTGTTGCCTAGTCTTGATGGCTGCCATGTCATCTGATTGTTTTCATCGTTCTGAATACTTTCAATTCTTCTAACTTGTAACACTACCGTACCATTGTATGTAAACGTGTAACAGTAGATAGCCTATTTAGTGAGAGTTTCAACTAACGATATCCAAAGTGGCACTCTGTGACCTTTGTGCATTTGCAGGTTGTGTATCATTTCGTTGTTTTGTTTTGGATATGGACCGCTTTGTCTGACGCAAATACATAATAGGCTAATAAATATTAGGTGTTGTTAAAAGAAGTAAAAGTTTCTTCGGCATTTTTCGGAAATAAAGCTAAGTCTCTATGTTTTCTTGTTGCTAATTCCTGGCTGAGATGTTTGGTATTGGCAAAACTTGCACTTTTAATGCAATTTTGTTTAAAATTAGGCACTTTTTTTTAGACTGATAGCATCATTCTCAATATCGTAACGTCACACGCGTGCCAAAGGGGGGTTGTAACCCCCAAACCCCCCCCCCATTTGGCTACGCCACTGGTCGTAACAAAGCAATCAAAATGTTTTATAAATTAAATAAAATGTTACCACAATAGCTTAACGATTGAGTCGTAGCGTAGCCTAAAGATTTGAGTAGGCTACAAGACGTAGTCCGGGAACATCGTGAATCTGGGGTGGTAAAAGGATAGACCCTCGGCTCGGCCCCAGAGGCTCACACGACGACGACGTCATATTTTAAACTGATTGTCCTGCTTTATAATAATAATCGTGTTTTTATTTGCATCCATTGCGATAACATACAGTGCACTGCGATCACAGATGCGATACAACAGACGACAGGAAGCAGCAAAAGTGACATAGTCTTCAAGTCAGCTGGTCCCCTTATTTTGGCTTGCCATTAGGCCTAAGTGTCTTTACCGAGACACAGCCGCGTCCTTTCGAACGCCAAATATCCGAGAGACGTTCTCATCACTCGGATATCTGGTATCATGCACCCTATAACGTCCGAGTTTTGTCGCTACTACCTTTTTCTAGATCTCTGCTATGTTTGTCATATACTGTTTTTTCGTTGTGATTGTTAGAATTAAAAACAAACTAAACCGCCACAAAAACGCGTAGCCTAACGATTGAGTCACTTCGGGTGAGAATTTAGTTTAAAAAAAGGATTACGTTGTGATCGTTAGAATTAAAAACAAACTAAACCGCCACAAAAATGCGTAGCCTAACGATTGAGTCACTTCGGGTGAGAATTTAGTTTAAAAAAAGGATTACCTCTTGGAGGTATCGAACTCATATCCTGGGAGTTCAAACCAGACGATAACCGCACGCGCCACTGAATCACTTTTCAAAAGCAGTTGAATTTAGTTATATATCAGCATTTTTTTCAGCAACAGCGCGCATGCGCAGTAAAAGCGACGTAAAGATTAAAAAAACAGGCATGGAACGGCTGTATTTACGGCGCCGTAAACGTAGCCACTTCCTAACTAAAACGATATGGCAGTACGGTATTGGCAAAATCAAAAAATACAAGCCCAAGTTTCCAGTTGAGCGCGCTTTTTAAAAGATCACGTGATGTATCCTTTTTTTTGGGTAGGTAAAAAAATATCTCTGGTAAAGACATACCAATCGAAGACTCCAATCGAAGTACCTGTTGGTCACAGCGGTAAACCCGGGGACATAGTAAGTATCGGGACGCGAAGGCGATTTCAGGCGTTGTTGGGAGAAGGGCGATTGTAGCAAACAGCTATTTTTGCACAAATAGGTTGCTCGTAACCGTTCCACTGCATTTTAATGCGCAAAAAGCATAGGCCTACATGACTATTGTAGTTGAAAATATAATTTTATTGCAGTTTTGTAAACATTATATTATACGGTATTCATTATTATACAGTGTTAATATATACGCGCACTAGTCCAGCACAACATTGAATGCACTGAAGCACGTACAAGTCGTACATAGACTACTGTCATTGACACATTATAGTTACGCAATACGCATGTTACCTAACACTATTAACAGCTACACAGTAATGAAAACGATAACATCTATTTTCGTACGTTTCGTCAATCAATATAATTGACTTCTTCAAGAAGATACATCAGATGGTGTAACATGACAGACCACAATACCATGCAATAGTGACAATCAAGGAAGCAAGTAAGTGATAAGATTGATGATACAAGCAATTTGAACAACGTAATTAATGCTTCCAACACCTTGATCAAATTTACCCAAGTCAAATATTCTACAGTGTAAATATCTACTTTATATATATCGCCATTTAGATTACACTATGTTTCGTAATATAGACAAGTAGACGTAAATATACAACAGCAACTTCACCAATACTCACTTCATACGATTGGTTGTAAATAAATGTGAAGTAAGCATATAATAAACATTACAGTACAATACCAAGCAAGCTTGAAAAAATTGTTCAGGTGTTAATGAGAGTAGCAACTCTATTGGCTGTGAACTGTGAGGTATAACAAATAAGAATAAAGTAGCAATAAAAACGTGTAAACAAAACATAACTAACTTTTGTGTGTGCTTTTTAAAGTAAGTTTTCGAATCTTTCGATTAGTCACCATTGTGGAAGGTGCAATCTCCTGGGCATTAAATTGTTTCAGTTCATTTTTAGCGAAACAGTTAAATGCAGTGCACACAATTAAGTTAACGTCGGAATGTCCATTATCACACTTTTGCTGAACTAAATCGCCAATACCACGAGACTCTTCGACATTCAAGATTGAAGAAGTAAAAATAAAACGCTAATTCAACAAACTAAATAGTTTCGACTTAGCCAAGTCATCACACAATATAGCAGTGTAATATTGAACAGCCAGCGCTGTCACTGCAAAGCAGTATTCTGTGGGAGCGGATAAACCACCACGGTCAGCTATTGCAAAAAGATGTGCACGATAATGTGGTACCGACTCAAGGAGACTCGGCCCATCAACATTTTTTACCAATAACATCTTACAAGCACTCGAGAGATACTGTGGCCAATGTATCCGCTCACAAAATACGTCACATTAGCATCAGCATCGGAGAGGACATTCACATTAACTGCAGAAAAAAATTAGTAAACCATCAAACATCTGTAAACGGAAAAGTTGACATCGAAACGTCAAAGCCGAGTGGAAAAGCATCAAGGGTTGTGAGGTTACCTGCTGCAAGAAGCTCATGTTGCTGCAACAAACTAAGAGTGCGAATTTTTTTTCAGCTTTCAGAACTTGTTTTACAAACATGAAAAAATTACCACCATTGGCTTGCTGATACCACCCAAACCGTCCTTCTATTGAATTGGACAAACATTTTCCAGTGAGAACATAGGTGAAATGATGGTTGGTTATCAATGTTGCGCCAACTCCGGAACCGCACCCATGGTCTAAATGCATGCAGTATATGTCTGTGAAGTGAGCCCAGAAAGGTTTCTTTTTTTCCAAAGTATAAATAGATCTCTAGCTTTTCCCAAGAAGGTCAAACTCGGTTGTTGTTTGATTCCATCAGCTTCAATTGGAGAACACATCTCATCTCTTTTTCGAAAATCTGAAAAAATGCAGTGCACATTAGTAATTTCTGAGTAGTGTACTACTGTACACCCATTGGTACACAACATACAGTTTAGACCAACGAGATATAACACAATGAGTGGAAACTCCTCTTTTTGCTCCGTTTTACGTGTCGGCCGTCACGCTTCACTACAGACACTTGCGCAGTAGATTAAACGGACATCACAAGAGTTTTAGATGGGATGTTCCTTCGATTTTATGTGCGTTGAGCTATCTCACCGCCTAAGATGCTTGGCTAATTAGTAATATAGTTTTGTACCATGGGTAAGGTGCTATCCACATGTTAGGCTATTTTCAACCTATTATTTAACATTATGTTATTGTCAGAAGCCTAAAATTAAACTCTAGTGCAGCCCTAAAGTTAACCCAGCCAGGCTACTGTTAGCCTGTCAGCAACTTAATCAATTTTGAAGGACCTGAATTTCTAATAAGCCGTCTACACTAGCGTCGTAAGTCTTACAATGTTTTTAAAACCTTAGGCTATAGTCTTGCACTGTTGCTAGTTGAATCGTGAAATAATAATAATAATAATAATGATAGCATTTATATCCCGCTCAGATTAATGAATGATTGATATCAGAGCGGCTCTCAATTTAATGTTTAAAGTCTGGTCTACATACATAAAACTAGGCTCACTGGTTTGAAAATGCCAACCACAAGAAGCTTACCAGAAGTTTGGCTACCTGGGAAGCCTACACGGGAACTTTTGGGTTCTGGTCTCCCCACGAATGGTGCTATACTACGCAAGTTCATGTTTCACCACCGGGATGAAGGATTGACAATTGCTGTATACGGTACAACTAGTATAAATCTTAAACCACCACCACTTGAGAAAATTTTTGAAGAGCTCAGAAATTGTAGAGCTTTTTTACATTACGGGACATGAAGTAAAACAAAGTAAAACACAAAACAAAGAAGAACAAAAAAACGAATTAAATTATTTACGTGTCACAAAAATTTTGGGGCTACACTAGTGATCACTTGAAGCAAGCTAACTGGGCTAATAGAAGATATAAAATCAAACAAAATTCGACTGAGTAAAGTTTGTTGCACAGTAGCCTTGATGTAAAATCACTGGTATTGCCCACAACACTAATTCGGCGCTCGCTAAAAGCGGCCACTCCATAAAAAGTACCTTATAAAAATGACGTTCCATGAAAAAAACCGTAGTCTAAAGCAATGGGAAGGCGTAGCACTACAACATAAAGTACTTTCATTTACATTTTATTGTAAAACAACGAGCAATATTCCGTACATTAGTGTCTTTACTGTAACGCTTTACGCAGACTGATGTTGTTTTTCTGAACTGTTTATATCAATCTCCTTAAACACAGTCTGCATTGTATTACAAAAGCTGAAATGTTTTCGAAAATCCACTTCCAGCCTCAGCAAAATTTTCATCAGAGTAGGACTTGGCTTCAGTAATGTTCCGTATTCGTCGTTTTGTAGTGTGTCAATCATAGATGAACCCGCTGTGCAACTGGTGTCACTTTCTAGTTTAGACAAAATGCCTTGTTGTTCATCTGTGGCTCTGCGCTTCAATTTTCGTAACACGTATCCCCCAATATATTCTATTATGTGTATTTCATCAGTTGTAAGCACCGTATTAGTCGTTTGTTGTTGTTGTGAAACTTTGCTATTTTCATCTCTGAAATGTAAATTTCAAAACGTTAATGTTTGTGTATTGAACATAGATGCTGGCAAGCAGTGGCGGCTCGTGCCATGGGGCTGCAGGGCTGCAGCCCCCCCTGAAAGAAAGAGAAAAAAGGGAAGATATGTTTTCCTCTGTGTTTGTCCAACCCGATTACTTTTTTCACTTATGGATTGCGGATTGAAAATTAAAATATTTAAAAATTTGTTTGGAAACATGGCTTTGGGACAACATTCTTTGCAGCCCCAGATTTTGGATTTCAAGTGCTCTGATTGGCTAAAAAATATCCTTGAAGCTCCACCTCTTTTGGTATTTTACAGAATACATAACAGCAATTTTTGAATCTGTTGGGGCTGCATGGAAAACAGCCCCCCCCCCTAACCGAATAATTCTACAGACTTTTTAAAGTTAAGTTTTGTTTCGCAGAGTAGCGATGAGACATGACTGTAAATGTGATAGCTGTAGGATTAGGGTATTCAACAGGTTATAGGATGTACCGGTACTAGGGCAAGAAAACAACAGTGCTAGGACAAGAAACAATAGTGCTAGGACAAGAAACAATAACTTACACTGGATCTCGAACCTCAATCGTCTTAGGCTACTGTGTGACTGTGATGTGCAGTCTGACCATAAAAAGAGCTCAACACCTGCTCTCCTGGGCCACATCGAAACCTGCTTTTGCCTGAGGATGGGTTTCTTTTATGTCCGGTTTTCTTTATCCATCCTATTATTGTTATTACAAAGTGGCTATTTTTACACACTTGTTGCCATAGTTACAATCAGGTGTTGCCAGAGTTAGGATTAAAGTTAGGTAGGGTTAATTAAGGTAAGGGTTAGAGTTAGGAATAAGGTTAGGGTTTTGATCTTTGCCCAGTTTTGATCTTTGCATGTGACTCCATGCTGCTGAGGGTTGGTATAGTATTTTCTAGGGCAAGGAACGATAATTGTTTCCACTCAGTGATCCGTCAGGAGTGATAGATAGTTAAGTTAGGTGCTTCACTAGTGTCTGCCCTCTAGGTCTAGTACCGGTATGCTGCAGAAGTGCATCTACATGAATGATTTATCTTCTGAATTAAACGGTCTTTCTGTTGGCTGCTGCATTGGCAACTCCTGTCTTCAATCATTTAATGTATGCTGAAGGCTTGTGTTGTTTTGCATCAAGTGTCAAGGGACTCCAGAAACTCATCAATGTTTGTCAAATGTATGTAGTTTCTCATGACATTATATTTAATTGCAACAAAACTGTTGGTGTTTTATATAAAGCCTAGATGTTGAAATTTGGCTATAATCCGATCATATATAATACGGTATTTAAATAAAAATCGTATCTGCTTTGAGACCCTTGAAATATATTGGAGTAATAATTAACGCTTCTACCTGATGATAAAGACATGAAACGACAATTACGGTCATTGTATTGTTCTGAAAACATGTTAAAAGCAAGGTTTTCCAAACGTTTGATTGCTGTTAAAAATGTGTTGTTTCGTTCCTATTGTATGCCTTTATATGCCTGTCAACTATGGTGTAACTATCTTCTATCCAGTAGTAATCGCTTACGTGTTGGATACAATAATTGTTACAGAATGTTGTTTAATCTGCAGAGACGATGCAGCATCACCTCTGCATTCGTTGATAACAATATCACCATTTTTCAAGCTTTCATTTGTAAAAAATTATATCAGTTTGTAACCCGCTGTAACTTGTCTTCCAACCAATGGATATATGAACTAATGCGAACAGACTGTTACACTCAATCTTTGTATTTGGTACATTACGACTCAGCTCTTCGGAGTTGAGTATCTGCTTTGTTTCTACTTTCATCTTGAGTCTGATGCAAATAAATAAAAAAAAAATATCATATATATATGGATACTCTTATTTTGACTCTGAATCTACCTTCATTTAAAAAAATTGACAATGATTTCATTTGTCTTAACAGGTTTATGCTATAATAATTTACACTTTAATTGGAACATTTTGCAATTTATATACAATGGATAATTCTGTAATGTCATTGAAAAAAATTAGGTTTTCCCAGTTGTCTCTGCAAGAAAAACTTAGCATCAAAGCACATGGAAGACCCACTCCAAACCTTGACATTTCCCAATCATCCACCAGTAGAGGTAACCCTTATGCAAGGAAGTTTAACAGAAATGTGTATGATGATCATGACTGGCTGTGTGGCTGCAACAGTGAAAATGCTTTCTTTTGCTTTCCCTGTTTACTGTTTGGTGGAGATCAAGAACATTCCTGGACCAAAGTAGGTGTGAAAGACCTGAAACATCTCAGTAGAAAGACAGAGAAGCATAGTAGATCAACTTTCCACATGAACAATACTTTGAGTCTTTCAGTGCTTGGCAGAGTTAATATTGCTACACTTATAGATTCTGGATATCAACTCTCCATTACTAAACATAATGAAGAAGTAACGAAGAACAGAACAGTATTGTCAAAGATTATAGATTGTATATATAAAATTTTGTGGCAGATTTGAATTGCCATTAAGGGGACATGATGAAAGTCAAGGCTCAAAAAATCCTGGTGTGTTCATGGGGTTAATTGATTTTGCTTCTAATCTTGACTCACGCTTCCAAAATCATTTTAATTCTGCAAAGGTATTCAAAGGTACATCCAAAACTATTCAAAATGAGCTTTTGGAAACGATTCTTGAGCTTTGCAAAAGCAAAATTAAAGAAGAAATATCACAGTCTGAATTTGTAGCAATCATGTGTGATGAAACTACTGACATCTCAGAGAAGACACAGATGGTGATTGTACTACGGTATGAAAGTCATGGGAAGCCTGTTGAAAGATTTTGGGGTTTTTTTAATCCTGCTAACCAGACAGCAGAAGCTCTGTCTTCAATCCTATTTCAGGAACTTAAAGTTTTGCTTGGGAGCAATACATCCAAACTTGTAGCACAAACTTATGATGGTGCTGCTGCTATGAGTGGTGCAAGAAATGGTGTGCAATCAAGAATCAAGCAAGTATATAGCAATGCACACTTTGTCCATTGTTATGCACACCAGCTAAACTTGGTTATACAAAAAGCCACTTCGCAGAATACCAGTGTCAGAGTCTTTTTTAACAGTCTTTCGGGATTCGGGAATCCCAAGTTTTTTCTCCAAATCTCCTCAAAGAATGGCTGCTTTGGACCAAGTTGCTCAAAGGCGTATTCCTCGCCCATCAGCAACACGATGGAATTTTAAAAGCAGGACGGTGAATGCTGTATCGGAGGTAAAAGACGCACTTATAGAATGCTGCTCAACTTTGGAACAAAGCAACTCTTCGGTGACTGGCTTTGCTGCTGCTGGTATAAAACGAATGCTCATAGATCCAAAATTTGTGTTTTGGTTAGATTTCTTTTCGAAAATCATGCCTCATGTTGACATACTGTTTGCTCAGCTGCAGTCTGTGGAGCTTGAGTCATTCAAAGTGCAGTGCTCTCTGGGTAATTTTCTGTCAGCAATACAAAGAATAAGGGAAGGCATTGCTGCAGACAATGAGTCACCTTCACCCACACGGAGAATGCCTGAATCCCAAATCATTGATGCTAAAGAAGTATGTGATGTTGTCTTAATGCAGTGTCAAGAAAGGTTCAAGTTCACCAATCATCTTGAAGCAAGCACTTTATTTAATTTGAAAAATGCTTCACAATATGCAAGACAGTTTCCAGAAAAAGCTTTAGAAAAATGTTGTGAAGCATACCCTATGTTAATCAAAGACAAGCTCAAACCGGAGCTGTCTGTTCTCTATTCTAGAAATGACATGCATTCAGTGAGTGGACTTGTGCAGCTGCTTTCGTTGCTAAACCTGGAAGGAATGCAATCAACTTTTTCTGAAGTAATAAAGCTAGCTAAAATTCTACTTACCACTCCAATGTCAACAGCAGAACCAGAACGTTGCTTTTCATCACTGAAAAGGATTAAAACCTTTTCCCGCAGCACCATGTGTACTGAAAGACTTTCTGCATTAGCCATGGTGTCAATAGAAAATCGCTTAATAACTGAAACCAAAGATTTCAACGAGAGGGTAATTGACCATTTTGCCATGGCAAAAAGTCGCCGAATGGAATTCATCTATAAATAAAGGTCCGCTGTCCTTTATATGTGATGCTCAGTAATGTGTAGCAAAGAGTAAATGTGGCACCTATGGCTTGAGCGAGATCAATGGTTATAATTACAATATGTGTGTGTGTATTTGTTTGTTTTTGTAATGTTAGGTTCAGTCGTGTTCTCATTGCTTTAAGAATTGGCGCTCCAATTGTTTCTGGAATGAGGAGGCGACTGATTCTTAACTAATTCATCTACTTGTTTTAAAGTGTCAGGTTTGGTGGCCGTGCTTAACTATATTTATCGATGCATATACCGCAATATTAGATCCTTTCATGCACGTCTTAAACCATTAAGGTTTTGCCACCTTTTCCTTTTGTTGGTTTTGTTACTGTATTTCTTTTTTACAATATCATTTCTTTTGCATTCTGTCAAAGAAAAATAATTTGAATTGAACTGAATTATACTTGCCATCCAGTGGGCATTTATACTTGTGATAGAATTGAGATTTTGTCTTTGTCCTTCTGTATTGTGATACTTGCAGGGTTGCTAGCTGGCTTCAGCTGGCAAAAGATAATTTTTGTAGGAAAGAATAAAAAATGTTAACTTCCAAGCATTTTTAGTTCTGGAGCAGTGGGTGCATACATGCAGGGTGCTCCAAAAAAGATGTAGCTACGGTTATACTACATGTATACTGCAATATACTGTGTGTGTGCGAAGATTATGTACTTTGTAATGAGATCGTTTTTAACTGCAAAAAGTCGTTTGCTATGTATTTTCTAACTAATCACTTAAAGTTAAATTTAAATCCAATTTCACGGCTCAACGGAAGTCAAATCAAATCTGTAGATAGCGTCAGATACTTGGGTGTATTTCTTGACACGGCAATGTGTGATGACAAGGATATAAACCGACAAGTACGATTATTATACTGTTTTACCAATAAATTAAAATTTTACAAGAGCTCCAGTGAAGTTAAAAATGTTCTCTTCCGTTCATATTGTACCCCAATGTATGCATGTCACCATGGGAAAATTATCACCAACGTGAATTAATCGCTTGCGTGTTGCATTCAATAATGCATTTAGAATTATTCACCATTTGCCCAAACATTATAGCGTAGGCTACGTGAACATCAAGTCTTGTGTAACATTGTATGTCATATAACATTTGATGCATTACAACGGAAAAGGGCCTTTTTTTTGTTGGGTAATGTGAATCATCGTCAAACTCTATTGTTGATTCCCTGATAAGGTATGACTGCTATCGTAACTCAAACTACCTCCTTCATTATAATACCACTATGTAGGCTATGCCGTTACCTAGCCTTGATGGCTGCTATGGCACAGCAGTGATATCAACATTCATCGATTGATAAAGTTTAAATTTCTTTTTATAGTTGGGTGTTTGAACAGATTAAGTATGATATTTCATTTTGAATATTGATTTTTGTTTCGCATGTTTAATTTGTGTGATATGGATCGCATGATCTGAAATGGACGATTGATTAATAAATTTATTGCTTACTTCAGCGTCATTCCTGTGAATGTACTTCTGTTTGTCTTTTGTTTCTGTGTATTTTTTTGTGTGGATCGTATGTGGACAATCGTGTCCGATGCCGGCGATCGACAATAAATATTTGCAGACAACAAACTGAGCGAACTATTGAGAAAACGACGAAGTGCATAGAACATAGTTTGATTTGTATTTAGCACTGATTTTGAATATAAAAATTTGAAATATTAGTATTTTTCAAGCTCTACAGCAGCATTTTTGACTGTTATTCCACTCCCAAATTTCTTTTGAAAATGCTCTCAAAATGCACCAAATTAAATGTAATTGTAAAAAATTTTCTGGGGGAGGCCCCCCAGACCCCCCGCCGTGGGTGTCGCCTTCGGCGACACGCCCGCAAGGTTCGCCTGATATCGCCCTCCAACAATTCTTGGATATGCTGCCTTGCAGCCCCCCCAATTCAGGAGGCCACCAGCCGCCACTGCTGGCAAGAGTATTTAATGGTATACAAATCGTAAATTCGTGCTATTTTTTACGGTAATGTAGGCAAAGTTAAAATATGCATCTTGCCCCGTTTTATGCATCTTGAGTAAGTCTCATTTACTGGCTGGTATAGACAATTGCGTTATCTATTTGGCGACTTTATATGAAGTTTTTGGATATCGACCAATAAATACAGACTGAATTAAGACAAGTTTCGTACTTGAAGATAAGACGGAGAGATTGGGATTGGCTCAGTCAACAGCAATCCCACGAGATCACTGGATAAGCATATTAATCATTGAAGGCAGTTTCTGAAATCTGGCAGAACTGTCGTTCGTCGTACCAGACATGATTGAAATAAATGTAAATCACTGTTGATAAGCTACATTGGTTAAACAAGCTATAGCATCGGTATAGAATGAAAATGCCACTATATGTTTGGTTTTTACCTCAGAAACACATCACACAATTTTCTTGTTTGCTCCACTGCTTCCATACGTTGAAGTTTTCCGTGAAATAAACCTGGGATCACTTCAATTGCATCACAGCTAAACTTGTGAAAAAGTTCGCTCCCATTTGTGGTGGATTCGAATGCACGAATGTAATATTGAAGAGCTGCATCAGTGAAGTTATCAAGTGAACCACCAATTTGTAACCACATCTTCTGTACTGTTGATTCAGACACTAAAAAAATACAAAGTGTGAAATGAATAATACATGTAGTGGCGGATGTCCCGGTAGCACCTTTTGAAAGTGTACCACAATACGTTTCCTAAAAGGAAACTTGTCTACAAATTCCCAAATCAAAGACATCTTAACCAAAATAGAGGATTCAAACCAACGACCTCCAGTCTTCTGGCCAATAGCATACTCTCTACGCCATGTTGGTTGGTCGAAAACTCGATCTTAGTAACTATATTATTACTATCCTTTTCCCTAACCCTCTGATTGGTCCATTCCCTCTATACACCTATGTAATGGTACATTTTCAAAAGATGCGTCCCGGTAGCTTATGTTTCCATTATATATTGGTGTAATGACGCTATTCAGTAGAATCAGGGCTCCCGAGAGGGGGGTCAGGGGGACCAATGCCCCCTCTACAAACGAAAACGCGATATATGATGTCTTAGTTGCAACCTGAAGGGGGTATGGGGCTGGGCCTCCGTTTCAAGAAATTAGGGGCCTCATTTTGATATTTTGACGTCTGGAATGTGGTCTAACAATTTCCCCTTTTTATGTCGATTCGACGTAGGCAGGTGTTGAATAGATGCAATATTTGCGATATGTTTTAATTTGGCAGACTGGATATGCCTACCACAGCAATTGTTACACACAAGTGGCTGACTGCAGTCAGATTTTAACGTTGATCCGTCGTCGCCAGACGTAGAAACAATGTGTAAATGGACGATTCAGGCTATAAAGTTGTCTTGCCGGTCTACAGGCAGGTAATATGCGGAACTGTAGTACCATACCTTTTCTGGTGTTATTACATGTGTTTCCAGCGTGCTTTGACTTGACATGAAAACGCAATCCCCCGTTGGTTTTGTAAGTTTTCGGACATAAGTGACATCTGCAAAAATACCGGATAATATATCCAAACAATTTTATTCAGCTATCAACACACAACTGCACAATTTAATTAGAGGTGCGAGGTCCTTTGAAACGCTTTCTTACCCAAATTCACGTTGCACTGTAGACGCGCTCGTTGAAATGGGAATACTTTGAAATTCTTCATTTTCGATTATTTCCACAAGATACTCGACGGTTAAATTATCAGAACTGTTTTCCATTGCACTGTTATAAAAAGCCAAACTTCTTCTAGCCCTGTTGGTTGTTTATAGCTGGATAAGATAAACTTTGATAACCATATAGCCTACAGTCAGTCGTTTTGTATCGTATTTCGTAGACCTTTGCTACCCTATACTAATTTAATATTGTTGTTAGCAAGAGCCTATGTATTTACCCTGCTTATTGACCTGTAACATCCTGATTAACCTACTTCAAAATTTCACACAATAATCTGAAAAGACAAGCGGTAACGAAAATAAACTTTTAAACCACCTAACAATAATACTATGGTCGGAACAGTCCAATTGCTTCGTGGTATTCGCCGTCACTTTAGCCTTGCTTTAGTGCATTCTTAGCACGCCGTACACCCGTACGGTCGCAGTCTGTAGCCTTCCATGTGCAAACAGTGAACCATGAAACGAACGACGTAGAGAAACGAGAGAGATAAATGAGAAACACTAAGAGAAGAGTGAGTTTCCACTCATTGTGTTATTTCTCGTTGGTTTAGAGAGTTAGACCTACTATCCTCGCCAGAACGAACCTTTTTTGCCTCGAATCAAAGTCAGAAGACGGTGAATAAATGAGAAAAAAAACTTATTTGCTGGGCCGTAATGAGTACTGTTGTCACTCTACACAATTTCAACCTAACTAAATAAATTTAACAACCAAACTAAAGCCATTCTTTTGATCTTATTCTTACCTTTTGTAGGTGTTGTAACAGACTTGATTTTCCACACATTGCAATTAAATTTATGAAACAAGCAGCATCTTTTTTTCATTTCTTCATCTTTCGGAAATCAAAACATTGGTACTTTCACTACAGTCTTGCAAGACTTGTACCCACTTTTACAGCTTGTTACACAACACACAAACCCCATTTCACAAATATAGATTAATTACTAAAGCACTGAATTTATCACAATAAAACCTAAATGAAAGATCAGATTAAAACCTTGGATTGCTACTAAAATTTAACATATGTATATTATACTTTTGTATATAATTAACTTTCTGGACTACTAACAAGCTAGCCCTTTAGTTAGCCTATACTGATGTACGGTACTTCATATTATGGGTCTGCTACTATTCGGTGAGTCCGATTCGGTGAGTTCCTAACCTCTAACCGTAAAACGGCAATGATAATTAGGCTACGGTACCCGATAATTTAAAAAAAAAATTGAAAAAATCCCCCGTTAAGAGATCGGACTCACCGAATCGGACTCACCGAAACGGGCCATTCCGTCATATTATAGCATAGGCCTACAGCTAGCTATATCCGTACAGAGCCACTTTAGGGGGTAAAAATGTGTGCAATGTTAATGAAAGTGCCCAAATACCAAAACAGCCATCGACTGAGTTTAAGAATATATAGGCCCAGCACATAGTACAGCTACGGCTACTGTGAAACTGGCCAACTCTGCACTTTACGTTCACTCTGTCTGTTATGCAGTAGACTACTAAGACCTTCGTCCTTTAGAATAAAAAAATAACTATGGTCAGTATGATATTAATAAAGTATCATATTGTATTAGCTAGTATTAAGCAAACAAAGTATATATGGTATTCAAAACTGATGAGCAGAGCTGCATGTCAATTTTCTCTAAAACAAGGTCTTTCCATAATATATATTTCTTATTCCTAAACTGAAGAAATGTTTCTGTTTCATAAAGGAGTGATTGAAAGTTTTTAACATTTTTAATCAAGTAAACAATTCTTCAGGGGGACATGAAGTAGCAAAAAGTGTAGGCCTATTCAGTATGTTTACAGGTTTTTGCAATTTCTATTTTGGGCAGATGCACAAAGGTTTACAAATGATTTCATGTCTGTGGGTGCAAATATTGCTATCCTGTTATGGAGTTGTAGCCTACAAACAACAAATTAACATAGCCTACTTAATCAGATTGTGCTAGTTTTGTAGTTTCCCAAACATTGCTTAATTACATACATTTTTGTCAAAATTAGTAACTTTGTTGATGATAGAGCCCTGGGCAACTGCTTCACCTGCCTATGGCCTAGCACAATTTAATATGCACAAAGCTACATTGGATTAGTCAATGATACTAGTCAGTGTATGGATGGTGTGATGTATTGAAATTAACCCATACTCTTACTACTAGCTCTTGTTCTGACAAATTAACTCTTGAAAGCTCTCACTACAATGACAAGGCTACATATCCAATGTACCGTAGGCCCACAAACTAATCATTTGTATAAAAAGTATCCTTAGACCTCAGTCATGTTTTTAATACAAAAAATAAACCTTAATAATCTCAGAACTGCCTGTTTTGTTTGTTATTATTCCACTTTGCACAGAAAACAACACTGATCACACAAATTTGCTTCAATGGACAATACAAAATACCGTAATGTCTTATAAACCTAGTCTAAATCCACTTGCAAAGTATTTAAATGTGTATTTGCAGATAGCCTACAGAAAACCAGCATGCAAAAGACGTTCATTAGCCTTTCTGTCCCTATTGCACAACTAAACTTTATTAGCCTACTAACTAGTCTTCAACGTGCAGCCCAACCACCAACAACCCTGCTTAAACTTTGAATACTTGCCAAACAGTGACACTACTGTGCGCAGAAGTGCTCTCGCGAGGTCACGTGAATTTCGTATCCCGAAGCTCACTATATCCCCGGGTAAACCATAATCTCTTCGTGGGAAAATTGTAACATAAGATTCCGGATCCGTTCGTCTGTATGTAATGACCGAAAAAGAAACACTCCTTTGAAATGTCTATTCAAAAAGTGTATTTCTGTAAAATTAGCCCGCGGCTATCGAAAATTAGGTGCAACGCAATACACCACTAAAAACTTCTCACTACAACAAACTACTTAGATAAAAGATGGAAGTTTTGTCGAGCTAGCAGCACTAAGCGAAACAGTTAAATTTGCGACCAACTTCCAAGTAACAATTTTACGAATGGTCAGAATACATTTCAATATCTCAAACTCACGTACGCAGTTATGTGACGCAATAATGAAAGGAATTGTGAAGCAATTCAAACAGGTGTTCAAAGGTGATGATGCAATGTTTCATCAGGTCTTACGAACGATGGTGCAATATTTGGACATTTTCTAGCAATTTCCATGACGTAAGATGCCAGCTAGGTTAAGTAGACCATAACGGTTTTATATGACGTTTGATTTGGTGAACAAAATTGTCGGGAACATAGCGGCCCCTAGTTATGACAGTCTAACATGGCATAACTAAAAAAGAATTGACGACAATTGTGAGCCAATGAATAAAAACACATGATACACAAATTGTTTGAATCACTCACGTTTAAGTTAATACGCAAATACCAAGGGCATGCAAAGAATGAACAACAATACGAATAATACACGACGATACATGAAATTGGTACCATAGGTAGGCCTACACGCTAAAATGACGCTATATACAATGGTTGCGATAATAACCGACTGTTCTGGGCTCAGACAAGTGTCGGCCACCGCAGACAAAACCAGACTCAAACCCTAACACTTAGGTGTTCTTTACGGAGGCGAGGCACGAAATATCCCTCAACACGTAGTCTACTTTCACTTTCCCCGTACTCTCATCATAGTTGCAGACGGCAACTTTAGCTCTACGAACCACAGGCTTCCCTTTCCTAATATGTGGAACTACCTCATGCACCCTCCCAAGTTGATACTTCACACGTTTACTAATGTCTTGGAGAGAACCCACCACTACAAGTTGACCAGGCTCCAAATTCTCGGCCATTTTTAACCATTTTTTCCGGCCCTGAAGACCTGGCAAGTAAAAATCGATCCATTTGTTCCAAAACTGCTGAGAAAGTGACAAATTGAACCGATAATCCCTTCTTAGTTGGTCACGATCATGTGGCTGCCCAACAGCACAGTATGGGTCTAAGTATGAGGTCAAAAGTGAGGCAGGGGTGATGACAATAAAATCCCTAGGGTCGTCACTCAAAGGTACCAAAGGGCGTTCATTCACGATCCGAACAGCACTGCCTGTGTACGTAAGCAGTTCAATAAAATTGGGCTTACGTATTGAAGTGTCCAAAATGTGAAAAAAGTACTTGGTCATATCGGCCACGAAACCAAATCTACCAAGCCGAAATCTAGCCAAGACATCTACCAGAGGGTTTAACAAGTCAGGACCCGAAAACATTACATCATTAACACAAGTTCCTCGAAATTCAGACTTGCCATCGTAAACAATACGCTTTTTTAATTGCAACGTCACAAAGTATGGCAAATACCACTCAGGACCCTTCACATTTCCCGCTTCACCAGCACGCTCAATATAACCATTAGATTTAATCATTTAAGATCTTTCATGGTGTCAGTAAGGAAATCACAAAGTTCAGGTTGTTTTAAAGCTTTCTTTCTTAAAGCAACAGCTCTATCTGACGCCAACACAAAATTATTAGGTAAATCAATATCTTCCTTCAACGGTACAGAAATCTCAAATCGACCATCTTTCAACTCAATATTCGGTTCAACAAGTTCTCTAGCCAAAATATCATTGCGAGACAATTCACAGGTTTCATTTTGCAAGGTCAAATCCTGAATGACTTTATTCAGGTCTGCTATTTCCATATCACGAGACTCAATTTTACGCTGAAAGCTAGAGATGACATCCGACTCTGAAGACGTCTGCACTCTGCACACATTAGCAACGCTTTCATCTAAGGGTGACTTACCACCACAAGCCAACCAACCGAGAGGAGTGAGTAAAGCATGCGGTTCACTACGATTTTCACCAACACGTTCTTCTATAGCCCACATCAAATCAGCGTTGTCGTTGCCAATCAGTAGGCTACATCTACAGTAGGCTACTACAATCATTCAAATGAAACATATTCACATCATGAAAATAACGAAAACCACTTAAATCCTGCTTATGCGGTAAAGTTTTAACATCGTCAGCCCAAGCTGGGTTAACCACCGAAGTTATGTCACAAAACAGTTCATTCGTCTCTAACGACTGGATGTTGAGTTTAACAAGGTTAGCGCAAGTAGGTTTCTGACCAGCCAGAGTATCCATTTTAAACGACCATTTGTCATACGGTTTAACGCCAAGTTCGCACACCAAATCACTCGAAACAAAAGTCAACTGCGAACCAGGATCATGCTGACAATACACCAACTTCGATTTGCCAGTTATTAGATTCAAAACACGAGCAGCAGTAATGCGGTTAAAAGCTGCTTTAACATTTCCAATCTTAACATTACGCACAGGAACTCTGGCACGAGCATCATCTTTCCCAAACGAATCCAGAGAATCACGTGACGTCACATAAAAATCATGCAGAAGAAAATAGTGTTTCCTATCGTTGTTAGGCCCACACTTACGACAGTTATTTGCATGAACGCAATCCCTAACCATATGCTGGCGCAAACAATTCAAGCGTTTGCCAGCTTTCACAATGACATCTCTCCGATCTTTAGGTGTAAAAATTCTTTACAATTAGACAAAAAATGATATTCAACTTGACCACGTGACGAACAATAAAAACATGCCGGTATGTCACTACGTCTGGCCACACCACCGCGCGGTGCGCCAACAGCAGTCGAGTACTGCGAACTCCCTGAAATCACATTATCATGGGGTTTTACCGACGTCTGCCTAACCGGACATGAAGGCAATTTTCCTTTGCCAAACTTTTTAAAATGCTGCGACTCACCAGAATCGCCTATTAGCATAATGCTAAAATCAGTCGAGTTGCGCGTTTCCTCTCGTACTACAAATTCAAACAAACTCTGAAAAGTAGGCTCATCAGTGCCACCATACTGATCACCTAAAAAGTCAAGATAACGCTGCTTAGCGTCAAACGGGAGTCGCTTAGCCAAATCCAAAACAAAACGTCCTTCTAATTTGTCGCGCTGACCATAAGCTTGCGCGTAAAGCAGCCACTGCGACAATTCATCTTTAAACTCTTTCAAATCATTAGAAGAGATCGAAGTCAATTTGCTACCATAGCGATACTTTCTAATTTCCGGTTCGGCGAAAAGACCTCCACGAACTCCAAAACGCTGGGACAAGCGAGCTAACGACATTTCTATCCTGTCTTCTTCTGACAAACCAGGAGTGTCAGAAACCAAATTAGCAATCGTTTGAGCAGCTGTCCTAACACAAGCTGCTTGTAACAAAGTCAAACGAGTTCCTCTAAAGGAAAAAGCTGCCATCAAGGCCGTAACACGATGTTTAAAGAAGATAAATGGCATATTATTACCATCGTAACCAATCAAGGCCGCCTTACAAAAAACGTCCTACTATTTTGGTATTCAAAAAAGCTATCCTGTTGTTGAGAACTCGATTTAGCGGGAGAAGACAAGCTATATCCCTTAAGGGAACTGAGTGGGCTCAGTCACGTGCACAGCCCGATCACGATCCTCACACACGTTAAAATCAGGAGACGCGATACGCCTCTCACAACCACCCAAATTACGTGTAGCTGGGCGATCAAAAACTAGCGGCGCAGAAAACTGTGAAGGGGGCAAAACATTACTTCTGATAGCGGCCCCGTGACCTGTACGCTCTGGGGGTAGAGTTCGGCTAAAATTCGCAGGCTTTGGCTTTAGATCCTTCGGAAGATCCTTAGCTGCGGCCCCGAGACCTCCTGAAACAGTTTGAAAACACGTGGATTGTACTGGTCCACTTACAGATTGAACAGGCGTCTGGAAAAGGTTATGTAAATTAAACTGTGATTGATGTTCACTTCTGGAATGCCTAGAAGATCCCTTCTTAGAGCTACGCCGGGAGCCCACCTCTGATCGATATTCAGCTAAAGCTACCTCCTTACGTTGTTCAGCCCTCAACTGTGCGTCTTTGAGTGCAAACTCAGCAGCTCTCGCTTCGGCTTTCGCGGCAGCCTCAGTTCGTACGGCCTCAGCTCTCGCGGCGGCCTAAGCAGCTCTCGCTTCGGCCTCAGCTCTCGCGGCAGCCTTAGCTCGTATGGCCTCAGCTCTCGCAGCAGCCTCAGCTCGTATGGCCTCCGCTCTCATGGCAGCCTCAGCAGCTCTAGCTTCGGCCTCAGCTTGTATCTGGAGCTCCTCTCGTCTTAGCTGTAGGTTAATTTGTGCCACTATCCGAGACGAACTCTTAGACATCTTAGTGCTTACATTTGAGGCGCTATCTTCAGGATGTATGTCAGCATCCAACATATCTGAGAACTCACTTTCTTTTTGTTCGAAGTTATTTTTTAACGAGTTAAATTCGAGATCTACCCTATCACGAAGTTCTGCCAAGATTGCAGAGTTAAAAATTTTACTCAAAAGAGCATGGAAATGCCATAATTCCTCTTCTAAAGTAGATAACTTAGATCTAAAAATTAACAATTTTTGCTTATCACCCAAAGAACCTAGGGCTACAGAAAGTTCCCCAATTTGAGTCAAAATATCCCTTCTAAGATGCCGGGTCTCTCGAACTGACTTAGCCTCATCGTTACTGGGTCCTTCCCCAGAATGGCCTGCCCGACCGCAAAGAACATCATTAGGCTTAAACTCAGTCGAGTCGACGGCGGTCGAGTCCCTGTCGCCACCGAGTGTAGACATATTAAATGTTGGGGCTAAATTTAACAATTAAAAAATTAAGTTACACAAACACACAAAATTAAGTTATAAAAAACTTAACTCCAAAGACCGTAAAAATACAAAAAGAATTTAAATGCACAATACCGTAGTTGTAGCCTACGGGTATATGAAGTCCTAAAGTTCCACAAAACTTGCTTGGATTCGTTCACATGAATCTTCAAGCACAGATTGATTGTCTTTAATCTTTTATCTTGCCAATGAATGTCAAAGTTGTTTTCCTTCAGAACTAACAAAGAAACGCCTTTAATTTTTAGCTAGAAGTTCTTCAGTACCAACAGAGAAGAAATGTCTTTAATTTTCTTTTGCTTCTGTAGACTACCAACCAACAAGATCTTCTTTTATTATTTCTTTGCTTCTGTAGCCTACCAACCAACAACTCCGTCTTTTATTATTTCTTTGTGCTTCTAAGTTCCAACTGACAACAACGTCTTTTATTATTTTGCTTCTGCAGTCTACCAACTGACAAGAACTCGTCTTTTATTATTTTGCTTCAGTACCAAACACTAGACAGAGTAACGTCTTTTATTATTTATGGTCACAGCGGTAAACCATAATCTCTTCGTGGGAAAATTGTAACATAAGATTCCCGGATCCGTTCGTCTGTATGTAATGACCGAAAAAGAAACACTCCTTTGAAACGTCTATTCAAAAGTGTATTTCTGTAAAATTAGCCCGCGGCTATCGAAAATGAGGTGCAACGCAATACACCACTAAAAACTTAATTGTCACTACAACAAACTACTTAGATAAAGACGGAATTTTCGTCCAGCTGACAAGCACTAAGCAAACAGTTAAATATGCTACCAACTTTCAAGCAACCATTTTACGAATGACCAGAATAGATTGCAATATCTCAAACTCACGTACGCAGTTACTGTGACGTCATAGTGAAACATTGTGACGTAATTCTCAACAGGTGTGATACAAGTCTTACGAACGATGGTGCAATCTTGGCTCATTTTTAGGAAAAATTCCATGACGTAATACGCTAAGATTCAGTAGACCTGAACGGTTTTTATATGACGTTTGATTTGGTAAACAATTGTCTGGAATACCTGTATTTAAAAACAGTTCTGTTCAAAGTCGCACAACCCATTGGGGTTGTGCGACAGGATACCACGAAACCACTAGCGGCGGTACAACTGGGTCCTTCTAGACGAGAACTAGCCTTGCGCAGCATATAGACGATGCGTTGTACAGCGCATGGTTATGCGTGGGCGAAAGAATAACTTAAAATATGATTCGGATATGCATTGTAGTTATCAAAACATGTTTGTTTTTAGAAGTTTGGAACGCAGAGTGATACAAAAATAAGAAAAACATCTCATAAAGTTACAGAATTCTCATAAAGTTGCAAAAGTGCTTGTAATTAACTAAGTGTACAGTAGGGAGGGCCGTCGGAAACAGATCGCTTAGCAACTCGAGTTTCTTAGGAGGTTTGTCGAATAAATGGCGAAATCGAAAACCATTTTTTAATTGAACGCCAGGAAGACGGTGCACAACACGGACCTAATCGGTAAATCACCCCATTCCAGGGATATTGCCAAGGTTGCCATACCGTCCTTATTTCTAAGATTTGTCCTTATTTTGCAGAACTCTATCTTAGAAAATATTACTGTCCTTATTGCTAGGAAATGTCCTTCTTTTTGATTTGAGTCTTTATTTTGTCTTGTTTTCAACAATTAGTGAATAAACTTAGTAGAATGACAGCCAAATCTCTACTACAGTAAAAGTAAACCTAGACCTGAGTTGTCGTGAGATGCACAAAGTATTTTTTTTACGAACAATGAGTTGCTGGAACACATTGTTTCTGGCAAAAAATATGGCATGTGATATATAATGGCTCGTATAAATGCTGAGATTTGTTCAAAAACGTTTGTTTTGTTTTGTATGAAAATTTAATTTTTCTGTTGTCCTTATTTTGGAGTCCATGTCGATGGCAACCCTGGATATTGCAGTGGCGTATACTCAGAGTGTGTGCTCCGCACACCCATCAAACATCGTTGATTCATCAATCATCATACAGTTAAACATGCAAGTAGGCTACTTGGTAGCCTATATAAATGATTAAGGCATGGTATGCAAGTAGCCTATAAGTCAGCGTTTCTTAACCGGGGGTGCTAGCACCCCTTGGGGGTGCTGGAATAGTCTGTAGGGGGTGCTAAATGCATGCAGTATAATATCAAAAATGCCATTTTACTTTTCTGCATTTTTTTGTCTTTCTGCCAGTATCAGCAGTTGTCATATCAATGGTTGCTGTTTCGAAGTAGCCTACATGATTTGCTGTTATTGTAGTCACTAGTCATCTACCAGTCAAGTACGCAAATTGATCCTGACTAGTTTGTGCGACTGGTGGGTGCTTTGTTGTAATATTGTTGCTCACCTCTCGCTTCTAGAAACCACCATGGCAAAATACGTTCCCACAAATCACTCATATCCACTATCCAGAGTGGATACAGCAGCCCTTCTTGGCAGACATGAGTGATCTTCTTCGTCGTATGAGCTTTCTTCCGGACTATATGTTTGGGCATGAGGTCATCAGCCACTCGACTCTCATCATCCAGGGCCTTCAGTCCAAGCGTTCCATGTGGTGGTTGATGGATTGGGCAGTCATGGACGACATGGTCTACTGTCTGGTCTGTGGCACCACACCCGCATCCCGGTGAGGGAACCAGGCCCCATCTGCACATGTCTGAACGAAAGCGACCGACGCCGGTTCGTAGGCGGTTAAGTCGGACCCACGTAAGTCTTGCGAGGGACATTCCATGCGAGTGATGATAATATATTAAAAGAGGAGCTGATTGACATCCAGGTGAATCAGAGTTGTCGGACAAAATTTCGTCCTTCCGCTTGCTGATTTCTGGTGTAATCAGTTGACAGCATATCCTGCATTGGCACGGGCAGCATTGGAATTGATCGTTCCATTTCCGACTACCTGCCTGTGTGAAAAGGCGTTCTCCACCATGCACCAAATCAAAACAATTGGCCGGAACCGCCTTCAACATGGGTTGCTCCACGATATGAGAGTGGCTTTGACCAACACGAAGCCTCGAATAGAGACATTGGTCACATATAAGCAACAACAGAAATCACATTGATTCATGTGTAACTAGTTACCCAGCTGAGTAACTTAAGTATGCTAAAGTTTGCCCATGTTATTTCACTATTCTCTGGTTTTCCTACTTCTTTTATCACCAATGACAACAGTAGTTTTGAAGAATAAACAAAATGATCAATTTGTACATGGCTTTCCTTTCAATAGTGTAGGCCAAAGTTTAATGGCGGCGCTGAAATGTTGCCATGCTTTTTGATCACTGGCGGTATATTTTGTATTTTTTGTCGCCTAACAAACTGTGCTGTTGTTTTAAGAGAGTTGATTCGCTTGCATATGGTTATAATTGAATTTCTGTTGGTGAATGAAAGTAAAATACCAAATCCTGAATCAAATTCGTTAAAACAACTGCACAGTTTGTTAAACAAGAGACTTCAATTCACTTCATTACAAAATATATTGCCAGCTATCTGAAGGCATGTCAAAATTTCGGCCTCTAGTAAACTTTTGTCGGCACTATAGTAGTCGTATGTCAACGATAGTTAGGGGGTGCTAGACTGTTCACGCCTGTTTACAGGGGTGCTAGAGTCAGAAAAGGTTAAGAAACGCTGCTATAAGTACTTGGTAGCCTATATAAAAGGTGATGGCAGGGTATGCAAGTTTCACTATCCAACAAAAGTGCAGAGACAAATTTTTGAAATGGCAGAAAATGTTAAGGAGACTGTTGTGAAAGAAATTAAAGAATCTGGCTTGTTCAGCATTGCAGTGGATGAGTCCACTGGAGTTCGATCTTGTGCACAGGTGCTAGTTTACGTCCATTACAAAATAAAAGATGACATTAAAGAAGAGTTTTTATTTAATGTCATCAAAAGGCAAATACTTTGAATCAAAAGGCAATGCTTTGAATCGATTATTTCAGCTAAGAAGAGAAGTAAAGGCATTTATGCAGAATAAAATTGATAGTGAAATGCAAAGAAGCAAACTGCCAAACAAATCCAAAAACAAAATGGCACGATTGAAAAAAAAATTGATTGATGTGATGAATGCTGATAATTTTGAAGAAAATCTTGCTTATTTAACTGACATGTTTACGGAGTTAAATCATCTCAATTTATGGGTCCCACGAATTACCCATAAGCCCCATAAGTACCCATAAGTACCCATAAGCACCATAAGTCGCGTCGAATTACCCATAAGTCGCGTCGAATTACCCATAAGCCCCATAAGTCGCGTCGAATTACCCATAGGCACCATAAGTAACATTGAATTACATAGAAGTAACGTCGAATTACCCATAAGCCTGTATAGTGTAGAGTGTAGTCTATAGCCGTCTAGAAGCCTATAGTAGTCGGCTGCATAGCCGAGTGGTGAGGAGCACGGGCTGGGCGTTCCAAAATATAGTTCGACACCGCTCAAGAGCGGGACACTTGAAGGCATGCCTAAAGGTGGACACGAAGATTGGCTTCGTTGCCTTCCCGTCCGCTTATGTGTAATCTGCAGTTTGCTGCAGCAGATGGAGTGTTTTGTCCGATAAAACACCTTAACATTGGGCAATTTTCCCTATGAACCAGGTGACTGCAGCATAGCAATCGTTCTCGCACTCAGCTAGAGGCTTAATTCTTGCTTTGAACTTGATAATTAAAGAAAGAAAAGAATAATGGCAAGGGTGGGAATCAAACCCGTGTCACCAAATTCAATAGCCTTTGCCTTATCCACTCAGCCACGCAAGAGCTCGTGAAATCTTCGCTTAATTTGGTTTATATGGGTAATGTTTCGAGAACGTTCACAATATTATCAGTTTAGTTTGTTTTTATTTCTGACCATCACAACGAAAAAACAATATACGACAAACTTAGCAGAGGTCTATAAAAGGTAGAAGAGACAAAACGCGGACGTTATAACGTGCATGATACCAAAGCAGGACAATCAGTTTAAGTGACACGATCGCAAGTCGCAACAGCGACTTGCAGATTACATATACGCTGACATGAAGGCGTAAGTAATTCCACGTTGCTTATGGGTAATTCGACGCGACTTATGGGTAATTCGACGCGAGTCGAATTACCCATAAGCCCCATAAGTCGCGTCGAATTACCCATAAGCCCCATAAGTCGCGTCGAATTACCCAAATGCCCCATAAGTTGCGTCGAATTACCCATAAGCAACGTGGAATTACTTACGCCTCATGTCAGCGTATATGTAATCTGCAGGCTTTGGTATCGTGCACGTTATAACGTCCGCGTTTTGTCGCTTCTACCTTTTATAAATCTGTGCTAAGTTTGTCGTGTATTGTTTTTTCGTTGTGATGGTCAGAAATAAAAACAAACTAAACTGATAATATTGTGAACGTTCTCGAAACATTACCCATATAAACAAATTAAGCGAAGATTTCACAAGCGCTTACGTGGCTGAGTGGTTAAGGCAAAGGCTATTGAATTTGATGACACGGGTTTGATTCCCACCCTTGCCATTACTATTTTTTTTCTTTAATTATCAAGTTCAAAGCAAGAATTAAGTCTCTGGCTGAGTGCGAGAACGATTGCTATGCTGCAGTCACCTGGTTCATAGGGAAAATTGTCCAATGTTAAGGTGTTTTATCGGACAAAACACTCCATCTGCTGCAGCAAACTGCAGATTACACATAAGCGGACGAGAAGGCAACGAAGCCAATCTTTGTTTCCACCTTTGGGCATGCCTTCAAGTGTCCTGCTCTTGAGCGGTGTCAAACTATATTTTGGAACGCCCAGCCCGTGCTCCTCACCACTCGGCTATGCAGCCGACTACTAGGCTTCTAGACGGCTATAGACTACACTCTACACTATACAGGCTTATGGGTAATTCGACGTTACTTCTATGTAATTCAATGCTACTTATGGTGCCTATGGGTAATTCGACGCGACTTATGGGGCTTATGGGTAATTCGACGCGACTTATGGGGCTTATGGGTAATTCGACGCGACTTATGGGGCTTATGGGTAATTCGACGCGACTTATGGGGCGTATGGGTAATTCGACGCGACTTATGGGTACTTATGGGTAATTCGACGCGACTTATGGGGCTTATGGGTACTTATGGTGCTTATGGGTACTTATGGGTAATTCGTGGGACCGTCTTTTATTATTACAAGGAAGAGACAGCACAATCATAGACTTCAAGGACATTATTAAAGGATTATAGCTACAAAAACTGCTCTGTCTCCCTCTCTGTCTATCACCACAAGTCGATACCTTGTCATGCAATGTGTT